>NC_056468.1:5201919-6469419 GCF_008729295.1 Plectropomus leopardus
TATATATATATATATATATATATATATATATATATATATATATATATATAGCACCTTTCATAAAATAAATGCAGCCCAACATGCTTTACAACTTCATATAGTCAAGTCAAATTTGAATTCACAATGAGATTTTTTACATTAAAATTAGGGGTCGACAGATTATTGGCCTGACAGATCATCACGGTTGATATTTGGCATTTTGCTTATTATCTGTGTTAGTGTTTTATTTTTCTGATTGCTAATTAAAATTAGTTAATGAAAAACTGTGTGTATTCCACTCAACCAACACAGGGAAGGCAGTCTGCAATACATGCAAAGAAAGCGTCAGCATGGGAGGAACTTTTGTTTTGCAAAACCTCAGAGAGCTATTTTTTATTTATTCACTTTCTATATAAAATTTCACTGAACTTTATTTAAAAAAAGGTTGCTGAGAACTTGCTGTACACGATGTTGAAAGTCTCAGTTTTGGTTAAACATTTGCTAAAGGCATTTTAACAAACTTTTGAGTTGGAGTTGCATATTGGTTCCAAATATTGGTTATCTGTCTTGTTAAGTACTAATAATCAGTATCTGCCCTGAAAAACCAATAACGGTCAACCCCTACTTAAAATATAGGGTAGCAGACCCTCTGTTCCCCCTAATGTACAAATAAGCAATTATACAAACCCGAAAATGCATTTCCTACAGAAAATGTGTGTGAATACTGACAGCTGAAACTGCAAAGCTTAGCTGAATGTACGCAAATTTTAAGGCCAGAATGCATTGCACTGTACTGCTTAAAAAAATAAAAATAAAAACAAGAAAAACCCTGGAGACTAAATTGTAGATGATGCTGAATAATGAATCTGCATTCACAGTTTTTGCTACACACATACCTGGCACCATGTATGCAAAATCCCACAAGTGTACAGTGAAGAGGTGATCGTGATATAAGAGAGGAGCAATTTCAGAAAAAGCAACTTATCACAGAAAAAGAGAAAGACTACAAATTCCCACATATTGTTTCATCTGACCAAATTAAATCTTATATAAGACGCCTTATCTTCTTTGCTTTAATAAATTCTAGGTTTCTAGGAAATGTGGTCTCAATTTTAGAGAACATTAACACCATGGGAGGCACGGTCACTGGCAAAAGATAAAAACAGCATTTTTAGGTTACATATTAATATTTTTTTTATAATTTAACTTGATCGTAATCAATGTCAAAAGCACTTTGCAATCTCTGATTGCACTTAATTTTTTTGTGTATCTTCTCTCTCAGGAGGCATTTCCTTCAAACACACGTGGTTTTCATCTCTTCAGGATAAAATCTCTGGTATTGTTGGTTGAAGTTCAAATGTATATCATATCAAACCACACTGAAGAATGTGGGACATTTTACATAATGCAACTCTTCTGATCCTTGTTATGCCCCCCCCACCCCCCTTTTTAAAAATCTTGCTTTCCCCCACAAAAGATCAGAGGTCAGAATTATGTAGATGCATCATTGAGAGTGATGGAAATGTCCCATCTTCCTCATGCAGCATTTGCAGGCTGCATATTTGCACATTCAATAGGTTAAAGCAGCTCAAAAAGCTGAAGGGTGGTTCCACTCCTCACTGTTCCTGTGAGAATAGAACCTCATCTGTTAAGGGTTCACCTCCGCTGTGAAGAAATACTGCCGCTCCGTTGGATACAGGCGCTTTCCTGCTCTGTAACTATTAGAAACAACACTAAATATTACTTTTGACACCGAACCAAGTCGAAATTTGGCCCTAAAGTTCTTTCAGCTTTTGGTTCTTAACTTCTGTCTGTAAATCAAAACAAGCATCCAGAAGTTTATGTCTTGTCGCAAGCGTGCAAGTGTGTTTGTTAAATATGAAATGTGCATGAACTCTTGACACCAACACAACACCAGAAGCCAGCAGAGTGTAAAATATGTACACTTTTTATTAGTTAGCATACAAGTTTTAGATTAATAAAACATTGGATTTGAACTGAAAAAAAAGAACATAGAAAAGTTCTGTTAACCGAACTCCAGATAAATAAAGTACGAGCAAAATCAAAAATTATTCATGAAACTGTATTTACATATTTAGATATCAAGATGATTGTTGATCTTTTAGCTATGGCATTCAGAATGGCATTATGTGTATATGTCGTAATCTGTATGTCATAATTTAGCATTACCAGCCATACATACTACAGTATTTAAACCTTTGTTAAGGTTTCTATAACATTACATGATAATCTTAGGTTTTAGATGCCTGTGAGCAATAAATGAACAAAGCCAAGATCTAACTGACATCATTTCACATATTAGGTCTGGTCACACCAGAAAGTGGTGAAATTAATCTGCTAACTTTGTGAATGATTTAGTTGTTGGAGCTTGGAGACATCGGGCTCTAATTTCAGTGATAGCTGGACAACTGCTGTCGTGGGTAAGCTAACCGTTAAATCTGATGTTGGCCCAGCCGGCTGGAGATTTTCTCACTTCTGTTCTGTTTACTCCATCCTGGTGTTTTGATCACCAGTTTACACAAAGTTTGATCAACAGAAAATTATTGAAATGAGACAATAAAGCTGATCTGATTTAACTAACTGCTGGCAACCTTGTTAGTTCAAGAGCTTTATTATCCTTCTTGGTTTAGCTCAACTGCTACTGGGATAATAATATTAATAATTGATTTGGACATACTTATACTATTAGCCCTTTTTACACAGAGACCACACTGTAGGGCCACCAAAAAGTCCTTCCTATATGTATTTTTACACAGAAACAAGGGTAGCATCATGCTGCTCCTGTGTGTGACTTAAGACAGCGTGCCGGCATTGTGGAAACAAAAGAGGTGTGATACATAACACAACAGCGCCAGCCACTGGTTTACCACATAACGTGTGTCCGCTCCATTTATGAACAATAAAGATGGCATGACATGGCAAAAACAATCTTTTACCATCCCTGTTAAATGGTGGCCTATCTCCACCTCTGATCAGAAGGTAAGGAGCTCCCTCACCATATTGTTTTTCCAATTTGCGGATATTTACGGCCGTTGTTGAGTGTCATGGGTGTGAATGCTTTTTCATGTTGTTGGAGCCCCCTACTGAAGGCAATATTCTGTCGCTTTGTGATAAACAATTACGTTTTTATGAATTTAGAATCTTCTTCTTCTTTGATTTAGCTGCAGCTAACTACTACTAGCATCTTTAAAAATCTATGCCAGTGGGCCACACACACAACACGCCGTCAAAACTTCACACCCATCATGACCATTATCTCCTCCTGCTGGCTGTCCCCCAAACATGGACCATAAGATACTACTTCTTTTGCCAACTCAAAGCAAAGGCATTGTCCCCCCTATTTCGCTCTCATTCCTTTAATACAGAACAGCAATGCAGCATTAAAGGCATGATATTCCTGCCTTGAACAGGGAGTGTAAAAGCGGCTGTCTCATACCTGTCTGCATGTCATTCCTCTTTTGTGTAACAAATTATACTGTAACAGAGCAGATTAAATAAAAGTTGATGGTATAACACAGGTAATTTGCTTGTCTCTGACACTCTGTCCCCTCAAAGGTTGCGACTGTTAGGATGGCCACTATTGGTTGAAAATGCAAATTTGAGGGTCATCAAAGCTGAACGAGACACAAAACAATAGCACTGATTTACTTTCCCACATGAGCAAATCCATCAGCATCGCTGCTGTTGGATTTGCTCATGAAATCCCTGCAAAGTTTCTGCGTATTAAATCCTAGTGTGACCAGACCTTTAGACTTTAACAAAAGCAACATTTAAAACCAGTACAGGCACTATCAACGAACAAGAGCACTTTGAATACTTCCGTCGAAGACAATCTCACAATATATGAATATATGCTTATTTGACATGAGTCAAAAATCAACAGTAGTCACCGATCACTATGCTGAGCACAGTTTACGAAAAACAAAACTTGAGAAGTAGCATCAACAACACTATGGGCTAACTACAGAGTGAGCACAAGTTTTGGCTTTTCTTTTCTTAAATCATAGATGCACATTGAAGTCAGAATCTGGGAAGGTTTGACTGGAATGTTTGGATCCCGACTAAGTTCAGTGCTGTCAGTTAAATATTAGATCAAACGCTACAAAGGAAACATGCAAAAGATAATAAAACTACCACCCTTGCAAGGATACATGAATAAGACCAAAGCAAACAAACTGTGAGGTGTGGCACATGCAGCAAATCACACCAATTATCAGAGTTCTCTGCCTCTTGATTAAATGATATCCTCAGTTTAGCCAAGACAATTACTTAAAGCATGGGTGCGGATGAGTTCAATAGTCCTTCATAGAAAATAAGTTACCCTGTCTGTTGGCTTCATTATTCAAAAAAAGGAGTGTCCAAAAAAAATGTACAAAAGTTCACAAATACAATTAGTCACAAAGTTGTTTTTAGTCCAAAATAAAGTATAACTACTCATGGTTTGAAGAATGTCAGTGAATGAGAGTTGAGTTAGTTCCTCCGAACAAATTGAGCATATAACAGACTTCAACCCTCAGTTAATGATGGGGAAAGGGATAAAACTAATAATAATGAAAAAAAAAAAAAAAATTAGTTGAATAAATGAATTTTGTCACAAAGGATACTCTAAATGGGACATGCATATGATAGTTATTGGAAAGAGATTGTAGAGACGCAGTTTTAAGGGTGCAGGTCTGGGGATCTTCAGGAAGGTGGGCACTGGTGCTGGGCTGCTGCAGATCTTTTCGCTCTGCTTGGAAACTGCAGAAACAGAAGAGATTATAAAGTGATATGCCACTGAGTAAACATTAAATAAACCCTTTTCACAACCGAAATTCTCACTTGTGATAGCAAAAGTACATTAGGATTTTTTTAAAGGGTGTGTCTTGCTTTTAGAATTATGGAGGGGGGGGGGGGGGGGGGGACTCTGAAATCAACTGCTTTTATCACCAACATACCTCAATTCCTTTCAATGCTACACTTCAACAGACACGTCAAACTGTATAGACTGTATATAAAGATGGACAACACGCCCCCACTTACCCCCGCTATGCTTTAGTGCGCTTAAAGTATCCGAGATACGGGTGCTGTCATCTTGTACTGGTGATGTCACTGAGAGCTGAAGTCTGCGCAGTAGTGATATCTGTGGTGGGGGAATTCTTGCCAAAACACCCGTCTGACCAATCGCAAGCAGCTCCACTGAATGCAAGCGCATCAATTGGCTGTCACAGCTGTCAATCATGGCGGCAAATTCCCTTTCTGTATAATTTAATAACTCAGTAAAACCAAACTCATAAACACAAACACCAGGGTGATGAGAACTACCTTCAGTGTTAGAAACCGTCTTTGGGGAAAAATGTATTTGGCATTTACTTTGAGTTTTTAGTTTGGCCTATGAGCATTCACTGACTGAGGGGCGGGCTTTACGACCTATACTGTAGACAGACACCAGGGGGCGATCCAGATTGAAAAGTTACACTTTTGGGGAGCTGTCATGTTGTGCTTCTTTATATACAGGCTATGTTTAAACCCTGTGCTTCAACTAGCTAATGTGCTAACTCCAAAAACAATGCTTAACAACAGCAACTAGAGGGGTAACAAGAGGGCTGGCACTACGCTTCTGCACTGATGCCATCTCAGTATCAGCAGCAACTGACACGAACTCAGTGCAGAGCAACGGCGAGATTGGCTAACCACAAGAGCCTTTGTGCCCAGACACTCCTGTTGACCAGATAAAGGGCTCTGTGCACAGAATGTCAGAGCTGTTCAGAGGGACAGATATGCCAGTTTTGTATGATGGACTACATTAGGCTGTTAGTAACAGAGAGAAGGCTGCATGATGACCTTTCAGGCTGTGCAAAGTGCTGCAGGATCATATGGGGAGCTCTGCAGTGGAAAACAACTACTAGCTGAAGAGGAACAAAAGTTTCACAGAGATGAGGATCATTCTGATCTCAAATGTGTATTTCACGCTAAAAGTCTTCATGCATGCTATTCATTCTATCCCTGTTAAAGGGTGTTTTATGGTTCATGCTTTATGAATCATAATTATTTGAGGGATTGAAGAGGTTCCAGCTATGTTTAATTTTGTATAAACTCTCTCAAGTGTATCCAGAGGCATTTACAACTACAATGCAGTTGCAGCAATGAATCAGTAAATTCAGTTTTAATGTTCTTTCTTTTAACAGGGCTCCAGATGAACTTGTCTACTGGTAGTACTAGTGAGGCCCCAACCCTCTTTGTGTTTTCAGTTTCTCCTGATGGAAAGACAGTTTTTTGCTACTACTGCACCTTTTGATACCAACTTTCTAACTTATTATAATTATTTCAATCATAATAGCTGATAAAATAACTTAATTTAAAAATACACTAGCCCCAGTCAGTATCCCGCTCACACAGTACTTTCTGATTGTTACGCATCACAAGTAATCGCCTATCAACACTGAAGGCTACAAGAGACGGGCCAAGAGACTGGAGAAATGGTTGCATATGTGACCTTTTTGGTTGCAGTTAAGGTCCCTGTTTTATCTGAGAAATGTTTTAAATTTTTGTTTATTAACTGGCCCTTGCCCTTCTGTCTTTTTGCAAAAGTGACACCAGGCAAAACAAGTTGAGGTTCCATGTTTTAATGCTCCAAATGTACCTCATCCCATGCATCATCAACACTTAGAGAACAAATGACACTTCAGCTTGTTTTAATGCTTAAACTCTGACAGTGAAAAGGGCTCCATTTCCCCAATGTGCCAAAATGTACAACGAAATAAGTCAGAATTTAAGTAACAGGACTAGAAAAACAAATGTGGATTAGATTTCTGTAATCACAAATGTGTTGATGTCAGCTGAGAGACTGGGTCACAAGATCATCAGATATGGCTCACAATATTTATGCAAGATACCATGTGTTTTCCCCATTTTCATCTACACAAACTTTTTTATTCAGTGTTATTTTACCTTTGCACTGAACATAAACTGCCTCTGTCCTGACTGACAGTAATAGTTATTGAGGATTTGGTCTAATTCACAAATCTGTTTGCTGGCTTGCAACAAACAGAGCACTCTCTGAGCACTATTTTAACTAAGCCATGTCTATCACACATGCATTGCAAAACACTGCATTGGATGCTTGGCTTGTTGAAACATAGAGACTTTGTCTTTGGTTTTAACATCAAAAACAGGTATAGCTCTTTTTGGACTGTAAAAGTATTTTTGGCAGGTGATAAACTATTTAGAGACAATGAAAAGAACAGCAAGCTAAAGATGAACGTCGTCTATGTTTTTACCTTGTCCAACATTCCCCACTGACACTAAATGCTCCCATGTGTGCAGTCTAATTTACTGACTTTTTGGCATGGTGTGGCCACACAGCGAGTTGGTGCGTGTAGCCAAACAACACCTTATCAGGAGCAGAGTGCCTTTCGGACGAGATGCCAGGACACTGACTTGGCGCCATCTGCTTTTGAATGAATGCTCAGCAGTCAGGAGCTGTGCAGGCCAAGTCTGCTTTTCCTGCAGTGCAGTCGTCCCACTAGAGACCGATCCATCACGCTGTTCCGCCCTTCACCTGGGAGACTCCCAGCCAAACAACAACAAAAAAAACACGGATTGAAGCCAGCTAGGCCTTCAGCCATTACGGGAAAGGGGAGAAGATGGTTTGATAGATAAAGTATGGGATGAGGCTTGATACTGCTGTCAACATCCCTCTTAATCCCTCCAAAACTCTCCAAATCATGGCTCACTTAAAACTACACAAATCAATAGTTTCATTGCGACAGATCGATGACTATGGGAAGAGTAAAAGGATTTGTAGTGACGAACACACAGAGAATCATCATCCAACTCTGCATATGTGAAATATAAAAACATTTTGAGGGTGAATGTATTTCTAATAACTGAACCACTGATCCATGTCGTTCAAAACCAGACTTTTAACATTATTAACTTTGTCTATAGGCTACAGCACAACAAAGCTGAAAACAATAAACACAATTCAAATGGACAACCAAAACTTAACAACAAAGCCTGTTTATTTAGTTTGGGTAGAAGCATAAACATCGAGGAAAAATGACCAAATCGTCAAAATCTGAAAGTCTACAGAATCTGTCAGTCAAAACGCTCTGCTTCTGAATCACTCTCAGTATGGTAGCCGGAACAAAACCGGGTTCACATGGCAGCCAGAGCACGGTACAGCTGAGCTCCAGGAAACTGTCCTTCCTGGCTCCTTTACAGTAAAGATGGTGGTGAGGATATGCATGTCAGATTTGAGCTTTGATGAAGGTCAAAGTGTGTCAGGCAGTAAGACTTGTTTTTACTTGAGAAGATTTCCAAAAAAACTCCCACCAGCCAGATAAAAGGATTGAGGAGTCAGCAGTCATTGGCAGTATAAAACAGGTTTTTTTTAAAAAACTGTGAATAACCGCCACCTTGAGAGGTCCTTGTGCATACAGCCAGGAATGTGCACACTAATGTTCAGCTTATTGCTCCAGTAGTTTGTGATTGGCTGCAGAGAGATTCACACACTCACATATGCACACATTCACAAACAAAAACCTTTCTAAAACTGTAATAGTGTTTTTACTAATTACATGATTCTTACAGGCCTGAAAGATGTGACTGTGAAAGTCCATGACTTTTCCATGAACGTGGCAACCCTGGATAATAATATGATGAAGGTTACTAAGTCGCTCTGTAGAGCTGAGGGGAACTGCAGTCAGATGATAAATCTCTATGGAATTATTTCTACAGATGACCCCTTTCACATAGTCAAAGTGGTGATCCATTGTTGCTAATAAAAATACTGATCATAGCTGCTTTAAAATGAATCATACTTCTGAGATCTAGGTATTTTTGTAGCAAAGACAGGGAGGTTTTATTACAGATTTAACAGACCTGAAGATGGTGAACTGGCAAAAGGGGAAGATGTTTTACAATCAAATTGTGACAGAGATTAATGACGGCTTAATGGCCAGTATGAGTTTTAATAAAAGGCTGATGTTGGTTTGATTCGCTGGTGTATCGGTCTGAGCCTGCAGGAGACAGTGGAGAAGAGATCCTGGCAGGATAAAGAGGCTTAAACACAGGGAAGGATGGATATACTGGATGTGTGTTCAGTCTGCTCGCTGACTGTGGTTTATCCTGTCTTTGACCATGGCAAAGCTCCAACGCACTCTTCTCTCAACAGCTACTTATAAAAGCCTGGGTTTACATTCCTCGATAGGACATGTTTATGTATCCAGGCGCTCAGCAGGAATTTCAAACGAGAAGATTAATCCCTGTATGCTTCTGCACGGTAATCGGGCAATGCTTTATCCATCCACAGGGGTCTATGGTCTCAAAAATGTTGCCAAACACAACATTCCCCAAAGGTAAAATATTTATGGGGTATGTCTTACTCTGCCTGATGGTAGTGTCTATGCTAAAGTGCACACTGGGCCCTGTCCAGTGTCAATACAAAGTACTTTCCAGTATGATTTGGCCCAGCACATCCAAGGATGACACCATGAGAATGAACGTTTCTGTCTTTTTCAGTACACTAGAGAAAAAGAAGGGGTATACTGTGACAGAGACTAAAAAAAATGATGGGATGAGATGTGCTTTTGAGGCAAAAAACCTTGAGGTGTCTGCCAGAGTGAAAGGTCTGCAGATATATAAAAGCCATCTGTGGCTGATGGTTATACTGTGCTGTCTAAGAATGTTTTAGCATTCAAACGACAAAGTGCGGGATGGTGCATTACCACTGTGGAATGATAACTGTTTGAGTTAATGAAACAAATTTTGTGGCGGGATAAATGAAGAAGAGAATGTTGGAATGTTGTTGGAAAACATTTCCTGGAAAATCAATGATGCTCCCTCATATCTAAATAATTTCTGGCTACTTCCTGTATGACTTGGCTCTCATTTCCAGTGTAATTTAAGTAAGGGAGTGGCAAACAAAGCATTAATGTTTGACCTTTATGCGGACGTTGAAAAATTCGATATCAATGTGACACTGAAACCATTTTAACAAACAGAATTCCATGAATTATGAATGTAATGCGGTCCTGTGTTGCTGTGTGTGTAACTTCAACATGGTTGTATTGAATAAGGGTCAACAAATTATCGGCCTGATTATTAGGGCCGATATTTGGCATTTTGCCTGTATCTGCATTTTATTTTAATGATTGCTGATAAAAATTAATTAATTAAAAAGTGCAAAGAAAGTGACAGCATGGGAGGAGCTTTTACTTTGTAAAACCTCAGGGAGCTATTTTTGTTTATTAATTTTTTATTCAAATTTTCACTTGACTTCATACAAAAATTTGCTAGGAACAAGGAACAACAACAATAGGAAAATTTGCTGTATATGATGTTTAACATTTCAGATTTGATTAAACATTTGCTAAAGGCATTTAAACAAAGTTTTGTGTTGAAGTTTGTTATATTCCAAATTCTTAATTTCAACAGAAATATTTTTATTTTTATTGTGAATGCATATAGGTTCCAAGTATCGGTAACTGGTCTCATTAACTACAAATAATCAGTATCGGCCCTAAAAAAACCATATCGGTCGACCCCTTGTATCGAGTCTACATTGTATGAGTCAGAAGCCCAGCGATGTATGCGCATGTAAGTCAATGTAACTGTAAAATGCAAAAATCAAGAGCCATACTGAAGCAGCACTGTTTTTTTTTCCATTCTCTCTCTCGACCTAGTTTTACAGTGATTCCCCCAGACTGTCCAACCTTTTAGATCAAAATGTAGATATACAGTATGTCTGAGAGGGAAAAGCTTTTGTTTAGAACCTTCCTTACATTTACAGTCATACGCAAATATAAATGAAAAGTTCCAAGACAAAGCAGAAGAACAGCGCTGCAGACAGACAGCATCAGGGTTTCGTATCAACGTGTTTCTGCTCTGAGAGATGGACAACTACAAAATAGGGCTATGTCATACCCAGTGTGGACAAGGTCTGCTCAAAATGTTAACCTTGAAAACAACAACAAATGTATTTAAATTTTCATTAGTGCATAAAAACTAAACAATAATGTGAAAGATGGACAGATGACAAATTACCTTATTATCCCAGATTTTAAATTTAAGCTTTAGTCAACAACCTGAATGCATCTGTGGATTCACACACACTCGCCTAGCTCCTAAATAGTAAAACAAAAACCTCTTGCCAAAAGATCTCTTGTTCATAAACTGATTTAGTGGTTTGACCTGTTGCACTGCTGTTAATAATACTGCTGCTATGTCAGTAATGTTATCTGATGATACATGTTCTAGGAAGAACTAGATTTATTGACCAAATTCTTTTAGAAATCCACTGAGATTAGACCAGAAGCAGCAACCATCTAAAAGAAATATCACTATGTTATCAAACCGTTTAGCTTCTTCTCTCAACAATATTTGAGTGAATCAGGCCCTGAATGATCAGCTGCTCTGTGGGACAGAGAACAGGTAGCTGTGGTAACGGCTGGTGAGCCAGAACAACGGTGAGAGAGTGGTTCAGTTCGAACAGCCAGAGTTTGGGAATGGCAACTCAGGAAAGTCAGACTGTTGTCTTATTACAAAGCAGAGACAAGGACACTGTGTGTGAGAACAAGTAAACCCTGCCTTTTTCCTGATAACCCTTATAATAGGCATCTGGCAATAACATCTGTAACTATGGCAACTGTACAAAACAAAGACAACGACCGCTATAGCCGCAAAATGCTTAGTTGACATTAAACAGTCAAAAAATGTGACGGCTTATAGGCGAGACAACCCCCCCCCCCCCCCCCCCCCAATCACACCTTATATACAAAATGGCGAGGCAACATACCGGCGCAACATTTCCGCCATTAACAGGAAGTGTAATACTGGCTGTAGTGTCACACTTGTTGCAACATCTGTGTGGATTCAACACATCAAAAGCACAAGATGGCGCCAGTGCGTGATGATATCTGATTGCAGACAATGTTAAGTTTAATTCCATGTGTTTCTTGCTATTTATATATCCATCTATCTTAATTCAATATATATATTCAATATATTCCAAGTCATTATATATATTCCAACTTCCATTCCACATATACATCTTCAATTCCATACATTCAAACTTTCATTCCATATATTTAAATGTTTAAACTTTCATTATATACATTCAAAGTTTGATTCCATATATTTGGACTGCCATTCCGTATACAGTATTCATTCATTCAAACTTCATTTCATACATTTCAGCTGTCATTATAAACATTCAGACTTTCATTGCATATATTCTGACTTCAATTCTGTACGTTCAAATTTTCATTCCCAATATTTCAACTGCAATTCCATATGTTCAGTCATTAATTCCATAAAGTCCAACTCTCATTCCATGTATACCGATTTTCATTCACATATTCAAACCTTCATTCCGTATATTCACTTTCACTCTATATATACTAATCTTAATTGCATATATTCCGACTGTCATTCCACATATTCAGTATGTCATTCCATATATCCCAACTGTCATTCCATGCATTCAAACCTCGTTACATACATTCTGCCATTCCATATATTCCAACTTTTATTCAAATTTTTTAAGTTTTATTCTATATATTCAAAATTTCACTGTATATATACAAACTCTGATTCCATATATTCCTAGTGTCATCCCATGTACTCAAAATTCTATTGCACATATTCAGACTGTCAGTCCATATGTTCAAACTTTCACTTCCTATATTCAAGTTTAATACCATATATTTAAGGTTCAAGATTCTTAATGTTATTCCATAAACATAAACTTCATGTGCAAACCAACTGCCGAATGGTTGGTTAAAATCTTAGTCATAGGTAATTTAATGGGCTCTTTATCATCTTTTGCCTAATAATTGAGGAAGCAGGCATTTTAATTACTATGAGCTGAACCGCTCAAATACTCTGCTGCTTTCACATCTATTATCAAATATTCTGTAAATAAAAACTGCTGACTGGGAAGAATCAGACAAATTACCAATATAAAATATGAGCACAATAACAATATGAAAAAAAGAACTGTCTGCTTGTGTATGGCTGATGGACACACAAATACAAGCATCTCACAGTAGGATGAGCAAACACTGTCAGACTGAGGCTCCCACTTCCTCCAAAATGACATGAATGTGGTAGAAGCCCAGCAGCCAGCAAAGTAAACAAGGAAATGGGCTATTTGAACTACAATGTGATAATTGTTTGATTACAGCTATTTAGAGACATGTAACTGACTGCTGTGTGCTGCTGTGCTGAAAGGACACTTAATCACTTTTTTGGGTTTAGCTGCTGGGTTTGGCTCATCCGTGCGCTCTGGACAGCAGCACTCAGAGAACTTCATGTGGATACTGTAAAGCCCTCAGTGGAGTAAGTGACAAAACACTGAGCGCTGTGCGACTTGAAGTCATGAAGTGAGCAGAATAATCCTTTAATTGCTTTCTGAAGCAGCCCTCCTGACTGTAAAACAGTTAGCTAATATTACTCACAGATGAAGAGGATTTAAACTTTGATGTGGGGTTTTTCTTTGAATGCAGAGGAGGCATTCTGCATGAAAGTAATGGCATACATAAGGAGTAAGCCCTCTTTTATTACGGCTCTTTGACTCAAGCCCGTTTCTTTGCACTGATTCCCAAAAGTAAAAGGAAAATGTGTGTTTCATAACTGGAAAAAATGTATTTGTATGCTTAAATAGTTTTTAATGCATTTTGTGTTGTACATACAAGGGATAGTTGAGTTTCCACCAACTTTGTATCAAAATAATTTGGGTAGAATGTGTAGATCAACTGTGGTAAGCTTCCCTTCATCTAACCAGAGCCTAGACATCCCTTCCTCACGGCCAAACTCCACCAGATGACACATATTGATGCAAAACATGTCACTGTGCCGAATTTTGCTCGTTCTCCTGGGCTGTTGCCACACTACAGGCTGTACTTCCACATTTTTACATTGCCTGCTACCCGTGTCACCACAGCAGATACAAAGAGTGTACAGCTGGATCAAGAGACAGACCCGCTCTCTCTCTGTTAACCCTTTCAAACCTGGAGCGACATCTCTTTTTCTGTACTGCTTTCAGACACCTTTCACATTTAACCCTTTGAACCCTGAGCAAATTGGCGTGATTTCTTCCAAAAACATGGGAAAACAGGCAATAGGCAACTTGGTAAGGAATGTTTAACAAATTTTAAAAAAAATCTGAAGATTTAGAAATTTTTTTTTTAATGCTAGGGAACATTGAGGAAAAAAGAAAACTTTATCCAGATAATGTATTTGTTTTGTGTTCCAAATGCATTTTTAATTATATATATATATATATATATATATATATATATATATATATATATATATATTTTTTTTTTTTTTTTTTTTTTAAATTTGTTTTTTTTCCAATAATTTTCAGGTGATTTTTTTACTTCTTACTATTTAATAATTTCTGTTTTTATTTCTGAGTGATTTCTTGTTAATTTGTTCACTGGCCTCTTCACAAGTTTTTGACAGAAATCAGGCCAAGTTGATCACGTTTCAATTAAATTTGGGCCGAAGTCTGATCAAATTGTAAAACTAGGCAGTGCTGATCAAATATAAATCAATATTATATTACTGCACTGCCTTTTTCTCTCCTAAAATGTTTTTAGACACACATTTGATACAAAGAATTCCTGAACAGGAAGTGGGCGTCATTCTGCTTCCTGCACAGTGGAAAATATAAAAATATAAATGAATCAAATCAAAATAAAATCAAATATAAAAGAGTCTGCTAGTGAGTTGAATGTTTCTTGCTTCAAACGTTTTACGAAAGATGTTTTAGCTTGATGTTTAACTGGAATACAGATTTGCCGGCTGCTATTGTGTTGTGTTACACCACCAACCAGCATAAGCATTTACTGTTCTGGTGTGGCGCTATGTACTCTGGTAGTTGTAGCTTTTCTTCCTCTTGGGCAAAAACGTACTTTTCTCTATTTTCTCTAGTCACGGAGCACCGATTTCAAAAACAAGTCTACTGCATAGACCGACCAGATAATTAAAAGGCCATCTTTCCAGCAGTGAAATACTTCTTTAATAGCTCAGCATCAAATATGTATTAGTAAATTAGTGTGAATTTTCATTATTCATGCAATATTAATTAGACTCACCGTGGCGGCTTTTATCTTGTCAGGCTTCTGTCTTCAAAGATGGTAATCTCAATCTTAACAGGATTCAGTCAAGGACAGCCAACTGAAATTTGAATAATGTTCACTTAAAAAAAAGATATAAACCATAATCATACTATAATGCATATTTTTCCTATTTATCGATAGTGGATGAAACTGTTTTTGGACGTGTTTGTGGAAACAGTGTCTTGGCTTCTAGCGTCTGAATGGGTGTTTCCCATACCAGTAGCTGACTGACATTTGACTAGACTAGACTAGATTCTTGGCATGATTTTCTAAATAGAAAAAAAATGGAATCTGGCTCCACCGTAATTTGCAAAATTAGGGTTTCTCTTTAACATAAGGAGTAAGAGCGAGTAAGTGACTTAAAAAAAAGACTTAAAACCCCTCAGACTTTGAGGGATATCTAAATTATTAAGCAGCCACATAAGTTCAGGTGAGACATTCCCGTCACTCTCAGCTCTCACATGCCAAAGTCAGTAAACCAATCCAACAGTGCCGGAGACATAATCCAGATCACTGCCAACACCACAAAATCATAGGCGAGAGAGAGAACAAAGCTCAGCTGTGAACAATTTCAGTCATATTTTGTTATCCCTAATCTCCCATTGCTGCACAGTTACAATTAATTAGGACGTTGAGTCACCCCACGCACACATGTACACACAGTCACCCACACTGGTGCAGCCAGGATGTTGGCGCACCCACTGATTTCATGCAGATGCTATGGATTACATACTTTTATCTGCTGTTTTTATAGGGCATCCCTACATGGCGGTGGATTTCCTGTAAGCTGCCCCAACTGCTGCTTTCCATTTTCATCGAGCAGTTTCAAGAGAAAGACGTGGTGGGTGCAGAAGGCCTGTAAATCACTACATCTATCAGGTCATTGTGAAAGCTCCTTGTTCTACTTAAAGCTGTGGTGTGATTACATTCACAAGTTTCCCCAAATATTCAATGTCTGATTCCTCTTTCCCGTACATGCTCATTTTTTTCATAACAAGATTGTTTTTTTTGTGAAACATTGTGGCACTGACCTTTGGGTGTGTTTCGAATTTGTTTATAAGGTTGGAAATTAGAGTTTAAATCACATAAATTATTGAATATTCATCTATTTAGGGGCTCATTAAACACAGTTAAGTTCTAAACAGTTAGATAAAGCTTCACAGTTAAGGCTGAGGAAAATTTAAGCTGAGCGAAGAGAACAAAAACTATTTCCTGGCTACGACACTACAGCACTGAAAGGTAGGATACGACTCTCAGGCCTCTCTCGATGGGATCTGTGAGCAGGAGGCCTCGTGGTGCGTAGATCTTGTCATTCTGCTCCTGAATGTACTTTGCAATCTTCTTCAAAACCTAAAAAGGACACAACAATCACGGGTTCAGATAAATGTCTTGTGGATGGCAACCCACTGGTATAATTGTAACAGAGCATGACACATTTTTTTTAGACTCAACTGAAGTATTCATTAGGCAGGTTTCCATTTCAGATTTGCGCAAAACTGAAGCGATATTTTTGAAATGTCGATAAAACACAATTGTGAGATGACTACGTTTCCACTGAGTGATGTTCTGCGATTTCTCCTCTGGAGATAACATTTCAAGGCGATGGATGTTCAAAACATTAGCAGCTTTATTTCTATTGCAGCCACCATATTAACCATCATTATTTTCAATGGAAGGCGACGTAGGTGAACAAGTTTGTGACCCGGCCGCCATGGAGAAAACAGTCAAGCCAAACAAAGCGTTGCCCATTGACTGGACCAACTTTCTAAATTTACAGCTGAATAGCACAAAAAAATGTTTCTGAGAACATTGCTGAGATATAGGCAATGCATTAACAGAACCTTGATTCAAATTTGATCAGCGCTGCTTAGTTTGATAGTTTGACTGCAGTTTATGAGCAGTGATTGACATGACTGACATCTGCTTTAGAGACTCAGGCTCAGATTGGTTGTTTTCCTTCCATTGCTGCAGATCCTAGCAAATAACTATTAGAAGCACTAAAAGGAGGAGGAAGAGCAAACTGATTTTTTTTTTTTTAACTATCTGTCTCATATACTACTGTGAGCATATAGTGACAGTTTAAAAACAATTTGATTCAAGTCACCTACTATAGTTTTAAGAAGCTTGATCCAGATAGTGTTTGGCATTTCTGCTTAATAATTGATTTAAAAGGTAATTTAATTAATAAAGCTAATTAATTTTCTGTTGATTGATTAATCGTGTGTTCAACTGACCACATCAGCTCCAAAATGTCCATCCTAAGTTATAGTGATCTGGTTTTCCTGTAGTACTTACTGTTGCTACCTAGAATCAAACAATCAAATCTGGCTATTTAGGTAACCAGAGGATCCATCAAGCCAACCCACCACATTCTGGAGCTGAAAAGCTGAAAAACAGACTCCAATTTTTACTTTGGTAACGACCACTCAATTTAAATTGCATGACTTTATGAGTGCTCATAAAACACAAACCAAGCCAAATGTTTCTTATCCCAGTTCACTCCTGTCCACTAAAATACAAATTCTTCCAACAGGAATAGACCACTGACATACTGACTCATTTACATTCTATATGAACTGGGCCAAAAGACATTTTAGACGTACACAAATCATATTTATATGCTAGCTGTCAGAGGTCATAAAATTATTGGTTTACAGCCAAGATAAAAAGGTTCCAGAAAGCAGCAACACAACTTTGTATTGCTAACCCATGTCAAACATCTCCAATGTCACCTAAATACGGCTTACTGATACATGTATGTTAACATGCAACAGTCAATACCAGATCGAGGAGATCAAAACATCTAAAATTTCAAACATATACACTTTGCTGGAAATAAAATTACCATTGCATGTTTTTTAACAGCTTATTTACCAGCTTATTTTTTGTTTTTCATATGTTTTGATCTAGTTTCCCATCCATGTATTGTTTTATTGAGCAGTTTTTTTTAAATTTGACTAAACACATTGACCACTTGGGCAAGTCTAAAACAATTTCCAACTGGTATGGATGATAACAAAACAAGTACACAATGAACAGAAATACCAGTAAAATACAAGAATCTCAGAGCATAAATCAGACATGTTGATTTCACTATCCTGTTGCTCCCCATTTTTTTAAAAGAAAAAAGCAATTATTCTGTTTCCCAACACCTGTGTTGGCGTAGAAAACGTGATCCAACTGCTTACACATGATAATCTTAAAAGACTACTGTTTTCACTGTGAAGCTTAGGGGATTTTCTCAATTAAATGCTGTCTCCATTTAATTTAAATGAGGAATGTCTCCTTTCCTGTAACAACTTGTCGAGCATTTACACTTTACTCATACGACAATTTATCTTATACTGCAGTGACTCATGGTGAATATTTAAATTGAAGTGAACCACAGATATGTCTGTTCATTATATAGTGGTTAGACATTTGTCTAGAACTGCCCACACGGCTCCCGGTAATATATGTTACCACCTGTTTGTTTGTATAATTTATATAAAGTTTTGTGAATGTATGTATTGTTTTGCTCTTGGCTGACAGAGTTATGAGATTTAATGTTGGGAGAGGGCCCTGTGAGGCAGGTTTGAAGACGCCTCTAACTGCAGGTGGCCTGTTGGTACTGCTGACAATCAGCTGATTTACACTTTTTGTCAGAGAAAAGTTGAATATGCTGAAGAAGCCATAGCAGAAACAACATTTTGACAGTGAAAACTAAGTAAGAAGAACATCCAAAGTGATCTGGGTGTGTGAACCCTTATTGGACTCAAACTCTGGCATGACACCACCATGCTTTCTTTCTGCTTTGGTTGAGTATATTGCTTTTGACTGAAATGCTAATACTTGGTCTTGACTGAAAAACAGATACACTTTTACAACTTCATTGGCAAATACCTAATTGCTGGCTAAAATGCAAGTTATGTGTGCAAAAAAATAAAAATAAATAAATAAAATTATACATTAAAGGGATAGTTTGGATCTCTTCAAGTGGGGTGTGATATGCAGTACTTATCCATTGTAGGGTTTCCCCACACATGCATTTATTTGTGGCAGCCCGCCATGATCAAAACATCTGCCAAGTATTGATTTTTTTTCTTTTCTTTTTTTTGGAGCTGCAGCGTTCATTAGGAGCATTATTGAAATATATATACTGTTAAGTTATGCACCGCACCCCAATTCCAGAGCACACTCTGGGCACAGATGGAGCAGAAGAACATTAGGCGCAGTGAAAGAGAAATTTAATCCTTAAATGCACTGGTTCTAAAAGTTCGCAGTCGCTCCTCTGCAGCAGCTGTTTTTCTCTTGCACCAATCTGATCAGCTCTGACTGCACTGACAGATCAGCTATCCACCCTGCCACTCAGATTTTACAAGCTGCTGCTAAAGGAAAAAAAGAACTAATAACGAGTCTCATGCTGGGTTCATGGACTCGCAAAAATGTCAAAATTCAGAGGGGACACAGAAAGATAAAAAAAGAGATACACAAGATAAAAAAAAACGGGAAGTTTGCTGACAGAAACAACTTTTAAAAGGGTCTATTTGGATTCAGCAAAGATGCACAAAAACACTAACTAACTGATCGAGGGAGTGGTACTGAACTCCCATGTTCAGCAAGCTAAGCTAAAAGTACTGTTTTTGTTGGTGAGACTATCTGCAGCAAAGTAAAGCAGAGAAAATATTCTCAATATAGCTTACACTTACACTGTTGATTTTTTAGGTAGCTAAAATACATTTTGCTGCATCCCCTCTCCACAGCAGTACATTGCTTGGCTTCTGTGTCAGTATCTGTGCCTGCTTCTCCAAACTGGGGGGCGTCGACAGACATCTACTGTTTGTAATACGCTGATTATAGATAATTACCTCATACAACGCCACTTAAAAAGATACCAACTATCCTTTAAAATGTTTTCATTAATGACGATTGCATAAAATGACTTAACGTCTTGTCTTTTTACTCAAGACATGAAGGATGATGTTGACTGAATATGCCTCAAAACTTACAAGGATTTGGAATTTTGATAACCAAGACTACCTGTAAAAACAAAAAATTTCAAGCTGCTTTTTTTACCTTACCAAGAGAGCATTGCGGTTCAATACCCAGCCCAATTCATCCTTACAGTATGCAATGCATCTAAGCAGGTGAAATGTCTCACCTTCTCATAGTGAGTCTCCATACACAGGAAGATGGTGTATGCTGTGAGACAGGCCAGACAGCCTTCAATGTACGACTGGCTTCCCAGCTTCTCTGCTTCTGCGTACAAATTATTCAGTGTCCGCACCGTCTCCTCAAACTGCTGTTTGTCAATCTGAAATACATGGAAACAAACAGACAGATCAAATGGTTAAAATCATTAGACAAGGCACAGAGCCAAGCATAGATTTGGACACAAGTGTGTGAGAGCTTTCTGCCTCTGTTGGGATATTTGAGTGGAAACTCGTCTTAGCAGTACTGGATCATTTTCTCCCATTCTTTCCATCTCTAGATAAATGAGGGCCTGCATTTTCTTGGACTGGTCATATATCAAGGGATTGCTGGGCCATCTTCCCACATTGGAAACACCTCCTGAAATTATTAGGATGCCTTGGCCAAATGTTCTGTGAATGTTTTCACTTAACAACTGACAGGGCAGCGTGCTGAAAGCCGGACACCGCAGCGACAATCCAGGAAGGAGTCCTAATGGTTTCTCCTCCAGTGGTCCAGACACACCTTGAATAAGATAAAGACATATCTCAGCTAATCTGTAAACTGCAGACAGCTTCTGGGACACAAACTGTAACCACGATTGGTTGAAAATCGATACAAGGTTTCTTGAGAATTCCTCAAATGAAGGCTTGCTGCAGGGAAGACTGATGGAGGGTGGAGAACTGCTGGACTCAGAGGCTGTTTTGACCGAAGTGTTGACACTAGTCTCATGCTGGTGTCCAGGATGGATTTGGTGATTTGTCCTTGATACTGAGGGAAAGAGAAGGAGCCTCCGGAGCAGACGAGGGAGCCAGCCAGGGGCCTCCTGAGCCTCTGTAAACCCTCCAATGTTCTGCTCCCTTGTGCCCGAGGAATGCAACAACAAGCTCCAACACATCAGTGGTCTTAGGCGTGTTTGATTACCGCCATTGAGAGCCTTTGTTCTCCTTCTAATTTTCCAATTCAGAGGCTGCGATTCAAAACCACATTTCTCCGCCTGAGCGTCTTTCCATTACGTCCGATGCAGACGTATTAGCATTCCAAAAATGTCAGATGAGAGTCCAAGAATGAACAGGGCTTACATATTCAAGTGAGGAAGAGGATATGCTGTTAATTGTAAGTGTCACTTAATATGATGTGAACCAAGGAAATACATATTAGACTGAGGTCAGTGAAAACTGTCACTTCCCAATTAATAAATCTTTCTTGAATGGTTTGGTGATGTCGCTGCCAAATGCATGTAGAACACAGAGAACTTTCCCAGTTCTTTGGTGCAACTCTCCAAAAAGCATTAAAACAGGAAAGAGCTACCAAAAATAATAAAGCCCACAGCCTAAAATAATTATCTGCAAGAATGTAATGTTACAGCGTGCAAACCTTTGCAAATCAGGACCTGAACTGCATGGCAAATTCAAACATGCGGGTAAAAAATGTTGGCTGAGAGGAACATGAGGCTTTTTTCTGCAAAAATCCTCACAAATACCCTTTTCCACCAACATGGAATTAGTTGTGTTCTGGTTCCTGCAGCCACTTTTAAACTGTTCAAAACGTTTCGACCAGAAAATAAATTGGTTCAGATCTGAAAAGTTGCTTCTCAACTGGAAACCAAAAAATAGCAGGTTCTCCTTAAAGTACAAACAGTGAAGACATCAGTGAGCAAGTCATAGCCTACAGGTCGGCAAGAGAGGCTTGAGAAGGCTACAGTGTTAAGGTCAATTGAGAAATTGTCAGAAAAATGAGAGTGTTCTCACTGTTCGTTGGTCCATGTTTGTTTTTTGACAAACACAAATGTCTGTGATAGAAAGGGGCTGGAAGGACTTTTTTTGGCTTTTACCTTTATTTTATAGGACAGCTTTTAAGCATGTGAGGGAGACAGAGAGGGGATGACAAGCAGCAAAGGGCCACTGCAGCAAGTACACAGCCTCTGGGACGCTCGCTCTACCACGTGAGCACCCCACCAGAATTCCCCTTAATAAAATATTATTGCAATACTTAGGTCATGATACAATATTATTTTAATGGTTTGCAAAATGCTGATATTGGAATAACATATATTAAAATATATTGTGAAATATTATCTTTTTTTAATTGCAAATTAAGGGGAAACTTTGTCAACATCTGTTTTTATCTGACAAAATAAAGTTTTCAGTTTGATCATCTCACTTCATTTTTATTACAACCTATTGTATCTATTGGATACCAAACAATTGATGTTATTATTCTAGAAAGCTACCAAAAGTTTAATTTTTAATTGCAATAGTAATAATTTATCTAATAAAATTTGTTACTGGTGTCTGTATCAACACCGTGTTGCTAGGGATACATGATAATATTGGCACATCAACGGTTTCGGTGAACTATTGGTATCAACCAAAATGCTTATATTTTAGGCATGTCATCTGTATCAGCCAATAACCACTTTAAAATGAACTATTAGAATCAGCCAACATAATTTTTCTAATTTTGCACAATGACACAATATTAAAGACACTGAAAAGCATGGTATTTCATGTCTCCATCTGCTGGTGAGCCATTATGATAAGAGTATGCAATTAGGTGGAGAAAAAGGTGAATATATCAATCTTGGTGTCAGTTATCGGCCAAATGAGTTGCTATGAGTCAGCATATCGGATATCAGCAAAAAATCTAATATTGTGCATCCCTAAATATTGCCACGCACAATTGTGGCGATACCATGCTGTATTAATTTTACCCTACCCCATAACACAACAGAAGTTCTCCGTTAAACAATGTAATCTGTGATTTCATCTACTGTTTACTTCCAAAACAACAGTGCAACGCCCTCGGTTGATGACACATCCTTGATTACGATAGTTCCACTCAAAAGTGGTGGAAACACGGGCTGGTTCACTTCATGGCAACAAGGTTCCAGGAATCCTAAACAGAACTGGTTAAAAGCTAATTTGAGGGTCAAAAAAGGGTCAAAGTGACACAAATAACTGTCCTAAAGTGGAAGCCACTGAACTGCTTGGCATCATATAAGATATTTCAGCAACTGTAATTACAGTTAAACATAAAACATATATGTGAGAATAACTTTTGATATGAGACTTCGGCTTTCAGCTCCCAAAGAAAAGGCATTCTTAATTTGTCCAGCAGTTCAGTGTGTTTGTGTGTGAACTGAATCCCACCGGAAAACACTGCAGACCACCCAATCAAGATGGAAGTGCCAATAAACCACCAGTGAGCGGTTTAGTGTTGTGAAGCTCCTCTTTTCATGTGGTGCGAGCATTTAAAAACTGAAGCTTTCTGTCCCTCGAACTCTGAACTGTTTGTCTGGCAGCGTCTTTAATGTGGCGTGGAGGCTGTTCAGTGTCAGCGACCTGTTCTTCCTCCTCCACATCATTAGCGGTGCCTGCTCTTAACCCACCTCCACCGCGGTTCACATCAGGAACAAAGTGCTAAAAGGTTCCTCTGGAGAACTTGTCGACAGTGTTTTTCACTCCTGGCTCCATGTTCACACTGATTTCAGCTGCCTTTTTGGTTCAAATGCTAAAACAGTGACTGTACATCCATTCTGATATGAATACTTTTTTAAGATCATTTCAGCAGTCTTTTGTTGAACATTTAAGGTTCAATGTGTAGGATTTAGGGAAATATAATGGCAGAAATACAATAAGTATGTTTTCTTGTTAGTGTATGATAACTGGAAAATAAAAATTACGGTGTTTTTGTTACCTTAGAATGAGCCATTTATATCTACATAGAGTGGGTCCTTGTTTATGAAGACTTCATGTGACATTACCATGTTTCCACAGTAGCCCTGAACGGGCAAACCAAACACAGGCTCTACATAGGGCCATTAGCATTTTCACATCAATCACCGTAGTCCAAAACCCCTCCGCAATGAGCAGCGTTGGAAAAACACTGATTTTTTTTACCATGATAGTGTTTAATTCAGTGTTTTTACCCGCTTATATCACCTGGTCCATTTGTTTTGGAGAGAAGACCTCTGCAAATAATTCTGCATCTTGAGCATCTGGATCTTAAGTCATCAGAGAAAAAAGGCGAGCACACATCAGTTGCTAGGGTTGACTGCCTGGCTCCAATATGGCAAACAGCATCGGAAAAACACTGATTTGTAACATGAAACTGCTTCATTCAGTGTTTTTACCATATAAATTAGCAGGTCTGTTTGTTCTTGAGAGGAAGATACCTCTGCAGACATTCAGGGGGTAAAAACCTCCTGAATGTCTGTATCAGAAATAAGGTGAGCAGACATAGTAGGCGCTAGGCGAGCAGCCCGTTTGATACGTGCCAAACAACGTAAAATAAATACTGATTTGTAATGTATTTTAAATTGGTTTTAATGACCTGTTTGTTTTGGAGAGAGAGAGATCTCTGCGGATAATTCGGCTCACAGTAAAAATCTTCTCAAGACTGAAAACTGAAGCAACTCTAACCAAGAGAATGTACAACTGGTTAGTCTGCAATCCTTACTGCCATAAACTATAAATCCCCCTAAATTTACACACTGCTCCTTTAAGTGTCATGATAATGTTTCATTAACCCTTACGGTTTGGTGCATTTGACACGTTTTATTCTATGTTTTGGCAAGACTGTGTATTTTTGTTTATTCTTGGAATTTCCAGCTCAGCTATTAAAATAAGTCTAAAATACACCGTGGAAACAAAATTGTTACATTCATACAGTTAAGTGCAAAAAATGCACTAATGAAACCCATTTAAACTGCAGTTTTTGATCCCACAGCCATCAAAGCATAAAAAACATGCATTGTATTATTTCTGGGTGTCATTCTGGGCTTTTGCCTTGGAATTTGTCATTTTTACTATTTTTTACCTGATAACATCATTTTTACCATATTTGGCTTAGGGAGTAAATACATGCTATTTCCACTAGATGCACTGTCATGATCAGTGTTGCTGCAAATCATTGACATATCCCAGACTGTAATCATAAAAAAAAATGTACTTTGCATGTAGTCTATGGGGTTTTTATTGTGGGTTTTTGTTTTCATCTAAAAACATGATGGCATCATGACAAAAAACTGGCATTTAAAGGGTTGAAATTCTAAAAATGAATGAATATTTGATATTTATGATTAAGACTAATATTGGTTAAAAAAAAAAACTCCATGAAAGTAGAAATTAATATTAATGTATTTTATTTTTTTTCAAGCTTGATTTTGAAACACGGAGCAATACAAGTATGAGTAATATTAAGTTGGGCTTAAAGGGTTAATTCTCTATTTGCTTTTGCAGACATGGTTATATTTTGGCTGAGTGAAAAATTGTCAAATTTAAACTGCTACTTCAAAGCAAAATGCTGCTGGGTTCCAAAATGTTTCTATCGTTTTTAGTTTAGCCGGTAATATAATCCTTAATGCTGACGGTCTTAGTAGGTTTGATAAAAGGCTTAACTAAGACTGCTGCTCAGCCAGTGATCGGCCAGAATCCACATGACCATATAGCTGAGTGTGTGTCTCATTGATTGATACGTATGTATGTGTTTGATCTGATGTCTGTGAATTACTTTTAAACACATTTTGTTTCATACCAATCTTATTTGAATGCTCTTGAACATGTTTTATGATGAATGGTCTGCATACTAACAGTGTTTAGTGGAGGTTTTTTGAGCACTTTATACTTTTTACATTCTCCAAGCCACTTAAAAGTCAGTGAAGTTACACCTAAAAAAACACAGCTCTGCTTCCACATGAGTTTCTTCCCACAGATCAAAGATAAAGAGGTGAAGCTGACTGAGTTACCAGGAGCATGTGTGGATATGACTGCTCAGCTACCTGCCGGGGAGCTAACACTAATGTTTGCCTGTCAACTGTTAAAGAAATACAGAGGCAAATGGATTTGTGATCCCTACTTTTCTGTCCTATTTTTCCTGAAATTGGTTCTTAAAGTGCAAAACCTTTTTCAAGCATGTGAGACTGATAACTCATAGCTGTGAGGAATTACTTGTATTTTCTAAATATGTACAACAATGACAGTTTTGCAGTTGATGCAGGTGTTTTATAATTCGTTCTTGCCTTTCTTTCACACAAGGTCCTAAAAAAATGTGTTCCATATCATGTTGTATCATCTATTAAAATTCAGAATTTTCCCCTGGAGATTTTATGTATCCCATGGATATTCTGGATTCTGGATAAAACCGTTATGCTCATCAACATGACAAAGGCGTCATGGAAACATCAGGCCACCACTTCACCTATTCAATGTCTTACTGTGATTGAACAAGTTATTCTGAAGAACAGTGAGGTGTTTCCTACCCGGGTCTCCAGCTCCGAGGGGAACTTGGTTTGGAACTGACACACCGTGCCATTGGTGTAATCTCTCTGAATGAAGACTTTAGCAGCGACGGCTGCCTGTTGTCTCATGTCCTGCAAACTGTGGGTCTGTGAAGACAGGAGATTACAACTGATGACCAAACAGTGATATAGTACCACTCTGTAGTCTGTCTATTCATCTCTGAATACACTGAGCTTTATCTATACATCATCATTATCATCATCACCATCACCGCCACCATCATAAACATTAAACCATGTAAAATAATTTTAATTTTTTTTAATACAGAAAATGATTCATACTTTCAGTGATTGAGCATGGCATTCATAGACTTTCAATAAAAAAGGCACAAAAACAAGTTGGCATATAATCACTTCACATTTTAACACACAATAATAAAGCTTTATTTCCTACATTTTCTGCTGTATTTGTGTGTATTAATAGTTAAATTCTTCTATGATATTATAAGTGATTAGTACCAACAATTTGTACATTTTTATGGTCATCTGTGTTATTATTTTAACTTTATAATAGACAAGTCGGACTTATAGCTCAGTATGTACCATGCAAGAGGGGAAAGGACTGTTTAAAAGATGAAGACTAAAACATATGCAAAGAAAATCAGCAAAAATGAATCATGAATTAATTTGGGTTCCAGAGAATTTAAATCAACTTTACAATTTATTGGTGTGACCATTTTTTAAGAATAATCTATTGCAAGTTACTGATATATTTGTCACAGTCTTTATCGATCAAATGGTCATGGTGTTATTGGTACCAACAAAGGAAAAATGGCCAGTGAAGTCAGGGATTTTTAATTTTTTTTTAAATTGTTGACTTGCTTTTAGAAATATTCCAAAATAATAACATGTAATGCCTGTATTGTATTTGAACATCAGCTAAAAAAAGAAAAAGATATTCAATAGGCCTTTTTCACAGAAGACATTTTGATACATGACAGCAGGAGAAGAAAACATGTAGGCTGTAATAAAATGAAGGGTTGAATGAATTCCATTTAGCTGCTTTATATTTAGGGCCCTGGTATTGTGAATGTTGGCTCACTGTCACATTGTCATGACTTGCTGAGCCATTTCTATTATTGTGCTTTTTCTGAATGACAACTCACCATAATGTCTACTGTTAACAAGGCTTATTTGCCAGATGTGGAACCCAGGCGACGTTTTAAATTTTACTGACATGAGTTATATGCTTTTGAGTGTCTCAGGGTTCATACACATTTTACCAATAAATTTCCATAACCTTTTCATAACTTTTCCATTATATTGAGGCAAATTTTAAAAACGATACATTCTCTGAAACAAACAATGATATTCCTCATCAGTTCTTTTTAATTGCTATATAACAGCTGCTTAAAATATTTATAATTTAATAAATTCAGAACAAGATCAGAACTGAGTATTTACATATAACTTTGGGGCTGTTCGTTAACTGTTTTGACTTTGGCTAAGGGCACTTTTTCTTTTTAAATAATTTAGTCTTTTTTTTCTTTTAAAAATGTTGGTCATGTTTAAAGAAAACATTTTGGCGATTTTATTTCATTGATTTGTTTATTTTTTTAAAAATTTTTGATGATTTTTGAAGAAAGATATGTTTTTAAGGCATGTTTTCTTCAAAAACATTACCAAAATGACACAATCTTTTACATCCAGAAACAGTGCAAAACTAGGGGTCGACAGATTATCGGCCTGGCTGATTATTGGGGCCGATTTCTGGCATTTTGCCAATTATCTGCATCGGCATTTTATTTTTTTTGATCTCCGATAAAATTAATTACTTAAAAAGTGTAACGAAATTGTCAGCATGGGAGGAACTTTTACTTTATAAAACCTCAGGGAGCCATTTTTAAAATATTTTTAATTTAAATTTTCACTTGACTTTGTAAAAAAGGTGGCAGGGAACTTGCTGTAAATGATGGTGAAAGTCTCAGTTTTGATTAAACATATGCCAAATGCATTTAAACAAAGGTTTGTGTTGGAGTCTGTTATGTTACAAATCCTTAATATTGACAGAAAGATATTCATTTTTATTATGACTGCATATCGGTTCCAAATATCGGTTACCGTGCTCATTAACTACTTATAATTGGCATCTTATCAGCCCTGAAAAACCAATATCGGTCGACACCTAGTAAAAACAGAAATTATTGTTGGATTTTCTCATTTCTGACAGTCCTTGGACACATCATGTTTTCTTATAGGTTTGTGAAACAGACTTCCATGACTTTTCCAAATTTTTCTGGGTATATTTAGTTTTCCAAAACTTTACCTTGCTATTTGGAAATTCCTATTTTCAAATTCAGTGACTTTTCCAGGTTTTTCATGAACGTACTGAGCCAATTGTCTATTTCTGGTTCCACTTAAAAGATTGATCGACCAATTTTTTTTTTTCTTATCACTAAACCATAGTCTGAACATAGTTGTCTTTGTTTTGTCGCCACAGGAATCACATTTACACGCTGTTTGATTTGTTTGAATCACTGTCTAAAGACTGTTTGGTTCTGCCCTTTTGAACTGTTATGAGCTAGTGTTGACAATAAGAAGATTGTGGCAGCACACCACTATTGTTACCAATTATC
This sequence comes from Plectropomus leopardus, assembly GCF_008729295.1. Classification (NCBI taxonomy): domain Eukaryota; kingdom Metazoa; phylum Chordata; class Actinopteri; order Perciformes; family Serranidae; genus Plectropomus; species Plectropomus leopardus. The sequence goes on from NC_056468.1 coordinate 5,231,076, forward strand.
CTCACTACACAGTCAGGGGTTATTTTTTCCTTCCTTCCCTTTAGCCTGTATGTTACCCTAAGCTCCAGCTGTGTAGCCAAACGTGTAATTAGCACACTAGTAATTATTTATCCTAGCTAACGTTATCTGATATAATCCCGCAGCTTCACCCCTCGTTAAAATAAACCCACGTCGCAAACAATGGCGCAAATATGAGTTTTATAAATATCTTAGCTTGTTAGCACTGACATAACTACTTGTAGTAAACATCACCCGTCAAGTTGCCGACTGACTAATGAGCTACCAGGCTAACGCAGGTCAACTTCCCCTCTGTTTTTCAATCACACATGCTCCAGAAAAACACGGATACAATGTGACATTGAGAATTAAATGCTCAAACAAGAGTGACATGCGAAAAATAAGGTTCAAAATCGTCGTTAGCCTACCTCTGCCATGTTGAACAAGATTTCTGTTTATCTTCCGCTAGCAGCGTTTAGCATGTGCTACGACATAACTTTTCCGAGAGAGCTTGTGTACAAACAAAGGTTCCGGCTGAGAAGGACTGTTGAAACAAGTCAAATCGCGTTTATATATTGAGCGCATTCAAAAAACAAAACAAACAAAACAAAAAGGAAAACAACGTTGATTAAAGTGCTTCACATGAGGATAAAATAAATCAGCCTTAATCAAACAGCTATAAAATATGAGAAAGTCAGAACAAATAATGAGAGCATAGCCTACAATATCATAACACCTAACACAGTCCTTGAAACAATAGAAAGGGCTATTAAATATAAGCCTTTAAAATACAGCTACTTGAGTGGACCAGGCAATTCTGAGATAACATATGGGCCTATATGTTAATTCATAAACTGGAATTATCTAAAGGTATAACATATTTGATTCAGGTGTTTTTGTTTATTTGTTTTTTAATGTTAAGTCTGAGGACAATATTTAAGTCACTTTGAGTTTCTGTTTCCATGAAAGCACTAATCCTTTCAAGCCTGAGCAGACTGGCTTCATTTCTTTCAAAAACATTGTAAGAGGGGATTGGCAGCTTAACAAGAAATGGCCCAAAAATAAGCAAGTAATATCAGCATACAGAACAAGTCCCCTCACTATGTGCCACTTAGGGAATTAGAGCAACAACTTTGCCATTGCAAGACAGATTTTCACAGCCTGTCAGTAGCTGGTGTTCAGCTTGGAGATCTGAATGACTTGCCTGTGAGAAATGCATTTTTCACAGGCATCAAATGCATCACAAAGCCTGATCCTGGCTTCAGGGGGTAATTAGTGGATCTGTATAAATGTAAAAGTCTAACCACTGCTCCTGCACTGGGCTTGTTTGTCTCTTGGCAAGTAGGTGGACCTTTTAAGCCCCTCTCCTCTGTGATGGCCAGTGTGGGAGTGACCACTAATGAGCACCATTTGTGCCATTCATTCACAACACATGCTGGTTAATAACCCACGACAATAGTTTTACTGCAGCTCAGGCTGCTCCTGCTGAAGTGGCTCTCTAATGGAAACACTACACGTCTTCCCTGGATGGCCACTTCTGCCCCCAGTCTGCTATTATTAGAGAGGAACTGCAGCTGGATCATTCAGCTCAGGAAATGTCACTCTGACAGGGACTCTCTCTCTCTCTCTCTCTTTCTCGCGCTCTGGTTTATATATATATATATATATATATATATATATATATATATATATATATATATATATATATATATATATATTGTGTACTATACTATACTATACTATTACTATACTAATAGTATGGTATAGTATAGTAAAGTATAGTATAGTACAATTTAATTTTTAGGGAACTTGTACATAAGTACTTTATAGTACCACTCCATTATTTTTCAGTTGGAAATACTTAACTTTCCACGTCCCTGGCCTTCATCATTGCAGTATGTTAAATCAACTTTGGAGCCCATCTGTGAATGAAATCATTGATTAGCTGAGAAGAGAAATGGACTTAAGAAATGTAAAAGAAGAGCTAAAGTCAAGAGAGACTGAGGCCAAAAAAAACGTGTCAAGTCAAGATTGTTTTTCATGGCGATGTGAGGTGACACAGCTTTTGTCGCTGCTAGTTCTCTGATGTTGATTGGGTGTGTCTGGACCTTTAGGTTATCTAGTTTTTTACAAATCCCGCTGCCTTTGTGCTTGCATAAAACATGCGTGCACCACAGCCTCTTAAAAACAGCAATGTCAGTCTCCAATGATTTTTGGCCTCCATAGGCCCCCCTTGAGGGCACCACTGCCTATACCCATTTCTCATTTTGAGAATCCACAGCATGGTGAGGCCTTGACTGGAAATATGCACACACAGAAGCTCAGCCAGTCACAAGCTGATTCATTTTAAGATTGAGATTTAAAGCCAGCTGACTAACAGTGAATCCTATAGATCTGCAGGTGGAATGCATTGCCATATCCATGTCCTTGACAGAAAGTTAAAGCTGCTTCTTGTGCCTCTATTTGAAATCCTTCTATCCCTTAATGTACTCTCTGGCCCCAAAGCTCCAAACTACTTCCCTGTGAACATGCACCGACTGCCAAGTAGAAATAGCAACAGCAAAATAGTGCTGAGCTGTTTCTGACAGCAGCCAACGTGCCCATTTGTTCCAGGTATTTTACTACATTCACATTATGAAGAGGTGTCAAGATATCTGTGTCTGTCAGTGACCTCTATTGGCAGTCTGTGGGAACCACAGTAATTTGGATAGATGTGGCACATGTTGGCTTGCAACTGAATAACAGTCAGAGTGAAGATGAGTGAGAGATTAGAACAGAGATTCATTTCATTTGCTTTGGGGGAAAAAGGCTGCACAAAGGAAGCACAAAAAAGTACAAAATGCACAAACTTATTAAAGAATAGAAATGCTGAAAAACTGTAGTTATTAATGAATAAAAGAAAACATTTTAAAAATGTATTTAGGCATTTCTACTGCTTTATACTGAGAATAGTAGAACCTACCTTATAAAGACACAAAATAAATGAATAAATAAATAAATACACAAAACTGTAGAAATCTATTTTTTTCATTTAATTATTTATTTCTGCATTTAGTCAAGCATTTCTCATTCTATGTATCACTCCACATTTATTTATTGATTCCTGCAATAAATAAGTAAATAAAATTAGACATAATTTGTATTTCATTATTTTTTACTTCTTTGTTTACTTAAGTTATCATCATTCAGGATATTAATGCCATGTTTATTTATTTATTTCTGAAAGTGAATAATAAATCATTTATTTCATGCATTATATTATAGTATTGTATTTTTAATTCACTGTGAAATCACCATTGTGCAATATATTTATGTGTATGTGCAATTTTATTTATCTATTTATTCTGTTTTTAGATAGTGTTTCTTTATTTGGTGTTTTTTCTTTTGCATGTTACTGCAATTTTTTATTATTTTCAGAGCCATTTGCAACGAAATTTCATTCCATGTGCACTGTTGTATATATTTAGAATGACAATAAAGCTGATCTATCTATCTATTATTTATTTCTGTATCAACTTTATTTCTGTATTTATCATTTTTATATCATGTTCACCTATTTATTCCTGCAAATAAATAAACATCAATAAAAAAACACAATACATAAATAATACATAAATAATTTGTTTTGGGCATTTAAATGATATTTAATTAGGGTATTCTACAGTAATTTTTTGATATTAAAACATTTAATTATGGTTCAAAATTTGGTTATGGTTTATGTATAAGATTTGTTTATTTATTTATTGAAGTCACTTTCGGTCCTCCACCGCTGAGCAGCTGAACGCTGAATGTCACTGTGTGGGGGAGGAGTGTGTTAAATTCTAGCGAGTGTGGACTTTTTGTTCCAAATCTGGCTGCTAAATGAAAGCCAGAAATCTCAGCACCTGCCCACATAATTATTCAGTCACTGGCATTTATAAACAACCACACTAACCACCATAGACAACAGGCAAATTAACTCCGGGTTAATCATTTAATCTTATAATTTAGGCCTTTAATGTGAAGGATAAAGAGCCGGACGCTCTTCAAAGCTGGGTATAAATGAAAGAATGGAGAAATTTGCTGCATTTCATGCATGAATGCCTCAGTCACACATGGTTTATGTGTACCCCTCAGGAGTCTTTCGTTCCACCCCAAATTACCAGTCTAATGACACGGCGTTATTACCTCACCTCCATGTGACTCACTGGCAGCATCAGTTGCGGTCGACAGCATGCATTCAACAGACCGTGGAAATTCAAACAATCACTTTCCTCAAGATGCCTGGGAAGGATTTAAAGGGGAACATATACATGCCTCTAAATGTTTATTAGCTGTTTAATATCCTGTTTAGGGTGTATTTTATCAGTTTGGTGTTGTTAAGTCCCTCGGTTAAGTCACCGTTTCCTGTAGGTACCAAAGTTCCCCTCCTCCTTTGCTACTCTGTTTCACTGAGCCCTGAAGAAATACAAATGATCTAGAACAGAATCCACACAACATATAAACTGCTGGTACACACAACCTTTGCACCTAAAAGTAATATGCATTTTGTTTCTGCTGCAGAAAATGCAGATATTATTATTATGGCACTAAACGCAACACAGAATGGCAAAAGCTCCCCCGTGCATTGTAGCAGGATGTGGGTTGCCCTCATGTTGGGCATGTTTTGACTGGGATTGTGGGAGTCAGATTACCTCGTATTTCATTCAGCAGTCTGAGAGGCATTAATCATCCCGTTAAATCGAGACAGTTTTATAGTGTTGTGTGTGAGAGTGCTTATAACCCACATAACTCTACTGCTCACTTAAGACCAATGTACCCAAATGTCCAAGTTAACAAGTGGGAATCTCTGCAGCTGGGCATTCCTGCACAGTTCCAATGACCAAAACCTTCCTGCACAAAAGCTGTGGCCAGAATACTCTTACTAATAGACATTTCAATTCTGTTTTTGCCTCTTTGATTGGTTTGTTGAATATATAGACAATAGTCAAGTAAACAATAGAAGAAAGATCTGAAACTCAGTCTGTTTACATGATGTTAGAAAAAGTCAAATTATTGTGTATGTCTGACTAAAACGGGACTTTAAAAATACATGTAAACGTCATTTCGGCCAAATCACACTGAGCTGAATTTCTCAAAGTCAGACTGAGATAATAACGATTAACTCTTTCATGTATACGCCTCAATCGAACCTGAGCTGGCCTAGGTGTTCTGCAAAGGCTCTATAGTCCCTGTGGGAGTTCAACAACATAAATTTGTTGAAGAAAGCTGGGAAAAACAAAAGAAGAAAAATAAGAAGAAGAAGAATGGAAGAAAACAATTTCAGTGCTTGTATACTGGGACAGGGACAGTAGATCAATTAAATAGCCTAATCAAGCTATAACCGTAACATATAAACGTATTGACAGTTACTGCTACTACTAATTCCACCATCTAACTGAAGAACCATAAAGTGTCAGACTAAAAGCTTGTTTCCAATGCACTGATTGAAAGCTGGCACTGTTTACTAGCAAAACAAATTCAACAATATGAACAATAACCTATATCAATTCAAGATTTTCATCATATAGTGTTCAGGAAAAATATGATGAATATGATGTTCAGAACTGGACTTAGAGGGAACTCTGAGTCAATTTAGGGTACGTGGTTACCACTTTGCTTTTTTCTTAACCTAACCACAGTAACTTAACTTGCCTGGACCTAACTTCCATGACCATGAGCGTAACTTTGTGATAAGTCCGTAATGGCACTCATTGGGTGCTAATTGGTAGGATATCATATGAACAATTGTATGAAGATATGCCGCCTTCTTATGGCTTTTAAAGGTTAAAAAAGTTTCTGACAGATGTTTTTGAATGCTCCACAAACTTGATTTGCACCGACAAAAAGACTTTAGGTAATACTGATAATAAACTTAAATAAATTAACCATAAATGTAAATGGACACTGTCACTATATTACTTTTAATCAGTGCCAAAGTTGCCTAGTTCTCTCCTGAAAACCTTTTATTTGAATCAATTTAAAACACTTAATTTCATTACAAAGAAACATTGAAATGCAACAAAACTATTAGAAAATAACGTGGAAATCACAGATGTGTAAAATAAAACAATAATTTTATTTTAGGCAATTATTTCAAGGTTATTCCAATTTCCCCCAAAATTAGTACTGAATGACATAATTCTTTCCAGTATACCTCCTGGGAAATTACAAATCTATAAAAAAGCTTTAACAGAATAATGACTGAATCATTTCTTTGTCTTTCAAGAGAATTCCTGTTGTCCTTAGTGCCAAATTATGTAAATTCTACCAGGAAACGTCCTAGAATTATAAAGAAATTACAGACTCGTTAAATAAGGCAATATCAAAAACTGTTTCAGACTGTGATGTTTAACATTCTTTGAAATATATTCATTAGATATGGAAAATGAAAGTGAGATAATTTCACCGTTTTCTATACTGGACAAACAAGCTAATCAGCTCCAATTTAGACTCCTATGAAAAAACAAACAAACAAAAAAAAACCACAACATACTGAATTCCTTAGTTATTATGCAAATGCCATGTGCTAAAGAAGACCACTAGATACAGGTGAAAGTTTCCAAAATCTTTCTTTTTATTTAATTAATGATTAAAAAATCATATTAACTGTTAAGCTTTGTTTGGCTGATCTTCAAATTGCATTAGAAATAAACTATTGCTAAACAGACTTAACAATTTAAAGAAAATTTTTAAGAGTTTTTGCTCTGATCTCATGCTTACATAACTATCAAGTTTGAAATTACACAAATGTGCTGCAGGACAGAACTCATCTTTCTGCGGAAGTGCTCTCGCAATTAGTTAAAGGCGAAGGCAGAAATGAGAATCTTGGCAGTGCATCTTAAAGAAGAGACCAAACAGTCATGTGGTCCTGATTGGTTAGATACACACAGATGTTGTACATAAATGCTGTCGCCTATGGCAACATGCTCACTCCCCTTAAATAAAGCAGACTTTGTGATAAAACTAATTCCACTATGAAAAACATATCCTTAATCAAAAGCTGTATTTTCCCATTAAGTGTTTGATCAGCAGCACAAACGTCTTGTTTGTGCTGTCTCTTTAACTTTCATTTAAAATGTACAGCCGTTCCCCGCAGCCGATAAGACGAGTGCAGAGTTTGCAGACTGTCACTAGTGGAAGCGTGGGAGTTCCTTTACATGTTTACTAAACTGGAGGAACAGCAAATGCCGAATTTGGCAGTCAGAATAAGAGTGTTTTGGCAATGCAACCCTCTACATTTTTCTTGTTTCAGTCCAGCTTTATCCTTTTTTTTCAGCAGGCCATTTACCTATACACACTTGCCACCAGCATATGTACTGACTGTACTATGGGATGTACTGTTCTGTGTTTGGAAGGTACTTTTCTTAGGATGGCAGCTCTCCTTTTTGCAGATTGTTTCAAAATGCGGGCACAGTCACGTCATTTATCTAGAAAAACTATACGAAGAAAAAGGCTTTGCTTCGGTTCTGTGCAAGAGCTAAACTTGCTTACTTTGTACATGCAAACAAAAGATCAGTTGGCTAGTTGTTTTCTCTAATGCTCCCACAGAATGTAGGCTACATGCATGTTGTTCACCAGCTGGCCGTAACTGCCGACTTCGAGGAATGTGAGGCAACAGAAAATGTTTGATCAATCAGTCTTTGTCCGTGCTTTTCGGTCATGGTTGCTGTAACAGGGCCTTTATTGATCATAGAGACATTTTGTTGAAAGGGACAAGACTAATTCTCTCAGCACGGTCCGTGCAAAGACCAGTGCGGCATCTCGTCTGATGGGCGTGTAAGCGCTGTCCGCAACAATTAATGTATATGTTCTTGTTCATGTGGGAGTGGACAAATCTACAGGAATGCCACTGCAGAAAAAAAAAGTAGGCAAAGCCTGTTTCATTGCACAGCGTGGTTGTCATTTACCTCTTGCCATCTTATTCTTTTTGTTTTAATAAGTATGTTCATTTCTGAATATCTGTGTGTTTTTGAAGGAGACGGAAGGTCTGCGTGTCTGCCACAGTTACATAATTGCGGAAGTTTGCAAAGGGCTTGTGTAAGAACCGTGCAATGGCCCTAAAGATTTGTTTATACTCATTGAAGACACTGTGGTGCCGGCCACCGTAGATGGCGCATACACAGAGAGGTTTATGCTCAACGCTTTGTTCACAGTAATATGCTCCAAAACGCCAGGGAGCGTATAAACAAAATATTATGCGGACAAGCAGAAGTCAACAAGTGTTACTGGTACGTTACCAGAAAATTAGGCTGGTGAGCAACTGTAGTAAACACCAATGTACCATCAAACATTTCACTTGTGTACTGCAATTATTATTGTTACATACCTCAGAGTTGAAATGAGTTTGTATCACTTTGCGTCCCCCTGGGTTGCGACTCTTTCCATGAAGCTGTATTTTTTGTTTTTTGGTTTGTTTTTTAGCTCTTACAGCAATTTCTTTCCAAGAATTTGAGACCATTTGTCTCTCTGGCCTCTGTGAAAAGTTTTAAAGATGTCAAGCCCGTTTTCACTCCAAACTTGTCAAATACATTTGCTCTGTCAGTGCTTTTGGCATATGAGTGTGACCCCAAAAGCCACGTTGTTGCTGGATGGCGTCAAATGAGAACACACTCAGACAGAACTGGTGTCATTGTTATTGTAAGCTGGCAGACGACTGGATGGCACTGGGCATGTCTACATGCAGCACACAAAGGTGACATCATCTGAAAATGTGGCTGGATGGAACTGACCCACATAGACGTTTGTGCAGGAGTCCAGAGTTGGCTTCCAGGGTGGATGTGAGGTTTTTTTTTCTGACATCTTACTATGTGCCTCTTTTGCCTAAACCTAACCATCCGTGGGGCACCTGTTGGCTCAGTGGTTTAATTCTGGCCTCTGTCACCCCCTCTCTCTCTTCCTCTTTCACGCTCAAAACTGTCCTGTCCATTAAAGGCAATAATAGCCCATAAAATAATCTTAAAAAAAAACAAACAAACCTAGCCATCCGTGACTTTGTAGCTTAATCCTAACCATCGTGCCAGTCTGCATTGGTTGCCATGTACTGTTGTGTAAACATAAGCTTTGTGCTGCGTCATCCCACCATGTCCATTTGTTGACGTCCTGGTAACGTCATCCCAGAGTGTATACAGCTGATGCATAATGATACCCTAAAATGTAAACGTTGACGCAGAAGGTCACTGACAACCATGTGACCAACTGAGATGAGAACACGAGAGAAGATCTCAATCCACTCAGTGATATTCTGTGTCCACGTCGCTGTCTGCCTCATCTCCTTTTTCACTGATCCCTGAAGAATGATCTTGGAAAGCCCGTCAGATCTTGTCACATGGACATACCATCTCAATTCCCTTTTTTTTCATTGTGGTCAGGTGTTCATATGGACCAACTTGCTGTCTGATGTTTTTCCTGACTTCTTCATTTGTTATGTGGTCCTTGTAGGAGATAAGGAGTCTTCTGAAACATCTCATTTTCACTGCTCGGATCTTTGTTTGAGTTTTTGTCTTGCTCACAGCAAATAAAAATACTTTAGCTTTTGTGCTTCAATCTCAAAAAAATACATCTCCATTTTATCTAGAGTTGACTTGTCCTGCAACTGTGGTTTAAATCAACTAATGGGATTATTTTGGCCAACGCAGCAGCTCTGTTTGGGGAAGTTCAACTTCAGTCTGCCCAAGTTTACGCTCAATACCCCAAAGCTTTAACCACTCATTCTTTATTCCTGTTATTCATCAGATGTGACAGAACATTCAGCCAGCACAGTAAATGTATACCTGTTGCACAATTTGAAATACCAAGGAGGATTAATAGCATTGTATTGTTAGGACCTCTCACTGTTCTGTTTCTACTCGTAGCAACTGCAACCACTTGCAAAAATTCTCACCCCTCTCAGAGGGAGCAAATTAGACTGATCAAAGCAAACCGCAGTCTTTGTACAGATCTCCCTCCCAACACGGTCGTAATTATGAGCTTCATAAGAAACATGATAGACAATCAGAATGAGTGACTTGCGCAAACCGAGCTGTCTAGAAGACCGATCGTGTTTATCCCTCAAAAACCGCGTGACATCACATGGTCTAAAATTGAATCATCTTCTCGCTCTTCTGGCTTTCATTACCTCGCCTTGGAACTCTCGAGTTTTGTGTGGGGAAACGTTCCATGTAATATCAGACAGTGATTGCCAAACAATAAGGTGGTGGAAAAGCCTGAGGGGCCTCGCATCAAGACTATTGTTATAAAAAAGCCCCCTTCAGGAAGCCCCTATGTATCTTGAGATAATATCTTTTTTTTATTCTCATTAATTAGGAATGTTGAGAGTTCTCTCAAGGAGTTCTCTATTGGATCTAATAAAGTGCAACTGGTAATTTTGAGGTGCAGCCATGTTTCCAATATGTTTACTGCTCCAAGATAAAAACAAAAGTGATAAAATTTTATGGCCAAATCTTGAATAAAAACCAATGGTGCAGTAAAAATTTCCCCATGAGAAAGTGTAGAAAACACCGTGGAAGAAATTATTACGTTTAATTGTCTTGAAATAGGATGAGTCAAAGGGTTTAATGGGTTGTTTCTGATTTGTCTTAACACAATACTCACATGCCATGTATGTATGCTGAGAGAGTAATTGGTCATTCTTTATGTCTATACTCTTTCTTTCCATTTTGACAGTAAAGTGAGATTCTACTGAAACGCATAGTTTGAACATATGGATGCAAATACTGGAGACGTGACAGGATGCCATATGTTGTGAATTGAACTACGGAAAACATGCTGGCGTTGCCCACCACTGCTCAAAAACAAAAAGTGCTCAGCGGCATGAAATCACAGAAGTTGCAAAAGGTACAACGCCCTCTGACACGCAAGAATGACAACCTGGAGGCAATTGCTTTGGTTTTCAACGCCTTGTGAAACAGAAGCAAAATTATTAAACCACATAAAATTACTTTAAACAACATGAAAGACAAGCACATTGTTGAGATCAATGGCTTCCTAATACTCCATAACGTGCTACCAGGACACCAATAAGGGCACGATTACACCAAGATGCTTATATATGTATCCTTTATTTAACCAGGTAAAAGACTCATTGAGATTTATAATCTCTTTTCTAAGAGTGACCTAGCATCATGTTCTAGCAACATGTCTTGGTGTGATCGGGTAAAACTCCTTGGAAATAAGCTTAGTCATTACATGCTTACAAGCTCTAGTAATGCTGAAAAAAACTGGTTCATATAAGCCACACAGTTGTAATTCTGAGTTAGTGATACCTGAAATTTCTAGCAGCAACAATATGTCCCACATGGTGAAAAGGACTTTCAGCATTTTTCCCATTCTGCTGATATTAAAAGAAATTGTGTGTTTTTTTTGTATCTACATGTGTGAATGCTAAATAAGGGACTGGCGATAAAAATCCATAGTCCCCAGTACTTTTAGTAATGCATTATGGAGTTTAGCCAAGGTTAATATGGTGCCGTATGGAATTGTTGTGATAGTCCACAACACATTGGAAATGCAAGAATAACTGTGCTTATGTGTAACAAACTGAACTGACAACAGATTCTCATCCCAAGTCATGACTTGTTTCCGCTTTGCAGTGGACTAACACATCTACATATTATGTTTTTGCTATCCTTCTGCATCCGCTCTGTACGGTCCAGGATGGCACTCAACAAATGAACATGGTTGGATGACGCAGCACATAGTGATGTTTAGACGACATAAGCGCAAACAACATTGAAACATCAACAAACGCACATGCTGCAATGGATGCTTAGGATTAGAGGAAGGAGGCACATAGTAAGATGTAGAAAAACACATCTGACTCAGACGGGAACTGAAGACTCCTGTATGAAAGTCTGGGGTTTGTTGGACAGATCCACTACTCCTCTTGTCCGCCCTATAGGCACCCTTGCGCTCCTTATGTTAGTTACGTTATTACAGGCAGTGTTTCAACCTGACGTGATTTTGTGGCATATCATGGGTACATGACAGGTTCTGTGCAGCCGCACTCTAAAGTGACTCCACCCTCCACGTATCAGGCTGACAGCAGGTGCTGTCCGGTGGCATATCATGCACACATGAAATGTGCCATTTGGTGTCATGATCGTACGCCAAAAGCATTGTCAAAGCAGCGGTATTTAATGTGTTTGACATGAGGATGGTCTGGAACTCAGCTGAACTGGACCACTTGGTGGAAGAAAGGCCTCTCTCCAGTGGATCAGAGTCAAAGCAAAGAGAGTAGGTCCTACCTGAGTCCAAGCCCCACACCACACAGATTTGGTGTTGTCTGAGGTTTCTGCAAAGCAGGCGTTTTGCATTTATTTGTTAAACATATTATGTAACAAAATCGCAAAGTTGGAGAGTGTCGACAGCTTACTGTTTGGTTGCAGGTAAACTTGGAGACAGAGCTGAGTATGGGCTGACGGTAGACAGTATGCACCTTATAGGGAGCAGTTAAAAAGCACCTCAGTGGTCCACGGGAAGGAGAAAAGTCTCATTGATTGGTGAATGGTTATGGAAATGCCATGTACAATGACCCTGAGATCAGCCCCCAAACAAATCCATGGGGTTTGACTATGGGGAGCTGGATAGAAGGCAGGGGGAGCAGAGGAGGAGGGGGGGTTATATCCATGTGAAACCAGCCCCAAACAAAGACTCCCTGTTTCTGGGGCCAGACAACCCCCACCTCTCCAAGCAAGATAAATAAATAAATACAAATGGAAAAAGAAACCATATACGCCCACTGAAAAGGCCTGTAAGAGAGTGACTGACAGACAATTGAAAAGACAAATTGTTACATTGTCTTTGGGTGGGGGTGGCCCAGGGGTTGATGCGCAAAGGTAATTACGAGGAGACGTGGAACAGGGGGTCAGGGGTCGGAGTATGTGTCTGACCCCAAGTTTTAGGCCATCTCTGGGGAAGAAAGAGGCTCTGAATTGGTCCAATGTCTCTCTTAACCCTTTAGCTAACTCCTGCATTGGTCACCCGTGACACAAAATGTCTTAGCTCTCTTTTGGAGGGTTTTCTTTTTCAATTTCAATACTCTTTCTTTCAATACCCCTTCTCAAGAAAAAAAAACAACAAAACACCAGCTTTTCACTGGCTGTGCTGAAAAACGCTGACGAGGCATTTGTCCTGCAGCTACTCACCCATGTTTGATTTAATTGCTTTTCCACCCCTCTGTGCCACAGCTCTCAGCAGCCAGGCTCTGATGGACAGTGCTGGAAGCTGGAGGGGAAGGTACTGTTATTTTGACAGTCAGGCGAGGAGACAAGGTTGACCTGACCCACGCTCACTTGGCTGGCTTTCCCATGGTGCTGAAGGGGCTGGGAACTGGATGGCTGGGATGGCTGGGAATAGCTCCAGTCATCCCCACGTCTCTGCCTCTGGTACTTGGATTAAAAGGGCCTCCGTAAGGTGAAAGGGAAGCTTGAGTTAAGTCAAAAGTACATCAACATTAAGCTGTCTTTGTGTCTTCTTGTCTTTGTTTTAGCACTCCATCCTGAAGCTTTTTCATATCTTAGATTGCCAGCAGCTAACATGTAATTCTGCCCATTCATTGGATCTCTCAATTTCTTTCACCATTATATATTCATCCCGAACTGAGAGAACATATGTACTCCAGTAAAAAGGGTGGAGCGATGCAGAGGCTCTCCAGTTGTGGAGGATGGCTGAACTCAGGGCAACATGCTTTCCTGATTAACTGCAGTGGGTTCCTGTTGAACCCACACTGGGGTCGGTTTGGGGGGGAAAAAAGGAAAACAACTGGAAGCATTCCCATTTGGTTGTTCTAAGACAAGAATGATGCATTTGGCCTGCATCACCCCAGCTATGGGCAGCAGCTCATGATAAAATGCAGTTAAGCTGCTGGCATACAGACTCTGAATAAGTTTCGTGCCCACTGCTGCAGCTTACCTCCTATGACTCCTGTTTTTTAATGCTGCAACAACCGGACGGATCATTTCACTTTAATTTAATCTAATCTAATATGCAGCTTGCAATTGCAATTTGTGGCTTTACTGATATGTGATTGTTTTACGTGAATCATCTGCTGCCAGCATGTGAGCTGGAGCAACAGTAGTGATGATGCTTTTGCATTTTAAAGCTATTGGCTATTCTCAGTGACCACAGTATGGACAGTTTCCATTTCTTCAGTGGGAGTTCGAGAGAGAAAAAGGCCCCACACAGTCTCTATTTGGGTAGGAAGCAGAGCCATGGTAGCTGAGGACTGTGTGTGTGTGTGTGTGTGTGTGTGTGTGTGTGGGTTTGTGTCTGAGGGAGGAGGGAGGTGCAGCTGGGTTTGTTTATCATTGCGCGTTGCAGTTGCAGCATTACTCTCAAAGTGAGGGACAGGGCATAATCGATCACATGAAAAATGGCTCTAAATGTGTTAACGAGGGGGCGGGGTGGGGGGTATTTAACTTGTGCTGTCACAAAGGCTCATTAATTGTACTGTTTATGCTTGTTAATGTTAGCCAGAGCAGCCTGCTTTGTGTCAAATGGACAGCATGCATGTTGGTGTATGGGAGAGCTGGGTGCCACACAGCCCATCTCTGTGTCGACAGCGCAGTGTGCCCAGCGCACTGGAGAGGTCCTCGACTGCTTTCACTCAAGTGGTTTACCTACCTTGGGTGAGGGCTGCAAAGATGGAAAATTGCTAAGAGGACCCCATAAAGCGGCCCCAGCCTGCTATCCATCTCAGCTGTAAATACTTTGCCTAAGACACAATGTTTAGATGTCGAGGCAAAGTGGAATACATTGTTGCAGCGTGAAATGGAAAACAGTGTTATAGCTTTATTTAACAGGTGAAAATAAACCATTTCTAAATAGAAATCATGTCACATTTCACAACATTAAGCAATTGCAAAACATTCCATCATTGTTCAGTAATAGACTGTAATGGGGCTGTAAAGTGCTGGCCTGGTTATCAAGCAGCACCCGAACCCTTTTCCAGTGTTGCAATTGAGGAGGCTGTTTTGGACAACTTTTGTTACTTTCCAAAATCCAACAAATACGCCCACTTCACAGAGCTTAACCAGGCTCTCTTTTTTCATTTTTTTAATTATGTAGCAACCTCCTGGGCAGGCTACCTGTCTCCAATCTTAACTAAGTGGCAATCTCCAACGCTGAAAAATCAAGCCACATGCCAGAAACTGCATTTCCTCTAATGGCCACCTGAGGCTGGCTCCAAGAGCAAGTCAATCCCCACAAAGAACCCCAGTAATGAGCCCTTAAACCCAGAAATCCGTTTCAGCACCTCCAGTTCCCTTGTCTCAAAGTCAATGAGTTTTTGGTTAGAAGTCTTAAATAAGGTCTGTGGTTAACAAAAGCTTCCACATTATTCCACATAAAGTACCCCCTCACAATATTTGAAGCTTTTATGTATCTTCATAAAGGCGGATGCTAACAAGTGGCTAAATGAGACTATAGAACATCATCATGTCGAATTGTGCTGTGGTGGTGATGCAACCGTAGAGTTGAAAGTTTTAGCCTAGCAACAGCCTTTTACTTCTGGTGTATGCATAGACTTTAAAAATTGTAAAGGTGGCGTTCATTTGTGAAGATTATCCTTTTGAATGAAACCTGTACTGTAAGTATCATAAAAATTCGTTTTCAACAATGATCAAAAATCCAGTGGAAAAATCTGGAATGATTTTTGACATGGAAGCCAGGGCAACATTAGCGTCTGGGCTGGCGGACAGACAAATGTTATTCCTGGGGCTCTTTGTAGACCTCAGTGTTAAAATGCCCAACTTTACAGTAGAAATAAACATGTTTACAACCTTACAACAGCTTCGGTCATTATAGCTCATTCACCCAATCATTACAACTGTAGGGGGGATATATATATATATATATATATATAAATATATATAAATTGCCCACCAGTTTAAATTTCATTTTTAAAAGTTACACAAAATTAAAGGCAGGGCTGCTTGAGTGAAAGGCTGTCTGTGAGGTGCCAAAAAAAACCAAGATGGCAGCAGCCTAAATGCCGAACTTGTGGCTTCAAAACAAGACTCCAAATACCAATGAGTGACCTCACAGTGGCTAAGTCCATTTTTACAATTCACGTTCATTACACAACTATTTTGATGTGTACTGCAAACTGTGTGTATAGACAAATGCAAAGCAACTTTTAGAAGTGGCAACATTTCTAGACAAAATCAGAGTGGAAGTAGACATGAATTTGCCCATGGTGGCATGAACTGATTGTCCTTGCAAGTTGAAAATGCTTCAACTTGAGTGAACAATTTGATTGTATCCCAGGGCTTTATGAATCTGCCTCATGAACAAAAAGGGAGCTTGCTTAAGAACTTGTGTATTATAAAAGACTTACCATCTGTTGAGACTAGTTTCAGTGGCGCATCACAGCTAACACACCAGCTTCCTCTTTTTTGGCATAATTCCTCAAAGGCAGTCTTGCCGCCAAAAGAAAATGCTGGCATCATTTCTTTCTGCAAATGTATTTCATTTTCAAGTTTCATGCAGATTATATCAACGTTTCTCAAGTTAGGGTAGAATATGAGCTGGTTTTGTCATCAGGAGGTGGAGGGGAGGGTGAATGGTGTGAAACCAAAGTCTATATTCTGCAAAGCTGAAGATCACTGCAGATTTCTGTTAAAGACCAACAAACAACAAAACTGTCTGTGTTGTGAGACTTTGCTGTGTTTCCTACGGCTTTTTAGTCTCCAAATGTGGGTTTGTTTTAGGGACCCATTGTTTTTCTAGGGAGAGTAGTGCCATGAAAAGAAGTTGTTTTTTACAGACATCACTGTGTTTCCTGCCAGGACAGAGGCATGAAAAGGGATCGTTTATCAGAGTTTCTATAGTTCTATAGAAAAGGTGAATTTTTTAATGCCACTTGGAGTGAAATTTAAGACCTACATTTACAACTGAAAAAATAAAAACATAAACCAAGATCAATACAGGTTTAGGAACACTCATTTATTCATTCTCCGTAACCGCCTGTCCCCGCAAGGGTCGCAGGGGGGGCTGGAGCCAATCCCAGCTGTCATCGGGCGGAAGACGGGGTACACCAGACTATCACAGGGCCGACACATATAGACAGACAACATTTCACACTCACAGTCACACCTAAGGGCAATTTAGAGTCACCAATCATGACAATATAAACAAAGACATGTCTTTGGACTGTGGGAGGAAGCTGGAGACCCTGGAGAGAACCCACGCAGACACGGGGAGAACATGCAAACTCCGCACAGAAGGACCCTCGCCCACAGACCGAACCCCGTTCCAACCTGGGTTTGAACCAGGGACCCTCTTACTGTGAGGCAACAGTGCTAACCACGACTAACCACATAGAAGTTGGAGTATCTACTTCACATGCTGAGTTTTTTTAAACATTCTTGAATTGAACACTTATTTTGTCAAAAAAAGTATTAATTTCATTTGCCTTAGAAAATCTTGTTTTTTTTCATTCGACTGGATGTGGTGAATATATATGGGTGTTGTTTTTGTTGGTTCATCTATCCTGAGCCGTGCAACGTTAACTTCAGTAAATTATTTAAAAAAAAAATGATATTACTTATTATTCAGAGATTTCACACTGCCATGTCAGTAAAAGGATTCACAATACACTTTTTTTCCAATGCATTAGCATTTTTATCTTTTAAGAAATTGACTTAAGACACTTATATGATTAAAGGCCTTACTGATACATTGATGGATTTAATGCCTTTTGAGACTTTCTAAGGCTCTGCAGGAACCCTGTTTATTACTGGGACATAGCTATGTTTCAAGTGGGGATTGAAACAGATATTTTATTTGACGCCCTAGCAATTAGAACTGACTATAATTCCAATAATTGCAAAGATTTCATTTTATTTTTGTGTGACATCTTTACTACTGTATTGTGAAAGAGACCAGGCCCTAATAGCAGAAAACCTGCACTCTGCTGAAAGAAAGCTGGAAACACCAACTTTCGATTGTCCAGAGTTGGTACAAAGAATCCCAGAGCAGCCTGGTTGATAGTCCAGCCTGTGATGAGAGAAGACATCACCTTGGTGCATTTTTTAAGGTCACAGTTTTCCAAGCAGTTTCCTCTCAATGCCACTTGAAACCATTTGGTACAAAAGTTGCCAAGTGCAGCTTTAAACTTTTGAATACAATATCCTGGCTGATTAGGACTCATGCTGAGTGAGTGGAAGTTAATTACATAATTGTAAATTAATGCCATAAATGTTGATGATGAATTGCTGGAGCTGAAATCAAGGCCATGTAATTTTGCACAGATGGATGACTTTCAGCTAAGTCCTGGTCTCCTAGCCGCATACACTCAGTCTCAGAACGCTTCCTTCACTGTGATGTCTGAGTTTTTGGTAACCAATGTCTTTCAACATGATTAATCATGATGGGTTTCTCATGTTCTCATGGAATTTTGGCTCACAGGTTAGAGAGCACAAATTGAATCATGATGAAACCATTTCATCGATACAGCTACATAACTGCTGTGGACATGGCCACCATCTAAAGAGGAAGGTTGGCTCAGAATGTAGAAATCTGCAAAGTAAAGAAGTGATTCACATATTGAAAGTCTGGGTTGTGAGTTATGTGGTTTTGCAGAATTGCAGATAAACAATTTTTGCTCATTGCACTATACAGAGTACTGATACTCAACATACGGTCTGTTGGCCAAATCTGGACTCCCATAGGGTGCCGGTTTGCCCGCAAACCATTTTCCAATTCACAATAAAAAAGTGACACACTGGGTGTCAGTCAGAATTGGGCAGAATAGAGCTTGTTCATTAAGAAAAGCACCAGTGGATCCCCATACACCCCCACAGAGGTCCTAGCAAAGCTCCCAATGTCCTAAAATCCTAGGAACGTCTTAAAATCCTGAAAATGTCAAGTCCAAGAAACATCCTAAAATCCTAGAAATGTGCTAATCCTATGTCCTAAAATCCTAGATATGTGCTAAAATCCTAGAAATGTCCAAAATTCTATGTGCTAAATCCATAGAAATGTTCTAAAATCCTAGATATGTGTTAAAATACTAGAAATGTCAAAAAAATCTAGAAATGTCCTAAAGTCATAAAATCGTCCTAAAATCCGAGCAATGTCCTAAAATTCTAGAAACAACCTAAAATCCTAAAATTGTCCTAAAATCCGAGAAATGTCCTACAATCCTAGAAACATCCTAAAATCCTAGAGACATGACTGGGGCTGCTCTCAGTGGCCCCTGTCATTTTGCCAAAAGTGGCCCTCATGCAACACAAATTAAGTGTCCCTGATATACATTGTACACTGTTTAAAGTGGGACATGTGCGAGATAAATGAAAAGGCATGTTTGCTTGGCTGTTTCATCGTCCTTGACACGAGTGAATTTTTCATTTCTGGCTTGCAAGATGCGGGTGAATATGTGGTGAGAGCTAAAGAAGCAGCACATATTACCCTGCAGCACACTGAGCTTTCCTCTGTGCTTCATCATCTCTATGGTGGTGCTCATGCACTGTGAGTCAGGGGCACTGCCACAAAAAAGCTCCAATTTTCAATTACAAATTTGTAGCAGTTACATGAATTATTTATGCACAGACGGACAAAGTGAAAGTACATCCCAAATCAACCAAATGCTGTACATTAATAGACAGTCATATATTGGTGTGGGATGCATCATGACATTTCTTAACCGACAATGAGCTGTCTTGGATCTCAACTCTGGACTCTCTGTGGGCCAGCATGCCAAGCACCCCCCCCCTCCGCTAAGCACTAAGCAGTAATGTTGGCTCCCCAGGACGAGGTTATGTGAGGGGTATTTTGGCCTCATGTCTTTAAGCACACAGAAGCATCGTTAACCTAAAGTAACTGCAGCATGTTTTCTTCTCGCTTTTTCTGCTCCTCCTCGTCTGCAACCAAAACTCACAAATTGCCTGAATTAGTCACAGCGAGGGCAGTGTGTCCAGGCAAGTCATCACAGGCAGCGGATCACTGTGTGGCTCACTGTCTTGCGAAACTCCTTCGCAGAGTACCACTCGCCCTCAATTTTAAGGGATCAGAACTTGTTGCTGTTCAGAGGAATAGGGGGGCATTGGTGGCTTTGGCAGTCCAGCTTCTGCAACATAAACTGTCGACAGAACAGAAGCAGTCTGAGGTCATCACTGTACAAACCTGATATTGATTAACATACAATTGGTTGACTTAAAGGACTACTTACCCACAACATGAGTATTTGTAAATTATTTACTCAATGCATGTTCCCCTTGAATTCCTGAAGAACACTTTGTTTTTCTCGCATGCCTCCACAATTAACAGGGAATACAAAAATATCATTACTTACATTAAACAGGGTCCACATCTGACAACAGCTAAACCATAGTACTTTAAACATCTGTTTAAACACTCTCACATCACTCAGTTTTATCCAAATCTCATTTACCCAGTGGGATGCTATATAGGCTACTTCCTAAATGCATGCATAAGTGCACTCCTCCAGAAGGCACAATATACTGTATTTGTTGTCAAAGGCTTGGTAATAACCACCATAGGTGAATTGATCTTGATGTAGTATACTGTGTCATAAACTGACACTGCCTGGTGGCGTATTGTATTGCCACGAAAGGTGCCATCCGAGCTGGTGCATCATACTGTCGTGGAAGGTACCATCACTGACCAGCGGTGTATCATACTGCCATGAAAGGTGTCATCCGGGCTGTCCAGTGGTGTATAATACAGCAGCGAAAGATGCTGTCCAGCCGCATTACAAACTAGTGACAATTTATGTTGGAGTCTGAAGTTGAAATTACTGACCATGCAGCGGTGTTTGACGAGGTCAGAATGAGAGCAGGCTGGATAAAATAAAATTTAAACGTATGAGCTAAAGAAATACTGCAGTGCATCCCTCTGCTGGTCAGTGCTAGAATGAAACTAGGTACATTTACTCATGTACTGTAATTACTTGCAAATCTGAGGAACTCTTATGTTAAGTGAGTATTTTAATCTCATATCACTTTCAAATTCTACTCCACTACACTTTAGAAGGAAATATTTATAACATTTTTTACTTCACTACTATTATTACATAACTACTTTACATATTAAGATGTTTGCACACAGACCCTATGGAAATATAGGTGACTTACGATCCAGTAGGATTCATCATTGAGCACACCTGGTCAGAGCAGATTTGGGTGATTAAGAACGTTTGGTGCATCTGGAGCTGACCTCTCTTATATTTTCTCTCACCAGAAAATTACCATTACCATTGTATAAATTATAATGTCTTTAACTTTCATATCCCTATTAATAACTTCAGCAGTTAGTAATGCCCTAAAACAGAGCTATTACAGAGGAAATATTGGACTTAGAATCATCAGGTGGACACAAACAACAAAAGAAATGACGCTGCTTCTCTGTAATTACTGGATGTGTGAATATGCAACTATGTGCTAGTAATATCACCAGATCAGCTAAAAAAGCGATGATATGCCCATGTTTCGCTATTGGAAAAGACATTTGAAATGCTGCTAGACACTTTGACAAGCAGGCCTTTAGGAAAACTCAATGAGGCCAAAGGTTAATTAGCCTGAGGGAAGAGTGACAGGAGATCTAAAAGACTTCATCGGAAACACGCTGAATATGAGCTAAGTCATAAATCAAAGGAAAGTTCATAAGATTGACGTTACAACACTATAAATATAAAGAATCAAACACTTTCAGCAGAGTCTGGAGCCAATCACCCACAATGTAGCAATTATGTTTTTTCCATGACAACCCACTTATACAAGCTGCTCACGGAAAACTGAGTCAAGTACACATCACTTCATCATAAAGCATGTCTCAAGAGACTCTGCAGAAAACAAAATGAAACCAGTCGACAATATGTCAGCGAATAAAACGATGCCAAAAGCACGCTTCAAAACCTGAGCGAACTGGCTGTATTTTCTTCAAAAACATGGGAAGAAGGTATTGAGCGATTTAATAATAAATTGCCCAAAAATTAGTGAGAGACGATAGTAAAAAGTTACAGGAAAATTACCTGAAAATAACCACTAAAACACAGAGTAGTAAAAAAAAGTAAACAACAAAAACTAAACAAAAAATATTTACCTAAGCAAATTACAAAACATTGAAAAAAGGCAATGAGCAACTTAACAAGAAATGACCCAAAAAATAGCAATAAGATAATAAAAGAAAATAATATGAAATTTGAAAAAAAAACTAACTGTTAAAATGGAAATGAAATATAAATATATTTATATATAAATTAGATAAAAATAAAGATAATCATGATAAAATATGTTTTTCTGAAGCCTAGTTTGAACATATTATCATAAATGTAGATAAACTGATATTTTTCCCTATATTTGAAATCTTTTTTTTTTTAAATTGATTTTCTTCTTTTACTGTACTTTTTAAATCAAGTTGCTCATTGCCTTTCCCCCCATGTTTTATGAAAAAATCAAACCAATTTGCTCAAGTTTCAAAGGTTAAAAAACTTGTGAATGGTGTATACAAGAAAATTGATACTAATCCAGGTTTCAGGGGTTAAGAAAGTGCTTATATATACATGTATTTATTTATTTATTTTTTCCTGCAACACAGTTTTTCAGCTAATTATCAGGTCATTTCCTTGTCACCTTTTACTATTTTTTTGTGTGATTTGGATACATTTCTTGTCATGTTTCAGAGGTTTAAATGCTTGTGAGAATCTTCTGAGCACAGCACAAGAACACTGATGTTGATCCAGGTGTTAAAGGGTTAACACTCAACTTTAAAAAAAAGCAATGCTATAGGTTGCTCTCCACACTCTGCTGGTGTTACCTGACAAAAAGCAGGTGTGCTTGTTATTTCTGTATTTTAACATAGAGCTCCCTCGCCCTCAGCATCACGTACGTACACACACCTCGTCAGTCTGCGGCTGACGTCGTGCTCTGGAGCCGATCCAGTGTTTAGCCAGCGCTTGCTGACGACAGATGCTTAATGACATACATGTTCGTTCTGCCAGGGCCCAAATGCCCTTTCATGGCGCTACATGCGCATGCTTTTAGACTCTAAACATCGTTGAATATAGATGGATCGCCCGTCTGTGGGAAACTCCGTCCTCCCAGAGGCCTGAAAGTCCAAATATTTAGTCTCTCTATTGTTAGTCGCACACTGTTAAAGCACAAAGTTTGCAAAGTGAACGTGGTGGTGATAACAGTGACATCTGCGCCCAAATAATCATATCTGCTTTTGTTTGCTCCATTTCTCCGCTCACATGGAAAGTAAATGCAAAAAGCTCTCCGCAAGTCTTTGTCTCGCTGAGGTTTTGGCTTTCTGCGGTCCCACTGGTGGTTTTTAGCAGGCCTATTGCTCCTGACAGGAGGCTTCCTCGTGCATTTGAGCAAAGCCAGGTCTAGTCTGGAGAAAGAAAAAAAACCTCCTGACACCTGAATTTTAAGTTTACCTTAGCAACCATCTATGCACAAACTGTTGTTGGATGCCATCAGCCTATAAACCAGTCTGCAGCATCGCCGCAAACACAGGCACACGGCTTATTAAACCATCACTGGTAATTTGAAATGTTAACCGAGGTGTCGTCTTTGAAGTGCTTTGGAGAATCAGCTGGCCCTCTTTCACCACTTTGGCGTGCAGATTCCTGCGCAGAGGTTTCAGTTAACCCTTTGAAACCTGAGCGCATTGGCTTGATTTTCTTTCAAAAACATGGGGAAAAAGGCAATGCACAACTTACCAAGACATGGCCCAAAAATTTGCAAAGAAAATCATTTAAAAAGTTACAGAGAAATAACCTGAAAATAATCAGACAAAAAGTCAAAAACAAACAGGAAAATTACCTCAAAAAAGATCTGGAAAAAAAGTATTTAATTAATTTTATATTTTTTTTATTAATTAATTATTATAATATATTATTATTCTATTATTTCTGTAATATAATTTTAATATAAAATTCTTATCATCACAAATATGATTTTCTAGACATTATGTCAATGTTTTGGATACATTTCTAACTATCCTTTTATAACTAATTTTGAGCTAATTTTCTTGTCACCTTTTACTAATTTCCTGCAATTTGCGGGCATTTCCTGCCAGGTTGTTCATTGCCTTTTCCCCTCATGCTTTCAAAAGAAATCAAATCAATTTGCTCAGGTTTCAAAGGGTGAGATAGCTTGTGAAAGGTATCTGAATGCAGAACAAGAAAACTGATGTCAATCCAGGTTCCAAAGGGTCATCCTTTGAAAGTTTGCCTGATATTTGATTTTCAAAAATGTGGGAAGAAGGCAATGAGCAACAAAAGAAGAAATGACTGAAAAATTATAAAGAAATTAGCAAAAAGTGCAAGAAAATTACCCTAAGATTTGTAAAAGAAAGAAAGAAAGAAAAAAGAAAGAAAGAAAGAACAAGGAGATGACCAGCAATCAATATTTATTATTTTTGTTTCCCTAACTTTTTTCTTTTTTACCCTTGACATTTTCCCTAGTTTTTTAAAAATCATTTTCTAAATCTACTAATTATTGCAGTTTGTGGATCATTTCTTACCGAGTTGCTCATTGCCCCTTTTGTCATGTTCTGAAAGCAATGGCATCAATTTGCTCTGGGTTCAAAGGTTTAAATACTTGGCGTCTAAAAGCAGCACAAAGAAAGTGATGCTGCTGTAGGTTTCAAAGGGTTAAATGGATAATTTCACTGATGAGCAATCTGAGCTTGTATTATTTTTCATGTCGCCCTGCTTCTGATTTGATTATAGCTCCCAAATGATTTACAGCAATTTTTTGACACTTTTATTTTTCACTTCAACCTTTGCACCCCGGCAAAATTACAGCAATGTTTTGATTATGGTGCCATCTGTCACCATCCATCCATACTGCGTAATGCGTTTAACATTCTGTTGCAGAATGTTTTCTCCTGGCCTCGGCTCAAGAAGAAGAAAATATCTAGGTGAGCGCTGTCCTCTGCGGCGGAGACAGCTGTAAAACACATTGATTTGATGAATAAGTTCAACAGAGCTATTACTCCTAAAGCTTTGTGTTTGCCGCATCCACACTTCAAATCAAATTAAGTGCTTTGTTTGTTCTGTTGCTATGCGAGAGTGGTTACAAACACAATGTGATGCAAACTGGCCGACATTTAAATTGAAAGATTTCACACCTTCCATCTTATCAAGGCAAAGCCAGGAGGAGATGGACACTTGGGGCTCAGCAAATTGACTTTAGCCTGTAGTGTGTAATTAGGGTGGATAAGGAATCACTTCCCACAACGTTTGCGTGTCCAGCAAGCACAGACAGGGCTTGTATTAGATCACCAAACCCCCAATTTGATTAGATAATGTCCACACGAACTCCTCAAAACAGCTGTTTATTGACAGATAAGACTTGGCTCTGGGCTGCTCAACTTACTTTACATACATATTACAAACTTTGATAAAAGCAATCTGATCTCACAGACTACATTCATTAACCCTCCTTTTATCAGGGTTCCTACAAAATAAGGCAAGTGGGATTTATTTTTCCCTTTATCGATAGGACAGCTGTAGAATGACAGGAAATGTGGGAGAGAGAGGGGGAACGACACACAGCAAAGGGCCACAGGCTGGAATCAAACTCGAGCTGCTGCAAGGGCCTGAACATATTGGGTGCACACTCTAGCCCCAGATTTATGACTTTTTTAAGACCTTTTTTCAACTTGTAATGAAATTTCAGGCCAATTTTACAGAAGCCTATATTGATGTAAAAAAACATGTACCACCAGCATCAATTACTTGAGGTTATTTATTTTATTTTTCAAATGTTATTCTTCTTCTTCTTCTTCTTCTTCTTCTTCTTCTTCTTTCTTCTTCTTATTATTATTATTATAGGTTACCCATTATTTTGAGCTTTTGCAATGCAATGTTAATGGATTCTATGCGTTTCAAGACTTTTTAAGGATCTGCGGGTACCCAGGTTATGTTTCGGGTCAAACTGGCCCGTTTCAAAGTTGAAAAATACAGGGAAAATATTTTTAAGAATTTTTGTAGCATGAAACCACACTCTCACACACACATGCATGCACGCACGCGCACACGCATGCATACACACACAAAATGCTCTCTCCTCCCTGTCAATTTGACCTCTAACAGAAGAGATGTATTGTTTGAATTTATTAACATCCTGCGACTTATTTAAAAAAAATGTTTAAAAAAGAAAGAAGAATGTGTTAAAACAAATGAGGTGGATGTTTATTTTTTTAATGTACAGAAAAGAAACTGTATTTTATTTTTTCATGGAAAACGTGTGAATTCTCATCAATAAACCATGATCTGTATGAGGTGGATAAACATGATTACATACAACTGTTAATAAAATTGATATTAACTGAGCTAAAGATAATGTTTATGGAGGAAATGTATACTACTTTCAGATGGTTAAACATGCAGCAAGTCAATTTTATTCAGGAACATTGTTTCTGTTCCTTAACTCTGAACATGACAAGAGGGTTAACTTAATATTAGTGAAGATATTTTTTCCTTCCTTGTGTTTTTTTTTTTTTTTTTGTTGGAGGGGTTCTTTTAAAATCCTGGATTCTCTGCAACACATTTTGGGAGCCACTGGAATGAAAGCAAGATTCTCTAACAGACAGAAACCATGCAATCTTTAAAAGGTAGTTTAACAACATGCACCTCAGTTGTGGAGGTATTTCTTGACTATAAGAACCATCTGGGTGAAAAATATTCTGTCAGCTGCAGGATAAAGATTTTCCTGCAAGATCGGGATTTTTTTAGCCATTTGCCAAATTTTTGTTGTTAATCCAAACAACGACAAAATGACATATTTCCAGGTGCATGTCTTTTATATTTGGGAGGTGTCTGTAGGGAGCATTGGGGTTTGGGGGGTTCTGCTGCCAGGAAATCTGGAGCATCAAACAGTTAATTTCATACTTTCTGGTGAGATTTTATAAAGCAATTTGTGCCTTTTCTGCATCAGTCTATGGTGCAAAGGTCCAGACTCACCAAATCAGCCTCAGAGAACCAGCAGCAGCAAGAGCCAGGTACTGCGTCACCTCACGTCACCTGTTTCTCAGCCAAAAAGTTGCCCATGAAGACACCACAATGACTACAGTCAATGGCCAGCCAGCACGTACGCTCTGCACCTGCATGAGAGGAAATAACTCTCCATACAAGTAGACAGCGGTCATCTGTAATCAAAAAGGGAAACCAGAGATGCTAGTTAGCCAGTTAGCACATGAACAACAATATTGAAAGAGCAAAGCACATGACCCTTGTACTAGGAAACAACAACACAAACCATCAGGAGACGTTTCTGCTAAAGAGCTCAGTGGCTAAAAAGAAACAATTCTACCTTGTATAACAAGTTTGTTTGGTTTAATTCCCCGACGGGCTCCAACATCTCTGATGCCAATTCAGAATGCTGACTAGGCTGGTAAAAAAGTATATACGAAGCGCAGGACACGCCATGGCGACAAGGGAGACAGATGCTCACCGAAGGCCCAACTTTAACTGATGGCCGACCGTTGGTTTGGTGTGTCAGGGCTTTAAATGTTCTCATTTTTTCCCAAAAAATCCTCTGCTACTTTCCCCTGTTACTTTATGCACATGTAATCTCAGGACTCAATAGCACCCTGACAACATTTTCTGAACATTGCTTTATAAACCCCTTTCCTTTGTTTGCATGTAACATTGTGGGAAGGTTATTTATAAAAGAACATGCTCTGTTACCTCTCAGCATCACTTAAACATCCTCAGACAGTTGCAGTTAAACATTAAATTTTAGCTAGCATTTCCAGGAAATGAAAAATATCCTTAAAGCGTTCTTTGAACATTAGATGCAAATGTTTTCTTTAAAATATTATTGCAACTTGTAGGTAACATAACCCAGTGTTGTGGGATATCGCCTGCAACCAACTCAAAAACTGTATCTATGCATATTTCCTATCATATGTCTATACAGACAACACGTGAAATTTTGTCATATTTTTCTAACTATGCTTTTGTGTTAAAAAAAAAAAAAGGGTAAAACAATACATCAAATGCAGCTGCATAAAAAGGTTAAAAAGAGTCTTTTTAGGGCACAGAGGACATTTCTTACATTAAGCATCGTGCAATATCTTTTTTTTTTTGTGAAACTGATGCTTATTTATGCATCTGGAAACTGGTGTTTTTTCTGTATTTGCTCATATCTATATCACTAATTTAAATGACTTTACTGGAGGGAACTTCTGTCATCAAGGACTCATGTTTTTCCTGCTCCAAAGTTTGAGAACTGAAATGAAAGAAATGCTTCACAATGCACTTTTAATCTGAGTAATTTAAAAGCTACAATCCCAGGTTCGTGCTCCTCCTTTTGCCATTCTATAATTTTCTTTATTATTCGGTATTTCGTTTTGACAAAGGGAGTACAAGCGGGGGAGTAGAAGGAGGGGCAGGGAGGCTGCTGGAGTGTTTTTACACACTGGGTAATTAAGCTTTTTGACTGACAGCAGAGTGCCAAAAGGCGCAGACGCGCTCCGATTGGCCGGATCGCACTTTACAATCTCCTCTTGTTTCCAAGCTCCGCGCAGGCACAGCGCTAAACCTCCCCAAACCCTCGCAGGAGCCAGACGCACCAGAGGAGCGCGACGGGGCTGCAGCCAGAGGAGAGTGCCCGTGGACTTTACCCAAAACCAGAAACTCAACACGTTTTACGCGCGTCGATCAGCAGCGTGCAGCCTTTGTTTTTTTCTCTCCATTTGTTTCTTGTTATCCCTCTGAGTTTTCTTCATGAAGTGAGTGTTGAGACTGAGCCGCGCTGAGTTACATTCATTTTAATCAAGAGAACATGAGGTCTGCTCCTGAATCCTTTTGGAGGATGATCCGGCTGGCGGTAACAGTGGCGCTCATGTCAGCGTGCAGGGCGTCAGAGTACGAGTACACCAGCTGGAAGTCAGACATGTACAACGGCGGGCGCATATACAGCAAGCCCCCCCAGTGCGTGGACATCCCGGAAGACCTGCGGCTCTGCCATAACGTGGGCTACAACCAGATGCTGCTGCCCAACCTGCTGGAGCACGAGACCATGGCGGAGGTGAAGCAGCAGGCCAGCAGCTGGGTGCCACTGGTGCACAAGAACTGCCACCCGGGCACGCAGGTCTTCCTCTGCTCGCTCTTTGCGCCCGTGTGCCTGGAGCGGCCCATCTACCCGTGCCGCTGGCTGTGCGAGGCCGTGCGGGACGGATGCACCCCCATCATGGAGGCGTTCGGCTTCCCCTGGCCGGAGATGCTCACCTGCGACCAGTATCCACAAGACGATGTGTGCATTGCTAACCAGCCAAACGCGACCGAGGCCACCAAACCGACAGGTAAATCGCACGTGACAGGTTTGATGATTCACTCGTGGATTCCTGCATTTTCGTTTATATTGTTACTATAATAGAGACCGAGTGCGCGTGCTGTTCAATTGCAATATTCAATATAGTTGCCCACAGTAAATTCCAGTGGTTAAATTATGATTACCACAATTTAGAGATACTTTGTTACAAGTAAAAGTCCTGCATTCGAAGGTTTATTTAAGTAAAAGTATTAGCATCAAAATATACTTAAAGTACCAAAAGTACTCATTATACTATCAGAAAAAGGGATATCACAGAATTGGATTACACTGATGCACTATAATGTTGCATTTGGTAAAGGTGGACCTCATTTGAATTACTTTATATACTGCAGCTTAACCTTTAACAGTACATCATAGTTTATAAGTTGTGTATGAATAAACTGAATATGCCGAGTAACTAGGGTTATTAAACATAAGGGAATAATCTAAATATGCAAAGTAACTAGTAACCAAACATATTAAATAAATATAAAAAGGAGTAAAAAGTACAATATTTCCCCCTAAGGTGTAGTAGAGTAAATGTAAAAAGTATCAGAAATTGGAAATACTCAAAATTATATTTAAGTATGTGGGTATTTAGTTATATTCCACCACTGGTAATACACAGTGTTGCGGAGGTCACTAAGCAGCTCTACAGGGACATCTGTGGCTTTAGTGCCTGGCTTAAGAGCAACGGCATGACTTTGGTTTGAGATTTTCGGTGCAGGGGCACACACAAATATTCAAGGGCTCTGGGGGGGAATTTAACTTGAATCCCATTTAATGCATTTATACATACATGAAGGAACGGCAGTAACAATCACAAAATCTGGGAAATAAGATAATGCTAAATTCTATCAGAATGGTACTGAATTCGCAAAATATGCTTTTCCACTATGACAGTTTTTTGGAGGATATCAGAGAAAAATCAGCAGCTCATTTCATATTCTCTGTGAGAATTTGATGTCAGGCCAAACAGAGGTATATTAAGCATGATTTTTGTGATTTAAATTTTTTTTTTTTTCAAGTGGATTTTTGTGATTTAAAAAAATATTTTTTTTCAAGTGGATGACAATAGCAGGATTTTAAAAGAGGGGTTGGACATGTTCCTGTCATACCCGGTGTTCGTTTTTTTGTTTGTTTTTTAAAAATTCTTTTTTTAACATATATTAAACCAGATAAGTCGCATTGAGATTAGCTTTAAAATCAGGCTGAGAGACCAGTTCTTTTACTTTTTTATTTTTATGGAAGCTGTAACAAGTGAGGGGAGCCGAGCACATAAAAGCTTTCTCTCCAAGCTTGGCCCTTACACTAAAAACAGACTACAAGATGAACTGTTGAGATGTTAGACTATAGTCAGATCTGTTTCATCAAATTGCAAATGTAAGAAGGGACTTTCCCTAGTAAGGCTTTGTAAATGAACAAATACCAACGATTGAGCCTGGGAAAAATAAAACATTTTGAGCTTATCTTTTCTGTTCAGAAGCCTTCATCTTTGTCTCTTATCCTAGGTTAAAAAAAAGGTGATAGCTTGTGGGCATATTCTTATCATGATGGCAACTAATGACTTTTTTCCCCCCGTATCGATAAATCTGCTGTTTGTCAGAATTTTGTTTACAATCAATTGGTTATTCTTTCTGCCAGTTAAATCCCAGAATATATTGAGAAACAACAAACACATGTAGCCAAAGCCCAGAGTTGTAACTTGAATTAAAAAAAAATACTGCAGTCATGAGCCATCAACACCCCCCATCCCCTCCCAGGAAATTTTGACTATAAGCTGTTGCATTTTAGGTCCCTACACTGAGGTCTAAATGCTGTTTCAAAGTCTTTTTTTCACACTGCCATGAGTTCAAAGTGGCTCAAAAGTAGTCACAAAAGCTACAAAGTTTCAGATTAGATTCACATAGAAGCTGGAAATAGTAAATATTTCAAATTTCTGGCTTGATACATGACTCAAATTATTAATCTATTAAAACTATTAGTGAATGATTTTCCTTGAATTTGCTGCAATGCAGCAAGGATTTTATCATTTAACCAAGCATTAACTACCTAACTCGCTGCAGATTATCACACTACATTCCAATAGAAGATGGAAAATATTTAGCATGTCTTGCATGATAAATGACTCAAATGATTATTTTTTCATTACTGGCAATTAACTTTCCATCAGATGGCTGCAATGCAACCATTTGGGATATCTGAACGTAACCAAACATTAACTACCTAAGAGTAAGTACCTGACTGGGAAAACAAACAGGCACCACTTTGGCACTGCGTTAAAGTCGACACCCGTGCAGTTAAACAGGCTTGAGAATGTTGTTTCAGGGGTGAAGGTGTGTTTGCAGATGCAAATCCCAACACAAACAACCAAGCACAACCTTTTGGGGGGGTTAATCAGCTGTGAAAGCCAGGATTTGATCTAATTTTGATAACGTCAACCACCCACCTCTACCTCCACCTTCACCTCCACCTCCCATACTCCTTAAAAAAAGTTGTATGTGGTTACATCTTTTCATTTTGTAAGCTGCCACACAAACTCTGGCTTCCATGTGAATTGCTTGCCATTGACTTGGAGTAATATATTGGAAAATCTCTTACAGATGGTAGTGATTTATTCCAAGGTGTTTGTTGAGCTGGAGCACAATGCTGGGAGGAAGTCCAGCAACGAAAAGTGAATACCTGCATCTATTAATCCCCATTTTCTACCGCGCCATCACTGACAAATGCATTAGAACAGCCCAAAGATGGAAAGACATAATTTGGAAAACACGCTGTCCAAATAACGTGTATTAAAATCCAGTCTGTAGGCGAGCGAGAGCCAGCGGTTTCTAAACAAAGCTCCCAAGGACAACCTAACCTCCCCCCCCCCAAAAAACCCCCACCACCACTCTTATCATCTATCACTGATGGCTCTTTGGCTGCAGGAGCTGTTGGCATTGTGTGGGTTGGTATGAAACAGAGTCAGACACCTCGTGCAGCATCAGTGCAGGGGGTGGATGGAGTAACATAGTCCAGAAAAATGCTCTTCCAGCACAAACCCAATGGGGCCGAGCTGACAAATACCAGAGACAACCTGAAAAATGCACAAGAAGCCTGGGGAAGATAAAGCTCAGGCTGATTCTAAATACTTTTGGTTTGGAGTTTCGGCTCATATTCTGCTGCTGTGCCAGTGTCCCTGGTGCATGGTCGCCTAGGTGCACACCAGAGAAGGGAAAGTACAACCGCCTCATTCACTTTCACCATAAAATAGAAGGGGATTTCCATCATCACATCATCGACTTACTTATATTTCAATCACAGGCTGTAAATGCACCACTTGAAGACATTTTATGCTGAAGAAGTCGGCCATAAATGGGGGGACTGTGAATCTTCCAGCAATGACACAGAGCTCACTGTATGTAAGGAGTGTGTGTGTGTGTGTGTGTGTAGAGAGAAGGGGTGGGTGCCACTGACTGACATGGAGGTATGGACAGAGTCCCATTTTTTCTGAAAAAGACTTTTCAGGGTTAGTGGGACCACACAGAGCTCTGAGCTCTCCAGACATCACCTGTTATCATTCGTTGTCAGCGCTGGTGATAAATAAAGCCGGCTCTCTGCAGCAGGTCACACAGTCTGGGCTGTTACTCAGAGCAGTGCTTCTCAGCTGCTCCAAACACAAGGGGCCGACCGATGTTGGCTTCTCAGGGCCGATACTGATTATTAGTAGTCAATGAGACTGATATTTGATATTAGTAACTGATATGCATTTGCAATAAAAATGAAAATCTTCATGTCAGTATTTAGTATTTGGAATATAACAAACTCCAACACAAAACTTTGTTTAAAATCCTTTTGCAAATTTTTAATCAAAACTGAGACTTTCAGTATCATGTGCAGCAAGTTGCCTGCAACTTTTTTTATAAAGTCAACTGAAATTTAAGGAAAAAATGAATAAATAAAAATAGTTCCCTAAGGTTTTAAAGAGTTAAAGCTTCTCCCATGCTGACACTTATTTTGCACTATTTCATCAATTAATTTAATTGGCAATCATCCAAATAAATTGCTGATACAGATAATGGGCAAAATGCCAAATGTTGGCCCCGATATTCGACCAGGCCGATAATCTGTCAACCCCTACCAAACACAGATCCAGACTGTTTTCTTAGTTAGTTATTAGTTCAAGGTCCACAATTTAGATAAAATATCACATTTTCAGTTTCAATCCATAAAATGGAAACACGTTGTTTGACACACAAAGACTTAAAACATATTCCAAGAATAATCAGAAACAGCACTTTAAAAAAAAAAGCTCTGTGCCAAAAATTTGCTTGTACTTCAAAGTAAAGTGGGATTTTTATAAACTTTAGTCACTTACGGTCCATTTACAATGGGCAATGGTGACCAAATTTTAGAGCGCGACCCACCGTTTGGGAACCACTGACTTAGAGTTTCAGTTTTCTTTTGTCAGTAAAGAAGTGATATCTGATCTTGAGGTTGATTGAGACAAACAAAAATTACCTTGATTTTCTCAGGCCTTAATGATTGCTAATAGAGGTCAGTTAAGAGTTCTTACAGGCCAATGCTGAATACACTCCGGTGATAATTGATTTAAAGGAGGCTCAAACAGGCAAAGGGACCCCGTGACTCTGCAAACAGTGTCTGTTTTCATAAGCTCTTTACACCTGGGTGTTACTTTCACAAGCTTTCGTCAAACACATGTAATGGACAACTGGCAATGGAGAGAAAACTATTTGCCCCCCCCCCCGGCTCTGCTCAATCGATCCAGACCCTGCGACATTGAAACACAGTCGGTTTGAATTAAATGCTGCAGGACGCAGCGATCACATTGCAGGTCCAAGTTTGTTTGGAAAGTAAACTCAGCTGTTTGGCACGAAGCAATCATTTGTGGTAGTAGAGAGAAAAAAAAGAAAAAATGTGTTGGTAAAATATTTGCAGATATGCCTCTAGACTGAATTACTTTTTGGCAAAAACACATTTTGGCTCTTTGTCTTGGGTTGGCTTTGGGCCAGCTATTATTATCTTTTTTTTTTGAATGTCGGAGCATTCCTTTAAGCCTGGATTGAATATCATTACCATTTACTCCTTCCATATTTCTTTTTTTTTGTGTGTGTGCATTTAAGGTGTATACATTGCTGTTGAGGTTTACGGAAAGATCCATTTCAAAAAGAATGGAGCAGAGAGTGAGGAAGAGTGTTTACTGCAGCTCTTAGTTACAGCTGGCTATAAAAGCTGGAGACATTCCTCGCTGAGGTCAGGTCATCAGAGCGTACGAAGCCCAAGAGACCAGACACTAGATGGGATCTGTGCATTCAGAGAGAAGTTAGGTGTGCGGAAATCTGCACGAAAAAATCTTTTAAAATAGAATTAACCCTGAAAAAAAATCACCACCCTATCTTACGCTAACCTTAACCAGCAAAAAACAATTTAAAATAAAATTAACCCTGAAAAAAAATCTTTTAAAATAGAATTAACCCTGAAAAAAAATACCACCCAATCTTACACTAACCTTAACCAGCAAAAAACAATTTATAATAAAATTAACCCTGAAAAAAAATCTTTTAAAATAGAATTAACCCTGAAAAAAGTCACACCCCCCTACCTAACCCTAACCCTGGGAATGTGAGGGTTAGGGTTAGGGAAGTGTGGTGATTTTTTATTTATTTAGTCAAACTCCCCTTCGTTTCAAATGAGAAATGAGTGTTTTGTTTCCCTCTTGATTCTGTCTTTCTTCTTTTAACCACATCCCAAATGTGTGGCAACGTGAATTATTCCAGTAAAGCCACGTGAATGATTCATTGCTGGTATCATTGCAACTTGCATTTGATATTTTTTCCACCAATTTCCAAACCATATCCCTTTATTTATTTTCCACAGGTTACTCTCCCATCTGCCCTCCATGTGACAATGAAATGAAAACAGACGCCATGCTCGATCACATGTGTGCCAGCGAGTTCGGTAAGTGTCCTCCCCGACACGTACTCTGACAACACGCAACATGCAAACTACGACCCACTCTGAGATGCCTTAACATGTATCACAGCGCTCCATGAAATCGCATCAGCATGATGTTGCATCAATTGTATTCTCCATCCTTGAGCTTTAAAACACTCCATAAATTCTTGAGAAAGTAAGTAAAGCTGCATTTTTTCACCCCGTTTCTGACCATACATGGCCATTTCCACTCCAGTGAAACTTTTTACATACCAGCAGTTTTTATGTAAAGGTTACATGTGAGGTTTTTTGTCTCGGTCAGATGTACCAGGGCTGTCTGGTCTGTTCCAGGATGATGTTCTGTGACTAATGAATTGGGGTCTTTAAAATATTTATGTGGCAGGTCTTCGCAGTAGTAAAGCGGGATGTTTGATCTGCTGTCTTGGAGGACTGGGGGCGTTATGTCTTTCTCAAAGACAAACCACGTGCTTGTTTTTCTTTAAAAACATATTTTACAAATATGTGTTTCACAAAACACCTATTAAATAAATTATGTTTATATATTTTTTTATTTTACTTTAGTTGACCCATATCCTTTGTTGGTTAACCCTTTGAAATCTGAGCAAATCAGTTAAATTTCTTTCAAAAACATGGGGAGAGGGTGATGAACAACCTAAAAAGAAATGGCTTGAAAATTAGCAAAAAAATAGTCAAAACTTACAAGTAAATTACCTGAAGAAAAAAGAAAGAAAGAAAGAAAGAAAGGACACGTAAATGACCCCAAGAAAAAGCTAAAATAGTTCATCTTTTTTCTGTAACATTATTTTAAATATAATTTTAGAATATTATAAGTATAGTTTTCTGGACATTTTTCCTTCATTTTTTTGATAATACACACTAATTTTCAGTTTTTTTGGTTGTTTTTAAGAGTTTATGAGACATTTATGCAAAGTTGTTTAATATGCTTTTTTTCAGTGTTTTTGAGAGAAATAAAATCAATTTTCTCAGATTTCAGATGTTGAAATGCTTGTGAGATGTTAAATGGTTTATGAGCTCAGTGAATGGCATAGAAATGGACAATTCTGACTTTCCAGTCTGATCTGTTCTAATTCTAAAATTCCCAATGCATGAACCCAACAGGCGCCTCTGAAATCCACTTTCCCTCTAAACCCCTAGCCCCCCCCAAAGGTACACCGGGCTTTAAAGCCATATTTTTACTAGCGGCCAAACAGTGTAATTACACTGTCATGTGATGCCCTGCAGCCAAAAAGGACTTTTTTTCCCATAGACTTACATTGAGAAAAGGTGTATCACATTTAAAACTACTCAAACATGTTTGGCCTTTTTTTTTTTGCCATAATCTAATTATTGAAATAGTTGCAAGTAATTTTCTCTCAACCAACAAACCAACCATAAATCAACTACTCATCACAGCTCTAGTTTGAATTGGTTAACACACAAATATGTGTTGTATAGAAAGTAAATGAGTATTAGGGCAGACAGACTTTTCTTGTCACTCTGTCATATATTGCAAGTTTAAAAATCTGTCTTTAAACAGCTTCACATAACAGTCATATTATTAATTTTAAGGGGTTTAATGGCCTCTGGAGTCATGTTCTTAGCTTTCCAGTGGTTGTGTAATTTTTGGAATACTATCTCGGAAATCTAGGGAGAACAATTGCCCGAAGGGAATAGAATTAGACAACATTTCTGGACAAGTGAGGGATTGGTTGGAAATTTTAGAGGCAACTTGTTAAAGTCAGACATTGCATGCCACAGCCGGTTTTACACATTCATTTCATTAGAGCGTCTGCAGCCCAACTAGATCAGAAACCAGACCCACAACAACATCAACAAACCAGGAGAGAGGGTTCATCTTTAGCTGATGGGGGCACTTGAGTCAGTTTTGGAAATTTTGCATGAGTAATCCGGTACGAAAAGTCTTGAGCTCAATTAAAAATACAAACAGCAACTGAATTTGAGTTATGAGGTCTTCCAGGAATGATTTGTGCATGATGGACACAGGATGCAAGATGTCAAGGCTTTCATGTATTAATCTGTGGCTGAAGCAAAAACTTGCGGCAGCTTGAATTCCAGGTTCCACGTTGAGCAAACATAGACTGGATGCACATTAGAAACAGACTTTCCTCCAGGTCTCCGAAAGAAAAGTTTAAAGTTACATTTGTTTAACGAATTGCCTCGCTGTTTATGCTGCGGTGATGGGACTCGCCTCTTTTCAGTCTGTGTCCCGGTTTGCCAAGAGGAGAGTGGCACATTATTGGCTTGTTTCATCTCGGATGAAGACAGATGTTGTTTTGCTTGCTTGTCATAAGCCCCCTAACCAGCTGACATGTGAGGATACACAGACAGATTTAGCACTGGGCTGAGGATGAGACGCTGTGCTGCTTATGCTGCAGATTTGAACCCACAAGCGAGCGGCACTCCTCTGGAATGCAGCAAACGTCGCTGTGATTTCAGCATGGTGCATAAGTTGATTACAGCAGGGTAAACATTTAATGCACAGCCTAACAAGAGATAGCATAACTGCTTATATTACCAGCAAGGCTAAAGATTTGTTTGTTGCTTTTTCCAATAGGCCAATGGAATTCGGTTTTGGTCAGAAGAGAAAGCTGCAACTATAAATACATCTGACAGCAGCTGAGGCCAAATATGACTTAATGTCTTGTCTTAAGGAAAAAGAAAATATGCAGATGGAAAAAATCAGGCTTTTATCGTGATGTGTTTCATCCCACCAAGGAAAGATAAGAGCAGCATTCTGATTTTATCCTGCTATGACTCAACTGAAAGTGGACAGACACAGCCGACATACTTGCAAACCTTGAGACCTCAAAAATTGGGAGGAATTCAAAAAAGATCTGGGGGACCTTAACCCAGAAAACTTTTAGTTTCAAATATTTTGTTTCTTGCATTCTGATGACTTTGAAGAATGAAAATAACACAATTATAGATATTAAAATAGTGTTTTCTGTAATACTTTAAATTTGGTTTAGGTTTCGGTCCATGCCCCTGGTGTAGTGTTATGTAGAAATATCATCAGGAGGCTGTCTTTTGTTGACTTTATTAAAACAACTCAAATGCACATGGACTAAAACCGGAAAATATTCACACACACAGGCCCAGCCCCGCGCCCATCACTTCCTGTGCTGACGTCACTTACGTATCCGTATGCCTTAGAATGCATGAAATACTACCGTTACAGTATACCTGGACACCAGTTAAGTACCAGGCAGGGGAAGGGAGGTCATGCTGTAGGCTTGTCCCTCGCTAGGGACCCTCAAACCCATGGACATACCTCTCCGGCCTTGGACAGTATAGTCCCACACCAGGGATCCACAGCCCCTTCTCATCCCAAGGTTTTGCAGTGATTTTAGCATATGATCCTGATGTCAAAAGCCACTATTCTTGTCTATATATATATATATATAGATATATATACTGCTGGATGGTGTCATCTTAGAACACGATCAAACAGAACTGTTCAAGGTGTTATTATTATATGCAACTGGATGGCACCTGCTGCAGCGGCACGATAAGCAGACGGGCGGCACCAGTTGAGAACATGAACGGGTTTAAGGGTTTTTTCCTTAAGTCTAAATTCTTGCTTGTGTTGTACGTCGCTTTGGATAAAAGCGTCTGCTAAATGAAATTGTAGATTGTAGATTGTAGAACGGACAGAACATGTCACGTCCGCGTGATATGCCACAGAACAGTGTCAGGTTGAAACGCTGCCGGTAATAATGTAAAATAAGGATCAGGTCCAAATAGGGGCCTGTGGACGGATCCAACAAACCTTGGATGGACACAGAGGAGTCCAGCATAGGCTTCCCATCTGAATGTGGTGTTTTTATCTACACATTACCCTAATCTTACCTTACTAGCATGTGCGTTTGTTGACGTCCCGGCATTGGTTGCCATGTGCTTGTATTGTCCAAACATAACCACGTGCAGCATAATTCCACTATGAGCTTTTGTTGACATCACGGTAACAGCATCCCGGAACATCAATAGCAGACGCAGAAGGATACATACAGCGTAATATGTAGATGTGGAAGTCAACTGCAAAGCGGCAATATGTGACAGCTTGGGATAAGAATGTGTTGGGGACCCACAGCTGGCTGTGGTCTCTGGCACACACACCCCTGGGTAAGCAAGAGAAGAGAGAAGGGCAAGTCGGGTCATACCTAATCTTAGAGGCAACCCTCAGACCCAGTCTAGAGGGGTTCTTTCACCCACGCGAAACAGGGCCAGCACCAAAATGGGGTGTAAGCTGTGCCCAACTCATGCGGGCCGGATGGCTTTACCTCTCCGGCTGCAGAGGGTTTGAAAGAGTAGACTTTAAAAAGAGATACAGTCTGTATAGTGCCAGAAACAAATTGTGATAATGAAATAGAAAGAAGAGGTGCAAAATCTGTTGTAATTCAGGGGAAATGTGTAAGAACTATGACCAGGCAGAATTAAAAACTGTGGCGTTGGCAATACAGACAGTAGCATCAGTTTTAGAAGCAGACAAGTCTTGTTTGGACAAGACCACAAAATAGATATGATTAATAGATTTCTTGCTCCATCTCCATTAAAAAAAAGGGATGTGAAACCATGGAGAGGCCTGAGGAATGAATCAGTGATTTCCGCTGAAGTCTTTATTAATCTGTACGGACCAATCATGTGTAAAATATCCTCACCCTGGCAGTGAAGTAGCATTTTATTCCCCTGAAAACCTCACTTACTGGAAGTTGCGAAAAGTCTGTTTTCAGTTAAGGTAAATCTTAAGTGTGAAGTAGTTCTTTGTGATAAAAGAGTTTCTATGGTTTAACACCCTGCACAATTGCTTCCCATCAACTGCACAAGCGCATTTGACTTTTCCGTGCAGTTTGACCCTGATGAAAGCAGAGAATGCCGCAGCGAGACAGCTTTTGACTTAAGGTGGTTGGATGTGAATTCATTCTGGCAGCGGAGAAAAGATTCTTGTAGTCACATGCGTGTTTTCAAGCTAATACATCACAGTTACTATAACAAGATAAAGGTTCTCGGGCCAACAAACAAAATTCTGATGAATCTCCTTCCAACAAACACACACACACATACGCCTATAAACACACACATTATTTGCGGCACTCAGCTGGTAACAGATTTACAGCTCATCCCACTCAACACTTTGTTCCCACTGCACTTTATCTCGGTGCTTAAGGTTTTACGGTACCTCATTGTCCCCAAAAAAGCTCCAGCACCCTTCAATTAAATCTCTCCGCTGCCTCGGACAGCTCACTTTGTTGTTGTTGCCAAATTGCTGCTTCCCTTTGCTGACGCAGTAAACAACAGGGCAGCCCTGCGTCCTGCACTGATCACTTCAGCTTATCCGATCATTTGTGTCTCCATTATTGTGAATGAGGAGCGGTACACGCCCTCCCGCTGGGTTTATGACACCCTGGGAGCTGAAGGACCTGTCTGTGCCTCTGAATCAGGTCAGGGGTCAGGGAAACCCCGCAAACCAAATAAAATGTTTTATCCCTTCTTTACTTGAGATTACTAGAAGGAAAATAATTTTACAGTCAAGTTAACATTACATAAATACCTAAAGATAGTTTGTATTAAATATAAAGGTAACATTTAATAAGTAACTAAATCCAGTTTTTGTAAAATGTTGAGTTAACCTCACGACTACTTAAATCAGTTTCGCTGAAACCTGGCAGCAGGTTTTCTTTTTTAATTGCAAAGCAAGTTGCAGTGTTTTTAATCTTTTTTGTTTGCATTTAAATCTGTGAGAGAAAGTGATTACTGCTTAGCTGCTTGTTTTGTATAATTCATTAAAACCAAAGGCAACCTGAAACTTGAAGAACAAAACATTTTAAATAACCTTAGAAAAAAGCTTAAAAAAGCTTTCACATCATGTTAAACTATTTTATTTGAGACTTTTTATTTTTGACTATTTTTTAATCAAACAAACACACAGTGTTTGTAACAAAGACAGGCAAACATGCCTCTATTCCTTCGTGATTTATGTTACACTGACGTTACCACTTGCCATGCACTTTTAATCTAACTCACCAGGATTCTTTCAGCATGTGCATCACATGTGGATGCAACAACATCCTCTGTCATGCTGATTTGTCTGTT
This sequence comes from Plectropomus leopardus, assembly GCF_008729295.1. Taxonomy (NCBI): domain Eukaryota; kingdom Metazoa; phylum Chordata; class Actinopteri; order Perciformes; family Serranidae; genus Plectropomus; species Plectropomus leopardus. The sequence goes on from NC_056468.1 coordinate 5,272,451, forward strand.
GTCCAGGTGTTTCAGCCATTCTCTTCTCTCTGGTGTGTTTTGTGATAGCAAAGTGTATGTCAGTCGATGGCTTTCGTTTCTGTTCCACCACAACCACAACCACAAAGTTGTGCGTAGTTCTAAACAGTTAATTCCTGATTTCATGCAGAATATATGGGAAAAGCCTGGCATGGTCTCTAACAGTAGTTTTGTTGGTAAATGTGGGACGTTTGGATGCACATTTCTGTATCTTCACAACCAGAAACAAGGAAGTGCAAAGAAAGTTGCAGTGATTGGATACATCTGCAAAGGGGTTTGGTTACATTTGCATTTATTTGCAACATATTTGAGGGGCTGCCTAATGTATTTTTTTTTATATTCTTTTAAATTAGGCATTTGAAACACACTATGTTCTTCAAAATAAGAACTTAAATCAGATTTGTATCATGGCTAAATAATGATACAATGTTATCTTTTTTTGTTTTCCTTTTTCCATGATGATTTCAAGCAAATTGGAGTCAAAATGTAGTTACTGGACTTAACAACTGCTCAGTAATAACACAAAAATATGGAGGCAAAATAATTCAGGTCATGTAGTTAAAAGGAGTAATGCCTCACTGTACAAATGCAAGCAAAAGTTAAATTCAAACTGTTGCCAGAGGGGTCACAAGATTATCACTTGGATAAGGAAGACATGATTGTAAAGAACTGTTTTTTTCAACTATTATTTGTGTTCTGTTTTTTGGGAAATTCTGAATACACTAATCACTTTTTGATTTAGTTTCTCCCAAACTTGTTTACCTATAACCTATGATTAGGAGTCACTAGTACATGTTAATGGCCAATGTTGTAATTTTAGGGTTCACAAGCCAAAATGCATTGGGAAATTTTTTAGCAGATCATCTGTTTGTATGCAGAATAGAGGTTGACAGATTGTCAGCCTGGCTGATTATTGGGGCCAACATCTGGCATTTTGGCGATTATCTGTGTCAGCGTTTTATTTTAATGATCGCCCATAAAATGAATTAATAAATTAAGAAGTGCAAACTAAGTGTCAGCATGGAAGGATTTTTTTCTTTGTAAATCCTCCGGCAGCTATTTTTATTTAAATTTTCACTTGACTTTATAAAAAAAAGTTTCTGGGAACTTGCTGTATATGATGTTGAACACTTCATTGTTGGAGTTTGTTATATTCCAAATTCTAAATATTGACAAGGAGATTTTCATTTTTATCGTAAATACATACCGGTTACAAATACTGGTTATCGCATTAACTTGTAATAATCGTAATCATTATTGGCCCTGAAAAAGCAATATCAGTCGGCCCCTGATTCAGAATCAAAGTCTGCATACAAACAGTATTAGCGGTAGTAGTAGTATTAGCAGTCAGATAAATACAGTGAAGTCATAAAGTATTGTTGGGGAGTGGTGTTTGAAAGATGGAAAATCAAAGTGCTTCAAAATTGCAACCAAGTATAGTACTTGGCTTTATTAATACTGGAGAATTGTTTTTATTAATAATCTTTAGCTGATTTCAGCAGCTTAAGCTAGAATGTGAGAATAGAGATGTTGGCTGGTTCAATCAAAAGCCTTTATTCTCTCAGTACAATAGCTCTGTGTTGGTCCCACCGTGGTGGAGAAACAATGGCAGCTTAGTGGGCTTTACAGTCCATGTTTGATACATCCTGCACAAGGAGAAAAAGAGCATAACGGCGTAGCAGAAACACCATTAAATAGCACCTTTTGGATGGATTTAAATGTTCAAATGAAAATAGTTGTTTGCTCTGTTGCACATTATAATTATGTGTGGCTGCAGTTTGACCAGCTCAGAGCAAAGCACAGCATTGTTAGCCACTAAACAGCTGAGTGATCTGACTTCTTACTGTACGTAGTTACTAAAGAGATTAAACTCTCAAACAACACGAGGTGCAAAGAAAGTTCATGGCGTCAAGGATTATCCAGGATGGAGGATTTATCAAGATGAGGTCCTTTCAGGGGTGGGCCAAACCTTCTCCTCTATGACTCCCTAATTATGAATGCTGCCCATTTTGATTTTACCGAACACTAAGCCGCCTCACAGAGGCCGTTTGAGAGACTAGAGACGGGGGATAAAAGTCTTAATCCCTACCATGTGCACTCTTAATACTGAGAAAAACAGTGCTGCTCTTTTTTTTTTTTGTCTTTAATTAGCAATGGGAGATACAGGAGCAAAGGAAGAGATGAAACGCCTGGAAGTTTCTTAAAGTGCCAATTCAGGTTTCATTTCTGTGAAAAGTGAGTCAAGAGGGATTTGGTGTCAAATACCGTGGAGAAAGTTAGACAGAAGTTACAGTTTTATCAGTCCAAATCTTTGCCGGAGTGTGAAAATGATTCATGCTCAATCAGGCTGTTCCTGCGCTGTAGGTCACAAGACTTTGTCTCTGACATGATCCACTGATTTATCCTGACAGCGGCTCTGTCACATAGATTAGACATAACATGTCCAATCTATGTGACTATGTGAAAGCTTTTTTTTTTTCCTCACATTGCCGTGCCACAAGGTCATCCCTACCACACACACATCGTTATATGTCAGTGGAAACTGAGAGGATGTAATGCATGGAAGCATATGGAGATTTGGACCACCAAGGTTTGACTCATGCTCTGATTCAGAAGGGGAACAGGAGGAAACAGAGAGATTAGAAGGTTAAATAGAGTTTAGTAAAAGATTAGCGGGGCTTTTTCATTGGCACTTTTGGCCACGCAGAGTCAAACCATGTCGTGTTGATTGGCATTCTATTACCAGTTTAAACCAGCCATGTTGTAACCAAGATGGACCATCTCTGGACTTGGATCGAAGTGTGCCCGACCACCTCCAGCCAGGTTGCAGATGATAAGTAACTGGCTACCAACAACTGATGCACAATGATCAAGCAAACAGTGGTAAACAGCGTGCTACTTTTGAATGTCATCAACTTAAGACAAATGTGTCATCAGTTGCAGTTGGTAAATTTTTATAAAAATAACATTTTGTTAAATTTGCTGAATTGGTCACTATTTCCTGACAGTAGCCGGACTTCCATTACAGATTAGCACAAAAATTAAGCAATAAGCTCCTTAGTGGCCACATATGAGGGATTTATGGGAGGTAATAGTCTATGATTTCACAGAGGAACTGTGGATTCAAAAATTTCAGTTGATCTGCTCAACTTTGAAGACGCAATAACACCTTTAGTAGCGCCTGCTGCATCATGCCTGAGGGAGCCAGTTCCTACGGACAAGCGCATAGCCATAGTATCATGTGACCTATAAAAGCAAAAAAGTGTTTAATTGCACTTTCGTGAAATACAGCTTTTTGGCATGGCCTGAAATACCACCTCATCGAAGTGTAAGAGCTTTTTATGATAAACGGGAATTGTTCTGAAATTGACGTGTTTCCATTAGCCGTATTTTATATTTGCAATTTCAGTTTGTGCAATTTGAAGGCTGATGGAAACCCGGCTATTAGAACATGAGACAGATAATGCGTTAAAAAAAAATCAAGTGTTTCCTAAACCTCATTGCAACAAAAACAACCAACGAGAGGCAGTCATGTCAATCACTGCTTGTGAATTGTGGTCAAACTGTGAACCAAACTGTTTAATTGTCTGTCAGCAACAAATCTTGCATACTATTGGAGCCATCAGCCTAACTATCATATATGAGTTCAGATAAGGACCCAAATGCAGAACAAAAAAAGGGAAGACAGGTGTACAAATGAAAAGTGAGCATTAATGTTGGCAAAATGTCCAAAAAACAAGCAGGTAACCAAAACACAAAGTACAAATTAAAAACAAATCAAAAACTAAAGTGGAACAAATTAGGATCATAAGGAAAAACTGAGAGTTCAAGACAGCAGTATACCTAGCGGAGACAAACGGGAGGAAGGAACAAAGGGAGACACAGTTATCGGAGCACAAGTTTCTTGTGTTTTAGTTGAATATATATACACAGGGAGCCAATCACAAGAATGAGACACAGCTTGGGGTGGACACAGGTAAAAGGAGGAAAACACAGGGATTGCACAATGGCAGGGAACACAAGGATGGAGCAAACGAGTAAAACAGAACAGGTGTGTAAAGAAGACTCTGAAGACAGAGAAGGACAAACAAGACTGATTAAAGACAGGTGGGACTAATCAGGGAAGCACTACGACGGGAAAACACACAAAGACAGGAAGTAAAATCAGACATGACACACGAGGAGTGATACCACAAAATAAAACAGGAAAGAAAACATGAATAACATGAAACAAGGAAAACACAAACAGAAAACCCCAAAACAAAGTCCACATTATAATTTAATGCACATTTACTCAAGGGCCTCTCCAGGGTTTTCTGTCAATCACAATTTTTTAAAAACCTTTTCTATTGACTGCTCTGTTTTATACCTTCATAGGGTACCTGATTAAAGGTGCATATTTAAAGCTGTAGTTGGTAACCTTTATGATACAGATTGTGACCTGGCTGCCATGTTGAGAACAGTTGAGTCAAACCCAAGTAAAACCCAGCAGCCGGACCAAACCTTCTCATTTTACAGCTAAACAGTATACTAGAATGTACAGGAAAGAAATCTAGGAACTCCAAAAATGTGAAAAACAAGGAGGAATTTCATCAAAAGGCCTTTATTGTCATTTCTGAAGAATTAAAAAAGCCAACATGTTTTGACACCTTTTAAAGATTAAGCCACTAACTCCACCTTGTTTTTCACGGCATTTTCTAAGCACACTAGAATGTATTTGTAGAACACATCTGAGGTGAGAAATAGACAATGCAGCAACAGAATCTTGATTCATATTTGATCAGCGCTGCCTAGTTTGACAGTTTGACTGCAGTTCACAAGAAATGTTTGACATGATTAAAAACTGCATCCACTGCTCTGATTGGTTGAATTTACCATCTACAACTTTAAAGATACACCATCAAACAGGTAGCCAGTGACTTTACAAAACAGAGCAATAGGTACGGAAAATAGGCTTTGCAAAACTTGTGAATCACAGCAACCAGAGCAGGTCTTTGAGCATATAATAATAAATGTGCATTAAAAAAATTAGGCTGATAGGTCCAATAATATGCAAGATTAGCTTCGGACAGTCAGTTCAATGTGTACACACGCAAACGAACAACTGAACTCATGCTCCTCTCCAGGTGTACACCCTGCCATGATAATAAAAGTTTTAGAGTGGGAATATTATTGTCATTTGTCTTATGCTAACTGTTTATACCCCTTAATCGCCACCTTAGTATTATAAGGATTAATCTGTGTTCTGAGTAGTTTTGCAGTCCAAATAGCAATAATGATATGAACCTTTTTTTTTTTTAAATGATGATTCCAAAAATGCATATAACTTAAAACAACTCACATAATGTTAATAAGTTAATTTTGTTAATAAGATGATGTGAATAACAAAATTTTGACAAAAACTACAAATTAAAGGTGGTGTAATGTCTCAGGGCTTTTCTCAATTGGTTTTCCAGAAAATATCACAATACATATGGATATAAATTTACATGCAACAGGATATAAAACATAAGTTAAAAAATGGAAAGAAAAGACAAGAAGTGAAATAGTCAAGTGGCGGTGAATTGCTCTGCCGAACCAGTATACCCTTACAGAATCACATTATGTCCCCAAGGACATAGTGCTGACTAGCCACTGATACCCTTTATCAGGTTTCGTTTTGCTAGCATAGAGGTTGACACACTGCGCATGACGGCATTTTATACTTACAAAATATTAACTAGCAGTCTTTAGAGGCAACAGTGTGATTAGACCAAACACTTTGTACAAGAACTCACTCACCTCCAAGCATGAGGTAACAGTTTTTCCTCCTTTTTCTCTTCAGCTTTCAAGACCAAGATCAAGGAGGTGAAGCGAGAAAACATGGATCGCAAGGTGATCCTGCAGAAGAGGAAGAAGATGTTGAAAGTGGGTAACCTAAAGAAGAAGGATATCAAGACATTGGTGATGTACTTGAAGAACGGTGCAGACTGCCCCTGCCAGCAGCTGGACAACCTTGGAAACCAGTATCTAATCATGGGCCGCAAGGTGGATAAGCAGTACCTCCTCACAGGCATCCACAAGTGGGACAAGTCCAGCAAAGAGTTCAAAAAGGCCATCAAGAAACTCAAGACCTACAAATGTCCCGCCTTCGAGAACGTCTTCAAATAATACAACCCACACCTCCTCTGGTCGCATTTCATCGTACAAATGAACTTGCACAAGCATTAAAATCCCAAACATTGCTTTCTATTTTCTGTTTATATATCTATATATCTTTGTATATTTACAGATATACTTTGAGATGTCCATCGTTAAGTTTTTAGTTGAATGTGGTGAGCGATGACGCCACAAAAAAGGGTCGGGTTTCCTTTATTTCTTCTTAAGAAAAGGATATTGTAGTAAAAGCCCTTCCTCACTGAAATCATTTCCACTATATGTGTGTAGATACATGTATTTTGTTACACTCTTTGATTCAACCATTTGGGATTTTGCTTAAAGGTACAGTTGAACATTTTGGGAAATATACTTTTGCTTTTTTATTGAGGGCTCAGTGGGAAGATTAAAAACACCTTTGTGTCTGAAGGTTATGGTAAATTTGAAGCTAGAGCCAGCAGGTGGTTAGCTTAGCATTGCAAAAAGACTAGACGCAAGGTTAAACAGCTAGCCTGGCTTTGTTGAGTAATAAAAACCTACAAATAGTTTTTTTTAAAAAAATGTTTTGTTCAGATTAAACAAACTGAATGTTTTATTTAGCAAGCTTTAGAGGTGCTGGTAGATAGCTTGCTGTTTCTTCCTCCTTCAAGACTTTATGCTAACTAGCATGACTAGATGTCCTAAAAAGACTTCCTCTTACATGCAAGCCCCATTTTGGCAAATCTCCATTAACAGATGTCTGCATATGAATTCAGGTAATGAATTATTTTTGAAAAAGGTAATATTAAGCTAAATTGTCATTAGATGATGGCCCATGTATTTCGGCCAATGCATTCCAACTCCACAGGGACTGTTTACCTTCTGCTCAAATGTGATTGGACAATACAACTCAGACCACAAACAGACCATAAATGGACTATAAACTGAAACCAAAACAGTTCTGCTACCAAAATCTTGTTCCGTTGCCCACTAATTTTGCATACATTTACATACATTCAATATAATCTTGAGGTCAATGCTACTCTGGCCATTGAACCACGCCCACCCCCAACTTCCCTGACTTGAATTTTACCCATTCTTAATTGGTCACCCTAATGCTGGTGAAAGCAAACCATCTGCTGGCTCTAGCTTCATGTTTAGGGTAAATCATGAGAGAGATAATGGTCTTCTTATCTAACTCAAAAAGAAAAAAATGTTCTGCTATTCTTACTAATCCCACTTACTGTGAGCATATAATAACAAATCATAAAACCAGTGGTTAGACTACAGGACTGGCAGTTGCAGGTACCTGGTGATTTAAAAGCCACATTGTACAGAGCAGCTCCACATAGAGTTCCTGTTGAATAACTTATTGACAGAAGTATGAGAGAGTGCTGCCGTCAGCTGATTGTTTAGTCAAACTAAAGACTGCACTACCAATCATTTTGATTTTTTCATGTCTTCATTTCATTGTTGCATTTCCTTTTGTTACTTGAAAAATGTTAAGAGAATCATAACCACCAATCTGCATCATAATGAGAAACCATGTAGGCCTGTGTGGCTGATTTTTTCATTTCTTCTTGTGTGTCGTCACTTGACATTTGGCTACATATATTTTTTACCACTTCAGTCTACCTGCAGTGATCAGTAGTCATCGGTTATGGAAAACACCTCGTTGTCATACAGGTTTAAAAAATGCAAAAGTTATCAAAGTGCAAATATTGCTTACTCTTTGTTCTGGTTTGTTTAGCTCAAGTGTCGCTGGTCAATTTTAGCACTATTTTGTTTCAGATTTGAATGTCAGCAGTGCATTGCTGCCTATTACATGTACATACAAATTTTACATAAATATGGAAAACTGAATGGTGTCTATTATATTATTAATTTGCTTTAATGGATTTGTATTGGCATGGCAATGTTGGTTGGTTGGTTGGTTGGTGTTTCACTTCGGTTCAGAGAAATATCTCACCAAAAAAAAAGGATGGATTATATGGTGGCCCATGGGGTCAAAAGACAATTACAATTGACAGGCACAACATTTCAGAAAACACATTTCACATAACACAATGACATTTCACAAAAGACAACAACATTTCAGACAACAAAACAAGATTTCACAAAACATTTCAGAAAACAAAATAACATTCACAAAACCCAACCACATTTCACAACGTTTCACAACACAGAAACAGAAAATCAATATTTCACAAAACGAAACCAGATTTCACGACACATACCTTTTCACAAAATACTACAAGATTTCACAAAACATTGCATGTGACAAATGTCATAACATGTAGTGTTTCTTGAAATTTTGTGAAACATTGTGTTGTGAAGTGTGATTGTGTTTTGTGAAAAAGTATGTTTCAACACTTGATGACACTTGTTAATTAAAAGTTTGTTTTCAGCATTTTAACATGTCAAAAAAGATGGACTTTTTAATGCCATTATATCATGAACACTATCATGCATGATAACATTGTTTTTGTGAACATGTAAGCAAACTGATTTAGCACTTAGCTCAAAGCAATGTTGTCCCCATGTACAGTCTCCAAATGACCAAACAGGCACAGCAGGTAACTGCCCCAGTGCCGTAGAATCTCATGATTCTTAAAGAATTAAGGCTGTGGAGCAAAAACTTAACAGTCATTACACTTTTTGAGCTGATATTAAGATAAGGGCTTTATCTAAATAATGGTTTGTTAGAAACTTGTAAACATTTGCTATATTAACACTTAAAGGATTGTCCATATTTTCACTTTCAGCAAACCATCATTTCACTCTTTGCATGCAAACAGCTGTGCCAAACTAACATTTTCACGCTGTGTGGAAAGATAAAGCTTGCCGCTGCCAGATCTCCACACCGAGGGGTCTCTCACGCATACATGTTTTGTATTCTCCCGCATCTCTCCTATGATGCTTCTTCTGATTCCGGTTTATTGTGGTTTCACGGGCTGTTGGTGCCTCGGTATGTGGTGTGTAAATGCTAATGCTGAGACAGATCTCTAACAGCTCATGCTGATAGTGAACTCCAATGCTTTCTTAAACAAAAGGCAGAACTAATTAACTGTCAAACTTAACAGATTCGTCTTCACAAAGTCTGCGCTGATGGATATGGTTTCCATGCTGATCCGGCATGACTTTCCCATGTCATTTCATTTGATTAATGTACAGTAACCAGCAAATGTGCACCGAACCCAAAAAACTGACAGAGGTGGCTTGTATTTTACCTGCACAAGAAACACAGAGAAACTCGATGATGAATGCTTTAATGTAAATACTTTTACGAGCTGAAATCCATCATGTCAGTGCAACAAGCGTAAACAACAAAACATGAAACCATTCTGTCAATAAAAAGGCTTGTTAAAAACCAGGAAGTATCAAACGGACCAACGTCTCTCCCATCTGGTTCCAGTAATGGCTTTGGTATTGGAAAATATATCTCAGATGTGGACTTTGCTTTCTAATCATTACTTCAGCTGCCTTCAAAAGAGCTCCAGAAAACCAGGGGCCAAGATCCAGCTTTGTCTTATTAAGAGATGATCTTCAAAAAAACATCCTGTTGGATTCGTCGTCTCACCAAAAACCTCAAATTGACAAAGCTGATGAAGAACTGTTTTGATTGTTTCCACGTCAGAGGCTAGGAAAGTATTCAATTATCCCTCCAATATTAATAACACTTGATAACACACTGCTAAGTTGAGGACTGGAAAGTCTGATTAGATAGAGAGCTCTCATGTATACATGCACCAGAACCTACATAAATGTGCTTCTGTTTAAGCAAATACCTTTGCACTGATGAAAACCTACACTTCCTTTATTGTCAACAGCTGGTGAGTAACATAGTTAGAGATGAAGCTCAGATATTTAGTGATGCAAAATGATGTTAATTTAAATGACAATTCTTATGTTCACACCTGTACAATATTACATAATCTAAGGCCCTGCTGTCTTCATGTAGAAATGTATACATTTGCTTGGGGCTCAACACAATACCCACCTTTAAAAAATGATAATTTTGTCCATGTTTGCAACATGAACTCGAAAACCTAATAATATGGCAAGATACTGTGCTGAAATCCCTATATGCTGCCCAGAGGTGGCCAAAAAATTAGTTAACGCAGGTTTAAGTTTAAGATTTCATTACATCAATCCCCATTTTTGCCACAATTTACAGCCAGAATTTTTTAAGTAGTACCCATGCAATGTATTTGTATTCCGTGATTGCATCCTTATAAAGTACTTGTTATTGTTTCTTTCAGAGCCACCAATATTTAAATTGTGAACCCATTCACATGTTCAGAAGAATGTGTGTGCATACTGCGCCAGTCTGCAAGACAAAAGCTGATGCATAACTCAATTAATTTAATGCAGAGAACAATATTTGATCTTAAGTTTAGTGTTGCTATGTCAGATCAACAGGTTCTCACTCCCAACTTCAAATACAGCAGCTTGGTCAGTGGTCGTACACTCAAACTATGCCTGAAAGGTATGCCTTTAGCATCAGTTTTGGACATGTCAGCCTCTGTGCCATTTGTGATATGCTTCGTCTTTTAAATTAAACTTCAGTCTTTACAGAAAATGTAGGTTTCACCAGCAAAAATACTTTAGGGTTTAGGCGATAAAACTACTTAGTTAGGTTTAGAAAAACGATCATAGTTTAGGTTAAAATAGCTAAGTGTAAACATACCTGACATATGGCGGTGCCTATGTTACTTGGTTAAAAAAACAATGCATGTTGACTTTTGGGTTCACATGAGATACAAACACCAGTCTTATGGGTGAAAGTCCAGTGTGTGACACAACCACCACCCCTCCTACTTGGATTTTCTTGCTCTGTCTACTATGTTACTATTGCCATTGACAGAATAACACCAGAGCTAGTTTAAGGCCCAGGGCATCTCATACAGACACTGAAGGATGCCTAGTGCTTCGTTAACAGAAGCTGAGGGCTGCTTACCAGGTTGCTGTATTAAAGCCCCAGCAATGTAGACAGGTTGATCAGACAATGCTGTTGACTGTCCTATTTAGTCTTAGATACGCAAGACTGTCTTCTTCTGTCGCATTTCTGACAGATTACAACTCAAGGCATGTTTGCTGCCCCCAGTGGCCGATGCAGATCATTGCAAACAGAATTCGCAGAACTTGGCCAGACTAAAATCCTAAAGACTACATCTGCAGATATTTTGTATTTTCTTATTTTAACAGTCCCATTACATAATCCACAGGGAAAATAAATCAGAGTCAAAGTCAGACTAATTAATTTTTTTGGTATATCCAAAGATATATATCTTCCATTGTGTCATAGAACTCCATTGTCACCCAGAAACTATTAAAAATATACAAGTGAGTCGCACTGGGTGACATGATCCTTCCATACCATGATCACACACACTGTAGTTTATCTTAAGTCAGTTATCCTCCTGCTGCTTGTAAATACTAAATAGAGTGCCAAATATATATCAGTCCGCAGCTGAAAATAGTTTAAAATAAAATAACTATCTGCTCCTGTTTAAGTAGCAATTGTTAAAATCTACAGTGCCCAGCAGTTTCAGAAATTATGGAACCTTTAAAGAACAGAAATATACTTTGGATCCTTTTAAAAAATATTACATCTTCTGTATGACCCAACGGAGCTTAGTGCCACAAGAAGGGTGGGGAAGTCAGAAAGTACTGATAAAAAGACTAACGTACTTTTGGCCCTTTCATGTAATTTTTTTGTCAATAAGAAAAATGCAGAATAATGCTGGTCTTATTCATTAGTGTTGTAATTTTTAATTTTGGAGCTGTGGGTGTTATTTTGTCTACACTGGTCAGACGGGTTTAACACATTTTCCGTACAATTTTAGAGGTGCGTCCCATAAAAACTTTATTGTCCTAACATTTGAGAAAACTGCTTCCAAAAGACTTTTCTGACCTCTGAGATCACAGTGAATGTAGTCTGTGACTAATAAGCCCATACCTCTTTCTCCCTCCGCGTTTCAAAGACACATCTGGGGCACTTTTGGACACCACTGTCTATTTAAGATGCAACTCCACATCCTCACGTCAACAGGAGGAAACAATAAAGTGTTATTAAGACTTATAGTGCACATATTTGGCAGCAAATAAGCCGTCGTAATATGTCCTCTTTTTTTTAATTCCCTCCCACCAGGTCCAAATGTGCAGTTTTATGGATCTGTGAACCGTGGCTCGTCTTGAGGTTTTAAAAAGTGAGGCACTTCTCTGTTCCTAATCCTTGTATGTGCCTTCAAAGCTGCTGCCATTTCCCCAACAGCTATAAAACCGTCTTTTGTATTTAATGGTATAGCTGCATTCTCTGTTTTATGGTGCGCCACCAGTAGCCAGCAACTTTAAAAGGGTCATTTTGGAGGATTTTGCGTAGGAGGCTCAGTCAGCCACAATTTGCGGCGTCATAAAGCAGGAACATGTATACAAATCATACTTGAAATGTAACATTAAAATGATTTCCTGTAGTGACAAATATGAAATATGTTCTCCTTAACACAGTTTGGACTGGATTTTGAAATTTGGCTCTTGTGCAGACCATTAATGTCTCTGGCTTGTCTGCAGGATTCAGGAAGAGGGATGAGTCGGCACACTGTGTAAGAAACCAGGTTCCTCTGGAATTCTGGGATCGCAGTCAATTGGCAGATTAGTCATATCAATCTTCTGGCTGTTAACCACCCAGAACTTATGGCGGTTTGCCTCTCGCTAGTGCAGCTTGCAGCGTGCGATTACGACTACACGAACCATTGAGATCCTGGGGGAGAAGGGGATAACCTGAAAGGGAAAATGAAACAGAGAAACAATTGTTTTCTTTTTCAGTCCGCAAGTGAGCAGGAGGAGGGGGTGGGGATGGACTACACATGTGGCCGGCGGCCATATGTTTTTGAATAATAGCCATTAGTTTTAAGAGGATGATGTCATTGTAAGGATTGCTGTTCCAGTAACTATATTCCTGCAGTCCTGGATTGGATCCCTGAAATGACTCCTGCAATGCATGATTCTTATTCCTCACTGAGGAAGGCGAGGAAATATTTGCAATAAACAATCATAGATTGGTGAGTGTTCCTCAATCCGATAAAGTTAGAATCAAATCAGGCTTTTGTTTCAAGGGGTTAGGGGGAAAAAAAACGTGTTGTTTCAGCAGTGGTAGATTTTTGATTCATTCAGCTTTTAATTCATAGCTTTCAACAAGCCGTTAAACCTCCTCCTCTTCAGAAACCTCTAACTGGGTCTCACCCTCTTTGCTTGCAGACTTGGGCAAGGATGTGGGCAAATACGAGTCTCTGGATAAAGCAGTGTGATGCCAGTGTCAACATAGCTGGGCTGTTTTGGGAGCACTTCACTGGCTATCACCAGTGACCAGCCACACGTTGTAAAAACATTTGGTGAAAAAAAAGAGAATTTATGAGCGGTCATTAAAAACCGTGAAGACCTGTCAGAAATAACCACAGAGGGTAACTCAAAGTTGTGCTGTAATGGAAGCAGCTGAGTCAACTTTGGGGACCTGATCTTATAAAGTTTGGATGATTGAGGGGAATTAACTAATGGTACACACTTTTAACAGAAATTAAAAGTTGAAATTTAATATTCCCAATACGGTATTTGGATCTAACAGGGTATTTAGAAATCCTTAAAGTATGTTTTTCAATACAGGTGCTCCTGTTTCTATTTAACTTATTGTATGTAGTGCACAGCATGCACCACCAGAACTCAGTCTCCAGTCTCCATGGGTGGACCAGGCAACTGAGCCGAAAGACACAGCGACACCTAGTGTTGGAGAGAAGTTACAGGACTGTAAACAGCCGGTGGCCAGCAACGGCAGGCAGCAAGAACCTGGGGGAATAAAAGCATGTTTTTTTTGTTTGTTTTTTTTACATCTAAATTGATGAATAACGGATTGATTTGGACTAAACTGGAGCTGGTCATTGTTGGATCAGTGGACTTACTAACTAGATTACTAACAGGAGTAACCAAGATGGTTTGGGTGAGTTAAATTTTTTATGTCAAGTATGAATGAAGTGTGCTTATTTAATTTGTTTATTTAATTAAATTAATTAATTTATTTTTGCCCCAAAGGCACACCAAATATGGCCAGAAGCGGGCATGGCTCAGCCACACATGTAAAACAGCAGACAAGGCAGCAAACACCAAAGAGTGCCAAAACATGTGCGAAAGATGTGCTTGGGGCTTACCACAAAGCCCACATTTTGGATCAGAGTCAGGGTATATTTCAGCCAGTCTGGCTTTGCTAAGGTGAACTCTGTGCACTCCTTTTAACTGAATTAGACTTATTAATAAACCTTGAAATAAACCTTTTCAGTCTTCTGTGACCCAGAGAACGTCGAGTTCAAAAGGTGTACTGTACTGTATGGTATTTCTCTGTTTCATAAGTAAAATAGGTGTGATAATATTACTTTTTTTTAAACATTTTTGTGAGTTTCTATTGTGTATTTATTAGTCTGAAAAGCCCAAAGTAAGTAGCACACTTGTTTAGTGCTGCACGATTATACTGTCATACACTGTATACCCTGGTGAAATTTCAGGAAGGTATGAAATATTACATACTGCCCAAACCTAGTATCCACTGCATTCTTAGTTGTCTATACAATTAATGAGAAACAAAATAAATTCTTTCTACATTGCCACAAGGCATTCATCTGTGCATCCCTTCTAATAATACCATAATTTCACATAACATCAATTAGTTTGCCGCTCCTTACTATAAAGTGCAAGTATTCCACAAATAAAACTGTGGGCAAACTGAGTTGGGTGGGTTTAACTGTTTGCAGCACACACAATGCACATTTACAGCATATTCCTTGCCTGTGTCAGCCATACAGTGCTTTGGTTGATGCATGAGGAGAGAGCTCCATAGCTTGGAATCAGCCAAATCTATCCTGACAGCCTGTTAAAAGTTCAGTTGTTGCTCAATAATGCCTCTCCTGCTTCCAAAGCCAACAAGTTTAAGTGAATTTCATAAATTGTTCCCCCAATAAACCATAAGCAGCTGTTACTTAGCAAAGTTATGACCAGGATGTAGGGGAGTGCAAGCCCACCGAGACTCGCTTTCACCAGGATTTAACTGCACACTGGAGTTTACTCATTCCTCCGACATGCATCTTCATTACCTAATGATGTTTACAGTAAAGCATGACATCATTCTTTAACCTGCCATGTGATTTCAAGCATCTCACATCAAAATTTACAGTTTTGTCCTAAATCCAACCTATAGAATAAACTATTAAGTATACACTTTTATAGGTGGGGAGTGTGTGCTGAAAAACATTTGACAACAAAATACATAATTTATCTATGTTATCAAGAATGACACTATGACACAACTATGAACAGGACAGCATCATTTTTCTGTTCCAAAAAAAAAAAGACAAAAAGCAGCCCAGTCACATTATATGTTTTTGCAGATCACAAATATGTTATATTTGCACATTTCATACATATGACATAGTCACATTACATGTATAGGAGCTTAGTTTCTCATGAGGAACATGAAGGGATGGTGATGGCATGACAACTAGGCAAGACATGTCCAGCTTTGTTTCTAGCGTGTGTATCTATTAACCACAGTTGGGGACACAACTAGCAGTGTTTGAGATGTGTTTGTATTGACAAAACGGGTGCTTTTTGATGAAAGTTTGAAACATATCCAGTCCTGTTAGTAAGTTATAAAAAATTAAAGTAAATTCTATTTATATAGCCCTTCTCACAGAGAGGACTCACAAATTGCTTTACAAAGGATAAAAGAAATACAAAATACAATAAAACATAGAATGCAATTAATAAGATAATTTAAACTCAGAAAACAGGACTGCAATCAAATTACAGACATAAAAATAAAAATAGACATATAGTCACAAATGTTCTGCAAACGCCTGTCTAAACAGAAGTGTTTTTAGTTGCTTCTTAAAATTGTCCACAGTGGGCACAGCTCTCAAGTCCTGTGGAAGAGCGTTTCCACCTAGGTGCAACAGACTCAAAGGCTATATCACCTTTAGTTTTGAGCCTGGTTTGGGGGACAACCAATAGGCCCCGGTCAGCAGACCTCAGTGGCCTGCTGGGAGCATGTACGCAAAGCAGGTCATACAGATATGCAGGAGCCTGATCATGCAGAGCTCTATAAGTAATAACCAGAACCTTGAACTGGATCCTGAAATTAACAGGAAGCCAGTGCAAGGAGGCCAAAACAGTGGTGGTGAACAAAGGAGGTATTTTAGAGTCAAACATAACCTTAACCAAATGTTTTTTGTGCCCAAACCTAACCACATGTTCACTAGAACGTGGTCACAATATAAAATTTAAGATCAAAACATAAAGAAACTTTAAGTTTCAACATATTCTGTATTCCACTTGTATTCTACTCTCCTGAATTTTAGGGACATGTGAGAAAATGCCGCACAACACATCTACAATGTTTTCATTTGACAGAGTTGTACAGCCATAAAAATATAAAGCTACAATGAAGAGATGGAACAAGCATACACCAAATGTAAAAGTGGAATAAGACCTCGACCTTAAACTGTATGGTATGGTTAAACTGTATGTTTCTCAATGTGACTTTGATGCCATGCATGTGGCACTGTTGACCACACAAATTGTTTTTATTATTCTCTATTGTACTAACAGGAAAATATGCACAGACGTTGAAACTGCAACTTTATTGACTTAATCTTCTGATCCATTTTCCATTCCTGGAGTCATCACACAACTGTCTATAATAACCTTTAAAATAAATATTTTTTCTAATTTTCATCCACTGAAATCTTCAGCAGTTCTACTTTGTTTTTCCCATTGACAGAAAATGTGTTTTAAATCTTTCAGTGTGCAATAAACAGAGGAAGAAGTGTGTAGTAAACATGAGCAGTGATAACCACAAACTGTCAAACAACAAGACAAAGAGTCATGCTGGAGGCACTGAGGCTGGGCTGTCAGCTAAGTGCTAACAACAGCACACTAAAATGCTCACGACTATTCTAACATGATGTTTAGCAAACCAGTGTTTATCATGTTCGCTGTTGTAGTTTAACATGTTAGCATGCAAAAACACTTGCTCAATAGCACACAGATTTATTGGTCATACTCTAAACCAAAGTATGGGAAAATTTTGACCTGATGGGGGCACAAAATGACATCAGAGAGCTCAGAGGACAACAACAAACAACAAATGAATGTCTTGTCAAGATTTCATGGCAATCCTTGTGATACTTGTTGAAATTTTTTCTGTCTGGAGCAAAGTGGTGCACTGTCAAACAGAATGACATTGACAATCCTTGAGCCATAGTGCTGTGCGGCAAGAGGAGCTCAAAAGCTAAAAATAGTGTGCTACAAGTAAAAGTCCTACTTTCAAAATCTTACTTAGGAAAAAGTACAAAGTATTATCTTCACTTTAAAGCTATGTATATATATATATATTTATATATATATATTTGTATGTATATACTCATATATTGAGTGACAAGTTATCTACTGATAGCATCCTCAGATTCTCAGTCAGAACCACAATTTGCTCCTCCACAACTTCAGACTCTCATCTGAATATGGTCATTCATGGCTCCCAAAAATCTTGATGGCAACTACCAAAATGCCAGATATGAGGCTTCAAAACAGCAGTCCATAAACCAACGGGTGATGTCACAGTTGCCACATCAATTATTAATACAGACATCCATTCGAAACCACATGTGTGTTTGAGCGCATAAACACTCCGAATACAACTCTTGGGCAGAAGTGTTTAGTATGATTATATTTTAGCCAAAATGCACATGTTGAGAAGTACTAAGCATACAGTTAAATAAATGAGACTTGGATCATACTGCACAACTTGTGTGAGTTTGTAAACAGCTGTTTTGCTGTACTTTAATGCAGACCCTAATTACTTCAATTCATGGAGAATATTCACTTTTTGGATTTTCTGCTCACCAAGGAGGCATGCAAGAAAAGCAAGCAAGGTTTTCTTTATGATTTCCAGGTATCACACAGTAACAATGATTGTTTGGGGGAAGAAGTATCCCTTTAAGTACAATTTTGAGGCACTTAACTTGAGTATTTGTATTGAATGCACTTTATTTCAGAGGTAAATATTGTACTTTTACTCTACTACATTCATTTTCAACTATACTGAGTAATATACAGTACATCTATGAGGAAATTCACAAACCAAGGATCCGTTGACAAGACGTCTGTGATTATTTCAAACAGCTACTGGGAAACGCACTGTAGATCCATCAAGCCCGCAGTTACTGAAGGGTAGTTACTCATTTATAATAGCACCTTTCACTGTGTTCTATCTTTCTCCCAGGTTTGTTCCATCATGCCCTTTGTAACTCCAGCAAATTAGTGATTTTTCTCAAGGTCGACTTTCTAACTCACTCCAGAAGGCGGCTTTGAACTGCGGCCGCCTACTTATTATGTTATCATGATATATTTAGGCAAAAAAGACAGCTTTATGGGGTTTTTCCGCCTAAAATGAACCCACATTGCATATTTAGTTTTCCTGGCGCGGTTCCCTTTGGAAAATATTGAAGTTACAGGTGGTCTTTAAAAAGAATGTACACATTTAGGAGCTGTAATTATGAATGTGCTTTTTCCAGGTAACAAGTGAAACATTTTACACAAGAGTCACTCAAAAAAGGTGAGACAAATAAATGCACAATGTTAGACATGTTTCGTTTGCAACATCAAGTAAATTATAGCATTCAAATACTGTGTGTCTTGTGTGTGTTTAATCATGCAACAATAAGCAAGGAACAAAGGTTTTTATTAGTCACTGTAAAAAAAAAAAAAAAAAAGTAAATTATTGGAGTGCTCAGACACATGTGAACGGGGAAAGATATCATGATTGTTAGATTACAGACACTCTGATAATTTTGTAAATTATGGTCGATAATGGCTGCAGGTGATGGGACAAAGACAGTCTAGTGTCTGTTTGTTTAACCTGCAATTTAGATGTTGGAGAGCTATAATTGTAATTGTTGAAGCACATTAAAACTAACTTAAATATTCTGATTGTGGACGTGGGTTGGATCAGGTCCGTGAGTCATGACGTGAACTGTAGACAGGCACTCTAAATGTGAGTCTTTCAAAGCTATGGAAGCCCATTTCTGCCAAGAAAAGAGGATTAAAAAACAATAAAACATTAGGCTTGACTAAAAGAGAAACAGTCAAAACTATGACTTTGTTACTTTTCTTTTTGTCACAAAAATGTGACTTTTTAAGCCCAAAACACCAGAATGATCAGATATTGTGAAATAATGAGTCAAAATTATTTAATTTTGAGAATTTATGAGATTTCTCATAATAAATATATTAATCCCACAATCTGCACTACCATGAGACTTTTGGTTTTTATCATTTCTAAGTTTTATCAGGGTTTTTTTCTTTCTCTGAAGGAAATGGTTTCCATAACTTGCTTTGAAGGTATACTGGGATGTTTACCCTCACCCCAAAACCAACTTCATCCTTCAAAACCAGCTGGAACAATAAGGCCAAAAATTCCAGTCTTAAACATAACGTAGCATAATGGAGTGTTTACTGTGTGACAGGAAATGAAAATGGGGGCTAAATGGGCATGATGTAACTGGTTGTTTTAGCTGGCTGTATATGCAGTTCAACCACAAAACACTGCACATCTCCTTCCCCAAAGAGGAGAAAAAAATTCTTCTTATTTAAACTCTAATAAAGAGTCAGCGTCCTGACATCACAGGCTCATAGCTAGCATGATAGCCATTGTTTCACTAGCATGAGTAACTAATCTCACAGTTACTCATGCCCCTTTAGATTTGGCTATTTTCCTTTAGTTAAAGGGTTTCTTTTTTTTTTTTGGGCGGGGGGTCATATGTTGTAAAGCCCTCCGAGGCTAATTATGATTTGTGATGTTGGACTTTACAATTACAGCTAAAGTGAAATTACTATTTGTACAGCCCTTGGTATGCTTTGTGATAGGGCTAAAATGAACTTTAACTTGACTAATCTCTAAAGCACTTTGGGATGCCTTTGGGTATGACATGTGCTTTATAAATAAATATGCCATGCCATGCCATGTCTCAATATGTAATGTTGATGTACAACACTCTACAAAGCATAACCACAGTTAATATTATTTCTTTTTTCATATATATAAGGGATTCTGTCCACAAAGGCACTAAAGGACTTAAAATTAAAATAAAAACAGAAATTGTTGAGTTAAAAAAAGGTTGTTTTTTTTTATTTATTTATTTTTTTACATCTGATATATTCTCCAGATGAAATCATTAGGTGTGTTTCTAAATCAAAGAAACTGCTGGGTGTGGCTATGCTCCGAGGTTGGAATTTTAGTAATTTAAGTTATTATGAATTCCTATAGGATTTTGAGTTAGTTTGAATCTTACCCCTCAAACAAATGTAGCCAAGTGGCCATGTACGAGTTATATGTGAGCCAGTTCAAAATTCTGACATTTGATTTGTTTGAGAAAAAATGTCAAGTTTATGTTAACTAATTGCAGGTAGTCCACATGTTTACAGTCTTTGAACAAATGTGAGCCTAATGTGATCCTAAAATGCCATTCTGTCTGAATTATTCTTGTGAAAACATTATTTCACACATCATAGATGTCTTTTGTTTTTCAATTCACAGCCCACAAAATAAAAATAAAAAAATCATGTATTCTTTTCATTTTGTCAGTGTTTGTGCACCACCACATTTAACACTGCGAGTCGCTGCCAAGTCAGAGCTCATGAAACAGAACCTGAGGCTGGTTGGCACCCTGTGATGAGCCTATCAAGTCTAGGCACGGCTTTTAACAGCGGTTTGTTCACAACATGTCTGATGATTTGGGCCTTTGTGTTCGCTCTGATTAAATAAACTTGCAATCACAAGCTGCTGAGAAAACACTCATAAATTTGATGTCAGAATGATATTCCAGTGGGAGGATTTTTCCAGCTCGATCTGTTTATATAGTACACTTAAGGGGGAAAAAAAGATTCCCCATGGGGCCTCTGTTTCATGTGTGTGGGTGCTCACACACTGACACACTGAGCCATGCCTCATCAACACTAACTTCTCAGTGTACAGCAGTCTAACAGTCACAGCCAGGGTTTGTCAAGATTTTCTGACTCATCATCTGATTTTAAAGTCCATAAATTGTCATTATTCCAGCGATCAAAACCTCCAAAAATCAGTTAGAAATAACCATGCACATATTTTGGCACAATCAAGCAAAACCACACAAGCTCTTGACCCCAAATTTGAGAAACCCAAGTGTCCCATATGACAACTGTTGGGGTTTGATTCCTGTCGTGTCCTGTCAACAGCTCTTCAATGCTACAAAAGGCTGGCCTGAAAGTTTTCATATTTAAACCCTTTGAGAATGGTTCTTGTTTCCATTTCAGTTTTATTGTATCTTAAGAACTATGAAGCTCAGAAAATGCGGCATGAGCTTGATGTGACCCTTGATATGTTTGTCCAATGTGCTATCTCTGTTTATTTCTGCATTTCTTTCTAAGAGCAGCAGTTGTAGCCTGCTGATGTGACTGTGAAGCTCTTATCAAAGATGTGATGACTCACTGTGGGTCCTTCTCGTCAAGGAAGTGTTAGTTTCCTGGAATTTAAAATTAAATCCTTTATTTGGACCAAAAGTAAGTTCTGGGAAGTACTGTTGCCTTCAAGATGGGTCGTGTTTGCTGTGGTCTGTTTAAATGACCAACTGATGTGGTATTCAATTTTCTAATAGCTTCAAGATTACACATTGCATTTAAAATAAGCAGAATAAAAACAGAAGCATTTTCTCACTTACTTCCACTGGTGAACTTTTTTGTTTTTAGTTGCTCAGGTTTTGAGATACCCAAGTATGAGATTTCTTCTCTCTACCGAAATACAAGGTAAAGGAATGGGATTTTGTTTGTGGTGTTCATAGAAAAAAAAATTATATTTACAAAAATAAACACTGTCCCTGTTAATCTGAATAATCCTCACACTGTGAATGTTTTTTATTGGACTATTTCCTACCCAAAAATAATCCCAAAGAAAACTACTAAGAGTTTATGATAAATATCTAAAAAAAATGGTCAAATGACATCTATTTTATCTAATCTGATCTAATCTATCTGTGTCATAGATAAAATTAAGAGCAACAAGATTTGTGCTACTTAATAAAAATTGTCTATTCAACTTTTGTTCCTTAAGATGACACCCAGAACACACAAAAAATAAATTAATTCACTACTTTTCAGGAAGACAAAAGGCACCATCATCTTTAGATGTATAGGCCTGCTTTACAACTGCTTTTGACATGGGTTTTGAGTGATCCGATCACAAATAAACTGCTAAGGTACAGGCATGATTGTATCCAATGTGTCTTGTGATCCGATCACTCGGAACATTTGGAGGTGGTCGCCACATGCTTTCTGTAGTGTGAACATTAATGTGTCCTGAGGGATTGCTTATGTTTATGATTGCTTACAAATTCAATTTCAAGTCGGAAGTCAATAATTCTATGTCGTTTTTATTGGCTTCCATTCTGTCTGCTCAGGAAAACATGAATGCCTGCAGAAAACTCATGTAAATCTGGCTAGCCTCTGAACATCAGAAGCCTGCACTGAGGGCCTACATAAGCTACCACAGCACCAGACACCCAACCTCCCACAGAAAACTTTCTGGTGATTTTAAGTATGCTACATGCAGATTTGTTGATGTTGGCAGTTAACATAAATGGGAAGAGCAGGCTATTAGGCTACTACATGCTGGCAAAGACTTCTGTCAAAAACAAATCAATGGACTGGAAACGGAAATGCCACTGCAAAGTGGTTATAGCACGTCTCACAACACAAACACTACATAAAAGTAAACATTGACGTACAGGTAATTCTGCATACTATTTTCCCTGTGTGTGGCTTTATTGCTGTAATTCTTGCTTATGCAACTCCCATGTGGATAAGCAAACTTTCTGTTGCTGCTGTTACTTTGGACGCAATGCAAGGACCATCTCTAGAGGCCCTCTCCTCCCAGCAAATGGCCAGTTCAATGTCTGCCCAGTTAGCACAACCTAATAAAGCAGCAGTTGTTAAAAGGTCCCAACAAACTCACACTGACACTGAAATGGTTAAACTCTGTTGTTAAACCTGTTAATAACTGTAAGTTAACATTAGCTGTGTGATGCTGACAGTTCATCTTGTCACTGTGTGTGTAATACAGACTCAGTAACTATCTCCAGCATGAAGCTCACACTCTTGCAGCAATAGTCTTCTGTTTATGTGCATATAGAGCAGAGAGTCATTAAGACACATGTGGAGAAGCATGCCTGGTGTGAACAGACTTATTGATGCCTCTGGTCTAGCAACAGCACTCTCACTTGAAGCTTTGATATTTGGTTGTATAAGATCCACTTGGAGGTCGCAATAATGGATTGGAATCCCAGTTAACTGCAACATGGCAAAGGTATCAGCTTTCTAAAGAAGAAATCTGGCCAGAGAAATCAGGTTTCTACAGGAAGCCATGAGAAACGCAGTTCCTTGAGTGCATGTAAACTGTTACAGAACCCAGGAACTCTGTTTCAGCATTTATAGGTATCTTATGGCAATGGAAATAGCTCAAAAGTGCAATTGAGCAAAACTCTAGAATTGCTGTCACTACAGAGTGATGATAGGGTCTTAATGTTCCATCGATCCACAAATCCTCAAAGAATTTAGGCTGTGGTCCATGCCTTAAAAACACATTTCCCTTCCACAAAAGGGATAAATGAAAGAGATGTTGAGAAACAAGCATTTTGGCATTGACATGAAAGCAAAGTTGAGGATGTTAGATGGATGGGTGGATTTACTCTAAACTCTAATGATCTGCTTTTAATTCCAACCTTATGCCAGAAGTTCTCCTCTGTGAGGGAAGTTTATATATTTTTTCTTATTTACCATGACCAGAAGCTTACACAACTAACTTGGAATAATAAACCACAATCCTAACCTAATCGTATTGCTAATTTCAACCAAAGTTGTTCCAATCAAGACAATGTTAGTTTAGTTTCAGCCACTTTCTCTCAGTCGATCAGTCCAGACTGAAATTTCTCGTCAACAGCTTTTCAACAAGCACCATCAGTGGGTCAGAATGTGGACGGTGACCAAATATCTGCCAAACTAATGACATTCCAACAGACGAATACTTTGTATTTAGTACTAATCAGCAAATGTTAGCATGCTAACACATTAAACAGGTGTTACTCACTGCATGGCTGTTGAATCACATGGTAATTTGTCATTCATTCATCATTTGGGGGTACTAATTCATAGGATATCATACAAACCGTTGTATGAGGATGCGTTGGTGCAGGACATTACACTATAAGCATGCAACCTTTTCATGTAGTCTATATTTACTCAATTTTTCAAATGTTGCTACTGAATCAAAAGGGTGGAGACTGTCAAGTTCATGGTTTAAGACTACAACTAGATTCCTTTCGAGATTATTTCTCATCCTGCTGGTGGAAAGTATTAGGCCAGACTGTCTTTTGGAAGACAGTGTCTTCCTGTTTGGTGCTGGAAAGAGCACAGCAATTTGTTTTTGACAATTTCAGGCACATTTGCCAAGGCTAAAAACTTCATATAAAACATGTTTGATTGTGTTGTAATGTAAAAAAGATAAAAAAGACTGTTTTAAGACAGCTCAGACTAAGTTTTATGACCTTCTCACATCAAAATCTGAGGTAAAACTCACACGATCTCATCTGAGGAAAAAAAAAGAATTTTATTCTGACATTGTAAATTTGTCTGCAATGGAGAAATTGCTGGAAAAGTCATGTGGTTTAAGGCTGGCATCAGGTGAGTTGATTCGGGTCCTTGTATTGTGTGTGCTGGCTAACTGGGACACTTGATGGAACTGAACCATTGCTAGTGAAATTTGTTTTAATTGTGCTTTTCCTGCCATGAGAAGTCAAAATGTCTGCTATAAAAAAGGTTACCAGAGTTATGACGTGAATAAATTGAGATGCAAATTGCAACATTTGAGAGTTCATTCATTTACAAAACCTTGTTAGACTTTCCTTTGAGCAGGAGTGACTTAAATTGAAATTAAAATACTAAAGATGAAATCACTCAGCAAGGCCCATACTTTCAATTTATTTTGAAAAATGTCCTCTTGACTGATTAAACTGAGAAAAAAAGAATCTAGTTCTGCCCAGCAAGCTGTTAGACCGCACTTGTTTCCAGCATCACATACATACAGTAAGAAGACTTTAAACAAGAGAATAAAAGAATGAATGAGTGACACCGTGTACATCTGCAAGGGTTTTGGTTCTTGGGCAAAATACCCAAAACAAAAATCTTTTCAGCCTTCAACCTCACATCTGCTCCCCAGAAAGAAACAGAATAACAGAATGTTAAAAAACTGGACTTGGTTCCCTGCCTTGTAATATAATGCATACCTTGTGCTGAGATGACCATTATTAGCTGGGTTACAGTAGAAATAGAGGAATTCCTGTGTGCACCCTGGACAGCAGGATAATCTGAAGAATGAGTCTGGAGAGAAGGCCAGCTCGTATTTCACTGGCCCTGAATGGGAGATTGAACTTGTATTTGTCCAAGCCTGCAGGGCTCGTAATGAACGACATGGTGTTTCTGTTAGGGCAGCAGTATCAGGTCATAGATCAGCAGTGTCAGCGAAAACATTACCAACTGGGACCCAGGCAAGATGGAGTTTTTGAAAGCCGAAACCGATAGCAGTATTTTTATACTAAAGCTGCTGATAGTAAATGTAAAAGTTTGGACATTTTGTGTCAGTGTGGAAAAAACTTCTGAAGCTACTTTTTAAAAAGCATTAAAGGAAGCATCCATCAAATTGACTATCTTGCTGGTGTCTGAATTTTACATAAAGGTCAATATTGACATGTTGATACCAGGCTAAACCTGGAGAGAGATTATTAAAGGGGAATAGTTTATAATGTAGCTAAATTATGATAAAATATGGACCCCTGTATGTCCCCATAGGCATCACACCATCCATCTATCTCTCATTTAGAAGTTGTTTTTCTTTCCCTTCAAAGGTCATGTCTTCAAAGCAAACATTTTCCATGGTTCTCTGATGTAGCCTTACGTAGGAGAGGGAATCCCCGCAGAAAATCACTGTTCCTACCTTAAAGGCTGGCATAAATCTTAATTATGGGAAGGCATAGCAAACATTACAGTCAAGTATGTCAAGTTAAAGGGATTCAGGCTATATAAGGACAGGGTTTTTTATGTGGAAAAAAAGCATAAATCATGTTTATGCTAAATTATACTTCTTCCTCACTTAATTTCAGAGGGTAATGTTGTTTTTATTCCATTACTTGTAGGTTATTTGACAACGAGTTAGCAGGCTAGCAGGCTAGGTAAGCAGTCACTACATAAAAATCTATTTGACTGTCTATGAAGTAGTTTAATAAATCATTTGACATTTTGGTAAACAACCTTACTCACTGTCCTGCCAAGAGTGGGATGCGCTAAATATGCTACAGCCAGCAGCTAGTTAGCTAGGTTAGCAAAAAAACTGGAAACTGGAGGAAACTGTTTCATAAAACAGTAACACAATTAGCCCACTAGCACCTAGAGAACTGAATAATTAATGAGCATGTTATATCTTGTTAGTTTAATCCGAAAAGTGAAAATGTTAAGGTTTACCGAGGGTTATGTGTCAGAAAGACAAATTAGCAGCTAGCTGGTCAACATAGTGGAGAATTTCGGAGGTCAAGAATAGTTTGAGACCAAAACCGAGCCTAAAAGAAAAGTGAATATTTGGACCAACATTCATCAGGTTGTCACAACTCTAAATTCTGTTGATGTTCCTCTATGTCAGTCAGATGTGTGTTTGCTAACATGTAGCAGTAGTCTATAAGATATGGATGTATACGGAGAACAGGATACAGGAGGTGGGACTCCATTTATTAATAATGAATTAATAATGGACTTCATAAGTATAAAATTACCCAAATTTACAACATTGTGAGGCCCAGACAGCATGAGCACTAGAGAGTTTTGCTGGCTAGCTGGCTAACTTTTGGTTTAGCCCCTCCGCTAACTTGAATGGGGATAAAAAGATATGTTCCTGGGTCGCTTCTAGACTTTCGATACATTATCAGACCAAACGGGTGAAATTTTTATGTTAAAACAAGTCATTCCGAATCATTTTTGACACTATTTGACAGAAATAATCATCCACTGATTTACTGACATCTCCATTGCAATGCAAGTCAATGGGAGAAAGTCTTCTTGGGCTCCATGGCATCACCTGGAAGTTGTAATTCCACAGTTTGATTACTGTGTAATATTGGGGGCTCTGTGTAAGGTGGTCATGCTTCAGTGCTTTTTTGGACTGCCCCAAGAGGCCAAAACATCTGCCAATGCCAGTTTAAGTATGGTTTTTAGATAATTTTCCTGTAGTTTTAGTTGTTGAATACTTGTGAATTAGGTTAGTTTTGACTATTATTTTCTGATACGTTGGTATTATTGGAGTTCTCTTTTTTTAGGGTCAACATACAAGACAGCAACCAGCTAAAGACATTAATTAATTATGCTGTGTTTTTGTGTTAATATTCACCAGGCCTTTTATGCTGTTGAAAGCCAATATGAATGTATTTTACTTGATATTAATCACATTATAGTGGTACTATTGCTGTCCTGGACAGTGTTTCTACACAGAATGTCATTCCCCAGTAATAAGCTGGTGTGTCAATGTGTCCACGAGAGACTTCTTTGGTGGGTTTTTACTCTGAGGTTTGGGCAGTCCAGTCTGAAGAGCTGGCATGAGGGCTCCCTCTAGTGATGAAAGCCAGTGTCACAGCAAAACGCAGCTTTATGCAGTTAATACAGTGTTGGAGTCCTGGAACAAAGGCACTAGATTCATTTTCAACTCAGTTACAACACTGTTCATAGGCTCTGTCTGTTTTTTTTAATTTATTTTTTATATTATAAACCTTCATGCATGAGTACATAGGGAATTCATATCACTTGCCAAATAAGTTGTCAAAACATATTTTTAATATATCAGTACCATCTTATGGGGGCCTAATACACACCTGTTAAATGTTATCAGCATAAAAATGTTTATGAATATCCCCATAATTTGAGTGTAATTATTGATGGTATTTCTTTATTTATTTCCAAAATTCCTGGAGCAAGATCTTGGTTTCAGAGTATATATTTGCACATATTTATAGGGTACTGTCATGCTTGCTTTTCGAAAGTTGCTTTTATATCAATCATTTTTTATTAATATAAATGAGATTACTTGAATTTGTTGAATAAGTTGTATCTCTTAGAGTAAGGCTTTTGCCACAGAGAAAATACAGAAGTGATAGAAAGTTGACAGTGTTTCAGTTTAATGCTTTTCTGGCTGACAACTGATCCACATCGTGGTAAATCCCACTAACCACGGGCTCCGAGCAGCTTAAACCAAATGATAAAATCATTCTCACATACTGCCTGACCTCAGCTCTGGTCTCTGGAAAGTGGCGTCTCCTTCACTCGGGCCAGCGGAGGATGAGGTGAGATGCTGTTGGACATTTACACTGATATTCAATCCTCTGCTTGGCAGCACGCAAGGCTCCCTGCTCTCCAGTTGCTGCAGGCCGGGATGCCAAGACAAACATGCAGCTGCCTGGCAGCGTTCCACCTCTGCGGGCACGCCTGGCGTACGACTGGCAACCCCCCACCAACTCCCCCAGCCTGCCCTGAGAGGTGACGGCTGTGTGTGTTCACAGTGTGCTTCATTTTCTCTCTCTACCAAGGTTAGACTTTTTTTTTTCTGCCACCTGGAATCTTTTTCTTAAATGAAAACAGTCCCAATTTGTCTGCCTGTGGTTGTTGGAGAGGGGTGCCAGTGGTTTGGGTTAAAATGCTATCAAATGAGGTGTAGAGGGGTGACCTCTGATATATTTCCCC
This sequence comes from Plectropomus leopardus, assembly GCF_008729295.1. Classification (NCBI taxonomy): domain Eukaryota; kingdom Metazoa; phylum Chordata; class Actinopteri; order Perciformes; family Serranidae; genus Plectropomus; species Plectropomus leopardus. Next base: position 5,301,482 of record NC_056468.1, read on the forward strand.
CCCTTCACTCTGTTCTTCCTCTACTTGGTTTCTGTTTTTCAGAAAAGTGAAATGCAATAACGTGACTTTAATTACCTTCATATTTCAATAAAAGGTAACATTATTTTATGAATCCATGTATGTTCTATATTCTAATACAATATAATATAAAACCATTTAAATAATTTGAATATGTAAAATAATTTAATTTAATTTTTCATATAGCTGCTCCATTTCGAGAAACAAAAAAAATAGCTTCAAGGTTTAATCTGCCATTAAAGTGTAAACTGATGGGGCGCCTGGTGGCTCAGTGGATAGAACAGCGCCCCATGTGTAGAGGCTGTGTCCTCGCCGAAACTGCTGTGGGTTTGAGTCCAGCCTCGGCCCTTTGCTGCATGTCTCCCCCTCTCTCTCTCCTCCCCTTTCATGCCCACACTGTCCTGTCAATTAAAGGTAATAAAAGCGTTAAAAAAGTGTAAACTGAAACACAGTACAAACCACTAAATCTAAGTTAATCATGTCTTTGGATGCTGTAAAAATGTTTGTTGCCATCAGTAATGCTTTAAGCCTGATGTTTTCTTGCTTTCCTGGAGACCTCGGGCTCTCTTTAGAAGTTTGTTGTTTTATCATTGTTCAGTATGCTTGATACTGTAACAGAATTGCAGAGAAAATATGTTTGCATTGTACATTTCTGTAAACCATATGTTTCATTTGCATGTTGTTATGTAGTGGTTCCCAAACCGTGGTATGTGTACCTCTAGTGGTACATGAGCTCTCTCTAGTGGCAGGAGGAGGATTCTCAGAAATACTTTTTAAAACTTTAATAAATCAAAAGTCTAGCATGGGAAGTTAAGTTGCAGTTGTTTTTTATTTTTAGGTAATTATTACACAAACAGTATTGTATGTGCAGTGAAAGGTATGGTAGCAAATTGAAGCAGTGCTGAATAGGTAATGTGCAAAAAAGAAACAAAGAAAGAATAAAAATGTCTAGATAGATAGATACATAGATGGATGATTCTCTAAATTTGCCTTCAAGACTTGTGCAATGTTTTTTATTACATAAAAATAAGAGACTCAGGAATTTCTCAAATTTTCCCTAAAATTTTCGCAAAAGGGTCATCAGTCATACCATCACCAATAGTTGCGTTATAATATAGTAAAATTATTATAAACCTTTACATATTATCCTGTTCTTTTTCTTTTTAATGTGTTTACCTGCCAAGGAACAACAGATGCGAATCAGCTGCTAGCTTCTTCTGGTGCAAAACACTCGGTGTGTAGTGTAACTATACAGGACAAATATTTTTATGTTGTCAATATTAATATTATACAGCATTTAGGTAGAAAGTAAAGCCGTTTCTTACAATAGGGGTGTTAATACAGCAGCTCAACAAGCCCATTTTTCACTTAATCTCAAAAGATGGTTATTGTACAAAATAATGGAACATCAACTAATTTTACAATTAATAAATCAATTCGAGTCATTTTTAAGATAAAAAAAAACCTCTCAAATTTCTCTGTTTACGGTTAATGTAATTATTGTCAGGTTTATTTACCCTACTATGACAGTAAACTGAATATCTTTGGGTTGGGGACATCATCTTGGGCTTGGGAACAACTGACTCACCACTTAGTGATGTTTTAAATACAACTAATCAATTAATTTCTAAAATAAGCAACAGATTAACTGACATTGAAAGTAAGTGTCAGTTGCAGCCCCAATGTATTACTTTATTTAAATACAATGAAAGGGGAAATGTGGAAAAAAAAACAACCCAAAAAAACCCTTGGATCTATTAATATAATGCAGAAATTTAGAAAGCCTCAATAATAGATGCAGCTAATGCAAGATTTGCATCACCTGCATGTCTGGAAGCTAAACTACCTTAAGATGGTGCTGTTCTACAACACAAGACACTGTAAGACCTTCATCCATCACCCGGCACTGAAGCCACAGACAGTATATAGCACACTCCACATGATCCTTATTGTATCTCATTGTTGATGCAGAAACTACACAAGAAAGAGGAGAAGTGCCAAAGAGCCCCACCATTAAAGACACAGTCCTTTGAGGTTGAGATGGATGGTCCCAGGATTCATAGCTTATTCATCATCATGGATGATGGTAGGTGGAGGCACTCGGCCTCGGGTCCCAAGTGTCCAAGTGATTGATGATTTGTTTAACTGTGGACAATTGATCTGTTGTACATGGAGATGTGGTGGTTTCCCCTCCTCTGTCGACTGTATCCTCCCCAGAGTACCGCAGATCCTCTGACAACACGCTATTCTGCTGTGTGAACTGATAATCAGCTGCTGTGTGCTCCTTTCACACCACATGTGGAGGGAATTATGGATGGCTGCTTCACTAGATGATGTGAAAAATCAAGGAATAGAACTAGTTGATATAGGTTACAGCTTTTGTGGTTCAACGAGTCCTGAAGAACTGGTGTTGCTGGTTTGTCAAAGGTAATTATAGAACAATAATGATAAGAAATAGAGACTGTTTCACAAACGGAGGCCCCAAAAAAATTATTCACAGGGGTAGTCAGATGGGGCCACTAGAAATCTTAGGGCTGCACACCCAAACCAAAAACCATAGGTGAATTTTCAGCTCGTTCTAATTCTGAGCTCATAAGATAGTGCCGCGTTTGGCAGTTTTTTTGGTACTTTTGCTGTGCACATTAAATGGCACTGGACGGCCTAAGGTGAGAATGTGATCTGTCAGAACCGTTCGTGGTGTTATTATACTGCCATGTCTGCATGATACATTCATGGGTGGCGCCACATAAGAAAGTTTCCTGATGGAACCTATCATGTGCACATGAAACGTGGCAGAAAAGAGTCAGGTTAAAATGCTGCTGGTAAGGACGTATATGAGGAATATAAGGAGCGCCAGGGAGCCAATAGGGCAGGCAGGAGAGATGGTGGATGGGTCCCACAAACAGCGGACTTTCAGGCAGGAGTCCAGTGTTTGCTTCCTGTCCGAATGTGATGGGTGGTTTTTCTACACTTTGAATCGTTCCCCTAATCCCAACCATCTGTGCCAGCATGTGCATTTGTTGACTATTATGCTGTCATCATGATTAATGTTGCACGGTATACCGATACTATAAGTAACCCAGCTGTTCAAAAAGATACGATACCACTTTTTATTTATACCGATACTTTTTGAATGACAGCGTTTTAATAAGGGCCTTGTTTCTCTGCTTGCAACAGTGAGGCTCTGTGTGGGAGTGTGTGCTGTTCAGTGCTCTGCTGTCACTCCCTGCAGGTGCAGGGTGTGCGTGTGTGTGCTGTTCCAAGCTGTGCTCTCACTCCCATCAGGCTTTGTGGGCGTGTCAAACAAGTGCTTGCTTTTTTGGTGAGGAGAATAACGATAGACATGGCTGCTGCTGAAGTGCCAGATGCTCGTCTTGCCGACCGTCCACGGTTTGTAGATAAAGTAGATGCACAGAGTGAAATATGACAGTATTTCGCTTACATCGTCGGCAGTCAGGGTAACCCCACGAACACCACAAAGCCCGTGTGTAAAAGGTGTTTTAAACCAATGCAGACCAATGGAGAAAACACGTCCAATTTAACAAAGCATCTTGCCGACAGACATGCTGACTTGTTTAAGGAGTTCAGGAGCGACAGGTTGGTTAGCGAAGGTGATCAGTAACATTATTACATGCACCCAATACATACAAAGAACAGAAACCTCCGTTAATTTGTTAGCTTGTGTTCAGTCTACTTTATTACACCGCTGTGCTATGCAAATTAATAACCCTGTGTCTGAGCTTTTCTAATCACGCAGTGACAGACTTACAGTTACTGTCATTTGTGTGCATTGTTTTTATAGGCAATCAAATTGAATAAGCTATTGAAACTACCATTAGCAATCTTTCCCACCACAATGGGCACATAAACAGATGCAGGCAAAATCTGCAACCACCCAGGTAAGGCAGCCTTCCCTTACTGCTGTGTTTGAACACCACACAAAATATGACAAAGACTCAAAAAATGCCAAATGACTGAACAGAGCAGTAGCTGAATTTATCTGTGTAGATCATGTGCCATATATAAAGTTGAGAAAAGCGGATTCCCTAGCCTTGTGCAGCAGTTGGACAGAAGATATGACATGCCTGGGAGAAATAACTTCATGTATAATGAAATCCCAAAGAGACCAGGAGTGTCGTTCAAACACAACTGGCATGCCAGCCTTTCTTTACTTGCATCACTGACACCTGGACAAGCAGGGCAGTTGATGCACACATGGCAGTCACAATCCACTTTAACTGAGTCCTGGGAAACACAACCTTGGAGTTTAGGATGCTCAGCTTTATATTCAGATCATACATCAGACACTCTCCATGAAGCCCTGGAGGAGACTGTGTCTGAGCAATGGGACTGAACCTGTCACAAATGGCCGCAATAACCACTGGCAATGCCTCTAATAATAAAAAGGCATTTGAGACCGACATCTGGATACCATGTTTTGGCCATAATCTTAACCTTGCTGTAGGCAAGGCTACAGGCATGGAACGTGTCTCATCATGCTTTTCCAGGCTCCAGACGACCCTGTCTGCCTTTTCCAGGTCAAACAAAATGATGAGGAGCTTAAAGGAGAAACAGAACAAAAAGCTCATACACGATGAGCCAACACACTGGAACTCCACCTTTGAGACAGTGGGCAGATTCTGCGCACAGCAACAAACTGTCTGTGCTGTTTGGCTGAAAACTGGAAGAAGTGGTACCTGATGCCTAAAGACTCAGACAGGGCAACACCAGAACCTGTTAGAGAGATTCTTAGCCCATTAAGCGCATTCACGGATGCATTAAGTGGAAAGAAGGACCACACATTGTCTTCTGTGCTGCCCTTGAGATGGAAAATACTTTCCTGTCTGACAGTGAAGGATGGAGAAAGTACTTCTTCATGTGACATGAGAAATTTCACAGCGAGATATGAAAACAGACTGCTGGAAACTGTCCTCAACACTGTAACATTCCTAGATCCAAGATTCAAGGACACTTGTTACCATGGAGGAAGAGGTGCAGGCCATACTTATGCAGAAATGTGATGCAGACACACAGCCACAGAGGCAGGTACAAGCAGTATTCCAGACTGGGGACCAGCAGCAGGATGATCAAGGAGGGGCAAAAAAAGAAAAACAGATTTGAAAAGCCTGTTGTCCACCATCAAGTTTGAAAAGCTTATTTTGTTTTTATTAAACATAGCTATTTAGCTGCAACTGCAAGAGAATAACTGTATTTTTGTTACATGTTCAATAGCTCAGTAGCTCAAAGAACTGCAAAGAAAATAAGTCAGACAATAAGAAAACATTGTTTTATTTTTGAAAAATGTTTAATAGTTCAGCAGCTCAAAAAACTGCCTAGAAAATGTCTAAAGAATGAGAGAATACAATTTTATTTTTGTTGCATGCTCAGTTATAACTATAATAGCTCAGACAGAAGCTGTAAGAATATATATTTTACTTATCTATTTTAATTTTATTTATTGTGATTTTGAAGTTTAAACTGTCAATAATACTTTCTGTTTTTATTAATAAAAACCCTGTATCTAGACTTTTAATTGAATGCATTTCATCTGAGTGTACACCTCTTGTGTGCAGTTTAAAAATAGCTCTTTAACATCCACTTGGACTCAAGAATGCACTAATAAGAATTTGGTGGTCAAAGGTCTAAAGTCAAGGTCACTTCAGTTTTCTGACCCAACTACATGGCACTTTTGGAAAGGCAAATCTATGTGCTTTCAACTGTGTTAAACAAAGGGGGCTCAAAAAATAAAGACAATGGTTCATGAGGCTTCATTTGGCCATTACTACTAATTATGACAGAAATACACACAGATGTCTAATGGAATATAATGATGAAGTCAGGACATTTTATATCCAGAAAGTGGAAGGTCAACTCATCTGACATCATAATATAAAATGTAAGTGTAACTTGACTGGTTCGCAGAGGCATACAACTGCTAGGCAGTAATTCTAGTTTCTACAATTTCTACCTTCTCCTACTACTAATACAAATAAAGCTTATTACAGCACAGCAGTGTACTACTGACAAGCCCAACAGTCATTATATAATCAGCTGCATCATATCTATCATATCAAAGCTGGACAATACTGACAGGCCGATATCAGACCTTTACAGAGACGTGGGTGTATAACCCTTAAAATGAACCCAGGATACATTTTAGCTGGTCAATAGCCGCAGTGAGAAGCTGCTGTCTGCTTTGGCTCATTGCAGCTTGTCCTCTGCTAAAACCTTAATCAAGAGAATTGAAGGTCCATGTTGCTGATAAGGAATGATCAGCCCTCTGTCACGGCTGAGAGTGAGGGGGATTTTCCCTTTCTGCCTCAGTTATCTTCCTTTGAGGTTATAATGAGGTTAGCGAAGGATTTGCTGAGTGTTTTTCTGCCTGGCATTGTTTTCTTCCCGCTCCCGTCAACCTGGCAGAAGTACCGAGCTTTAATCCTCTTCTCGTTTTTTGTCCGTCTGGCAAGGTGAGGATAAGTGCAAGGTAACAGCCCGGGGATGGTTTCAAGTAAATGTGATCCACTATCTCCTCCAGCAGCAGCAACGCCACTAGCACGAGACCCAACAACAAGGTGGAAAAACATGTTGCCACCCGCACCTGATAAAAAGTCCTCAACCGGGCCAGTCAGGTAGAAAAATGTCTCACTGTTTGACATGAATCTGTTGCTCATTAAAACAGTTCAGAAAATGCTGAGGGGAAGTCATGAAATGCATCATTTCATCGAGTTCCATCAAAATCAGATTGTCTCACATTATGCATGTGATAGACAGCTGGAAAACTGAACAAACGAACCATCTTGACAATAAATCCAAGAGCACGACAGCTGTCATCATCAGCACCACCACAGAATCATGATTACTTGTCTCCTACATTTTTATTCATTTGTTTATTCTACTGAGACCTCCTTATTTATTCTAACCAATATAGAGTTATTATAGAGTTATAAATAGAATAAAATACAAATACACAAATTAAGCAAACCCTAAGACAACCAGCCCAATCTGCACAGTGTCTGATCTGTCTACTTGTCGGTGAGTCGCTGCCAAGGAGGAGCTACTTTGTGTGAAATTTTAAGCAGTTTATCTCCTGTAAGAGTCCTGACTGTAAGAACCTGCCGAGTGTAGGAGGAAGAAGAGGCAGAGTATAGTCAGCCCATTTTTTTTCAGCATTTGTTCCTGATGGCAAAAGCCATCTTTCGCGTCAGAATGATACGCTCCTGGATGGCAGCAGCTAAAAACACGGTCGGACAGAACCCTGTGCGGGTTGGTGGCATCATTTGGCAATGCAGCCAGTGGAACCTGTCGTGTACATATGACACGCTACAAAACGGCATCAGGTTGAAACGCTGCCGCTAACAAGCAATATAAGTAACGTGAGGGGGCCTATAGGGTGGGTGGGAGGGACACTGAATGGGTGTTTGCTTTTCGTCATAATGTGAAGTCTTTTTTTTTCAATACCTTACAATGTGCCTCTTTTGCCTAATCCTAACTATCCATGGTTGCCATGCGCTTTTGTTGCCTAAACGTACAGCGTCATCCCACCATGTGCTTGTGTTGACATCATGGTAAAGGCAACCCAGAATTTAAGGAGCAGACGCAGAAGCATAGTCAGAACTTAAAATGTAGATATGTAGATGCAGAAGTCCACTGCCAACTGGCAACATGGAATGACTTGGGATGAGAACGTGTTAGGATGTGCCCCTCTCTTTGCGCTATAAAGTACCATGGACACTATCACTTTCTGTTTCTGGACTTAAAGAAACTATTGGAGAAGTTTGAAGAAACATTTCGGTAACTGAAGTTGAAATATACTGTACCATAGCATATTCATGATTCAGAAGTTGTCTGCATACGACTCTCAATATGGAGGTGGCTGAGCCACCAGCGAGCAGTCTGGCTAGTCAGCCAGTGGGATATACACATATACTAACATGCATGTGCAGACCGACCGGCTACCGTTTACCACAGCATCTCATAGAGAAGCTCGGATTTCAGCACACACAGAAGCAGCATGACTTCACTCTCTGCTGAAGATGCCATTACTTTACTATAACTTTATGTAGCAAATAGTGGTTTGCTTCCATATTACAGCCTGTTCTTGTTCCCAGCTAGTCAAATACTGACACTTAGTGATTTCAGCATCATACACTGTCACAGAAAGGCAACTTTTGCAGAAGCTTGTCACGCTGCGGAATGACAGAAGTTTGGAACGCTGCTGGTAACAACGTAAAATAAGGGGCTGGTGGTAGGAAAGGAGAGGGGAGGTGGATGGGTTCAACAAACCCAGGACTTTTACCCGAGAGCCTGCTGTTTGCTTCCTGTATGAATGTTTGTTTTTTTTTTAAACCTAACCACCTGCTTTTGTTGCCCAAACCTAACAAAATGTAAGTATGAGGTATTTTACTGATGTTTTAGGTTTATTTTGAAAAGACTGTATGCATTGAATGAGCAGAAATGATACATTTCCTTTGAAAATGGAAGTTTATTTTGAAAAGACACAATACATTTAACAGCCGTAAAAAGCAAATGCAGGAGGATACCTAGTGGGTCATATGTTGACCATTGACAAGTGAGATTGACCATATTATTATCCATATTCTGGATATTGTATTGGAGCTTATTTAACATGTAATTACTGACTGCATGTATAATGAAAGAAAAACAGAGGGCTTTCCTAAAGCACTGCAGCTTTGTAGCAAATCATATCCCCTAAAGACAAATCCCTCAAAGCCTGTTCATTAGTGACACCTACAAGTGACATAATTGAGAGCAACAAAATCATAAATATTCATGTCCTGCTGCTACAGTTCAAATACTGCTGACATGTGACACTTTGTATCTAAATCTGGTGACTTCAATGATTTATTCACAGTGATATGACAAAGGCATACCATTTTCACATTAATATTACCTCTTAAAATATTTGTGCCTGTTTATGCTATTATAATTGATTCATGGCAGATATGTTATGGGGCTACCTGTCATCTGATATAATTCATCTCTGGGTGCAGCAATAAAACTTTTGGGATGCCTACACTGCGCAGTCAGCAGCTGTAACAGTTCATGTTACCATGCATAAAGCAAACTCAGCTGTGCCGAAAAGAACTTTAATTTTGCAACAGTAATAAAAGTGTGTTTAGTTATATGACGGCCAATGGAAGAAGAAAAAAATGTCTCCAACATATCTGATGACTCAGCATAATAACATTAATTCAAATATGATGGATAGACTGACATCTGATGCCATACACATAGGGCTACCAATTCATACTTATTTTAGGCTGTTATTTGAACTTTTGAGGTGGGGAAAAACACTGACAATATATTGTTTTGAGATATTAGGAGGAAGGAATTGTAATGTTTTTTTTTTATTCAAGAGGAGGGTCCAAAGAAAATATTACAAATGCTGGAGACGGTCTTGCTTTTTTATAAAATAAAATACAAGATTCACTAAGGGGACATTTCAGCTTTTTAAATTGGGACTGTATTTGATACAAAGACAGTATATCACACACAGTAGATGTCAGTTTGCACACCTCAAGTTTTGGAGAAGCAGGCTGGAGTCCAATATGGAAATTTAGTAATCCACTGCTGTGTACGGGGTCAGCAAACAATTATATTTTGGGGTAGAATTGATGTATTGATGGAGGAAAGTCTGACTAAGCTAGGTGGCGATATGCCCCCTTCGAGCTAGTTACTACTGAACTGCCTTCTGGTTGACCTATTACGTCACATACCAAACAAATTAGCAAGCAGCAAACGGGTTGCATTTTGAGTGGTGGCATGGATAACTTTACGGCGTTGTACATTTCGTACATACTCTGTGACTGTTTTGCTTTCTTCCCATCTTCTTCTTTTCTTTTCCCCAGCTTTCTTCAATGAATTTATGCTATTTGACTTCTAAGTCAAATCCGGTGCAGGGACTATGGAGCATGCGCAGAACACCTAGGCCAGTTCAGGTTCAGTTGAGGTATACACATGAAAGAGTAAATCGACCCCCAATCGCAATTATCGTGGTGTATTAGTGTGACTTTGAGAAATTCAACTTGATTTCAGTCAGACTAATATGTTTATGTATTTTAAAAATTCAGTTGTAGATGGACTTAAACAATAATATGACTTTTTCTAGCATCATGTAAATGTACTGCTTGACTATAGAAAAGTACCCAATAAAACCCCATTTCAAAAAATCCCCAACTATCCCTTAAATGCTGGCATGGTGCCTCATCACTTTCCGTGTCTCACTCACTTGAGTTGTTAGCTGCTATACAATGCAAGCTAAAAACAGTAGGCCATTTACAGATTTGATCCGTGACTGGCCAATCCCATTAGCCATGTACAATATGGAGTGCTACTACCCTGCAGGGTCCAATGTATATCGTCCCAGAGGCATCACTGGCTGATCAGCACTCAGTTTCGTGCCCCCAATTTCACAGGGTTTGACCACTTTCCACCAGCATAGACAACCCCAGAAAAATAGCGCTCAGGTTGGTTTTAATCGATCACAGCACTTCTGCAGATGAAAACATCATGGACTGTAACTCTAAAAAGTTCTTACTGCTCTCACGGCAATCGTATTAGGATTTAAAGGTGCCTGCATTGAGAGGAAATGGACTGAGAAGCGCAGCTCTGTCAGAAGGATATAAATCAGTGCAGTGGACTGAGGTGACCTGTGCAGCCTTTGCATGATAAGGTGTGACAGAGCCATTAGCAACCAATAGGAATCAGGCTAACTCATGTTGGCTTGTCACACATTGCATGTTTCCAATAATGGGGCTGACATGGAACATGTGTGTGGATGCCTAATGCTGAGCTCTGTAGCGTAAAGCTGCGTGTCCACTGCACTGAAAAACTAGCATGCAATAAGTCTGTTAACACCCCAACACACATGCTGCATATTTTGAGAATTTGAGCATCTGTGCTGTTATTAACCCTTTGAAACCTGGGACGACATCACTTTTCTTGTGCAGCTTTCTGACATCCTTCACAAGTATTAAAACCTTTCCCTTAAACAAATTTGTGGGATTTCTTTCAAAAACATGTGAGAAAAAATTAGCAACTTGGCAAGAGATGTTCCACAAATCGTACGAAATTAGCAGACATAGGTTTTTTTTTTAAAGCATACCATTTCAGGAAAAATGTCCAGGGAGAAAAAAACCTGGGAAAAATATATTAATAATTATCAAAATTACATATTTTAAATTCTGTTACAGAATTATTATAATGTTCAGAGCAACTACCCAAGTGTTATTTACCTTGTCTTTTCACCTATTTTCTCCAGGTAATGTTCTTGTATTTTGGGGGGTCATTACTTCTTTCATTGCTCATTGCCTTCTTCTCATGTTACTGAAAAACATCAAGCTGATTTGCTCAAAGGGCTAATGTATGTTCTAGAACAATGAGGGATGACTGGGTAGCTATAGGTTCAATGCCTTGCCAAAGGGTATTTTAGCAGACTTTTGATGAATATTGGTTGTCAGTGACTCAATCTATGAAGTGGCCATCAGGCAATGCAGCTATGGGATGAGTGTCGGAAGTTTGATTGGATTTTCACTGTTAGCTCATAATTGCTGGCCAATGTTAATTTCCCTCCCTCTGTTTGAGCAGTGGGGGTGGGGGGTGCATGATGAATGAGATTTGCAAACAGAGCCCTAAGCCAGCCGCTCGGGCCCATGTAGTGCTGCTGGGAGCTGATCTTGCATGTATTTCCTCATAAATCACCCTGTTGTACTGAAGGCCCAGAGTGGCAGAGGCTCTGCAGACGCTGTACAGACACAAGCCAGACACAAGAAATAGACACAGGAGGTCATCATTTGATTCCTAAATCCATCCATATCATCGATTAACCCATCAAGCAAAGAGAAAGGGCAAATGCAGGATAGAATTTAAGTTACTGTAAACTGGGTGTGGCCATTGCTGTGTTTTAGGCACAATTATATGAAAGGATGAACTATTTGTTGAGTTCTGGATGCTGATTTGTGTTATACTGAATGTTCTACTTTATGAGTGCTCTGGTGAAAAGTTGCCTTTGTGCACTGATCAATATTTGATTATCATCATATGACTGTTTAATATGAAAGGGGTTACTTGTAGAAAAATAAAAAAATATATAAAAAAAGATAATTATCATATGCACCTGCAGCTCCCCTTAGCTCTTTGGAGCATTTTAGTGTCTTTCAGCCCTTTGTTTTGTTTGTTTACTCATTTGTCACAGCTCTCATTGATCATGCTAGCAGCAGGTAGGTTGTTTATAGTGAAAAAAGCTCTAATAAACCCACTGTGTACATCCTGCTCATGGTAATGGTAGTTTTTCTCCAGTGTGCTGTAGTTGTTTACAGTTCTATTAGCAACTTGAGACAAGACAACATTTTGGTTGATCTCTATACACAGATATCTGCATTTGAATACAGATAAGTTAAACAAAACTAAAACTAACTAAAAGCTATCATCATCATCTTCATCATCATCTGTAGTATCTTCATATCACCATGTGTTACTGATGAACATCCAGAGACGTGACTTTAACTGCAGAAGACTTTAATTACCGATAGCGGGGATCCATAACTAATACAACAGGAGCTCTCCCTCATGGACCTAATTACCCATCAACGTATCAATCCGCCTATATCTGCCAGTGACATTCACACTTCAGTATATATGCGTGGCACTATATACTACATCCTCCCTTCTTAAAATATTAGTTTCAGTATTTACTCCTATGGTAAACAACCTCAGAAATAAACTTGTTTCTAGCTGTTTAACTTGTACATTTGTTTCACACAAGCACTAATAAATATAAATCTTATTTCAATATAATGACATAACTTCTTTTCTTTTCAAAACATTAATATAACAAATATTGTGTTTGAGAATTACATAAGATCTTACTCTTAACCTTTCTCTGCAAAACAAAAAATATCACTTCCATAAACACACATTGAACATCACTTTTGTTTTTCTTAAACTGCAAGAAATGGCACTTGTGTTCTAGTCTCTGACCTTCTGAAGGTGGAGCACGACCTCTAGCGGCAGCTCATAAGAAAGTCTTTGTGCATCTCAGGTGGTCGTATAACTCGTCCACTCCTGATCTGTGCTGGCTTAGGTGAAGATGACAGCTCAGCATTATCAGTAGTACCTGTCTCTGGCGTACTGGGTTGTTCATCATCATCACAGTCTGGTTCCGAACTCATCTGAATGTTGTGCAGTGTTTTCCTCGGATGGCGCCTGTTGCGTCTTTAAAGCTGACCAGATGGTGTCACAGTGTTGTAGCACCGTGGTTCATCTCTCTGCGTGGTGACCACTGCTGGACGCCAACCTTGCGCTCTTTCCATGTGAACAGTATTGCCTGGGTGTAGCTCTGGAAGTTTCTTTGCTCCTCTGTTATGGTACTGTTGTTGTTTCTTCTGTACATGTTGCAGGGTTGAATAGGCATCTTTTGGTAATGCAGGTTGGAGTATTGGCTGGAGGTTGGTAAAGTGCTTCTTTGGACCCTGCCCATGAGCAGTTGTGCTGGAGAATACTCCATGCCTGTAACTGGGTTGTTTCTCAGAGTAAGAAGTGCAAGATGATAATCAGTGTTTGTTTGTTGTGCTTTTTTCAGGACTTGCTTCACTGTTTTGATTGTTCTTTCAGCAAGCCCATTTGACTGTGCATACCCTGGGCTGGAGTGGGTAAGTTTTATGCCCCATGACGTTGCAAAGTTTTTCATCTCCATGCTTGCAAAAGGAACATGGTCACACACTATTTCTTATGGTATTCATTTTGTTGATCACTGTGTGTGCTGTTTTGTCTTTAATGTTCAATACCGCTCTCTTTTTTGAGAAATAGTCAACCATGAGTAAAAATGTCTGACCTTTTATTTCAAAGATGTCAGCTCCCACTTTAAGCCAAGGTAGCTCAGGGATGTCGTGCTAATTCCGTGGTGTCTGGGCTGGAACTGCTGGCATGTTCCGCAGTACTCAACCATTTGCTCTGTTTCCCTCGTCATTCCTGGCAAATAACAGTGTTTCCCGGCCAGTGCTTTGGTGCGCTGCATACCTTGATGAGCGACATGTAGCTTTGCAGCATGCCTTTTCTCATTGTGCTTAGGAGTATTATCCTGTCTCCTGCAAACACGACTCCTTCTCTCGCTGATATAGTGTGCCTGATGGGCCAATATTGTGTCAATCATATATCTACCTGTTTCCCTGTGCTTGGGCCAGCCCGTCCTGTTTGTGTCCTGTAGCAGCTGCAGTGTTTTGTCTCTGACTGTCTCACGTTTTAGCCAGCAGTTTGATCTTCATTGTGATCTATGTTAAGTGTGTTATACACTTCAAGAGCTTCCTCTCATAGTGCACGTATTGGGATGGCTACTATTATTTTTTCGTCCTTACTGTCCACGCCGCTTGTGATCATATATATTTGGAGACATTGTTCCCATCTTCTCCAGTTTTCTCCCAAGTTGCCTATAAGCTGCAGCGGTGATGATAGTCTCAACTGCTCCATCCTCTCTGAGTGCCACCTGCACTCCCAGCAACGAGTCTGCTAACTTTGTTAGCCACATTAGAAGTGCCTCCCGACTCAGACAAGATGACTTACAGGACCGACTTCTGACACCATGTAATATCTTCATATCACTACATCATCAACCATTGTTCATTCAGGGACTTGACGAGCATTAAGCTCTTTTACAGCAATGCCCTGACATTTAGTGGGCCAAAGGGATATGCAACATATGATAGCAACAAATTCAGCAAAAACAAACAACTAGCAGCAATGCCTACCAAATGTCACAAATGTTATCTAGCTTGCTGCTAACATTAGCTTACCCGCTATATGATAGTTGACACATTGAAGGCAGCGGTGAGCAGCTTATCCATGAGCTGGCGACTGTTTAGGAAAAAAATTAATCGAATTCAGGGAGCTTTGTGACCTCCTTTTATTATCTCTCCTGTCTTTTCTTTTGTGTTTAAATGGCTTGACTGCTCACTTGGCTTGCGGAGTTGTACTCAGCTTGTTAGTGTTATCCATAGACTGTATATAAAGATATGTGAAGGTCCTAAGGCCCGCCCCTCCATGTTAGTGAATGGGACTCAGGGCAAACCAAACACTCAAAGTTTTTGTGGGAAGTCCCCCACCGCGGATATTGTTACTGTACAGGCTCTAGCACTCAATGACATTGCAAGATGGCACTGCCCGTATCTCAGATATTTTAACCTCACTTCAGAATAGCAGGAAAGTGAGGGCACGTTGTCCATCCTTATATATGTACAGTCTATGGTGTTAACAGATTTGTGCTTCACCTTGCAAATACAGACTTACGATTAGACAACAACATACTCACATTACCCATTGCATCTGTAGCCTATATGATATACATTTCAAAGAAAATAAGAAAATACTTATCACATTGAATTGTTTTTAATATTTTGTTGATACTTTTTACAGTGTATGTAGAATAAGCCTATAATTACAGTTTGGATGGTACTGCCTTTTTTTGAAATGATAAAGATGGGTTGAAACATTTGAGGGTCTATATATGACAAAGAGAAGTGCAATATGGTAGAGTAAATGCCTTTTGGAAAGTATGCTTTCTTATTATAAAGATAATACATTTTTGCCAGTGGCTATCTCTCTATTTTGTGTGGCTCACTTGCACCACAGGCCCCTACAGAGTAGCAGAAAGATGAGCGGCAGCATTAGCGTGAATGCCACTAAAACACAAAAACCACACCTAAAGGTGGGAGGAGCTGTTGTGCGCTTGACTGTACAAATAGATTCTACAAGCAGACGGAGCTTTTTTTACAGACTGCTGAAAGGCAAAGGAAAGAGAAGCAAATGGATTGCTGCAATTCGCAAAAAAAAAAAACGGAATCCGGGCACCAAAACGTGGATTTCAACGCATACCTTCTATACAGTTCGGGCCCCAGTGCAGCTGTACTACCTGCACTGTTTACACTCTTGTTTTAATGTTTAAGCCTGTTTTTTGTTTGAAAATTTGCATGCACATAAGTTTGGAAACCGCTGTAAATGCAAAATGCTAACCAAATTAGCAGCTAGCATTAGGCTTATCTTAACCCTCTTACAAATATGGTTACATCTGACTCCAAAAATCCATAATGGCCAAACTCAAGGCTTCAAAATTGGAGTCTACAAACCAATGGGTGATGCAGTGGCTACATCCATTACTTTTACTGTCTATCGTTATACATAGTGTTGGAGTGCAGTGTGAGTAGTCTTATACAAATAGAGTCGGTGTCCTTATTTTTAGTAGTTGTAGGCCTAGAAGTAGAAGAATAATAGCATTTACAATAGATGTAGTAGGGACAAGAGTAGTAGTTGTAGCAGTAGAGGAACTAATAACACAATTAGTAGTTGCACTTGAGGTATCAGAGAAGGCAGTAGTTGTAGTGGGAGCACTGGAGGCACTGCAGTATCAGTAGCACCAGTCAGTTGTAGCAGCAGTGTTCTGTTCTCTGTAAGCAAGCGCAGTACCGTAGTGAAGCGCTGCCGCAATCCTCATTTTTCTGCACTTCACCAAACTTAATTCCCCGAAATGTCCCAGGTAGAGTTAGCCATTCTGGCAGACACATTTATCACAGCAGGGAAGAAACGTCTTTACTATTGATTTATGCAGCAAAATTAAAAGCAAGCAATCCCATCTACTGTCTGTCTCAGTTTTAAAGACTGTATGTTTGTGTGTGTGTGTGTGTGTGTGTGTGTGCATGCGCCTGTCAGCGCATGCGGATCTGTAAATGTGCCTGTTCACTTTATGAGTGCACCTAAGTGGAATGTGTTTGCATGTGCGTGTTGTCATGCAAACAGCTGCAGCATGTTAGGCATACTAAAGCAGTGTAATGGCTGGAAACTTGCCAGGTGTGTTTATGCATATATTCACCAGCCCGTCAACTGTTTCCAGACTTGCACATTAAATTAGGCACAGAGACGGAAAAAAAAAGAGACAGAAATCTACCCCAAAATTCTTGTAATGAAGATATATGTACATAAAGTAAAAAGATTTGCAAAGCCATCTGTGCAGCTCAGAAACTCATTCTTCTGTCTTTTTACGTTCTTTGAAAACAAACTCATGAAGGGGTACGAGAGGTTACAGTGATCTTGAGCACAGGACGAGGCAGCCTCACAGCGGGGGGGAGTCATAGCTCCCTCCATAGTGGCTGCCAGCTTCATATAGAGTGCAGAGTGATTCCTGTGATGACCCGCAGACTCGCACCCTTGAGGGGGGAAAGATGGGAAGACAGTGCACTGCCAAGGGATCCTTGACTCAGAGCTGCGTGTTTGGGCTGGCAGTCTTATTTTGAGCTCAGAGTGCATGTCTTCCAGATAGCAAAGAGCTTGACTCAGACTGCAGAGTCTGTATGACAGGATTACCAAATCCTTCCTTAGCCCCGCTACATCCTTCTCTGTCATTGTTAGAGATTTCTTTAAATTCAGAGGCACACACAGCACAGATTTTATAAATTATCAGCCAGTGAGTGTTTTGTAGCTCAGTGTAATGAATAGTAATTTGGAATAAAGGCTTTGATGTTGTGTCCCTGATCTCTTGGCTTGTAAAATACACTTCCAGACGTAGGTTTCTTCCTGGCTTTATACTCTCAGATACAAGAGTTACAGGTTAAAGCTGCACTAATCAATATTTTTTTTATATTAACAATGGATCAAATAACTGTGTAATTTGAAAGGGGTCACTCAGAGTGGGAAATCCACAGGGAATTATCACCCATTTTTTTGTTTCCAGTGTTAGCTTCCTTTAGCTCATTGTTGTGGTTTTGCAATATGCAACTTTTCAGAGAGAAAGCCTGATCAGTTCTGGGCCTGGGGCCACATGTTTAGATATAAACCTCATTCCAAACTTGTAAAACACCACTGCGTTGACAGTGCTTTTTACATAAGATCACATCACCCAAAGCCACCTTTTGCGTCTCAATTAGATTAGATGCCGCTGGACAGTCTCAGCTGAGAGCATGGCCAACTGCTGCATCACTGCAACTGCTGCATCACTTGAGTGCGCAGCCGAATTTCACCTTTTGCATTCACATGAATTGCAGCGGGACAGCTTCAGACTGAAATACTGCCGGTAGAAGCATAATAAGAAGAGTGTAAGGGCACCTATTTGGTTCAATAGTCATACATTGCTGGTTCCTGATTAAAATTTAAAAATTGCTGCTGCCCTTGTTTAGATTGCATAGCTTCAGTGGCATGCTAACCTGCTTCTCCAAACTATAGGTATGCCAATCCCCACCTATTGTATGTAATACACTGATTATAGAAAAGCATGTCATACAATCCCACTGTAAAAAATCCAAACTATCCGTTTAAGTTTACTTCAAATTCAGGTTTTGAATATTTGAAACTCCAGAGTTCGAAGCTCCTGTTGCCCAGGTAGCCATGAAACTGAGTGGCAAATTGTCAGTGACAAACGCCACCAATCTGTCCACAGCTGCAGACCTCCACTTTGATCACCTGAAAGCTCCTCATCCATCCATGAGCGTGTACTTCTCAGCAAAGTGTGTTTTCTGCTTGTTTTACACTCTACTCCGCAGTGCTCTTGTCTGCAAACGCATATTGTTTCATAATTGCAATGTGTGTGAGTAATTGCCTGGTGTGCTCCTGTGATGCACCAGGCAATTTCAATCAAGCACTCGACAATGGAGCACTAGAGTGTGTCCAGCCATCTATGTCCGCTTACCATATCTGCCCATTTACTACCAGGGTCTGTGAAGAATATAAATCAGCGGGCCTGCATTATTTAGAGAGGGAGAGACAGACAAGAAGGGAGAGACGGAGACAGGGAGAGGATACAATCAAACTCACTAGTCGACTGTGACCCTGTGTGATAAGCCGGGCACTGGGCTGTGTTATATTATATATATATGGGATCTTAGAGGAGGGGAAACTGCTAACTGATACTATGACACTATATTCCCCCTGTGTGGTCCCAGAGTCTTTATGATTGACCAGGGAAGAGTTAAGAACACTGAGCATGAAATTGAATCATGTCTTGTGCAATGGATTTTCTTTTTTTTTCCTTTTTCATCTCCAACATTTGGAAGGAAATGTTTTTAATGGACATACAGTAACTGCAAAGTTCAAGAAATACTCACACTAACTGCATCTGCAAAACATTTTCTGACAATGTATTTCCTTTGAGCTTGTCACCAATAAAGCATGTTTTATGGTAATAGTTGCACTTGTAGGAAAGATGGCAGCTGGATCCATTTCTGAACTTTTTGGGACCCAAACCAGAGCTGCCACCATCCCTCTCGAGGTCCCCAGTCAGTGTTGCCAGATTGTAAATGCTAAAACATCATCACAACAGAAGCTCAAAATTATTGAATTTTCAGAAAAAAAATTGTAAACCAGTCGCACTCTCAAGAACAAATAGGTTACATTTACAACTTTAATAAATGAGTATCTAAACGACTTTATGACACATAAAAATCTACCCATGCCCACTGCCTTAGAGAGAAGCTATTTCTCAGTCTACATGGCTCAACCCACAGCTGACGTCAGTTTTTTTTCCCAGCATGCTGACGTGGATGTGATTGGCTGTAAGGAGGTCATGTGAGAACAGATGCAAAAACACAGATGTAGGAGCCAGGAAATAAGATGTGTAATGCTTATTGTGTCACAATGGTCAAATTATCGTTATGGCAATTTTGGAATTATTGATTGAACAGATACAAATACAAATACATCTGTTTACACTAACCCCAGTCATTCTAATATCCCTAGATGAAAATGAATGTCTCATCATACCTTACTATTGATAAAGCTTTTAATTGACAAGCAAGCACAATCAAGAAAAAGTAAATATTTATATGTTGTTTTTTTTTTCAGAAAATTAAATTGCACAAACATTAGTAAATGAGAATAATGATTTGTTACGGCCCTCTTGAATATAATTTTCATCTTGTCAGCATCTATGGGGACAGATGGCCAGTATACTGGATGTGTTGGTGGTGCACTGGATGGAGGATGAGTGGGTTGTGATTAGTTTTGTAGCTTTTGATTTAATGGACCTGCAATGTCTTTACATACTGTTGGGTGAAATTGTGGAAAATGATGCTCTAGATGGATGATAACTACAGTATATTGTCACTCTGAAGTAACTGAAGCGGGGCACAGAAATCATTCCTCTAGCCTCAGTGTGGAACTGCAATCGACTATCTCTTGAAACTGAAGACACTTTTAATAGGGCTGTACCCAACTCAGAATTATGTCAGTGGAATCAGATTTTGCCATTCAATACAAATATTCAACAATTCATTTTTAGTTCACATAAAGTTTTAAAGTCATGTGGGCATGCTAATGGCGCCAATCCTGGATCGGATCTGTACAACATTTTTTTGCCAACACAAGACATCAAGTTAAAGTCAGAGACTGTGTTGCATTGAGTTGCTTTGAGCTTTAAATTCACCACATTTAATCAGAAAAGAGAACATAATGTTATCTTGAAGCCCAAGGTGCAGAGTCTCTTTCTAATCTGTGCTTCTGCATCATACACGAAGCTGCTTGCAACAAAGAATAGTGTTTGAAAGTCAAGAGCATTCACTCTGCAGCAAGCAAACTGCCCAGCGAACTAACATGTTAAAAAAAAAACAAGACTGCTCGACATGAAGCAATCTTGGTCAACACTTTCAAGGTGTTTCAAGATGTTTTTACAGTGATAATGTTGCAATTGCTGGAATTGTTTTCTCTATGTGAATCTGAGTGAAAATGTTCTGCTAGGCATTTATGTCTGTCTCTCTGTCTGGCTGTGGAATTGGCAAATGTGAAAGATGCATATGGAAAACTCTACAGGTGTGCAGATAACGTGACGTGACCGTCAAACAGTCCGGTGGGGTCTGGCACCGGGGATTTATTAAAGCACCTTCTCTTTTTGCATTCTCAATGGAAATGAAGTAATGTTGGTTTAGCATGTTGATCAAAGGTCCATGGGTATAAAGCAGAAAGCCCTTCACAATGAAGGTGTGTGTCTCTTCCTCCTTATGATCAGACTTTGAGACGATCTCAGTGTCCAGGGTGTTATTGACGCCATGAGACTTCTCAAACCGCACTGGATCGTCCAACCATGCATAGATTGTACTCATCATGGTATCCATGAAGATAACATTGTACTGCTTAAAGCCATCTTCACCAAATTCAGTCTGATCTTGGGGCTTGAAGAAGCGATTGTGATGTACCACACAGCAGTTGGGCAGGTTCTTGATCAGTCTGTTTTTGAGAGTGTTTTTTCTTCTGTTTTCTATCATCTCCTAGTGAGCGATGACAGGAAGTGGGGAATTCCCTACTCCATTGACCCCACAGTTTGTCTGTAAAACACACCAGGTTTGGTGGCACTAAAGCTGCTGAAAATGCCACTATGTCTCACTGATGAACAACTGGTTTTGCAGTTTGTCTGTCTCAGCAGTGTTCTGCAGCTTGGCAGCTGTCTTTCTAAGGTGTCATGCCATCCATCATCCCCTCCAACCCCCGACGGCAAAGTCAGCCCATATTATCAGAGGTGCATCACTTTGGAAAAGTTAATAAAAAAAATCAATACCAACATTTTCTTCTGTCGACTGGATTGAAAGTTGAAGGGGAGTTTCGGGGGAGAGTTTGAGTAAATTTGAGTCATTCTTGTTGGTATCATAACTTAGTCAGTCTGAACACACAAACATGAAACAAATTTGATATCATCCACTGTGACTCACACTTCCCAGGGATATCCTTATCTTTGATGTGGATTGCAAATAAATGTCCATAAATCCTCTTAGAGATCATAGATAAAAAGACACTTTAGAAATTGCCAGAGAGAATTTTCTTCATTATCAAAGTTATCCAGTGATAGCTGTCTGTAAATCCATGGCTGCACCACAAACAGGATCGCTAATGGCTAATTTGGCTTACTTTGTTATCAGAGGGCTTAAAAGAGAACAGCAGGTCCTACCTGTAGCTTATAATACAGCTCATTTATCAAGTTTTTACAGGGACCAGCTCCTTGATGGTTTTAACTTTTAAGACAGAAGGTAGAATGACACCCTCAAAAATCTGTGATGTGATTCTCTGCAGCAATGTAGGAGAACTCTGAGCGATAAAAGAGGATGAATTTTTAGGGCAAAAGTACAATGAGATATAAGTTCATGTTTGTGTGTGTGTGTGTGTGTGTGTGTGTGAGAGAGAGAACTTTGCTGGCTTTTTACCTGCATCAGTGGAACTCATATTTCACCTGTCAGGATCTGTCATCTCCTCCACTGTCATGTCTGTCCCCAGAGCCCATTGTCTCTTTTGTCTCTCCTCTGTGCCTTTTTGGCAGATGCGTGTGTGTGTGTGTGTGTGTGTGTGTGTGTGTGTGTGTGTGTGTGTGAAGATAACCACGTACCCGGCTAATCTTGGCTTTTACTAAAAACCACATGATGTCATTTTTCTTCTTACATTGTAGGCTGCTGCTTTTTTATTGTCCATGTTTCCAGACTGGCCGCAGTGTGCGTGTTTATGGCATACCGAATGGTTCTAGTATTCCATGTTTTTTTGGTTGTCAAATGATTGAACTATAGTTTTGGGTACAGTAACCTCTGTTGTTTTTTTAAATCCACCACAGACACAGTAAATTCATTAATGCCATTGGTTTGTAGCCAAGCTGAGCTGCGCCAAACGTGGTCTTGTTGTGGTGTCATGCAATCATACTGTTTGCTTATAGCCTAATATTAGCTATATGTCTGGCAATTGCATTTAGGCTTAAAAAAATCGAAAAAGTGGTGTTCATTTGTGAAAAAAACAAAAAAAACAAAAGGTGTATGTGTCATACATGTGTGTTACCTGCAGAGCTTATTTTCTGCAGTAATCCAACATACAGTGGGAAAATCCCATAGGCTTTTGACGAGGGGACCAGGGCTATCCTAACTTTTGTATTGGCCGACAGAGAAATATCATCCCTGGGGCACTTTATCGCTACCAGCGTCATCTCTTATGTCACTGGTAGCATGCTTCATGGTTTGTTTACATATCTTGACCTTAATAAGATGGCTGCATGGTCGCACCTCCCGAACACAGGCAGCAACTCTGCACTACATCCACCTCTTAACAGCATATAGATCCAGAGAGTTTATTGACCTAATGGCATAGAGCCTTCAGGAACAGAACAGCACCTCACATTCCCACTGTCACACCAGTCCTTAACCATAAAGCACATGCCCACTTCCTTTCTCTTCTACCCAAGTTTTGGTGACACAAACAATATTACAATTTTGGATATCCTCTTGGAAATTGATCCAGCACGGAAGTCATTTATTTTTTTATCCAGTGGCAGTACAATGGCTAACAAGATGGTAGTTTGGCAGGTGTCCTCCTTCTCCATCATTTCATTGATGTTTACTAATGGTTACATTTGAAATTCACTGCCTGGCTAGCAAGTTAGCAAGCTAGCCAGAAGTCAGCAGGAGGAGAATTTACAGACTGGTGAGTTGAATTCTCATGTGACAAGTGGCTCGCAGCCACACACCAGCACCATCCGAGCCAACCACAAAAAGAACCAAGACTTGCAATATAGAGATAAGAGCCTACATTCAGCATTTAGCATAAACTTTGCTTCAATTTAGCAGAGTTGATAGAGAGGTGAGTGGAACAGAGTACCTACAGTGAAACTTCACCATCTGCCATAATTCTTACATACACCTTTGGATCCATACATAATGGGTCACAGCATAAGGATTTCAAGTGTAACAAACCATTTAACGATTACTTTTTAATAAAATAAGGGTCACTGCTCCATGTCAGAGGTCTGTCAGTTTACATCAGAAGTCTCTGTTGTGTTGCCGTGCAGCTCCAGTAATGTGCTGGCACCCACTGTGCAAACACTCCAGGTTTACCCCCACACTGTGTGAGCCAATCCAAATTCAAGTATTAAAATATGGAGATGTTTAATTCTAAGCAGATAATTTGGGGTTGTTGATGCCAGTGGAGGTTTTGGCAACAATATCTGTAGAATGTGATGTAATGCATGGTGTCATTTTTTCCAGCTACATGGATATAACAGGTTGCAGTCCTCACAGGAGCACATTTTAATGGGGACAAAGGCATCTTAACACAACAGGGCCTCACTCACACACACACTGACTGTAAAAGAAGGTAAAAACGTCTAAGTCTGAGGACTGATGAAAAGGGCAGCATAAAAATGTTTTTCACATTAGATTTGTCCATCCATTATGACACACAGTGACAGACTGAACAAATGAAACCAAGAATGACTAATAGCGCTTTTTGCCTTTTTTGCAGTGATCTTAACAATATAGTAACCACCTGATGTGATGGCATGTTTAGTGTTGTTAATTTGTGCCAAATTGAAACTTTGCAGCAAATACATCCTGTTCACACCCAAGGTTGATTTGGCCCAAGCTTTCATTAGTGAATACATTTTCTTATACTTATCAAATGCAGATGAAAAGCAAGTATGTGAGTATACTAGTTTGATACTTAGTGGTCCAAATTTCCTGAGTGCAACCTATTATATTTCATTTTGTCCAAAAACAGCCAAAATTAATTAAATTGAGTTTGAAAACACCATAAGCAATTTTCCAAAGTCACAATATATGTGTAAGTGTAATTTTCCTAAATAAATGACAACCTGCAGATGCTCAGAAAGAATAATGTGCACGTGGTCACTTGAAGATGAATTGTAGGCTTCCTGTAAAAAACTTTGATCTCCTTATATGACATTTAATGCCTGGCTCTTCAACAGGTGGTCCCCAAACCTTAAGGGGGTCCTCAGAGTTATTGCAGGGGGGCTGCCAGAGTACTGTTTGATAATTTATTTTAAGTTTTGTTGTTGTTGTTTATTAACACAGGCTATTATTAGCTAAAATAAATCAGCTTATTCATTTTTAAAGAAAAATCCTATTTAATTTAGAGTTACACTGCATTAAAATAGGCTAACTGTTACCTATGAATCCTTGTGAAATCATGTGAGCTAGCCAATGCTAAATCGTTGTGTGAAAAAAACACATCAAGATGCTAGTATAGAGATTGTGGGTGTTAGCATAGTGTTGTTGGCATTTAGCTAAAGCCATACATAGAGGCATAGCTAAAAATATAATATAATCTTGTTTACTTATCTGGATCTCCATCTTTTGGCCACTCTGTGTCATATAACATGCAATTAGCTAGCACTAGCGTGAAAAGTAACAAAATTTGAAAAAAAATTAAACATCCATTTGCTTAGAGGATAGTAGAAGCATTCAATCTGTTTTTACTCTCAAGGCATCAAAATACGCTGATTGGCCAGGGTTTCTGGCCTCATTATAGTGACACATGTCACATGTGTTGCCTGAGCCTAACTGTTGACCCCGTCTGCGTCAAGATACAATGCAAAAGGCTGCCCTTGGCATCATTTTATTAATGCTGGGGCTTCTGTTGCAAGCTGTAAAGTTTGACAAGTAGGGATAAGAATTGCTTGCTTGAATTATACGCAACTGAAAAAATACTCATCAAAACAAAAATGCCATGACAGCGATGGTGCTTTCCCTATAATGCAACACGTTATTGTGCTTCCAATCCAAGGAGCGAGAGTGTTAATTTAACAATAAAAACTCACTACAGCTGAACTCCCACTTTTGAGGTAAATAGCATCTCTTCTCCTCCTCCCTGTCCTAGACCTACTGACAACACGTGCGCAACAGAAAAGAGAGGGAGATATCCTGCACTGCTGACAGAGGACCCGTGGACTGCAATTACTCTAGGCAGCATGCATGGGAACAAATTACAATATAAAATATTTTTTGCTTTTCCCCCGATGGTCTGAATAAATTAGCCTCTAGTGCTTTTTAGAAATAAAGTTGCCTAAGGGTCTGAGAAGTTGCTGGTGAGAAAGTCACCAAGTTGGCAACACCTTGCCAAAATCACCACACAACTGAGCACTAGGGACCCTCCTTTTTTCAAACACAGGGGACACATGAAAACATATCACCTTCTGTGCAGCACAGAATGTTTCTAGGGTAAAGGGAAGCTAAAAGTCTTCATCACTTGGATTTACATGTATTGAATTACTCCTGTGTTAAATCAGCCTGTAAAACACACATTTGTAAGTTGCACATTCAGTACATTCAATACCTTTAAAACTGCATTAGGCTGACCCATCTTTGCACATCTAAAGTGCAGCAAGCTGTTACTTTCTGATTATGACCTGTTCCCACTCAAATCCTTTCAGATGATGTCAGTGAGCTAGTTAAAGTAGGGATTTGATCTGTCTTGGTGACAGCTTTGCATTTTGTCCTTGATTTTGCCTGTGCATAAAGGAATTGTTCATTTCCGTTGAATTAACATGACGAAAGTCAATCATGTTTCAAGTGAGTGTTGGGTAGCACCCAGATAGCTAGAAGTCGGCAGGAGAGCTCACAGACTAGTGAGTTAATTTCCTCATCCCAGTGATGACCTGCAGCCACCCACTGTCTAACACAAACCACAAAAAGCACCACCGAGACTTGCAAAAGAGACATACAAGCCTGAATTTAGCAGAAATTTAGCCGAGTTGACAGAGCTGACAGGCGAGCGTCCTAAGTAGGTGAAGATGGATGGATGAATGCATGGATGGAAGGACCAATCTATTCCATCTTGTCACAAACAAATCACACATATTGCTACAGTAGAGATGATGAAGCTGCATTATTTAACTTGATAGGATAATGTGTGTAAATAGCTGCGATAGCTGTGTTTTGGTCTCTTCATCCTGTTCATTTTTGGCAAAGGCAAGGCAAGGCTGCATTATTTATATAGCACATTTCATACCCAAAGGCAACCCAAACTGCTTTACAGATGAGTCAAGTCAAAGTTCATTGTGGGCCTATCACAAAGCAGGTCCCAAAAAGGCTGAAAAATAGTCATTTCAATTCAATTTCAATTGCAGTTTGATCTATGAAGACCAATATCAAAGTCACAATTAGCCTCAGAGGGCTTCACAACATATGACATCAGTCTGTCCTTGGAACCTCACAGTGAAAACCTCCCCTGAAAAAACACTTTAATGGGGAAATTCAGAAAACAATATCCAAAAATTGGAACAGATTAAGTCAGTGCCATATCCACCTTATACTAACAGTGTGCCTATTAAAACAGCTGCTTGTTTAAAATGATAAAATATGATAAATAGGACTGTCTGCCTTTTGTTGCTGCTTTCAGGGTCACAGTCAGTTTGATGCCCGTGGAGTTGGTTGGTTGCTACAGGCTACGAGGCAGAGATTGACTGATGGTGGCATTCCCTCTCTTTGTGTGGCAGTTAAAACTGGGGGAAAAAAAGAGGAAAGACAGGAGCCAAAACAGCACGCCAGCCACAGACAGGCATGTGTGCTGCAGGCTGACACGGAGGCTCCCCACAACAAACTGGGCCAGGTTGGAGAAGCTTAATTGCAGCTGCCTGCTGTGTTTAGAATAATATAACCTCACTGAAACGTGCTTGTTTGAACTTTTGCTAAGGATCCACTGTAAATGGAAAAATGACTCCTGCTTCTTTCCTCAGGGAGCCAAGCGAAATTGTATTCTATTACCAGAGGCAGGGATTTCACCCATAAATCCTCAACCTTTAGGAATGTCCTATATATAGCTGCTCATGCTTCATGAGATATCTGAGAGTTTTGCACTCAATGGGTGTCTTTGCATTTTATGTGCTAAGTGCAGCAGTTTGTCACAATCCTTATTAAAAGTGTACTGTAAATACATTCCACTCGATGCAAATGTGCAGCCAACACTAAGCCTATAAAGGAGGTGGGAATCCGATTTTGGAAATGATGTAAAAAGAGGGGAGAATTAATACTCAGCACTCAGCTACAACCACTCCTCCATAATGCATATCATGAATATATTCCACTACTGAGAACGGAGTAATGAGATGCAAAGAAATCTACAAATGAACCAAAATAGATCATCTGGCCTTGACACATTTTCTCTTCTCACAGCTCCAATTGGTGGCCAACATTGCAGCTGTGATCAAAGAGCACTTTTCCACAGGGAGCAGGGCAGCACGGTGGAGAATCCAGCTGAAAGGTCACAGGTTTGATTCCCTACGTAGTGCATTGGTTACCCTGTGGAGCGCTTACCTGCTCACTAACTGCAACTCACTTTGGATAAACGCTGAAAATGTTAATGTGGCGCACAGAAGCCCCCAGGGATGTGACATGTTTCCTGTTGCAAAACATAGCTTGTCGTGACAGTCCAACCATCTGGACCATGGGCTCAAGGGCAGATGAAAGACATTTGCCTGCTCTTTATTTTTTATTTCCCCCTCCACCCAACGCAATTCTGTCTTGACCTGATATTCCGACCTAGTTGAAATAATGAGCGGTAGAGATATTTTTCTGAATTGCATTGCCAACCTTATTTGCACATAAATGTTGCCCTGCAGCCATGCGCCGCCTCTAAACCTCAACCCACATTCTGACGCAGACCTGGCAGGAGGAGGAGGTGCCAGAGCCTTCTCTGAGAGCTTGTCTTATCAGTATCAATTTCATAGTGTTTTGACTCATGCTATTTATGTGGCATGACAGCTGCTGCATCACCTGCACACCACAAACATCCGCAGTCCAGCACAGTCCAATGAAGAACATGGTGCCCAAGGGCTCCACAATTAGTGGGTTATTCCCAACAAAGACTACAAAATATATAATGAGATAATGAGACAATGGGCCCCTGGGAACAGACATGCAAAAAGCCCCACCACCTCTCCTACTCAAGAGCCAGATACAGACTCAATAGTTGTTGAGCCTCTTGTGGTTGTTGTTTTGTAGTACTTTTGTTTTGCATCAGTTTGCCGTTTGGTGCCTTCTTGTGATCACTTTGTGGCTTTGTAGCCGTTTTGTTTCTCTGTGTAGTCATTTGTTTCTCTATGTAGCCGTCTTGTTTGTCTATGACATAATTTGGTGTCTCTCTTGGTTGTTTTGTTTCTCTTTGTAGACATTTTATGTCTCTTTGAGGTCATTTTGTGTCTTTCTTTGGTCATTTCATGTCTCTTTGTTGTCATTTTGTTTTTCTTTGTTGTCATTTTGTTTTTCTTTGTTGTCATTTTTTGTCTTCTTTTGGTTGTTTCATGTCTCTTTATAATCATTTAATCTCTTTGAGGCCACTTTGTTTCTCTTTGAGTTCATTTTTGTCTCTTTCAGGCCATTTTGTGTCTTTTATGGATGTTTCGCATCCCTGTAGTAATTTAATGTCTCTTTGGGGTCATGTTATTTCTTTTTGGTTGTTTCATGTCTCTTTGTAGTCATTTTATGTCTCTTTGAGGTCATTTTTTGTCTCTTTGAGGCCAAAATATATCCCTCTGAGGTCATTTTGTATATTTTTTTGTAGTTTTGTTTTTATTTGTTATCATTACGTATATCTTTATTGTTATTTTGTCCCTGCTTTGTGGTTATTTTGTGTCTCTTGCAGTTCTTTTGCATTTCTTGGTGGTCTTTTTAAGTTTCTTCCTGGTTGGTACGTGTTAATTTGAGTAACATTTTGCAGGTGAAGGCCAGGGGGCCCCCTGACTCTTTGGGCCCTTTGGCCTGTACCTAGCAAGCAGCATACATCATCTTGTGATGCCCTGGACACATCATCAGTGATGTAACCTAGGGTCATTGGGTGATCTGGGTCTTTCAACAATGAGACACCCTCGTTCAGGCAAGTCAGCTGGGGTTGATCAGGCCCCATCTTGCGTCCAGGTAGCACTACTTCACCCAGGGCTCTCCTCTCCTGATCCACAGCCACCTTGATGCAACTTCTGCTGCCTCTGTGGCTGACTTAATGGCCCCTCGCCTACTGGCCTCCGTGATACCCAGCATATTATAGGCCCTGCAGAGGGACTGGCCAGTAAACCCTCTGCATCCCACCTCAATGGGCTTGCACCTTGCACGCCACCTGTTACTTCGGCACTCCTCTACCAGCTCGGTGTACTTTGTCTGCGTTCTCTTGTTGGCCTCCTCATTCTATTCCCGCAGGGGACAGTGAGCTCCAAGAGGATGACCTGTTTTGAGGCTTTGGAGAGCAGCACAATATCTGGCCTCAGCGTTCTTCTGGCACAACTTTCTGGGAACTTCAGCTGTTTCCCAAGGTCAACTTTCAGCTCCCAGTCTGGCGCTGTTGCTAACAGGCCCAAGGAGGTTGTCCCGGCAGCTGACGAAAGCAATGTTCTTCTTCTCTGGGCGGAGGTGATTGCACTGGTTAATCCCACTGCAGATGGTGTCTGCTATGGCCTTCAGGACTTGGTCATGGCGCCAACAGTAGTGCCCCTCACCCAGGGCTTTTAGACAGCAGATGAGGATATGCTCAGGCACAGAGGGCAAGCTGGTGACTCCACCTTCCCCCAGCAGAATAGCTTGGATGGGTTTGGTAGAACAGCTTAGACAGCCTGGATCAAGAACTTATTAAAATGAGGCTCTGCCTTTCACAGCTTGGTCCATGAGACTTTGCGCTCCATCGCTTGCTCCCATCTTGTCCAGGCTCCCTGCTGCCTCATTGCAACCGTCCTGTTGGCTCGCTCACCTCCCTAGTACAGGTCACCATAAATTCTTCCTTCAGGCTGCTTATTGGGAGCTTCAGCATGTTGTTCTACCCATACAGGGCGATGCTACTCATGCTCTGAGGTCGTCCGAGGTGACCCTCCTCTTGAAGCCATTCATTGATCCAACCATGCTGATGACATTTGTTGCAGAAATTACATTTACCCAACCAAAACACTGTTACTTTGGTCATCCCTTCAGCTATACTTCAGACTGACCTTGGAATCAGGACAGAAGGCCCATGCCCTAATGGCTACCTTCACTTCCTTTCATTGGCTATAAAAAAAAAACCACATATTAAATATACATATATAAATGCATATAATACCTGGAAAATACCTGAACTTAATACTGTTAAACAAAAAATCTTTTACTACATATTTCACATGGTATAGTATTACACTATAATTTTGAAGATGTGATGAAGCTCAATCAAATCCAGTTAGTCAGTCAGTTACTGTGTATTATTGGACTGTGAACATATTGTATAAAAAAGCCCCTTTCCACTTGGATAAGTGATTTGCTTATTGTGGATGTATGTGCAAAGTTTTTACACTGGATTTAAAGTGTATGTACAATTAGAACGTTACAAGTCTGGAAGCCAGTTGATGCTCAGTACGGAACTAAGACAAAATTAATGTGGACACTCAGTGAAATAGAAAAACATCATTTGAGGGTAAAATGGCCACTTTGATTCAGTTAGGGAGCTTTGACATCATAGTTATAATAGAGGATGATGACAACAACAACAGCTTAGACTTAGATTTAGATAGACTTAGATCGACTTTTTCATTCCAACTATACACAACAGTGCAAACAGAATGAAATTTGTTGCAATTGGCTCCGAAATAATAGAACTGCAGTAACATAAAGAAGGAAAAAAAGAAACACTAAATTAAAGAAACAGCCCACCAGGGGGGTATTCCATGAAGCTCACTTAGTGTAAAGTCTGGCTTAAATCGCCAAGTCTCGCTAATTTTAGTGAGCGCTCTGTTCCATCAATGTGGCTTATGTGAGTTCTCTCTAAGTAACCATAGCAACTTGTACAGGCGAACAGGTCTGCTCCCGACCAGGCTAAAAGTCAAGCTAAGCTTAAATGTGTGTCATGAATGTCCGACGGCCAGCCACAGAGACACCCAAAGGACAGTTCCACCAGGTAAATCTCCACGCTTATGTCACTCACATCATGGAATAAAAATAAAACAGGTAAGCCAATAAAACTCACGTCTCAGGACTTTGTCTCCGAAATAGATCAGTAAATAAAAACCTTAATCACATTGTAAAGGTCACACATTATGTGCAACTACAAGTGAAAAAAAGGCAAAAAAAATGTGATTACATCACAAATATGTATGTGTGTATTGTGTTTAACCATTACTAAATTCACAGATTAGTTATATGAATTACATTTAGTAAGTGATCATATAAAATAATTTATTTCTTGTTATAAAGTTACTACACATAGTATCAATTGGAACCAGAGCGATATCTTGCAAACTCTCATTGCCTTATTCTTGCTGACATATAATTACACTTACTTAAACACTTACTGTACAAGGAAATGATATCACACTTTTACCTTGATTACACTGTAAAAGTCACACATTATATGCAACTATAAGTGAATATTAGGCAAAAAGAATATGATAACATTAAAAGCCTCTGGCATTTTAGTGTCTGCAGACACTGTCCTCACCAATGGCCCTGGATGCACTGGGGCCATCTAACTGCAAAAAGAGAAGCCCTGATGTTATTGAAGCAAGGGAGGACAAGATTAGATGACATGAACAGTGCTTTTTTTAATACAAAGAAATAGGACCTACTTACACATGGCTCAGGTGTGCTGTGGCCAGCTGTCGCCGGGGGATCTAGCAGACATATGGTGTCTCCTCTCACTGACAGGCATACCATTAGTTATTAAAACTGAATGACTGACACATAGGGTAAAGTAGTGGACAAAGCATACCTTCAACATAATTCTGCTAGTCACCTGGGGGGATAATTCTGTTGATTTTATTATCTTTTTATACTCTGTGGACCTTAGCCGAAAGCGACACTTTGCAGGTCTGGCTTGGATTAGCCTTGAGTAGATGCAGCTGAACCTCCTTAGTGGAGCGACTTCAGCCTCAAATCAGAGATGGCGCTAATCTGAGTCGCTAATTTTGCTAGAGCTATTTAAATACAATGTTTTTGCTGCTGAGTATTTACTAGGCTAAATTAATGTGGGTTTAATAATTTTTCCCTGAAAACTGCGTAAAGAGTAGCTGCTTTTCAAGTAACTTGCCCAACACCGGTAAACAACTTCATAAGAGCACCCAGGCCTGTCTGTTTTAAGCTAACAAAATATGAATATTGGAGTCCTTTTACCCTTTCAAACCTGGATCGAAATCACTTTTCTTTTGCTGCATTCAGACCCGTTTTTGCAAGTATTTAAGCCTTTGGACCATGAACAAATTCGTTTGAATTTTCTTTTTGAAAGCACAGAGAAAAGGCCAGTGATCAACTTGGCAAGATATGTCTCGCAAATTGCAGATTAGTAGATTTAGAAAATTACAAAAAAAAGCTTGGCAAAAATGTCAAGATAACTATGTTTTTAATTATCATATTTATATATAATAATTATTATTGTTATCATGACTGAGTCATATTTTTTAACACCTTTTTCAGGTTGTTCTGTTGTTTCTTTTTTTCTTCTTTTTTCTTTTTGTTTTTACTTTCCTGATTTGTTTTTGTTGTTGTTTTGCATTAATTTTCAGGTAATTTTCTTGTGCTTTTTAATATTTTCTTGCTTATTTCTGGGTCATTGCCTCTCAAGTTGCTTATTGTCTTCTTCCCATGTTTTTAAATAATAAATCAAGCCAATTTGCCCAGGTTTAAAATGGTTAAATAAAACCTTAATGTTGGGAAAAATAATAAAATAATAAGAACATACAAACAAAAAAAAAGCAATAAACTGATTACACTTGACCCACTGAACACACACACACACACACACACACACACACCATCATATATATAGAGAGAGTTTTTAGTTTCTTTTTTTGAATAATTAATTTCTTTTAGTATGTCTCCCTTTTCCCTTTCATTTCTTTATCCTTTTTTCCCCCTAGTACATTTTCTAAGGCCTATTATAATGTGATATGTGAATGGAGTGCAGCCTGGGGTGGGGTGTGGGGGCACTGTTGTGTATTATTGTGTGTGTTGTTGTCTATGTTAAAAATAAAAAAAACGTTTATAACAAATAAAATACTGGAAAATGCTAGGTTACCACAATTACTATGACTGCTGCTACTTCTAGTCTACTTCTACTCCAAATTATATTACTAACTAGATTATTGTTAATTTTAACAGCCTAATAATAGACAGGTTAATAAAGGTGGACTGCCAAAGTTTCTTTATTGGGAAAAAAAAACCAACTTTCAATCATACTTCTTTTCTCCACTCTGTGTGTGTGAATGGTTTAGATGCAGACCTGCTGATATTTGCTGATGTGAGCCCTCACTTCCTGCTCTGCCTCGGGTGAATTGACGCGGCTGATGAGCGCCGCGCGGCCAATAGGAGCGCAGCAGGGCGGAGAGCAGCGGCACATTGTACTACTGGAGTACCGCCGCCAACAGGAGACGCGTCTCCCGCTCTGTCTGTCGCTATTCAACATCTCCTGGTTCATGGATTATACAGTTTCCCTCCAAGTGCAACATCAGCTGGCGGTGTTCCCGACACACTTCTATCAGGGCTACAGTGTGGAGTTACAGGTACATTTCTCCTGCATTCACTCTCCAGTCCCGGCTGTTCTCTGTTTCTTCTCTTCTTCTGTACTCTCCGTGAGAAGAGGCGTGCATGCGTGCAGAGGAGTGAGTGTGACTTTATAGAGATGCTTTACTGCGGGGGGGAAGGCATGGTTGTCGTGTTGCATGCTGATTTTTTTGCCTTACCGAGATTCTTGTTGCGTGCCGCGGGGAGACGGAGCGGAGCGGAGGCTGGTCGCGCGCTGCGCTGCAGTGCACATGGGGGTTAAAAGTGAGGAGCAGCCGGTAGAGGTTGACCTCACGGCTCATGGACAGGTCCCGCATGATGGAGAGCGACGGGGGTGAGGAAGGTCTGACCGGGGACACCCCAGGGGGGTCCTTGAGGAAGTCTCCCGAGACATGCATCTATCAGAAATATGTCTTTACTATTGCAATCAGAGGTTTAACTTTCAAAAATACAGCACGCAGTGAAACTCCTGCACCTCTGAAGCAGCGAGGATCTGTTCTAGAGTTTCAAAATAAGGACAGTTCTGCAGAGCTTTTTATTTCTACTGTGGACAAACATTATGGAGCAAAGCATCAATGTCAGCATCCCAGCTTGCTCTGCATGCAGGAGAACAGCTTGTCGATTCTCTCAAGGTGACATTTAAAGTGGATTAGAGAAAGCAGAGGGAGCTAAACACACCTTCCTCACCTCTGTGGAGCACTTAACAGTGCCTGATCACACCAGAGTCACAATGTCAAAAAAATAATAACTTTCCTTAATTGATTTTACACCGTTAATTGTGGTTGATGTAGTAGAGCAGAGGTCATAGTTTACCACCTTTTTTATGTAACATTACTTGTAGAGAATGAATGGTCTACAGCATCTGTAGCACACACCTTGAGAAGGGACTCCTGATGGAGGAATGGCTATACTCTGGAATATTTTGGGAAACATATGAGGGCTTGCAACTAATGATTATTTTCATTATTGAATAATTTGTCTTTCATTGTCTTGCTAAATTGATAAATCACCCTGTTGATAAAATGTACAAAAATAGTAATACCTGCTAGAGCTTAAGACTGACAAACAGTGGGAAAAAAAATCCTTAAAAAAGAAACACAAAAACAGTTAACTGATTATTACATAATTGCTGGTTAATTGATTGAAGATTGAGTCATATGTATTCTTTTTAGATATAAAACATTAAAAAAAATTATATCAGTTCTTTCTTTTCTCTGATTGCCACTCAGGACTTCAGTGACAATTTCCCTTTTTGCAAAGCAAAACAAACAAAATAGAAAATATAGAACATGGCCGGTACACTCTTTCCTTTGATGTCTCTCAGGTGACTTTTTTTAATTAGATGCAGCATTAAAATGGTTGCTTTGTTTCCATGCACAACCCAAATATATTTGTTTTTTTCCACCCAGTGGGATGTGCACACTTCAGTATTCCAAATTAGGGCTGCAATTTGTGATTATTTTCATTATTGTTTAAGCTGCGGATAATTATCTTAGTTAATCTGATAATTTTTTGGCCTATAAAATGAGAGAAATTTGTGAAAGATGTCCCATCACATTTTCTCGGTGTCTTCAAGTGTCTTGTTTTGTCTGAGCAATGGCTCCAAACCCAAAGATATTTAGTTTACTATTATAAAATATTAAGAAAACCTGTACATACTTACATGAAAAGAGCCAGAGCCACTGAATGCTTGACACTTTTTGCTGTCGTGTTTTTCTGTTTAGATCATGGAGCACCACATTTACCAGTTGTGTACTGGTAAGTGATTAGAGAGGTGTACTACTGTGTAGATTCATAGGTTATCTATATATTTTAGTGGCTTTTTGTCTGATAGGTGGGTGTACCCAGTATACCATTGTATACCCTCCAATATGCATTTGAATTTACGTTAAAACAAGTTCTTAAATATGTATAACCATAGGTACAGGCAGGGTTTCCCACGCAGCTATTTATTTGTAGTAGCCCGCCATGACTAAAATATCTGCTGCCACAAATAGATTTTCTATTTTTGGAGCTGGAACGTTAATTACGGGTGCTGTTGACACATGTACACCGTTTGGTAATGCATAGCATCTCTCAGAGACCACAGTCTGGGCACAGATGGAGCACTAAAACATGAGGCTCCATCTCATCCATTTTTCTGATCTGATCAACTCTGAATAAATTTACAGATCAATGATCCACTCTGTGTATCAAACTGTAGCTGAGTAAAAAAAGAACTCATGGAGAGCTTCACCTGTGCTGTGTTCATAGACAAGCAAAACCGCAGAATTTAGAGGGGACACAGAATGATACAAAGGGACACACAGGCATTTTAAAAGAAAAAAAAAACCCTCAAATGTTTGCGGTTGTCGCCTTCATCATCGTCATAGAAAAGTATCTTTTTTTAAAGCAGTTATACTCAAGCATCTGTATTCTGGGCAAAGTTGTTGTCACTTTGTTCAAACAGCAGATATTTCATTTAGAAACAGGAGCCCTCCTTTCTGTCCTGCAGCAGCAGTTCTACACATACTTAAGATCCAGATATGGATGATGTGTTTCATTCTGCAGCCTCCAGCAGGATGAGAAAAAGAATAATGCAGCATTTCACCAAGCAGGCGCTCTGAGCCCCATCTCAATCTGCCTCATTTAAAGTTGACTTTTTCCCCTGAGAAGCTGCGTGATATCATCACCATGTCCTCCAGGACACCACAAGATGGCTCCATCTTGGCACCATGAATTTTTTGCCATGACACAATCTATCACTTCTGCCCACTTTAAGACACATCATGAAAGTTGTGCACTAAACAGCAACACGTATTAACAGCGCCAGACAGTAAAGCTCCTTCATCGACCCTTCCTTTAATATCTTAGTGATTTTCTTGCATCTGTTCAGGCCCACCAGTCATCCTTTCTATTTTTGAAAAACTTCAAGAGGGGGTAAAAAAACCCCCACTTGCATTATTCCCCCGTCTGCTGTCTGTAATTTGCGATGCCTATAAATAAAAGACTTTGAAGCTCAGTGCTTCGATGTCATCAATAATTGTTTGCTTTTGTAAAGTTAAAATTGCCCTGCTTCTTTGTTGCCTTCCATTTCTGTCTTGCAGCAGTTGTTCACAGTTCTATCTCTATTATTTCTTTCAGAGAAGGTCAACTGAGATGGGTCTGAGGGTTTTTATAAATAGCACAAAAAGAAACAAAGAGCTCCAATAATCTCAGCTCAACACATTTATTTTCACACAGTGTAGAAGTTGTTTTGATGCAAACAACTGAGCAAAGGCGGCTGCATCACAGAGGGAGATGTGTGCTTTATCAGAGGTGATGAATCTTTTCCTCCAGTTTTTCATAACAGCAAAATGGCAAATAAACTTAAAAGTGTCCATACTGGCCTTGGATCTGCAAAACAACAACGTTTATCTTTTTTTAAAAATAACATGCAAGCTGCCTTCACTTGTAGTTTATAAAAGAGATATCCAATAAAGCATCCAGAAATGCCTCCTATTCCGATTGACAGCGCTGAGTGTAAAACAAACCATAGCATTTTTTTAAGTAGTAAGTCATTGCTTGGCAAGAACTGTTTTGCTGGCAGGAGAGCGGGCAGTAGCTCTGGAGACTGACCCTCTGTTAGTGACTGTACTTGCTTAAATTTGGCCTGTGCAAACCCCCTACAGTTGCAGACTGGTCTTGCCTATGTAACTGCAGCAACAGAAAGTTTGCTGGTCTTCTGGGGAATCGGGTTGTCCGGTCCTCTGGAGTTAGGGTTTACACTGGCTGGATTTGGGTTGCTGTGGCCACTGACTGGGGATCTGTGTCCAGAGCTGCTTCCTGCTCTCCTCTTTGGCAAGATGATACATGTCAATGGGGAGTAAGGTGGAGGACGCACTTTGATTCAAGGCATTAGCTTATGTTACATAAACATGACCTTGAGGGCGCAGCTGTGAGCGTATGGCTCCAGATGGCCAAAGGTTAAACTGTTAGCAAAATTTTCTCTCCATCCATCTCTGAAAGGATTTGCTGATATTGACACTAGGGCTCTACCTGACTCAGAATTATGTCAGTTGAATTGAATCCTGCTTCCGTTTTTTGAGCAGCTTTGAAATGTAGGCAGTTGCCGATGTCTGAGAAGCAACTCTCTCTGCAGAATTCTCTGATTTGAATCTATATGTCATGGTAGCTGATGAGGTGTGGCAGCATCCCCTTTTTTAGCATTCTGTGTCCCCTCTCTAAATTCAGACTTTTGCGGGGCCATGAATACTGCACAGGCACAACTTGTGAGTTCTTTTTTTTCCTTAGCAGTTGTTTGAGGAGTTGCAGGGCTGATAATTGATGTGTTGATCTGGTCAGAGCTGATCAGATCAATGGATAAGAGCAGCAGCTGCTGTAGAAGCGAGTGAATGAAAACTTTGTGATCCAGCGCCATGAATTGTTAAGTTTCACTTTCACTGCGACAAGTCTTCTGCTGCTCCTTGGCTGCCCAGAGTGTGCTCTACATTACGAGAGTGGTGTAATGAATAACCAAATGATATATTCCAATAGCACCCATATTAAACAGTTCTGTTCCAAAAATATAAAATCACTATGTAGGGGCAAATGATTTAATCGTGATGGGCCACCACAAATAAATTAATGTATGGGAATCCGTGGCTAGTGAATCAGGCTGTCTGGAAGAGACATGCACACTTACATTTATTAGACCATCCAATAGGAACGGCCTTTCTCTGAAATAACCTGTGATTGGCCAAAGTCTGCCCTCAAAGGATAGATTTTCTGAGGTCCGAAAACAGAGCCAAGAGGAAGTGTAGAACTCTCACGTTCTCCTAGTCCGCTTGATTTATAACACACATAAACTTTATTAAGAGATTTTTGCCTGATAATATCAAAATAAAGCTGCACACCCTGGCTTTAAAGGAGTCTAGTGACTCAGTATTTCACTTCCAAATAAGTTGGGGGACTTGAGAGAGAGACTGAAAAAAGAATGATGGAATTTGATGCAGCAAATGCGGAAGTATCATATTTATCCAAATCTGAGGCCCTGCACACTTAAATCAAACATACTCATGCATAACATGATGTGCTCACTATACTGACGTCAAGTCTTTGAGGGCACCAGGAGGAAATGAAATGCAGCATATGAGACGGAGCTTAAAACCTCACTTGTTTCCATGGAAATGGGAGGAAGTTTTCATATTATTTTCTTAGCTGGATAGAAACCAACCCTGCTGGTCCAACTTTGGAGCTTATAATGAAGCAATCACATGCCTGCAGAAATATTGTAAAGAATATAGTGGGTGGCTGTAGCTCAGGAGTGGGTTGTCCACTCATCGGAATATTGGCCGTTCAATCTCTGACTCCTCCAGTCGCATGTCGAAGTATCCTTGGGCAAGATACTGTGCCCTAAATTGCTCCTAATGGCTGTGCCTGTGAACGTTTATGTTATGAGCAATTGGCAACTTGTATGGTAGCCTCGACCACCAGTGTGTGAATAGATGTATGTAGCATGTAGTGTAAAAGCCCTTTAAGTGTTTGGAAAACTAGAAAGGGGATATATATGTGCAGGTCCAGTTACCAAATAAATGTGGCATATATAAGTTATAACCTGCAGACCAGTTGCTCTGCAATTATTGTTGTATTATAGCATTATTTCTTTTACATTGTCATATAATGTAAATTATATATATTGGGCATCCTCCATTTGAGCCAGCTCTCCACAGAAAGTCCCTTGCAGACTTGACATGTGGATTTGGACAGCTATAGACACTCAAGGACTTCCTGGGAATGTTAGGTCTGTGAGTCAGCAAGAGTGGGGAAGTCCAGACAGTTGGATTCAGTCTCTAGATCCAGACTTTTAGCTCAAAGAAGGGATACTACATAACTTAAGCCCTGATCATCCACTTGCTCACAAAAGCCCCAGATCAGAGGGAAATTGACGTTGCTCTCAAATTGCTGCTATGTGTGAACTAATAGACGCAAGCTGAGATGCTTGGCAATGCATTACAAATGCTCCACAGATATTTAGCATGCTAAATATCTGGACCTGCTGGTGAGTTACGAGGATTGAGGATAAAGAAAAGTCACACTGCTGTGCTTTCTCAAGTGTATTTTGTTATAACTTGTTGAAATCCTTTGTTTAGGGAAAGGGAAGCAACATAAAACCAGGTGTGTCAATAAGGCAAATAACCAGACGGTTTCAAGGAAGTAGTCCAGGTTTTTAGTTTTTCACATTCAAAAAGTAGGGGGACTTGCAGAGCATTAAAGAAAAATTGCCTAAAACAAAGCTGCAGAGACTGGGATAATCTAATTTTTTGTCCCTAGAATGGGTCAAGCTGACAATACACCGAATCACACACCTCTTTGGGTTGGTTTAGACTCGACCAGAAGTAGTTTTTAAGACGTGCTGTAATAGCTGTTTAGAAAGGTCAAACTTAAAAGCGGAGTGAATATCCAGCTGTCAAAGAGATTGGGGAGGGGTATACTTTTCAGCCTCAATATGAGGATAATGTTTTTCAACATTTTTAGAACGCCCGTCATGGGAGACGTTCATAGAAATGGACTTGGCTGTTCACATGAAAATAATGCAATGAAAAATAAACAAGAACTAGAAAGAGAAGTTTGTGTGAATGTTGGATCGGGTTTGGAAAGCTATAAAAGCAGAGGGGGTGCGTGTGTGTGTGTGTGTGTGTGTGTGTGTGTGTGTGTGTGTGTGTGTGTGTGTGTGTATGTGTGAGCATTTTGATGTACTCACTTGAGTTTATGGACACCTCCTTGAGTACTCAAGGAGGTGTCCATAAACCCTCAAATGTAAAATATGGCTTATGGAAACACAGCAGTTTTGAAAAATCCCCAGTTTATCACAAAATAAGTTTTTATGCTCTCATGAGGTGGTATTTCAGGTAAAAAAAAAAAAAAACCCTATTTAACAAAACTGGAATGGAAATAATATCTTTTTGCTCATCTCACATGATGCTATGGCTATATGCTTGTCAGTAGTAATTGACTCCCTTGGGCTTGATGCAGCGGGTGCTACAAGAGGTGTTATTGCATCACACAACTCTTTAAAAGTTGAGTGGATCATCCAGAAGTTTTGAATCCAAAATTGAGAATGAGAAATTGTGGACTATAACCTCCTGCAAATCCCTCATACATGGGCGCTCCCTTGTATAAGGGACTTGCCTTTCCATTATCGCCTGCATTATATGCCTATGTCACCTTTGACTGGAAATGATGGCAAGTGCAGTGGCTGCAATAGAAATAAACCTGCTAATTTTTTGAACTTCCATTACCATGTTTCTTTAAAATGTTATTGC
Source organism: Plectropomus leopardus (assembly GCF_008729295.1). Classification (NCBI taxonomy): domain Eukaryota; kingdom Metazoa; phylum Chordata; class Actinopteri; order Perciformes; family Serranidae; genus Plectropomus; species Plectropomus leopardus. The sequence goes on from NC_056468.1 coordinate 5,343,033, forward strand.
AAGAATCTGACAAAACAGATTTAACGATAAAAAAAGGGTTCTGAACAGTTCTTCTTACTTCCCATAATACAGCTCAACTGACTTACTTTCACCAGACTCTCCTGGCAATGTCCTTCAAACTGGTGGTGTGTGATATGACGATATTAGATCATGAAGAATTAGAATGTGTCCATGATCTGCTGTCACGGAGAGATTGTTGCATCGTGCTACAGTGCTCATTCTATCTGTTGTAAAATATGTCTTCAGTGTACTCAGTGACAGTAAATATGTTCCTGAAGGAAAAAGGTTGGTAACCACTGTACACGGTCCAGCCATATTATAGGTTTTAACCTTGTCTTGTTTTTTCTCAGCCGAAGCACACTATTTGCTAGTCCATTTCATGCCTTCCCAAAGGATACACAGATAAATCAATCATAGCAAACCGTCGAGTCTTGGCTTTCTTTCCCCTCCCCCTTCATTTCACAAGTGGGAAGTCATGGTTGAAAATGAAAACACGGAAGAGTTTGTCCCCCCCAAAAATTCAACATCGATAATATTTTAACTGACAAAAGATGTGGTTCCCATCAAAACAGTGGAAAACAAAACACACAGATTAATCTGTTCAAAAAGGTACTTTGGCCTAAATGTTCTGTTATTCGTTTTTCTTTTCGGGCTATAATTTCTAAATTAGGCAAATTATTACTGTTCAGTAACATGCACAATAGTCTTAAAAAAAACAAAATGAAAAAGAATCGTGATAAAATCTTGACCCTGCCTTAAAAAAGTTGTTATATGATATTTTTGCCATATTGCCCACCCCTACTTTAAACCTCATGCCACCAATTTGCATCGTAGGTTTTCTGTTAGAATGTCTAAGGCAGAGCTTCAGTATTCTTACATCATCCATCAACTGCATTACAGACAAAGTAGTTTCAGGCAGAAAAAGTTGCCTGCCGCAGTCCTCAGAGATCACCAATGGCTTTCAATAAAACTTACACATCATCTAATTACCTTTAAGTAATTATACACACACTGAGGTTATGCCTCAAAGACTTAATTGGACAGTTTAGTGGTTGTATTTTAAGCCAGGAGAAAATACATGATTTCGTATTCCCTGATTGGCCGTTGCTGCACTAAGAGAGTCTTTTCATCTCGGACGGACTCGATATATGGATCTACTCACTTCACCTTACAGTCAAGTGCTTTGTGAATGAGACTTAGTGAGCCTTTTACCAGAGAAAGAATTTGAGAGCCAGCTGTAGGGGGTATAATCTAAGAGCGACTGAATTTACAATCTCTTGCAACAGGTATGTGCTGTAATATTCATGCTGTAATATTTCCTTGACAGCGGATGATTTGAGTTTGAATCCTCCGGCTTGATGTTGTGCCCGCACTGGAAAGAATTAATCCCATTAGGATGACCAGTGTCACAATTTTATTGTCACACCGACTCAACATTTGCCCTAAATGTCTGGTCTGGCCGAACACCAAGCTGATTATGTTACTGAAGTGCAGGCAGCCTGCCCAGTGTGCGTGTTAATGTTTTCACTCAGCAGATCTGTGGACGGCGCTTAGGTCACACTGCATGGGAATAGGCCACTTAGCAGCAAACACAAAGTAACTGCTCATTGTTTTGACCTCGAGGCATGGCATTACAATTTGGCTTGCCTTCGCCTCCCCAAAGCCAAAGCAGCAGAATGATAGAGACAGAATGGGAGGCAGATCAGTGCACAGGGCTCTGGGATAGGAAGTACAGTCGGTGCTATGTGAGTGTGTGTAGCTTCACTCATCCAGGCTGGCTAATTTGCCCTCCCCCTCAGGAGCAATGTTGGAGTCTCTCACTAACCCCGGAGCACCAGCTGGACAAAATGCTGCTGATGATAGAGGTAACAGTTTCCACAGGCCTTACAGGTCACAGTGAATGCAGGGAGGCCAGACAGCTGCTCTCATCCTTCTATCTGCAGCTTTGTCTTTCTTCCTCACTAAATCACCTATTCTCATTTATGTTGAACATTAACATTTTCTTAGATGAGTTTACTCAAAGACATGCTAGTGCTGAACTGTAAAAAGACAGTAAAGCCTGTTTCCCACTGGACAAAAACCCACTAACGCCAGCGAACATCTGACCTTTGTATTTAATGGGAAAGGTTATTATCGGCATTCACTCCCGGGACAAATGACTCTGCAGTAGTCACAAGTATTTATTGGCTCCAGCTCTAATTAGCTTTGATTAGCAGAGATGGGAATGTGACAGGTGGAAGTGCTAATTTAGGTCCTTTTCTAGTGCGATAAAATAACACGCTGCCACAAAATACCGTCCGTCTCTGTCAGTACCGATTTTAGAAGAGACTGAATGAGTAAAAGAACCAGCAAAACATTTTCACTGGCCTCCATACTGCTTCCTTCTGTTTACAAACCTGTTAATGTTGCTGTTAAAGTGCATTTGTGACATGAATATGACACACTAGAAAAACAAAGACATACTTGTGTATCATATACATGGCTCTGGCCTACTGAGAGAAAACAATGAGAAAGCAGTCTCCTTTTGCTTATTTTGGTGCAAAAGGGGTATTAGATAGTGATATAAAAGTAAACTGAAACCAAAAACTGACAATCTTTAAGATTCCTCTGGGCAATGATGGTCTGTTATTGACCCAAAAGTAAGTCATGTGTTCACAACAGAAATGAGTAAGCTTGTCAGATAAGGTAAAGCGGAACTCCAACAGAAACCAGAAATCACTATACTAACAATAATTCTGTTGAGTTATTTGGGTATACCCTTGTTGGGGGTCATGAGGAGCATGAAGGTATTGTGAGAAAATGGGTCTCTGGGTACACATGTGAAAGGTCCCACCACCTCTCCTACACAAGAGATACGGATTTTGTGGTTGTTTTGCCTATTTTTGGTTGTTTTGCATGTCTTTGATGTGGTTATGCATCTCTTTGTAGTGTTGTGTCTGTGGTAATTTTGTGAGAGGTAACGCCTGGTGATGGTAGTGGTGATGTTTCCTTGTGGTGGTCTTCCATCTGTTTGTAGTTGTTTCATGTCTCTTTGACTTAATTGTGTGTATTTTGGGGTTTTTGCAGTGATTTTATCTCTCTTTGCATTTCCTTTATGTCTCTTTGTGGTCTTTTTGAGGCTCTTCCCAGTCTGTATGTTCTCATTTGAGTGACAATTTGTACTTGAAGACCAGGGTGGCCCTGAGCTTGTGCCCAATAGGACTGTTTAGTAATCCATCCATGATGAGGCAATGGTGGAAACTTGATAAATTGCAATCATAGTGTAATTAGATTAAAGTACAGTTGGGAAAGAAGAAGTCCTCCAACTTAACAACGAAACAACAAAATACATTTGTTTTTGCCTTTTAAAATTATCCATATGATCTCTTTTGAATGAAGTCCAAAACTATTACAAATTAGATGTAAGTGTTCATTTGTCTTTTCTAATATGTCACCAATACAGTTGAAGTGTGTTTAAGTTTGGGCTACAACAAGTACTTCGTTTAAGTTAAGGAACAGTCAGAGATGTGTTCAAATACACTGACATTTTAATTGTAGATTTTTACTCATGCTAGCAGCACTGCTCCAGGGATAACAGTGTCAATCTGTTGTTTGGTTGGTTAGTCCACCACTTTGGTTGAGACTGAAAAATCTCAACAGCTATTTCCATGAAATTTTGTAAAGACATTTGCAATAAATCCTACTAACTTTTCCTTGAACACCACGACAAGATTCACATTTATACTTTAGAGTGAATATCTCAACATCTATTTGATGGATTACCATGGAATTTACTACATTTATCCATGTTGTGATAGCCTTGGTGAGTGACTTTACATGTAGTACCATTGTAAAGATTTCAGATTCTCCAATACATTGATTTCTGACTAAAATATCTGCAACACTAATAGAGAGACGAAATTTTGTGTATCACAGATGCACAGGTGATCAATGACATAATCAAATTAGTGATCATATGCTGGAGACACAGTATTTCTACAGGGATAATACTGTAATTACTTACCTTCCGCTGTGTAACAAATGCTGTGTGGCTATGACATTTCAGTGTAAATACAAAGTTTGCTCTGTTGTGGCAGTTTTAGGCTCTCACTGTATTCCACTCAGGATTGAAGAGTGTTTGTCTCTCAGCACTACAGACAGTTTGACTTTTAGATGGCATCTTTCTCAGCCTGAGGATTCTTGCCTACGCTGGGTTTTACACTAATATCAGGCCCCAGAGAGCTGCATTGGAGGCCCTCCAAAATTCATGACCGACATGCTCACTTTATTCCTTATCATCATTCACTGTCAGCAACAGGTCAGCAAAGATAACAACCATTCATTTAAAAAGTACAATTCTCTGCCATTGTACCATATCAGTGATTGATTCTTTCTGCTGCGCTGGGCGTTTAAAACTCATCTGTTTCACTTGCAAAGTCAGGCGAAATGAGAAAAAATGGAGGTGGTGTGGAGAGGACTTATTGAGAATATGAATAAATGGAGGACTATGAGGACCATGACCCCAGACAACTTAATCATCGCTCGCTGTATAGATTGCAAATTTTGTTTGGATGCTTTAATTTGCTACACATCAGCACTCTGACAAAAGTGGATGACATATTGATTTTAGAAATATACATCTGCATCTAAGGAGCTGCTCCATAGAGGTTTCATTTAAATTTTAACTACATTTCCTTTGTCAGCGCCAGGTTTTCAGGGACCGGCTAAGCTGGAAAATCTTCTCGAACAACATTCAGACTATCATGGAGCAGTAAGACTCTGCAGAGAAATCCAGAATAAATAAATTCTTTAGCAGCCCTGAACAGCAGCAGGGCTAGCAGCTCTTAAGAGTGATTTAGAGACCGCTTTAATGGAGTTGTGGTCTGGAAGGAACTACTGCATGACCACACTGGTCCATACTGGGTATTTAATGAAAAGGCCAGATCATCAAAATGTCATATTACCAGGGCATAGGATGTCTAACCCTGACTGTAAGCATAACTAAAACTATATATATAATCATTATGGACGGCTTTTTCAATGTGGTGATTCCAAAGACCGGTTAGACTGTGTATCATTGAGTCATGCTGATTTATTTTGTTTACCTTCACTATTACTGTCAGATAAAAGGTTAGCTGATGCCGCACGATGAGTGGTAAGACTGTTGGATTCTCTCTGTTAAGCATCTGCTGTTGTGATCATTTTCCAAAGCAATGGTTTGATGGATGGTTGATAGATTAGTAAGACAGTCAAAGGTTAGCTAGTCTGTCTTTATTAACAGCCCCCCAGAGTATTACTATTAAATTTCCAGCCAGCGCCAGCAATTTTGGTCATATTTACTAATCTTTCAAGTCCCCCAGAATATTTTGTGATATGTAAAAAATGAATACATCAAAGTAAAGATCAGATGCTCTGGTTTCATACAAACACACGAAAAACTGTTTATTCAAGCTTCTTCTATTCCTTTTTTATTAATACATGAATTTGTGCATTTTCATGAATTAGAAAAACAAACAACATTTTTGGACAAAAAGTGGATAAAAGAATGTTGAAGAATGTAATTTTCAAGAGCAAGATCTATATATAAAGTGGAACTTTCCCCAAAATGTCAGGAAGCACCATAGCCTTTAGAACAGTCAGCAGTAAGCATGGGAATAAATGACAAAATATTCTCTCTTGTTCCCTGATGATCTGAATAAGTCACTAAATGTGTCCCTTGTTGCTTTTAAAAAAGTAACGTCACTGAGATGGTCTGAGGAGCTGCTAAACAGGTATAAATTCAGCATGTTAGTAGTCATCTCTTAATGTTACCCTGGGACCTCGGATTGCTCGTTTGTTTTTGGACACAGAAATGTACGATAGTACAACATCCCTAACATCACCCCCCATAGTATATAACAATGAAGACACAGATTGTCAATGGCAGGGAAAGTGTTAAAAAGCTTTGTTTGCATCTCTTACCCTTACCTCCAGCCATCCAGCTATCCATCCATCCGCCAGAAAGAATCATCAAACTTTGCCTTTGACCGACACTGAGTCCTTGGTTTGTCTTTTCTGGTGGATACATTTTGACTTTTTAGTTCTGCTGGCAAGGCTGTTTTTCTGTGGGTCTGGTATAGCCTGCCATAATCACTCTGTACAATACCAAGCTGTAACCACATGCAATTCCCCTGCAGCCTCACAGAGGATAACTGCATCAACCTAGGTTGTTGCTGTGTGTAGTTTTCTTAACCCTCAAATCAAAACAGTTTTTTGTGATAAACTGAGTGGTTCAATACATGTGTTTGTGACTAGGGAGGCAATATGGTTGTTAAAGCCTCACTGTGTTCATTATTGTAGAAATCAGCTCTGTTTCTATTTACTGATCACTTTCCTGCTGCCACAGTGGAGCTCGGTTTTATTACAGTGTGTTTTACAGCGCATTTTATATTTTTCCCTCTCATGCCTGTCTGATGGGAGAGATGTGTTTTTTTTTATTTTTTCTTCATGGAACTATAATGTGTGTTAGGCAGTGATGTAGTACTTGAGATTGGTCTAGAGACCACTATTTAAAGGTCTTGTCTCGGAATCGACCCCAATTTTACTTATTTATGTCAAGATCATTGGCAAAGAGGACTCAATATTTTATTTCAAAAGCAGTGAAGACCACAAACTGGGGATATCAATAAACTGAGAAAAGGAAAATTCCTGGTATACTTACGCACTCTGTAATTGCAGTATGGCAATTAACAAGATTCATAAGGAGGAATCTCGTTTGATTTTTGTGGGTGTTTTCAAGGGAATGTGAATCTTTCAGATCAGTTTCAGGGGTGTCTGTGGTTTGAATGACCAATGTTTGGTCCTAAGCATTTCCTGCAGTGTGGTGGTTTCACTGGTTTGGTCTTGTCTTGGTTTTGCCCTGCCTTGGTTTTGGTCTTTATTCAGTCTCAAACCCTCAATGTATTGGTCTTGATACACTCTGGTCTTGGTCATGATTTGGTCTTGGTGTAGGTGGTTTTATATAAAACACTGGTGTTTGGGGCTTTAAGTGCTGCCAAAACGCAGGTCATGTAAAATGCTTTTCCATTCACATGTGCTAGTTTGGCTTGACTCGGGTTTGACCTTGACCTTTTTTTTTTCATGTGGGGAAATAGAATATTGGCACATAATCCAGCTGCTTTTCATACACATTTTTTCCAGTGCTTGAAGATCCAATTATTATTAAAGCCGATGTCATGCAAGGGAACCATTGAAAAGAAATGGAAAGGTCAAAGTTGTCATTTTGACATTTAAGGTGTGTGGATGATTCACGCTGTCAACTCATGAGAAACATGCAAAAAAAAAAATTGCACCTAAAAAATTGCTGGTAGCTGTGTCTGAAATACTTCTGATTTTCTTATTTGCAGTACTTGTATTCTCTAAATAATGATGATGAAGCCCATCTGACGTTACCACAACCCAGTTGGAGGCAGTTGTGCACGCTTTGTCCTGACTTTGGAGATGTTACATCTTGGGTGCCACTCGGCAAAACTGGGTGTGTTAAACTGGTAATGAAAACACAAATATGCATAGCATGACTTTCTGTGGCCAAAAGTGCTAATGGAAAAGCTCCATTGTACTGTTCCTGAACACATGCTGCATAGGCGCCTATAGAGCACATGCAGCTTACACTATGTCCCCTGTGTAGAGACGGGGTTAAAATACTACCAATGCAAACTAAACATTTCACTGTGCTGCTGCTTCTCATTATCAGCTTTCCACGAAGCAGCTATGAGAAAAGCAATTTATTTGTTAGCAGAGCTGTGTTGGCAGTGTCATTGTTCAGTAAAAACTGGTCAAGATATGAAGATATCATGTGCTATTTTCTCCAAAGATTAGTTCTAAATATTGTTAAAAAGAATAGGAAATGAAGAAATGGCCACGGTAGGTTGGTTAAATGGAGATCTGCGGATGGCAGGCTGCTCTTTTGAAACAAGTGAACCTTCAACTCTTTACTTTGTCACGCTGTCATATAGAAAACCATGTTCACAGTTGCTCACAGCTCGACTCATTGCGAGTCCTACAAATTCCACGATCCTGAACATTTTTTATTATTATCAAAATTATGTTAGTAGCTGAGAGGTCAAAACTCGGTCATTTTGTAATCAAGTGCCCGTGGAGAAAGGCTTTGTAACTATCACCCTTTTGACTGCAAATATGTCCTATCAGATCTGACTTGTAAAATTTGTAGTCAGGCGAAGTCCTAACAGCCACCAATAACTCACGCTGGCTTGGTTCTTCAAGTGTCATGAGAAATATGCAGACTATGAGTCTTTTTTTTTTTAACAGGACCTCATTATGACTTTTACTGCGTTGAGCGCTTCAGCAGTTCTTTGTGACAGTAGCTCAAAGCCACGTCTTCCCAGCACTCCTCTCTCAAGCTGATACTCCTAATGTGTTGAGCCGTTATGATTAATTGCCAGTTTTACAACTTGTAATACTGCATATGGAATGAATGACCAACTTCTGATTTATGAGTTACCACAATACTGTGCGTGTGTAGTCATCATTCTCCATTAACCAGGTTTATACTTTGTTGAAGGTTACTTTATTCTGGGAATTGAGAGGCAGTTTGGATCATTATTTTTCAGATGGGTTGTTATTTTTCTTTAAAATTGTTTTAATTAGCAGTATTAGTCAATCTGAGGAAATCCCAACTGAATAGCCTAAAGTACTGAAAAACAGCTAATGCACTGAATTAATTGCTATCATAAATGTGGTTCTACATATGATCCATGTATTTACTTATTGATATTTTAAGTGCCAGTTTTTACCACGGGTTTACAGTCACTGTGCTTCAAAATTCCTGCATTTATACTGTAAGAATGCATAAATAAGAATTACAAGTGAAGCAGCACGGTAGTGCTAATTTTGGCTGCTGTTTTAGATTTAGTATCAGTCTTTGGACAATAAAGTTTATTAGTTTTAGTCATATTTTAGCCACTTTTGTCTTTCATAGTTTAGTCAGTTTTTGTCCAATGAACAGAAGGATTGTCTCCTTAAATTTAGTCTTTAATTTTTACAATGTGGGCTTAAAGGCTCATTTTCACTCTCTTTCCTGACATTTTGGATTCTCTTCTCTCCACACATGATTTCCTGTCATTGAATGGCTGCCCAGTGCCCAGTGAATACTAATTCATCCAGCTGGCATGCAACACGCTCAGTCCACATAAAGTTTACTCAAGAACATTTTCTCCCGAGCTCTGACAGGGAGTGCTTTCCTTTTCCACAATGCATCATTGCTAATCTGACTTTCCACTATAATGGAAATCGTATTTTAAATCTCATGCAATGTGTCAGTTTATTTCAAATTATTAAGTTAAATAAAACCATGTAGCTGCTTAATAACACATTATATTATGAATTCAAATTATTGTTCTACAGTATGTAAACCTTATTGCTTTAATCCAAACACCTGAGGGACATTCATTGGCTCCAAGGACTCACGAGTCAAGAGCAAAAGCCCTATCTAAGCTGCTGTATAATTTATAGACCTGTTTAATACTGCCTAAATTAAAGTCTCTTTGTCATGAATTATATAAGGTCCTCTATCTCCTAAATTCAGTAATGACCCAGTGAAAGTGGTGCTGTCGGAGTGCTTTAGGAAGACCTAACACCAGTGGAATATTACCTTGATTTTAAAGTGTCTTGTCCGATCAGTTATCCCACTAGGCATATTTTGTCTTTGTAGTTGCAAATCAGTTTTCTTCACACTTTGAGGCTCAGTTGTGTTTATGTATTATGGTATGGAAATTACCAGTGATAATGTTTCACATGTAGGATTCCTGTTTACTGTTGAACCCCTGTCTTAGCTTTGACACATAAATAGTGGTTGCTGCTACCTACACAGTGTGAAATTAACAGTGAAAATGATGAATAAACTGAAAATTAATTGTATATTTGTCTAATTACAGACTTTAAGCTTTGTTTTTGTGAATCGTTGGTACACTTGGAGTGGTACCACTGTGGCCAGACATGCACAGTGCACATAGACTTGGAAAAAGAGTGGAATAAAGTGTTCAGGGCTCGTGTCAGTCATGACCTTTAAAATACCTCTTTTCCTCTCTTTTTAAAGCACTGTGCTGTGCTGCAGCTCTCTGACAGTTTAATGATGGAGAGAATAGTCTGGGGCTGATCTGCCACAACAGCTTCTCACAAGAGGAATCGGAGGTCTCTGTGTGGGAGGTGCTGAATCACCCCAAATGAATATAGTAGCACTTTAAATCAAATTAGCTAAGGAGGAGACACATTTGGTTTTCATATTGCTCCGGTTAGAAGATCATCGCTCAATGTAGTGTGTGTTTTACAAAGTTGTGTTTTCTCTATTTTAAGCCAAGGTAACAGCAGTCTGTAGGGATGACAATGTTCAGCCAATAGTTGCCTGAAGAAAATGTTGACATTGTACATTTCTACAAACTATTGATTACTTGCATTTGTATGTTTCAGATGTATCATATCAACATTTCTATAGTGATAAATGTATGAGCTGACTTATCATCCGGTTGGTGGAAGGGATGGTGGATGGTATGTCACTTTGGTGCCTGTCCAGCCTCAGACTACTGTTTGAGACCAACAAACAACAAGACTAGTTGTTTTATTAGTGAGTCATCAGTATGTTTTCAGTGGCTTTTTAATCACCAAACATGGTTGTTTTCAGCAACACCATCGGTGAAAGTGTCACGAAAGCAAGATATTGCAGCTTTTGCGGAATAGTGCTACAAAGTGGTTGTTTTAAATGAAAAATACAGCATTTCCTACTATTATTATGCCACTTTATTATTTATTTTTTTTGCCAAGACATTGCTATGTTTTCCGCCGGGATTTGTAGAAATGTACAATGCCGTATGTACAGTTTATTCTGGCAAATAGGTTGCAGTGCTGGTTGGTTGTTCGATCCACCACTTTGTCCAGAATCAATGTCTTGACAACCATTGGATGAATTACCATGAAATATTCTAGTCATGGCCGCCATAGGATAAATTCCAATGACTCTTCTGATCCTCTGACCCTTTGTAATCACCACCAGCAGGTTGACTTAAATGGTCTCGAGTGACATATCCCAAAAGTGATAGGATATATTGCCATAACAATTTGGTCTTCTGCCTTTTTAAATGACTAACAATTTTCACTTATGCTATGAAATATCTCTGCATCTGTGGCAAGAAATGAAACAGACATTAATGGTTTCTAGATGTTAATTCCTAATGACTTGGTGATCCCTGGACTTGTCATATAGTGCTATCAGTAAGTTAGCATTTTTAATTCAAGGGGAAATGCCTTAACAACTACTGAATGGGTAATTATGGAATTTGGTATACATTTATTTGTGTTTCCCACAGTAATAACTTTGGTGTACCCCTAACTTTTCATCCATGTGCATTATATGGTCAAAATTACAATTTGTTGAATACATATGACGAAATACCTGCAAAACTTACTGAACTTACTGAAAACTACTTACTGAAATGTGGAAGTTAGTGTATAACTCAATGCATCGCAGGGCCTAAGTTCAGGAATCCTTAAACAACTGATCATATGATGTCCTACGAACTAGCTTCCCATGAATGATGTTATGTACTTAACATAAAATGTTACTTAATTAACATGAAGTTACAGAGGTTAGAATTGAGAAAAAAGATGGTGAAGACATATCGTAAAATGCCTCAAACTTAACGCGGTTCCAAACTTTTCCCAGTCTCCAGGGAAAAGTCCCTTTGTTTTTTAACCCATCTAACTTGCTTCCTTACTGGGACCAATCAGGACCTCTTCCTTCTCAGGTCAGCGCATTGGTCCCATGATTGCAGCCTTCCAAAATACTTGGGTTGTCCATGCATTACTGGCTTATGATTATGTGGGGTATGCACAAATTTTGGTGCATTACTTTGTGTAGGAAAAGTGCATGAGAACAGCCTGCCTAAGTAAGCCTTCAACCTTCAATATCCACAAAAAGCTTTTGAATAAGAACTGTTAATTAATCCACACACGAAATAAAGGCACAGAATTGACACAGAACAGGACTGTGCTGATCTGAGCTTGTGCACAATCCAATGATCTTTGAGCTGTGTCTTTTGATTATGAATGTTGCAACTTCTGTTCAGTCACGCACAGTCAAGATGAAGAAGTGTCTCTAAAAGAGACACATTCTGTCTGGGCTGTATAAAGACTTGCCATGCACTGTGGGATTTTTTTCGTACTTTTTATAGGACTTTTATTAAGAGCACAATCTGTTGGTATGATGGACAAGGAGGTAAAAATAGGATCCTATTTGAAAATGTGCCTTCCTTTCTGCTCTGTCAGTCTTCTCATGTGGTGACAGCAACTATGTCTCGTGGAACAGGTGATCAGAACAGTCAAAGGGTGGACCTATTGGAAAGGGCATAATTAGTGCAGTTCATCTATGTGGGCGTTCGTCAAGCTTCCCAGCTTAACACCCTCCCTAATGAATTAAAACTGACCTTTCATGGCTGCTGGGCACTCGCTGTTGTGACCTCCCTTTTATCTTTCTTCCTTCCCTCCCACTGTTTCATCAGTTTCCTATCCCACCCCCAGCCTCAGGCTTCCAGCCCAGCGCAGCTTGCCCGGGCCGATTTGCTGGCGGCTCGTCATGGTCAAAAACAGCCGATAAACAGTGTTGACTAGGTGTGAGAAACAAGCTGGCTTCCCGCTCATTTTATTGTCAACACGAGGCACGCTGCATTGTTCCCTCTGTGACTTTACCGCCCTGTGTTTCTCCTTCACCAAAGTGGCAATATGACTTCTGTAATGAGCTCACTGTGGTGTTTGGAGAGAGTAACACTGTTAACAACAGCTGCTCTGATCAGATATTGATGATTGAATTGTGTAGACAACCCCCTGCTGATTTACAACGCGGTGCTTTCCCTTATCCAATTACAGTGGGTGAAAATTAATATTTTTCTCTGCATCTCATTTAGAAGAGAGTCAACCTCTTGCAATTACAGCGGTGTATCTGACAGTAAAATCCATTAGCTTAATGAATTGATTGCCAAGGAAAAGGACATGTTAATTCAGTAAGCGGCGGTTTCTCTTTGGAGAGCTATACTTCACACTCAGCAGGACTTTTCATGGTTTCCTTCCTGCGCTGCTGAGTGATAGACACATGAAAAAAGTGATGCTGTCAGGGTCAAAAGCTCAGTTTGGTTTATTACAACTTGGGTCTTTTTTTTGTAGTTTTGGCCATCGTTCCTTTTCTCAACTAGTTAATTGTGAGGTGAAGTAGCTGAAGTACTACAGATGAACAGGACAATGTAAATTCTAAAGATTATTTTAGGATAGACTACTTAGGTTCATGTTAAGATTAATTTAGGCAAGTCTAAGTTTGAATCACTTCCAACTTGTTTAAAAAAAGCTTATAATTATAAACCTTGATATGGTTTTTGTGTTGTAATTATCTTGAACTTGGCAAGTTCTGCCTGTGCTGCATATTTTCTCATTAGTCCCTGTCAGACCAGCAGGATGCTGAGTCAAAGCAGATCAACAACACAAGGTCATCAGTCAGTCATCCTTCACATTGCGCCCCAATTTCTGTGTGCTATGCTTTGCTCTTGAGAGTTTCTTTAGAGAAAGTAGGGGAGATAAAAGCTGTATGTGTTGTAATGTCCAAATGTTTGAGTCTAACCTTATTTTAGCTATCCCAGGGTTTACTCTGCATTCATTAATTTATTGTGGCCAGCTATGATATGCGAACATATGTTGCCTCATATTGATTTTATATGTTTAGAGCTGGACAGTTCTTTATGAGCGCAATTGGATTGGTTATCATCACACTCTCAGAGCGCAGAGCATACTCTGGACACAGATGGAGCTGCAGACTACCAGGCGCAGAGAAAGTGAAACTTGTTATGCTAGGTATAAAAGTCTGCAGCAGCTGCTCCTCTCATCTATTGATCGCATCAGCTCTGACTGTACCAACAGATCAGTTGACCCTTTGAAAGTGTAAAAGAGCGGCAACATTAAAATATTTGATCACCATTCAAACAACGGGAGTGCTAAACCAGAAGTCAGCTGCTCCCACGTTGGAAGTCTCTCGTACGCGTGCTCTATGGGTTCCATAATGCGGAAGATATGGTTGCTTTCATACCGTGGAAAACCAAGCATTTTTTTGCTTTATGTGCTGCTGAGCAGCTCTCATAAGAATGAACAGGGCCCTGCCTCCATGGTGGTATCCAGGTTTTATACATCCATGCTCAAACTCCTTTAACTGCTGCTGCCTTTGCAGACCAGTGAAAAATGTTCAAATTTAGAGAGAGGACACTGAAAAATAATTATAAAAAAATAAAAAATAAAAAATAAATAAAAAAAGGGCCCACACACAAGATACCCTGTCATACTTTTAAAACAATTAGTGTGATTAATACAATGTTATCAGGACTGACAGAAATGATGGACAAAATCCATAAAAATAATTAATAAGCCATAATAATTCTTCCAGCGCTGTGCACTCTGCAGTAACTGTAAAATAAGCTCCCATGATTACTGGCTTTGTATGCAGACAAAAGTATGGTTCAGAGGTCACATCTGGACAATGGAGACAACTGAAAGCATCTTGGTCTCCAGCTTGATGCACTATTGAGACATAGTGGGGAATTAAATAAACACACAAACTGTGTCTTTATCTGTTTATTTCACATTGCAAGGTCATGACAGTTCAGTCTCAAACTCAAACTGGAAACTCAGAGTTAACAATGAAAGAACTAGGAATGAACTCTTCCTCTAGCTGTGGGAAATATAATCTAAGATTGGACTTGTTTTTCCCAAGCTGCTGCTGCTGCTGCTGCTGCTGCTGCTGCTGCTGCTGCTGCTGATGTTGCGGCTGATGCTACTGTTTCTTAACAGAATTTAGGGTGATTAATCATTCATTTCTAGCATCTGTGCACCCTCACTAAAACAGGCAGTGGGCCCAACAAACTGATGGAGCTCTCATTTATGTTGTTTGTCCTGTAGACTCAAAACAGGTACGGGACCGCTCTCAACTGATTACAGCACTGAGGAGGAGAGCGGCGTCACTGATTTATTTATATGCCTCTTCTTCCATCTGCAGACACATCGCCCGCTGACATGTTTTATCTCTCTCCAGCCGGTCTGGCCGTGGCCTCTGGGCTGCACGGTACCACCGAGCAGAGGGGCAGTAGCTCAGAGGCAGAGCACGTCCTGCTGTAACTCATGATCATGCCATGCCCTCGAAAGGTGACGCTTAATGCTAAAGATGAAAAGCAAAAGTCTTCAACTTGAAAGTCATCCTGCTGTTACAGCAAGTAATAGCAGCACAATAAGGCCAAATGTATGTTTGGGATAATTCGGCTTGTCACGATAATTATGTTATCGATATACTGTACGATTTCCTGATGTGTTTGCCATAATAAACAGCAGGGTTTTTTTCCCAGGCCATTATATGACTTGGGTGCAGCAATCCTCCAGTTTTTTCACCTAAAAGATGACACAGTGTAGCTCATTGATAGCCTGCTGCTGCACTTTTGGAGCGGTAGAGGTAGAGTGCATATAAGCCAAAAAAAAAATGTTTGTAGTTTTATCCTCTAACATCTTCCTTAGAAAACTTTCCATTCTGTTTTGTTTGCTTGTGTGTATGCTTTGTATCACTCTGTGACCATTTGACTCTCAGCAGCAGTTTGTAGACTTTGACTCACTTGAAAGATAATTGATCACTCAATCCGATCATAGCTTATCAGATCGAAGGGCAGCAAATACAGATGCTAGGGAATGCAGACTTTTAGACCTAGCGCAATTAAGGGTTAAGTTTCCCTTTTACTGTGAGTGGCATCCTGCCGTTCTGTCTGTGCCCAGAGTAGCTCTGTGCCCCGAGAGTGTGGTGCAGTAAACTACCAAATGGTGTATATTTTCTAATAGTGCTCAGAATGAACTGTCCAGCTCCAAAAATAGAAAATCAAAATGTGGCTAGATGTGATGTTCCTGGAGCTTCACTAAGCTTGTCTATTAGTTGCAAGAGGCATCACTTGGTTTTGTTTTTGTTGGCCAAATTTTGTATTAACTCTCAACCTTAACATTATTAGGCTACTCCTATAAAGAAGCTATAATTTTGCTTTCTTTTATACATTTACAGATGTTAATTACCTTAAAACAAAACATGTGAAATATTTTTTTATTGTCTAATTCTGATGTCTGAATATTCTGAAGAATACAAAGTTCATTGCACTTTGAAAGGATGAACTTACTACTATGATATTATCATACAAGTGGCATGAAATGGTCTCAAAATAACAATAATATTGTTTATCAAAATTATTTCTGAGACAAAAAAACAACAGAAACAAATAGTCCAACAAAAGTAGTAATCATTACAGGCCTAAAGGTGATTTTGGAAAGAAATTGCCAACACATATTTGACATAGCACCAAATACATAATGCAAAGCAGTAATAATAGATGTTTTTGCCTCATGGAGGCAACAAGCTGTAAACACTGATGTATTAGTCATGAAGAGGGTGGCCATTTATCTGTTAATTGCTCCACTAAGTTCATCAGCTTTTCGCAAACTTTGTTGACAGCACTTTTGGTTAAAAATTAGTGTCTGCTGCCAAAACAGGGTTGATGAAAGTAGTGTGAAGCAAAAAGTTGCAGGCCTTAAAACCAAAACAGTTAGCTGAAAGACATTGAAACACTCCATAGAGCTGTGGGGAACCGGAGAGATGGTGATATCTCGACTCCTTTCACATGACACACACTTCTTCATCTACTCTGAATATATCAAATTATTGATGAGTGCAGCTTTAATGATCATCACAGCATTGCCTACACAGCATATATTTCAAGGAATATTCTGCCTCAGCAGAGACCAAATGTCCTCTGACATTTAGTCCTGACTGTGGGTCAAGCTCCAAACATGCTGTTTCCTACTCTTTCTCTAACTTTCATTAGATTATTGCCTTTTGTTATGGTGCTGCTACCTGATGAGAAGGTGACTGACAAAGTATAAAGTTTTAAGTATATTTAGGGACACTTTTCTGCCAACAGCTTCAGGCTCTGTTTGAGTTTGGGTTTGGTTATATAAGTCCACCAGGTGCGAGCATGGAAATCATGAGTTAGGCCGTGTGTGTGTGTGTGTGTTTGTGTGCTTGTGCATGTGTATCTGTTTGTCCACAGCTAATCTTGCATACTGCCAGACCGGTCAGCCTAATAATTTTTATGCACATTTATGACTCTATGCTCAAGGACCTCTCATGATTGCAGTGATTCATAAATGCTAAAAAAACCCAAAACTGTTTAATTGACTATTTTATAGCGTTATTGACTGGTGGGTCCTCACTTCTCTTAATTGGTTGCTACCAGTGGAAGTCCTCAACAAAATCAGGTCGCAAAACCATGCAGCAAAAGGCATCAGAAATGGTCTTGGCTAAAAACAACAACCCTTAGCATTTGTTGCAGGCAATATTTTGGCCTCTATTCTAGAAAAGCTGATTTTATTTTTTTAGTAATCTCAACTTTAAAATACCTGTTGTTATGCGTGGGCAATATATTGAGTATACTTAAGGTTTTGCAGCTTTTTCCACGTGGTATGTATACAATGAATATTGAGAAAACTGGCACTTTGTTTTTATAAGTCACTGGTGTTTCAGTTCTCTTGCTCTCTCCTAAGGCTCTCTCTCTCTCAGACACGCACACAAAGCAGGGCTTTTGCAGAGCTCCACACCATTTTGCGACCATGGAGCACTGCTACGATTTGTAAATACTATAAATATATGAACTGAAAAGCTGTTACTTTGTTTCCAGGTTACAGAGAATAAATCATCAGGTTTAACGCCGCTGCGGTAACAGTCTAACTTACTGAGCGGTAGTGGTGGTGTTGTAAGCAGGTGAGGTGTGTGTTTGTTTTTGCAGAGCTCTGATCGTGACTATTTAGTCACATTCTGCAACTTACAGATATTTAATGTAATATTTGAACTGGGGAGCTGTTAGTTTGTTGTCCGTTCACAATGAAAGAATCCTCACGGTTAAAGGCGCCGCAGTATTTGTTTAACTGTCTGCTAACGCAACCATCCAGCTATTGATCGGAAGCTTCAAGTCCACAGCAACAACACTTTTGGCCGAGACGAGCCAGGCCCTTTCAAAATAAAGTACCATGGGTCCCGCTTTGATGTATTTGATTATAGAAATACTTTTAAAAATATCATTACAAAAGAACATTTAACTTACTCATAAGTGTATTTTATTATATGTTATTTTAATAGTAGTGTGTTTAACTTGCTCAACTATGAGCAAATACTCATAGTTGAGCATCCCTTAACGCTGCACGATGATCCAAAAACTAAACCAAACTATTAAACTTTAAAATATATTCATTTAACATGTATGCCTTTTACTTGCTGGCTATGTGTAATTTTTCTGCACCTGTAGCTCCTGACAGAAACAACTTGTTGGAAGTGGCTCAGAAGGCATAATTTATTTCCCAGCTTACAGTTTATAACATCCAATTTGAACATCATTGAACGACAACAGAGGCTTATGTACTTAATGTCAAAAATGTATCGGTGTATCCACGAACAGGACTCAGTCAGTTTAAGAAATGAATTTTGAAGAGTCTGAAATCACTCAGCCATTTCTGCCATACCAGTTGGTATTCATGAAGAGTTAGCAAAGCGTGTTGTAGTTTGTCCGCCTGTGCACAGCCTCAACTACAAGCTACATGTCTGTGAAGATCTGATGGTCACATTTTGTCTGGAAAAAATTTGAAAGCATCATTTATAGGCAGAACGCAACACACCACAACAAAATTTAGCCCTAAAAGTTGTTTGCTGCCGGTCATTTTGTCTCCTTTCATCGTGAAGAATATTCAAACAGGTTGGAGAGCGTCTGCCTCTATACCCACATGACCTCGGGTCTCATCTGTCCTGCTGCTGCTAATGAAGACGTGCCTGTGTAAATGAGGATGAGTTGAGCCTGACTGCTTCCAAATATGAAATGTGAGCCCCTAATGGAAACCGGGCTGAATTAGTAATAGAAAGCAGAGATAGCTCAGCTGTGTCCGCAGAAAAGGAAATAAAAGCTTTTAGCAGCAGTCTCTCTCTAAATCCCCATCCCTCCGACGCTCAGCGAGAAGCTCAGTCATATATTTTAATGAATTTCCAGGAAAAAAACTTTCAGCGCGATCTGTCGCTCTTATTTATTTATCGTCCTAAAATATAATTTTGGCTTCATGGCTTCAAGTTTTAGTGGCATGTTTGATATGAACTGGTTTTTCTGACTCATTGCTTGCAAAAGCTGCTCAGCATCTGTCACTAACTCAAATGCTTGAGGTAATGAAATATTGATTAACAGCGACGAAAGTACGAAATGAGATTGTTGTTTATTTGCTCTATTACATCTTGGTTGGTTTGTCTTCGCTCCCTGCAGACCCACAAAGCAAGGCTGCGTGATAGTAACAACCAAAGTCACATGGCTTTTTTTTGTGTAGATAGTAAATCTTGTGGACATTATTGATAACAATTTCCTTTTCAGCACTTTTGTGGTAATTGAATGAGGTCCAGCATGGTTTAGACATGCAGTTTAACAAAACCACAGATTTTATAGTCAACATTTGTGGTGAATCATGCTTTCAATGGGCACGCTTAACCGGTAGACTGCCAGTTATTTTTTTTCAGGATTGAGTTTTGCGCTGTGCAAAGTTTCAGAAAACGATTCACTCCGTCAGCCCGCCAGCCAATCCCTCCCTGTCCCCTCGTCATACGCGCACACTCACTTGCGCCCGTTTCACATATGACGCAGAAGCAGTGCATGAAGGCAACCTCACCAAACTGCATCGTGTTGAATGCTCATGGTGTTTACATAAGCAGCATGGTGGCTGCAACTTTTCTGCAGAGCTGCATGCTACTGAGAGTACTGTAGTTTCACATTTATAACTGCATATTCCACACACTTTTCAAGTCCTGCAAGCTCCTCCAAGCATTATCAACAATAAAATGCCTTGTGTCAACAAGTAATGGGATTCTGTCAACAGAGACGTTGTCAGAGGACTTTTATGTTGAAACGGTAGGAGTGAAGCTTGAGTAAAACAGACAGCTTTGTATTTCCTCATGTCTGTGGCAGAGAGAGACTTTTGAACTGCAGTAAAAGGTGACATGGAGTCAATATAATTATCCAAACACCAATATAGATATCTACTGCTTTTTTGCCGTTGCCGCTTGCCGATTAAGCATACATTCTTCATAGATCCTAGCTCCTTGATTTTGCGCTAAAAGTGGTTCCTTTGGAGGGTCCAAGGTCTACCAGTCTAGAACATAATGCAGCAAAAATATCCCTTGAAAAAACATCTCACAACTCTGACTGTGAAACATGCCGATTTTTGTTAATAGAAATGTATTTTCTATTTCTAAAAGGGTCGCCATTGTGTGTTCAGATCGTGTCCACAGAGTGCGTCCAGCTCAGTAACATGTTTCTTTGTCTCTCCCTCCAGATGAAGTCAACAGAGGTGGACCAAGGGCTTTTCACAGACAGCTACTGCAAAGTGTGCAGCGCTCAGCTCATCTCCGAGTCCCAGCGGGTCGCCCATTATGAGGTGAAGACGCCCCCTCACATTACCTCACATGACTCTGATACACCACACTCTTTTGTTGTTAATGAAAGGCCTGGGGTCAGCCTGTTTTGGCTCTCCTCCCCCAGAGACACTTGGCTGATCTATACACCTGAGCCCTGCAGCTGACATGCTGTCAGTACACACACAGCACACCTGAGTTTACCCTGGTCTTTTTTCAGCAAACCTCATCAGAGAATTACAGAGGATCTGAAGGAATAATAACAGAACATTGAACCTAATATATTATTTATGTGATATGCATGCATAATTTCTAAAACATAGATGATAAAGGTGCTGTGTAATGCTGTGTAATGCTTTTAACAGCAATAGATTATAGGCATGCTCAGTGTGACTCATAAGAGTGAACAAGCAAAGATATCACTAGGCGAGTGTCCATTAAAACTCAAAATGCCCAATTTGAATTTGCGAATATAAAATAATGGAATAAAAAAAAGTTGCTATACTCGCATGTGGTGATACTTGAGACAATTTGAAAAACTGCAATGGAGATGCTTTTTTTTGCTTCTGTTGATCACATGATGTACAACAAAGAGTGTCGGTAGGAAGTGGCTCCATGATGCAGCAGGCGCTACAAGGGATTACAGCTCTTTAAAAGTTCAGTGGATCGTCCGAAAGTTATAAATCCACAATTCCTCTGTGAAATCGTGGACGATCATCTCCCAGAAATCCCTTATACGTGGCCGCTCCCACGTTTAAGGGGATTGCCTTTTCATTATCGCTCACATAACACACCTACATCACCTTTGATTGTAAATAATGGCATCTAGTATGGTGGCTGCAATAGAAATAAACCTGCTAATGTTTTTCACATCCATTACCGTGATTCTAGGAATGTTATCGTGACAGGAGAAGTTGCATAACATCACTCAGTGGAAACACAGTCATCTCAGAGTTGTGTTTTATCAACATTTGAAAAAATATTGCTTACATTTTTGTGCAAATCTGTTATGAAAACACAATTTCACATTGCGTGATGCCATGTTGACACAACTGTGTAAAGAATCCAGGCTGCAAACATGACAGCTGATCCAGACAGAAATGAGAAAAACCAGTCAATCACCAGGAAAATTGGCATTGTACGTTTCTGCAAGCCACTGATATGTGTTTTATGTTATTATGTAGCGGATGAGTTGAACGTTAATATTTTAACACTGCTGTGGTTCGGGTAAAGTACAAATAACACTTGGTTACAGTTAGGAAAAGACTTGCTAAGTTGAAGTACCCAGTTTTTTGGGCACAATCCCACATGGTAATGCAGCTATATCTCTGTCCTGCTGCGGGGCCAAGTGGCATCCACATTAATGCCAGGACTGGAGGTTTTCCAGCAGAACATTGCATTGTAACAAGATGATGAGAGTTATTCACTTCACCTGTCAGTGGTTTTAGTGTTTTAGCTGATGGGTGTTGGTAATTATTACTGCCTTAATATATTTTCAGGTGTAGCTGACACCTCACTATTACTCACTACTAATCTGCTGAAATGCTAATGCCAGCACAGTTTGCTGCCACACTTTCCTCCTCCACTCAAGCCTCCTCCTCATGTCCTAAGTTTTCAGAAATTTAGTCCTCTCTGCAGAATCCATGTTGCTGCTTGGGTTCTTCTGAGAACTTCTTCGAGGGCTTTTTTCAACAATTCCGATCATGTATGTTGTATACATGTATTTGGCATGAATAGTTCATTCTTTGATATGTCCCTGACTTAAACCTTTGAAACCTGGACCAACATCACCCTTGCTGTGTTCAGATACAAATACCAGAGTATTTGAACCATCAAAATCTGAGAAAATCTAAGCAATGAATAATTATCATAACGATATACATTCAAAATTATTTTACAGAGTTATTATTATTATTTAAGCACTTTATTTCAGGTCATTTCCTTGTTTATTTTCTTTTACATTCTTTCTTTTTTATTTTTTGATTTGTTGTTTTTTGGCTGATCTTTAAGTAGTATTTATTGTCATTTTTACAAATTATTTTACACATTTTTTGGTCATTGCCTTTTACCTATAATTCTGAAAGACTTCAAACCAATTCGCTCAGGTCTCAGAGGGTTAATAGGTATATATACTATAAATACTATTTCCAGAAGGTCTTAAACCTTCGTATACCACCATCTGATTTAGTTTGACACAAAAAAACCAAGTGACGCTGATCAGCTACTTCAAGGACAGTTTGAGCAAAGCAGCCAGTTGGTTTCCTTCCTCCTGCCTCAGCGTGGTCAGGTAGTGAACCTTTCTGTCTGTGCAGATGCTGCCTCTCACTCATTGTCTCTTTGAGTTAGCAGACTGGTGAGTGCGGTGGCACTCCTGCTGCTGCTGGACGTCTGCAGTAACAGGAGTTGAAAGGACTCATATGAACACGGTGGTCCATTCTTGAAGTATCAGCAAAGGGCAGCTGCTTGTTTTCCCCTTGGAGACAGGAAGGAAATGATTTGAGACCTTGAGTCAGTTTAGCATTTTTATCGATTTTCCATTGTTGTTCCCAATAAAGAGTGGGTTGCTGCTGAGGTGAAAAATCATCAAAGAGAAATCAGGGTCTATTAATTGTATTTGACAGTGCCACTTTGTTCAAAGTTTGTGTTACTTTGTTTTTGAGTCAACTTTTCTTCTTCATCTCTTAACAAGTCAAAAGTGTATTCCTGCAGGGCTCTGTGCTGGCTGTGGTGCTGTGGAGTGCTATTTAAAGTAGTCCTAACTGTCCGCGGGTAACAGGAGAGCTGCTTTGTTCTTCAGGGCGTTGCAGGAGACAGGAAGTGGCTGCACCAATCCAAATCAAATATTCATTTTGTTATTGTGTAGTGGATGCTGAATACAGCGCTTGGCCTGTTGCCTCCTGGAGATGGAGCATATTTGGATTCTCTTTTAGCACAGTTAGGGTCTAATGCATCGTGACATGTTTGGGTCATGGTGACGACAGCGAGAAGAAGAAGAAAAAAAACCCCAGACGAAAATAAATGTGCAAACTTCCTTCAGATAGAGGAGGTAGTTTTGCACTTAAGATGATGTTTCAGTTCTGTTGAACATTGATTTGTCTATAATTATTCCTTTTTTTGCTGTTTGAAGATTCACTATTTAAAGCACTATCAAAAAAATCAGACAGCACTGATGAATATTGAATTGTGATGATGTCTTTGAAGATTTTTTTCCCCCAATGATTTCTAAATTTAATGCCTAAGTTTAATATTATTCATTTGTTAGCCCAGGGTTTC
The DNA here is from genome assembly GCF_008729295.1 of Plectropomus leopardus. NCBI lineage: Eukaryota > Metazoa > Chordata > Actinopteri > Perciformes > Serranidae > Plectropomus > Plectropomus leopardus. Next base: position 5,366,824 of record NC_056468.1, read on the forward strand.
AGCACAGCACCAGAACATGCTCTATTAAAGATTTACAAGCTTTTTGCACCCTGAGAGGGCTGGAAAATATTTAAATATTTATTTAAATATAATATACCTATATATCAATATTACAACAACATATGGTTGTTGGTTGGTGCTTTTAGATGTGATTTAGATAAGTAATCATCTGTTATGTGTTTATAATGCCTAAGTGGGTAAGACTATACCTGGTATCATTCATGATATATATTATAGAGGGATGGGTAAAAAAAAATTGATTCATCAGTGCATTGCAATATGTTTTTTCGATTCATAAAATCTTGAAATCGTTGTAATGATGCCCCACTCCTGTGGGGGCAGTGTGAGTGCCGCCGGAGTGCGATTGACGTTGTTCAGAGGCCCCGCTTGACCCCCAAACAACGGCTGTTGTTTATTCATCAGAATGGCGACAGTGGTGCGAGGTAGCAGTTTGCTAAAATCAGCGCTGACAACATTAAAAGCCTGCGTTTGAATACACAAAGTCGATACTAGTTCCGTTGTGTGTGAGCCTCGTGAGTCAGTATTAAAACAAAGCAAAAATACGACAAACCTACCTAACCATTTGAGCCGTCACCACGCAGATGTTTTGCAACCCGTTGCAAACACTAAAGCTGTGGATCACACACAAATGCAGGTTGACTAATCCTGCATAAATGTTTATGACTTTTGTTCAGCTCAGGCAAAAATGTGCACTTTTCTATAGTTTATTTTTAATTTTTATTTATTAAGGATTAATATAATGGTAAAATAAGTTTTGGTGTCAGTTTGTTCTAGATGTAATGAACACATGTCAGAAGGTATTCTAATGAATTATCTGGGTATTTCTGACATTAACTCACGTAACTGAATCGATATCGAAGCAACTGGATCAATATCGAATCGAATCGAAATCGAATTGAATCTTGACCCAGAGAATCAAAATTGAATTGTGAGGTTCTTGACAATACCCAGCCCTAATATTATAAATCATATTTTTGTCTATATGTGCATTTTTTAAAATCTATTTATCATTATTTTTTTATATACAGTGTTTGTTTGTTTTTATTAACTGTAGTTTTTGTATTTCTGAGCCAATTGCAATGTAATTTCATTCTCACATCGATACATATTGTCATCTTAAAGATATACCATTTTTCTTAAAATTCCTCATGGTATGTCTTTTTAACCTTTTCCATCCAAGCACACCACCTCCTAGAACATGCAAATACAGCTGAGACAATGACAGGCAGCCAAGAAAAAGCATATTGTGGCAGACTCTGTGATGACAGCATATTTTGTATCATTTTCAAAAGAATTGGTATAATATAGTATCATGATGAAACTTGTGATTTTCTCTGCTAGAAGCCAACAATGCCATTTGTACCTGAGGTGGAATGGTCAATGTGGCCATTTGAACCTGGGTGTGTATATTACCATTGCAGAGGCCAGCATCCAGGTGTCTGTAGCCAAGGTTGCTATCCATGCCCGCTGTGTAAATAGTCAATGTGGTTACTGAAAGTTTAAAGGTCCTGTTTTTGACTCCGACCTGCTTGATCTTATGAGTGTAACCTAACGAATTACAACCAACCCAAGTTGTTAGTGACCATGATAGATTTGTCCTGCAGAGAAGCTAGCCTCAGACCCTACAGGTAGGTTCTGGGGTAGACATGGAACTGGCAGCATCAGTAGCAGTAGTTTTTAGGTAAGTAGTGTGCAGGCTGCTCTCATGCACTGTTTGTACAGTTTCCTACAAAAAGTGATGTACCAAAATTTTTGGCACAAGGACAAGAGGATGCACTTTTTTGCTTTTTCCCTGACTGGATTTGGCAAACGTTTGTTTTACTAACTGACTCTGTTGGTAATGAAGAAGATTCTCCCTGCTTCAAATCCAATGTTTATTGTTGTTTGGCTTCTGATTGCACTGATAGTAGTTTGACTGTATATGTATGTAGCTGTGTTGCCCGTTTATGACAGATGTCCAAGACAAATTTCCCCTAAGGGAGACAATATAGGCTAATCTAATCTAGTCTAATCTAATGGAGGAGCAGATATGAGGGGCTGCAAAGCTTGGGACCACAGATTGGTGTTCGCAATGTTTCGGAAAGACAACAAGGACGATGCCAGTTGGTATTCAGCAGTCCAGAGGCAGCTGAGTGCTGAATGAGAAATGTTGAAATAACATCAAACTGGCAATGCCAGTGTATCACAGACACCTCATGGGAAGTGTTGATGACAAGGTACATGTTGCATAAAGGTTAAATATAAATAAATTGCATTTTTAGACTGTTACTGTCTAACTGAAAACGTGTTTATGTCGTAGCAGAGCAGAGGCTAATGCTGACATCAGGGTTGGCTAAAGGAGTCTTTTTGTCAAAGCGAGTAACTCCCACCCACTGAAATCATTTTGGCTGGCAGAGAGTCCAGACTGACACAAGGAGAGACACAGAATGTTGAGCTCAGGTTATCAGGATGGTCTTAACAGGTTGTCCTCTGGCCAACAGCTGGCATATAATAGAAACGCCACCAGTTCTGTCGAGTCACCCTCTCAGCTAACGCCTTCCAACTATGTTCCAGGTGGATGTGGAAGGTGGCTTTTGGCGTCACACTCGTACGCCGAAAGCACTGACAGAGCGGATGTATTTGACAAGTTCGGAAGGAAAGGTACAAGGTAGATTTATTTGTCATTTTTCTTAAACGTGGTTTAAGAAGAAATGAAATTAAATGGGCTATTACAGCAATTGTTATTTTGTTTGTCAAACTAGAAAAAAAAGTCATTTGGTTTCAATGAGCAAAAGTAGAAAATTGCTGCAGTAGTACTGAGCTCAGTACACAAAATGAATCTCTACATCTGGAGAAGGGGAAAAGGGACATGACTGAGAAAAAAGGGATTGTGGAGTTTTTAAAGCCTTTAGATTCATTCCATATCCCTCTTTCAGTTCAAACATTTTTGACAGACTGGTCATCTAAACCACAGCAACACGCCGATCTCTGATCTCGTCAACGTTTGAGTTTCCATACATTTCCTTTAATCGAATTCTGAACTCCAGAGTGAAAGCAGTGCTTGGGTGACAGTGGAGACAGGAGATGTAATTGATCTTTAAACCTCCTTTTCAAACACATCAAAGCCAGCGCTCCTCTGCAGAGCGGATCAGAGCCGGCTCTGGTTTACAGTTCAAAGACTCATGTGGCTCATGTTAATTTATGCATCCGTCTCTTTTTGCATGTGTACTGGATTGGGCACGCTGCAGCCTCATGTGAAAGACTGCCCTGCTCCGAATGCTGCAGGAGAGCCTTTTTTTTTAAATCACTGCCTGTTACTTCACAGAGAAAACAGAATGAGAAGTGACCTGGGAGCAAGGTTGGGGAGCCGTAATGTGTATATGTGTGCTGGTAGGACATTAATGTCGAGGAAGTGTTTTCACACAGAAATATTGAAGTTCTTGAAAGCAATTAAATGTGAAATACCAGTTTCTTTTATTTGAGTGAAAAGCCAGTTAATGCAGTATTCGGTGTGCCTCCGTATGTAGCATGGATGTTGGTTATAGCTTGGCTGTTGGTTCATTTAGGCACTCAATAGGTATGTTTCTATTTACCTGTTTCTATGTGCATTTTTAAATGGTGGTTGAAAAAGTGGGTAGAAACAGCACAAACTAAAATAAAAGGCCAAAATATTGAAAAAACATTTTTTTTACTCCCAAGGTTGAGTTGGAAAAGTTGTGGTGGAAGTTTTTGGAAACTTGCTGCTACATTGAGTTACATCTCAGAGAAAATAGAATGGAGTGACCCAGGAGTAGTCATAAGGCAGGTGGTGGAATATATGTACGCAGGTAGAATACTAATGTTGAGGAATCATTTTTATATAGTGCAGCTCCTTCAAACAACATAGCGTAAAAAAAACTATCCAAGAATTGGCAACATTGATAAAAATGAAAAAGAGTTTTTATCAGAAAATGCATATTGGTTCCAATTATCTGTTATCAGTCTGATTAACTACTTGTTATTGGTCTGTATTGGCTCTGAAAAAACAATATCAGTCGACACCTATTCCTTATCTCCATTGTCAACTAAAATGTTGAAATACTGAAATATGCAAAAAGACTGCAGAGCAGAGGGGGGGGCTACAGAGTGAGATAATAATTCTTTGAGGGTTTATCACTATGAGAAACAACAATCACATTACACAAAGTCATTGTTTATATGAAAATATTGATCAGTGCAACTTTAAAAGGGCATCTTTAATCAAGGCACACATCCCCAAAAAACCCTATAAATAAGTATTCCAGCTTTCAGCCAGAGAAGACAAATGTCAACTGAAATCAGTTTTCCTCAAGCTGTGAGAAACCACAAGAGGAAAGGTCTGTGGAGATGATTTATTTAAAAGAGAGGGAACCCAGAAATTGTGTATTTCAGAAGAATGCACTGTACATGCCACAGCAGACTACCTGTGGCACAGTTCATCCATCTGCAGCACACTCCAGCCTGAATAATCTCATTCCACACATCCGGGGACAATGCCTGTCAGATGGTATTTTTCAGCACCACTCTTTTTTGCAACACGCCACCATGGCAATATGAAATTCCGATTCAAAAGAGAGTATTTTATAGTATTTTATTTTATTCATTTTGTGTGGAGATGCAGCAGCCAGGCGACGATACAATAACCAATGCATGGGGGAGACTCCTAATGGTAGAGTTTGGCTGACTTGTGCTGCTCTGAGTGTTGTGCTCTTTGTCCACTTCATGTCTTCACTAATTGTTTTCCATTATCTCGGATGCATTGCAAAATGAGTTTGCTTAAACGTTTATACGCTATTTAGCTGGTGCTGCTGACCAGACAGCAGTTTCTGTTGGTTTGCAAGGGGAGTAGAGGCGTTTGGAAATTTAGGCGATGTACAGTATGACCTTAAAGCACATAAAACCCTGCTGTGGTTTTCAGGTTTGGTATCAATCTCTTACAGATTATACAAGTCCAGAAAAACTATTTCCACTATTAGCTTCTTACTGTAAAGGTCTAGTTTTTAAGATTTCAGGGGGAATATATTGTCAGAATTGTAATCTAATATAATAACTATGTTTTCTTTATTGTATAATCAACTGAAAATAATAATCATTGTATTGTATTACCTTAGAATGAGCCCTTTATATCCACATAAAGAGGGGGTCCGTGTCTACGGAGAGCGCCATTATGCACTGCCATGTTTCTACAGTTTTCACACTGGTCAGGGTAGTTAGCAGCCCCTCTGTGATGAGCAACATCAGAAAACCACTGAGCACTTTTTTAATGTAAAACTGCTTTATTCAATGTTTTTACCTGTTAGAACCCCCTGGTCTGTTTTTTTGGAGAGACTTGATCATTTGGCTCCCGATGAAAACCTCCTGAACAATAAACACTGAAGGAATTCTAACCGGGAGAAGTTTAGGCAGGTTGCAGTCTGTAATCCTCACGGCTGGAGAACACTAAATCCTCCTAAGTCTTACATACTGAACCTTTAAAGAAAAACTTCCTGATTTTCAACCAACTTTGTATCGTAACAGTGAGTAGTCTGTGTTAATGAACTACTTCTCTCCATCTAACCAGTGCCTAGATATCCCTGTATGACCCCAGCCAAATACAGATGACAGAAAATTTGTCTTCTGGTGGTATTTTGCTGGTTCTTGGGGCTGTTGCTGGATCTTCAGGCTGTACTTATGCATTTCCCTATTCCCCATCATCATGCCATGCTCCCACTGTGGAAACAAAGAGTATATAAGCCCATGATTAGACGATAACGGCCCTACTAAAAATGGAAAAGTCTTTCCTTTGTGGTTTTTAAAGAAAAATTTAGGTTCATATAACATTGTGAAAACAATACTTGAACACAGATCTGCAGAAACAATCGAAAGCCCTGTAGTATGCATGCAGGCCAGTAGTTGGTGGTTCAACTTTGTAATGACACACCACACCACACGCATGTGCGAAGTGCGTCCTGGACGTCACCGATGTCTCCGTTCTTGCAGGATCTGCGCATTGCCAGTTTACAAAGCCACAGAAGGGGTTGTGTTTTTTCCAAAAGATTACACTCTGGGACCTGGTTTCAAAAGTTTCAGTTTTCAGGCCCCGAAAACACCATAGTCATGTGAACAAAAGGCCAAACTGCAACAAAAGTTTAATGTTTCACCCAAGAACCATTGCCATGTAAACGGCCCCTCAGTGCACCGAGAGATAGACCTGCCTCTCTCTCTCTCTTTCTCTCTCTCTCTGTTGATGAAATGGTAGTTTGGTTCGGTTGTTAGCAGCCGGCTGACATTGTGTTCAGCGTACATACTTGCGTAACATCACCTACCAGCGGGAGTGTGTGTTGGTCTGGTGCAGCGCAATGCATTCTGGTAGTTGTCGGTTTTCTACCTATTAAGCTAATGTGAATGCCACAGTCCTTTTTCTCTGTTTTATATGGTCATGTAGCAACAATTCAAAAGTATTTGCGTTTTTCTGCTTCATAGATGGTCCTGTTTTATTAAAAGACCATCTTTCCAGCAGTGGAATACGGAAGCCCTAAGCTACCATATATTCATACTTTTTTTCCCTTCATTTTCACATGATAACAGGATAATTTTCTCAAGATAATGAAACTGTGTTTTTCCAAGGTAACAAAATAGTTCATTTGAGACCTCAAGATAAAACAATACCATAATAGTAGGCAATTCATCGAAATAATGTACTTGAAACATAACACAGTGTAGCAATGTCAGAGGAGCAGGAGAATATCGACCGCTGCATCACACAGGGTGGAAGACGTGGTGGCTATTTTTGTCCAGTTTTGACAAATTGAACAAGAGGAGCAGACTGATATGCTTGTTAGGTCCCGATCCATGACGTTAACTTGACAATAAGCTGTCTTAACGTGAACACTTGTGTCGTAACATTCACTCATTCATTCGTTTAAAAAACATTTGACAATAGAAAGCATTTAAGCACAAAGCAAATGCTTATCTACATTAGAGTCCAGGGAATCCATCAGTCAGCTTTCACGTCCGACAGAAATCTCTGGCCTTTCAAATTTAATTTGTTATCACAAGATCTCAAATTAATTATGTCGTTATCTGGGGAAAACACAGTTTCCTTATCTCGAGATCTCATGAAAATTATCCTGTTATCCCCCCAAAAAAGTATGAATATATTGCCACTAAGGGCTTCCATAGTGCAATACATCTTTAATGGACAAAAATAAAAAACACAGACTAACAGCAGGCTTTGTATTTAAAGCAGCAGGGTAGGTAGGGTTGTAGGCTGACAGTTCTACATTTTACTGTCGTCCATATGCAGAAAAACTGGCCCTCATGACAGAAATAGTTTTGCTGAAGTTTGGAAATAGTCTTGCAGTATATGAAAATAAACTTGAAATGAACGTGATACTGTACAAGATGGAAAATAAACATTGTATGACTTTACGGTCACAATGTGATGCTATCTCATCTCTTTCTGTGGCCTGGATGTGAGCTACCATCTCTTCGTCTTGTCCTGGCTATTTTGTTTGCTGTAGTCCCACATTCAGCGGTCCAATCAGGCTGTTGAATATGTATGAAGCTGTAGATGTGTGGGGGAGACCACAGGGCCTAATAACTGCGCTTTGCTCTGGCGATATCATCTGCCCTCAAGGATGCCCGCATGGCCGTCTCATCCTCAGTTTCCCCCTCCTTGCAACACTCGCGTGTTGTTTGTGATTATCATCTTCTCTGGCCTCTGTGTGTCATTCAGGGTGAATGTACTCCAAAATGCGGGCCTACTGTGCATCAACACTGGAGAATCGGATGGTGAAAATGAAGTTGTTGCTGTGATAAGATGATGCATCAGTGAGAAACTCATAAATCCACACTGGGGACTTACAGGAAAGCAGAATAATGTTTACAGTTACATGAACTAAAAAGTCAGAAGCTGTTTGAGAAGACATTCCCATTTGTAGAAAGTATAAGGGTGATGCTGAAGACAGTTCATTGGAGTGCAAGTTGCCTAAAGGGCAAGTTTACATGAAATTTAGAATAGAAATGGCAGTGGCTTTTAGAATATATTCATTTGTGAGTGTGACATTTCCTGTGTTGGAAGGTCAGCAGGCTGTCTAACTGGCTCAGGATACCTTTGTTACTACAATATAGCTATAGCTGTAGACTATTTGATCTGGATAACTTCCGTCACATTTAAAATGCTTGATTATTGTGAATATTTGTCTAAACTTCAACATTTAAGTCTTGTGTTTTTGTTTGAATTTTTTGGTTCCATTTTACAGGTACTACTACAAGTTAATGTTTTTTTGTATTCTAAGGGTACAGTAGTCTTTGTTGTGTCATGTTATGTTTGTCTGTGAGCATTTCTAAAATCCTAGGAAAAAAAAATCCTAAAATCTTAGAAACGCCCTAAAATGTTAGAAACGTCAAAAAAAAAAAAAAAAAGATCCTAGAAAATCCAAAATCCTAAAATCCTACACAGTTGCTGAAATTAGAGAAGTGTCTTAAAATCCTAGAAACATTTAAAATTCTAGAAATGTGCTAAAATCCTAGAAGTTAAACAAACATTGTGATTCAGTGTATTGCTCTTCTGTGTTCTGCATTTAATGTTAATGTTAATTTGTTTCTCAAAACTTTGTCATTTTAAATGCAACAAAAAAGCAGAATAACCAAAGTAACAGCCTTACAATAAAGCTTCATATAGCAATAAAATAAGGATGCAATACAAAAAAAAAAAAAAAATGCCACTCACCTACTTTATAAACCCTAAGCTATTACACATTCTCTCCGTTCACATGGTTTCATATGCACACTGCCAGCTGGTAGCATGTGGGTGTAGGAGAGTGTGTCAGTTATTGACGAGCTAATCTGCATTTTCCATGCCCGCTCTGTTTGACCTTTGCAAATATTGATTTTTGAGGGAGAGGATTAGTGAAGCACAGTAGCTCAGTATTAGTAGTAGTAGTTGCCCTCTGATTCTATCATTCTGATCAGACACAAAGAGGGATTGTTCAGGATGGAAGAAAATAAATTTTGAGTCACAATTTCCACCCAACATGTCTCTTTGCGCGAGCAGGCAGCAAACATATACAGCAACTCATTTGCTAACTCACCGACTGCCACGCATGTGTAATTAAGCCAGTATACCAGTGATACTCAACTTACAGCCTGCAATAGGAGGCTGGGTGCCCCCCAACAATTTGTAAGTCGAATTATTCACACTGGGAATTGTTTTTGTACTTTTAGTGTACAAAAGTGCTTAAAACAGCATGAAAATAGAGCTTGTTTATCAAAAAAGTGGAAGATCCCCTGCACCCCCCGACAGAGGTCCCAGCTAAGCCCCTAATGTCCACAAATCCTAGAAACAACCTAAGATCCTAGAAACATCCCAAAATCCTGGAAAGTATCTCAAGATGTTTCCTGAGGTCCTCTCTAAGATTTTTGGATGCTTCCTAAAATGTCCTAAAATCCTAAAAATGTCCCAAAATTCTAGAAAGATGCTGAATCCTAAAAACATTATACAATCATAAAAATGTCCTCCAAAATGTCTGGAAACAACATAAAATTGGGAAATATCCTAAAATCCTAGAAACATCCTGAAATCCCGAAATGTCCTAGAAATTTCCCCAAATCCTAGAATCAACCTAAAATCTAAAAATGTTCTAAAATGCTAGAAATGTCCTGAAATCCTTGAAACTTCCTAGAATGCTAGAAAATGTCGTAAAATTCTAGAAACCTGTATGTATCACAGTAGCATACACACACCAGCATTTTTCAGTGAAATGTCCTCTTTTTAATAAATGTACACTCACACAAGAGACTTTCACTTCCTGAAGGGCAAAGTTGCAGCGCTGGCATTTTTTCTCTTCTCCAGCCTCGCTGCAGTCCGTCATGAGTCGAACGTGTTTGTCAGATATAGAAAGAAACTAATTTCCATGATCCCTTCTTAATTACTTCTCATGCATCATTAGCTCAGTGAGGTCTCCTAATAGTACTAACAGTCAGCAGGTCAGTCCGAGAGTTTATAGATGTTCGTGTCTGCGTCTGCAAGAGTGATACCCACACTGCACCCATCGATCATCTCCTGTCACTTTCATACGCTTTAGAGTTAATGGGATGGAAATATTAGCCATTTCTAGTGCTGACAGAAAATAATCTACAGTAATGAAACGAGCCTGAATCATCACAGTGCCTCTGATAATTGAGGAGGCTGAGAAGTGCCGTTCCAATGAGCCTGTAGTGTGAGAATGGAACACATAATCAACAGTAAAGCCACTTTGCTTCCATATGAAAGTCCTTTTCATTAAATTGAAATGGAAGAAGACAAACGTGACCTCCTCAGGAATCCGTCTCCACGCCATGTGCTAAGAAGAAGGTAATTAAAATGCCTCCAAACATATTGGCACAAAGAAAAGTGGCCCAAAGCTTCGTGTGTAAGCAAAAGCTGCACCGCTGAGATGCTCAGCCCTTTTTATTTAGTTCACTCTAATGCAACAGCGTTTGCACAGTTTAATTATGAGCCCGTCTCACTGGAAAACAGTGAAGCGAAGGAGGGGCTATTAATGGAAATAGTCCTAAGAGATCAGTTGTTAGCCTGCCCTTTAAAAGGCAGCGTTGGTGAGCGCAGAGAGAGAGAGAGAGAGAGAGAGAGAGAGAGAGAGAGAGAGAGAGAGAGGGAGAGAGAGAGAGAGAGAGAGAGAGAGAGAGAGAGAGAGATAGGTGAAACAGTCCTTTCGGCTCTTGAAAGATGATTAAACGAGTTCGAGAACAGACCCCGAATCTTTCTGACAGGGAGGCGATTAGCCGATGAGGCGTGTCAAATTAAAAGAGCGTGAGATGCAGATTCCACTTGCACTTAGATTGAATTCTTTCACAGTTTCGCTCATGACTCAGCTCATAATCCCAGGCAGGATTTTAATTTCAATATAGCACACCCCCCCCTTTCTCCTCCCCGTCACATGTGCTTCCAGAGGCACAAATTCACAACAACAGGATGCATTTTCAACAGTGTGATTCTCGCCTTTGGTGGCGTGGTGAAATTGTTTTGTTGCATGCTATGATAATGTCGTGCATCACGGCTGCTGCATGACTACAGAGGATGTACCGAGTTTAACATTTAGTGAGAATATGGTATTCATTAACATATTTGACAGGCTTTGATCAAGATATTTTGTGGGTCTTTTTTGAAATTTACTTGAGATTAAATAACAGTATATCAGTTTAAGCTTCTCATCCTCATAAGTCCAAGTCAAGACTCCAGGATGTTACTGCTCCTGCCTCTCACACTGCTTAACCCTTTTTTACTTCTCTATTTATTATTTTATGTGAACGTACAAAAACAAAATACACAATCAAATACACATGAAAACCATTCAATTATATAAAAAGGAAAAGAAAGAAAGACAGAGAGAGAAATGAAATGAAAAGATAAAGAAATAAATATAAAATACAATTAACACATAAATAAGAGGGATAAAAAGAAAAAGGGGCGTAACTATATAAATAAAAACAGTAAAATAAAATAAGGGTTGAAAATAAGTAAAGAGGCAAACAAAAAATATGTAGACAAGTGTAAGTTTTTCTCGGGAGTAAACAGGGTTTGAACAGCTTGTTCTGACTCCAAACTCATCAAATATCGCTGCTTTGTCAGTGATCTGAGTGTCAGATACCTTACATAACCTTTCGCAGAGGTACAATATGCACTTGGTGCCGCAAGTTGTCGACACCACAGGCAGCAACCCAACTCGTCAAAAACTGCAGTTTAGTCAGTTGACCAACACCGACGGACAGAAGTACACAGAGGTATGAAACACATCAGCCGGCAGCAACTTGTAACTCTTCCTGCCAGCATGAAGAGTAAGAAAGTCTGTATAATGCGAGCAGGAGAGGAGGTGGACAAGTCAAACAAACTTTGGACTTTTACCCTGGAGCCCACTGTTTGTGTCCTGTGTGAAACCAAAAGTCAATAGAGTTATGTGAATAACAACAAAGTGCGCTATCATGTGTAGTACATATGTGACATTACATGACATCTCTTTATTGTGAATGTCATGTCTCAATGACACCTTGTGGACTTTGGCACAAACATTCATTTTGAGTCAGTCATTGACTCATTAGACTATAATGGTCATACTTCAAGGCTGCATTGACCATTCCAGCTTTAATTTTGTGTAAGTAATTACTTTTGCAGTTGAGTAATTATTAAAATATTGTAATTACCTTTCCACAAACTGAGTCATGATGGGGGCGATAGATCAAGGTCAAATTAATAAAATTATTGTAATATGTGAGCGTATGTGAGTAAAAGAACTGCTTTTTCTCCCAAAATACATTCAAGTAATAGTGAAAATTATTATTTTTTAAAACAACACCAAGAACTGCAAAATACTGAAAAAAAAATACAGAAGAACAAGTAACTACCCGTGTCTCAAAAGACATTAAGTGAGAGAATTATATAATTATTATATTTCATGGGCTGTGATCGAGTTATTTTGGAGGTTTGGTGAGGACGGGTTTTTTTTTTTTATCATATAGTGCATAAGAACAAAGCAGTCTCCACTTTGTGTTGCAGCGCTCACATACTTTTTTTTTCTCATCAGTCCAACTTTCATGAGAAATCATCTTGAAATCCACTGATGGAAAGAAGAACAAAAGCCTTCTAAGCTCTGGGGAATGGGAATGAGATATAATATTAGGAGCTGTCAAAAAAAGAAAATCAGTGGAGTGAAAAGTCCTCGGGCTTAGCGGGGAGACAATGTGCTGGAATCGTCCACAGAATCATAATATATTTACTCTTTACATGTGTTTCTGACAGCGCATTAGAAATAGCTCAGCCTGACTTGCAGTGTTTCATGGCACGGTCATGGGTAGACAGGTACAAGCAGACCTGTAAGTGTGTGTCACTCACACTCTGACAGGGCGTTTGTGTTTCTTTAGCTCAGCAGGTGACGCTGTCAGGGGTGTAAAAGCACAACTGAGGCGACACAAACATTCGCATGATGTCACTTCTCTGGAAACCAGTGAAATAGCTGCATTTGTGCTTTCTAATATGGGATGTTGTGTAAAGCCGGCGGGCCTGTTCTCTTTGATCTCGGAGGGTTTTGTTTGCAGTCGATACCGTATTTTTAGTGGGAGTTTAAGAATTGACTGCATGGCCTACTTTCGTGACAGCGTTCCGTCAGCCGTCTCAGGGTTTGCTCTCCGCTTTGTCTACCGATCTGTGCTCAACAGTCCTTGTGCCTGCTGCCAAGAGGGTTTGGCACATGCCAAAAAAGCCCAGTCAGCTTCCAGTGTGCTGTCGTCTTAGTGTAGAAATGGTTAAATCCTAGAAAAGCAAATGGATCCGTCTAGTAATCATCAAAACAATGATGTGGCTAAGCTTGTGTTTATTCACATCGGACTGTCAGCAGTGAAGAATGAAGTTGGTTCCTGTCCGCGAAACAAATTGAGCCTTGATTTATGCTCTGATTGCAATTGCTTGTGTTGTGTGAGCCAGCTGAAGAGAGGTTCCAACAGTGGATATGTTGGCAGGTATTAGCGTGACAAATGCAAGGCGACAGGGAAAATAATTTGGAATGAGAGGTGTTTGGCCAGTTTATGTTTTTTCAAATTTAAATAACATTGACAAGAACAAGGCTCATCCACAATCCCGAACACTACAGTATATCTCTGTTTAACCATTTCAAACCTGGATAGGCATCAGTTTTCTTGTGCTGTTTAGACACCTTTCACAAGCATTTAAACCTTTAAGACAAATTGGTTTGATTTCTTTAGAAAACATGTGGAAAAAGGCAGTGAGGAACTTGGCAAGAAATGTCCCACAAATCGCAAGGAATGTGTAAAAGATGATAAAATAAAAGTGTTAAGAAAACCATGGTTATACATTTTATTTTTATTTAAAATTATGTTTAAAAAATGTTTCTATGTAATTTAATTCAATTCTTAGGTTTCAAAGGGCTTAAGTAGAGGTGGACATTCACACTCTAGTACTTGATTCTGACGTTAGTATTCATTTAGCGTTTTGCTTCCCAACCTCCTACTTGTGAACATGAATTTCAAGATTTTTTTTCCTATTTAAAATAGGTTTAAACTTATTTCATTGCAGAGCTGCGCACAAAGTTGTGCTTCACTCAGCTCGTCCTTGCCTCGCTGTCACTCTCTCTGTTTATTATGAGACACTATGAGACGACTGCTGCAGGAGTGCGAGCTCTTCACCAGGGCACTGTTGGTCAGAGTCCGTCCAGACATATACACACAGTGACAGGGATAACTGTTGGCATTACATGGCTAATGGTACCTAACAGTTTTTAATAGGTTTAATGATAGAATCAAGATGTTTCAATGTCAATGTGGGTTGAGACCATTTAAAAAAATTGCCAGATATCAGGCACTGCTGTGTTAGCTCATGCTAATGGGGCAAATGTTGAATTGACCAGGGAGACAGCATCTCTTGGGTTTGCCATACTATTGGTCTGATGGCCCCTGATTCCAGTCTCTTAATAGTCCAGAATAGCTCCAGTTGACAGCTCATTATCCAAAAATCTTGCTCCAAAGGGCGATTTCTCCAAAAATATGCTACACACTCCCAAAACAAGTATATGGCTAATTATTGCCTCTGATTGACTTACCGCGATACCAGTCTCACTCTTTATGCCTAAAGCCAACCAACGCAGACAAAAAGCACGAGCTAATCAGTGGCAGAGTAAGGCAGCTTATGCCTTCACCATTGTCAGAAGGTCCAAACATGTCATTCTGCATAATAATTTGCCGTGCGCTTCAGTTTGGGAGAAATGGCCCTTTGTAAAAACAAAGGGCAGCAGGCTGTGGTACAAACAGGTATTTGGTCTAATGTGACATTTCTTGCACTCTTCAGAATTAAAGGCTGCCAAAGCAACGGACAGTCCCCCTCTGGAGACAGTTTCTTAAATTGTTAAGTCTATCTTCCGTAACATTAGCAACAGAAAGTTGCTGATTTTTCTTAGGTTTTAATGTATGGATAATTAAATTAATTAACCAAGTTAATTGAAGCCATTGTCATATCATTGTTCAATATATATATACATATATCTATAGATAAAAAATAAAAATAAAAAAATAAAAAAGAAGAATCAACATATAATCATCAACAAGAACTCACTTGACCTATGTCTGATCATAGCCCACAGAGCAACCAGTCATCTTTCTCTTTTTCCAAAAACAAGAACTAGTTGAGGTGAGTAAGTGAAGACGTCCTGAAGTAACAGATCTGAGAGTGTAGCGGTAAGGAGAGTGCGGCTGTGCTGATGAATAGGTCCATTCCAACTGGAGCTCAGCAGGAGCACTGATGCTCCTACATCCAGCCACTTCCATTAGTCCTCCACCGTTTCTCATTTCATGTACAGTCTGAAGCCAGCAGTAAAACCATTTTGAACTTTAATACAGCGCAAAACCTGTAAGGTGTTTCCTTCTGTGTATTGCGGCTGGTCTGTGATGCTCTTTGCCATCTAAAGGGATGAAAGGAGAAAAAGATCTGAAGGACTCTCTGGATAGACCTCCGGCTCCCTGCTGTTCAAGAGGCATCAAGGAGTATTTCACCACTGTTAACTGCAAGTTAAGAACATATGACTCTCCAGAGTCAGCTGCAACCCAGAGTGCCAATGACGAGTTTGCCAGTCTAGTCACCAGTTTTTTATGAAATCACACAAACCATTCAATTCAATTTTAAGGAGAAATTCACTAGTTCTGAAATCTGCTGACTAGCACGCAGGCCACTAACTTCCCTTAGAGAATGGGTAGCGTCGATGTGAGCTGTTTTTCCAGAGAAGCTCACCTGGGAGTCCAGAACTGAACCAAGATATTTAAAGTTTGTCACCATTTCAACATGTTGGCCATCATGTGAAAGTGGCTCAGTTTTCACATCTTGTTTTGTGTAGATAATCAATTCTTTAGTGTTGGTCACATTTTCTTACTTATTGTACATAAATACTATATGTAAAATAAGAATTATAGTTTCCTGGACATTTTTCCCTATTCTTAGTTTATTTTATTTTCTACCTAAACTAGGTAAAATGTCTGGCAATTTGTGAGACATATTTTACCAAGTGGGCCATTGTCTTTTTTTCCCCCATGTTTTCGAAAGAAATGAAACCAATTTTCTCAGTTTTCAAAGGGTCAATAGCTTGTGAAAGGTGTCTGAATGCAACATGAAACTGATGTTGATCCAGATTTCAAAGTGTTAAACAATCTAAAATATTCCTCATTAATCATAAAGTCATTAATAGATAAAGACAACACACGGGGAGAGAACGCAGACCTTTATTGCTGTTGGCAGCTGCCTGCTGCAGGTGGAAAAAAGCAGGTGAGCAAAAATACAAAACAATGAGCTGAATGAAGCTAAAATGCTCATCAAGCTTCAAGGGAACTGCACAGTTAGGAAATAATTATTTATAGGTTCCTCACTATAAGCAACACCTTTCACGTTACACATAGTCATTTAATCAAGTTTTAATATAAAAACAAAATGATGCAGCTTTAAATGTAATTTTATTTGTGAGGTGGAAGAAATGTTTCTTCTTTCCTCTAAAATATGAAAATGAAATGACGTTTATAGGCATGAATTACCCCGAAAGTATGGTGTTGGAGGGATCCTTCAGCTTTTCCAGACCCTACATTTAATGGCCAAACCACTTCAGCACCTGAGTGGCCATCTCTTAAGTTAATTATTTTGGCAGTTTGTCGTTGTTTGACAGTTTAAAGAAACAATAGATTGTAAAAAAGTGAGGAGACAGCAAGAGGGATGACATGCAGCCCGAATCAAACTGGGTGGTTGTGACTACATTTATATCTATATATACTGCATTTAGATATACTGCTAGACTTTTATATTAGTAACAAGTTGTATCGTTACTCATAGCTGACATGGCTTTACTTATTCATGCTGACATGTACAGTGGTTATCCATTAAAGTGACAGCGGAGCTGCATGGTGTCAGATTAATTCCTTCTAAAGTACCTCTGAGGGACCACCTGAAGGGGTCTTACTGATCACATTGGGACGACTTTGAGGAAGTGCACAGAGTTTACAGAACAGTAGGAAGGCTTTCTTGCTGTGCAGCAGCTCCAGTTACCGAGTCTGGTTTTTGTCCTGAGGCTTAAAAAGAACACTTCTACTTATCTGCAGCCGTCATTCATGTCACAAGTGAAATCAGCTGTTATTCTTTTCTTTTTACCATCAATCATTCAAAGCATTTTGTCTGTTTGTGTATTTATCCAGTATAAATGAATGCCATAAAAGAGTGGAATAAAAAGAGAGGTTGATGGTACAAAATACATATTAGAGTATTAACACTAAGATGAATTTCAGAGGTGCTTGTTAAGCTAAATGACAAACAGAATTAGCAGCAAAGCTGCAATATGAGCACATTTGGACATGTAAAAATGCAACAGTACACACTCTGAATTATAGTCAGAATCTCCATTAGTCAGGAAATTCATTAACACTGTGACAGAACAAGGACACTTGGTTTGGATTGAAATTCTTTCATAAGCAAAAGAATACCTTGTATGCACACTCTTTCATGCTACAGAAATAGTCATTGTAACAGTTTTAGTTGATTATACTGGTATATAATTGATTATAACTGTGGGGCATGCTGCAGCAGACATGTCACGCTGCTAACATACTCCATGTATTTCAGCCAGATGAGTCGTTTACATGTTATATTTTAATCATAAAGTCTGCAGACACTCTTTTAATGCTGCAGACTTAAAATAAATTATATTTGAAGATGACATTGTAGGTAGTTGACCACTTCTCTGCAGAAGTTGGGGAAATGTTGTACAACTTGGAACATCCTGGTAACCTAGGGGTTAAGGCGCAAATACACCAAGCTGGCCAGGGGTTTAGTTGTATTTCAGTCTACGCTATCAGATAAAGGCATAAATTGCCTACAAATAATACATATACATAAATAACAAGACTGAGAGTCGGCAACCATCTGAGCAGTTTTTTGAGCCTAAATTTGAGCTAAATGCACATATCAATTTTAGCAAGTTTAAAGTTTACCATGTTTGCCATGTTGGTTATAAGTGTATAAGCATGCTAACACTTTTTAATAAGCACTTAACACTCACAGCACAGCTGAGACCAATGAGATTGTCATTAGTTTTGCAGGTATTTGTTCACAAACTAAACTATTGGACAAAATGAAACTTTGACTAATTTGCGGGGCTAAGATAAAAAAAAAAAAAAATAACGAAAAAAGGGAGGAGATCAAAGTTATTACAACACATCCTCTGAGGACCATGAATGTCGGTGCCAAATTTCACAGCAAACCATCCACAACTAAAAAGTAATGCATCACTCCATGTAGTTGTTTTGAGAAATTTGACAGGACAAATGAAAACTTTGACCTGCTGTTGGTGCCAGCGACAAAGTCCGAGGACCATTAGAAAAAACATGAAATAGACTCAGCCTCTAAAAAGCCCATTACGTTTTAGTGGGCACAAAATGTGTGGAAATTATATGCAGCCTGGACGAAAACAATGCCAATATAAAGCCTTTTACCAACAGTTACAGAGTCAAATGCATCATCACGTGGTTAAGGTGAAGTGTGCACAGTTTGGTTAGATTTAGGAAAAGAAAATTACTTGGTTAGGTTTAGAGAACACACACACACGCAAAAAGAGTGCCAGGTGCCCTCCGCCTGATTGGCGACTTATCACACAGGGAGAGCTTCTGTCCAGCCGTGTTATAAACTAAGACTGCCAGGATGTTTATTATAAAGCATCGAAAGGTGGCTTTTGGCATCAATAACTTATGCTGAAATCACAATGTGGGTTTCCAATAACCGTCAAATTGCACAAATTGAAACTGGTAATAAAAATATGCCTAATGGAAACAAGTCAGTTTAAAAATATTTATTGCAAAAAAGTTTTTATGCTCACATGAGGCGGTATTCCAGGCTATTTGAAAAGGTTGTATTTCACAAAACTGCAACGGAAACACTATTAGCTTTTATAGGTCATATGATGAAAGAACTGGCTCCCTCATGATGCAGCAGGCGCTTTAAGAGTTGTTACTGTATTAAATAATTTCAAAAGCTGAGCATATCAGGCAGAATTTTTCGAATTCACTATTCCTCTGTGAAATGGTGGACTATCACCTCCCAGAAATCCCTCATATGTGGCCGCTCCCATGTATAAGGGGCTTGCCTTTCCATTATTGCTTGCATAACACGCCTGCGTCACCTTTGATTAGAAATAGTGACGGCTAGTGTGATGGCTGCAATAGAAGTAATCCTGCTAATGAACATCCATCACCATGCTTCTTGGAATGTTATTGCATAACAGTTCGTATAGCATCACTTAATGGAAACACAGTCATCTCGCAATTGGGTTTTATCAACATCTCGAAAATATTGCTTAAGTTGTACACAAATCTGTAATTAAAACCTGCCTAGTGACAAAGCGGTGCATTCTGATGACTTCAGAATGAAGATGGGCTGAGATATTTCATGTTGAACCAAAAAAGTCAAGCTGCTGGTGGCGCTGGAGGAAATGTCTTGGGCTTACCAAAATCAATAGGATTCATCCTCTGGTGACTTTTAAAGTCTGTACATAATTTACCAACAATCCATTGAGTAGTTGCTGAGATATATCAGACCAAAGTGGTGGACAGACAGACTAACATTGGTGTACATAGAGCTGTGTTGCTAAAATGGCTGAAAAACAGTTTCTAGTTTAAGCGCTTCCTCGTGCTCAGCTGGTCCGTAAAGACTGGTTTCCTCACAGCTGTATAAAGAAGTTGCCAATTTGTTGAAATCTATCATGTGTAACTGATGCTTTTTAGCAGGTAAATGTGCTGCAGGTTGCTAATGTTCGACACTAGTTGAACTGTCCTTTCCACTCTGCTGCTTTATTTTGAAAAGCTTTGGCAGAACTTTGCTTCGTTCAGTGCTGGAAGCGTCGAGTCCTTGGTGGTCTCTCTGAGTAAACACACTGTAATCCCCCCACAAAACCCCGCATGAGCCCGCTGTTTTGATGTAAACGAGTGATGATTCATGAGATAATGCCTGTTTTGAGTGTGGACTGCAGTGCTTTTCCCATGGTTCCATGCAGTGAAGAGTTTGTCAGAGACTGGAGGGGGTACAACAGCAGTAGTAGTAGTTAGGAGTCAGAGCCCTGGGCTGACTGGTAAGCACAGAATCCCTGTGCCTAAATCATCCAGGGGCGGCTAAGTAAGACAGCTCATCCCGGGTCCTGAGTGTCTTGGAGCTTACTTGACCCCAGTCACAACTGTTTTTGTCTGACTTTCTGTAGTTAGAGGACTCAGAAAGGCTGCCGGCACACAGTCGCTGGTATATTCCAAGTCACAACACTCAGAGCTGTGTTGGGTAAAAGGCTCCAAAAATGACCAGGGAGGTAGCGAGGTGCCTCCAAGTTGTGTAACAAGCATCAGCATGAGGCAGTTTGCGTGCTGTGATGAAATGGGACTAAGGCAGGCTACTGGACTTAAAATAGAAAATACCCAACTTTTTGTTGGTAGGCAGGCAAGTTATCAGGTCATTTAATGGACCATACTCAAATTTTTCCATGTTTACGCTAAAAAGCCTCTATTTGCTTCCTCCTTTCATTAGTGCCAGTCACTTACCAATGCATGCAGCCACCATATCCACATATTTATACATTACAGGGCTGTACCTGACTCAGTATTTTGCCAGTCATATTGGATTTGGCTGTTAAATAAAAATATTGAAATGTTTGTTTTGTTTTCTATACAAAGTTTTAAAGTTTTGCTGGGCTCCATGGGACTTTCAGTGTGACAGGGGCATTCAGGTCAAGTAGTAAACAAGATGAAGGCACTAACAATGGATTGCAGATGTCCAATGACATTTTTTTCTGAGACGAGATATCAAACAAAAGCAGAGACTGTATTGTATAAACTTGATGTAAGCATTAAATTCAAGACTTCATCACCTTATGGTGTGGTCTGTGCCGCTTCAGCATGTCTGCAACTGCAAAAAGTAGTGTGGCAGTCAAGAGCACTCACTCCTCAGCAAAACTGGGGAGCAAAACGTCCCCAGAAGTACACTGCACAGAAAAAAGACTGCTCGACTTAAAGCAATCTCAGTCTACCAACGGTCTCCAATTGTTAATTCGCACTTCCGACTTTCAAGGGGCGGGCCTAATATGTTACCATACTGCTAATTGCACAGTAATTATGTTTAAGTTTATAAAAAAATCTTGGTAACACTTTCTATGAAGACCACATCTGTAATGTACTATAAAGGCATTCTTAATGAATTATAATGCATTCACAATGCTTTGAATACACTCATAAACACACATATAACATGTGACATAATGTTTTAAATGCTCAGCAACTGCAGACCATATTTAACTACATCATTAAAATGCACCTTCGTCACATTTTCAATCACATATGATTTGCAATGCCAGCTTCATGCGCTTTTTCCTGCTTATACGTGCGTGACACATATCCAATCTGTGCCACATGAGAGGAAAACAATGGAATTGGGTCACTTGAACCATGTAGTGTGAATCCAGCCTAAGTAATCAATGCAGGACATGGTGGTTGTCTTGGTGACAGTGTGCTAATGCTCTATAAGGTACAAGGTAGAAGGTAGATTTATTGTCATTTTCTTAAACGTGGTTTAAGAAGAAATGAAATTGAAGTTGATCCTAAATCCTGCTACATCTTTTTGATGTCGAAGGAGGAGTTGAGGAGTCTCGTAGCCTGGGGAAAGAAGTTGCTCTGTAGTCTGATGGTTCGGCAGCTGATACTTCTGTATCTTTTTCCAGATGGCAGCAGGGTGAACAGACTGTGGCTGGGGTGGCTGCTGTCATTCAGTATCCTATGGGCTCTGTGCAGACACCTCACTTCACCGAGGTCACTGATGCTCTGTAGATGGAACCAGTGATGTTTGGGCAGTTTTACTCACCCGCTGTAGAAGTTCTTGCTCTGGAATTGAGTCTTCCTTAGTTTCCGTAGGAAGTAGAGCCCTTTATGTGCTTTTTTAAACCTGGGTAGTGATGTGTGATGACCAAGATAGGTTGTCATTCTCATCATAGGTTCGGATTAAGTGTTGCATTACCATCCATGATTTTGCCCAATGGAAAAAGACGAGATGAATTACCAACTCAGCTGTTAAGGTGACTGGCGAGCAGTTAGCAAAGAGTGTGGATGTAGTAATGCTGCGTAAAGCCCTATGACCCTCTAGCGTAAGTAACTTAGGCAGTAACAAAACCTGAACACAAGTGGTCAGCTAGAAACACATAATAGACACAGGTGTGTATGGCAGTGGCACTGTCCACCTGTGTTTAGATACCGAAATGCATGTCAAATACCAGATGTAAACCGGTTGTCATTCTCCGGTGCGACAACAGCCTATTTTGTCCCATTTATTGTGGAAATCAACCAACATAGAATCCGAAAGTCCTTAATACCCCTCTGCAAGAAGACAAGCATGCTCAGCTTTTTTTTTGCTGTCTTTCACTTGGTTTGACAATCTAAGCCCCATTTTGATGGGATTAACGTGATAGAGTTGGGTGATAAAAGATTAACTGTCAAACTTCACATCATAAATTGCCGTAGAAGAAAAAGTAGCTCCTCTGTTGAGAAAAACGTAGATATCTACTGTTAAACTGAACAACATTGCTCTGGAGAGGTTTTAAATAGCAGGTAGATCCAATGGGGTTTCATGCGATATGTCTAATGTTTATTCGTAAGAGCACATGTGACTCTTTTGTGCATAACTGTAAATGTTGTGGAAAAATGCACAGGAATAATGTTTTATTTTTAATAAACCTGAAGCCTAAATCTTTAAATATTGGAATATCATGCTCGGTTGAAGACAGTTATACTAAATTAATCCCGCCACTCTCTGCACACATACAGTATAAATGCTGTTCACTCAGATACTCACCCTCTTCCACTGGGAGGGGAAAAGAGATGCAAGTCGTGAAAGGCGCAAAAGGGATTTTAATATATATATTTTTTTAAATATATTTTTAATTTGCTTTTTTATTTAAAATTCTAGTAGCATAGCGAGATAGATTGGTTGGGGTCCAACGTGTAGTCTGCCATGTCTCTTGGCAAAGACAGTAATCTGACACAGTGATTATCTCATGAGGTAAACTTTGTGTAGTCTGATCCTGGCATTATTTTGTCATGTTTTGATATATTGATCCCGGCTTAAAGAATATTTTGAAAGCACACAGTGAACAAGTTGATAGCAACATCCACACTTGCAAAAATCTCTTTTTTCTTTTGAAAACAGGATTAAAACCTGAAATGAGCCCAAAAGTTTACTTGTTATTTATTTTTTCATTTTTACAAATTGCCATTTGTATCACTGCTCTATTTTGTGGTCTTGAGACATTTGAAAGTGAGGCCCTTTACAACGGCAAGTTAGCACATTTGCATTTAGCTTATCAGCATTTTAGTTTCATATTCACGTCACTCACTCAAAGACTTGTGATTGATACACCACTGTACTGTGCCAGAATTTTTGCTGTGTTAACACATGCACAGAGATGTAAATTATGAAAGGACAGTGCAGACAAACTGCAGTTATTAAACTCTATGTGGTAGACCTGCACAACTGTGGTACTATAAAGGTTTTTCGAAATGGTCTGATTTAATACATGGGCTGTACAATGTTGTTTTGGCAGCTTATGCCCAGTCAGCCCAAAAGAGGAAAAGAATGCTGCCAACATCCTTTATTAAGTGGAAAAAGTTGACAACTAAGTCTGCAGGTAGAGCTTAAAATAAATTACTTCAAATCATGTTATTAAGAATTTTATAGTCAATAATTATAAGCATAAATATATCCTTAATGGGCAGTTTTTAAACTAACTGACTGCATTGCTGGCTGGGGCCTCTGATGAGAAAACCCATTTGCAAAAGGCCTTTATGATCTGATAAATAATACTTGCTGGGCTGATAACAAAGGGTTTCCACAAGCCTGGTGACCCACTGGGCCCAAGCATCTTGAAATTTTAAAAAAGAAATAACACTTCCACTTATCTGCACCCATCATACATATTCCAACGGAAATCAGTTGTCTAGGGTTTTATATTTTAATGACATTAATTCTTAGCATTTTGCTTGTGTAATTAACAAAATAAATGAATACCATAACAAGGGAGGAAAAATAGACAGGTTGATGTTACAGAATAGACATCACAGTAATGATACCAAGATGAATTTCAAACGTGCTTATGAATCTAAATAACAAAGCTGCAATATGAGCACATTATGCACCAAGATGCAAATGTACATGGTCTGAATAAAGTCAGAATCTCCAGGAAATTCATGAACGCTGACAAATTAACGTTTTAATGCACTGCTGTGATTAAATATGTGTAAGGACAGTGTTTTTGTTTTGTTTGTATCGTATCATATCGTATTGTATGAGATCATATCATATAGTATTGTATCGTATCTTACAAAAAGTATTGTATTATATTAATTACATGTCCTTTCCTATCCTATACTATTGTGGAGTATTGCATCGTATCATACAGTAGTCTGTCGTACAGCATTTTACAGCATTGTACAGCATCATATTGCATCATGTCATGTCATGTCATGTCATGTCATGTCATATGCATTGCACATTGTATTGTACTCCATGTCACTATTTGTATTATTAGTATAAACAGGTATAATCAGATAGTATAATCAGGTGCTATATGAGCCTGATGGTCAGCTTTGACTTTTAACTTAATTTAGTGCAGTTGTGTAGGATTAGAACATTTCTTCATGTACCACAGAAAGAATTTTTTTTCAGACACCTCTTGTAGCACCTGTTGCATCATGCCCGAGGGAGCCAGTTTCTGCCGACAGGCACCTAGCCATAGCATCATGTGACCAATAAAGCCAAAAAAGTGTTTCCATTGCAGTTTTGCAATGGAGTTGCCTGCAATTTCACCTTATGCAAGTGCAAAAACTTTGTTGCAATAAATGAGTGTTTAGATATTGATGTGTTTCCATTAGGTGTTTTTTATATTCACAATTTATATTTGCGCAGTTTGAGGGCTAATGGAAAACCACCTATTGTTTCTTATGCTGCCCTGTTTACATTCATACATTTACAAAGTGGAACTGCCCAGCACAGATAGAGCAACAGCCTGCTGCTGACAGCTACTGAACAGCTACAGCAGTGTGGGGTTAAGTTCTTTGCTCAGGCTCAGAGCACCAGGCTGGCAGCTGTTTAGATGGAAAGAGTGTGCACTCATCCACCTTCTACTACTCTTCTGCCTCCCCCACATATTATTTATATCATCAGTTTTTATATAGATTGGATCAGTTTTTGTTATTTTCAACTAGAAAGAAGGCTAGTTTTGAGTTTCATGCGTTTGGTGTGGTGAGAATATTTTTCCCTTGTTCCCACCCTGGCTCTTCTTGGGGAGGGGGATGTCTGAGCTAGCACAAGCGCTGATTAGCTCACTGATGTGCTGGTAATGCAGTATGGATTTTTCCTCAGCCCTGATTATGTCAAGCGTGCACTTAGCCTCTCTTTCATACAACCCCGTCCCATAATGTGCGTGTTTCAATATAGGTTTGTTAGATTCTCAGCCGGTGGTCATTTTTCTAATCAGAGTCCTCAGACAAACTGAGCAGCTAAAAACATGCCTGTGCAGGGATAAATCAGCAGTATACATAGATTAACAATAATAACCTATAGGCCTTCTCCCTACTGGACCCTCTACCATCTCTTTGTAGTGGAAGTTTTTAAAGATTCCATGCATTTCAAGTTTTTGTTCTTGCTGGTCACCTGTCCACTTCTGCCTTGTTGCTATCTGTTGTTGCAGACATGTCCCGCAAGTTATGCAGCATTTTCTTCATTGCTTCTTCGTCAAACAACTCTCTTAAGGCTTTTGACAGACATGAAAACACCCCAAAAATAGAACTTCTTCCAAAAACTTAATCAACGGATGGTCTGAATGGGTGTGTAAACTTGTTTGTCACAACATGTGGTCATATTTATTTTTAATTGCACACTAACTTTGACTTGCTGTGCAAAAGCCTTTGGTCTGCTTTTTACAAGTGCGTGTCTTCACAGTGGTGTACCTGCACAGTGTTGCCTGGTGTTCTCTCAGTCACTCAGGTTCCTGGTAATTTGTAATATCTTTCTTGTTTTGGCCCATTTACTCCAATTTACAATCACATTCACCTCCACCTTCAGGCCTCTACACACCTGTCCTGTCTGCAAGCACATTGTTCCTTTCTCCAGTCCATTAGTTCTCATTAATTTTACAGGCTGTTCTCATGTACTGTTTGTATTCAGAATATCTATGAAGAGTAAATCAATGGAATTTATTTTCTATATTTATTTATAATTCAATTCATTTATAACTCAACATCAGTTGTTGATTGTTATTATTATATAATATGTGAGAGTTGCGATCATGTGATGAATGCGCTAATGGGAGTTAAGAAGGTAGTAGTGTAAAGAGTGAAAGTTGAATAAGGAGGCTTGTGTGGTGGATGGGTCAAACAAACACATGACTTCACCCCAGGACACCGGTGTTTGTGTCCCATGTGAAACCAAGTGAACTTTGAGTTGCGTCATGTTTAATACATTAAGTTAATTACACAATGTGACAACAAAATAAAAACAATAACCATAATTCTTTCCCTAAATCTAACCTCTGCAACTTTACGTGAAGCATGCTATTTTATGTAAAGAATGTAAGCTGATGATGCCAAACCATGAGTCTTTTTCTAAATCTAACCTACGTTACTTCATGTTAAGTGTGTTACTTTATGGATCGTTAAGTTTGTGACCTTATGTAAAGTACATAACCTGATGATGCCCAACCATAACTCTTTTTCTAAATCGAATCTATGTAACTTTACATCAAGTGCGTGACTTTATATGACGTAAGGTTCCTTACTTTGTGTTAAGGTAGGTAATGTGACAATGCCCAACCATGATTCTTTTCCTAAATCTAACCTACATAACTTTATGCAAAATATGCAACTCTACGTTTAGTACATAACGTCATGACGCCCTACCTTAATTATCTTTCCTAAACTTAATCAAACTGCTAGGGGCGTTTATTTGTCAGTTATATTACGAACTGTTGTATGAGGATACAGTTTCACTTTATGGTGATAAAGTCAACATGCAATGACTTTAAACATTAAAGTACACATAGCATTTTAGGTAATCCATCACAATGAATTTGAGTTGTGACATGTAGTAAATTAATTGCTCTGTCATACATGATAATATACTGGACATTAAAAGACAATGCGTTTTTTTTCACCATTTTATTACATTTTAAAAACAAAACTATTAACCCGTTGATAAACCATCTGCAGATGAATCAGTGGTGAAAATTATCATCAGTTGCAGCCCTACCATGAAAATCCAATTTAAATCATTTACAATCATTGCAAAGAAATGCTGTTGGAAAGATGGATCAGTTTCAACAAGATTAAAAGTCTACAACCAGTTTTGTATAGTTCTGTATATCACTCTTATGATGGATTCCTCTGATTTAATGTGGTTTCATTTGCTCTTGGACTAAGATACATGGATTTACATACAAGTTAATGCGTGTACCATATTTCATAGCAAAACATCCAATAGTTTTTGAGACATTTCTCTAAAAAAAAAGTGGTGGACCATCCCTGGGCCCATACTGATATTGTGGCGAATCAGTTGCCAGACAGCAATGTTTTAATGCATGTTAACCATACTTAATATAATTAACTGGGTCTTGCCTTTTCATCACTCCTAACTCCAGCTTCCCTCAAACTTGCAAGATACTTTTAGCTTGTACACAGAGCTCAGATATATCCCAGTTGTTCTCCTCTTGTTTTGCAGTTTTTAAAAGATGCATGTAGTACAGGTTAACATTTGGTACAGTACAGTGGGAGGAGGCAACAGGGGACGTACTGGCAGAAACAAAAGTTGGATAGAAACTCCCACATGAATGACATCAGCGTTCCAAATGCACACTTTCATCAAATTTTCAAATGAACCAGTTTTGGAACAAACTAGTTAAAACTTGTTTTCCACAACTTTTTTATGTACAAGAATAGAAACCACAGCGGTTACACATTTTCTGCAGGAAACAAAACCACACCGTTGTCTCTTGTCACCAGGTCATAGAGTGGTTATAGTGTCTTTTTGTCGTTTTTATTGGCTATAGTGAAACAAAGCTCACAAACATGGTGAGTTTGCAGACAGAAGCAGGCTGAGTGACCAAGATATGCTGTAAAACAGCACGAGTTTACATATTGTGATAAAGGAGACGAAGGGCTGAACTTTTGTATTTGCTTTAACAAAGGTGGTATAGATGTTCTGCGCTCCTCGATCCAAACTCATTCCAGAAAAGAAATCATAGCATTGAAACACAATTATTAATGGCAGACACAATCACATTCTATTTTCAGGATATCAAAGATTGAAGAGTGAGAAACAAATCAAATAATATCGTATTAAGGGGATTGGCAGGAAGTCTGTGTAGAAAGAAATGGGTTCTGGGTTTTTTTGTGCTGGATTATTTCTTGTCCGGGAGAAAGGAAGTCACTGCCCCTGGCTGGGGAATAAAACTCGTAAAACCAAAGCCTATCATTTTAATTTATTGAAATGACAAACAATATGTTATGTGTTAATCAGTCATTTTAGGAGGTGCAGGTTGGTGGATTGTATAACCTTTTGACAGAGTTGGGCTTGCATTTTCTTAGTGTTACTTATTGCATCACTTAACTCTTGAAAAATTGAGCAGATCATCCAGAAGTTTTGAATCCACAATTCCTTTGAAAACAATAGAGAAGGAAGAGCAATCAGGCCTGTTAGAAAAAAGACACATTTTGAATGCACATTGCACTAGTTCCTTTATGTGCCCCAGTTAGTCCTTGAAGGCTACCAGACTCTCTACTCTGGATGTGTTAACATGGCCTTGATTCTGGAGCAGAGTGCATAACCTCTTGTAATTTCATATGCAGCTGGCTCCATGTGGCCATTAGAAAGTTCTGCAAATAAATGCAGAAGTGACATATAATGACAATTAAAATAATTGAGTAGAATTTCAAATGTACAAGTATAAAGGGCAATATGCACAATAGCTCTATTGCTGCGCTGTCCTCGGTAAGCTGGTGAAGTGGAACATTTCCATCCAGTTCGGAGCTGGAAGTGTTTGCTCTGCAAAAACCCCAAGTAGCTCTCTGCTGCAAAGAATAGATGTTACCTCAGTGCGTAAAAAGGCACTTTAGGGTGACATAACAAATAATGCGTCTGGGCTCCAGAAGTGCAATTGATTGCAGGTTAGTAAAAAAAACCCCACACTGATACGATTTCAGGGGGAGAATCAAAGCCCAGCCGGCTGCAAACGGTGCCCCTGTGCTAGCTTTTGGCAGTGACCTCACAGGAAAAGGATGTTAAATTCTGGTTGATTGTCTTGTTCCTGTGCTCCATGAATGGCAAATGTGAGCTACTGTTCTAGCCATATCATTATCCTTTATCCTGTAGCAGAATAGGATCTAAAAAGCCTATTTTTAGGGCAGGAATAAACAGTTTGAACAGGGCAAAGCCGACTCTGCCAGTGTTTAAAGAAGAAGTCCTGTTGGTTATATTATTCTGGCTATTTAGTGTTGAGTTGGGGAGAAATTTAAATTTCAAATGCTCATATTTCCTTTCTTCTCTGTTCATACAGTTTGAAACATCTCTGTTGCAGGGAGGATGTTATATTCAACGGCTAATACAATATGAATAGAACCACTTCACATTCCCAAAATACATAAGCAGCAAGACTGGTGTTTCATACAAAGGCAGAATATGCTTTGTACTTATTCATTTGAGCTGAATGTGTCATTTTTTTTTTTTTTTTTTTTTTTAGAGTTTTTGCAAATACTTGCAGGAGTATTTGTTTAAAAAGGGAGTCAAGCCAACTAGACGCAGTTTTAATGAGTTAACTGTTCTGTATCCTTCATCCATATCAAGCTGGATCTTTTTTTTTTTTCCCCCAAAAGAGGCATCAGAGCTCACGTTGCACTATCTCTGCCAGGAAACCAGACAGGCAAGACAAATAGATTCCTGGAGCCTCGCTTTCACCCGCGGACCAGGCGGGATGAGTTCGTCTGTCATGCCCTTGTGCAGAGAAGCCGGTGGCTGTCCTTCTGCCTGACAGAGTAACACGCCGGGCACCTGTCCACGCTGCTACATGCTTCACTAGACGTTATCTTGTAACTATAAGCTCTCCCTCATCTGCGGCTTCCCCATGACAATATCACGGCAGGTTTCCGAAGCGTCTCCTCGCATGCAGAATCATTTTCAGATAAACTAATCTGTCCTTCCAAATCCCTCCTTCCCCCCGTCATGCCTGTGCTATCAGATCCTGGGGGATCGATGGGCTGCCGGTAAGAAGACTCTTGCTTCACCCTAATTACCAATTCAAGCCAGTGTCAGGGAGCGGCAGTGCGCACCTCATTTGACAGAGTCCTCCTGTTTTTAACGGGACCTCTACCTGGCACAAACAGAAGCCAGGTCACTGAAACAGAAGCTTGTGTTAGATAGATCAGCAGAGGCACGGTGCCATGGTCAGGTAGAGTAAATAATGCGTGGCTTTATTTAAATGAGCTCCATCGCAGATTGATTTGACTTGTGCTCTGAAAGCATATTTTAACAGGGAGTTAAGTGAATTGTGAAAGAGAGGCACTTAGCAAGTTTTTCATCATGATAATATGATTAGGACACGACGGTGATTACTAAGAGTGTTACGCTCTGCAGCAACAGGGTGCTGACTCCACCAGCGTTATCGCACACACCGAGTTCTGTTGATATCAGATCAACAGATAGCTCAAGGTCTCAGTTGCAGGGAAACTTAACTCTCTTCTTTGATTTCACTGATTATTTTAGTGCTGTTTGGCACTTTGAGATAGTTTTGAAATTGGTGCTACATGATGAGAGAAAACTAAGAAAAAGGACGCTTTTGCTCAAGAGGCAGAAAACCTGAAACAACCAGAATGCATTGAGCCTTCCACACACTTTTGCAGGTGGGTGATGTAATGTGGACTGGTCTGGCATTACAGTCAAACAGTCAGCTAAAACATGTTTCCGAGAACATTTGAGGTGAGAAATACGCAACTCAGTAACAGAATCTTGGTTTATATTTATTTACTTTTACCATTTCATCCCCATTTTTTAGACCGCTGTTTTCACTGTGCTGGAAGTGAATGATGCCCACTTCCTGTTTACAAACTCTCCCTATTACAGTAAACACACTGTCTAAATATGATTCTGGAAACATCTTGGGAAAGAAATAGGCAGTGCAGTAACATAATCTTGATTTATTTTTGATCAGCAATGCCAAGCATTACCGTTTGACTGGATTTCGGTCTGAGTTAGAGAGAAAGAAAGAGAGAGATGGAGATAGAGAGGGGGGGGGGGTAGATAACTCCCCTGATCAGCTGTATACTGTTTGTGCATAGGTGGTGGAAAATGCTTAAGCACAGCCTGTAGTTTGAAGTCATTTGGAGGTGTTTTGATGCCGGGGGAGAAGAGATATCTAGGCAAAGGTTAGATGGAGAGAAGTTAACCAGTTCATTTGCACATACAACCCACATTGTTTTGATACAAAGCTAGTTGTAAATTGGTGAAATATCCCTTTAAATAGTGATTTTTGGGATATTTTAGATGGTAGGATAGCAGTGGTTTATTCATGGGATGTCTCTTGGACACCTTCCAGTTAGATAACTTCCTATGGGTTTATCCTATGTTCCAAAAATAGCTTGGATTAAATATCCCAGCAGGCACTGGAATGATTAGGGTTCTTCAGCATGGATGGATTAGACTGTCCTCCTGAGAAGAAAGGTAGAATCAGTCGATTCTGCAATTAGGTTCAGGTGACAAGACCCCCTAGGGGCCATAGGGATTAAGCTTAAGACATAGGGACTGTCTGTTGAAAACTCAGTCGCCTGAATAAATGTTTGCATCATACTTGTACATTATTGTATAGCGGATATGTTGAAACTTAACATTTCAATAACATTTGTCGAATATGTGATTAGGTTTAGGTATAATAACTGTGTGGTTATGGATAGGAAAATGCTTATTTCCTGGAAATAGCCTGGCTTTGAGATCACTGACACAATGAAATGTTGAGATTTGCACCCAGATGACGTGAATACTTTAGCATTGCTAGGGGACGCAACTATGTCAAGTAAGGTAATATTATAAAATTTAAGTAAATGGTATTCAGTAATTTATCTTCTCCACTTGGACCCTGACCCCACACTCTCTCTGTAGCCCTTTGCATATTGTCATCATTGCAAAAAAAGTGAAATTCTAATCAATTCAAGGAAAAAAAGCAAAATAGCAGGCTGCCATGTGTGATTTACAGTTGGAAACATCAAAACAAGAATCTACCACATAAACGACTTTATTACTAACATTTTTCCCCCTTTTCTCTCCTTCAGAGTCGGAAACACGCCAACAAAGTGCGCCTGTATTACATGCTACATCCTGTGGATGGAGGCTGCCCTGCCAAGAAGCTCAGAACAGATAATGTGAGTCCCATGTGAATTATACATCATTCTGTCCATAGTGTTTTCCCCATCGTGCCAGCAATCACTGAGGAACATGCCGCATCATTTCACAGCCTGCCTCTGTCATACGGCAACCTTTATTGTTAATGGATTTTTCTGCTTTTCCCAACCCCCAACTCAGTGTCAGACTAGTTGACAGGTAAGAGACACATTTTTAGACCAACCAACAATGTGAGACTGACATTGCTGGATGCTAAGGGATGCCAGCCGTTCATTACATTTAAAGATTGTGAGGTATCCAGTCCTCCCAGTCTTTCCTGTTATGTAAAGTGGAATACATGACGTGTTTGACAGATGCAATTATGTGACTCGTCCCTGTTTGATAAGAATTTGGTTGGTAATGTGTGTTGTTTGGTTAATGTAGTCTTCACCATGCAAAGCCACTTCTTTTACATCCACTTTGTAACCCTGCCTCAGCTCAGATAGACATCATGGTTTTGAGATTTTATGTCAGTGTCACAGTGAAAGGGCATTTCTATTCCAATCTCCTTTCAAGTGGAGTTTAAGGTTGTTGTGGTTTGATGGAGGAGGTAGAGAGAGGCTGGAGGGACTCTGGTCTCTGCTGTGATTACCAGGAGTGTGCCATCTATCAGTTTGGGAATCTGGGCTGGTGAACCAGATGAGGAAGCGCATTTCTCGCTCTCGCTGCTTCGGCTCAGCATGCAGTCGTGCTATTCTGTTTGTATTTCACTGTACATTTCCCCTCCAACCATTGCTGTATACTCTGCCTCCATCTTTTTTTGTTCTCATTTCCTCGTCTGCCCTCTGTTTCCCCTCCTCACACTTCCCCCGTCACACGCCTGTGCTCATCTGTTTTTCCACCATCCCTGGTATTCTTCCCTCCCGATTTCCCTTTGTTTCCTTTGGTCTGTGTTCCTTTACTTTTCCTCACTTTCCTCTCATTTCCTTCCCATTACTTTTCTATTCTTTTCTCTGCTTTCCTCTTGTTCCACTTTTCTATCTCATTCTTTCACTTCCATCCTTTTCTTCCTTTTTTCCCCTTTTATATAACTTTCTTTCCTCTGCTTCCTTTTCACTACTTCTGTCATTTCATTTCCTATCCTTTTTATGCCTCTGCATTAACGATAGCCCTGGCCAGAGGCATTATGTTTTCATGTTGTCCATCTGTCCATTCGTCCATCCATTCATCCATCCGTCCGTCCGTCATCCATCCATCCCATCCTTAAGATTATCTCAAGAATGCTTAAAAGAATTGTCTTCTAATTTGGCACAAACGTCACCTTGAACTCAAGGATGAAGGGATTAGAATTTGGTGGTCAAAGGTCAAGGTCACCATGACCTTGTCTGTCTCATTCGTATGGACAGGATATTTCAAGAACGCATTTAGGGGATTGTCACAAATTTAGCACAAATGTCGCTTGTCACTTGGACGTGACAATGAACTGATTAGAATTTGGCCTTTCAAGGTCAAGGTCACTTTGACTTTCTGTCCGTCTCATATATTGAACGCAATATCTCAAGACCACCTTGAGGTAATCTTGAACTCAAGGATGAACTAATTAGAATTTGGTGGTCACTGTGACATCACAAATCATGTTTTTAGCCATAACCCAGGAATACATCAGGTAATCCTGACAAAATTTCACACAATTGTCTTACAGGATATTACGATGAAGTGATGACATCCAGGAGGTTAAAGATTAGCCTCTAACTACTCTGGCAGTTACTCAACCTCATAAGTCAGGAACAGAAGGGGAATTGGTGACACTAATCTTGGTTGTCCACCTTGAAACTTGTCTGTGCTGCTGGTGGCAAGATGTGTGTGAAGCATCCATGTTTTCACAGACATGGATGTAAACTGGAGTAGTTTGTAGAGGCATAAAACCACAAGGCGGTAATTCCAGTCTTTTGTCTATGATCCTTTCTACTTTTATATGCTTTTTTCCATTCATTATATACTTTTCTATCATCTCGTTTCCTAGCCAATTTTATCCTATGCTTGTATTCCATCTACATGCCTTCCCTCCACTTCCTTTGTCTCTACTCTCCTCCTCATCCATTTCCTTTATTCTTCTCTCCCTCTCTATTCTCCTCCCTTTCTTTCTGTTTCTTTCATCGCCTCGCTCCTCATCTTCTGTCTAACTCTTTTCTGCTTTCCATTCCTAATCCTGTCCCCGTTTTCTCCCCTCTTCTAACCTTCCTTTTCTTCCTTTCTGTCTTTTCTTATCCACCCTGCCTGCAGCATGCTTTACCTCCTTTCATTTTCATTCATTTTCCAGCATTTCCACCTCTATCCTTCTGTTATCTTTCTCTTTTTTCCCTCAGCTCTTCTCTCATATCTCACCTTATTTACCTTTTTTCGTTTCTTTTTCTTTACAATTTGTATGTTTCCTGCCTTTTCTCTTCACATTCTACTTCCCTATTCTTGTCCTTCCTCACATTTCTACAAAAAGTCTGTCTGCGACTGTCTCTTTGATTTGATATTTTGCAATCTCTGAGACACAGGAGTCTTATACTCTCCTGTCAGCATTCTGCTGATGCTTTTATCGCTGGCGCTGAAACCACGTGGGATCAGAGCGATGAGATGGGGATGTAGGAGCATGGACATTTATGTGTGCTTCCCATTTCCTTCCTGTCAGGCAACACATACAACATACTGCTGATACACAATTTCTCACTGTCCTCTACTCTATCATCATGTGGTTTTTCAATGAATAATAGTAATTTGATTGCACAGGCAACAATATTAAGTGCCGATGTGAAAAGACGAGCCTCAGATACTGCTTGATGTACCTTTTTTGAAACAAGCTTATATAAGAAACATGTTCCCAGGTCAATGTAAATATAACCATAGACTTTTTAAAGATAATGCATGTAGCCACTGTGACATCACCTTGGTTTTTGGACTGCTATTTTGAAGCCTCCGGTGTGGCATTTCAGAGACTACGGTCACTTCTGGCTCCAAAGGAG
Source organism: Plectropomus leopardus (assembly GCF_008729295.1). Lineage (NCBI taxonomy): Eukaryota > Metazoa > Chordata > Actinopteri > Perciformes > Serranidae > Plectropomus > Plectropomus leopardus. Next base: position 5,402,299 of record NC_056468.1, read on the forward strand.
AAGGTGGAGCTGTGGAGGAGTGAGTGGTCGCAGACAGCCTGTTAATCAAATGGGCTATGCCCTTAATTATGTGTAACTTTAAGCCTTAATAATGTAAATAAATGAAAACAGGTAAGCTATATAAACATTTTTTTTTAAAAATCCCCGCAGTTGTCGCAAATGTTTTAATTAGCTGTAGAGATAAAAAAAACATTTCATTTGTACTGGGCTGTAGGCACATTTAATTCTGCTGTAAAGTTGGGCATTTTAACATAGGGATCTGTGACGATTGATGAGCAAGTGAGCCTCAAGTGGCCATTTATGGAACTGTAGTCTTTCGTACTTAAACGCTGGTTTCATTTTTAAACCCCTGAGGTTGCTGCTCGAATGTAATACTTTCTCCATGTTTACCTATTGTCTTCAGCACAACAACACAATCATGCCACATTCAGTGTTTGACTGCTCTTAGTTTCTTTTCTCTAATAGAAATGCAGTTTTTAGGTAGTGTGGGTTTTCAGACATTTCAATAAAAAAGAATTTAAAAAAATGTACTGATACCCTATTGAATACCTATGTTCCTGCCGTTTTTTAATTTGGATCCCCATTCACACTACTCTTCCTGAGGTCCACACAAGTAAACAGTACATCAAAAAATAAAACAACTGTATAATTTTAAACCAAAGAGAATAAGGAATGAAAAATAATGAGAGAACAGGATAACTGCAAAAAGAAAAACACCCTACAAAAGGATAAATTATTAATAATGAAAATAATGATGAAAATAATTACAGCAATGACAGCAAGTATCTTCACTGAATATAAATCCATTCAGTGGACATAATCCCCCTCTTTCCTTGTTCCTTTTAATGTGAAAATCTAAATTAGCTGTCTGGCAGTCCTTTTGGTGTCTTAATACTTTGTTGTATGCCACATTGGTGTGGAAATATCATTTCAAGAAATTTTTTCTACCATATTATTGTGTTGGAAAATAGCATACACACAGGTGGTGCAACAGGCTGCTGTGATGCTGGCAGTAAGGCACGGTTCTTTCATTTTAATGCTTTGTTCATGCATATTTTATGAAAAAGTATTTCCAAAGATGGGCCAGAAAGATTTAACATGCTAATTCCAGTTTATACAAAAACAAATTTTGGCTAAGTTTATGTTGCTTTTTGCCGACCTTGAAAGGAAATACAAATATCTAAAAGCTATGGTCCAAGGTGGTGAGGGATGGAATAATAACACATTTTATGGGGGGAAAAAATAAGCATAATCAGCTGCTGTTTTATTCAGTTGAAAAAAATAAATGTGTGTTAATAAATGTGAAATTTTGATCCTAGTTCCCTGAGGGTAGACGCTCTCCCTCACTTCTCAGCCTGGTTATACAGTTCATTGGGACCATACAAACTTTTCATAGTAATGGCGAGATGGGGTTGCTGAAAATTTTGGGGTGGTTGGCCAAAACTGAAAGCCATAACTACAATTTAGAGATTCAATTGTGCTTTTGCAGCATATTGGCTAGATGACTTACTGTTGCCACCGTGTTCAGCACCACAGACACTATAGAAGCACTCTGCATATTGAGGCCATGCCAGTATAGTTGAACAGTGCTGGTAATTAATTGTACACATGCACACTCATAATGTCATTGCTGCTAGTTAATTAGCTTAAGTTCATGTACTTATTACTTTCCACTACTGCAGCAGTCCAACCATCAGGGGACATTAAACTCTATGGTAAATGTTGATAGTAAGACATAATGATGCAGAAGCATTTAGAACTTGGCAAGGTGCCTGAGGTAGAAGCAGTTGTATGTAGTATTTCCCCTCTGTGGCCCATACTGTAACTCCAACTGCTCTCACCATCAAAGCTGTTTGTATTTGTCTGCGGTTGTCAGGTAGAATGTGCTCTGTACCGGCTGTGTGCCGGGACTGCAGGGAAATAGGTTTCTACATGGATACAGCTGTTTTTCCCAGAATCACTGTCCATACCGCAGCATCGCTGAGCGAAGAAGCTCACAGGAAAAAAAGTGCTCCAGTCAAATGTTTCATGCTAGTTCATGTGAGGTGACCTTGATGGTTTGTGTCATCTAAAGGCCTTGGCGTGGGGGGAGGGGGGAGCTCAGTGTTTCTGTGCAAGTCTGTGATGTAAAGGTCTTGGAGCTGCTTTAATCTTTTCAAAGCTGAATGAAGCTCTGGAGGGGGACATAAAGATGCACATTTTTATTGTTTTGTGCATAATGCTGGAGTAAAGATAGAGATGAGGTGTGTTTTACTACCCCATAGTACAAAATGACTAAAATATATATACAGGTGTTTGACGGATAGGATGAATAATTGATACAAATGACCGTCATCTTCTTTTCACAACTAGTTCTCAGCTGTTTTGAGGTAAAAATTTTGATGTCACTGATTAATAGAGCTTTACTAAATACCTTTTTCTTCACTGTCAGTTAAGTGAGGGACTAACCTCATGGCTTCACTGTCAGGTGGTCTAGAGACGGTGCGATAGGTGAGAGAGAGACTTGTGCTTTACGGCTTCACAGGTGAGAGAGACACCGTGCACCAGTGTTTGGTGAGAGAGAGCCCAGTTTACCTCCGACTGCTTGACAGCTTTGTGATACTTTGTAGTTTGTAAAGTTAAAAAAAGCCTCATCATTACAAAAATCTGTGTCCCCACTCTAAACTAGTCTGTTGAATTTTGTTGTACACCTGAAATGGTAAGTGTCAGCACATCTCAGATCCTTGATCAGATTAGGATTTGGGAAATTTGAAGGGTAAATCAAACTCATTTAGGTCTTGACATGTTCCTTGGGTCATCCCTGAGCTGTTTTTGCAGTTTGGCATGGCGCATTGTCCTGCTGAGGGGCCACAAATGCTCTTTGCAGTGCTTTACAGTGGGCTTATCAGTTTAACTATTTTCAGTTGCCCTGGGTTTCCTCTTGTTCATGTTGCAAATTGTTCTTGGCGGATAAATTAAACCGTAAAGGAAAACACAACTAATAGGATTAAGTCAATGACCATAAAGTCTGTGAGCCTGTTCAATAAATCAGCCTGTATTGGATTTGCCTCAGGGTGTGTTTTGTCTCAGAGGTGGGGTCACTAACTGAGATGATTTATCAATAGTATCTAAAGCAAACATGTCCCAGGATAAAGTTTGCCATAGCAAGAGACAACAGAGTCAGGGCTATTTTAATAATACTCTGAACTGAGGGATTGGTTTGTGTATCCAGGGAGCCAGACACATTAAAACTACAATAAAGTGATGCTCATTAAATATAGAAGCCTTGTGCGTAACGTAAATGCAATGCAAATGCTGCAACTTGATGATTTTTCTCCGGGTTGCTTTACATGTTTTACTCAGTTCCATCCCAAAAAATAACCATCAAGATTACTTCAGTGACTGCAGTAGTAAACAGTAAAATCCAACCCAACCTCAGCCACACTGCTTTCTATGCGACACCCATTGTCGACCGTAGATAAATTGCTCGTAACAAGGTGCCATCCACCATGACATCAACCACCAAATCTGCCCATAGAGACAAGCTCCCATCTGCTTTTTACAAATCAACAGCCAACTGCAGAACACTAATAGGCCCACAGACCTCTGTAGGATGGGGACAGAAAAAATCTCTGGGTCGCTGTAGCTCAATGCAAAATCAAGAGCAGGAGCCAAGGGAGGGATTTGTAGCTGATAGAACAACTCTTCGAGCCTCACTGCTATTCAAATTAAGTCAACCTCAGGGTTAATATCTGTTCCAGGAGAGACAGACTGCTCCTGTTTCATTGGCAGAAAAGGTGTGGGGGGGGGGGTTGTGGGGTTTGAGAGGTTGGGTTTTACTATCCTTTGCTCTTTTCTGCTGCAGCTGCTAAACTTCCCTTTGAGAGTTGACTGTCTGCAGCCTCTTTATCTGTTGTGTGTCATCGAATATATGTGGATCATGTAGATAAGTTCAGTTTTATTCCCTACAGTGGGGGGCACTGAACAGACCATTGAGGGGGGTGAATCAAGTTATAACTGTGACGTCCACAGTGGATTTCAAACACTGTTCTTAACCCTTCTGTGTGGAGAAATTGGGTCAATCATGAAGGGATGGGCCTACATTTGCTCCATTGGTGTTGGGGCCTCAATGACATCTATTGGTCAGTTGGTTGGCTTCTATCAATTTTCTTTATATTGTGTTGCCAGAAAAAATTCTATTAATTTATGGTTTTAGAAGTAAAGGTCCTGTTCATTTTCTGCCTTGTCATTGACAATGACTACGGTTACATGCACACCGATAGTCCTGTTTTATTCAGGATATCACAATAGCATATTCCATTTGAATCTTTCAGAATTAGGCCGTTCTCCTAAATTTTAGCATTTTCTGATTAAGACGTGGGATATGCAGGTATTTTGGGGGTTTTAGGGGCATTATTTGAGCATGTATACAGCAAATTCGGAATATTTGACTCAGTTGGGGTTTTTACTGTCACTGTGCGTGACACACGGAATATGGTCGGCTCTGTTCGTTGTCATGGATGCATTGTACACAAGCCAACTCATCAACAGTTGGAAGACAGGGGTAAAAATGCACGCACATTTGTGGTCATAAGAAGAAACACAACTACTTGATATGCCAAATATAATATGGTTTGTATACAAAAACTTCATGGTGGTTAACAAAAATTTAACTGCAGTATACAAAAGTTTGGGTGGAAAATGCATGACTGAAACGAGACAACTATCAACTTAATTCTGCATTTAACCCTTTAAAAACACACTTCCTAAGGACAACTGTGGGGGGTCATTGTTTGCATGTTTAATAGATCTAAAATAAGATAATAGTTAGAGCATTCATTCCTTTTGATTTAGAAAAGTGAAGTTTCCATCTTCCATTACATCATGTGGTACGCAGGTAATGACGTCATTATGCCACGGTACCTGTGATGCAGAAACGCACTGTGTTGCCAGCAGTATACCTGTGCATTTTGCTCAAAAAAATATTTAAAAGAAAAAAAATCAGCATAGTTCAAATAACTTATGGAATGCTACGAAATATTTTGTTTGTGAAGCTTTTGGATCATTAAGTTTTTTTTTTAATTTTGTTTTGTAAAATCTAAAAAAAAAACCATGAGAATCTTGTATTATGTATGACACAATTTCGATACTTTTAGCAATTTTTATAATTTACTGACTTAAATATCCTTAGCTTAGAATATACCGATTTTAGGAATATGAAACATTTGAAGATACTCCCAAGAGGTGACATCATATTAAGCAAAAATACTACTGTATGTAGGCATTGGCAGATCATTTTTTCTACCATGAATTCAAAGGGTTAAAGCTGCACAAAGAACACTTGCTTAAAATGGCATTACGCTTGGTGAAGAATGCATTATAACTTGTTTAAGACTGGAAACTTAAAGTTAAGAAATTGGGACTTTTTCATCTTGACTAAGATTCCTGGCAAAAAAAGCCTTAAAATTATTATTTTTTTCTTTCCACAGTGTCTGCACATGATAATTGCATTACGATTAAAGTCGGGGAAGGATTGTGGTTACGGTAACACTGGGCCAGACAGCAGCTACATAACACAAGAGCCACAGATTTTGAACAACAACCCACATTAGCTTTCCTGCTAAACTGTTCTTGTTATCTAACTTACAAACATGAATGCACATCTTGTTCTACACCTTAGCTCATTGAATCAGCAACCAAACAAGCATTCACTGGGGAAAAGTGCACTGCTAACGCCAGTTTGCTAATGAACTGCTCATCTGCAGCAAATTAAGCAGCATGTAAACATACCAGCAAGTGTCATGGTTAGATGTCGCTGTGGTCCTTATTCATAAATACCACTAACAAGCCGTCTGCTCATGACATGGAATCTACAGAATAAGTTAGTTTACTTTGTCTTCTGTTCCCAATGGTTTAACACTGGCACTCTTTGTCTTCCTTTTAATAATACAAAATCTTTAACAATACATAAAAAGAAAACACCTCAACATCATGTTTGACTACAGAGGGGATGACTACATTTGATTTCATTTGGACATCAAAGTTCCAAACCGTCGTGCTCTACATTAACTCTGGTTTGGTTTTGAAGCAAGATGACAAAACGTGTGATCAAACGAGGCCCAGCCTCACACATTGTTTCATCATTGTTTTTTCACATGTCATGATAAATCTATGTTGGGTCTCCAAGCTGACCTTAGGCTCTTGGTAAAAGGGCACAATGCCTTGATGGGAGATGGCTCCACTTAAACTACACAGATGTGATGCGACCAGGCTGCGCTTATAAGGTGGCACTGTCTAAAAATACACTCAGCAGCACCGCCTCCAGAGACTCAGGGAGTGTGTACGGCCTGGCATGGCCCGGCGTCTGGACCTGGTTGAGCTGATGGCATCTGACAACTGAACACGCTGCTGGTCATGCTAGTCGCTGTGATAACCTGCTTTCATGCAGGGAGGGAGTGTCAGTCAAGTAGTATGTTCTCGTGGTTTTGGAGATTTAAGGACTGAGATGGTAAAATAGCATGACTCTAGTTTAGGGTGACTTTTGGCCCGGTCTGTGAAGGTTTTGACCAAGATAATTGTCGTTCTGTTGTGTAATAGTCAAATATGTAGAAACTGCTGAATAGAGTTACATTCAGGTGATTTTGCAAAAGAAATCAGAACTGGGAGAAAAAAATCAATGAATCAACATAAACCAGTATGAAGGCTGCAGTTTTGCCATTTGGAGACCTGTTCAGTGTCTGTGGTTTTCATTCTACTGAGTGGTTTCTAATTTGTTTTTGCAGCTCTTTCAGTCTACTGTTCAAATGTTTAGACAGCAGCTGAATTTCCATCTAAGCACTGTTATGCAAATTCCGAAATATCAGATTTGGATATGAGAATTGCACAGTCAGCTAAATGTCCTCAGTGTGCAGAAAAAAGTTGGAACATTTGCTCTAGGCGGAAAGGCTTTTTTGTCGATAACAGTGAAGGAAATGCATTTGTGACTTTGAACATTATACAGTACATCAGCTGAAATGATGAATGCATTACTGTAATTGATTAGGTGGTGGACAGAAAAATGATGTGACACATTTTATACTGTTAGTCCTTCCAGACATTTGCTGATTATGGCCTCTGATACCCCTCCTCCATCAACATTGAATGAGTCCCACCATATCTGTTCCTGCATCTAATTTTGAACCATTTAGAGCATTTGACCAAAATAAATAAATTGGCTTGCAACCTTAAAAGTAAATATTGCAGACTTTTCTTGACTTGAAGAGCAAACCGTGACCACTTTAGAGGGTGTGTAACATTATACAGGTTGGAAAGAGATGATAGAGAAGGCCACAATAGAGATGTTTCATGGGAAATCATTTAGAAAAAAGAGCATGTGGTAGTCTAGTTAATATTGTTTTTGGTTAAAAACAAACACCTGTAACAACAGAACAAAAGTTAGCAGGTAGGCTAAGCAGTGCCATTGGCCATCTTACTAATACTGTTTAATTCAGCAATTCACTGTGTAATGCCCTCCATTGATGCGTATCCTTGATTACTATGGTTCTGCTCAAAACTGGCGGAAGCGCTAGCTGGTTAACTAGATAGCACTCATTTTTCAAGAGTCCCGAATGCAACCGGTTCAAGAACCAGAGATGGTTTGGTAGAAAAGGATTATGAGATTACTGCTTATCTCCATAAAAATGTAAGTAAATTGAGCACCTTTGGGCTTTTTGACTACTGATCAGACACAAAAGAAAAATCAAAACATGGAACTGTCATATATCATTAACATTTCTTGACAATGAGAGTAATCATTTTAAGAAAGCTACTTTAAGATACCACTGATTGTATGTTGACTACTCAAGAAAGGTAGCTATAGGAAGGTTTAGCTCTAGGGGTGTAATAATAGATTGATCTGGATCAATATAAATGATCAACGTTACGATACTATTGATGAAAAGTGAAAACATTGATACAAATCATCTTTAAGATATGTCTTTATTTTGAAATTTCCATGGCACATCTGTGTCCCAATTTCTGTTGAAGTGAACCTCCTTCCTTAACATTCTTAAACAGTGCTAGCGGCTTAGCACCAGGCAGATAAAGGTATGCAGCCAAGAAAAAGACAGTGAGGGTATTTACTGATATTGTCTTATCGCGATCACAGGCCAAATTCCATCCAATGGAAGGGATATTGTAGCAGACTTTGTGATCTCACCAAATTGTATTGTTGTCCAAAGAATCTATATAACATCATATTGTGATAAAACTTTTTAATTTCACCCCTGTATACTTCACTACTTTGATATTGTATTCATTCCTCTTTTTGTCTTATTTCAACAAATTCGCTTCCACAAACTTCACAGTATAATTACCTTGTGGATGCTCACGATTGCCTGGGGGGGGGGGGGTGCCAATTAAAGCATAGTTTCGGAGCTCCCAAGCATCCTCGAAATCGATGCTTATGCTTCCACTCGAACTGAAATTATGAAATAAACTTAAAATTCATTTGAAGTTGAATGTTAACCAGGAGCACTTGCTGTTTCATGAAATCCCCCCTTGCAGCGATGCAGCATGAGGCAACGCTGTTAATCAAGAAAGCAGCACTCCACTTTTACATATTCACTCCCAGGAAGCAACAAAAACTGTTTCTGAACACAGGGAACGTGTTTTTATTTGTCTCAGTATGTTGTATGAAAGCTTTGCTGAAGACACCTATTAAAACTGTAGGCGGTTTGCTTAGATGGTACCTGAGATGCTTTGTGCTGCCTTATCCTCGGGGTTCTGCCCACCTCCCACCTCATGACTACCACCTGGGGATGGTAGTCATCACATTACAGCAGCACAGGAGGAGACTTTATTCTCCCACACAGCTACACAAGTAGGGAATAATGAGGGCTAACGTGGTATTGATGGCTTAGCATGTCTCAGGGCAGGTTAGACTTCTTATACAAGCATGTTCATGGATACCACTTTTGGCAAATAATCTCTTTGATGATTGTACTGTTATGCTATTGGTGCATTTGGTATCCACCAAAATATTGAATATTGCTTCAGTTGTAGCACCGATCTTAATAAGCTAAAAAGCACACTTTTGAGAGAAATGTTGCTAATTCAATTTCTCACAGCAGCTGAAAGAGGGAAAAGTGAAAACATGCTTACCCCAACCTCTAGAATTGCTGTCAAGGTGCCCTTCAACGAAGCATTTAAAGCCAGAACTGCTCCCAAGGAGCTCCACTGTTGCCAATAGTAGAAAGCTATTGCTGTGCTCGAGTAGCGTTGTATCCCGTTGATCCTTTTCACAAGACCAAAAAGACTACAGCTGTGCTAGCTCCTCTTTTAGGCACAGCTGAGCTGTGAGCTCCTGTCCTGATGTCAGCAGGCTAATGTGGTCACAGTGACAATGCTGCAATGTTGAAGTTTAGCCGGTAATGTTTACCGTCTTCATAGGGTTTTAACCTGTCCCTTAATGCTTGTGTTCCCTTGTATCATTCTGTATCCTCTCTCAAAATTCTGAGGATTTTGCAGGGCCATGAATGCATTTTTTTTTCCTCTGCAGCAATTTGTGAGTAATGGGGTGGATAACTAATGATTTGATTTGCTTAGAGCTGCTCAGATCAGATTTATGGATGCAGCAGAGGTGAGTCAAGTCAAAGTTTTAGACCCAGTAGAAATGAACGGTTTAGTTTCATTTTCACTGCGTCTGATGTCTTGCTGCTCCGTCTGTACCTAGAGTACACTCTGCACTCCAAGAATGTGGTGCAATGAATAACCGAATGGTATATATATTTCAGTAGCTCTGCTAATTAACGGTCCAGCTCCAAAAATTTTAGATCAGTGTGTGGCAACAGATTTCTTAATCATGGCAGGTTGCCACAAATAAATAAACATGTGTGAAACACTGCACTGTCCCATACTAAATCAGTACAGAAGGGGATGAGCTGTTGATGAGAACAGTACCTAAACTGAACATCTCCAGGGTTATATCTAAACAGTCCCTTGTTCTGCTATGATCTCTAGGAGGTACCCATGATGTCTACACCAGTCTCTGATCAGTGAGAACATGTCATAAATTCAGCATGTCTTTTTTTTCTTGCTAATCAATACAACACAGACAATTTAGCACTTTGCAAAGCAGAAGTAATATCCATTACAAATGTTCATGTGTGCAGACTTGTGCAATTGGTTGGCTGGTGCGGTAGTTTGCCTGTCAGTTTATTCAACTGCCAGTTTCCATTAAATCAGGCCTGCAGCGTGGCCACCGGATGCTTGCAGAGAGACGGAGCAGTCGCACTGGAGATGGCACAGGTGTCCCGCGCTGCCTTGACTGAACAAGAAGTGACTGCAGTCTTATGCTTCGTTGCTTCAACCTCTCCTTGAGCAATATCCAACAGATTGCACACTTGGTGCGCATGCACTTACAGCAAGTCCACACATTTCTTATAGCATGTATGCACATTAGATCTGTAGAATAGCCAGAGAACCGCAGGGACAGAGAAAAAAGGCCTCTGGAGGTTTAAGTTCACTGTGGGATCGCATGCAGAAAACTCAGTTCAGATATAGGAGTCGCAGCTTAAATACAAGCTGGGAGTTTCATTTATTGTTGTAAGAAAATATCTAGTAGAAAAAAAAATACAAAGAATATATTTTTTACCCTTTAAATGCAGGGTATAAATAGAATTTGTGACATGACAAAAGCACAATAAATTAGTCTGGTCTACAGATTGCTGTACCGTGCAGAGAGTGCCCAGCCAGGCAGTATATTACTCACACATGCACATAATGCATGTGGAGTGTGTGTGTATTTGCCTATTTGCACTACCACTTTACATTTCAGTTAAACAGCAGATGGAGGTACTATGTGCGAAAACCAGTGGACTGTGTCCAATGTGTCTTTGTTTCTAAGTTGTATGGATGTCATGCCCAGTTGCTCAAAGTAGTGTAAGAATTAAAGAAAGATATGCAGCTGTATAGCTGTTATTTGTATTATTTGTACTTTCTAGAAATTAAGAATAATTGGGCATATGGCATCCAGTCTATACATTTTTGGCCAAGACACACATTATGATTTCCGAGCCAAGTCTAAATATGATTTAATTGGGAATATTGATTGAAACAAAGTATGCAAGTTGAAATTCAGGTGCTGTTGGCAGCTGGTTGCTAAAACTATACAGTGTGGTTTTGAAGGATTGACATTTGCCTTCTGATCCGATCTGAATTATTTAAAAGCATCAACATTTGTGTGCAAGCAGTATTAGTACCAGCATTAGAGCTAGGACTGTAAGATAAGATAAAACTTACAATAGACAATAGTAAGAGTGAAAATATTAAAAACTCTAAGAGCCTGTTTACACCTGGTATTAACATGCATTTTGGGTGATCTGATAACAAGAGGACACTGCTAAATATTAGTGTAAACAGCGCATTGTAATCCAACCACTAGAGCCACTGGTCAAGATGGTCTGGGATATATTTGACAAAAAGTCTTTTATTGTATAAAAGCTGATGTGTTCCGACAAGGTCTATATCTTCCATGCAGGTTGTTTTGGTGACAAGGTAGTGCGGCGTCACTGTCCATCATTTTTCCCTTTGGAAGAAAACGCATTAAATTCTGGTGACAGTGATATCTTCCACTGCTGATGTGACTAGCAAGCACGCTAGCGAGAGTGTAGATGTGATTGTGCACAGGGCCCTTTGGCCTTTCTGTTGGCTAAGTGTCATAAGCACCACCACCACCAGTACTGGCTGAGGTTTTATTGCATGTATGAAGTTTACCTAACTCAGATAAGGTTCATTCTCCTCCAGTTTTCTTTGTGGAGGTTGCAGTTTGTTTTATGAACATCTACTCAGTAGGGCTGGATCCAAATATCTGGCTATTGTGAAGCTGCTGCTGTGCCTGTCATTTTACCCAGTGGTTATGCACAAGTTTATTGACTGAGTTGAGCCATGTCTGTGTCATGTGAGCAGCACTGGAACGCAAACAAGTGACCAAGAAAATTATATTTTGGACAGCCCTACTTCTCATCCAACATCCCATCCAATATTTTTGTTTCACCCTTTGCCATATGGATAGACTGTATAGACTAGCAAAGCAGTTTATTTTGTGAATGTCAATTTTTGCTATGTTTTGTCTCTGTGTTTTATCACATTATGCAGATTGTGCAGGCTTCCATGGCTGTAGTATCTCTGTATGTTGATGGAAAAAGTTATCATGGGTGTATAGTCTTCAGATCTTTAGTCTTAAAGGTTCCTATATCTTTGAAGATCTGTTCCCAGCTTCACCAGTTTACTGATTTGTCATCAGCAGTCATGATCTCATATAGGAATAAGTTGTTCTTAAAGATAAGATAAAAAGTTAAGATAAAATTAGGGTCAACACAGCCTACAGGATTTCTCTCGATTTGGTCTTGATGACTGAGAAGCTCATAAGTCATATTTCCACCATTGTGCAGCATGTAGGACTTCCGAATGCTCAGAAGGGTTCAAGTTTTCTCTCGACTCTTAAAATCCTCATAAATTTGATGCAAATGCTACGATGCAGCTATTTAAGCCTCTTTTGCCTGGAAACCACACTGTAAATCTCATCTGTATTGTGTGACAAATGTAGAAAGAGCACTCACACATTACTGTAAGGCTCAACACTAACTCATAAATGCACTCCATAGTGCACAAAGCTGAATAAACATGAAGGTATGTCAGTGTTAGATATAATATCAAATATTTCCAGAGAGTTGAAGTGTCAATCTTCCTCTGTATAAGCAATGAACTGAGGAGAGGACGATGCCCCCTAACTGTATTTAGCAGCTCCCTTAAGTATGGGACTTGGACTCCACGCCGTCATTTCTCTCCCAAAAGTATTTCACATTTTAAATGTCTTCTTGGCTTCTTTGTAGAGGGAATGAATGTAAATTGCTGCTCTGTAAAGAAGGTCGGCCATTATTCACAGGAAAGGGCTGTGATTTAGCAAAAAGAAACCTCACCTCACAGACAGAAGGGCCAAGCAGAGAGAAGGCAGGAGCCCAGAATTACAGTACAGATGTGCAGTAATGAAACAGCTGTAAAAGGAACCTTCAAAAAGGAGTTTAACAATGGCTAGAGAATGAAAGGTGTTTCCAGCTATAGGAAGATGCGAGAGATCTGTCGACATTGTTCCTCATTGATTGCTGTAGACTGCGATCCCCTTACCATGGGATTCTCATTTTCCAAGTGTAAAGTCTGAATCATCACAGCAATGTTAATATTCCACATTCACTGACTTTCACAGCGAGCCTTTCCAAGTGAGTAGGAGGGGAAGAACGGCTAGAGAAGCAGGTTTGGGACAAGAGGTTTTGCAAGTTCAAATTTGAAATCAGCTCAAAACTAGAAAAGTGCAGATCTCTGCCAGGTAGCCGTCCGAGCTGATTGCGGTTCCTTTAGATAATTCGTATGATTCCAGCAGATTCAATTTTTAAGAGGCTAACAAAAATATGCGCCTTGTCTATTTTAAACAGAGGTACAGCGTGTTGCACAGAGCAGAGCAGAGTTTTGCTGCTAACAGAGACTATATGTGGAAAGGGGATATAATATTTTTAGGAGGATTCATGTGTTCTTAAGAACTAAAACACAATCTTTGATTCATGACGTTCATAACTGGACTTTTAACAATATTAACTTTGCAGGCTACATGGGCTACTGAGCCAGTTCCTACTGACAAGCTCGTAGCCATAGAGTCATGTGACCTAGAAAAGCCAAAAAAAAGTGCTGTTTTGTGATATATGGCTTTTTCGACTTGCCTGATATACCCTATGCAAGTGTTTTTTTAATGTTTTTTTTAATTGATATGTTTCCATTTGGCGTATTTTATATTCGTAATTTCGTTTTGCACAATTACAACAACCCTGAGAGGTTCTTAAGCCTACAGTCATAATACATGCAAAAAGAAAATGTTAGGCTGATTGGTCCAGTAGTTTGTGACATTAGCTGTGGACGGAAGGATACACACAACCCTGCATGCAAACACATGACCAAACGCATGATCTCCTCCAGGCTGTTCACAGCAAATTCTTCTAAGTGTTGCATTCCACATTCCAGCAATGTTTTACTTATTATCCAATCTAGACACGTTGCTCTATTTTGTACCCAGCTCACAGCAAGACATTTCCGTGTGTGTTTGGACTCCACAAAGCACGTCTCACAGGCTGGGTGGTCTGTGATGTTTATCACCGAAGGATCCCAAAAGAACCTGTGCTGCTCTATACAAAGGTTTGGGCTTGAATTAATGGGGTTTCAGGGCTGTGATGTAGAGAGTAGTGCACTGTTCTCATGAAACCACAATGTGTAGTCTGATACAATGACTGGAATTTGGGGTAAAAATCATGCATTTTCAAACTGAATTTATCTGAAAAACTGTCTGGACCTCATCATCAAGGTGAGCCATTGACTCCAACAATGGGAAACTAATTTGTGTGAATATGTCAGCCTCATATGGCTCATTAAAAGCGCTGAGCGTGCAGTCACCACAGCTGTCTGTTTTGCTGAGTCGGTGTAACCGATCAGAATATCCTCTGAGTGCCTCGGCTGGGTCATCCACAGTGTGAACCTGCTGTTCACAATTATGTTACACAGTGAAAAGCTTAGATAAGGATGAGCAGGGAATTCTTTAACCTTGTGAAAAGACAAAGAGAAGGTGGCATTTGATGAATGCGAATGTGTCAGTCAGTGTGTAAGTATTTTTTATTGTTATCCAGAGTCTCTCTTTTACTCTGTGAGATGTCAGATTCAGCATAATTTGTGGGAAACTGCTTGTGTTGACGTAAAGGGACAGTTCACCCCAAAATCAAAAACACATATTTTCCCTCCTATCTGCAGCGTTATTTGGCAGTCTGTATTGTTTTGGTGTGAGCTGCCGAGTGTTGCAGCCCACAGAAATGTCTACCTTCTCTCTAATACTGTATAACAGAACTTGATAGCACTCGGCTTGTGGTGCTCAAAGCACCAAAAAATGCATTTGTAAAACTCAACAGCAATGTCACTTTGCAGAAATCATGACCTGGTTACTCAAGATAATCCACAGACCTTTCTACCAAACCAACCCACCAACCTTATCACTATGGATGTAACAGATGTTATGTAACTTTGTTTTATGGAAGTAGCTACTTAATTTATATACTTTATTAAATAATTTTGTATTTTAGTAGTTTACAGTAGTTTAAAGGGGATTATTTTTAAGCCATATCGCCCGGCCCTATATTGCACTGATGATATGACGCATAAAGTTTTCCAGCTGAGTGAAATTTGCCCTTTTTTGCATCTGATTTCAATTATCCATGTGGCAAAGTATTCATTATGCCTTTCCACCAAGAGCACAGTAGATTAATGGCAGAGAGGGAAAGCAAACTGACACTTTTTAGTCCTCAAGCTACAGGTCCTCATCAACGAGGAGCAGAGGCATTCCTCAAAACTTCAGGCAGGGTATTTAAAAGTGTTTGAAATTATATTTGGGATTTGATATCCCAGACTGTCAGTGCTGGTAATGTTTTCAAACTGTGCTTCAGTTACCACAAAGTCTCTGAAGATGCTACTAATTTCACTGTAACTGCGTGTGGCTGTCAGGGCTGATCTTTGTAAATTGGATGGTTTTTTGCAACAAGGCTCATATGCATAGAAAGGGGCCAATTTTGCACCAATTGTATACATATTACCTCATTTAAATATCTGCAAATAGCACAGGAGCACAGGGGCAATATTTGCCTGGCAGTTTGGAGTGGATTTCACCCTTTTCAGGTGCTTTGAGAATTGCATGGTTTCTCTCATTTGTGCGTGTTTAGCTGCTGCAAAAGCTGCACAACGCTATAGTGATTTCGCCCTCATAATAGAATGTGTGGAGCCACTTCACTGCTGCCTTGTGACACACTTTCTAGGTGAGTCCAGGCAGGTTTCATTTCTCCGTCCCTGTTGGTACTGCCTGCCGTTTAATTTGAAGGTCATTGTGTGTGTGGCCGAAGCAGCAGCAGTGTCCACTGTGCCAGCCCTGCTTAGCGCTCCCCTGTATGCTCCGCTTGGCAGCAACAGACTGCATTGTCCACAGCTATGTTGGGAGCAGGTCCTTTTTATCCATCTTTGCAGGGATACCCTTGCACTTGGCTGTCCTATTTCTTTACTGTGTGCCTCAGGGGAGATGCTCATGAGTGTTCCCTGACCTCCAGTTTTAGCCGAGGCATTACAGGCTAAGCCAGGCCTGGATCAAGCCAGTCCAGGCAAACGGCCGCCCAAAGCTATTACCTTAAGCAGAGCAGCTTGTTGACTGCGGCACTACGCTGTCAAATTCAAAATTTAGAAAGCCTTTATTAGAATTTTTTTGTGCAGGATACAGAAAAATAAGGAGCGCCAATCCTGGTTGGTGCATAAGTGTTTAAAAAATTGCATATAATATTAAAACATTTATCACACAGCAAAACCACATTGCACACAAGAGTCAATAAACATTAAGTGCCAGAGTCAACAATTTTCCCAGTCCTCAGTAGTTAGTGCACACATCCCTGTAGGTATTGCCATGTAAAATAAAATATAGTGAGAGTTTATGTGCGAGTGCACTACAACCTTTCATTTTGTATGTTGATTGGGAGTGTGTGAATGGCCTTTGGAAAGAAACTGTTCATGAGTTTGGTGGTCCGAGTCTTTAATAACCTGTAGCACCTGCCTGAGGGCGGGACAGGTGGTGGTCAGAGTGAGGGCAGACTATAACAATGTTATAATAATAATAATAATAATAATAATAATAATAATAATAATAATAGCTTGGATTTATATAGCGCCTTTCATGGGACCCAAGGACGCTTTACAAGAAAACTACATAAGACATGGATGAACTAACTAAAAAAAAAGAGATGAGTTTTAGGGCTGTTATTTAGGGAAGATTGTATGCTTTGGTGATGCTTGAGGAGTTTTTTAAACGTGCCCAGAGATGAAGTGTTGCGGATATCAGCAGGCAGAGTGTTCCAGAGGGTGGAGGCTGTAGTGCTGAAGGCTCTGTCTCCATAGGTACGAAGTCTGGTATTTGGTATGGAGAGTAAACCAGTGTCTGAGGACCAGAGGTTGCAAGATGGGGTGTATGGGTAAGAGAAGTTTAAGAGAGATACTGAGGTGCATGGGTGTGAGGGGATATGAAGGGTTATGATGTTACTGGGTAAACAAAAAACGTTAATATAGCTATTAGTCCGAGGTAACATTTTTTTTTTTTTACACCTAATTGTTAAGTTTGTTAAGTTGAGTTGAAATCTCTTAATTTTGTGAAACTCTTGTAATATAAAACTGGCAAGTGAAATTAACTTGTTTTTTGTTAGTAACTTAAGTAAGCCAAGTTAGTCCGACTTAGCTGAAGAGTTGAGCTTACTCAGTAGAATTTGGGGAAGTGATTGCCCGAGATACTTTTAAATTTTACAGATAATTCCAACAAAACATCTCTATCATGCATATGCTTTGAACTGTTATAAACAAAACAGTGCTTTAGGTGTTAATATTGTGTACTATATATCTGTACTGCAACATTTGCTGACTGCAACATTTTTATATTCTTACATATTTCTGACACAAAATACATATTTTGCATACATTTTTATCCAAGGCAGTCAGTTTCCTGAATTCAGCTGAGTAAACACAACTCTTCAATTATGTCAGAGTTTCTTGGTTTACCTGAGATGCTGACACTTAAGTTAATTGCGCTTGTCTTTATCCCTCAGCACTGGCAGTGATCAAGGTCAGAAGGTGGTCCGTCCGTCTGGCCCTTTCTTATGAATATGATATCTCAAGAACACCTTGAAGAAATTGCTTCACATTTAGCACAAATGTCCACTCGGACTCAATGATGGACTGATTGGATTTTGGTGGTCAAAGGTCAAGGTCAGTGTGACCTCATCTGTTTCATTCTTGTGACTGTGTTATCAAGATGCTTTGAGGGAATTAAAAAAAATGGCACAAATGTTCAAGTGAACTGATTAGATTTTGATGGTCAAAAGTCAAGGTCACAGTGACCTTGCATTCTTCTCAGAGAACACCTTGAAGGAATTTCTTCAAATTTGACACAGACATTCACTTGAATTCAACTATGAGCTGATTGATGAAGGTCAAGGTCACCGTGACCTTGCATCTGTCTCATTCTCGTGTGCACAATATCTAAAGATTCCCTTGAGGGAATTTCCTCAAATTTGGCACTTTCTTTTTTTGGCAATTTCTGACATTTTATATCTAAGAGGTCAACTGTGACATCATAATGTTCTGCAAAAACATTACGTAGCGTCATATCTCAGGAACAGAATGAGAAGACATTTGTTCAGACAATGAATTGGTGACTTTTAAAGCTGATTGTAGAGTTCTGTGCTGCAGGAGGGAAGATATGTGTGAAGCATGTTTCACAGACATGGATGTAAACTGATGCGCAAAGACATATATCTGTGTGGCAATATTTCTACTTTTTAAGTTGAAACAACTTCCCAGAAATAAGTGACTGCAACTGAATTTTTAACAATTAGATGTAAACAAACAGAACTTTAAACTAATATTTGTATCTACTTAGCTTTTTCAAGGCAATCTTTTCCTAGATTTTTTAAAGTGAGATCAACTTGTCAGATTTTACAGTGTAGGTAGAAAATGTTGCATCCTGAGTGGAGTCTGTGCAAGCCTGTGCACGTTGGCGCCAAGGCATTTGTGATGCAGCGACAAAAGAAAACAACAACAGTCCGGCACAGTAAGACATCAACACCGGCCGTCTATATCACACCACAAATACAGGCAGGCAAGGACACACTGCTTCACTTAAAGCAAGATGAATATGTGCAGCCCAGCGCTGACAGCAAAGAGAATTTACTGCTTGCAAATCAAAAAGATTATTTTATTATGCCTCACATGAGTGGGAATGAGGCAGACCCCTCGTTCACACACACACACACACACACACACACACACACACACACACACACACACAAACACACACACACACGCTCCTCAAAATGCAATGTCTCTCTCTCTTTCTGTCTCCCTGCCTCCATCAGTTACATATTCAGAGAAGTGCAGCGCAGCAGTATATTCTGCCAATGCAGAACTCCAATTATTTCTCACTGTTGGGTTGAGATTACACAAAAAAATGAAGCACACCACACATGACTGCTGAAATATGGCAGAGGTTGGATATGTTGTGTTTCAGATGACTCAGGAGTTTTCAGGAAAAAAAAAGGATATTTAAAACTATGTTGCTGAGCTTATCAGAAATTACCCCCCATTCCTAAACTTCGATAATCATTTCACATTTTACTCTGCTGTCCAAAATACAGTACGCTGATAAAGCTTCTTTCTGGCTGGCATGTCTGTATATTACGCCATGATTGCCAATCCAGCAACATACACCTACCTACCGCTTCATTAATTACATTTCCCTGCAATTAGGCTCCTCGTTTACCTGTTTTAATTAAGCATGAAATTATGGATCCTTCCTCTTTGGAGGTGGTGTCTCATCTCCTGGTGTATTTTGGTCTCTTCCTGAATATATATTTGCTCATTATGACTATGAAATTCTGCAATCCGGTGGCTCCTCTGTCTTGGCCCTGGTAGCTGAAGGAAGGTTGTGTGTGTGTGTGTGCGTGTGTGTGTGTGTGTGTGTATACATGTGTGCGCGAAGAGTTAGTGAAGGACAAGGCCAAGGGCGGAAGGAGGGGCTGTGTGTGCCTGTATATGTGTGTGTGTGCATTTGTGTGTGCATTTGTGTGTGCGTGCATGCGTGTGTGTGTTAGAATGACTCAGAGTGCAGTAGTGTTCTTCTGTTATCACACACTGTGGGAGGAAGAACTGTGTCTTTGTCTTGCATACACACACACACACACACACACAGACACACACACACACACACACACACACACACACACACACACACACAGTGGTGATCTGCAGCAGATTACAGCTCAGTACAAATAGCTTTTCAGCACAGGGGCCAATTTGAAATTGCAGCATGGGACACCCCACTGGGGCAGCACATCCGCTCCCACAACGGCTTTGTTTACGATGTGATTTTCTTCACTCAAAAATATTTTATTCCTCGAATGTTATGGCGTAATGTGCATTTGGTTCGAACATGGTCAAGAAAATCAGATCACCACAAGCATTGTCACGTAGGAAAACAGACCTACCTGAACAAAAATGATTACTTACATATTTTTGGCTCTAATTTTAGGTTTCAGAGTAAAATCATTGTATCAGCTTTCAGCTGTCTGGAGATGGCTATTTTACTTAAAGATATTTTACAAAAAAATCATAACATCTCAGAAACCTCTTTACAGAAGCTTATGTGCTTATTATGTCACAGTTTATTGCAAATGGAAAAAAATACATCTGTGCAACAGAGGTGAGTCTGTCAGAAGCAACAGCTTCATATGTTAAAAACAAGCAGTAGTCTCCAAGGCTGAAAGTGAAGCCACTAGGAGGTGCTTAAAACAGCACATTTCTTATTCTGCAATGTTTTAATGGCACTCATTTGAGGAATTAGCACCACCAACTGTTTGTGACTGTTAATGACCATTTATTTCATTTTGGCCAACTCCAGATATTCCCCTAACACTTGAGGAGGAAAATACACATTCATTTGCATATTATTTTGCTGATTTTCTGGAGATGTAGTTAAATTAGCATGACGGATGGATGGATGGATGGATGGATGGATGGATGGAAACCAGACTAAAGTGAAAGACAATAAATGCAATATTTGGAATGCCTGAAAATGTCCCAAGGTTAACGTCATTATTTTATTGTCCCTCAGATGTCTTATCTGACAGCTTCTATGATGTGTTTTAATAACACACCAATGTAAGTATGACGGCCGTCAGTTGGAAGAATGCAGTAGGTCCCTAGCATCATCTTCCGGTCGCTCAAGTCGTGTCAAATCCTTTGTTTGAAGTTGGTCTGCTGTTGTATCTCAGCCTGTCGAGTGTATAATCACCTAATCAGCGGCCATCTCGAGAGACAGATTATTGTGTATTGTGACACTGACACAGTCAAAGTCAAAGTTCATTGCAATCCAAGCCCTCCTCAGAAAAGGTATAAAGCACTTGGCACAAGGCACAGGGTTGTATAATGTCCTATTCAAAAGCTCACCGACTCTTTTTGTGGATGATATATTGTCCAATTTGACTTTGACACAAGCACAATAACACATTAAGCAACTGTATCATCCCCTCCTAAACTCTTTTAACATCCTCTGCCCTCAGCGTATTTAGAGAGCCGGATGTCTGCTCACTGAGAACCGCTCACACAATGACGTTAGTGTCCTCTTCAGGGGAAAAGCTTTGTTCTGGAGCCAAACAGTTCTCTTCCATCATAAAAACAGAGCACTGTGATATGGAGTTCAGCACTTTGAAAAAAGGAGGGCAAGAGGTGATTTCTCCCACCTGTGTAAGCCACTGCTACAAATCCAATCCTGTTTGTGGGTTTCATCATGAAACTGTTAATTAGCTTAATCACTAGCCTCATTAGAGTAAGTGTTACTGGAAATATATTGTGGTTCTGGGCATGTGCATGTTGGCTTATTCCAGGTCAAAAGTCTCATGACCCTCTGCTGGTATTGTTGGGTACCTAATGACGTGGAAAACTGTTTTCTGTATAATGAAGAAAGGCGAGTTCAAAATATCACCTGCGTAAACACTGTTGAATCTAACAGATGAGAACTGTTTACATTCTATATAACTTCATTCAAATACTTTAGAAGCATTTTTTCTAAAGTAAACAAACATTTTGCACTACTGGAATATCATTAAGAGTCACGTCACATACAGCCAGAGCTCGTAGCTCAGTCAATCAGCGTTGCTTTGATCCAGTGTATCAAAGCACAAACAACGCTGTCGGCGTTTTCCAATTTCATAGTTTCAGCAGACCATTATGAATGTTGCATTTCAGTAATTTCATGCATTTCTTTTCCCCCACGGTCACATTGTTGGAACAAGCATGGTCAGTTGCTTTGCTCTCTCTGTGTACATTATATATAGCAGAGCAGAGGCCGTCATGTTGTCTCATGGTGAAATGTGGAAAATAGGGGGGTTAGATGGGTAGTTTTGTTGAAGTGGGTATGGGCCAGAAATGGGTATCTTATATGGGGCCCATGGGAAACCCACCCATGTGGGCATGTGGCATGGGGCCATTATGGAACCCACACACAGTCCCCGAGGGCCCATTTCTCAGCCTATTTACTACCCACAAGGGCCCCACATACAAATGTTGGATTGGTACACTTAAAGAAAAAGGTCTATCTCTTTAGAGAACCTTTTCATAATGTTGTCAGACACTTTGAGTGACAATCTGAACCTCAGTCAAGGGGTCAACCGATTTTCGGCATGATTGACTATCGGGGCCGATATTTGGCATTTCGTTTTATTTATTATTTTATTTATTTATTCATTATTTATGATTGGCGATAAAATTAATCAGTGAAAAAGTGAGCTGTTTTTATTCTTTTTTTTAAATTTTCACTTAACTTCATTTTTTTTAAAAAGTTGTAGGAAAATTGCTGTATTTGATGTTGAAAGTTTAAAATTTATTATTTTTGAATTAATTATTTGCTAAGGCATTTGAACAAAGTTTTTTGCTGAAGTCTGTGTTATTCCAAATTCTAAATTTTGACAGAAATATTTTCATTTTTATTGTAAATGCATATTGGTTCTCATTAAGTACAAATAATCAGTTTTGGTATCGGCCCTGAAAAAACAACATCCGTCAACCCCAACCTCAGTCAGTGGAAGAAACAAGCACTTTAAGTGGATGTAAACTGAAGGTGAAATCCTAAGAAACAATAGGTAAAAGGTGCAATTATTGACAAATGAGAAGAACTGTTTGTAATTTTTCTGCCTACGTTAGGTGAATGTAGAGATGTCGATCCCATTTGCCCATTTGTGTCTCCCTCTGGACAGAAAAGAAAATGTTCTGTGTATATAGAACACGCAGCACTAATGCAGTGAATACAGGACTCCTTCTGATGGCTTATTGAAAGTGATTGAGTGGTGTTGAGAGTAATTAAGCTGAAATCACCTTTTGGTTTGTTTGAACAGACTCAAAAGCAAATGTTTTTTTAAAAAGCTCTTGAGTAAAGTCAGGGTAAAGTGGCAGCTGTTGTGTACCGGCTCACATCCAGCATTCTAAATGAAGCAGTTAAAGGTAGCTTACATCAGAAGTTTGCATTTGTGATTAGTTTGGCTGCTGTTCAAATTATTCTTCAAAAGAGACTGATACGTGTGTTAACACTGATTTAGTGAACATATCAGATAAATCAACTATGATTACGTTTAATTTAACTGACATGGACTGACATCAAGCAAATTACATCTGCTGTTGTCTTTGAAAGATGGACTCTTTAACCCTTTGAAACCTGGATTGAGGTCACTTCTGTTGCATTAAGACCCCTTTCACAAGTATTGAAACCTTTGAACTCTCAACTAATTGGTTTGATTTCCTATCCAAAACATGGATAGAAAGTCACTGAGCAACTTGGCAAAAAATGTCCTGCAATTGTGAGATATTAGTGGATTTTAAAAATTATTTTTTAAAAAAAAGCAAGAAATGTCCATGAAATTTGGCTGTTGGGTTTGGGTGTTGGCTTCATTTTTCAGCCCTTGAGGATGTTGCCTGTTTGGAACCCACTATTGTGTAGGGTTACAATGAATTGAAGTGATATAGAAAGCTGTTTTTGTGCTGGTCCACAAATATTTTTCACACGTTAAAACAGACACTCTCAGCTGGTACCAAAAATGATCATCCAGTACAAAAGACAAAATTTAAACAAACTAATTATGAACACAAACTAACATCAAACACATGAACTGACTTATAAGCAAAAAGCTACATTAGCAGAAACATAATGCAAAGTCAGTGTGTTAGGAGTATGTATATCATGGATGTTAATGGGCTTATTATTACAGTTTTTCGCAAGCTGAGATGATCCAACTGGAAAGACACGCTCACACATTCCTGCACATTCAGGCCCGCTGTTACTATATCTGGAATAATACACCAGACATCTGAATGAGGCCATGGAGTTCACCTCCCTCTCGTCTTCCTCCACTCGGAATATCAGCCCCTCCTTGACCCCGCCGTCCTGATGGGGCACAGTTTTCCTCTCCTCCCTCTCACTCCTCAGTAAAAACTATAGCATCCATCTCTCAGTGCATGTGTCCTAAACATTCTCTGAGGATAATGGGTTTTGTTGCAGCTTGCACAGATGGAGGCTCAGGGAGCGGTCCGCCCTTAGCTGCATTGCCCCCACTATCACCCTTTAAAACACAGAGGCGACTCCATTTGTGTCCCACCAGGATCCAAAGACTTTAGGCGAGGAGTGTTGCACCCCCTCCCCTCACCGGAATCAGATGTGGAAGAGATTAGTGATGTGTTCAGTGTGCAGCTGTCTTGCTTGAACACTGTGCCTCCTACGCACTGTAATACTTTTCACGTTTGATTGCCTCCTGTTTTAAAAGCTCTCAAAGATAAATAAATGTCATTCTTTGATGCATCATTAATAAGATTTTTCTATGTTTTTTTTTCTTTAGGGCACCGACAAAGGCGACGTGGACAAGAATAAGTGCTGCACGCTGTGTAACATGTCCTTCACCTCAGCAGTGGTGGCACAGTCACACTACCAGGGTAAAATCCACGCCAAGAGGCTAAAACTGCTACTGGGGGAGCAGCCTGCCATCACAACCAAAGGTATTGCCCTCACTGAAAATGCATTGTGGGTGTAAATAATAGAGGAGCTACAGTCAATCTGTCCAAAGGGGATTTATTATTGAGCAGAAAAATAACTAAAGAATGAGAAACAGGATGCCATATGTGTTGACCATGTTTGCTGGTGTTGTTATGTACGTGTGTAGTGGAGTAGAAATGTGTAGCTGGTTTGAAATAATTATGGAGGTCTCAGTTTGTGTGTGTGTGTGTGTGTGTGTGTGTGCGTGCGTGCGTGCGTGCGTGCGTGCGTGTGTGTATGTGTACTTAAACATCTCCCCCACTGTTGGCTCTGAGCTGTCTGATATATTATTGTTCAGTGTATGTATTAGTGTAAGGGTGCATTGTCTTGATTCAGTGCACTGAGACATCACATTCACACAGAGGTGCTGTACAGGTCAGAATATACTGCAGCCCAAAGGCCTAATCCATACAGCAGCATTGCTGCTGGAGGAACACATTCACTCTAGTCATCTCTGTAGCTGAGCATCTTGTTATGTTTTGAGTCATTGCTTTGGTATTAGAGCTTTTTTTATTTTTTTTTTTGGCATGAGAAGTGCACTTTTAATTTCACACCCTTAATTTGTCTCGTCACATTTGTTTAAAAATAAATCAGCCCCAAACTTCTTCAAAGTTATGCCAGCACACGGAATAGAACACACTTATTCAGTGCGATTACATGATGTTAGAAAAAGCTGAATCGTTGTGTTAGTCCGACTAAAACTGGAGTTTGAAAATACATGGAAACATGTAAGTCTGACTGAAAACATGCTAACTTGAATTTCTCAGAGTCGGACTAACACCAAGATAATGTGGTTTAGGGTCGATTTACTCTGTATACACCCCAACCGGACCTGAACTGGCCCAGGTGTTCTGTGCATGCTCCATAGCCCCTGTGCCGGGCTTTGACCCAGAAGTCCAGAGGGGGAAAGAGGGGGAAAAAAACAACACGAAGTAAAGTTTAGAATACTACGAAATGTACAGCTCCAAAAAGTTATCCATGTTGTCACCGTTGGACATGCAACCCGTTTGCTGTTTGCTAACTTGTTGGTATGTAATATAATAGGTAAATTGAACGAATGTCCAATGGCAACAAGCTAGCCACCTCCTGTGGCAGAGTCGGGCAGACTTCTGTTAATAAATCGATTCTTCCCGGGTGCTTGTATACAGGGACAAGGACAGTCATTCAGTTAGATAGCCTAATCAAGCTGTAATTGTAACTTGCTTTAACTGTGCACAGAAACATACTGACTGGCTGTCTTACGGATAGTTACAGCAGATAAGAAGGTTGATACCACTCTCATGTCTATCAGGTAAATATCAAGCACCAGCCTCAAATTATTATTGAAATCGCAATATGGTCAAGTCCAATATTCAAATTGCAAGACATGCAATTTTTTGATGAAGGTTTAAAGACGCATTATGGTGCTACAGTGATGCCCAAGTCTACAAATCATATTCTGTTTGGTGCAGAACCCAGCAAAAAGCAAATCATCATTATTTTTGTGGGTTGAGCTTAGTGGGTTGAGTTAGTACTCAGATGGCAAAAGTAAATTGTGGCAATATCAGCACTCCTGATGAAGTGAAATCCTCATTTGTGATCAAAAATGATCTGAATCTTTAACCCAAGATTTTTTCTTTAAATTGTTATCTAATAGATAATAAATATAGCAACTTTTGATCAAACCATACCAATATCAGGTTTAAAATAACAACTTCTAGTTCGCCCCACATCCTTCCAGTTTAAGCCCTACCCTCTTTCGGTTCAAACTGTTTTATACTTGTAGAAGGGGTAACATTGGAGTGTAAGTTGACCACATCAACAGAGCTCATTTATGGCTCAGCCAAAAACTCACACCGCCTGTTTTACAACCTCAGTATATGTATGCAACTCATCAACTAAAGATCCTTTGCTTGTTAAATCTGATAGAAATGTTTATGACATGGAACCTGAGTGATTTATGGAAGTAATACAGTAATGCATATACTCAAGGAAGCTTATATGTTGTAATAAATCACCCGACTGGTGATGTGGTAAAGGTAGCCCAGTTTTGAGAGGATAAAGAACAACAAGCATAAACATAGCCTCTGGATTTTCTAGAAAACTTGACGCTCGGTGACCCTGGTCTGACATTCACACATCGCTTCCATTAAGATTATCATTTTAGATGGTCAGTTGCCAACTTATTGTGTCTGTCTCCAATCCACTTTTACTCTCTGCCCTCATACTCACCTACCTCCTACATTATTTTTGAGCTCACCTTGAGGTGTCAAGTGTACTTTTTTCTTCTCTCTCCATGAAACTTAGCAACAAAACAAAAACAGATGATGCGGGATGATACTGTAAGAATGTAAGCACAGATTCATAAATGCTGGATTGTACATTTTTCTAGAGAACCAAGAACTTTCGTTTTTGTTGACTTGGCAATGCAAACCTAAATATTAAGGCCACAGTTAGATGAGAATAACCCTACTAAAAACAGGAAAGACAAGAAACCCTGCATTCATATGATCACACTGTGAAAACAGTGCTTGTGGACAATATAATATAGTAGTCATCTCAGGCCAGTAGCTGGCGGTGTAACTTTGTAAACCTACCTTGTTTAATAATTTTCAGAAAAGACATTACATGTATAATGTGGCCCCTGAGTATACAAAAGTGATGCTGGAGGGTAACCCAGAGCATCATAGTTTGACTTCGAGGGTCACTGACTAGCCTTCAGTATTTGATGAGTTGAGGCTGAGAATGTGTTGCCCCAAGATATCTCTGAGGCTTTACATGATATTTAATGACAGAGAAAAACATACAGTATGAGTGCTATACAAATTGTGTTAGTTTCATATTAATATATTTTGTTTGTTTTTATTATGAAATATTAAAAAGTTGTAGGCCTTCACACACTATTGTATTGAAACAGTCTGAAATGGGAGTGTCACTCTTTGCTAAAACTGCTTGCAACTCAGACAGAAGTGATCTGTGACAAGAGGTTGCAGGTGGACATGGCATCACTTAAGTGTCACAACCACTCAGTTTCCAGTCATTCCAGACAGGTACTTCTGCCTGAAATGGGCATATCTCTTCCTTTTCCTGAGACTGGTGCTGAGTACCTACAGTACTTAGTGGAAATGATTTTGTGAGCTGGCTGCGCTGTGGGCTGAATTACTGTTGTGTGCTCTTAAACAATAGTTTTAGATTTGGCAATGTTGAATTGTTGGTTGATTGGTCTGTCCACCACTATTGTCCAAATATTAATAGCTCAATGAGTAATACATGTGGTATTTTCCACAGAGTGTACATGTGGCAGTACCTGGTTTTTGTTGTTCTTTTATATGCCTGTGTGTCCCTTTGTATCATTTGGTGTTCACTCTCTAAATTCTGAGTTTTTTGCCGGTCTGTGAACTCAGCACAGTTGGAGCTCTCCATGAGTTGTCTTTATTTTCCATAGAGGCAGTTTTTGAATCACTGGGTGCATAATTGATCTGCTGATCCATTCAGAACTGATTAGATCAGATGAGAGGAGTAGCTGTTTGTGAGTGATTGCAAACTTTTAGACCAAGCAGAATGAACACTTAAAGTCTCATTTTGAACAGCCTGATGTTCTACTGCTCCACTTGTGCCAAGAGTACACCCTGGGTTCCGACAGTGCTGTGCTATAAATATTTGAAGGGTATAAATATTCCAGTAGTGCTCTTAATGTGTGTCCAGTGTTCAGCTCCAAAAAAAGAAAATCTGTATGTCGTGGCAGATGTTTTCATTGGGGCAGGCTGCCACAAATAAATGGATGTGTGGGAGCTCTAGACGTTGGTGATCCCATGACCCCATGTCACCATGTGGTTGACATTTTTCATTTTCCTAGTGAAATTCTCCTCAACTGTTGCATGGATTGCCATGAAAGGTGATACGGGCATTCATGGTGCCCAGAGGATGAGTCTGGCGATTGCCTGACTTTTCATCTTGCACTATCAGCAGGTCAGGTTGCCAACTATCATGTGCAACATCTCAATATTATACTAGATGGACACAAAGATTTGTACAGACTAGTGATGCATGGATCAGCTATCAACCGCCTCCCACGACCCAACAGTTTTATTTTCTCCGTTTTAGACAGCTGCATCTGTATGGACATTCTCACCCTCTACCAATCCCTGGTGGTCATGTCACTGTAGCAAATATCACGGGACATTTAAGCATTTTAACTTGACAGCTGTGAATTCATTCTAAGGTATAATGTTGTATGGTGCATCAAATGGTAACACTTATGCTTTAAACTGTACATGGTCCCTTAAACGCGTTACGCTGCTGTTCTTCGTGCATAAAAGCATCTCTCTTAATTTTTAGGGACAATTAGAACTTAGTAACAGCAGCCCAGAGGCTGGTGTGGTTGGCTGCTGTTTTTTCCTGAGTCTGTGTGTGTCTATCCGTGTGTTACTTAGATTTAATCACCAACTGTTCTTTACCTTTGGGTGACTGAAGTCTGCGGCTGTTGTAATCCGCTGACAGCTGCTCACCTTGAATCTACTCACAAATTGGCAGTTGCGTGAGAATAATGAGTGAAGGTCACCCCGGGAAACTGAATGAGAAACATGGTAAACATTGTATTTTCAGACTCTTCTGGAGCCCAACACCTGAGTCCACAGCGAGCAGTGTGGATGTGAATAGATCAGCCTTGAGCTTTGTTTGTTTACTGTGGTTTGTTGGTGCTCCAGTTGACCGAGTCATTTATATGCACTCCACAGTTTTGTGTTTTACTTTGTGCTCAGCACTACTTTTTCTTTTAATTTGTCGAAAGTTTTCTGTTGACTGATAAGGTGGTGTGTTTTTATAGTGGTATTATCTGTCGTCTCCCATCGCTGGACTGTTCTGAATTTATCCTGCATTAGTACTGCCTCAGCCTCTGCACTCTTTTTTTCCCTCTAAAGTGGTGGAATTGAATCAGTAGATGGGCGCACAAAGCTCTTGTCTTTGAGTTAATGTTTGTTGGACAGATCCTTGAAATCTCTGGCTGAAAAAAAAGAAAGAATAGAATAATTCCTTTCACTTCCACAGCATAAGAAGAGCTCTTAACCACAGAATGTAAAATGACTTGTGAGGTCTACAGAGCTACTTGAGGCAGTATTTGCATTTTCACAGCAAGAGTGAAACTGGCTTCTGTTGTACACCTGGGTCCAGTATTTCAAAATCATCTCAGGGGATTATATGGGTTGAATCAAACTAAATTCTGATGTGACATAAATATTGAGTATTAAAAAGTAGATCCAAAGATTTCTGATCCTGAAGATTTGGATTTAGAATTGGCAATCCAATCCTAACCTCTCTGGACTAAATGTATTTGGATATTTTGAAATTTAAGACAGAAATCTGGATTAACTTGATACCAAAATGTGGGATCATTTGGATCCCAATACAGACGCTGATTTCATGTAGACTGATTCGTAGCCCTGCCTTCATGTCTCCAGATATTGTTACTACGGCTGCGTGATATGGCCTAAAAATAGTGACACACAGTTGACAAACATTGTAACACTTAGTTTTTGTTGCAGTTACAGTCACAGTTAAGTTTAGACACCAAAACTATTTGGTAAGGTTCAGAAAATAAATAATGTTGTGGGTTAAAATAAGTACTCTAGGGCAGGTTTTCTTCTAACCCTCAAATTGTGCATATTGAAGAAACACCTTAATTTTGTAAAATCTCCCATTTATCACAAAAAAAGTTTTTACGCTTGCATGAGGGGGTATTTCAGGCAATTAAAAAAAAGCCATATTTCGCAAAACTGCAATGGAAAAACTTTTTAAGCTTTTCTAGCTCACATGATGCTATGGCTATGTGCTTGTTGGCAGGAACTGGCTCCCTCATGATGCAGCATGCGCTGCAAGAGCTGTTATTGCATCACATAACTCTTCAAAAGTTAAGTGGATCATTTAGGAGTTTTGAATCCACAATTCCTCTGTGAATTCCTGGACTATCACCTCCCAGAAATCCCTCATACTTGGCTGCTCCCATGTATAAGGGGCTTGCCTTTCCATTATCGTATAACACACCAACGTCACCTTTGATTGGAATAATGACAGCTAGTGTGATGGCTGCAATAGAAATAAAGCTGCTAATTTTCATAGCATCCATCGCCATTCTTCTTTGAATGTTATCGTGAGAGGATAAGTCGCATAACTTCGCGAGAGAAGTCGTATAGCATCACTGAATGGAAACGCTGTCATTTCGTAGCTGTGTTGATCGACATTTAGAAAATATTTTTTAAGTTTTTCACAAATCTGCAATGAAAACTTGAGCCTAATGAGATGATTTTGATCCTTGACTGAGAAAAGGGAGATTTCAATATCAAGATCGTTATGATTAAGATTATACATTTTTCAAATCCCGGCCCAGGAGTGAAAGAAATGACAATAAGAGCTTCAGTTTTGATCTGAATTACCCAGAAATCTTGTGCAGCTCTGTGCTCTGTGTTACCTCTGTAGGCTGCACAATTTTCATGACCCCAAGTGCTGTTGCACCTTCCTGCTGCTTCTCCTTCCTTTGCTGCATTCAGAGCATGTTATCCACCTGCAGGCTCTGCTCTTTTTTATTCCGGGGGCTTGCATTGATCTCTCTGTGCTCTTGTTTTGGCTGGTTGAAATATTTTTGTTGTTAGGGAATGATCGAAACAGAGCCTCGCGCCAACTGAGGTTTTTTTATTTATTCTCAATACAGCATCCCAATGCAATTCATTGTTAAACTACTGAAGGGCAAACACATTTGCACATTATCCCAATAAATACTAATCTGCACTTTATTTTCTTCTTTCCCTTGTGTATTAACCCTTTCAACCCCGAGTATATTGGCTTGATTTCTTTTAAAAACATGGGAAGAAGGCAATAAGCAATAAAAAGAAGAAATTACCCAAAAATTAGCAAGAAAAATACTTGAAAAGTATTTTTTTTAAAGAATAAAAGAAAAAGAATATGAAAAACAAACAAAGAAAGTACCAAAAAAGTAACATAACTTTAAATGTTTAATTATAATAATCAATAGCTCTTTTTTTTCCTTTTTTTTAAGTTTTAGTTTTAATATCAATTTTTCCCCGTAGCCTTGCCCTTTTCCCCCAGACATTTTCTATAGCTTTAAAAAAAAAATCAATTTGTAAATTTACTTATTTCTTGCAATTTTTGGAACAATTCACACCTTTTTCCCCCTTTTTTTTTTTTTTTTTTTTTTAAAGAAATCACACTAATTTGCTCAGCGTTCAAATGTTTAAAATAGCATTCTACTAAAAGTAGAAGCAAGAAGCATTTTTATCGAGAAATTTTTCTGTGTGCGGAAACTTTAGGTCTCTGTCAGAGAAGTTTTTTTTTATTATTTTTGGCATGACTCAGTTCGGCAGCTTAATAAGCTATACAACTGCAGCCCCCCTGAAAAGAGCAAAACACTTGTGATTACAGAAACACTATGAAAAGTATTTAAAAGCTAAACTAATACAATAAAATTCAAATGATGGTTATTGGTTTAAAGATTGAACGATGTTTCGAGGTGAACATATGCATGAGTATGAATTGGTTCGATAGTTGAAAATGTTCAAAGATTGGCAGAATGTTCAGAAATAAAGAAATGATTTTAGAACGTCTCTCGCCAGATGCAGCACCAGCTATTTGAAAGCACTCAGGGCAAGTGTTTTCCTCCAAGCTGATGACCAAATGTACATCTAATTATTGTGAAAGATACTTTGGCTTTATGTTTGGAGAACTTTAGAACAATTTTGTTTTCTTTTTAACAACTCTGATTGCAGTCGGATGATGATGTAGAGCTCACGCTGCGCCATTTTGCCATTTGCTCTCTTTGCAACATGTCAGTGACAGACACAGCCATTAAGAATGCCATCTGTGGCCAATGGTTCAGAACAGAGGCAGCTCCATTCCAGCTGAAAGAGAGGCTGACACAGCCATCAATCGCATTGACACCCAGCAAACTACTGGGACACTGAGGATCCTCCTCCCCTTCTGACAGACACATTAGGAAAAGCAGTCCTACTTTCGACTGCAGCTGCTAATGTCCAGATTTTGATTGTTTTGCCAAAATCAATCCACTTTAAATGGAAATTTCTTTATTTTTGAGCCTGAAGCCTTCTCCCAACTTTATGTGTTTTAGTGACGAATGGAGACAACAATTTTTGAAATCGGTCCACTACTGCAGACAGTGGCGCCCAGCAAGACACAATTGCTGTCTCCCCTGGCGATTGCATTTAGGCTTCAAAAATCTATAAACTGGTGTTCATTAATGCAGATTATCTTGCTGAACAAAATGTGTGATTATCATCAACATTTGTTTGCCAAAGAGCTTGTTTCCTGCAAAATCCAATGGAAAAATCCCATAGGCTTTTTAATAAGGGAATAAGGGCAAAGCTAACATGTTGGCGAAAGAAGAAAGTATAGTAAGTAAAGTAAGGCTATTGTGTTAGTCCAACTAAAACTTTACTTTTAAAATACATGTAAACATGTCCAACTAAAATTGTAGTAAGTCAAATTTCTCAAAGTCTGATTAACATGCCTAGATCCTGTTATTTGAAAGTGAAATACTTTTTCATGTTTACACCTAGTCTCCGCGCCTGGCTTTTACGCAGACATCCAACAGCACAAATTCGTACAAGAAATCTTGGGGGAAAAAAACAGGAAGAAGGGAAGAAACCTGAACAAGACAAAGGTAAAAAGTAAAGGGTAGAGTACATATGAAATGAACAGTGTAAAAATGTATCCATGTTACCGTTCAACATGCAACCTGTTTGCTTCTTGTTAACTTTTTGGGTGTGTGATGTAATAAGTCGAAAGGCGGCATATGGCTACCTACCATGGCAGAGCTGGACATACTTCCATCAATAAATTGACTCTCCCACGGTGCTTGTGTACTGGGACAAGGACAGTCGTCCACTGAAATGACCTAATCGAGCTATAACCGCAGCTCAACTTAACTGTGCATGTAACTGCACTGAGTGTCATAACTGATAATAGAAAAAGGAATCAGCCTGGCATGGTTTTTCTCAGCGCAGCCAGAAGTGGTACTGGAGAAAGGGTAATAGATACGAAAATGCAGGAAAATAGAGCCCAGTGGAGTTTCAGTTCATATTTGACCATTTTTATCACAAAAAAACTCTAAAAACATGAAATTGGGTTTAAAACAGCATGGGGCACTACACATCACCATTAATATTCATAGATGTGATGAAATACAAATCAGACTCACATGTAAGCCGTGAACACAAATCCGTTTTATTTTGCTCCTTCTCACTATCACTGCATACATTAAGTTATACGTATCAGAAGATTCCTGAAGGAAAGAAAAGATGGAGCAGGCCAATAAAAAGGTTGAGTCTGCTGCTGTTGTTGTCCAAACGGCCCATATTCCAGCTGAAATAAAGGAACTGCAGCCTTGGACTGAGCTTGTTTTATCCTCTGAAACAGTCATTTAAAGCACCTCCATTGTAGAGGCACCCAGATCTGTCACAAATAGAAAATGTCAGGAAGATAAATCCAGGGCACCGGGAGGCCCGGGCTATTGATTTCTACATAAGTAACGTCAGCAGACTGGCCGCGTTCCTCTGTTGATCCGCCTGCCTCTCGGGACCCGCTGTTGTTCCAGCCTGCTGTCAGCCGGTATTCAGTTGCAAAATCTCGAGCTTGCCAAGCATTTAGTTTTCCTTATTCACCTCCCAAAACACCAAAGATCCATGCAGGTGCTGCTGCTGGAGAAAGCCTCGATAAACACTGATGAGAATATACAGCGTCTCTGTTGTCTTGGGAGTGCCTCGTAAACTCAATGTTTTTTTCCCCCTCTTTGAACAGCAGTGTACATCATCCCTTTGGGTCCCTAACCCCTCAATTCAAAACCTGCGATAAACATTTCGAAAATGCACTGTCATCAATTTGAAATCATGGTTTTGAAAAGCCCTGCGTAAGTGCTTGTTCTGGATTTCCAATGAACTTTTTGAACATGCAAGAATTTCATCTGACAGCTGAAATGAATGTTTAATGTTTTTCCCACTGGCTGTATCCTCAGTATTACTCTCTATAGGATATAGGATAATACCAAATAACCCGTCTTTGCTCTTTAACTCCGGCACTGTTGTGTTGATTTGAATATTTTCACTGACCCATATAGCTCATGCTCATCTGCATGCATTCTTAGTTGAAGTGCTTGTGTTGCAATGAGTTGCAATTCCCATTCAGTTTCTATTTTGGCGCTCAGGCAGGCTGAGCAAATGTTAATTTGTTATTAGTATTTTTACATAATCACAGCCACATGTATTTTCATATTCTTCCACACGGTTCCTCTCAGCACTGTTTCCACAGTCTGGCTGCTTTCCAATCGTCTGGGCCGTGAGCGCACTCGCTGCCATGAATGTCACTTCCTTTAACATCTGCAGCTTAATGTGGGGATGTATTTTTCACTGCGCTGATTTACGGGGAAGTGATTTGGAGAAATCTGGAGCTAAAATGTTCGTATGGTAACATGGCTGTGGCTTTCTTCCTTCACACAGAACTGATGACTAAATGTTTCGATCTGTTCGCAGTGAAACAGCTGTAAAAATGTATGAACCAATGTATATAAACATTAAAGGCCCCCAGTATATTTTCAATTGGGCCCTTGTGGTTCCCTGCTATTCAGTCTTTCTAATGGGCTGCCTCAGTATTCTGATCATTGTACATGTACACTGTGGGGATTTTACTGACATTCTGATGCAGTGCAGCAGCGCTGAGATTCTCATGAAGTTGGAGCAAACTAAAAATTTGTGCTGTACAATATTATTAGCGGGCAGGTTTCAATTTACCCTCAAATTGCTAAAAATTGAAATAGCAAATATAAAATACGGAAACACATCAATTTTGAACAAACTGAAGCAAAAATCTGCATGCACATCCAATCTCAGCAGGTGCTCAACCAAAAACGAAGTGAAAAATAAAAAGGCATAAACATGGCTCGCACACTGCAGGGCTCCAGTTATCACTAATTTAGTGCACCAAAGTGACGTTTCAAGCACAACTGCTCTTCATCAGCATTCGTAAGATGCTGTCTCAGTGTTAATCTAGTCTGATGAAAAGCGGTTGTGCACAAAACATCACATCTGCAATGGAAACATTTTTTTGCTTCTATTGGTCACATAATGTACAACAAAGAATGTCAGTACGAACTGGCTCCCTCGGGCATGATGCAGCAGGCGCTACAAGAGCTGTTATTGCATCTCACAACTCTTCAAAAGTTGAGCAGAACATGTGAAGGTTTTGAATCCACAATGCCTGGCCATGGCCATGGCCGCTCCTATGTATAAGGAGCTTGTCTTTTCATCATCACTCACATAACACACCTACGTGTCCTTCAATTGGAAATATTGACAGCTCCTGCAGTGGCTGCGATAGAAATAAACCTGCTGATGTTTTGAACATCCATCGCCATGCTTCTTGGAAAGTTATTGCGAGAGGAGAATGAGTATAATATCACTCAGTGGAAGCGCAGCCATTGTGTTTTATTGACATTTTGAAAATGTTTGTGCAAATCTGTAACAGAAGTCCACCTAATGTCAGACTAACAAACATTTTCTTATTTGTAGTTTAATTTTAAAGTGGCATTACTTTTAGTTAAGACTGCTTTATGACTTGTTTAGGACTTGAAACAGGTTTGTGGACTTGGACTTGTTTTGAAACTTATCAGTCTTGACTTGGGACTTGAATGCAAAGACTTACAGTAAGACTTTCGTAAATCTCAAGACAATGACTTGGTCCCACCTTTGCTTCATGTATATTAGATAAAGTGTTGCAGTGCAGTGTATACATCAGTAGGTTTAGTAAACACTATCTAAATTGGAAAAAACCAAACTTTAATATAACAGCCAAAGTAAATATCCCCCAAAATCTTGCTTGTCCTTTTTCAAACTTTACAGATTGTAAAGGACAAATATTCTGCAATCGAGCTTCAGCTGGTTGCAGATGGTTATAAATCTCAGGGATGGAGATGTTTTGTTTGTTTGGCCTGCAACAGCTTGAAAAGATTCCTCCTCAGAGACAAAGTGAGAATATGAGAAAATGTTTTGTTTTCTGTCTCGTACAGGCTGGGTCTGTAGGCAGACCAGAGGGTTGTGAGTAGAAAGCCCAATAGGGCAAAGCATTGTAGGAAGAGATAACTGCATGGATTCGGAGGACTTTGATGCACTCTCCTCACAGAGGCTGAATCTCCTCAGATTTATAATGTTGTTTACGCTAAATAGGTCTACTTTTTACTGCTCCTCTGTCTGCATACAAATGCCATGCAAGGACGGGATTTAGCTTAAACTCGATGCTCTGAATCAGTGCAGGTGAAATGTTGTAGCCTAGAAATAAAGTGTTGTGTCCGTTAGGCAGATGGAAACATCTTTCTTTCCGCCTTTCAGGGGATGAAGGGAATGTGTCTACTTCCCCCTACTGTAGATTAGATTTTTAATGGATTTTTAATTCAGTTTTAATAATGAGCAAAATCTTCACTCAAAATCACTGTAAAGCACAGGACACAGCAAACGAAAGGGCTGAATGAATAAATATGAATGAGTTTTAAATTGACAGCTGACAAAACCAGCATAGCCAATGTCCAATAACCGATATCTACATAGAACAGCAGACCAGTGTTTGCTGCAGAGCTGCTTTTGCATCAAAAACTCCTATTTATTTGAACTTCTCTTCAATAAAGCCCCAACAAATGCTGCTCTATGGTTTATGGAATGCATTTGCATTAAAATTGCATTGTGAAAATAAGGCTGTTTATGTAAAGCTGCCTATTGATATGTAAGTTTTTCATCTAACAAGAGTGGAACGCATCTCCCTGGAGACAAACTGTAAGTGAATATGAGTTATTACTGCCACAGAACATATCTGAATCAGAATCACTTTAAATTCCAACTAATATAAAGAGCTTCTGTGTAGATACAGATGTAACTTCTGTATATGGTGCAATACAGCCTTCAGATTGAAACAGCTCAGCGGATACAGGAGTTTCCAGTGTTCAGAGCCATTAATGAAACCTGTGTCAGTCTCTTCTGTGTGGGGTTGAGCACCCACTGATAACCCATAAATAGTTGTTGTAGCAGAATTTATGGCGTGGGCAGTGTTAGAGTGTGATGCGTCACAGTCTGTCACTGGCTAAGATCACATTACAGGACTTAAAGCTCAATTTCGTGTTTTTCCCCAGATCCGATCTTTCCGCCTCAACTGATGGCATTCATGTTTAAAGTGACTCATGTGACAGTTTCAGTTTCAGCTGATCTTTGCCCCGAAACACCACACATGCAACCAATAATGTCACACAAATATGCATTGGAACAACCACAAAAATGTCTTATTTGCGAGACGGGGATTTGGGGAAAAATAAATAAAACTGAAAAAGTTAATCTGTTGAATTATTGGCTGCGAAGGTCAAATAAAAACTTGTCATATAAGGAGGATGAAGGTGAGAAGACAAGGCATAGCAAAATCCAGTACTAGCCAGTTGGTAGTAGTCAGGCCAATCCTTCGCCATAACGGAAGGTCGCATGATGACATTTTGCATAATAATTAGCCATGTGCTTCTGTTTAAGAGAGTACCGTTAGAGAAATGGCCCTTCAGAACATTGTATGTATGCAGCGGTGTAATGGTAGTTGATGAGGTGTGTGTACTAGATTCAAAGTTCAAGAAACTTTATTGTCTATCACATAGTGGCAGAAAAATACCTTCGTTTGAGAGCTCAAAGTACCTGGGGTGCTCTGAAACATTTAGCTGAAGGGAGTGGCTGAAACTACTGGGTAGATGGGTGGTTTAAAAGGGAGGAAGTACTCTTCTGTTTATACCATTTTTTTTGAGATATGTTGGTATACTGTAAACAGCCAGAAAAAAAGGTAGCAATACCTTTAAACCTTCTACCTTCCACTTTACCTCTGGGTACTTCAGGATGAGGGTCTGTTGCTCAAATGGGCCCTTGGTACAGTGGGATTGTTTTTGGACTATTCAGGATTTGGATTTTTTGTCAGAACAATGTGCAGTCCCAAGGAAGGGTTTGGCCACAGCAACCTTTTATAGTTTGATCGGACCGCTCTGACATTGACAGTGAGTGATCTGCCTTGATGCTCTGAAGTAGCCTATGACAATAAAAAGATATTGGATGTCTTGGAAAAACAGACATGAATTCCAATAGGACCATTTTTACAACAGTCACATGGCCGGCGTGTAAACAAGATTATACATTATTTAATAATGCTTTTTCATCCACATCGGACATGACTGTCAACTTATTATGCAATGAGGATAATAGTGTGCACGAGTGTAGTTAAGTGAAATGATGTGGGGCAAAGATAATGTTAGCAGGGTTTTTAAATAGTATTAGGTTATATGTGTGGATATGGTATACCTAAATACACTCACATTTTAGACGCATCTGTGCTGTAACATAGGAACGTTTACTTATGGAAATGTCACAAAACTTGCACTGAGAATTGTAGGAACCTAGCTGGCAAGAAAATATGTCAACATCTGTGGTGTTATGGTAACTTGGACATAATTAGAGGAATGTCTGACACGGACACATTTTACTGTTCACCTGTTCAAATCTAGAGTCGGAACTTTTGTTCCCATCATGTTGGTAGACAAGTAATGATATTTTCATTATAAAGATCGCAGATATGTCTCAAGTATTATTATTGAGACCAAAAATGATGCACAGCGATCGCTCCCTCATAATGTTTCAACAGACACCATCAAATGAATCAGATCAGCGAGGCAAAACATTTAAAATGCTTTTTTCCTGCTTTGTCGGCCTGTTCTCTGAGGCCACGCTTACAACACATCTGTCTCTATCACCAGTTGATTTAGCCACCAGTTAATCTTGCATACCAGAGACTGGATATGCATCAGATTTAGGACCACATATTGGAATGCTGGAATTGGAAGAGAAGAAAATAATCAGACCTTTGTTGCAAGAGATCAAAAATAATTAATATAATACATATATCTATATATATAAAATAGATTAATGGACCAGTCCAGTGGAATGCATTACCTGCCACACTGTCGAAGGTGCAATGTCCTTCTGGCTTTTCCTTTCTAGCTTCTGTATGCTGTTATCCAAAACCTGCAATCTGTCACTTGTTTCCTGTCTGTCTTAAACTTCAGCCGGATCTTTTGGACTTTGCCTTCTTGGATTTGTTTGCCTGTTTGCACAGCCTCTTCAGTTTTGACCCTAACCTGCTTCATGACTCCTGTACCTGCCTGCCTGTAAGCCAATATACAGTTTACACCTTTACCTTGGCAACACATTATTGAATTTACCCTGTCAGCCTGCTTTAATATGATACTTGAAATTTACTTTTAAATGCAAGATGTCTTCTGGCCTTATGTGTGCCATCTGGAAAAAGATACAAAGGTATCTGCTGCAGAACCACCAGACTACAGAGCAGCTTCTTTCCCCAGGCTGTGAGACTCCTCAACTCCTCCTTTGACGCCAAAAGATGTAGCAGGATTTAGGATCACCTTTAAATCTCATTTCTTCTTAAAGTACGTTTAAGAAAAATGACAATAAGTTACCTTGTACCTTATTTATATATATATATATATATATATATATATATATATATATATATATACACAGTATATTTTACACATTACCCTACCACAATAATCGATGCTATGTATAAAAAATGTCATTGTATGAGCCAAGAATTTTTTAATCAGCTTATTCAACCGCTGCTGTTTGAGTCACAGGAAAAACAAATTTGGGGGCAGAAACAGCATTAATAAGCAGTGATCGGACACTAAATAACACCCACGTTTGGAGGCTGAAATACCGCTGGAAATTCAGCTATGGGTCACTGAAAAACTTCTACACTTGGGGGCAGAAATGCCACTGGAAGCGCAGCAATAAGTTGTTAAACAAGACCCATGTTTGTTGAGAGAAACACAGTAGTAATGCAGGAAAGGTCAGGAAAAAAGACTATTGAAATGCAGCTGCATATAATTTCTATAGAAATTCAAAAGATGTAGCCTATAAAACCGTTGGCTACTCACTGGGGATAATGTTGGTTAGCTGCTTAGATCACACGTATGTAAACTTTTATTCAGAGTGGACATGCTACACACATAATTAGCTTGGTAAGATTCTCTATAATTTAATCATTCAGTACATTTTATTGATTTCATGAGCACCAGAGAAGAAGTAATACTGTCAGAGTAAACAAGAGATACCCAATAAAAGAGGTTTAATGAAACAATTTGATTGCATTTGCATCTTTGCTGAGCAGCAGTTTTATGAGAAAGGAATAAAAAGCCTGTCCCCTATAGACGCCTGTCCACTGTTGAGTTCAGTGGTTTAAGCAAATGATAGCCTGGGCTATTAAATTAAGTTTTAGGGTACCTGCTACTACTACTACTAGTGATAAAATTTAACTTCAAAAGTCCTATTGCAAAATTGGGTTACTTTCAACTACAGCTGACACTGTAGAGGTGTAGAAATGCTGCATTGTGAGTCTGTGTGCGAGATTGCTTCAATCTCTCCTCCTTTTTACAATCTGAACCAACAGGCACATCCCTTCAAACTGACATCTGGTCATACAGCAGAAAGCCTATCAGGCCAATAAACTGCTGCAGAGTGTGTGTGTGTGTGTGTGTGTGTGTGTGTGTGTGTGTGTGTGTGTCCTCTGACTAACCAGCTACAAGGCTGCCATTATGAAATGTGGCATGTGTACTGTCTCCTTGACTTGATGATGATAAATCAAGACCATCAGGCTCGGATGATTCATACCCTGGTGTACTGATGATTCTCCCCAAAAAATGTTCTTCTCAGACATCAATGTCAAAAAAAATTGTAAGGCTTCAGGGAAAAGCTTACAGTCCTCTCCGAGTGGTTTTTTAGTGTGTTCTCGGTGCTTAGCGCTGTGTGTCCAAAGCTCATGAATTCAGAAAAATAAGGCGCGTCTTTTATCTTGCTGACGCTTAAACCTATAATATAGAGAAGCGAGGGCCTTTTCACTGAGTTTAAAGTGTCCTTTACGCAGCAGGTGCCCCTCCGAGTCGACGCCATCTGCCTCTCGGCTATGGCGATGAGCCCCGCCTTCTGAACTGAGCTGAACCCAATATCAAAGCACAGAGGGGTGTTAAACAGTACGGCTCTAATGATGCACTAAATGGCAGAAAAAAGGTTGCATTCCTTTATGCGCCTGCTGGGTTATCTATGAGACTGGAGAGCCGTGGTGCAATAACACAGCCTGATATGAATGAGGAGTCTGTCACCTCGGATTGAACGTAAATACTTTTGGTAAAACCGGTGGGCTGCTAGACAGACGGCCGGGACACTGTGCTGTAAGAGCAGTAAGAATATTAAATCAGTGTGATTACACTTCGCTGGAGGAAGAAAACTGTACGGAGAGGTCGTGCTGATGATGATAAATGATCTTTGCTCAGTGCCTTTAATTCCGGAGTATTTGCAGAAATTATTCAGTTTCTTGTCTTTGCCTCTCATTTTCTCTTCACTCTCAACTTTTTGGCATTTTTAACACAAGATATTTCACCAATAGATCCTCAAAAAAATCAACATTTTTCTTACAAATATTGTATCTCAAAGATTTATTCCAGTCTAGGACGGTCCTGTACACACAGAAGTTACAGACTGGTG
Organism: Plectropomus leopardus; assembly: GCF_008729295.1. Classification (NCBI taxonomy): domain Eukaryota; kingdom Metazoa; phylum Chordata; class Actinopteri; order Perciformes; family Serranidae; genus Plectropomus; species Plectropomus leopardus. Next base: position 5,444,617 of record NC_056468.1, read on the forward strand.
GGTGAACAAAGTTCAGGACATGACTTTGGACACTCTGCCCCCCTTTTTGTAAATTAAATTGAATATAAAGGTACCAATTAAAAAAAAAGTGATAGCTGTATTCTAAAGTGATAGGTTTCTGATACTCACTTTCAGCTTGCTAAAAAAATTCCTTGATCACAATATCGCTTTTATTTTTTTGCAAAGTGCTATTGAAAAAGTTGACATTGCAGTGATGATAAAAAGCAATATTCTGTGCCGCTGGAGTTTCTAGGTTAGGTGGTTTTCTAATATGGGTCAACTCTGAGGGCCCCTGTGTCCTGAATGGTTGGTATTTCTGATGAAACAAATTATCTTCCACTCTCTTAGGTTACAGCCCAATAAAATCTGACCCCATTTTTTTTATTTTTTAATTTTTAAAATCTGAGTCAGAATCATACCTTTTTTGGGGGTGTGACTGTGTTTTTCTTTACTCATGGATGGTGGATTATCTTTACTCATTACTTGGTCGGTGCTACATGTACCCAAGACTGAGTACCAAGATACCAAGATTGACCCAAATTTACCGGTATTTTCTTTTTTCTTTTTTGTTTCTTCCCTACCGTCCAGAGGTCCTGAGGTGGATTTTATTGCTCTTTATTTGTTGCCTGACTTCCTCTTTGCTCCTGGTATATTTCCTTGACCATCAGAGGTCACCGCTCAAGAAATATATAAATAAGTCATATTTTCTGCTTGTAAGAACAACTTAGGTGGTATCTTGGAGAACAGCCTTGATTTGTGAATTGAAGTCACTACTAAATTTTTTAGTTTTAGTGGCGATATTAGTAATTAGCAACCTTCTGTCGGAAAGCTAGATTTGGCAATAGTAATAATATTAATTGTTATTATTAGTACTAGTAGTAGTAGTAGTGATAGGAGTAGCACTATTATGATGATGTTAATCAGAACTGTAATTGTGATTACAATTATAATGACAACAGCGCTATGGCTTCTACTATTAATAATGATAGTAATATTTATCTTTTAAATTATTATTTTTTTTATTTTTAATTACTCCCTAGTATCCCATTTTTATTACTTATTTTTCATTATTATTATTATTATTGGTGTTGCTGTTACTTTCTCTTCTCTTTTAATTTCTTTTTAATTTCTCTGTAATTATATTAATTTAAGTGAAAGTTACCGCAAAATATTAACAATTGTCATTTGGTTTGCTTTGTTTATATATCTTTATACCTATATCTATAAATCTTGTCAAGTTCTGTGCGTCACCTTGTTTTCTTTGACACAGAAAACAGAAAGCACAGCGTGAAGTTAAGTTGTTATTTGGGGAATCAGTAACTACCTCTTTGTCATCTCCACCAACAGTAAATATTTCACCTTCTTTGAGTTTCTCACAGTCTTTAAATTCTCTCTTTTACATTCTGTCATGCCTCTCTCTGCTCCACGAGGTAATTGCCTGAATGTTATTGTCGAAACCAAGAGCTGTGCTTTCAGGTTCTGTCTCATATGCCAGAGGTGTCCAAGCAGCTTTGATTTGGAATCGCACTTAATTCTCTGTATATGTCAAGTTACCAACTGTAGTTTTCTCACTGACTGGCAAAATAGCAGCTGGGTGGCCTGCTGTGTGTGCGGCTGCTTCATTCTGAAGCTTAGTGGGTAGGCTGGATATATAATGGCTGGTATGACTCCTTGGATTTAGTTGTTGAAGTGTACTGAATACTCTCAAAGCTGCTTCCCTTTGAGCAAGGCATTAAATCCAAACAGCTCCGAGGTTCCTGTTTTGCATCCGACCTCTGGTCTCTTTGAAAAGGGCGCTGCGGGGATTAAATTAAGTCTGACAGTTTACATTGGCCCATTAGCTGGAGAGGTCAACCTATAAGCACAAAGTCACAGATTCAGATCGTACATAATAGAGGGTTGGTGTGGATGAGAGCATCAGCCAAGTGCTGAATGTAAAGTACAATGCAAATGTAAAGTGTGCTGTGCCTGTGGCTCGGCTCCCTGAAGGCTGAGCTCGCAGTTTAAACAGGGCGCAGCGTGCTGACAGTGTATGGTTTCTCGCTCCTATGTGGTTCATTAGAGTTGCCACTTTGGTATGTTGACTGGTGTAATGGAACGTAATGGGACAACACTTAAATGTTGACTTAGGGTGAACCGAGCATTGGAGGGTTAAAGCTGAATAAGCTGATAGTGTCGTTTTGTGTCGGGGTTGGGGGGCGCTCAGTGCGCCGCAGCACTGGTTCAGGGTTAATGCCGTCATCCATGCATGAAGGCACAAGTGGTCAGCCACGAGGAGAGCAGGCTCTTTAATCCGTTTGCCAAGTAGAATTTAGGTTTTCCTCTTCAGGCATTTAATGGAGATAACAGCCTGTTATTCAGGGGGCTGCAGTGGCAGGGGCCGCACTCGCTGTTACATTGCCGCTGATCAGTGCTCATTAAAGCCTGCACATTGTTCTCTGTCTGCTGGCTACAAATCTCCACTTTAAGAAGTCAACTTTTGTTTTAGGCTGTGTTGGCATGCCATTAGTAGTCTGCATTCTCGTTAAGTTTTTTAAAGAAATATGTTTTAAGGCAGCATTCAGTAAAACTATTTTTATCAAGCCTAGTAGCTAGAAGAAAATGGTGCAACATGGCGATCTCTGTAGATGAAGACCCTGCTCCCTTTATTACATTCCATTTCTGCCAGTGTATCCCCTTAAGTCCGACACACTGAAACTTGAAGCATGGACAGTGTAAGGGTGGCCACCTTCCTCAGTTTCCACTGTGAGCACTTTGGCCAAAATAATATTTGTTATATTATATTTACATTGCAAGAATTTTACATTCTATTAACTGTGAAACAGCCAACTGCAATTCTAAGAGTGAAATAACTCTAATAGGGTGCAAGATGGCAAAGGGTAGCAGAATGTTATAATAGCTAATTAGCATTGGTTATCAAAGTATAATTCACATTAAAAACAAGATAAATTTGAAGGGATGACCCAAACAGATCCGTAGGATCATTATCATGGCCATTCTGGATATATTTCAATGGATCAGTGTTGGCTATCATCAAGCACATTCAAATCAGACCTTTTCTTTTTTTTTAATTGTTTATTTTACTGAAATTGAACCGTGTTTTATCCATCCGGGGAGGCTGTGATTCAGGAGCTAAATCAGGTTGTCCCCTGCTTGGAAAACTGTGGTTTGATTTGTGGCTCCTGCGTTGGGAGTGTTGAAGTATTCATGGACAAGATACTGACCCCCAAATTGTGCCATCAGTCTGTAATTTGTAAATTATTTAATTAAGAAGGAACAATATACATTAATCCACATTAAATGTACCAGAGTTAGCTTGGGAGCTAATGTCCATCGGTAGTCTCTTGCCTGATGTTAAAAGACATCCTAAAATATATATTTTTTTAAAAAACCCGTAATAAACAGCATTAGAATTAAAAGACACAAAATATAGTTGATTGTGTGCAAGTTAAGAATATACAACACAATTTGACAAGATGAGTGAATAAAATCCTAATAGCAGCTGATGATGCAGGTACAGTGTGATGAAAAGTCATTTTAAAATGAGGTATAACTAGCCTAGCATCAGTGCTGATATTGCTGGTTCTTAAAAAACCATTTCTTAATATTACACTTAATACTAAGAAAGCACGCTAATGTTATCTGTCTGGTAGCCTCGGCCACCACTGTGTGAATGTGTGTGAGCGTGGCATGCAGTGTAAAAGCACTTTGAGTGGTCGGAAGACAGGAAAGGCGCCATAAAATGTAAGTCCATTTCCAATTCACCATCTCACCCTTTGAGTGTTGCAGCGCCGCTCTCCTTAATCACAGCCCAGCTCTACTGTGAGCATTTAGTGGAAATTAGAGTTTGTGAATGTGAAAAATTATTTGGTGACGTTGATGATTTACTCTGTTCTGACTCACTGAGGCAGATGTCACCCTTTGAACCCTTAAAAGCCCTCACTTCTGTGTTTTATTTTTCCTTCAGAGGCGTCCCCCAGTCCTGTAAAGAGCTCCCCAGAAACGTCTCCCATGACCTCCCCGCGACAGCGCCGAGACTCGGACCGCTACTGCCAGCTATGCAATGCTTGGTTCAACAACCCCGGCATGGCTCAGCAACATTATGATGGCAAAAAGCACAAGAAGAACGCTGCCAGAGCAGACCTGCTGGAGCAGCTGGGAAAAACCCTGGACATGGGAGAGATGAAAGGTAAGGAGCATTGCTGAAGTCATGAAATATTTTTTTTTATATTCGACATGTTTTGATGAAAACATTTCTGAAGAGTGAGTAGTTAGTACAGTTAGTAAACAGCTCTCTACTTAGACAGCTAGCAGACACAGAGGGTCATTTGGAGTTATGGTTTTGGCCACCTGATGTATAGCAACATCTTTCCTTGTTCGTCTTTCTTTGGTCTCCTCCACTTACTCAGAAATATCCGTCTCTCTTGATGATAATACTCAGCTACTGTATGTTTACCAGCTCATTGCTAACTTTGTCTGGCTGTTTGGTGCTTAGCAGGTAGTGTGCAGGGAGCTTTTTTTAAAACTGAAAGTAGCTGGAAATGTGGTTAATTAAAGCATTGAGACTGAACCACAACTGTAAAATCGGGGGTTGTAAAATCAAAACAAAGAGCTGAAAGACCCTAAAACACTCTGTAGAGCTGAGGGGAGTTGGTGATTATTCTCTGTGGTTTCTTTACAACCAGTCTCCTTTTACATGATACGTTGGTCATTGGTCAGCCTCTGGAAATTGTGAGAATGCACATATCATGTCAAAGTTTAGTTTTTTCATTAAGTATCTACAAAAAACTGTGTGACAACAAATGTTCCAAACTATTAGAAAACTGAGTTGAAAAAAGCTTGTTTTGAGGATAACAGCATTTATCCAGACTGTGTGGTCGTGGCACATCGCCTTTTGATTGACACCTTCTTGGATCCCACCTTTGTCAACTGTCTCTCATCTCCATGACGACCATGGAGCAAAGCAGAGTCTGCGTGGTACAGCCCTATCTGTTCCAGCCCTCTGACTCTGGCTGCGTTCATAAATCCAATCTGACGCTCTGCACTAAAATGAGAGAGCTGCTGTTTGAAGCCATGGACTGCTCTGTTTTTCTATGGATAAACAAATGGTTTCACTTTGTTCAGTGCTTTGCTGCTCCTTCTCCCCACACACAGTGTCCAGAGTCGCTCTGACACTCCCAGTGTGCTCCAGTATTCAGTGAGTGTTTCTGAATGTACCCTTTTGATGGGAGTGTTGAGGGATTTCAGTTTGGCATATTAAATAAGTATCAACTGACTTCTGACTTTAAATTTTTGATTGGCTTTATCCATATGACGTGTCTGGGTCGTGGATAACCACGGCCAAATCAACCGACTGAAAATTTAGAATGTCAATATTTCAAATTTAGATTGAGTCTAATGTCTGATCAGTTGATGCTCTTTGTTATGCATGTCAGACCCTAAATTACATATTAAAATGAAATGTTTTGGTGATTTGGGTTCCCAGAGGCTTTGAAGTTATGGTAAAACCTTTACTATCTGCTACTCTGCCTCAGTCACGGTCAGAGGACAGGTAGAATGTTTAACCCTCTGAAACCTGGATCACCATCATTTTTTTCATGCTGCATTCAGACACGTCTTATAATCTATATGACCTCTCAAAAATTGAGCTAACTGGTTTGATTTTTTTCAAAAACACAGGAAAAAAGGCAATGTCCAACTTGGCAAGAAATGTCCCCACAACTCAGAAAAATTGTCCCTAATAAAAGGGGAAGGATTTTAAGAAAATAATCCAAAATATAGGGAAAAATGTCCAGTTTAAAAGTGTTTTTTTAATACTTTTAAAACTTGTTTATTTATAATTACATTTTTTTTTAATGCAATTTCTTGCCAGTTTTGGGCCATTTTTTTTCAAGTAGCGTCTTACCTTCCCCCAGTGTTTTTGAAAGGAATCAAAATGATTTGATTCCTTTGATGTTTGAAAGGGTTAAGTGGTCATTGCTGATGCTGATCACTTGCCAAATAATGTTGATTAGTGACAGAAAGAGCAGCGTTACATTTGGAAAGACCTCTGATCATGTGTTAGTCCTCTACTGGCAGCCCTTTTGACTGGAGCTGTCAGTTTGACTCCTTGAGTCCACCAGCATGTCACAAGCTGTTAATTTTACAGAGGAGGCGGAGAGAACGTTCTTGCTTATCCTCTCCCAGTCACAATATGTCAATAACAATTACGCAATATTATTCCAGCCGGTGGAGGGCTGGCTGCCAGACGAGCAGAGGGAGCCCAGAGGTGTTATAAAGGGTATTGGCGCGTGACCGCAGCAAATGGGATAAAACAAGTCCTCACAGCTGATTGGACACGGACCCCTAACGGCGGGCCTGATTGGTTCTTTATGCCTGTAGGTGTGCTGTGTCTGGTTGAGGGCAAATCGAATCGTTGCAGTCTGTTCGGCTTTGTCATGCTGCCTTGAGATTTTGGGTACGTGATGTCTGTTTCAAGTACAGTAAGTTTGGCCCATGGCTGGGCAGCGTCATTACTCAGCATTATAGTTCAATAATTATTCTTCTCAGTTTATACAATAAAACAAAGCAAATGATAATGTCTATAACTAAATGTTGGCACAGTTTAAATCCCATTCCAACAGAGTTCCAACCCAGTTGCACCATGTCTTTGAATAACACATTAGATAAATCAGTATCAGTAAGGTATACCTGCTTTAATACGGATACCCTTTACATATCCGCACATACAGTATGTATACAAAGTGCCACAATTTCCACTGGGACCATTAAAGGTTACAAAGCTTTTATTCTGATTCAGAATCGATGTGAATTGGAATAAAAGCACACACACCCACACACACACACACACACCTGCGCGCGCACGCATGTGTGTATCTTTCTGCAGCTAATCTTGTAAACTACTGGACCAGTCAGCCTAATATTCTGTGTGCACATTATGACTATGCACAGGGACCTTTTGTGGTTGTGGTGATTCATAATTGTTGAAAAACCTGTTTTGATGACAGTTTTATACCGTCATTGACAGCTGACTCCTCACTCCTCTTAAACAGCTGGTAGGGGCAGCTTGTGTTTTTTGTTTGTTTGGTTTTTCGTCTTGGCACAAATAATCAAGCAAGGCTGCATTTTTGCCTTTGTTCTGGCTCAAAAACTGACATCTCATTTGAACCGGAGCATCTGCATACTTATTCCATGTCCGATATGTTATGATCTACTAAAGTCAGGCACAATACGAAATGAAATCTCAACTGTTTCTCTTTTTTACAGCAATCTTGAGTATAAAGCATGGAGGGCCAATCCCACTGTTGTAGACTTGTGTTGTAGACTTCCAGATTTTGTTTGTTGGTCATTTTTCTAGATATTTGTATCTTAACCAGGAGTAAGTAAGTAGTTAAATGTTTTTTGGTCTGTTTTGACCAAGGCAAGTTACACTAATTTAAATAGCAATTTTCGAGCACAGGCAATTCAAGGCAATTAATCATCATTATTGTTGTTCATCCCTGCTTTGTTGTGCTGTAGCCAGCAGACAAGGTCGATACTTTTAAAAGTCCAGTGATGAATGACATGGATCATTTGTGGCTGTATTTAAGTTATTAAAAATACATTAATTGTCATAATCATATCATATCTTCTGGGAAACACTGTGGCACATCTGTTGGAAATAGAAGAATTGTTGAATTGAAAGTCCGCCTGCAGAGATCTGTACCTTAACGAGTGTACTATTCTGCAATAGGTCATCAAGAGTTTAACACTCAAAATGCAGTGGATGTGCTTTTTCAGAGCTGGATGTAGTTCAATCACACAGGACTGACAATAAAAGGGAGCAAAATAGTCCTAGGCGGCATCAGAGTATTACGTAGTATTTAGAAATTCCTGAAGATGTTTTTCAATAACGTCATAAATACAGGCTCTTCTCTTTCTATTAGACTCATTGTATGTAGTGCACAGCATGCACCACCAGAACTCAGTCTCCGATCCCTGCTGGTAGAGCAGACAGCTGAGCTAAAAGACACCACAACACCTAGTGGTGAGGGGAGAAGTTACAGGACTGCAACAGCTGGTGGTCAGCAGGCAGAGAGAGACCATGTTTTTTTTATATCTAACTTGGTGAATTAAGGATTTATTTGGACCGAACTGGAGCTGGTGATTTTTGGAACAGTGGACTTACTAACTAAATTACTAGCAAGAATAACCAAGATGGTTTAGGTGAGTTTTATCTCATCTCAGTCCAGTTTTAATGAAGTGTTTTTTATAATGAGTTAATGAGGCAATTAAGCCTTGTCAGCCTTCCGTGACCGAGATAGTAAATAACAAAAGGTGTGAATTTAATAAGAAAGATAGATATTACTTTTTCACAACATTTTGTAGGCTTCTATCGTGTATTTATTAGTCTGAAAAGCTGCAGCTGAGTATTGATCTTCAAAATGAGTAGAGACAGAGGTGGTGATGCTGGAAACATCACTGTGAATTGTTTGAATATAGTTAATTAAAAACACTAAGCATTTCTTGTGGAGTGAGCACTTTCCTGCAAGTTATAGTTCTACATAAAATGCCCTTCCACCAATCATCTCATACTGAAAGTCATCCCTGTCTTTGGCTTCACTTCTTTTGCACAACTCCTGTTTTGCATTGTGTGTTAGGAGGAGACGGATGCGCCAGCATCAACACAGTCATTATGGAGAGGCTGCGAATGTCAGCGTGCTAGCTGCACTATTCAGCACTTGGGCTAATGAGCGTTTCTTTCTGGCGATTATCAATTATTAATGAAGTGGCAAATCATCCTATCAGGCAAAACCAGCACTGCGAGCCTGTGGAGACGGGAATGGGACCACAGCAGGCGTAGCAGGCAGCCACGCAGCTGGGACAGAGAGGGGAGGCAGAGGATGCTGCTGCTGCACGGCTTCTGCTTAGCTCTTCTCTGTATTTCCGCTTTTCATCTTTCTCCACATCTTTTTTTGCCAGTATCATCTTTTCTCTTTTCCTGTCCCCTGCTTGCCATTCCCTCCGCCTGACCTCCAGCGCAGTCCACTTCTCACCGTGCTGAGAAAATGTGCAGTCTGACTCCAAAGATGTGATGAAATATTCAGCAGCTCCCATAAAAGAGGACGTCTGCATATTGTTGTTGTGTATACAGCACTGTGCAGCTATGGGACACTGAGGGCAAAGAAATGAGAGAGGAAAAGATAGAGAGAGTGTAAAGGCCTGGGCAGGCCATTAGGACTCCACTGTACCTGTGTTTGAATTGTAGAGAAGAGGACTCTTCAGGGGTCAAACGCACCTGCCACCCAGCCAGCTCTTAGTCCTGACTCCCTCATGATAGAAAAAAAACTTTAAAAGGAGGTCTTTAAAAGTTTCATGGCTATCTGTATATACAGAAAGGCTTGCAGTAGTACAGTATATTCACCAAAGTGTAATGGAAAATATGGCCTTACTTTTGCAGCACACTGTAAAATTGATGGTAGTGCTCACCTTTACTCTTTCAAATGGCTTTAAGTCATTTTGATTTTGCTTTTGCATTCGTGGCATGCTCCATCAGAATCGTGTACGACCCTTCATCGATCGATGTGGGTTTTTGTCGGACTGTTCTCATGCAGTGTTTGTACAATTTTCTAGGAAAGGTAATGCACTAAAATTTGTACATATCCTGGGGCGCCCAGTAGCTCACCTGGTAGAGCAGGTGCCCCATGCACAGAGGCTATGCTGCCGGCTGTCAACATTGCCATGACAACAGTGTCAAACAGGGAAACGATTACATTTAAGGCTAAATCTCAGGCCAGGATTGCTGTAACAGTCTCCAGATAGACTATATTCCACAAAACTAACAAATTTTTGATAAGTATAAAACTTTTTTTTAAGTAGGAAATGTACACTTTGAGAATGTCTGCTGTATGCTAACTTCATTTGTCAAATGGACCTCAGTTCTTCCCACACAAACAATATTTTCTCATATTTCTGCTCTGTGCTGTTGGGTGTGCTTGTTTTCGTTACCTTTTAGGCTACAAAATCAGTGTACCCTTGCTTTTCTGTGCATTTTTCACCCCAGTACAGCTACCAGTTTGAAAGGCTAGTTGGCCCTGTCATATATCTTTGTGGCCACCACAAACGACTACAAACTTCGACGGCCTTTTTTTTTCTTAATCATTTCCTGCTGACATTCATCATGCACTGTGACATATTGTGCTTAATATTTGGAAAGATGATATCATTAGAAAGCTTAGAATCCCCTCTTTTCAACGGTGTATTAAACTCATAATACGTTTCAGGATCAATGCAACTGAGAATGACAGAGCAAGTCACATTTTACTTCCAATAACTCTTCATTTGCAAAAGGGTCCAACACTCAGTTGGATCCAGAGTCTGATTTCTTAAATCGGAAGCTCATTCAGAGTGAATAGTGTGGAGATGAGATGTTTCATTAACTGTAACAGTTAAGGACTGTAATGTTTGCAGAATTGTAAATGGGATGGAAAATGAATTTGCGGTTGATAGTCCATTAAGGCACCAATGTGGAGAGATTGTGTAAGCACTTTTCCATGGTTATCACCACAGTCGATTTAAAAGAGATGATGGTGTCCTGCCCCCTAAAATAATTTGATTTAATTTTCCTGAAATTAAGATAAATAAGGGAATTTTACCTTGGAATCGTCTTGTTTTAAAGATATTTTAAACTTATTTTTGAGCTTTTACTTCAGCAGTGTTTCTCATTAGCGATGCATCGATCCAACTTTTTCTCTCCTCATACTAATTCCTCAACTCAGAGTTTCTAAGGAGAACCAATCCAATATCAGTGCTCTCTTCTTACCACATTTCTGTAAATCTGTAAGCGTCACTGTTTGGAACTTATTGGATTTATTTTAATGTGAGGTAACACAAGGCACTCAGAGGTCCGTCGTCACTGACTGAAAAACTAAATTTGATAATAACATTAATGAAATAGTGTTTTATGTGAATAGCTTTTAATGGCAGAGACCTGATGCACTTAATTGCCAATATCGAGTTAATACCATCCAGCATATCCGATAAGTCCTTTTTCTTACACCGGTGAGTATTTTAAAACAGATGATGTCATCCAAATGACCGAGCATGTCTGTCATACAGTCTACAGAATGTAAACACATGAAGTCTGGTGATGCATAATTATTAGTTGACAGCTGCAAGTAGGGAAATGATGAACAATTAACAAATTTTTAGCAATTTTACTTGTCAGGATTTTTTTAATGCAAACCTTATATGTAATGTCATACTTAATGTAGCTTGTAAGCCTTGTTGCTCTAAACCCGTCACAACTACTGTCTCTCAGTAAGGGGGGTTTGTGACCCAGCCATCATGTTGGAGACTGGCAAGCCCAAAAAAAAAAAATTATCATGTTACTGCTAAAGGGTACTAAAGGGCACTAAAATTTGAAACAGAATATTGATCCGTATTTGATCAGCACTGCCTGTTCTTCTTTTAGAGTACAGGGTCACATTAGGCAAATATGACAAAAGCTATTTTTATAAAAGTTACCCAATGTAGTTTTAATGAGGAGAATGTTGTACAATCCCTATGTAAGATATATAAGGCATATGACAGTTTTTGGACATTTTTTGGAGAAGGCACATGTCTAAAATTGTGTCCCAAATGTTTGTTACTGCACTGAAAAGGCTTGGGTTGACTTTAGCTTGTAAGTTTAACTTTAGTAAAATATATTTTTTACTGTGGAACATCTGTTTTTTAATCCTGAACAGCTGTTTAAAAACAACTGCTGTATGGGCTCTAGTCCGGGTTGGACAGATATTATATTGCTTCATTAAGGCAGGGGGTGGTAGGGGTCTGATAGAGCTGTGATTGACAGCATTTTAAGGAGACAAAGATCAAACAAATCTGCCCCATGAGAGTTGGAGATTTGTATCAGATGGAGACCCTCAGTTGACTGAGATTGCTTCAAGTTGAGCAGTTGGGTTTTTTTTTTTTGTTTCTTTCTCTGCAGAGTGAGTGCTCTTGACTTAATTGCTACTCTTTGGTATCTGGGAGCCGCAGATATGCTGCAGCGGCACAGAGGAGGAGAGACCTTCTGCTTAGAAGTGGTGAATTTAAAGCTCACAGCAACTTAATGCGAAACTGTTCTGGCTTTTGTTTGATATCTTGTGTTGGCAAAAAATGTTGTTGCATATTTACAACCCATCAACAATTTGTCCAATATTTGTATTTAACTGTCAAATCTGAGTCAATGGGTATAGTTATGAGTCAGCCCTAGATTTCTTCATATCTGCAAAATTTGTCAACACAGAAAATAAAAAAAATATGTAAAGTCAACATATTCAATCTAAATTAACTCATAAAACCCTCATTTAAGTATGTGCCTATACAGATGAATAAATCATAGTTTGAGTTCATAATGAATACCAAATCTGTCTTTTAAGTATCAAACATTTATCTCCTTTAAGGTATAAAGGTAAAATAATGAGTCTAATTCTGACTCGGGCCTGGGTAATGAGGGCACCTGGTGACTGCAGTTATCTTAAAGTAGAGGACTACAAAGCAATGATTGCTACTTAATTCTCTTTATTGCACAGGGATATAATGGAAGTCCTATAAGAGGCTGAAACATCAGACGTGGGCTCTTTTATCTTCCTACATTCTGTCTCTAGGCTGCAGCTAAATGAAACAGGACCTGCAGCCTGTGCATCTGTTCTGCAGAGTGAAAACCCTCCCAGGTTTTGCTCTGATACCTGACAGTGACAGACAAGCAGACGCTTTAAAGCCGGACAGCAGACGGCTCGTTTCAGTTGACTGTTAGCTGCCAGTTTAATGAATGGGCCAACTGCTTTTTATATAAAGGGCTGGGGTTTGGTGGATGTCAGAAACATTATTTTTGGTCCTTAGTTGGGCATTAACTTTGCATAAGTGTGACATTATACACACTCAAGTTAAATTAGCTCTGTCATTTTCTGTTTAGTCTCTAGCAGTGAACACCGAATCATAAAATATACAGGCTGTCGTTTCCCTTGTTTTATTCAACATTCTTACTCAGGCTGTGTACTTCAACGTGATTTTCAACAACGGCAGACATTAGATACATCTAACTGTCTTCTTTTTTCTTGCCAGAGATTATAATATTATATATTTAATTATGTAAAGCTGACAAGAGCGTATTAAAAACAAAATTAAGTGGTTAGTATATATTCCCACTGGGATTAGCCATTCCATTTCTGAGTTGTGTTACAGCATATTTTGATCTGAAGGAAAATTGTGATTGGGACTTTTTGACTTTGTTGCAGCATCATGAGAACTAATGATGACAAGGACCACTGCTGAGTGAATAGAGTGATATTAATGGGATTTGGCAGATTAACTTGGCCTTTTCAAGATGAAAAGGGTAGGGCAATATAAAGATATTAGATCGTATCAAAATATCCTCTCACGTAATGTTTTTTTTTTTTTTTTGTCCAGATATGGAATAAATTGTGTTTTATCCTGATTTTTAAGTTTATATTACAGTCACTTGATGTACTTTTCTTAACTTTTTCCCAACATCAGACAGTTCTACTTGTTTTATACTTGCCTATACCCACTTAGTCATTAGGGCTACATAAATAATGATTATTGACCGAAAATGGAATTGGGTTGATAGTTTTTCAAAGTGCAATTTGTCGTTTATACAATATTGTCACATCAAAGAGGCAATTTGGTAAAAAAAAAAATTTAAAAATTGAAATGTACGATTCTGTCTTCTAGCATTAATAATTTGCTTTTGAGGAGATTTAAAAATATCGAGAAATATATTGAGTATTGTGATAAACCCTAAAAATATTGCAGTATAATTTTCAGCCCATATTGCCCAGCCCTAGTGGTGTCTGTGTTAAAGCTATGCTGACTCTATTCCTCTGACAGAGTGTGATTCTGTACAGTCTATACACTGTAAAAAATAAAAGGAAATATTTGTTTTAACTTAAAAAAAAGTTAGTGTCCTGGCTGCCTTAGAAAAATTAGTTAAACTGAGTTTGAAGTAATTAAGGTAATTTTGTAGCGATTCACTTATATTCTCAAATTCAGTCAACTTAAACAGTTAAGGCAGCCCTGATACTAACTTTTCTAAGTTAAAACAAATAGTCCTTTTTTACAGTATACAGTGTAAGAAGAAAGCACATTCGGGCACACAGACATGCCGCCTGTTGTTGATGTGAGGGAATGGTCAGCTTGTCTTTACTTTTACTGCCTCATTCGTCTGTGACTCCCTTTTCCATATAATGCCAGCTGACATGAGAGGTCTTTAAATGTATGTGATACTTGACAGAAGATGGTGATGGCTATAAAAAGACTACCAAATCACTGATGTGTTTCCTCGTTCTGCTGCCTGCAGAATGTAAGAGTAAATGAAATGGTGTGTCAGTTATGTATTTTACTCCAGTAGGTCTGTGTTTTTTCAACATGATACAATTTGATTTGTGATGAATGATGAAGGCCAGGTCAAATAGAAAAGCAAGTGAAAGGAAAACGTCTTCTGAGCTATGTTTTAAGTTGTCCATCTGTCTGTCCGTATGTCAGACACATTCTTGTTTATGCAATATCTCAAGAGCTCCTTGAGGGAGTTTCTTCAATTTGCTCAACAATGAGCTAATAGATTTTGGTGGTCATAGGTCAAGGTCAATGTCACCTTGTATGTCTCTCATGTCTTGTATGTCTCATTTTTGTGAACTCTCAAGAAAACCTCGAAGGTTTCAAATGTGGGGCAAACCTTCACTTGGACTCAAGATGTACTGATTAGATTTGGTGGTCATAGGTCAAAGGTCAAGGTCATTGTGACCTTGCTTACACCTCATTTTTGTGAACACAATATCTGAAGATGGCTTTGAGCGAGTTTCCACAAATTTGGCACAAACATCCACTTGAACTCAAGAATTGAAGAACTGATTAGAATCTGTTGGTTGAAGGTCAAAGGGCACCTTGAAACCTTGAAACTGTGCTAATTTTATAGATATCCTGCACTGTGGGGGGAAAGATGTGTGTGAAGCACCCATGTTTCCACAGACATGCATGTAACCTGTAAGTGCAGCTTGACTGGCACGTAGAGGCAAACAACTGTGTGGCGGAATATCTAGTTCTAAACAGAATGAGATGAATAACTGCAGAGACTTGATGTTGATATATCAGAGAGTTTTTTTAAAAGCATTCAGTCAGAGAAAACTCACCTTTAAGTAAACTTGTGCAGTTTTCTGTAGAAAATGTGAAAATATTCAATCAATAATACCCTTCAAAGGTGGTGTTATAATGACAAACTGATAGCAGGTATGGGTCTTGTTTCCCAAAAGTAATTTAAGGCTATGATGACAGTTTAAGTCTAATTTATAAGCAATTTCATTATGGACAGCAATGCTATTTTTTAAGTGAGTGATAATGTTTAAAGAATAAGAATATAAAAATATATTATATTCCTAGAAATAGAGCACACATATACACAAATTGATTCAACAGATGAAATGCACAGTTTCTGTCAACATCATCCTCCTCTCCCTCTTCTCACATAAAAAACATCACCTCTTCTGCTCGAGGTACCATATTCCTTATGGTACTTTTTCAGGTTCTGTATCTTTCAGTTTCTTTTTGTAATTTCTATGCTGCATATGTTGTTTGGCACAGGCAGCAGGTCAGATACAGAAACTGACCTGATGTGAATATTCCTGAAACATGGGAACCACCACGGCTTCATTTTAGGTATAACATGAGTTTAAGAGTAACATCTGCTTCAGGCAGCAGCAACTAAATCAATCAGTTTACTTACTTAAACTACTCCCACCCTAAAACATAAACATTAGCTTCTCCCCAGAATTTTTTACTAACACACACATGTACACACACTTTGACTTTTTAATCAAAGAACTATACATTTTCTTACGCAGTTGTTTATCTGGTGGGCTGATGATTCCACCAGGAGAGTTTGATGCTGATCTAAGCGATCAAAATGCTCCAGCTGTGTTTATGGCAAAAATACATTTGACTTTTACTTCCAATAGCAGGGGATCGACTCTTGAGATTTGAAAACTGCACACTCTTAAATTGTGATTGAGTTTAAAACGATTACTTGCTCTTTCATTCCCTTTGGATGAATTACATTTTTTTCTAATAGCCTATAGTAGCTGACAATATGTGAATATAAATCAAAATACATGAAGGAAAACATAAACTCACTTAAACTCCACGCTGTGCCACAGCTGGCGTTTTCACTCCCATCCATTACCATGGCTGTCAGAAGAGCCCTCCATCGTGCTTCATGTCTGATCTGCATCTGGTGCTTCTCCTGTCTGAACAGGACCTGAAGATGGTTTCAGGCTCAGCAACACACACTTACAAACTGCATCTAAAGTGCAGAGAGAAAGCTCTTCACGTGAGAGGCAGGGTATATTCATGTTGAGGACAATTGTTTGTTGATGTGTTTCTTTTCAACAAAATGATGAGATTGTCCATCAAGTTTTAATCCATAGTCATCACATAATAATGCTTTGTCAATGGACTTCCATGGGTATATATGCATGAAAGTCCGGGGTTTGTTAGATCGTCCACTGCCCCTGCAGCCCGCCCTATAGGGGCCCTAGTGCTCTTGATATTGAGCTGTACCAGCAATTCAACCTGACTGCTGTCTAGCGGCGTATCATGTGAACGCGACAGGTTTTTGTCCAGCTGCATTCTCCACCAGCACTGCTCCTCTGGTCTTATAACGTATCATGCAGGAGGTGCCGTCCAGCCATCCGCCGCCATATCATTACACCGCAAAGGGTTCCGTCCGGCCGTGTTCTCAGCTGTGGTGGCTTTTGGCGTCAGGATTGCTGAAATCACTGGAAAAGAGGTGGTATTTGAAGACTTTGGAACAAGAACGGGCTGGACTGTCAGTTCTGCAGTCTTGGTCAACTGCTTTTTTTCTCCCAGCTCTCAGTCAGTAATTTTCCATTCACTCTGATTTTCTCACTCCTCAACGCTAGCCCAGCCCTCTTCATAAAGGCAACTCAGTTCACCTGTTCCTCATTACACACAGCCAGCATAGACCTTAGCGTCACAGTCTCTCTGCCAGATTATTCTTCACCACTCATGCAGGGCTCCCCCAACACTTTGTTCTGGACTGATTTCTCATCACCAACACTGCATGCCTCCCTGTCAACGCACCAGCCTTCTGTCCCTAACCTCAAGTCCTGCTCCCGTGCTCTTGATCCCTGTTTTTCTTTGGCTGCTTGGCATTACCATGCTGTCTGTTGTTGGGCTAACACCACTGCTCACTCGCCTGCCTCTTGGCCTGGTTCTGCCTGCCAAACCAGCCAGGCTACCAAGGACATTATGGAGAGTTATTGGAGTGTTGAACTGTACTGTATGCTGTTTACTTGCCCTGCACATCCATCCGTCCATCCATCCCATCCATTTTCATCCCCTTATCTGGGGCTGGGTTATGGGGGCAGCTGGCAAAGCACTCGACGCATCGCTCTCCCCAGCATCACTTTCCAGCTCCTCCTGTGGGACCCCATGGTGTTCCCAGGCCAGACAAGATATAGAATCCCTCCAGCCTGCTCTGGGTCTACCCCAGGGCCCTCTACCAGATGCACGAGCCCAGAACACCTCTATAGGAAAGCTTGAGGGTTGCATCCTGATCAGATGCCGAAACTACCTCAAGTGGCCCCTTTTGCTGTAACACTTAACACCATTACCAACTGTTTCTGGTTTCCTGTGTACTGCAACAGGGTCCTAATACCAAGGGGACGAACCAAAGCTTTTGGAGCCATCTAAAGCACCATCTTTGTACCTGCATATACCAGTTAAGTCTGATATTTTTGCAATGTTTATGCTTTCTCTTGGCAAGAACTACACTGGCTGTGATATTGAGCTGCTGTGAAGTCTGCTTGGAAACATTTAAAACACCCTCAATATCCTTCTCTCAGGGTTTGCACCACCTAGCTTTGCAAACACCTGCCTCGATTTTCATAAACAAAGTGAATAGTGGGTAGTTAAATTGTCACATCAGCTCAAAGCAACTGGCATCAAATCAGATTGCTCAAAAAACAGCACAAACACAGAACACAGTAGCAAGAATAGCTAAGAAATAACTGAGATTTCAGCCCAAGTCATCATCCAAATGTGGAATATTATCACAAGGAGAGTAAAAGAGAAGTTTATGGAGCTTAGCATGATTAATTCTATGCTAAGACAGCATGATAAATCTAAAGAAGTGCCACTGTGTATTCTGGGCACTGACGTATTGTTCTTTCTTGGTACAGCAGGAGAGAAGGAATGTGGGAGTTGTGTGAAAATGAGCAGCTATGTTGTGAAATATTCATAGTAAATGTTGAATTTCAGCTATGATATATCATTTAGCTCATTTTATTAACTACTGCTCACTAGAACACCAACACAAAGTGATTTTCTTAATGTGGCGCGGCTGGGGCACAACCTTGGAACTATATATCACTTGATAGCACAAAGTCTCGTAAGAGCCTAATATCTGTGCTACAATAGTTGCTTGTTTTGCAACAAGAGTCCATAAAGAGCAAAACTCCTTCCTTTTTTTTCCATCCATGAGGAGAAATTGAAATTGAATTGGTATAAATTCCAAACATTTTTCATCATTAGAGTCCAATGAACAAAACGCTCCAAAGCTTTTATCCGCCTAAATGTGTTATCCTTGAGAAAAATCTATAAAATCTCGGTTGTTTAAGTTCTCCCCAGTGACAGTGAAGTAAGGATGACTGACAGAATGTTTTACTGCTAATACTGCAAGGTTAGTGGTGTAAGTTATTGCAGTAGGTTTCCATTAAGCAGACTATTTTATTACCTTTGCACATGTGGTGCAAAAAGAGACTCATTCTCATACCTTTTGTGCACAAGCTTCAGGGTATTTTCTCACAAGAATATTTGTGAGTTGATGCTGATATTTACTAAAATGTTGCTATTTTACAGTTCTGCACGGTTATAGTTTTCATATTATATCAGCTGTCCTCATGCAAGTATCTCTGCATTAGAACAAGCCTTCATGGTAGTATATATGGCAAATATTAGGCAGTCAGCTGCTCAGTGAAGCTGAGCACTGCTTCAACGTTGACTACCTAACCCTACCCAGCCAGTCATAGACTTCATTAGGGATGACTGTCAGTGTTTAAACCAATAATATTATGAGTCTGATGGTGTGAGGTAAAGCAGGGTTTAATCAAGGAAACTAGTTTATAAACAATTTGTGGGCTGTTTTGTGATTTTTATTATGTTGGTATTTTATAGCTTAATGCCCATAAATGCCATTTTGGGTGTCCACTGGACGCCTACTCACAGGTTCAAAGGCTGTTATCATGCTAATAGATATCTGTTTGCATAATATACACTGTCAAACAGTTGTAGTTTTGTTAGGTTTCACTTGCACTTTTGTTGGGTCTTGCTGCAAAACTGTGTGAGTTAGGTTCAGAAAAACATCTTATTACTTCATTTAAAACAACCGTCTGTGGGTTAAATAAGTCATTTTTGGTTTCACATAGGACATGAACCCGCTCTCCTGGCTGAAAGTCCTGTGTTTGTTTGGACTTGTCCACCATCCTTTTTGCCGCTCTTTATACTCCACCTGACTTCCACCTTTGGTTCCGTCATAACATTACAACTAAGAGATGTTGCTCCCTAACAATAAACGTAAACACCTATATTATGGCCCGGTAATGGCCTCTTAAACTAGCAGTAGGTGTGGCAGGCCCCCTCTAACTCATACTTATAATACTTATAATCAATGATAATGGCCATTTAATTGCCAAATTACAGTGGAATTGGCTAAAATAATCTAGAAAGCTGACTGTCTTTAAAGAAGTTAAGTAAAAATAAATGTTACACTTCAGTTATTTTTAAGTGAGTTTATATGTACTTGTTTGATATACTTAGAATTTACTTGTATTTACTTAATTTTGTGAAGTTATGTCCAACTAACTCTTTTTTTAAGTGTTATCAACTTAAGTAAACCAAGTTACTGTGACTTAACTGAACAGTTGTCTTTAGTTGGTTGAATTAAGGACACTGATTGCCTTATTTAAATAAAGTAGGGACAATAAAGAGTAGTGAGTTTGCAGGATTCTGTTTTATTTAAACAAAATGCTATTCTGAGCACTTTAAGGCAAAGCCAGGGTTTTTGGAAACCAATTAAATTTTACAATCAGAGCTAATCCACTAATAAGCCTTCGAAAATATTTTTTTAAAGTGCTGTTACTCTGGAGGAAGACAGTTGATTGTTGAGTTGCATTCTCAGACCATCCAATACTGATGCAGTCTCATTCCCAGGTTGTTTAAAACCCATGTTTTTTGGTTGGTGGTTCGGTGTGACTACCAGCTTAAAGCCTTGGTATTTGATGACCCTGGAATACCACTCAATAATAAACTATCCTTCTTCAGAGTTACAAACAGAACCTTTAAAAACATTGAAACATTCCAAGTAAAAAGTCCTTTATTTACGACTTCACAAGAGCTTCATAAAACAAGAGAATAATGTTTACTCAAGCTTTAGCCAATTAACAGGCTAAATGAAACATTCCATCAAACTCTGCGTTTGCTTTGAACTGTAATAAACAAAACATAAGCTTGTAGTTGTACGCATTCTGATGTATTTCACTGGTTGCAACCAGGCACAGCTAAAGACATATTCTCTGATAAAAAATGACAAAAAAGAAGTATAGTTAAACATACTTGTGCCTCTAGATTTGGTTCTGTATCACTAAAACGTATTGAACATGGATTAAAACAGTCTTTTTCAGTGTTTTCAGTCATTTCCAGCAACTCTTTTGTCAGTCACGTTTACATAGATCTTCATGTAGCGGCCTGAAGACACAGTGCTTTTTTGTCAGTACTCACTCCAAAACACTAGATTTAGATCATAGTCTGGTCTGTCAAACACCCCGACAGACAAATTGTTTTTTTTTTCCAGACTCCATCACAGCCGTTAATCTGAGATGCGTTTCTGGCAGATGTGATTTAGCACGTTGTCTCCCTCTTTCTCACTTCCTCTGCTCTCCAGCTCTTCCCTCTAAAGAGCCTTGCAATTGCTGTTCTCAAGCTGTTGCTCTTGGCTGTGTGTTATACTCGCCACTCCCCTGATCCGAAAATAGATCTATTAATGCCGTAATAGCAGGCTGATCAAGGTCCTCTTCAAGAGGAAACAAAGGGCAGAATCCGTCCCCTCGTACACTAACTGGTGCAGTTTTAAACTCCTGATTGGAGCAGCAGAAGGCCAGCCATTTGTTCCCAGCTAATGCCTCTACTCATCAGGATATTACATCTCTACTGCCCATTTCCTAACTGCGTCCAATTTTCAGAGACCAATCTTATCTGTGATTTGGTGAGCATGCTTGTTTCATTGCTTGGAGGGACTAAAAACACGTTTGACTGATGATTTCATTCCGAAAGTTCTTTTCACGAAGCAATCCATTACAATGTATCCCGCAGATGCAAACTTACCAAACAGTTTGTTTCATACAGATTCAGATTCAGCATATGCTTTTTCAGCCTGGGCGCCTGGCTGCAATCAGAGAGGGGATGAGCTAAACCTGCAGCATCTGAGTGTGGCAGATGGCTGCTTGGTTAATTTAGCATGGACCCTGGACCTGCACCACCTTTTTCCCTGCTCATAAACAGTCCACACAGAGAACTACAGCGCTGATCAGTCATACTGCCACCATGTTCCCTCCCTACGGCTCATGCAATAGGTCTCAATTAGCTGCGAGACAACCAGAGATTTACTACGGAGCAAACCAAATAACTCAACTTAGCACCCCAATCTGTGGCTTATTGGTGAATGGGTCAATATGGAGGCCAGTGTGCCAGCTATAGACTAGCTCGCAGTTTCCATGTTCCAAGAGCTTTCGATGAAATTGGATTGTGGTTTATTCCATCAGTGCCTGTGTGCAGTGAATGGTTTGCATTCAGAAGCGACGGGGACTTTTTGTTCCATTTTGGGGTGTGTATCTCACCCTCTCAGATGGTGCAATATGTATACACAGCCAACAATCCAATGCAAAAACGATTCAAATAATTGTGTAACTTACTGCAACTCAGAGTTGATTCCATACAATATTTACTTTTTTTTAAATAAAGGACTAAAATGTATCTCTTAACTCAGTTTTGGTTTCAAACAGTGATTTAGTAATGTAAACACAGGCAAGGATACACTGGATAACTTTTTAGCCAGTCCACAGGTACACATTACCTTTACAGTCTGCCACTTTTAATAAAACATGAAAGTAGCAATAGACTTGTATTTTGTCAAAATTATAGACATCTACACCATAATTCAGAGGTGTGGACTAGTCACACAACTTAGACCAACATGTTCTCATACCGACCCGTCACATTATGCCGCATTGTCAGTGACCTTCTGCGTCCAGACTTTCCTTGACAAAATCAAAAACTACTTTCAACTCAACTTGGAGTTCAATAACAGTGACTTCTTTTGGGCTTAGACCTTTTGATTTGAAAATACTTGATATCTTTCCCCAAGCCAATTTGGGAAGAGAAAGTTATTTATTTATTTTTATTTTTTTAACCCCCCCAACCCATTTATTTTATTTTTATGAAACCTTTGCCCTTATTGTTTACATCTTACTACTTATTACTCTTAATTTGGTATTTTTAGTAATGTCCTACAAACACATGCCCTTTCAAATAAAACAGCACATGTGCTCAGTTAGGGTCAAATAGAAATAGCTTTAGCTGCTAATGCTAGCATTACTTGCCTTGTGCTGACTGCTCCTCTGACTTTATTGTCAGTGCACACATCCCCTTTTAAACATTTATAGTGAGGTTTTGCAGAATTCAGGTCGTTTGTCGTTGTGTATTGATATAGCCAAATCTTTGACCCTTGTATCTGTCAAGTCAGAGTTAAAATTGTTAACTTGCTCACATCAATACTCTTAGTGTTGATTTACAGTAAACTGTGAATCTTTGCTGGGCCGTATTAACAAAGAATCTTATCTCTCCACCAGGAGTCCTCCCAAATGGTACTTAAAGTTCCTAGTTAAGAGTTTTGTCTTAGGAAACTGAGAAAACCACTGAGAGGAACTTACTACTTTGGAACTTGAAGCCTCTACAGTGATTGCTTACCAGGTTACTGGCCTTTGTTAGTGAGTCTGAAATCAATTATTCATCAGTACAGAAGAGTGCAATTAACATATTCATTTAAATGAGATGAATAATTTTGACAGGCTGAGATATGTCAACTTCCTCAGTGCTGCATATCAGTGTTGTTGTTTTTTTTCTTATGTCCAAGTCTTCATAGTGTCCTCATTAACTTGCCCTCAATCAAAACATGTTTTCTAAAATTTTATCAGTTATCTGTATCTTTTTGCAAAACTGATGTTATGAGGCTCAACACATACAGCTGCTTAGTGGTTGTGAGAAAGCCTCAGTAACTATCAAACTTACAGGTTGAGTTTGGTATTTTTCAACCTGGATCATATTTTTCCATGTCTTTGTGTCTGAGTGACTTAAAGGAGCAACAACTTTTTAAATTGGTCCAGTATCAAGATAGAGCTGGCAGCCTCAAAACAGACAGCTATGTAACGATTCAGAACATTTGTCAGTATGTGTCCATTAAAATTAAAATTTTGAAAAGTTGAACAGCGTAAATTTGCAGAAGAAAACGCGAAAAACAACCAAAAAAAAAGAAGATGGAAAGAAAACAGAATAAGAAGAGGATATCAACATAATGAATGCTAAAGCAAGAACCACACATTTTTGGACAGACTAGAAGAGTCTTGCTAACTTGTTTGGTATGTGATGTAATAGGTCCACTGTAAGGTCCAATAGCAACTACCTGAAAGGTGGCATATGGAGGAGACATACCTCCATCAATAATAATAATAATAATATTGATTCTCTCCCTGTGCTTGTATACTGGGCTAATAGTCCAATTACATGTCCTAATCGAGCTGTAACCGTAGCTCGACTTATGCATGTCAGCATACTGACTGTTATTCTAAGTCTCTGACAACTTACAGAAAGGATCCCGACAAAGATAAATCTTTTTATTTAAATAGACACAGCCCCGAAATGACTATCGTCAAACACACCACCATTTCAGCATGAGCAACATATTCTCACATCTAACTGGATGAATTAAGGGTTTAAATCAAACTAGAGTTGATTATTGTTGGAACAGTGAAAAGATGAACCAAGACCGCTTTTGTGATTTTATTTTGTGTCCATCAACTTTTTTTCACAATCATAAAATTACTCTTTATTTAAATGGATTCTGGAGGGTTTGGCCATAGCAATTTCAGGTTTTAGTCAAACAAAATGGATTTTACTTTTTGACAAAAGGTCTATATCTGTAGGGATCCTTCCCATTATTTAGTCAGATTCTTAGAATAACAATCTGAGCCTATCAGTGGCAAAAACAAGTCCTTCTAGTAAATGTATATTAGTGATGTCACCATTCGAGGCATTTGTGCCTCGAATGGTGGCATTGTAACCTGTTTGCGGCTGCTGGCTGTAGCGCACTCGCTCAGTGCCGAGCTAATTTCAAAAGAGGTCGTTGTTATTAGTTACTTGGACACCAAAGAACATGAGAAAATAGGATCTAGGCTGAAAAATACTGAAGTTACTCTGAACTTGTTTTAGCACTTGGATTGCCCTGAGACTCAATAGCTAGGAGTCCTAAAGTTAGATGGACACGTCCCTCCTCACTCAGGGAGTTTAGGAAGTTTCAGCCTCAGGATGTTTTGTGAATGCAGCCTGCAGGTTTGCACTTGGAAAAGTCAGCTATAATGAGACGCTGAGATGAGAAGATTCAGTTCACTTTTACTTTAAGTTCTTTTGAATCTTTTTTGTTTCTGTAGTTTACTGTCTTGGAATGTAACTAAATACATTTACTCAAGTGCAGTACTTAAGTACAAACTTGAGTATTTTCTTTTCAGGTCACTAAATACTTTTACCACACTACATTTTAGAGTGAAGTTGTGCCTTTTACTTTACTATATTTATTTGAATGCTTTTAGTCTTTCTCTATTTTAAAACCTTTTTGTCTGTCCCTTTTATTCAAACAATGTTTTTGTTATTTTATTATAACTTTGAGTTTGTTGGGTGTTTTTTTAATTCTGTTTTTCTTTTTTTTCAATTATTAGTCATTGTTCATTGGTTTGTATCATTTTTTTCTGCATTTGGTAGTTTTACTTTTAATACTTTAAATATTTATTGCAGTATATACTTTATTACTTTTACTTAAGTAAAATTTTCAATGTAGGACTTTTAATTGTATTTTAATAGTGTGGTGTTAGTTTTTTTTATTTAAGCAACCGATCTGAATGCTTCTTCCACCACTGGTAGCTTACCCATTGAATACTATAGGCTACTTTGTTCTCTACTTTTACTTTCTTCCTACTTTCTTATGTTTTTGACTGTTAGATTGGATGAAGATATAAGAGATCAGACAGCATTTTTCTCTGCATACTTCATCTCCACAACCTGTTACTGTGCTTTTACACAATTCCAACTTGACCCAAATAAATGAGACTGCAGAGAACATTTTTCTTCTCCTGCATCCTGAGCTGCAGATCGTTTCTCTGCACAGGGACAAGTTAACCAAAACAAACGAGTCTCCAGTGACTCGCCGGCAAAGCCTCAGAAAGTAGGAAGCACAGGTGATGGAGGGGAAGCACTACAGAGGCCCGAAGGCTCCCCCGTGCTTCATCGCTCATTCAGGGCGGCGCCGTGTGGGAAGAGCCGCAGGTGGCTGGCAGTGATGGATACCGCGGCGGCTGCATAATCTTTCACCCTTTCAAAAATTATTTGAGAAGCAAGCTGTCAAAGGGCCACTGCAGCGCCGACCCTCGCCGCCTGCTGCAGAACTTTAATGTCAGCTCATGACTGCGTCTGGGGACGAGCGTGCAGAATTGAAATCTCAGTCCAGGTGGCAGCAGACTGACAGAGTGGTTATTGTGCAGCTTATCAGGGGGAAAGTGAAAGGGAGAGATTTGCCGCTCTCTCCGCAGGGGGAGAAATTGGCCTCCGTCAAAAATGTTCGAAGAAAACAGCTGACGACAATATCTGAGAAGTAAGTTGTTAGCAAACGGCAACATTTCACCTGCCACCGCCCTGAAAGAAGAAAATAAAAGTTTGAGCATGCTCATTCGTCGGTGTGACGCTTCAGAGTAAATGATCATTCATGGGGGAAATATGATTGAAGCGGATATGGAAATGTGATTCAATGAGTGCGGGGTGACATTTATATTCTCTTGGCCTTTTGCTCCCAGGCATATTTATAGAGTTAACTCAATTGTAAGAGCGAGGCAATCAACACGGCCATTTTTCATCCCACAATGAGATTAGTATGACATGACAGCAATTACACACGGTGCTCATAATTTGCAGCAACAGGGCGCAGACTCTTATCAACCGTTATCACTCACACTGAGGACGTTGTTGACGTGCATTTTAAACATTATTTACAACTTATTAAAAGTTGTTGATCCCAGACAAATCAGGTACCTCAAGGTCTCAGTGCTGTGTACAAGACTGTAGATTGTAGATATGTCACTTAAAAAAATAAATGTTTTAACTTTAAAAAGTTATTGTGTGGGCTGCCTTAATTTTAAAGTTGACTGTATTTAAGAAGACAACTTGAATTATGAAAAACATAACCTCACCTTAAGTCAACTTAAAATTTCAAGGCTGCCTGTACACTTAAGTAAAAACAAATATTTAATTTTCATATTGCATTGAAATTGAGAATAAATATTGGAAAACAGGACATTGATTTTCACATTATGTTAAAAATCCATGGAAGACACCCCTCTTCAACTCTGTTTCGAATCCAATCTGGCACTACTGGCACTCAGTTGAAAGTTTGTTCAGGTAGATCCCAAAGTTTTCATAACAACATCTTTTTATCTGGACAAAAATCTAAACCTAAGTGTCTCGAGTACCATCTTCCAGATTCAGATGTAAAAATGTGATTTAAAATGCATGAGATTTCATTGTCTGCCAGAGCCTAATTGATTTTTTCCACTCCATCACAAACATCATCTATCAGCTGTGGCAATCTCAAAAACACAAACGAATGCGCACCAACAGTAAGACTTTCAATGTATCTGCAGTGAGGAAATGTGTTTGCAAGCGGTCCGTCTGTGTGCAGAAGAGTGAAAACATATTATTATCGTGAAAATGTTATTTTTTTCTTACATTTCTCACTGTACTGTGGGTGAGAAGCAGACTGTGTGGCTTTTTTCCATTTGAAATGTGTTTCTGTTTGATTCCAGGTCTGAAACGGAGCTACACCTGTGAAGTCTGCAGCGTCACACTGAACTCGGTGGCACAGTACCACGCACATCTGCAGGGCTCAAAGCACCAAAACAAGTGAGTGGATCACGCTGCTGTTCACCACGGCAACTAAGCTCATTTACACCTTTAACTATTAATGCTGTGCCGCTTAATGTTAAATACTGCACTTCATTTTCGGCCCAAAATTTGTTGTTTTCTTTGCTTTGATCTGTGTCCTTGAAATCCCCTGCTTCTTACAGAGGCCTTTGCACTCCAGACACTGTGCTTTACACTCCGCATGCATTAATGATGAGAGCTTTGTGGAGGCTGCACTGCTGAAACACAAATGTCAGATGGGCACATTTTGATGAGGGCAACCTGTGATTTCTCCCCCCTATTCAAGTTCAGTCTACAGTTTTGAGGAATATTCTCTCATTGAGCCTTCTCCTGTTTTTTTTTTTTTTTTTTTGTGGGGGGGGGGGGGGGTTGACTTTGATGTATACTTTGTTTTAGTTTGTATATACAGCCATAAGTTCCATTTATATTACCTTGTGACTTTCTTTCCTTGCTCAGAGAGGTAGAAAGAAAAACAAAATACAATATATATATATATACTGTATATAAACAAATATACAAACAATTTACATATATAATATGCATCAGGGCTCTTGAAGTTCATACATCCAATTGTCCAAAAGTTTTTTACCCACTGTGTCATAGATCATCCATTTCTTCCACTGGAAAAAACATCTGCACTCAGTCACAGCTGGTAGGTCATTTTTTTCACATAGTATAAATATGTCTTCTCATCTCTAACCAATTTCATGTAGTAGGGCGTTCAGTCTTGTACAAGTTCCTTGTCATGGGTTTTTTGCTTGTAATCAGTAATATGTTCAACAAGTATCTAGCATAGTCCACAACACAATCATTTATATTTCCAAGGTAGTTAACTTTGCATTCCTTAGGTGTTGCATATCCCAGAATTTCTTTAATCGTTTTAGTTTGAACGCAATCAAAACTGCATAAAATCCACTTGAATAAAAGAAACATTTAAAAAAAAATGTGTCAGGAGAGGTCTTGAAGCCAGAAGCTCATACAAACGGACATGATCTCCTTTCTCTCCCAAATTCTGAAGTGTTGATCTCTTATACGGTTTTAATGTTTTTATCGAAGGCAAACCAACTCAACAGTTTCACTCCCTTCTCTAATTTGTTGCCTTTTCCTGTTTTTACACTGTGTCTGGCTGGTGGTCTTGGCGCCCGCAGGAGTCGATCTCACACTGAGAATCAACAAGCTCAGACAGCATCGTCACAACAAACCGGCAGCGTGCTGAACTCACTCTGCAGCAGACTCCTGTCTGGAACCCAGCCATAAAACAAAAGCTCATTTAAAAACAGCTGCACACAGCTAATTCTCTGCGAGTCGCAACAGGTATCGTAAATGAATACAGGGATGCAGCCTTTAAAAAATGCATGCACCATTAAGCAAATCTACAGATTTTCCTACACAAATGGGACTGAAACTGAAGTGAACACTGTTTTATGTTGTATCTGGGTACATTCTGCTCAGTCCTCAGTGTTCATTCCTAACTTTAAAAAGTGGTTGCCAAGCTTTTTGTTGCCAAAAGTAAGAAATATGATTGCCATTTTTAATCACTTGTCAAACAATGAATTGTTTTCATCACTATTAATCGCTGAATTTCAATAGTTAGTTGCGATTAATCACACTTTTCACATTCTTGTGCGCATGACTATTTGCTTAAGGTTCTCTTGTGTTTGCTGACATCCAGAAATTCACTAGAGAAAAAATATCAAGTCTATTGTAGGTCACTTGGACCTTTGTCATGTCTCGGAAACTGAGATCCATAGAAAAGTTTGGTCTCATTTTGAACCGGAGTATCTTCAGATTAATTCCATGTCTGATATATTATGATCCCCTAAATTTAGGCGACATATGATATGAATTAGTACCCGTGATTTGTTATCTTCAACACTATCTTGGCTATAAAGGAGCAGGAAGGGACAATTCCAATTTTCTACTACTATCAAAAAAACTTATTGTCTTGGAGTCTTCTTTGCGCCATTTACTTGATGTAAAACAGTTCTATCAGAACAAGAGGACGGCACGCTGCAGGATTTTGCGTGGGCTCTGGGCAGTAGGTGTAAATTGATGGGGCTTATACGGTGCATGTCCTGGAATTAATTCCCCCTGTTGGCCAGTTTCTGGCTGCACACATCCACGGGGATGCTAGCATCAGGAGACGTGACATGCCGTTTAACAGCCCCGTGCTTTAGTCACGGATGCCCGCGCTGCCTTGTCAGAGCCACTGGGTTTCCATGCAGATCCCGTCATACTGTCTCTCACACACACACACACACACACACACACACACACACACACACAGCCCTTACCCTGAGCAGGCCAGAGCTCTCTCAGGGAACTCTGACCACACGCGACCCTCGAGCCCCCTGCTTCCACCCGGACCGGCCTGATTTCACCCACATAACCCCCAACGGTGCTGGGGGTCTATTTAGGTCATTTGTTTAACGCCAGTTTACACGGACAGAAGAAAGGTTTATCCGCTGTACAAAACTCCAGAGAGGGGCTGAGGATGTTTGATGTGTCTGGTGTCCTCTATCACTGCAGGACTGGAAACAGAATCACACGCAGGCATTACAGCCTGTCTTAGCATTAAAGGAACGAGTGGAAATTGGAAAACGGGATGCGTTTGGTTCATGTTTTAAACAAAGCTAGAGGTCGACTGTAAATGGTCAGCTGAGATCTGCAGTTATTGATATTTTTCCCATTTGTGGTTACTGTTTGCACGACTAATGGGGTCAGCTGAGGTTGGGATGTGTGTCTGACTGTGTGTGTGTGTGTGTGTGTGTGTGTGTGTGTGTGTGTGTGTGTGTGTGTAGGTCTGATTATGTCACATCAATAAGAAGAGGCTCACAGTGATGCACTACAGAAGTGGAACCAAAGCCCAAAAGCTGCATGCCTGTTCTTTTCTGAGATGAACAAAAGGCGGGAAAGCGATGAGAAAATTCAATTTTGACTCAGTAGGGGAACAAATTACCCGTCCATGACAGGTGTACTAATGAGAAGTGTGATCGATACTCCCCTAACAAGCCAACTACATGAGTACAACAACCCTGCTGTTTAAAGCCTCAGATTTGCTGCTGGCATTCAAAGCAGGAAACTCTAACCTAATTGACTCTGCTCTACCTTAAGATTTACTGGTGTGATTTGGCTTTATGGCACATTCCTCTGCTCTCAGCCACCCCTCCCCCTCTCGCTGTTGTGTTCCGCTCTCGCCTCCTCACTTTCCAAACCTGAAGTAGAGAAAACCAAAAGTAGCTCCTCTGTTTTTTGACTCTTTTGGAGCATCACAGTAAGCCTGACTTGCTAAGACAAAAATAGCCAGGCGGCTTTTTTGTGGTCCAAAGCTGAGGAGGAGCTGAGTGCAGAGTGCAGCAGAGAAGCCAGGAGATGCTAGGCTGGTGTGACTGGGCAGTGTTAGCTCAGGGGAAAAGGAACCCATTGGACTTCTGGGTTGAGGGGGTCTGCTGGAGCTTTCTCTAGTGGCCTCTGAGTCCCTCCATTGACCGCAGAGTAAACGCTGCCTTCCAATCAATCTGGGGATCTATGCCATTTTTACACGTTTTTCACACCTTTGCAGGGATTTGACCTCAAAGTGCTTTAGCAACATTAGTTGTTACTCATTTTAAAAAGTTCAGCATGACAAGGCAAATGTTCTAAGTTAATTTTGTTTTCATTTTTTTTAAAGTGGCAAAACTCAAATTGCCAATACTAATTGTTGGTTAATGGTTAACTCTTCGAAACCTGGACTGACATCATTTTTCAATTTCAGATGCCTTAATTACCCCTCAATTCAATTCATTGCAGGCTAGAACCAGGCTTGAATGCATTCATGGTTTGCAGAAATTATTACATGGCATTACCTATTCTGGTGATTGGGTTGATATTTGTGGATTGATTTTCCCAAGCATATTCAAACTTTGAAAGCTGATGAATTGGTTTGATTTCTTTCAAAAACATAGGAAAAAAAAACAATGAGCAACTCAAAATTTTCCCAAAAATTGCAAGAAATTAGTATACCACCTTTCTTTATTGTTTCACTGTCTTTATCTGTCACAGAGATGGGGAATTAGAAATATATCTGTTTTACTCAAACTTTCCTGCTTTTGTTTCAAAATAAAAGTCATCTGACAACGTCTCTGTCAACAGAATCCCATCATTTGTTGACACAAGGTGTTTTATTGTGAAGCATTTGCAAGACTGTGTTGTTGACAATGCAGGAGCTTGCACGACTTCATAAATGAGTAGGATTTCTGCTTAGAAATGTGGAAATACATAACTCATAGCAGTTCAGTGAGGTCACGCACTGCTCACTTTGTTTTTACCTGACAAATAACTTAGGCCTGTTCCTAAGTTTCTGTATTAAAACTCTCCTGCTTCATATACATTCATTTGGTGGTTTCAGTTCACTATGTAATTATTTTTTTTTACCTTGTTGCAGATTTCACTTTAAAACTAAACAGATGACCAACTGCTTGTTAATACTATATGAGCGCATTTCTGCAGTGCATTCAGACTCTGCTGCTATCGATGGGTCAACTCTGACAGTGTAATTATTGCACCGTCACCTCTTCCCAGGATAGCCATCCATCAGCCACCCCTATGTGTGTGTCTATTCATTCAACAGTACATGTATGAGCACAGACACACATGCATCCAGATATGCTATAGACCAGACTATTCTAACGGGCAGCAGAAAGTGATCAGCCCCGCGTGCCCTCACTGCTGAAGCATGTGGATCTGTTGCAGATCGACTGACAACGAAATTGAGAGTTCATTTCTGAAACCCTGTGTAGTATAACTGTGTAGGTTATAGTGACTACCTTAAGATAACCATTTAGTATTCTTACCCCACCAAGTCTGACATCCATTCCTGTGAGACTACTGTTGTGGAAAGGCAATGTGACAGTAACTGTGTTGTTTTTCTCACTGCTGAGTTGTTTTCATGACCTTTGGGCACTTCAATATTGTTAAAAACTTGACTTTATACCGTCAGATACACATCAGTGAAGATGAATCCCTCATTTCTGATAAACATTCTTTTTGCTTAAAGTTGAATGCATCGACCCTGCCAGCAGAAAGCCTGATAAATTGCTTATGTAAAGGATTTCTTACCGTTCAGATTTGAGATTTCTAGTTGCTGTGGCATATTGTGACAGTAAACCAGTCAGCTGGAAAAATATTCAGGAAATGGTAAGTCATAGTTAATTCATCTCCAGACATTTTGCTACTGTCTGATGACAATTAAACGCTCTGACTGATGTGCACACTATAATGCTGTCTCTCCAATTTCTGCAAATCCACTGCTTTAAATTGAGGTTGTAATGTCACGATCACTTTTTCTTGTTGTGACACCCTAGCTCTTACAATATCACATGCAAAAGAAAGTCTCTGAGAGGCTGGGCTTAGGGTCCTTTGCACCTAGCCTTTTTAGTTGAGATAAAACAAACTCTAGTGAATTTACCCAGTTTGTGTAGTTAGTTTGGACCACTGAGAAAGCTGTTAATCGAACCCTAGTGTGGACCAAACTGGACCTAGACTGTCCTTCTTATCCTGCCTTGGTGTAGTTCATTTGAGGGGTGAAAGCAATCTGACCAACCCGCTGATATTGTGATAGTAGATACTATGGTAACACCTGTGCGTTGGCACGAGTGCCACTTGCCAAAACTGTCCATTCAAAGAGTTATCTGTCAACATGTTAAAGTTTATGTTTACTTCTTTTGGTTTGTTTGTAAAAAGTCAGCATGAACACGAACCAGACCACAACTAAAATACAATGATGTATCTTATTTTCCCTCGGTCCTGACCAAATGAACCGAACCGCAGGTGTACAAGCACCTTTGGACACCTTTTAATGGTTTAATGTTTACCATGCTC
This sequence comes from Plectropomus leopardus, assembly GCF_008729295.1. Classification (NCBI taxonomy): domain Eukaryota; kingdom Metazoa; phylum Chordata; class Actinopteri; order Perciformes; family Serranidae; genus Plectropomus; species Plectropomus leopardus. Next base: position 5,477,824 of record NC_056468.1, read on the forward strand.
ACCATTTTTAGCTTAGCATAGCATTTGTCATTTCATCCTTGAGTCCAAGTGGATGTTCATGCCAAATTTGAGAAAATTCCCTTCTTGAGATATTTTGTTCACAAGAATGACATAGATATGGTCAAATGAAGAAAATTACCTAAAGGTGTTCTATCATATTCACAAGACTGGGAGAGTTAAAAGGACAACCCCAAAACATAATGCCTCCGACCTTGTCTGTCACCAGCATGGAGGCATAAAAGTCCATTCATCAAATAATTGTTGAAACATTTCAGCAAAACCAACTTATCAAATAGATGGTGGGATATTTTATTGGCTAAGGGAATATATCATGCTTGTGTCACTAAAGGAAGTGTCGCATGCCCCCAAATTATAAGGGTTAATCCTCTGGTGCCATGAATTTGTATACCAAAATCAATGAAAATCTTTGAGTTGAAAATGTCAGGGAACACCAAATATGTCCACATCATGATGGTGCAGACCACCAAAATCAGTAAGTCCTTTTGGAAACCCCAAATGTTCGTACAAAATTTCATCCTGTAGTTGTTGAGATTTTTCAGCCTGGACTAAAGTGGTTCACAGACTGACTGACCAACATTTCCATCCAAAGAGCCACGGTGCTAGCTTAGCTCAAAATACATAACAGGAGGCCTTTGTGTTTCATATTCACTGCATGGTGCAATTTTGACTCAATGTGGTGGGGTGACTGGGGAGATGACATGGCTATGTATAGAGTACTGTACTCTGACTCATGCTGTCCTCAGCCCCACCAGGAGAACATGCTGCAATATGTATTGTATTCAGCCAGGTTAAATCCAGCTGGTTGTACTGTCTGACAGGAATACCATGATTTATTCTGTTTATCCCGGTAGTTTGCTCCATGCTCAGCCCAGAGATTTGAAACAAGCTGACATACTGTAATGCCAGAGCCGGATGCACGCCTACCTGTTCTGCTCCTATAGTGCCTCGTGTCTCTTCTCTGTGGCCGCAAACGGAACAAGTGTCTGTGCTCTCATCTGTCCACTGTAACAGCAGTGCTTATTGTACACGTCACGCATGCCCCTTTTAGAAACAGGCCCTCAGCAGCACAGACGCAGGCATATGGATTCTTCACTTCAGTTCAACTGCAAGACATCTCCTCACAATTGTTCTTCCATTTTTGTTCATCTACTGTACCGAATTTACTTTCAGTTTATTTGTGAATATGTTAAGACACCGCTAATATACAGTATATTCTTCATATCACATGTTTTTTTTTTTTAATTTTGATGGCATGAAGACTTTACATCCTGCAATTGCACAAACAGTACAAAGGTTGTGACTTAATCTAATTTTTGTCTTTAAGCCTAACTCTGGTGGTTTTTAGGCAAAATGAATAAATACATAAATTTAAATGAAAAGAATTTTGCATCCTCCGCTGACATTGTCTGGCTCCAGGCCATAATGTAGGAGAATAAAATTTCGAGAAATTCTAATTATACAGTCAAATGAATGATAGTATTTGGTTTTTTGAATGCACTTTAGTTTAGCTAAGAGATTTTGGATTCACGATCTTGTCTGTGGGGTATGTTGTCACAGTATTTGGGGTTGGTTGGTTTTCTGGGACCTTTTTTTTTTCAAATTATTATTTATAAGTCCTCTTTCTGCTGCAGCAAACAAAAAAACAGAACGAGTCAAATGTCAAAGCTGGATGCATGAATACTACTTACAGTAACATGCTTGAAAATTGTTGTCATGAGTGGAAATATAATTAGAAAAAATTAAGTATTATAAGCATTTTGTTTGCACCTTATGGAACTAGCTCACTATAAAAATGAATGAGAGTACAACAGGCATTCCCATTCATGTCAACATGTTATGATGGTTAGAGAAGCAGCCATTTTTATGTGTACTGTTGTCATTGGAACTGTTGTAGCAGGCTAACTTCTGTATAAACAAACTCACTCTTGGCAAGTCTCAAAATAGCTGAGGCAGGCTGTTCTCATATACTGCTCATATGTATGAGAAAAGTAATGCCCTACATTTATAACCGACATGATTATGAGCCAGTCATTCAACTATAAGCCATGATAATGGGAAGGCTGCGACCAAGTGACCAATGCACTGTTGGGTTGGAAAGACTGAAGTGGTACAAAGACCCTAAGTCCAACTAAGGAGGCAGGATGGGATAGTGGATGGGTCAAACAACACAGGACTTTACCCCAAGGGACTTGTGTTCGGAACTGTGTGAAACCAAGTCTTGAACTCTTGAGTTGTTTAAAGGTACATCATGACTATGTTTCTTTTTCTTAACCTAACCAACGTAACTTTACTTGCTTAAACCTAACCTACGAAACTTTACTTGCCTAAACCAACCAAAGAATTTTTTATTTGCCTAAACCAATCTACAAAATTTTTACTTGCCGAAACCAACCTACGTAAAACTACCATTGGGGCACCAATTTATTAGATATCTTACAAACCACATGAGGACACATAAACTGAGGTTTTGGAATAGTACAAAGCATGGAGAGACATCTTTTGTGCACTTTCTCCTCTGCCTTATACTGCTAGAGAGACGTTGTGATTGCTGGATTAAAGTGCTTCACATTTCTGTTGGTAAGCAATAAATTCTATACATAAGTATTGCAAACTAGGAAGTCTGTTACACTTTACAGCCCCACTGACATGTTGTCACCAAAACATCAATCTCCATTTGCCATTTTATTTTGAACCAGTCAATTCACCACGGCAGACAGTTCAATGTCCTCTCTGCTTTCACGGCTCATCCATAAATGCATATTGGTTCATAGCTTTGTCCTTGTTAGTGATGGATGTAGAAAAAAATAGTTACTCAAATGTGATCAGCCAAAGGTAGTGCTTCACGTCTAAAAAAGCCGTAATTCTTTGCATGGAACACGTTTTTCAAAGAAAGATGTTCATTTGAATTTTTATAGCTCCAGTCAAACAATAAGACGCTCTCCGCTGTCTGTCACATTCTAACTTAAGGCAATTTATCATCTGCCTGATGTTGAATATGTTGCAATGTCAAACTTTCTTGTCACTCATGAACGACAGTGCCCTGATATCACAATCGAATATTTACCTTCTCAGACTTCCAAAAGTTAATGCTAACCAGTGCTGTTGATGTAGTTTCTCTGACAACTTTATGCGTTTCAAGACTGCATGTTATTTTTTTGTGATTTCCCACCCATTGACTGTAATTGGCAGGAGCACTGCAGCAACCCTGTGGAGAATTCCTCTGGGATGCATTGACAGGTCTAACCACAGTCTTCCTTTAGTGTTCTCTCAGGCATGGCAGTTGATGCAGGAGGCTAGCCTGGGGAGCAATCAGCCCCTCGAGGCTCTCTCCCGCCTGCCACAAATCACCATCACCACCAGCATGATTCTTCCCTCCCATTCAACCTATTTCAAACAAGTAAAACATGCGCATACAAATGATCACATCTTCAAAGCATGAAAGAACACTCTAATAAGCCTTGACAGTTTCCCTCATTGCAATTCAGACAACATATTTACTCTGTCTGTTCAAAAGGAAGCAAGATTCAGCTGATAGCATTTGTTATCTGTACAGTATATACAGAGGCTTGTTCAGCTGTGGTGGAGCTACAGTCTGCTGGGGAATTGAATGCTTATTTTTACATGGCAACAAAATGGCCATTGGGGCATGCTTGGGAAAATCAATCCACAAACATCAATCCAATCACCAGAATAATTAATGCCATGGAATAATTTCTGCAAACCATGCATTCAAGCCTGGTTCTAGCCTGCTTTGAATTGAGGGGGCATTAAGAAATGTTGGTGGGTAATATGTGTTATTCTTTAGGGGCATATGCTGAACTCTTTCATGTTTTTATCCAAAGTTTTTTTTTGAGTAGCAAGTTCAGTTTTGTGCCTTTTTATGCACTATCGCAGTGATACTTACGGCCTGCAGGTCAAATCTGGCCCCTTGTAGGGTGCCAGGTGACCCCCAAACCATTGTCTTATTCACAATAAAAATAAATAGATTCAAACTGGGAATTGTTTTGTACTTTTAGTATACATAAGGTGCCAGATCGCATGAAACAGCATCAAAATAGAGCTTGTTGATCCAAAAAAAGTGCCAGGATCACCCGCACCCCCGAGTTCTAAAATACTAGAAATGGTTTTAAACTCTAGAAACATGTATGGGCAAGTTGAGTATCCTTGCTTTAGTAACAATAACCACTCAAAGTGAGAATTTTTGGGGGCTGAAGATGCATATATGTTTGGTGTTAGTGGCACAAGAGCTGGAGCCTAGAACCGGCCTCGAATGCATTACATTTGTACATTATAATGTATAATACATTGAAACTTGGGGGGGGCAGGCGTCTTGCCTAGGTGTCACACCATCCTTGTCATGATCCTTAGTTTTTTTCCTATTTTATTCTTGAAGTCAAGCTCCTTATGAATCATGTCTGGTGTCACTTCCTGCCTTTGTCTGTTTCCCGCCTGTTTTCTGTCACACCTGTCCTCCATCAGTCTCGTTAGGCTTTCCTTGATCCCAGTCTTCCCTGCACCTTTTTATCAGTTCAGACATGTTCACTGTTTGTCCCTGTTTATGGTGTTGTTCCTGCTCAGTCTGTTGTTTATCCATGCATTTATTGTGTCATTCAGCTTGATTTTAAGTTTAGTTTTTTTTTTTAATTTTTTTATACTTTGAGTTTTTTTCTGCCTGTTTATAAGGGTTTTTTTAACCAGCATTAAAGTTTGATTTTTTAAATATAACAAACAAGCAATAAAATAACCTTAAAAATGCTTTAAATTATAGTAATTTTCTTATATAACACTTTGAAACCTGAGGTGGGGACTACTACTTTCCATTGTAATTATTTATTTTAAATTATGTTACAGAAAAAAAAGGTGTTTTTTCTTTTTATTTCTGCACCTTCTTTGCATCATTTTCTTGTTTGTTTCACTTCACTTAGCTTTTTTGTGTGTGTGTGTGTGTGTGTGTGTGTGGGGGGGGGGGGGGGGGGTGTCATGTAGGTGTCATGGGGGGTGTAGCTATACAGGTGTATCCTGTATGTAACTTTACTTATTTAATGCTATTTTTTGGCCCATGTGTCCATGTTTTTGAGAGAAATCAAACCAATTTGCTCAGCTTTCAAGGGGTTAAAATATGTTGTTTATTGGAATTACTGTTATTTATTTATTTAGTTTATTATATTTTTTATTTCTTATGGAGTTGTTATGTGACGTTTGTATATGAAAGAAATAGCAGCAGCTTGCTCACGGTTCAAAGATTTAAATACTTGTGATGGGCGCCTGACAGCACAACAAAAAAAATGATATTGCTCTAGGTTCCAAAGGGTTAAATTACATGCCTGCCTGCTCATTTGTGTTTGGGTCCTCAGGTTGAACTGTAACATAACACCATTATCCCCTCCACCTCCCAACAACAAAGTCAGCTCATATTCATTTTAGAAAGTTGATATGATACGTGGTATGGAAGCTCTATAAAGCTCTATATTCTTGCTCGTTACTAAGTGATCTTCAGCTAACAACTTCATCCAACACAGAAATGGAAAGAGAACAAAATAAGCAATAGAGATAGTGTTTTTGAAATGATCTCATTAGTGGGAGGCTGGGGGGGGGGGACTTGCAGCACCTGTGGTACTTGGGGCACTGGAGGCTAAATATTGAGCGTGGACAGTTGCATTCTGTGTGGAGGCAGAAAGCAGGCAGGCTGAAGCGGGGGGAGGCGGGGGCTTTCAGTGCCCATATTTTCCCAGCACTCATCGCCCATGTAATGGCTCTGTGATTTACAACAATGCACAGCGGGGAGCTCTGCGAATGGCCAGGCCATTTTTTAAACCTTGCATCCATTAGCTGCTCAGCGGAGGGGTTTTTACAAAGCGCTCCATGTGTGCCGAGTGGGCAGGTATCGATGACAACAGCAGCTCCCAGGCATGACAGCCATCAGGGGTTGGGACAAAGGAGAAAAGGAAGCAGCAGCACACAGAGAGATTGTCATGCTTTTTTTTATTCAGCCTCATTTCCCCAATCATCAGGCCTCTACTCCCCGCTGCACAGAGGAATATCTCAGGGACACACTTGGCTACAGAGCAGGCAGTTGTCAACCTCCGCCAGTGTGGCAAGCGGCTGTCAAATCACCTGCTTTCTTCTTCTTTTTCTCTGCTCATGTTCTCCCCTGTGGTCTACTGATACTGAGGCTGGATAAAAGGCCAACCACTGATCATTTAATGCCCCGTCATTCACTAATGGGACGCACATACTCATTTCGCTTTGTTTTAAATTGCCGGAGAACATCACTTGCTATTGAGGAAAGAGAGTTTATGTAAAGATACAGATGTACAGGCTTTGAGCCAGAGCCACTGTGACAGAGAGCAGAGAGCATGTGCCAGTGAACTCAGTGTTCACACACACGGGATGATGGAATGATGCTGATATATAATATAACGCTGCGTTCATGTGATGTTGGAAGGTCATAGTTTCCGAGTTGGAAAGTCGTTCTTTGTTGCATTCATGTGCTTTGAGGTCGTTAAGATGGAACAATATGAAAACTACAAAGAAGATGGGTTATATTTTAATGTGTGAGTGTTTAATCAAGAGGTTGATAGCTGTTTATTCATATTTTTTTATATTACTTTATTTTTTATTTATTTTATTTTTAGATTTAATGTAGGTCACTCTACATGGGCAGCAGTTAACATTGATACCATATTACACTTTACATGTAATCAAATTGATATTTAATATGTGAATTTATTAAAAAGTTTCATTGGCCAAATATTGACTTTAGCCCGCCATGTTTATGCATTCATGACGTCAAGACAGCAATTTATGTTATAAAATAACACTGTTATCAATGTAAGTATACCCGCCTGGCAGCTTTAGAGTTAAGTTTGCTTGCTTTCTACAGCTAATAGATGCATATACTAAAATATACAGCTATTAAAAGTAAATGATAGCTACTAGGAAGAAAATCACGAAATATATCTTTTTTCCGTCAATTGTTGACACTGTTTCTATGATTTCCGCCCTTTCTGTTGCCCTGAAACGTCACGACTCGGCAATTATGACTTTGGAGGGCTGTTCATGTGCTCATAACTTGTAAATATAATATCTCCAAGGAGCACGTGAGGGCAGCATAATGCTATGAGCACTAAAGTAGTAACCGTAACGTAGCGTCAGCTCCCTCAGCGGTCACACTCCCAGCATATCAGAGCAAAGAATACTGCTCATTTTCAGGTTGAAACCAATTTTTTGTCAACTTATCCTTAAAATATGAAAATAAATACAGAAGAGACTTGATGATCACTAAAATTAGGTATTGTTATCAGTAATTGGCCAAATGGGTTGTTTTTATATCAGCAGATCAGATAAATCACTAAAAAGTCTAATATCCAAAGACACTAAGAAATTAGTAAAAAGTTAGGAAAAAGAAAGATAAAAAGGGGCCCAAAATGTGCTAAAAAAAAAAAAAGTCTAACATAATTAATTAAAACTAATATAATTACATTGGTTAAACTATTTGTCTGTGGCAGCATCGTGAGGGTTGCCCAATTTTTCATCCATATCATTTCATCATTTCCTAACAAATCTCCTTTATTTAGCTCAATTAAAAAACAACACAAGTTATATGACTGTGATATTTCTCGTGTGAATTCTAATACTTTAGTACTGTTTTGTTGCTCTCACCACTTTTACTATATTGTTTATTGTCCCCTTTAGATTGAGCAGAGACCCTCTAGAAAAGAACGACTCCGCCCCTGTGCTCCCTACTGACTTTAACATTGGATGCTGTTGTAGATGTTAGAAGGAGGATTAGGGCCATGTTAATGACAAAAAAATGTTAGATTTTGTATTACAGCTTTGTTATCAGTTTTGACTATAATCTCTTAAAATTACAACTATTTTTTTCGTACAACTACGACTTTATTCTCATAAAATTACAACTTTTTTTTCTCATAAAAGGACAACTTTATTCTTGTAATGTTTCAACTTTAATCTGGAAGTTTCAAAACATTTTTTTTTCCCTCAATGTGGCCCTAAAACTCCATCGTAAGATGTGCATCTTTAAGGCAGCGAAATGTAAAAGTATTCCTTTTTTTTTCTTTTGCAAGCAGTTAAAGTCACTTTTTGTGCAGCTGTGAGAAGCCTCAGCATCCTCCCCCAGTAATTTATTAGGGGTGCATGTGTGTGCGTGTGTGTGTAGTGTGCTGTAAAACATGTTAAACTATCCTTGAATTTCCCTTGAATGTTCAACACACCAAAGTACTCAGGAGGCTTTTTTTTCCTGCATGGAGGATTATTAGATGTAAATCTCTCCAGCACTCCGGCATTGTACAGTAAAATTGTTTCGGACAGGTGACTTCCTCCAACACAGACGACACAGACAATCATAAGCTGCAACGCCGCCGAAGCGAGCGAGGCTGTTTATCACGAAGAGGGAATTAACTTCAAAGGGATTTGAAAATGTCCATGTGGAATGTAGGCTCCGGGATGAATTATGCATGAAAAATGCTTCACTAGAGTAATGTGCTGACACAATTTGTCACACGCCACAGGAATACATAAGTTGCAGAGTAGCCACGTTGGAGGATGTGATGCTGTGAGGTGGTTTGGTTTCTCTGGGCCGGTGGAGGTCGAGCAGCTGTGTAACCTACACCGACCACATGGTGAATTACTTATGAGACCCCTCTCTGGCTTAAGAGGAAGCTGGCAGCCTTGATACACAGTAGCTTTAAAATTTTTTACTCTTGACTTTAAATCTGCGTGTGTGTGTGAGGAGCAGTAGGATTTGAAGGCTGGGCTTGGGGCCATGTATCATCCCCAAGCGTCTTTAAAAGGATGTCCTGCTGTCAGTTTGGGGAGGATGCACATTTGAGCGCTGACATTTTGATGGAGAGGAAGGCGAGAAGCAGCAAGGATTTCAAGATAGTCGGTCAAAAGTGTGAGTTCAGCAGCCGAAGATACACTTCCCCCTCGCACCGTGAAGGCCCTGAGACGTTTTTTTTTTTCAGAGCCCTCACTTGACTGATTAATCTATTCAAAGTGCTCATCAGTAAAAAATAAGACGCCACGCTGTGCCGGAGAGGACTTTATTAACTAACCAATTAAATGTGCCTCCAACAGAAACAGGTCCTTTAGGTTGTGTGTTCTTACTCTTTAATATGACCCACAGGAGTGTCTCTGAAATTACTGCCCCTTCAGGTGAACGACAGAAAAGCTCATTTTTAAGTGTCAATAGCTGCAGTTTTAAATGTGGTTAATGTTTTAAAATAGTCGCAGTGGCGTCAGAACTATGTGGTTAGGTTTAGAGAAAAGATGACGGTTTGGCTTAGGATATTAAAGGTGGTTACCACGGGCGTCGCCAGGAATTCTGGGCCCCATGAAAACATATCTCAATGGGCCCCATCACCATGGCTCAAGCCAACCCTGCACAATTGTTATAACCACACCACATTATCCAATGACCCATTAAAAGCAAGAAATAACTATAACTTTGTTTTACACCCCTGAAAGTTGTGGATAAATAATCACAAGAGTTAATCTAATATTTCTTCAGCAAGATCTGATTTTTGTTTTTTTTTTACAAACACAGAGACACATTTTAACATCACATCTCTGCTGTCAGTTTGGAGTAGACAATTGACAACCACTAGAGGCCTGTATGTTTACCTGAACTCAAAATACAAAAAAAAAAATCCCAAATTTCACAGCCTTTACATAGCAATAATGAGCATATGCTTTTTACCTGCCTACCATGCACAATATTGCCCTTCAGGCTGCCCACCTCTTTAAACAAGATTATTTAAAGCCAAGTGACTTGTTGAATAACAAGGGCTTACTTAGTATAATCTAACCCCTCAAAGTGAAAAAACTCCAAAAACTACAGTTTACTTTCTATCAGATTCAGCCACACTTGATGCTATGACCCTAAAATAGGAATTATTCCCCTCAGTTCTTAGTTTACCTCTTTAACACTAAAGGAGATAATCTTATTTGAAATTAAATATGCCGAGTTTGTAGGGCATTAGCACGCTAGCTTTTAAAGCTAAGTCAGTTATATCATATGAATCAAGAGATTGTAATGAATCTGTTGATATCAAATGTGTTAAGCTAGCCCACTAATAAATTAGCTAAATATCGCTCCAAAGTTGACTGACTTTACGGCGAGGTAATATTTCTAAATATAATGTCATATGAGATTGTGCCTATGATGCTGAGTCATTTATGGATATAATAAACGTTTATATTAAATGCAAATATAATCCAAGCTAGACTCCTGCTGGCTGACTGCCTTGAATCTAAATTGCTGGTATTAGCTTAAACCAGAGCCCTTTAAGAGAAAATGTTCCAATGCAGTTTTTGAAAATGATAACCTCACATATTTTTTTGTAGTTCTAATCTGTGGTGAGTGTAAAACTGCTTCTGCTGGCATTACTCAACCACATTTTCCTCATCTGTGCGTCTGCGTGCCTTTCTCTACACACCTGGATCGTCCCCGTGCAGCACAGCAAAGCATGGTGGAGACTATCTGAGAGGACACCACAAAAGAAGGACATATACCAACTGCTTGATGTTCTATTTATGTTTCCGAGTTTATTAGATATTAATTAAATTAATTAATTGCGGTAAGTCAGTAGAAAGACAAAGGTAAATAAGATACAAGTTTATATATAAGCAATAAACAGCAACCTGCTTCTTTACCATAGTAAGTCTAAAATATGTCAGCATAACCATATATGTCATATCCACATCACTCATATTTATACTATGTAATTATACATTTTACATGTAAAAGTACTATACATATACAGTATATATATGTGTGTGTGTAAAGATTTTATATATATAAAATATTTAAAATATATTTTATTTTATGTATTTTAATCATATTTAACCATTATTTAGCACTCAGTCAGTTTTTTTCTGTTGCCTCTGACTCTTGAGCTGCTGAAATGTGTGAATCTCTCGAGTGTGACATTAATCAGTCTAATCTAACCCTGGCTGTTAACATTAATCTTCAAATATAAGCACGTTTTACTTTAAAAAACAATATAATAATGAAACTACATACAATGCGCTCCGTGTATATTGTAAATGAATGCGGTTATTGACTGCTGTTTAGCAAAAATCTGAGTTTTGTCTCTATGTCTCATATAATGTATTCAAATGGCCCGCCAGACACTTCCAGGAACTATTCGAAGCCTCCGTGAGTCACGTGACACCCGAGCATTTTGAATTTCCGTTGTCATTATTCTGTTTGTTACTTGGCCTACCTTTCTTTTGAAAGAAAGTCTTTAAAAGTTATTTTCCCTCAGCTTACTTCCTTTGTTTCTCTTCCTTCTTTCTTTTTTTGATACCCTGGCTTCGTATTTTGGGGGGAGACATGATGCTGCAACCTGCAACATCACTCACTCTCACACTTGACGGACTGCTGACAGATCAATCCAGTCGACCGGCGCAGGACGGACTTAACCATTTAGCGCATTTAGTGAGAGGGTTAGGGTTAGGGTTTTTTCCAGAAAGGAATTCTGAATGTTTGTTTTTTTTTATTCAGACAATTTTAGTTGTTGAGACAATTAAGCGAACAAAACAATCTGAGAGTCAGGATCCGGGAGCGTACAGGAACTCGATGATGATTATATGTGATATTTTCAGCCAACAGGGACGAAAACACTGATTGCCTAGTGATCAAACCTCTGACTTGCTGTTGACCAGGTGGCCTCGCTGGCCGCAGGCTGTGTTAACCACACAAACAAGAGGAACGTAAGCACGGGTCTCAAAGGTGCTCTGTAATCCAGCTGCGGGCTGTGAGATGTCTCACTGGTGTAATGAGCTACTAAATTGGACAAATTGAATTCTGCTCCTGAGACCTTCACACTGAAGCACACTGTTTTAACTGCCAGCTGCATCATCTCAAATTAAATATGGCTTTATGTACGAAGAATTGAGGTAACGTAATGATGCCTTGAAGGAGAAAAATGCACTCTCTGAATGAGTTCATTGTGCTGTATGTTTCATATGGGAGATCATGAAAAGAGGAGATTCCACCTAATCCTGTGGGCACTGTAATTACGACAGGTTTAACAGCAATGCAGAGCTTAGATTGAGTGTTCTAAATATGAATGACACCAGTTGTGTAAAGCACCTCGAATTAAAACAGAATACAAAATCCACTACTGGTATTCTCCAAATTTGCATTTTTCCCCATTTAAGAGTTTTTCCCCCTGAGGTCTTGAGGTTGTTTTCTCCTATTTGTGCCCTGGGGATGTTTTCTTCCAACAGCATTTTTTTTAATATCACACCAGCAACACTCTCCATTATGATGAAAGAGGAGAGAGAAATATGTCTTAGACTTGTGTTGTTATGCAATAGTATCATAAGAATCCATTGAACCTCTTCCATCATGGTATTGTTATAAGTGAGGTCTATACATAAATCATTAAGATTATATATATATGAGTAGGTATACGCCTGTATATTCGTGTTTTTAAGATAAATTTTTTCAAGAACTTCCAGGAAAAAAGAATTTTGTGTGTGTGTGTGTGTGTGTTGAAAGACATTCGACAGGTTAACTCTGTGATTGCAAGGAGACAAAGGATTGAAATTAGACAAAGAATGCCAAATTATAACCTTGAAAAGTTGATAAGAGAAGTATTTTAACAAACAGATACATGGTAAGGTATAGAAAAAAAACCTTATCCACACAGAAAGCGAACACAGAGCTTTCACATGAAAGTCAGTTGTTTATGGGACCATCTACTTCCCCTCCTGCCCACCCTATAGTTAGTTAGTTAGTTTTAATTTCTGTCATGCCATTTCTGGTCCATCCCACAAGGGATTACAAGACACCATCACAATACAAAGCATGTGTCATCTTCCGGTTTTACACATATCAGCAAAAAGAAAAAGTAGGTACATAAAACAAATTAAGTTACAAAATAATATAAAACCAGCATTCTTGCAAAAAATTAATTGTACAGTGAAAAATAATTTTCACACATGCAGTTTATCTTGATAGGAACTTGTTTTCTCATCTTCCATGCTTCCTTCAGATAACTAATCTAAATGTTTGAAAGTCTCTATGCATCATCCAAAAATACTAAATCAGTGTCTGTTTTTATGTTACTAAACAAAAGTTTGTGCAGTTCCACATAAAAAGGGCAGCAGAAAACAGAATGAAACTCATTTTCTATATCAGCCAAACAACACCCATGACAAATTTGCATTTCTTCTTCTAAATTCATATACCGTCCAGTGTCAAACATTAGTGGTAAAATACCAGATCTCAGCTGAATACATGGGGATTTTTGCTTTATAGTTAAATTATGTAAAACATAATTCTCAGTACCATATACATACGTTGTCATCCTAAATGTTTGCAGTTTTGGTTTAGTCTGTATTTGCGCTCCTTATATTACATCATCACTAGCACTGTTTCAGTCTGTTGCCATTCTTTTGTGTTTCATGTGAGAGGTTTTGTCTGACAGCCTCCTCCTAGCAGGCATACAATAACAACGCCACCGGTTCTGTCCAGCCGCGCTCTCATCTGACGCCCTCCAGTCGCGTTCCGGGTGGACACAGAAGGCAGCTTTTGGTGAAATGCTGGAATGTCCACTGAAAGCAATGACCGAGCGGACATATTTGATGAGTTCAAAGTGAGAACGGGCTGGAAAATGTTCCTCACTTCAACAAAGGAAAAGTTCTGTAGGGCTCAGGACTTAAAGTTCCTTCAGAAACTTGGCTGGGGTTTGATATCTGTCAGCTGTAATGGAGACAGAGAGAAGGCTGATGGAAACAGTGTAGAGGGCTGTGTAACCTGACAGCTTTGTCAGGCGCCCAGCACTGTGCTCCTCAGAGCAACTTATCACTGAACTGACATTCCAGCACCTGCTTTTTGTTTCCTTTGATAGTTTGACTATGAGATTTTTATTTAACAGGCATGAGGTGCCAAAAAAATCTGGTTTCCTCTGTGACAAAACAGCTGCCATGGCTTAATTTATTAGAAAGTCATGCATATGTCGGTGATGGAGAAGCTAATAAATCTAGAAAACATAAAGATGAAAGCAAAGTTTGCATCCAGCTTTATTAACTTTATTCTGCACAACTTCCTGTTTTAAATGCAGAAATAAAAGTCAATAAAATCGGATTAAAAGCCATTTATTTTGCTTTATGCCCTCATGCTCAGAGGCATATGAATGATTTGTTAAGTCTCTGCTTCTTAACACCTACATTTTTGCGTCAGTATTCCAAATCCCTGGTGTCGTTCCTAAAGGTTAGAGTCAGAAAATGTAGCAGCTGAAGGAGATTCAGTGCAGTAAATCAAAGCATTTTGTGTGTGTAGGTTTACGTCGCATTGTATATTCTGCTGCATCGCTGCGTTCCGCTACATTAAGCTCTCCAGTAAAATAAGCGTGACAGCTTGTTGTGTCGTAGCTGTTTTGTCCTCGCGGGATACACACAGCAGGATGTCCCTCTTACAGAGCAGACTGTGATTAGTTCACCTGAAGACAACATGCAATTCCCACAGCACACACACACACACACACACACACACAGAGGAAACTACATTGATTATGTGCAGTAAAAATAAAGCAACAAAAACAATGCTGCGACTGTCAGTGTGTCATGTAGTCGCCCCTGGTTACATTGTCGCTGTGTATCCCCACTGGAACACACTGCAGGTTTCCTCGAGATTTATTTCCATCTGTGCTATTAAACCACAGCAGCACTGGGGACACTGTTTATACTGTCTGAGAGACAGACAGCCATTGGCTCGTCCTGACACAGTCCTCAGTGGGTTGAGTGATTGAGACTGCGAGTAAATCAGGTCTGCTGGCTGAGGACAGATGAGGACAGCAATTGAGTGATGATAAATAGATAAAATGAGGCCTTGTGTTGGTCCAGGCAGCTGGACCGATGCATGAAAGACTTCCAATCACCTATTCAGTTACACAACAACAGGAATGAGAGGCTATATGTCTTCAGCTTGTCCATCTGTGCATCCATACGTCCCCTTCTTGTGAATCTCAAGAACGCCTTGAAGAAATTTCTTAATTTGGCACAAATTCTTTAACAATAACAAGAGTTGTTATAGAGTTCATTCATTGATTTATGTTTTAAATACTTAATTTATTTATTCATTTTGGGTTCTACTATGGTTAGAGTAGATGGATAATAAGGGGTGTTTGGTGTTTACTTGCTTAATTTAATCAAAATCAATCTCAATATCTAATCCTGTTTACTAAACATATCTGTCGAAACTCAGAGGCCGATATGAAGATATGAACATGTACAGGGAAGTGATTATGCAGAACTTGTACACAGGCCAGGAGATGTACTGGTAACTAATGTAAGTGTATAGAGGTACAAGAAACGATCTTTGCAGTTTGTGACTTTTTTTCCTGCCAGATTTTATTTCCAACTTAACCCAGAGGTGAACTGTTTTTTCTCTTTCTTTTTTTTGTATTTGTTTGTTTCTTTATTTTCTTTAAAAATCAAACAAAAACATACTGTTTGTGTCACTGTTGCCTGTATGAATATTTTTTCAACATATACTTCTAATTTATTTGGATTTTATTTTATCTCTTTCCCACTTTAAAGTCCAGGTAAAGTGATAATTAAAATGTGTTCTGAGTTTGTCACATCACAGAAAGATGTGTTATTAAACATCTGACCAAATTTGAATGACCAAAAAAAATTGCCAGTTATGTAAAAGAAGATCTCACATCATGAAAAAATGCACAGTATTCTCTGGTCTGAAACACTGGGGGCATGTCCGCCGAAGGAGCGAAGGCCACGCCCAATCGCAGGATTATGCTTATGATGCTTCTTGTTTTTAACACTGCTACATTGTCAGGGGCGGTTTCACCCCTCCCAGGACATATACTGCACCATTGTTCTTCATACAGATGACTTCTATTTACATTCTGTCATTCGTCACCGTCGAACTACAACACACACACATAAATACAAAATACATAAATACAAAATTATACAAAAGAATACCAAAGTAAATGTACGAAATGTAATTGCTTGCTAGCAGTGTTGCTAGCAACATTACCTCACTGGCTGCATACTATCCACAAGGGAAATGAGTCCACAAAATGAGTCCAGAAAATCAGTCTTTTAGTCAAAAGTGACAATATCGGACATGAAACTTAAAACTTAGTCTCCAAATGAACATTTTAAGATCACTTGAACTTAGATAAGAGACATAACTTGGATGACAACAGCTTATTAGCTAGCTCAGCTCTGCCTTTTTTGGCAACGTCAGCGAGTTGACACCTGTCCGTCTGCATCAAAACATGTAAAAAACACACACTGAACACACGTGAACAGGAAGTGTAGCATCAAAATATGTCCCAGTGCAACAATGAAATTACAATTAGGAATGTCCCATATACTATCAAATTACAATTCAGAAAATAAACTCTGTCAGTTCGACTAATTAGGCTTGCCCAATAATAAAATGATAACAAAATTATGACAAATAATATTTTGGCAGTTAAAGGAGGGTTTATGCTGAGTATAGCTCAATTGCATCATTGAGCTATGGTTTTAGGCCCGCCCAAAAAATTAAAAACAGAAAAAACAGTCAACCGTCTAACTCCACAATTCGGTACTATATAGTAAAGGGTCTTTGTAGCATGTTTTCAGCAATCAGTTTCCAACATCTAGAATGTGTTTTGAAACAAATCTCTACCCGGACTTTATCTCTGAATATGAGACTTGCAGTGTGTCACTGATAAATCTAACCCTTTCCTCTGTCTGTGTTTCTCCAACAGTCTGAAGAATCAGATATGTGTCCAGTGAGCGTGGGCCCCAAGATGAAAAAAAAAACAACTACTGGATTGATGTCAGACAAGCTGTGGTCAGCTTGCCCTGCTTTTTCTGCCTCTGCCCCGCTTCTTGCTCTCCTCCACATCATTACAATTTCTCTCTCTCTCTCTCTCTCTGTTCTGTCTTTCAGTCTGTCTGTTTCAACCGCCCTGACGAGGAGGAGAATGAAGAGATTTTTTGTAACACTAGCACTGCATCAACTCTCTCACCTGTCGGTACAGTTTAAACAGTTTCTCAGCCATGCTGGCCACTCTTTATTCATTGACCTTTGACATTCCACTGCAGCTGTGTCTTTCATCCACTGAGAGTGTTGACGTGGATCTGATACACAGCGGCCTTTCTAAAACTGCATGGACAAATATTACACTTTGTTTTCCACACCAAGTACTGTACGTGTAATTTTGACTTGAGAATACGGGGGTTGTTTTTAACTCTTTTTGCTTTTACTTGAATGAAACAAAGCATATTTATTTAAAGGAAATTAAAAGTTATTAAAAGGAAAAGATTCACATTCTTGAGCATTGTGGGATTTAACTATGAGTCAGTCATTCTCTTTGCCCTCAGATTCAGTATGGCACACACAGTGCAACTCAACTATAACGCTTTTATTGCATACTGCTTGCAGTGGAGCTAAATCCCCTTGTGTCTTATAGGGGTTGATGGCAATAATGACACCGGCGGGACTTTTACCTTGCGTTGTAATGGTATAATCTAATATGGGCTTGACTTCTGTCTGTGACTGATAGAATTAATAAGACTTGTCTGCATTTACACAGGAACAGAAGATGACTTGAAGCTTTTAAAAGATATTATCACATGATCCCATTTATTTTTGTAGATTTAGCATACATTCCTATACATAATAACTCTCTAAGTTATTGCTGTGATATGGTGAGGCAAGAAACACAAGCAGTTCTCACCCTTACTGTTACCTCCAAGTAAAGTGGTTCAGATAATCGGCTCAAGTGATGGCGTGTTAACAACCTGACAGATCATCTGAACCATAAAAAAATGTTGGCATTTCTGCAAACCATGAATAAGTCATGTGCACATTGTGTAGTGAACATGTTGAAAGTTTATGTTTCATTAGTTCTGTGGATAACATGTAGTTCGTGTTTTCGGGGGAAAATCTCCGCTGGAAAAGCAGCTCTGTCTTTGTAAAATATTTTCTTTTTGTGGCGCTATACCCACTGGAGACAGTGAAAGTCCGCCACAAAGTACTCATGTTAGCTGCCTGAAACACGGGTTGCTTCAAAACACCTACGTTAGCCACAGAAAACACAGAAATGGGTTACAACAAAACACCCATAAGCCGCTGGAAATACAGCAACAGGTCTCTACAAAACACCCATGTTAGCCGCAGGAAACACAACACCTATGCTAGCAGCTGGAAACACAGCAACAGGATGCCGATTACAAAATCAGCTTATAAACTACTTCACTTTAGAAACGCTCATATAATACATATGAAAAGTGCAAATGTGACCAATTCTTGGTTTGCAGAAAGATAAAATCCCAACATTTTCATCTGGTGACTGGGTTAACTGTGCCAATCATGTTTCTTGCCCCAATCAGCTGCAGCAACTGCACTGACCGCCCAGATCTCAGAAATGACTTTGACGAGGACAAACAAAAAATATAGCCAGCCCAAAGCTACAAAAATGAGACTCTAGTTGAGGTAAACCAAAACAATAACAACAATAAAATTAGTTCTCCTAATTCAAACAGATACTAGAAGACGTGATCTCTTTCACAAATTAAAACGTTTCTTTTGCTGTGTAATGCAGCAGATACAGCCTACTGTATGTGGTCGGTGTTATAGGCTTAGAAATATTTCCTCTGGTTAAGATGCTTTCATTTCAGTATGGTCTTCATCTCAGGGAGGTGTAACTGGTTGCTTTAGTGAAATTTAACACTGCTGTTAGGAGTTGAACATGTACTGAGTCCGTTCCAGAGTCTTGTAGAATGTGTTGGTGGATAAGGTAAAATGGACTGAGCCATAATTGTTATGGTTTCAAAAAATGAATATTGATATTGTGGAGTGTTTTAAAGGGTAATTCAGCTTTATATATATACATATATCTTATTCAAAGCTTATGTAGCATTCTTCTTTCTAACATGTCATGTTAAGAAATTAAAGACTTTAAAGCCAGTGTTGTATAAATGACAACTAAGAGGAAAATTAACATTGAGTAATATGTAACTGTTGTGGATCAGATTACTTTGTAATTGCTATCAGTATAAGTGATTTCTTCTACTGTTATTTCCAGTGCTGTGTCAACTGCAGAACTGTGTTTGATCAAAATGTAGCTTTGACTTATGTTGTTAAAGCGCTTTATTTTGCAGAGACCTCAAAGTTTATTGACTGCTGAAATGACTTGAACACGGGGCTGGACATTTGTACCGTGGAGAAAGAGAAGAAAAAAAAAGTCATCACAAAACACCATGGACTGAAAACCAACCGTTGCTGGCTGATGTCAGAGCTGCCAGCCGATGTGAGAAACGCCACCGCCGACAACATTAACAATAATTTATAGAAATGTGTTTTTTAATATTGCAAATAAGATGTGCACGTATGATTTGTTATTGCAAAAAAAAAGAAAGAAAAAAAAGACTTCAATGAAATGCTTTGCTCAGCCCGAGTGATAACATTTCTGTCCAAAGGTTGCTTTGGATCAGTCGTTTCCCCTTCATCACAGGAAGTCCACCTCTCATACACCCTCTAGTCCCCTTGTGCTCTGGGTTATGTGCTCTATTGTGTCTGAGAAAAGATTAAAAGACACTTGCAACTACACAAACTCTGCTCTGTATCATGTTGCTTTTATTTCTTGTTTACAATAATTATAGTCTGTCTGTATAGTGAGTTATTATAATCACTGTAATTAATGTTTTTAACATGTCACCCACCAGCTTTAAGATAGGAAAAGCAAAAAGCAATTTAAAATCACGGCCACCGCCAAGGCAGTGCAGCACCATTCTCTTAATTTGTTGTTTTAATAACATATTTTGTTTTACAATGTTTAATCTATAGTAATCATTTATTTAGTTAATTAGTTAAATTATTCTATAATTGTGTCGTGCAAGTATAGAGTCTTAATGGACTTACAACAGCAAAGTATTGTTGCAGTGTTTCAAGAACACACAGTAACTTCCTTCATATAACATTACGTCGCAAATCAATGACCTTATGTCTTAAGCTGCGTTCACTATCAGTCAGAAAGACGTAGACTGCAAAGCAGATATTTAAGTGGACTAGAGCAGGATGGTTAAAGTAGGTGAGGCTGGCAGAAAATACCATCAACGGTTACTGTAGACAGCATTGCCTTTAAAAGTCCATTTTTTTTACAACCAGATGTTGATGTAGCTCCTTCACACAAGGTGAAAACATGGGCAATTGTTGACTATTATTAAAGGCATCTGGCTCCTCGACGTTGCCTTCAATATACATTTAAGTATATCATCATGCTTGTTTTGTTTTGCTCTCACGCCATCCCGTTGGATAATCAGTGGGCAAAAGGCATTCAGTTTACTTCCTCCATCTAGAGCATGTTGGAGGCAACATGGAGGAGCCAGATGAGAACCCTTTTGGGAGGAGGGGTTAATTACTCTTGTTAGTACAACACATGCCAGTAATATATTACATCATAATTGACCGGATTTGTGAGGAGTTGCGCGCTGCCTTCATGCCATCTAAACGTCAGAAAGCCACAATCTCAATTTGACTGTGTTTTATGCTTGCCGTAGTGTCCAGGGCGCAACGTTCCACGTCAAAATATGATGCAATTTCTCCTTTTGCATTGAGCTCAAGGGTTTTTCATCTGAGCTTTTGTAAATACAGTCAGCGCCCACTGCTTTCGCTGCGATTTTCAGAATTACAGGGATGACTGTTGGTGAAGGTATGGTCCAAAGGATTTCGGCCATTGGCTTATGAAATAAACTTTTCTTGCCATTTGCATATTATTATATTATATTACTTTATCAGCTAAAGTGAAGCATCCAACTTCAAGTCATAGCTAAGAGCTAGCTGGCTAATCTTAGCTTTTTTGTACTTAATCAGCTGACCATTTATTACTTTTACTATTTGGGGAATTGAAAAATGAATAATTTCATTTAGATTATTCATCCATTGGAATGGATGGAAGGAAAAAGTGCATAAGTATCCTAAGATTTTAAAAAAAAATCTTTATGATTTAAATATTGTATTTTAGAAATATCAGATTTGTCTGCGGTCTGCACATCACCTAAAAATCACACCTTTCCCTCTGCTGCATTAAATTTAACCACTTTTAATAAACATTATTTTCTTCTATATATTTCAATTACTGGCGGTATCAAAGATTTCACTGCTGTATGTCTCAAGAAATTATTGAGAGATTATGTTTTCTTTTTTCCCGACTTTATAATAAAACATGTCAGCGTTAGAAGTGCCAAAAAGTCACAGATTCATATACTACATGTTGATAGTAATTACTCTATTTCTGGGATCAAGAGGTCTAGCTCTGTGTAAAAAACAAAAACAACAAAAAAAAAAAAACAACTCTTTTGAACAATGGTAAAACACCAATAATAGAAATTAAAATGTATTTAAGTATTTTCTACAGATAATGTCTCTAAAACCCCCAAATTACTCAGATGAGTAATTATCTGTTGCAAACTTCTTAAGGTTATGTTTATGCTAAATTCTCAGAAAAACATCAAGATGATAAAACAATCCTCAGTGTGTTTTTGAACAGTTTGAGACGACCTCTGACAACACATGATGAGGAAAAACATTAAAATACAAACTCAATATACTGTATTTTGACATTTAATCCTTACAACTGTATTTTTTTTTTTATGTTTTTTAATGAATGAAGAGAGATCGGGAGGAAACCGGAGCAACCGGAGTAAACCCGGAAAAATAGTTACAAATGAATACAAATTTACAATGTTTTTTTGGTGAGGGAGAAACCGGAGCACCCGGTGAAAACCCTTGCAAATTGAGTCACAAATTAATGAGTGTGGGCTGAGCCCTGAATGTCCCGAAACCCTAGGAATCTAGAAATTCTCGTGCATATACCCGACCTGCGTGGGGCTGCGGTGACTGGCTGCACAGGGGTGCTACTGCTGGCCTCTGGCATCATGCCACCTTGCATGTGTGGCCCCTGGGCCGAGCTGGCAGAGAATTCCTGCTGAAGGGCGTCATGTTCCGTGGTGATCTTGTCCTTTTTTGCCCTCATGGCCTCACATTTCGCCTGCAGAGCTCTTTCTTTGTCAGCTGTCTTCTTGAGCTTCTGGAGCTCTTTGCTGAGGGCTTTATTCTGGCGTTTCAAGGCTTTTTTGTCAGCCTTCAGGGAGTCATAACTGTTGGCAAGAGCTACTTCTCCTTGGAGGCTGCTGCGGAGCTCATCAATCTGAATCTGCAGAGACCTGTTGCCCTCGCCCAGGGATTCGATCTCCTGCTTGATCTCGAGATGTGTTTGCTCCACAGCTGCTTCTTTGAGCGCTCTGCCTGCAGCTCCTGAAGTTGTTTCAGCAGAGTGTCACTGTCGTTGGTCAGGACTATTTTCTCTGCTGCCATGGTGTCAAAAGTTGCCTTGAGGTCGCTCAGAAATTGCAGGTTGTCCTTGCAGACCTGGATTTCTGCCGCTGTGGTCTTGTTGCGTTCCTTCAGGTCGTCGATGTATTTTGTCATGTTGTCATGTTCGGTCTTCCAGTCTGGCTCATTTTCAAGCTTGCTGCTGAGCTCAGACTGGGTTGTCATCAGGACTCTATTGTCTTCCTGCAGGACTGGCAACTCAGCTTCCAGTTGGATGAGTTTGCTCTTACAGTCCTCTCTCATCTGGAGCTGATTGGTGGCATCCTGAATTTCCTGCTTCAAATTGACGTTTTGTTGTTTCAAAACGTCAATTTTGTCCTGCGCTGTCTTGTGTTCGTCCTGATAGATCTTCAGCTCGTCGGATTGTTTCTTGATGCCCTCGAGTTGCTGCTCCAGGGCATCCTTTTCCATTTCGAGCTTCTTGAGTTCCGCTGTTTTGGCCTTACTGTTTTTCTTTTCAGCCTCATATTCTTCCCGCAGACTTTCAAAGGGGCTCAGCTTAGACTGGAGGTCCTGAACACTTTGCTCCAGAGGTCCAGTGCCTCATTTGACTCCTTAACGGTTTTGTAATTGTTAAAAATGGTGCTCTGCTGGTGCACCTTGTCAGTGAGGCCCCGGACCTGTTTCTGCAGGGAGACGCAGAGTTTCCTTGCAGATTTTTCCTCTGCTTGGATCTCTTCAAAAGCCTCCTCTGAGATCTCACAGTTCTTCAACTGTCTTTTGATGTTGTGGATCTCCTGGTGCAAGGTCTTGAGCTGTTCAGTGACGCCCCGCAGGTTCACAGTCATGGCGCTGAAGTCACCGTCCCCATCTGCCTGCTCCTGGTGGAGGTCCATGGCGTTAATGTCCTCACTGGAGTCCAGCAGAGGCTTGGTGTTTCTTCTACGGCTCATGTTCTGTTCTGTGAAGGTCGGAAAGTCGAAAGCACTCCTCTGTTGTCCACAGAAATACAGTGACGAGCTGTATTGTCAGTGTATTAGTGATGCTGGAGAATGCAGCACAGGTAAATCTGGATGAACACTGTGGGTAAGAGTATCTGCTGGTGGTAAGGCGGCTAACAGTTGAATGATCATCTGTCTGTCTGGTGCCACATAGGTGAGGTTCTGAAATGGAATGTTGGTGACCTAACCAAGCAAATCTGTGATGTCACATCACAGTGTTCTAGAACATGTCTTTGCTGCACTAGAATGTTGACATGTGTGACATCACTTCCTGTTATAGAATTATTGCTAAAAAAATGAGGCAGCTGTTGCCTTGGCAACAATGAACAGAGCTGCATTGTGGGTAATTTAAACGTAAACAGAATGTTCTGGTGCATTACATTATATATGTAAAAACAAACTTGTTGTTTAACAACTGTACGTATTTTAAGCCAAACTGTTTTTTTTCTATGACTTAACTCTGCAGTTGGATCCAGGTCTGCATCAACAATCAACCTGATTTATCAAAAATACCTACATACCCTCTCTGGTCAACAAGTTGTCATTCCAAGTTGTCACACACCTTGGCTTTGCAGTGGACCTCAGCAACTACGTATTGTGTTTTAGATATCCTTCTATGTCTGCTGTTGATTTTCTGGGATGGCGTTAGAGCAATGTCAACACAAGCACCTGGGGTTTACGCTGCACCTGGTTACATTTAGGCAACCAAAGCACATCAATTTCAATGCCAGGATGTCAACAAATGCACATGTTGGCACAGTTTGGATTATGGCACGGAGGCACATGGTGAGGTTTAGAGAAAAATCATCACATTCAGACTGTAAAGGACTCCTGCATGACAGTCCAGGGTTTGTTGGATCCATGACCCCTCCATCCCACCTGATAGAGATCTGCGTGCTATTTATATAATGTTGCTACTGGCAACATTTCAACCTGGCACCATTCTGCTGTGTAACACGCAGATGCGACAGGTTCTGTCTGGCCGTGTTCTCAAGTGATGCAGTTTCTTCCACACATATTATACATCTCTGTGTATAATAACAAAGAGACTGCATTCGGCCAGCTCCATTCTCAGCTGATGCCGTCCAGGGGCACATCATGCAGACGCAAAGGGTAGCTTTCGACGTCAGGATCTTACGCCAATAGCACTGTCAAAGCAGTGGTATTTGATGACTTCCAAATGAGCTGCTCTGGCAATGTTATTGCTGTGTTCAGTGATGTATTGTGAAAACATGTAAGTAAGTCAAACTCAAAACTAATGACCCAGCGAGCAAATTGTGGTTCAAAACATTCTGAGAATGGTACAATGCATCCACTGAATGTTTTAGTAACGTTTCCAGTGGCAAGTTTTCTTTGTTCCCACAACGTTCTTCTTAGACTTGGGGGGACATTCTCAATAAACTTCAAAATATGTAAAATTTTATTTTTAATTGTTAATACATCACATTACATTATATTTTCTTCTAAAATAAGGTCTGTAATGTCAGTCCTGAATATCATTTTCTGAATATTACTTTGAAAACATTCTTCCTTTGTTCTCATGTAACATTGTGGGAATGTTTTACAAAAGAACATTCACAACATCATAAAACATCCTTAAAATGTTGCAGTTAAAACGTCAGGTCTTAGTCGGCATTTAACTTCACAGGAACATCATTTGAGATGATAAACTTCCTTAAAACGTTCTTTGAACATTAGATTAAAACATTTTCTTTAAAACATTATTGCAGCTTTTAGGTAATGTTAGCCAATGTTGTGAGAATGTTCGCTGATAGCTGGGGAGTTATGATCAGTTTGTGCTCTTATTACTTTGTCTTTTTCACATGAAGCCACAGTCACAGGGACGTTTTTTCCTGCAGACGTTTGGCAGGTGGAACTAATAACATTAACGGTGCACTCTGGTCCTGCAATTACTGTAGCGCAGCAGTGAGTGATCAGTTACACCTTTGTTTGTCGAAAAAGGTTCTTTTCAGTTTAAGTTTGACTCCACAATTTTCTCTCAGATGCTTAAAAATAGCGTCACCTCCTGTGAAGCTCCTTACGGTACATTTTCTAGTGAAGTGTTCCAGCAGGTTTGGGCTCCGGTGTGTCTTGACCCATGAAGATAGATTATTCTAATTAAGCTATGCAGACAACAGCGGCCCATCAGGAAGCAAGACTCATTAATTCACTCTTTTAACATTTGAATAATAGAATGGAAATGGGAAAGGGTCCCAAATTGGTTTCTGCATGAGGAGGCGTGCAGAGGAGGAGAGTGTTGCAGAGGTATCTGTGCTGACCTCTAAGGGGTCGTTAAAATTCTCTTAACACACAGAGGGATCAGACTGCATTCATCAATTTGTCAATGACACCTTTTTTAAGCAGAGCCATCAATCAAAATGCTAACAGATCATAAGACTGTGTGGGTTACTCGAGGACGGTGTATTTTCGCTGATTAATTTCAGGAAACTTTTTCCTTTGTAGCTTTTTGGAATAAAAACCCCTTTAAATTGGGAGAGTTGAAGAAAGCTTTGTTGTGTAGATACACTTTAATGCTATTTCACGCTGCAGCCTCCTGACTGCCCAAATTATACCTGATGTGCAGGTATCCTTTTGATCTAGAGGAGTGCGCTTTCCAGAGATTGCATCAGATCATCTCTAATGTTCTACCTGAGCATGATAAAGCGATGAAGAGGAGTTAGAGCCCACAGGCTGAAGTGAATCTGAGCCAGGGAAATGTGTGGGGGTTGGTGCAGCTCTGTCCCTGAAAGAAGAGGAAGAAGAAGACACGAAGGGTTATTTTGAGGAACGGGCTAAGGTGGGATCTTTATTTCTTTTCCCGGCTCGTAAACCATCCAATGTGTGAACACTTGCAGCCGGTTTGAGTCTTGGGGGAGAAAAGAGGTGCGAAAAGAATGCCTGAATCTAGGACAGAACCCAACCAATCTGGTGCGTGTCCCGTATGTATTCCAAAGAGTGCATAGAAAATATGTGTAATTGCTCTTTTTCCAGGACTGAGGGAATTAGGGGGAGATTTACTGAGATTTGCTAAAGCACAATGCATGCCAGTGGCAGAGTTTACAATCCAAGCAAAAAATTTGCAGACTCATTATATTCCATGCAGATACTGTCTTCAATAGATGCCAAGATACATGAAGTGAGCCGGAACATTATTTAGGTTGTCTTAGGCAGGGTTTCATTTGGAAGATTTAACCCTTTAACACCTAGACCCACATCAGTTTATTTGTGCAGCAATCCGATGTCTTTAACTAGCATTTAAGCCTCTGAAACCTGAGAAAATTGGTTTGATTACTTTCAAAAACATGGAAAAAACATTGTGAGCAATTTGGCAAGAAATGTCCTGCAGTAATAGATCTAAAAATTAGTTGGGGGAATTTTTAGATTTTCATTGAGGTAATTTTCTTCTTTTTTCTTATGATTTTTTTTTTTTTTTACTTTTTCTTGTGTAATTGTAATGTAACTTTTTACACATTTCTTGCTAATTTGAGCCAATTCATTTTAAGTTGCTTTTTGGCCTCTTTCCATGTTTTTGAAAATAGTCGAGCCAGCTCAGCTAAAGAGCACCAGGCTCTGTTGAACTTGTTTCGTGTTACAGCCCCTGGCAAAGTAGCCTAACCTAGAACTGCTCCTCCTCCACCTCCCACTGCAAAAACTGTCACTTATAAGAAGAAGCACATCATCTTATAAGCAACATAGGCAGCCCCCCAAGGTCATGGAAAGCTTGCCAAGGACACCAAATGTCCTAGGACCCCATTTCGCTGTGCTGGAGATTAAAAAAGCCATGTTTTGCAATACTGAGATGGGAAGCACTTTTTTTGCTTTTATAGATCATATGATGTTCAAAACCAGGTGGCGGTAATGTGACTTTAAATCCCAATTAAAAAGAATAAGGAGGGGACGAAGAAGAAGAAGAAGAAGAAGTACAACACAGTTACATGACATTCTACAAAATATGACTATGTGTGGAAGGAGAAAAAGACTGAGATCTTCTTAACTCTTACATGAGACAAAAAAAATTAGATATTAGATTGGTTTTATTGAGTGGCTGCAACAGAAATAATGCTGCCAATGTTTTGGACATCCATTGCCATGGTTATTGGAATGTTATTGTGAGAGGAAAGTTGCCTAACATTGCAAGAGAAGTGGCATAACATCACTCAGTGGAAACACAGTCATCTTGCAAATGTGTTTTATTGAATTTTGAAAATATCGCTTAAGTTTTATGCAAATGTGTAATGGAAACCCACCTAGTGTTCCGTGCAAATTTAAATCCTGATTGGCTGGTAATGAGCATTGTTGGAGGGAGCCTGCATCTCAAGATTTTCATGGCCAAAGGCTGCTTCTGTGTTGTGCACATGATGGTAATAAACATGAACTTAATACCTCTGCATACTCCTTTGTATTTTATGCCCACATGCATCAATATTTCTCTAACATTATGAAAACAATTAAAGCCGAGACATTTTTCAGCAGTCCCTCTAAACTCCACGCTACCATCATGATAATTGAGTCTTTTATAGCTCCATGTTCTGATTGGCAGATTCTTAACTCTGGCCTTAATTCAGCCATCACTGGATAAAGAATATTTAGAGCTTATTGCATCAAACCACTAATGCCTCCTCTTGGAGGAAATGAAATTCTCTCTCTGCATACAAAGTGGGTGCAAGTTATCAGAGAAAGTAATGAACATGAATCAATTTTTAATGGCACATTAATAAAATATTTTTTGCCTCATAATTTCCTGAGGCTGAAACGCAGCCCCCTTAAACTTCCCTGAAGCCGACCGCTAGCTCTGCTCTCATTACCACGGCCAATTTTACATACGATGTGTAGGGAAAGTGGGAGTGTGCTGCAGTGTATGCACACAGTTAGAAATGAGATAAAATGTGTTCAGATGCTACATATAAATGCATTTAAACACACACACACACACACACACACACACACACTCACACAAAGCCTTAGCCAGGAAATCTAAATGACATCATCAGCTTATCAACGAACACACCCATGAGAAAAAGCTTGTAGTCTAGAATAAATATGATCTTAGTTTCTCATGTTTAATCACCTACAGCCTGCAGCAACATTACCTGCACTTCTACAGGTTAATTAATTGGCCTTCACAAGTAGTGCTGGTGGCAAGGTTAGCTGCAGGCTCCTTTCAAAATAAATAATTTCCATTTTTCTGTTAGTTTGAAAGTACTGTAAACAGAGTCTCCATGGTTGTCTTTTTATTTTTATTTATCTATTTATTTTTATTTTCTGTTAACCCAATCTCAGGAAAAATTGTATGTTTTTGCAAACGGCTGATGTTACATGTTACAGTACAGACATAGCTACCGTCACCCATTGATTTGTGTCTCAGTTCAGCATTTCGGCTGCCGCTGTTTTTAGGGAGCCAGGAGGAACCATATTTGGTGGAGAGGTTGGAGCTGTGGAGGAGCGAGGGGTGGACAGGGCTCACAGACTGTAGCGATGCCACTTAAGCGGCCCCACCCTTAAATATGCATCACTTTGGGCCTAAATAAAATGTAAATTAATGAGTTTTATAAAAGATTCACCCCCTGGAAAGTTCTGAACGTTAAAATGAACTATTGAGACCAAAGATGATTTTGTAGCAGGCTGTGAAGATGTTTATTTCTGCTGTTAAGTCCGACATTTTAACATGGAGGTCTATCAGGATTGACTTCTGGAGCCACTCTCTGGTGGACATCAGAGGAACTCTGGTTTTTTGGCACTTTAGCATTGGCATCATCTTTCAGCCTCAGAGATTGCCGCTGTTAGGTCTAGGCACAAAAATCACATGGTAATGGGTCGGAAAAGATAATGTTTTGACTGAAAAGACCCACGTTTAGCACCACATAAGCTGCTGAAAAAGCAGTAAGGGGATGCTCAAAACCCTATTGCTACAAAAACAACCAGTGCTGTTTGTTGGTTTAAAACAATGGTCTGCAGCTTTGCAGCTGTCTTGCATAGGTCTCCCGCTTTGTGTATGACTATGATCACACTGATTGACACTGATCACAAATTCAATTCTTCTCTTCACTGTAACTTTTCAGACGTATGATGTGAGGTGTAAAACTACTGCTGTCAAACAATTTTTTTTTAATCGCGATTAATTGCAGAATTTCAATAGCTGATCATGATTAATCATAATTTTTAATCACCTGTTTTCAGTTGAATTATTTTTGCATTAGAAAACAGTTATGAAGACAAATTGAAAAGGAAAAGAAATTCTTACCACATTGTCTTGTCTTGATTAGAAATCAAAAATAAAAATAACAAAAAAAAGAACAAAGTGCATGGGATAAGCATAAAACTTATTTTATGCCTTTATTGGACAGTTGATAGCTGAGAGATGACAGGAAATGAGGACAGATATTAAGAAAATGCAACAAGCGTCTCTGACCAGACATGACCTGAGACACTGCAGCAAACGTTAGTTTTATGGGATGTATTCCTGTATGGACTGAGTGTGCTATCACTGCCACAAACATTTTCATTTCTGCTTAACCAATGTTCACATTTTGTAATTTTGTTATGATAATGACAATGACTTTAAAGGTTTTCACCATCATCCTGCAGAGTTCACAATGTATAATAAAATGTCACGGTTCCTCTGTAGATGTCACATGTTGCTCTATAATATGTTTGAAACAAGCCACCCAACTCAGTCCATCTCCTGTGAGTCACATGTTGCTGGTGAAATATCCAGGAAATGGAAGCAGGCTGTTTTATCCACTTTGCTCCTGCATGATTGAATTCCCAGATTATGTCCGGAGGGAATTCAGGCTTGTCAAGGTACATCTGTCCATCCGCCTGTCTCCACTGGTGCCCTCGCACGTCACTTCAAGTCAGTCCTCTACGCAGAAAAGTGTAATTTTTTCATCAGTTTTAATTACAAATATACGTTTTAGATTAGAGCTGTGTTTCATGTTGACACTCAGTATCTTCTAGTCACACTTTTTCATGCTAATAAAGTCCACGAGATTAATGTGTTCAGTGTTTCCTTCGAAACAGCACACTGGTGGGACGTTAAAACACAGTGTGATAATCACATTAATACAGAATCCAATCATAATTTTCAAAGTTGGATGAATTCATAACGACTTCCCACAGACGGCAAGTGCAATTAACTGTCAGTCAAACAATCTGAGTCGCATGCACCATAAAGATGAACAAACACTGATTATGTGATTTCCAGCTTTTTAATCAAAATCAGCCTCACCCATCAGTCTGAATACCAAATTATGCCGTTTCTGTTGAAAAGAGATAGAAAACATACATGGCACTGGCACACTTTTTATTTTAGTGCTAGGTGCATCCCCTTGATGCCGTCCTGGGGGGGTCTGGACCTGTCAGGATGACTTAGCGTTGCAGGTGGTTTGTGTGTGTGTGTGTGTGTGTGTGTGTGTGTGTGTGTGTGTGAGGCAGGGCTGCCAGTCAAACAGGCTGCCATACAGCAGTGCTCCTGTGGCTGCATAGCGTGCCAGAACAACTCCCACACTAGTGAGGGCCAGTGGCACCACGCAAAGCACCCTGACCTCCTGAGTCTCATTAACACACACACACACACACACACACACACACACACACACACACACACACACGTTACCTTTTCTGGAAAAGCATGGAGTAAATCTGACACAAAGGTCGCCATGATTGATCATCCAGGTCCAGACCCCTGTGCAGTTGATCCATTTCAGGGGGCCACTCTGTGTTTACCTTCAGTCCCACTCAAATACGAGCGTTTAAAATGATTCATGTAAAAATCAACCCAGTCCAGGGTTGTGTTAACCCTTTGAAACCTGGATTGACATCAGTTTTCTTGTGCTGCATTCACACACCTTCTACAGGTATATGACCCTTTGAAAACTGAGCAATTCATTTGATTTCTTTTGAAAACATACGGAAAAAAGGCAATGACCAACTTGGCAAGAAATGTCCCACAAGGGAAAAATTTCATATTTAAAATTATGCTACAGGATAAATATAGATTTATTTCCAGCACTTTTTCTGGGCCATCTTCTTGTTTTTTTTGGCATTTTTTGTCCATTTTCAGGTGATTTTTTTGGTAACTTTTTACTCATTTTCCGCATTTTTTTGGGCCATGTCTTGTCATGTAGGTTGTTGCTTTTCACCCATCTTTCTTTTAATCTCTCTTAGTTTTTGAAATGTGTTCATGTATTCAAGATAACCTTTTTGAATTTATTTTTCAAATGTCTGCGATTGTTTGTGAACGTCAAAAGCAGATTTCAAGCACCCTGAACACCGGTCCCCAACAGGCTGTTGTTTATTCACCAGCAAATGTTGCCCATTCATAAACGATGGGCCTAAAGGGCAGCAGGATGGCTCGCCTCCCAATCACATTCAATCTCACCCCCCTGAGAGCTTGGAAAGTGGAAAGCATAATTGAATCCCTCAAGATTATTGTAATAGCAGAGCGATGGAAAAAGGAGGAATATGACCTTTGGCGGAGAATGATATGTTCCTGCCACGTCTCGTCCTGAAAGCTGTTCTCCAGAGATTCATCAAGTGGTTATTGTTCAGATAACTGTCACATTTCCTCATCACTGCAGACAAAGGCGTGTAGATCACGATGCATTTGTCAGTTTGTTTTCCAGTGAGTTGACATCGCTTCTGGTTAATTCTTCTGCAATGAGAGCATGTTCAACAAGTCTAAATACATTGTGCTGTATGTTGCATGTATAGAAGCATGCAACTGCCAGCAGCACCTTCAGGGAGCACGTTAATGTATGCAAATTTGCAAGTACTCCCATAAGCCAAGCCATGTATTTTTAATTAGCATTTCACTCTTTTTTCTTTTTTTTTTTTTTTTTAACTTTTTGCTTGAAGGCTGTGTGTGTGCGTGTGTGTGATGTGTGTGTTAGGTAGGCTATGATTTCATGCGTGACAGGGGAAGACTCCTGACTTACTGGCTTAATCAGAGATTCATTGACTACACTCGTTAGGCAAGAGTCTATCCCGCCTTGGCATGTGTCTCGTACTCGCTCGCTCCCCACGGGCAAGTCAGAGGCCTGCTCATCTGAGCCATACCTGTGGTGAGATATAGATATATGCAGAGGTGTAGTCTGTGAAGGAAGGCCAAAAGG
Source organism: Plectropomus leopardus (assembly GCF_008729295.1). Taxonomy (NCBI): domain Eukaryota; kingdom Metazoa; phylum Chordata; class Actinopteri; order Perciformes; family Serranidae; genus Plectropomus; species Plectropomus leopardus. Next base: position 5,510,292 of record NC_056468.1, read on the forward strand.
GATTATCAGACATGTTACAGCCATGTATTATTGAGTAATAAAAACTGTGGGAACACTCAAGTTTAACAATGATGCTGAAGTGAGCTTCCAATTTGCCACTTCCTAGTCGACCATTAAGGTTAAGAGTTAAAGAAAAAATGATTTGGAGTGATGCACCGCAAAAACTCAAAACTCTTACCAAGAATATTTGTATAATTTCTAGTCAAAATGTTCCATCCCATTTGATATAAGACACAATCACATTTCAGCAAGATAGAGGGACTTGCATTAAGACAATGTGTCTTAAATATCTTGTTAAGTCAAAAAATGGCTTTTAAGCTGCTATATGTTATTTGTAAAAGATGGATCATCTGGTTTTAAGAACCGCACTTGATTTGAGTAAATACATTTTTATAGGAAAATTATGATGAGTGTCTGCTCTTTGGCCTTGTGCACCTCTCAGTGTGGTGAAAACATGTTAGAAATTTTGGATGAAGCCTCAATGCTCTCTGAAACCACTTTCATATGTGTAAAACATTTGTCCTATTCGTAAATAAGCAAAAAATGGAAATTTCACTGCGTCCTTCCTGTGTCCTCTCCTGACCTTGAAAGGCTTATTCATGCATGTGTGTTCTCACATCTTGACTACTGCAATGCATTATTTACATGCAAAACATCACTGGCCTGGCTTCAACTTGTGCAAAATGCTGTTACTCAAATTTTAACTGGACCAACTCGTAGGTAACACATCACTCCAAATTTTGCCTCCCTCCATTGGCCACCTGTTCATTTTAGAATTGATTTTAACATTCTTTTAAAAGCTTTTTAGGCCAAACATGGTTTAGCCCCAAGCTATACAGCTAAACTCTTAACCTTATATGTTTCTGGTCAAGACCGAAGATCTTTTAGTACTTCATCATTACAAGACTGGTACTAAAGATGATCGAGCTTTTGCCATCAGGGCCCCCACCCTCAGAACTCTCTGCCTAAGGATATTAGGAATTCCAACACACTGCCTGCTTTTAAATCATTGCTTAAAACATATTTTTATAGGAAAGCCTTTTATTTTAATGACTAATTTACACATTTGTTATATGGAAATCTTTGTGTTTATGTCCTTTACACTTTTATCCTAACTCATAACATTGTTTTATTTATTGTATTTGTATATTTCTTTGTATATTCTTTGCACTTTGTAAAGCACTTTATAACGCTGTTTAGATAATTGCTATACAAATAAAGAGTATTATTATTATTATTATATTATTCCTTTTTTCATCTTTACAAATATAATAAAGGTTTAACAACTGTGAAATTAGGTTTCAGAGAGCACTAAGGCTGTACCTTAAATGTCTAACATGCTTTTGCAATAACAGCTGCAAAAAGACCACATTAAGCAATGAAAGAGAAAATGTGTTCCTCTGAATGACTCAGAAGGTTTTTTGTTTCAGGAACTATTAGATTTTTTTTTATGTACACTTTTAGTTGTGGTCTTAGCAGTTGATTATGATTATGTCTCAAAGGGCTTTTTATTGTGTAATTTATTTGTTGTATTGTGCATTTGTATTTGTTGTGTTCTGTTAATGTACTCTATTCATTGTCTGTTGTACACGAGTTGTTCCTAGTGGAAAATGTGTTTCCCCATTGGGGAATAATAAAGTTTTCTGATATAGTTTGAAAGTAACATTTCCTTTAACTCTCCCCTTTATATTTACTGGAAGCTGTGAATGAGAAGCTTCAGTGTTGTAGGGTGGTGATATATTTTACACTCTATGGATAAAAATGTAAGTCAGTCAGAACTGTTTTGAGGCATAAGTGAAACGCCTCTTGTAATGAGGATTTCTCTGCAGCAGGTTCATCTGTTCAGTAGCCTACCTGTTCAGCACCACGGACAGCGCACAGACGGGTCGATGGCTGACAGGCTTAAAAGTCTCAATTCTCACTCTAAGAACATTCAGTTCAAGTTCAGGTAGGGTGGATATCGGGCTTAAAACCCCTGATTATCATTACTTTTGACATAGCCTACACTGTAACAAAAATGCTGCCAAAATACAGATAACTTCTCATATAAATGTACAGTTAAAAAAAAACAACAACAGTAAAACACTAAATTCTGATGCTGTTGGAACCAATATTACACTGTGAACCTAACATTGTACTGCAGAATACTGTAAAAAATGTAATATACTTTAATATACTTTTGAAGAAATGTAAAGTTATGACACTGTAGAATTATGGTAAACTGCTGGCAACTGCAGCTCCCAGTAGTTTACTGTAAATTTACAGGAAAATTTGTTCAAGTGAAAATTGCAGGAGAAACTGCCAAATTCCAAAAGTAATGTACAGTTTCCCAAAATACAGTAAAATACAGAAAATCTGACTTTTGGAGCCAATATTACACTGTAAACCTCAAATTCTACAGCAGAATACTAAAATACAACTGGAACATTTGTTACAGCGTATTCTTGCAGGTTCTTGACTGTTCAGACTGATCAAGCTTTAATGTAATTAAACCCCATCATATCGCCTCCACATGCTTTATTTTAATGACAATTAATCTCAATCTTAAAAATTAAAAGAAAGAAAGAATAAAAGATTATAAAAATGTCTGGATGAGTTTATTGGGTCTAAAAAAAGTGATTTAACATTCTGTGAAACAAAAAAAGAGCTTGTTTGAGCAGGAGTTTGGTCCCTTCAACCCTGAACAAACTGTTTTGTTGACATTGTTTTAAGCTGGGCATGAATGTATTCATGAAGATCTTATGTATTGTTTATGTCTGTATGTTTGTGTGTAGTACTGGCGGTGAAAAAGTCTCTGTGCGACAATAAGTCCAAATAAATAATTCTCAGATGAGCCACTCTGAACAAGTTCTAAAAGATTTGTTATGGTAATTCCTTTGTACTTTTACTGATTTACGTTTTTGTTGCTTTTTCTGCCTTTAGTGGCTGTGGCAAGTTCAGAGTGAGAATGTGTGGCAAATGCAGCACCTTTGAGTAAAAATTCAGAGCACGTCTACCACCAGTATCCATGAGCTGTAGATTTACTTAAAAGAATAGTTATTTAAATGAGATCCTTGCTGTAGATCATTGCTGTGTGCAATAACAGTTTGTTCTGATATCATTTACAGCTCGAATCAATGGTGTCTTGCTGAAATGTCTGGCACTTATGATGTGAAACAAAATAAAGAGCTCTGATAACATTTCAGAGCTGAAGACAAACTAACTAAAGACACCAAGTTGTAACATGGTCTGATGTTATTCATGACATGCTTTCATTTAAAGGCTGCACAAAGCAGTTTTGAAAGACATGACAAACAGAATATGAGGAGAGATTGATAATGTGCAATAATTGTGCTGAATGTCACAGTCACTGGTTGTCATTTATCATGTTTGATTAGTTGCTAAGTTTCAAAAAGACGGGGTTTAATATGAGCCACTTACCGGGGGTTCATGTAAGGTCTGTATCCTTTCCTGTTGGTAGCAACCGAGGCATTCAGGTTGAACTGTTAGAAGCTGACTCAGCGTCTTTTAAAAGCTACTAGGACAGGGCCGAGAGCAAAGGTAGAGGTGAGCACCCTTCTCTGTTTAAAGGGATAGTTCACCCCAAAAATCAATAATATACATTTTTCCTCTCACATAGTGCTATTCATCAGTCTAGACTGTTTTGCTGTGAGTGTTGCAGATATCGACCGTCTCTCCCCAAGATAATGGAAGTAGATGGGACTCAGCTTGTAGTGCAAAGCATCAAAACTAGACATTTAAAAAACTAAACAGCAATGTCTTTTTCCAGAAAATCATGACCTGTTTACTCAAGATAATCCCGAACCTTGTTGTTAGCAGTTTCATGAAGGAACTATTTTCTTTTCTTTTGCTTTTTGTTTCTTTTCTTGTTTTGTGATATTCTGTCATGTTTGTGTTCATGTGTTTGTGTCCACTTTCTATTTATTTTGAAATGCATTATCATTGTGTTTAGTATGACTTTTACTTCCTGAGTTTTCATGCCTATGTTGATGACCTCATGTGTTTCACCTGTCTGGTGTTACTCACCTGTGTGCAGTTCATAATCAGCTCTTATGTATTTAAAGCTCAGTGTTTCCCACATTCATTTGCTAGATTGTCCTTGTTGCCAGTGTGTTCATGCTCTTCGGCCTTTTCCTTGCGTTAGATTGCCTGTTTCTTTGACTCTGCTTGGGTTTATGGACTTCTTTTCTTGTGTGATTTCCCTGAACCATTTTTCTCTGCTTTCACTGACTGCATACATGTGTGTGACCCCTGATCATCCAAGTAAAGATATGGATCTGATTATCTGTTTATCCTGTTTGGTGCTTTTCTCTGCATCTGACGCCCAGTTCTGTACTTCCTCAGCCTTTAGGCAGTGTTTCTCAACTTTTTTTTCACGTCAAGGGCCCCTAAATTGAAACACACTAGGTCATGGACCCCTGTGTGATTAATGTCAGTTCAAGAGCCTACCTCAAAAAAAAAAAAAAAAAAAAAAAAGGTTTTTAGATATGATTAAGACCAGAATTCTATTTTTGTAAACTACAGTTGAAGAGATAACCATAGAAGTAGTGAAACCTATCCAGTCACTCTTTTGACTCTTATTCACACTGAGCTCACCTCTATAGTGAATTAATCCTTTAACTCCTGGATCTACATCAGTTTTTTTGTGATTTTTGTGATTTCTTTTACTTGCATTGAAACCTCTAATGAAGAAAACTGTTTTTCAAAAACAGGGGAAAAACAGAATGCGCAGCTTGGCAAAAAATGTCCCACAAACTGTAAATAATTAGTAAAAAGTGACAAAGATCAGAAAATTAGCTGGTGGGATTATTTGATAGATATTATCATTTAAAAAAAACGATAAAGTAAAGAAAAATGTCCAGAAAACTACATTTATAATTTAATAAATATATATTATAAATTATGTTCCAAAATAATAAATTTTTTAGCACGTTCTTGAGGTCCTTTTCTTTTTCTTTCTTAATTTAATTTTATTTTTTATTTTTTAAACTATTATTTTCAGGTAACGTTCTTGTAACAGTAAGATTTTATTGTATTTTATTTTTTGTTTAACCTTTGTTTAACCTCTTGAGATTAAGAGTGTCTTGGCCAAAACAGGCAGCAACTGGAGTTACGGACAAAACAAAATCGAAATATGCAACTCCAAAACAAGCAATACAAACATACACAAAAAACTGAGCGTTGTTTTTTTTTTCTTTTTTAGCAACGAATGCACCTGTTGCTGCTGTTGAATTTAAAAAGTGCATTTGTGGTGATACTTTTGTGCCCCCCCACACCCAAATCTAAATAACATGCCCTCTCCACAGATATATCCCTGGTGCAGGGGCTGGGTGTATCTACTTCACTATTGCTCCTCAAGCTTCCAGCAGCGAGGCATTTCCTGGTTAAATATGTCACTGAGCCTGTAATCAGTGTTCCTCTTGGAATTGACTGCAGCCTCTGCTGATGACACTATAATGTGCTGTGGGCCAGAGGCAGCCAGCTCATTGATTCGCCCGCTGGGTGGTCAGAGCTGCTGGAGTCCTCTGGTGGCAGTAATGGGAGCGGTAGATGGAGGGACATGCCTGAGTGTATGTGGGGGGATGATGTGCATCCCTACATTCTTGAGTGTTTTGCCAGAGAGATCCTGGGCCACGCTTTTGCTGCATGTCATCGTCGTCTCGTTGGCTCTCCGTCAGATGTGGGTGTGTGTAGCCCAAATTTCAGTTTGCATCCAGAAGCTGGCGAGTGATGGCCTGATGAAATAACTAACATTAAGGGAATATCTGAGGAGCTGTTCCCACGCAGGATAGATACTGAAAAAAACATGTGACACCTACTCTGATGAAAGTCCTTCTGGCATGAAAGATAAGCTGTTATGGAAAATATTTGAAATTATGGGCATGTTTTGAGGGGAAAAAATCAAATAATTTTCATCCTTTGAAACCTGGGGCAACATCACTTTCCTTTTGCTGCTTTGAGATGTCTTTCACAAGTATTTAAACCTTTGAACCCGGAGAAAAGTGATGCAATTTCTTTCCAAAAACATAGAGATAAGGCCATGTGCCACTTGCTAAGAAATGTTCCATGAGTTGAAAGAAATTGGCAGATTTAGAAATTCATTTTTTTTTAAATGCTAGGAAAAATGTCTAGAGGAAAAAGAAAAAGCTAGGTAAAAATAATGTTTTATTTCTATGATTGCATATTTAAAATTATTTTACAGAATTATTATATTTTTAAAACACTTTTCAACTCTCTTTGCCTTTATTTTTTATTTAACTTATTTTAATTTTTACTTAATATCTTTTACTCTTTTATTTTATTGAATGGGGTATTAATTTTTCTAATTAATTTGACTAATTTCTTGCTAATTTTTGAGACATTTCTTTCATTGTTCATGCCTTCTTCCCATGTTTTTGAAATAAATCAAACAAATCGCTCAGGTTTCAAAGGGTTAAGATAGTAAAACAGCCACATTTGATTTCATGAAACCCTTGAATTTCCTCTGCTGCATCGTGTTTTGTGGTGCTTTATGAATCTGAATAGTCAGAATCTGTCAGGCTGTTTGATATAACACATTGGAGGTGTTTCTTCTAATTTAATTAAGAATTCTTAAAAATAAACCTTATTTCTAAGAAATTTCCCACGGCGGCACATCATTTCATCTTGCTCCATAAAAACAGATGGAAGTGGTTGAAGACTGTCCAACTGCAGCTCTTGACACTCTCCACGGAGTAAATCGAACTGTCACGTATAAAACCCAAATGCTAAAATGACAGGATGAAGTGTGCATGCGTATGAATTTCACAGAATCTAAAAGAGAGAGCGCAACCAAAGATGTCAGGAGAAGAGATCTAGAGCTTGGCTGCATTTTCACATTTAATTCAAAGGCATCATCTTTCCACAAAACATATTCACTGAGGGAATATTGGCTGTCATGGATGTGATTGGCCATTTCCTCGCGACAGATGAATTCTGCCATTTAGTTGTCTCCTTTGAGAAATGGTCCCTGGACACTTCAACTTCTCATCAGGTCTCCATGGTGCTGTCGTCAGCTAAAAATGAAACTGCAAAAATAGAATGTGAATGAAAAAGAAGGCCTTTTTTCTTACTGGTGTGCTTTTTTATCTGCATCAGTGTTCCAAAAACGTTCAAGCAAACAGTCACTCAAAAAACACTGAAAGTAGGGCTGGGCGGAAATCAAGTATCTTGATGTTTTTGACCAAATACCTTAATATCTGTGTTGTGACAATATTGAAGGGTTTACTGTTGGTGCTTTAATCATCAATAATGTTGAAATAATGGCTAAGTAGGTAAAGGCAAATAATAAAACTACTATAGCAATGTAGATAAAATGACAACACTTAATTATAATGCAGCCTCCAAAACTACACTCAGCACTTACAGTATTGGGCTACACAAGAAGATATTGAGGCTCATATAAAAGCAGATATTTAATTGATATGTTGCCTAACCCTAACTGCGAGTGACAAAAGAATAAAAAATAAAAAATCAATAAATAAATAAGATAAATAAAAAATCATGTACAGGTAGTACATCTCCTGTGTGCTTATGTATCTAAAGTTAGATAAGCAGTGTGGATTATGTTGATCTACAGAACTAGTCTGTTGTATGTGTTCTTCTGATGTCTTTCATGGAAATGGGATGTTATGGTGGGAGGAATTCTATGTATATTCTATATATATCTACATCCATGTGGAATATGATTGGTTTGTCTGATGTAAAAAGGCAAAGTGTTGCTTGAGAAATGTGATGCAGAGATGATGACAGACCGTCTCTGCTGTATTCTGTTTGTAAATCTGTTTATCATCTTGTTATTCTCATAGCTTGGTTTGTTGGCTTGGTTTGTTTGTTGTTACTGTGCAAAACACACTGTTAAAAATCAGAGGAGCTTGAAATATATTGAACCTGGCTAATTTGATTGACGACCTTCTGTTTGGGAGGGTCAAAAAATAATTATCAGTCTGTCGCACTGCTTTAACACCAAATTGGTTGTAACTGACAGGAAGAAATGTCACCAAAATTCTCTTAAGTAAAATGTCATCCTTTCATCCTGCAGTTGTGAGGGTTTAATTGCAGAGGATACTAAAAGTTTCTACTGCATCAGGCCTGAATGTTCAATACATGCCATTTTCTGTATGATTTAAGCAATACATCACTGTTACAAAAGTAACTGGTAGCTTAGTTCCTGGCATAAAGTGTGTATATGGAACAATGGGCTGGCTGGAACTGGACGTTTTTTTTTCTTTCTGTGACATCATTTTAAATATATAACCATAATGGATGAACTGATTAGATTTTAGTGGTCATAGGTAAAAGGTAAAGGTCACTGTGACCTCATCTGTCTCATTCTTGTTAACGCAATACTTTATTGACACCTTGAAGGAATTTCTTCAAATTTGACACAAACATTTGGTTTGAAAAAATGATGAACTGATTGGAAATTGGTGTTTAAAGGTCACTGTCACTGTGTCCTTATATCCATCTCATTTTTGTAAATGCAATATCTGCAGTTGGCCTTGAGGGACTTCCCCCAAATTCTGTACATGCATCCACTTGAACTCAAGAATGAACTGATTAGAATCTTGGTCAAAGGTCAAAGGTCAAGGTCACGGTGACCTCATAAAACATGTTTCTTTGGCCATAAGTCAGGAATTCATGCACTCAAATTTAATCAAACGATATCATATAAAATATAATGATATAATGATGAAGTTCTTACGTTTTAAATCCAAGGGGTCAAAGGTCAACGGTGACATCATGATGTTCTGCAAAAACACAAAGTCAGGAACAGAACTGGAGACATTTGGTCAGATACTGATTTGGTGGCACTAACTTTGAAACTGTGCTGATTGTAGAGATCCTCTGTGCTGCTGGGGGAGGCTGTGTGTGAAGCATCCATGTTTTCACTGACGTGGATGTAAACTGTAAGTGCAACTTGACTAGTGAGCAGAAGCATGATACCGTGTGGCATCCAATATTTCTAGATTAATGATAATTGCTGTCATTTGGTGTGAGCTCTCTGCACCCCTCTACCTGTATGCTGCCAAAAGTAGCACATCTACCACAAAGCCTGAGCCCCAGAAATCTCCCCCCCACACACACACATGGGTGTGTATGCGTGTTATGTGTGAAGTGCTGCATGTGCTCTCCAGGAAAGATATGAAAGCCTCTTGTCAACAGGATCTTGGCTCGCTCGCTGTCGCCTGAGTGCCTAGCTAGGTGATATCAGGCAGCACCCCCCTCAAAGTGTTTTCTGAACCCTATCAGGTTGTGTTCATCAGCTGAAGTGAGATGGGACAGGCCAGGAGAGAGTTTCTGTCCCGCTGTCAATCCCCTCCAAGGACGCGTCAGCAGCATCAGCCCTGGTTCTGTACAAAAGCTGTCCCGTCCCGTATCCAGTGTCAGTTCAATAGACAGGCAGCCTGTGCTGGCGGCCAACTGTGACTGCTCCGGTTACGGCTGCTCCCGCTGAATCATAACGACTTCATCTGATCTGCTTTATTAAACTGTCCGCCGACATCTCCTCCCTGGAGTCTTTAAATTGACAGAGACAAGATGAGAATTTCTTTATCTAAGCAAGGATTTCATTTTCATTTTGATGGAATTTTTCTAAAAATTACACATTCCTTGCATCTATTTTTGGGCTTTATGCACAAAATATCCATTATTGATCAGTGAGGTTTCAAAGTGTTTTTGATCAGTGTGAGAAGATCATTTTTTTCTTCAAATACGACAACATTTCTAAAATATTTCTGCAGTATCACAAAGAAAAAAGGGAAGATGACTAAAACCACTACGTGTACAACTACAATACTTGACCTCTGCCCTCCAACCCCTGTCTTCACAAGGTTCAGTCATGTGTATTTTTATGTACCATATTTTATTTATATGCAGGAACCCAGAGGCGGTTGTTATGGCCATACGCTGAAATAAAGCTTTAACCTTTTGAAACCGAAGCAAATGGGCTTGATTTCTTTCAAAACATGGGAAGAAGGCAATAAGCAACAACCCCTAAATTAGCAAGAAATTAGTGAAAAGTACAAGAAAATTACCTGAAAATTTGCAAAAAAAGGAAAAAAAATTAAATAGATAAATAAAAAGCAAAAAAACAAACAAATAATGGAATGGCCTAAAAAGTGCTTAAACGTGTAATAATGTTGTAACATAATTTTAAATATGCAATGCCTGTAATGATAAATATAGATTTTCCTATGTTTTTTTTCCCACAAGCCATTCTTTCCCCCTTTTTTTTAAGAAAAATAATTTTCTAAATCTAACTATTAGCAAAAAAGCTAACATTATACTGTAGTAGCAAGATTCAGTAATATTGCTTACAGTTGACAAACAGTAAATAAAATTTGATAGGATGTTTAACAACAAGACGAGCTCGCTAACAGTGACACTGTCCCCGGATCAATATCAAGATTTTCACGAACAATACGCCATGTGTAATGTTAAAGTTAAATGCAGCCTGAAGTTGCAAGTTGAACACGTTCTGTGATGTTCTTCCGTTCTGCTTTGACTGCGTCACTCATTTAAGATACAGGCTGATAGTTTTATGTATTCCACTTTCACTGAATCTATTTAGTCGATATCCATTATCAGATTTTAATGGACACCCTGCAGCCAATCAGCATCGAGTATTCATCCAGACAATGGTAATAGTTCTTTTTATGGCCAATATCAGTCAGGAGGAACGATCATCACAAGCAAACCAATGTACATATGGGAGTATTCTTTTAAAGCAGAATTGAAAAATAGTTGACATGTCCTTTAACCCTTTCACAAGCTATTTGAGCCTTCAAAACTTGAGCAAACTGCTTTTATTTCTTTCAAAAATATGGGGAAAAAGGGCAATGAACAACTTGGCAGGAAATATTCAAAAAATTGCAAGAAATTAGTAAAAGTTGACAAAAAAAAACCCTAAAATATAGTTTCAAGAAACAAGAGATGATTATTAAAGATTATCCCAAAAACTATTCTTCTAATTATATTACCTTTATATTCAAATATCTTACGGAAAAAAATAAGAAATATAAAAATATATTACAGCACTTTTTAAGGTAATTTACTCATTTGTTTTTTTGTTTATTTTGTTTTTGTTTTTTATTTTTTTATTTTTTGTGTTCTTATTTTCAGGTTATTTTCTTGTAGCTTTTTTCTTTTCTTTCTTTTTCTTTAATTATTTCTTTTATTTTTTTTTTTTTTACAATGTCCTGTTAGTTTGACATTGCTTTCACCCAATGCTTTTGAAAAAAATAAACTATTTGCTCAAGTGTCAAAGGATTTAAGGATCTGAGAAGAAACTTCGTAGGGATACAACTGTATTACAGATGCTGGAGAAAAACTTCTACAGAAGAGGTCCCTAAATATGATTTTTAGAATCTGATTAACAAGAAGTTATGTTCACATAGATATTCATGAGGGATATATTGTCATATTTTTACAGAGGGTAGCATGCTTTGAGCCTTATTAGGTTGATCCTTTAAGATGCATTACCTGAGGCCTGTTCTTTTAGCACAGTCTCAATGGTTCTCTTGAAATACTTCAATATGTTAATTTTTATATTGTTAATACATCTTTTCATATAAATATTGAGCAATATACCATTAGCACATCAACTTAAACCTGTATGGAAAATAACCAGGCCAAAAGTTTATTGGTGAGTCAATGGCAATCTGCTGAGGATATCGCCAGAGGAAAATGACTTATAGTTTATGAAACAATGTCTCGCCTGGGAAATCAACGGCTGTGTGTTTGAGAATAAAACAATATCTAGATGTACCTTTATGCTCCAGCCACACAGGAACAGCTGCCTTGTAAAATGGTTGCATTAATTCAGCCCACATGAATGATATTGATTGTCTGTGTAAATGTATCTGGGCAATTTAAAAGTTTTTGTCAAAAGTGTGAAGCCCGAGGAAGCAGATTTGTTTTGGTGAATTAAATTCCATCCGTAATGTCAAATGCAATTTAGATATGTGTGTTTTTGAGTGATTTCTTTCCTCCGCCTGTTAGATCAACACTGGGGAACCAACACACACACAAGCAAATGCATGCACATACTTCTGGAATCCTATTTAGAGTAGAATGTCATTTTATCCAGGCTTTGTTTGATGCAGTGTCATCTCAAATGTCACCTGCTGCAGCTGACAAATTGCTCTCTAGGTAAAAAAAAAGAAAAAAAAAAAGAAAGTAAAAACCTATGAAAATATTTCTCCTCTGGCAATACTTGCCCATCAATCTTCCCGCAGGTACATGCTGCAGAGACAGCAGGATTTAGGAAATGTCCTCTTCAATAATGCAGCAGAAATTCTGCTTAACCTGGCCTGGAACATTGGAAATTTGTCATGCGTGCAAAAAACCAAACCATCAGTGGTCTCAGTGAGAGGTTCTGCAGCAGGCTCATGGCACAGAGGTGGGGATAATTTACTGTCGTTAGAAAGACAGAGCAGTAAAAACATTTTTGCAGAGCATCGACTGAGCATCAACAGAAATGGAGGGAGATTGCTTCACCTGCTGAGTGACAGAGTGCTGACACGCGTTGCTGCGGGACAGTAAGAACAGGCAGACCTTGGGCTGAAGTATATTGAAGTGTCCAGGCAGCAGTTAGTTTACTTCAGAGGAAGTTTAATAGCAGCAAAACTAACCTTGACAGAAAAATAGTTTGCACCATTTTAACCACTTTAACATTAATAAATCATTGCCACACGGCTAGCATAAAGAACAGGTCTCTGTACTGCTTCTTATGAAAGCTGGCACAAAAGCAGAGCGGGCTGGATATCTGCAGGATTGCCCTGCTTAGTTGTCCCCCAAAAAATTGTAAGTTTCGACAAACCATGAATATGTTAAATTTGCAAGTTTCATGCATGTCATATCAGTGTTTCTAAAGTTATATCAATGATCTGAAGTTTGCACTGTAAGGTGGAGGGGACTGTGGGTTACATTTCATGCAGGTGAGACACTTGCCAAGCTGCAGACCCCTGATGCTTATGATTGGAGGTCATCATTTCCAGATGTTTTTTATACAATTGGCAATGAAAAATAATGCAAAAAACTTGGATTTCTGGAGTATCTCTTCATATTAGAATAATATTACAATCCTAGTAATTTACAGAAAATCCTTAAAAAAAAAAAAAGGTTTGATAAACAGATATAACCTGCAGGCAAAACCTCTTCCTGCACTTTCAGAGCATTAGAATTTGAAGGAAGCTTGAGCAGAAATGGTGCTTGTCAGTTGCTGTTTATTTAGAGATGACTGTTAACACAAAATATTAAACTTAAAAATCTTTCGGTTTCTTTTAATAAATCTTTGTGAGAGCTCAGTGTTTAAAGCCAGCTGTAAGGAGCCATATTTCTCCTGAGAGCCCTCCATTAGAGCAGCGTTCGTGCATTCATGAGTGTGTTTGTGTGGAGTATCCCTGCCAGCATCCCGCCTCAGTCTGCAGTCACACTGGATGACTTTTCCAGCAGAGATTTAGCACACATTCTCATAAATATTACAACCGCCTCTTTGGCTATACTTAGCCACTTGAATCGTGCGTCTTGTACAACAGATGTTTTTTTACAGCTTGGTTAAATGGATTATAATTTCTCCTGCGTCTCAACTAAAGGAGCGTGGGCAGTGCTGATATTGTGTTTGGAAATCTTTGGTGACACAGTTTGAGAAATATCTGTGACAAATCTCCGCAGACTTTGTTTAGGGGCCTCTATACTGATTAAATTTACATTCTTGGCTGATGATTAGCAACAATATTGGGGCTAATGTTGTCTGCTCCCATCGCAGCATGTGCTAAATATTGTGTTGTTCATCAGCAATAAGCTCCGCAGAGAAGTTTCAAGAGGCCAACTGCGAGTGCAGGTGGTATTTCACAAAGCAGATGGTGCTTCTTAGTCTGGCTACGACGATGTTTGTTCTGTAATTGGTTGAATTTCTAATTAACAAAGGCTTTTTAACACCTGTTGGCACAATCCTCTGGCTTTGTAAGTTAGATACATTTGCAGGCATCTGCTCTTTTTTGCGACAGCTCTTTTCCAAAGCAGCCCTTTTTTTCTCCCTCTCCACACAGTGGGGGCACTCTGAAACTTGAGTGGCCACGAGGGGCTACTTTTGGCCCGTAATCATATCATTTCTCAGGCGCTGCAGTAAACACAGTGTGATTCACAAGTCTACCAGCTCTCTGATGCACCACAGAGACAACAGCACACACCAGAGTATATATTCTAATGAATGGACTCGAGCGGCTTTATTTACAGCGAGACTGTTCCATTTTTCATTTCTGGGATCAATCAGAGCACTGGGCTCAGCCCGCTATCAAACAGCAGCTGAATCATTTAGCATTAGAGCGGGATAAATATAATCACATAGGCAAACAAATTACACGCTACCGCTTATCTGTAGAAACATCAGCAGCACCGTTGGTTTCACATTAGCAATTCATATCAGGTGAAGGTGTCTCCGTCTGATAATGAGATTAACGCAGTATTTACATCCGCTCACTGCAGCTTTTCATCTATTCTTTCCATGTTTACAGCTTATTTTTAACCTGCAGTGGGCTCTATTTGTTTCGTTTGATCCCCTCAAATGAGAAATTGTTTTTCACTTATTCCAGGCATTGAAATGTCTCAATATTGTTTGCTTAATAAGGATGTTATTCATGTTATTGTTTCAGTGCTTTATGTTGTTTTTCAGGTTCAAATGCATGCACTTGCATTGCATTACATCTGGGAGCTATACAGCAGTGCCAGATGTAAACTTTAACATGGGAGAGCAACAGCAGTTGGTGGGTGGTGGTGAAAATATATGATACTTAACATAATTATATTCCATAATTATAATTTATCATTATATATGTGGAAATTCATGAAGTGGTCATGCTCGGTCTCCTCCCTTGTATGATTTCATGAGACAAAAAAACGGATTAAATGGTTTTTAACTATCTCACTTTTACCTTTTTTATGTAGTCACCTCAGGCCACCACAGCTGTAATTAATGTATAATAATATCTGTAGAGAATATATACATCATTGTATAGGGGCTTACTAATGAAGTGTAGACAATATGTGCATTGACTCTTAAACAATGAGAATAAAGTGAGTTTCTGACATCACATCTGACCTACATAATAGAGATTCAAAGGTCACAACTGTCCGCAGGGAAACTTCACAGTGAGGAAACCAGGCACACATAGAAAGTGAAATCCAAAAAGTCAACATTTTAGAGGGCTTGGTGAATTAAAATTGATACTTTGTCAGGGCTGGAAGTAACAAATTACGTTTACTTGCATGATGACTTGCTTGATCATCAGACAAAATGTTGGCATTGTATGACTTTGCAAACCACAAATATGTTACATTTGCATGTTATTTTGTAGCAGATTCATTGAAACGTAAACTTTCAACAATTCTCTCTCATCCCGAGTTGTCACATATTGTAGTTCTGCAGTGGACTTCCGTGTCTAAGTATTAGGTATCCTAATGCGTCTGCTGTTCACATTCCAGGATGCTGCTAAAGTAATGTCAACACAAGCACATGGTGGAATGATGCTGCACATGGTTATGTTTTGGCAAAGACATCACATGGCAAACAATGCTGGGATGTCAACAAAAGCACACACTAGCATAGATGGTTGGGATCAGGCGACAAAGTCACAGATAGTTAGGATTTGGGGAAGGAGGCACATGGTAGGGTGTAGAAAAAAAACCTTAACATTCAGATGGGAAGCAAACACCAGACTCCCACATGAAAGTACGGGGTTTGTTTGACTCACCTGCCCTACAGGTGCCCTCGTGCTCCTCAATATTACATTGTTAACAGCAGTGCCGAAACCTGACACTGTCCTGGTATGTGCACATGTGCACATAACAGGTTCTGTCCAGCCACGTTCTCAAGTAACTCCATGTATCAGGCAGACGTGGCAGGTGCTGTTCGGCAGTCCAACTGCATTCAGTAACAACATGACCGGTTCTGTTCGGCCACACTGTCACCTGACACTGTCCAGCGGTGTTTAATGCACACAACAAAGGTGCATGATGGCGTTTCACTCTAATGTCAAAAGCACCAACAAAGCGGCCCTATTTAACGAATTTGGAATGTGAGTGGGCTGTTTTAAAACATGCTGCAGTTAATATCACAAAAAGGACTTGGTTATGGTTCAGAAAATATCATGCTTTGTATTATAATATTCTGTTTGAGGGGGCACACCCACAGCAGGAGAAGCAGTGATGTCTCAGCAAAAAAACAACACTTGTTGTGCCTAAAAAGCTGCCGGAAATACATCAATTACTCAAAATCACTACTGATTTTGTGGTTTGTTGGTGTCAAACAGTGTTGTGTAGTTTGGCAGGTGTCATCTGCCATCCCCTCTTGATGACAAAGTCTGCAGTATCCGGTCTGAACTATTACTGCCTTGTGGCACCCATCTCCATTCTGATGAAGTGTTTTGAGAAACTAGTTCTCCAGCAAATCAAAAACAACATCCCAGCCAGCCTGGATCCTCACCAGTATACACAGAGCCAACAGATCCGCAGAGGATACCGTCTCCTCTGCCCTCCACTCAGCCTTCAAACATCTCGAAAATAACAGCACTGACATCAGAATGCTGTTTGTTGATTTCAGCTCAGCATCCAGTACATCCTTCACCATGAAACTAATTGGCCATCTTAGTTTCCTGGACTTGAAACTACGTCCCCCATATATATATATGTATATATATAGATATATATAGAGAGAGAGAGAGAGAGAGAGAGAGAGAGAAGACAAACCCCATTTTTGATATGATTTTTTGTGATATTCTGTCATGTTTATGTGCATGTGTTTGTGTCCTACTTTTACCTCGCCTGATTACCTCATATGTTTCACCTGTTTCACTCACCTGTGTGTGCTTAGTAATCAGCCCTTGTGCATTTAAAGCTCTGTGTTTTGCCCATTTAGTTGCCAGAATGTCACTGTTGCCACAGTGTGTTCATGCTCTCCAGCCTTTTTCTCATGTTTGATACCCTGTTTTTTGTCTCTGCTTGGATTTTTAGACTTTGTTTCAGAACAGATTTAAAGATTTGGATCTGTTAAAGTGTTCTTGGTGTTTGGTGCTTTTCTGTAACTGAGTCCCAGTTTTGTGCTAAATTCTTACATTTGTGGCTGACATTTTTTCAGGTATACTCTTTCAGTGTATTTGCATAAGATGGACACACACGTTGCTGTGTTTGCTTCCCTTTGGGATGTGTATAATCAAAATGCGCCTGCCACTTGCCATCAGTAAAATGTAAAAAAAGGCAAAAGTGCAGCCAAGCCAAATATGAAAATTAACCACTAAACCCTAGATGGGTCAATAGAAACATGGGATGATAGTATCACATGATGCAATCATTTTCATCATCCTGTCAGAGTGGAATTATATCCAGATGACCTATTACAGCCAATACAGTTTTCCACTGATGAGCGGATGAGTATTGATCTTGTCTTCATGCTGTCAAATAAATTGAATCATATTCATGGAACCCAATATACTGTCAAAGCATCATCACTGAAGCCAAAACTGATTAAAATCCATTAATTTGACCGTGTTACGTATGAATCAGGTTTGTCTATTTGTGAGGACACATATAACAGAATATTCATCTCCATCAGGCCGACATCACGCAGGCTCCTTCATGCTATTATGCATTTTTATCTTTAAGGTTAACTCATAATTACTTTCATTTTTCTCAGTGAGAGACCCGTCAATCACTGCTGTGAGTCAGTGGCTCCTCTCTTGGCCCTGTCCTTGTGCTGTAACCTTGCCCCTCGTACATCACATATTCAGCATGATCTCATTTGACATTTCAACCTGAATCCATTCCCCAGTTACATTCTGACCTCTTGTTGGAGGCTAATGTCATCAAGCATTCATGAAGACCAAAGGTAGGAGATATTTCTGAGATGAGTTCTCGGCAGTGAGACGGAGGTGATGTGCAAAGGACGCGAGAAAAAAAACCCATATGACTTCATCTGATTGTAAAATTAGAGCTATTCTCAGAATGAGGACAGGTCTTTCAAATAGCAGGTGGGACAAAAGTTTCCAACAACACCAGCTGTGATGCACAAGGACGCACGCCGCCTTGGGTGAAAAAGCTGAAAAACGAATCTTCAAGTGATATCGTAAAGCTTCCAGGCTTTGTCAAGGTGAAGTGAAGGGCTTTAGATAGTGCCTGTTAAATCTTAGTCAACTGCCTTCGATTTCAAATGCCGTGTGTAATTACTCTCGAAAGGCGAGCAAGTCACATTATCTGCAATCCCTAACACCCAGACCGAGATAAATGACTGTCAGCAGTCTGTCTCAACTATATCTACACCTTAAATAACAGTGCAGCCAATCAGAGGGCTCATAAGCTGAATGAAGGTTGCAGTAACTGGATGTAAATATCCTTGGCACTGACACTTACACCACTGTTATTGTTAGAGTGACCTTACCAAGGAAACATTTGCACGCCCAATAGTTGTTGGTAGTGGTGAAATGAAAGTAGATGATATCTAATCACCCGTAGCAGCTATCTGAATAGCTGGAACTGGCTTGCAATTCCAGCTGCACATCAACATCTGTCAAATGCTCATACTGGGCAGTCTCAAGCATGGGCTGCTCACTTTTAGCATTTATTCGCATGCTTCGGGACAGCTGGTCATTGTGCTGTAAAAGGAACAATATTGTTAAATGTTTATATGAGAATTTGAATCACAGACTTGCCCACAGGCATACAGTACTTTATCAACACAGTGCAGCATCATATATGACTCAAATGTGTACTGACTCTCATATAGTACAGAGGGACAAAAGAGGGTGTACTGCACACAGGGTTGCACAAATATCCTGTGGCAATTATTCTAGCAGCCACCATAAAGGTTATAAGAGGAGCTGTCAGTGCTCAGTATGGTGAAATACAGTATATATCAAAGATTAAAGCTGCAGTAATCTTTATATTAAAGCAGGGGTAGGCAATTTTATTTTGGCATCACCAAGCAAAAATCCCTTGTATATATTATAATTTGTGTCATTTAAGAGAACACTTGTGCAAATCTAGCCAGTGACGGAAGACTTTGGCCAATCACGGGTCATTTCAGAGAGTCACTGTCAATCATGTCAATTACTGCTCATGAACTGCGGCCTAACTAGGCAGCACTAATCATAATAAATCTAAATTCTGTTACTGCATTCTCTTTTTCTAAACTCTAATGTTTTCAGAAGCATAAAATGAAAAAGTTTGCTCCATCTGGTGTGTCATGCTTGGTTTTGGCTTGACTGTTTCCAACTCTGTGGCCAGGTCACAGTTGTTCTTATCATACAGCTTAACAGTGCACTAAAATGTATTTCTGAAAACATTTGAGGTAAGAAATATACAATACAGAATCTTGGTTCATATTTGATCAGGGCTGCCATTTGATAAATTGACCGCAGTTCCCCAGCAGTGGCTGACAGCTGTTTTAGAGACCCCTCAGCTCTGACTGGTTGTTTTCATGATTTTTGCAAATGCCATTAGGGGGACTATAAAGGGGCAAATGAGCACACAGATTTCACAGATTAGCTGCCTCATGTTCCACTGCCAGGATAAAGTAACAGTTTGAGTAACTTTTTACAATAACTTACACAGACTTAAACACTTTTGCTTCCAATATTCACTTTTGTTTTGAAAAGAAAAGTGAATATTGGACTTACATCCATCGGGTGGTCAGAGACATCTCCAAATATTACAGCAAGCATAAAGCAACATTAGCATTCAGTGTTGCTCTGTGTCTGCTAGATGTGTGAGTTTAGCCTAAATTATAAAATTGTTGTGTTTACCAATTATATTCATTTTTAAAGTGCTTAGAGCTTCTTTCACTGCTCCCAGAAGGCCAAAAATAAATGAATGTCACATCTAGAATACCATAATTTATTGCAATAAGATGTAGCTGCACTGTTAAAAATACTTGTCTGATAAGGTATTTGTGTTAAAATCCTAGTTACCATGGCAGACTACTGTCTTATTTTTTTATCTCCTCAGCTAATAAAATACTCTTTTAGTGGAGGTGGGGTGATTTTTAAATTACCTGGTCAGTAACTTTAATCCCATCCTAAGGTAATTATTAGAGCTGCAATTACTTCCTGTTGTTTTAATTGAAATCTCTTCAGGAGCTTTGTTGAGTTTGAAAGTGGATCTACTGATCTATGTAACACAATCAAACGCACCTTTAAATCAGTTTGAAGGTTCATTGATTTCCACTCAGTTCTACACAAAAGCTAATTCATGTAACAGGAAGAGGCACTAATACCTAGAAACATGAGCATTTTTAACTTTCATTAATTGACTTTTTGGTCACTTGGGGGCAGCACAACAAGTTCTAAACCATGTAAGACTGTAAAAAAGATGGACAACATGACATTTCCTTCAAAGTGTAACTTTTCAATCTAAATTGCCCCCTGCAGTACAGGTCATAAAGCAAGGAGCAACTCAAGCTACAAGCTAACATTTTCCCAGCAGCATTTAGACAGCCATTCCCAACTGATTCAGATAGGACAAAAAAAACTCACTGCAGTGAGTGTTACATTCAGGGAAAACTCAGTGGTGGAAAACATAGGCTTTACGGACATTTAATGTACCTGAGCCCTATTACAAATTCCCACACTAGCCCATTTCAATTCTCAGTTCCATTAATTCCTGCTTGTATTGAAGAAAAAAAAGCCCAAGATTTTAGTTTTTGGACACTGATTTTGGTAAAAGTGTTTTATATGCTACTAAGAAGAAACTCCAGAAGATGGGGCACTCATTGTGTTAAATACATCACAAGTTCGAGACTTACCTCTGGTTTTTGTCTTTAAGAGATATTATCATGTTCACAAATCTTGATTAAACTTTCTAAGGCCATGGAAATAACATATTTGAAGTCTTAACTTGAGTTGCATTCCAATCAATTGTTGGTGCAGCATTTGTTCTAAAATATAAACTTAAAACAACCAAGATTGAGATTAAAATACATGAATATTTCAAGTCAAATTGAAAAAGGGAAATGGGCAAAAACCTCCCACCATGGAGGAAGTGTAGTGTAAGTAATGGCATCATTCACATAACTGCTCTGTTTATGATGCTGATGACAGGATATTAGCCAAATCAAGTCACTCTCCCTCCCTGTGGGTGGGAAAGAAAAACAGCAGCTGAAAAAATGACCATTTTTCAGCCAAAACCCTGTGCAGAAATGCAACATGTTTACCAGTTTATTTAAATGAGACAACCAGCTCTTTCATTATGAAATTCATTCTGCTGAGGCCATTACATCACATGAAAGCACTGTGTAAACACATCTTTTTTTTCTTTTTGCAAAAAGCTCTTTCTGCTGGGCTGCAACAGCAAAAACAAGCACACTAATATTATTGATACAGCAGCTTCATACCAGACAAACATGAAAAAGATAAATGCCAACTGACATTTGATAAGTCGCTGCATGTGACATGTGTGCCTCCGAGCACAGCGGCCTGACTCCTGATTAGCAACGCTTCAAAGGAGGACCCGTCATGATCAGGATATCGTTAATAATGGTTGAAGCCGAAGAGACGGAGCTGGAGAGAGGGAGAAGTAAATCAGCTAATCAAGATCTGAGAAAAGAGGATCTCCTTTGTCTGGCAGGATACAGAGCGTAAAGAAGAAGAGAAAACACTGTCTATCTCATCTCCAGTCAAAATGTGGTGGTAACACAAGCTCGGGTTGAGTCCAATACAGGCAGCAGAGGAGTAATTGCCACCACTGACTGGCCTGTGGAGTCATATTGATTTGAAAGACGGCAGCGTTGTTTCTTTTTCAGCTCTTTTAATGCAGTGACCCTAATTTGTGGGAAAGTAATTGAATTCTCCCTTTTGGGAGGAATTACTGTGATGCATTCAAATGACAGTCTGTACGTCAAACTATTACTGCAGACACTGTGATTCAGTCAAGATCCAAAGCTGTTGTCAGGGCACTGACACTGTGAGAGAGACTGTGAACTGTAACAGAAAATACTTTCTTTAGGATTAGTGAGGATCATTCACTCAATTTGGCTGATTCAGGTTTTTTTAAAAAACAATTTAAAAGGACATTTGTTAGACACCAGGCAGGTTTCCAGTAACAATTAAATTGTTCAAATTGAAATTGTGAATACAAGACATGCCTAATGGAAACGCATCAATTTTGAAGAAGAAAAACCTCCCATTTATGGCAAAAAAATGTTTTATGCTTGCATGAGGTGACATTTCAGGTGATTTGAAAAAAATGTTATTTTATTTTTTGCAAAAATGAAATGGAAACACTTTTTTTGGCATTTATAGGTCACATGATGAGGTAGGAACTG
Source organism: Plectropomus leopardus (assembly GCF_008729295.1). Classification (NCBI taxonomy): domain Eukaryota; kingdom Metazoa; phylum Chordata; class Actinopteri; order Perciformes; family Serranidae; genus Plectropomus; species Plectropomus leopardus. Next base: position 5,532,622 of record NC_056468.1, read on the forward strand.
GCTCCCTCGGGCATGATGCAGCAGGCACTACAAGAGATACTGCGTTGCATAACTCTTCAAAAGTTGAGCGGATCATCCGGAAGTTTTCAATCCACAATTCCTCTGTGAAGTCTCGGACTAAGACCTCCCAGAAATCTCTCATATGTGGCCCCTCCCTTGTATAGTAGTAAACGTTAGCACAGAGCATTTATTTCTGTCCTTGTGCTGCTACCAACACTTGTATTTCTCCTTTGGAACTCAATTGAGGCTGATCTTATGCTGAGGTGCATGATGTCATTTATGACACATGGATGATGTAAACCTCTTCTTTCCTGATACAAAGGTAATAAGACATCATCTTTTAACTGCAAATCTCAACCTTAGCGATCTATCCTTTCATCAGTAGTGAAGCTCTCCTTAGTGGTAGCAGAGATAAGATTCCAGTACTATGATACATACCCCTTCCTCTGTGCAGTCTGAGCAAGAGAGGCTGGAAAAACATGCTCTCAGGTTTTATCTAGAAAATAAATGATAGATAAGGTTGCCTGTTTTCTCCCAGTCTACTGTAAGCTCTTCCAAGAGAAATCAGACCTTCCAAAATGAGTCCATTCATCTGCCAGACCGAATGGGAAGAGATGATACTGGCTTCCCAACTCGCACTGTGCTGACAGCCTCTCTGGCCTTCATACACATGACTAATAGACACATGAAAAGAGGATTCTGCAGTGTAATAGCCTGCAAAGGGTAAGACTGATATCCATTGTCAGATATTGACTTGTATTGAAAATGTGATTATGGGCAGTTAGGGTTGTCCCACTTTTGTATTCTGCAGTGTGTTTGATTGCGTGTTTGGATTATTAATCCTTATAATAGCGTGACTGGTCTAGTAGTTATGTTGTTTCTGTGTTCCAGTGTTCAATAACGAACGCTGGTTTCCAGGCCTTTTTACTCTGAAGAGAATAAAAATCTGGAAGACAGTACATTATTTTTTTGTTTTAACACTATCATCATCCAGTTCCATCCACCCTCAGATACTCCTACACTAGTATCTGACTATGATGCATAATTCATTTGAGGATGTCCCTTTTGTGACTGTGTTTTTATGCCTCTGCACTGGCCATAGCCGAGGCCAGGGGCATGATGTTTTTGGGTTGTCCATTTATACGTCCGAAAGTCCACACATCCATCCTTCCCATTCTTGTGAATGCAATATTCAAAGATTGCTGTGAGGAACTATCTTCAAATTTTGCATGATTATCCATTTGGACGATGAAATAATTACATTGTGGCAATCGAAGGTCAAGGTTTCTGTGATCCCACATCTGTCTCATTCTTGTAATTGCGACACTTCAAGAACACCTTGACGATATTTCTTAGAAATTGGCACAAATGTCCACTTTGACTCAAAGATGAACCAATTTGACCTTGATTCTCATAGGTCAAAGGTCAAGGTCACTAAGATGTCATTGGTGTCATTCTCGTAACTGTGATATCTCAAAAACGCCTTTAGGGAATTTCTACAAATGTGGCACAAACATCTACTTGGTCTTAGGAATGAACTGAACTAAATTCTAATTTGGGGGGCACCCAGTAGCTCACCTGGTAGAGCGAGCTCCCAGTTAAAAGGCTATGTCCTTACTGCAGCAGCAGTGGGGGCAATTTTCCAAACCACAGCCCTTTGCTACATCTCATTCCCCCCTACATCTATTGCACGCCTGTCCGTCCTGGAAGAGGGAACCCTCATCATCCTCTACCGCTCTTCCTGAGGTTTCTTCCGTTTTTTCCCCCCTGTTACAGGCGTTCTTTGTTCGGGAGTTTTTCCTTGGGTGATGTGAGGGTCTAAGGGCAGAGGGATGTCGTACACTGTAAAGCCCACTGAGGCAAACCATGTTTTGTGATAATGGGCTCTGTAAATAAAATTGACTTAGAATTGACTTGACTATCCGAATAAAGACAAAAAAATCAATCTTAAAAAAAACCCAAAGAGCTCATTATAATTTGGTGTTCACTGTGATGTCACAAAACATATTTTTGGCAATAACTGAGGAATTCTTATTTCTTATTTCAAATTTCACACAGATGTCTAATGGGGCAAAATGATGAAGTGATGCCATTATCTATCTAAAGGTCAGAGGTCACTTTGACATCAAAATGCTATATGAAAACACTTTTCTTGCTGAATTTGCTGAATTGGTGACACTAATTTTGGCTGCACACCTTGTAAATATGCCAATTATATAGATCTTTCACAGACGTAGATGTAAACTAACTGCAACTTCACTGGTGTGCAGAAGTAAAAAACTGTAATTCTGGTTTATTTTCATGTTATTGATGTTCTTTGTGTTTGTTTTGGTTATATACTTTTTGTCCTACCTGCCTTATTTTTTTTTACTGCTGTTTATATGTAAGAGGTCCTTCTTTTTTCACACACAGATTAAATGATTGTATTCACATCAAGTGGGATGAATGGGGCTGATGGGTAAGATTCAATTCATGGCTATGATTGGTGTGACAATACACATATACATATATATTACATACATCATTCTTTAAGATCGCATATGAGCTGAGCCCTAGCTGGCTGCGTATTTATAATATCACATTTGTTCATTGGGTGATGAGTATTTACAAAAGAAAAGAAACAGCAAAAAATGTAATTCGAAAGAGTCCATAACTCATCTGTTGATCCATAATCTGAGGCTCTTTTTGTTGCTGATTGGAAGAAACTTGCTGACATATGATTACGCATTGATCCAGTTTCTTGGGCTGGGAATATTTAAAGACATTTTGAATAGAATTTCTGGAGCTTTATAATGAAAAACAAAAAGAAAAAGTGGAAGCTCATTATAAGTAGTAGATATATCTGCCTCGTATTGTATAGATATCCTTCAGCATCCTCTCCCAGGGGTGTTATTCAATAAGAGTTGACCCTGAGAAAAGCACGTATTACTGATCTGCCGAGTGATAAACACAATTCAGGGGAGGGATTGGAAGACTTAGGCTAGTTATTGCTTCATTACCTTCAAAAAGCCTTTGTACATTCTGGAGCTTTTCTGAACTGGTTGGATCTCTAGCTGTAATACAAGTGCAGCAGTTCCAATAATATAGGAAGACTAAAACAAGGTTTTCCTGTTTTTAAAACTGTTGATTGTATCATACTGATATGTGGCAAATCAATCTGACTGGGAATGTTGCCACACAACTACACTGTCACTACACTACACTTCCACTACTTTCATTTTTTCCTTGTTTTTATATATCAGTCAGTCATTTTCTGTAACCGCTTGTCTTCATAAGGGTCATGGGGGGCTGGAGCCAATCCCAGCTGTCACACACAACCATACACACTCACAGTCACACCTAAGGGCAATTTAGAGTCACCAATTAACCTGAGCTGCATGTCTTTGGACTGTGGGAGGAAGCTGGAGACCCCGGAGAGAACCATGCAGACATGGGGAGAGCATGCAAACTCTGCACAGAAGGGCCCCCGACCGGACCGAACCCCATTCCAACTGGGATTTGAACCAGGGACCCTCTCGCTGTGAGGCAACAGTGCTAACCACAAAGCCACCGCGCCGCCCTATATCTATATCGATAGATAGATAGATAGATAGATAGATAGATAGATAGATAGATAGATAGATAGATAGATAGATAGATAGATAGATAGATAGATAGATAGATAGATAGATAGATAACCTATACATAAAAGATAAAAATAAATATGATATTAATAATAGGTAAACTAACTAACTAAAATACTCTAAATAGTAGATAAGGGGTAAATAAAAGGATAACAGAACAAATAATAATAGATACAAATGTTTTAAATAATAAATTGATATACCAAGTAAAAGGAGCTGGTGAGATCACATTTCAGTGGAGTTGTATTTGTAATTTCCATGTGATAAATGAATAATGGATTAAGTCTTTAGTCATGCTTAGTGTTTCCCATTGTACTTTGTTACTCACATCTCTTGTTTCAGATCCCTTTACTTCCTGTCCTAGTGTTTTCCTGCCAGGTTTGATTGTCTTCCCCACCCTGATTAGTTTCACCTCTCCCTCTCTAGTCCTGCAGTCAAATCACCTGTTCTCACTCCCCCAATTAGTGTTCCCCAACTTACACCAGCCCAGTGCCTTTGTTTTTCAGTTGGGTGCTGAGAACTAAACAGACAAACAAAGCTGGAGTTAGCATGCTTACATATTACATTAAGATGGCATCACTTTCTTAAAAATGTGAATATTGTCATTGTGAGCTTGTTAGCATAATGATGTTAGTGCCTGGCTCAAAGCACAATTGCAAAGCCTCAAACAGTATGAAAACCTATCTAGTCTACCTTAAAGCTGTGAATTGCTTCCCGTCAAATGACCATGTGAAGCATGTTGCTTATAGAGACGAACCCACAGTGATTTATTTTTGTACCAACTCTGCAGCTTCCCTTAGCTCTACACAGCTTTTTAGCATCTATAAACTCCATCACTCAGTTTTTACTGAAATTTCCTCTTGAGAAAAATGTCAATTGATGAGGCATTCTTTGTGTTTGCCCAGTGTGCTCATGAGTTTAAAAGTATGTGCCTTGATCCTAAAAGGTTAATGTTAAGAATGCCCAAAATAAATAAGAGGTCGGGGGACTGGACTTCAAACATGTAAAAATACTGAAATAGTTCTAATGTGGAGGTACTTCTGCAGGAAGTCAACACCAAACAAGTTTACATCTTCAGTGGTGTCAGTAGTGTATTTAAAATAACACAAAAAAGATGTGTAAGACCCTATAACTTATTCAGTAAAAGCTGAAAGTATAGACAAAACATTGCATAATTTAAACCAACCCTACCAGAATCAAAGGTCACTACATGGGTTTGATTTCTATTATTTATTTAGAGATGACGACCACCCTCTGAGGTGGAACCTTGCAACTCACACCCAGTACCCTCCTCCAGCAGTACCTCCATGCGTGCACCCAAGTCCCATTCACCAGCCTCATATCTGATCTCAGATGTGGTCCTGGACAAACAGCAGCATAACCGCAACGGTATCACAGACAGCATCAACAATGGCCACAATCTCTGAGATACCTTTAGGAATTAATTTAAATTTTGTATTTTATTTGTGAAGTGATATGTCTTTTTTCTTGATTTATTGAAAGCGCTACATAACCACATTGTCAAAGTTGAATTAATTTAAATACAATGACTTAGAAATTAGCAATTAATTACTGTCCCAGTGGGTCAGGACGCATATCCTTTTGTTGAAATGGTGGCTGACAGGGAAGTGGTACACCACATTTCATGGTGATGTTGTGCAGGACACAGCAGCCCGTGATTGTCCTTCAAATCTTAAATGATGAAAAGATGCCCTAAGATTCTAAAATGCGAAAAATTGTGAGAGAATTTATCTGAGGTAGTTTATGAGCCCTCTTACATTTTTTAATACTAAAACACAATTTTTCAGCTGTTATTTTTATACACACCATCTCCAGTTTGAAAAGTAGCTTACCACCTGCTGTGACCATATACATCATGCGTCCTCTTAAGATGCCAATTGAACACTCAGTGGTGGGGTAGGAGTACCTGCATCTGCTGGGTGAAGGACACCTCCTGGTGAGTCTTAGGGTTGATGAGGGGTGTTATTACCCAGGGGGCCTGAAAATATGCTCAATCTTCTCAAAAACAACTTATTATGGGAACAGAAGCCTACTGTTGCTGGAATTTATACTTAAAGATGCTTACCAGTGAGCCATGCATCTCCACCAGGACCTGCCTTAAGCCAGATTACCAATGAACTGATTTGTAAAAGGTTAGAGTTGCGTGCTCCCCATTCAAAGTGGGACACTTCTGGAATCACAGATCAGTTGTGCATTTATGGAGTGGTATTGCCTGCAGCTGAGGAATGGTAACAGACCTTGAAAGGATGCCTTAAGGTGTACGTACATGCAGACTATTGCTCTGATGGTGTTGGGTAGACCAGCACTCAAATGGAATTCTCTCTTGAACGGGACCTGTTCTGCTGTATATGAAAATTTGACAAATGAAAAAGTTCAGCTGATGGATGTCTGTAATATGCCAATCCTGTCTCCTAGCTCCCTTGATATGTCCTCGTGGCTAAAAAAAAGCCTGAAGTGAGGAGTACATGTATGGTGGTACAGGGTTAGACCATTTGGTATGGCTCTGCAGTGCTGGGTCCAAGCTATCGCAAAGCTCCAAGAGGACAGCTCTTGATAGAATAAACCATCCCAAAAGGTACTTGTCACTCTGTGGAAGATGTGTTCCTCCTCAGGGCACAACCTGCAACACCTTGTAGCAGCAGTAAATATGTCGCTGTGCAAGTAGATCTAGGATGCAGAAAGAGGTGTGCTTTTGAGGTTGTGTCATACCCAAAAACAAATCCCAAACTAGATCTCATTGGTAAATGTCAGAATGATCGCAAAAACTGGGTGAGCGGGTTTTAGGAGGAAATCTATTCTTAAGCATGGTTGGTGAATGTGGCCCATTGTTTTGGGCCCTAAACGTTTATGGTTTTGCCTATATGATCTCACAGAAATATGTGAAATGACCAAAATCTCTAAATACTGCATTATGTAATGTGTGGCGGTACGGTCTGGTTGAGACACCAAAACTATTTGGAAAGATTGTTGTTTCTGCAAAAATAGCTGCATGTGTTACATACAGGACAGCATGGGTGGGTTTAGGAACCAAAACTAATTGGATTGGTTTAGAAAAAGATTGTGGTTTCCATTACAGTACCAAGTCTGTTTCGTACAGGCTGCACATTATAAAGTGATACAAGTGTGTTGAGTTTTGTAACTACATACTGTATGTTAAGGACAAAAGTATGTTAAGTTAAAAAAAAAGTCAATGTTTACTTGTAGTTCCACACAGGACACAAACAGCTGTCTCCTGGATGTAAGTCCTGTATTTGTTTTAACTAATCTACCACCGTTACCTCCTCTTTATGAGCACTTTTTTAGCTCTTTATCCTACCTGTGAGGTTGTACCACCACCCATTGCCTAATGTGATTGAATCAACTTGCATGTCCACCACGACAAATTATCCTGATTGACCTTTCATCGACATTGTTTCCAATGGTGCAGATACATAATTCTGAGAAATTACGTGCCACCACTATATAATACAGTGATAAGCTAATGTGGTCATTTCATGCATTTCTGTGAGACCAGGCTGGGTTTTGCTTACTCTCCCCGCTTTCATCGTCATTTCCGGACAAAGCATGCAGCTGTCTTCAGCAACAAAACTCTGACTATACATTACCTACCCAGCACCAAACAGCAGACAGGCAAAGTTATGGACAAGCTGGTGGACATAGTGAAGCATTTGAACAGCTTAAGAGCCAGGCATACCCTTTGGAGTTGTTAGAGCAAAAAAAGAGCTGAAAGCGAAGTCAATTTTGGACTTATCAGGTGGCCAGAGGCACGACTCCAATTGAATGCTAATGTTTCTGTGTGTCTGCTGGATGTGTTATTAGTCAACAGTTTGCCATTCCAACTCAAGAGTTGATAATATGTCAGTGTTGCATTAGCAGCTTTTTTTCTTGCCTTCAAGAGGCCAAAAAAATGTAATTGCAGATTGAAGCAAATTTCGAGTGTCAACTAACTGATTTGTATAATTACTATGGCTGAGGTTAAGCCACTAATTCTCCTATATGTCCTGCTACTTCCAAACACATTCATCTTTTTGTAACTAACTTTTTTGGCCTTTGATGGTGGAGACTGACTTTCATTGTAGTGATGAAGGAGAATATAATCCACTTAAAGCTCCATTAGAGAATAGGCTCCTGTTGTTCTGTTAGGACACCATGTCCATGCCATCCTCCTGTTTCAGCAGGATGAAAGTCAAAGCTCTGGAGACGCACTAGTTCAATACTTTGGTTTGACTTTCAAAAAGAACCCGATGTTGTTTTCCAGAAAGCATCCTGACAAATCTTCAGAGGACTGCAGAGAGCTTGTTTTTGTAATGAAACATTAAAGGATTGAAAGCAAGAATTAACAGAGTAGTACATGTTTCAAATGCAGAATGTTGCCTCACTCCAGAGACTGTAATCAAGCTGACCTTGCTTGTTTTTTTAACCTTGTATCGCTGAGCTACACAGGGCAGCTTTCCACCTCAGAGGAAATGAGAAAGCTCCTGTAGAGAGAGAGATCAAGGCTTGACGGGAGACTGAACTTACAGTCTTTTCAAAACAGGAAAAAATACTACTGTGGTTGCATTGAGAATAAAGCAGTCTGTGTTTTCCCAGAGGCCCCGGGACATGACAGATGACTTGTTAAAACCAACAAGATATGCTTTTTTAAAGAGATCAGATTGAATATACACAGACACACCGGTGCATGAAGGCATGAAACCATGTGGAGATATTTCTTTCTTTCTTTCTTTTTTTTTTTTTTAAAGATTCACATTCGTGTAGGTTTTATTGGAACCAATGCAACAAGCAAACAGCACTGGGGGAGTGATCACCAAAACAAACAGCTAATTTCATAAGCAAAATGCAAATCCCCCTTACAAATTGCATTGTCACACAGAGTGCGTGCACTTCAGCAGGATATGGGTGCATGACAGGCACACAAAAAACAACAAATTTAATCAGTCATACACATCACACACACAGACATCACAGCACACACAAAGCCAGCATTAGCAACAGGTACATATTAATAATCATTTTTCCCAAAACACACTGTAACACACACAGCAGAGGATGCAGCTGCCAGAATAATAATAAGAAGGCAAGTTATAATAATAGGAATAAGTAACTATGCTGTTGATAGATTTTAAATCCACACACCTTGATGATACAGAGTTACTTGAAAACAAAATCCCAACTAAAAAAAGCATTGTTACTTAAAGACAGGTGTAGTTCAGAGGTCACCATACAGGTTCCAGTGGGTGGTTAAGGTGGGTTATGAGGTCCTATGTAGTTAAAGCAGGGGAAGGGGAAGTTTAGAGAGTCCCATCACCATAGAACAGTAAAATTCTTATTTTGAAAAGATTGAAAATAAATACAAAAAACAATAATTTCAAATTGTATGCTCCTCCCTTGTGCCCAAATAAAAATCACAAGTCCCTCCTTGGGGTATATAAAGTTATTAGACTTGCCTCTCCCATTTAGATTTTTTTTTTAACTACAACAAGTATTGAATCTACGTTAATCACCGAGTTAATGTACCACCCAACAAGTCTACACAAGTGACCCAAATCACATCCACGGTGTTGTGTGCACGACAGCCGCGTGTTGCATCTAACCAAAGTACCAAGTGCTAATATGACAGCATTCTTATTCTAAAGTCATCAACTACCACCACCACTTTTGTTGTAATTTTAGCATAAGATCCCACTGCCAAAAGACACCTTTCGCATCCATATGATGCGCCGCTAGATGGCATCAGTTGAGAACTGGCCGGACAAACCCTACACTATCACCCTGGTGAGTTCCGTGTTCACTTCCTGTCTGAATCGGCATAGTTTTGTAATGCACCTTGCATGTGCCATTTTTGCCTTAACCTAATCAGCCATGCCTATGTTGCCTAATCCTGTGCTTTTGTTGACATCGTGGTGTTGGTCGCGGCATCCCCGAACATCAACAGCAGATGCAAAAAGATATCTAAAGCTTAATATGTAGACACAGAAGTCCACTGACAGGCGGCAATATGTGATGACTGTTGTCTTTTCTGTGCTTTGCCTTCTTTTGTGGTAAGTTCTAGTGAGGCTACAGTAAGGAATGTATGTGCATATGTATAACTGATAAGTGTCTATCAAAAAAACCCAACATAATTATAGAGGATGATTCCAGATTTTGCAGATATGTCCAATTCCATTCTTGGTCTGGGGAAAGGGTTGCTACTATATGTTCTTGTGACATTAGCATAACAGTAAGGTCACTGCTGTTTCTGTTGCCTTTGTGTGTGAAGTGAATACAAATATATTAAAACATGTGCGAGGCCACTTTGATTTGATAGATAGCAGCTTTTGCCTCATTCAACATTTAAATGAGACTTTAAATCTGCCCTTGAGCGAGGCATCTCTTTCATCCTATATAGTGAATTTACAGGATCAGCAGTGAGGAGTGTAAGGGCAGCATGCTGAAACCTTAAGAGGTTTGTTCTAACACACCCTTCTCCCGTTTGCCGGGGCTCTCATCCGTGACTTCGCAGCGGAAGTCAAGCCTCTATCTATAGAGAGGCTTGTAAAGAGAACAGTGAATTTAATTATTAAAAACAAGGCAGAGATTGTGGAGCACGGCCACAGTGGAGCTTTGAAACACGAGGGCCGTCATGTGTGGATTAATCAACCTTTGTGGACTCAGCCAAATCTTCGCAGAGGTGGCAAATGAGATAGGAAGCCAACAGAGAATGAAAGTGTTGACATTTTGCTCTCTATTACACTTTAATGATTTTTCCCTTTACTTTGGGGCTGGAGTAAACACTTAGATCAGACAGTTTGCCAAAAGATGCTAAAAGTAGCAAACTTGAGCTATGGCTAATCAGTGAGGGTTTAGTTTCAGGGTGACAAGAATCTCTGTGGACTCACCTTAGCCTGCTCACATGCTGTATGTCTGTGTCATTATGGAGCTTTACAGATTAATCTGCCATGGCATTAATGCTGTGTCCGTGTCATGCTGAAAATATAAACAGCTGATTGGACAAAAAGCAACAGTTAAAGCACCCACAAATGACACAACACTACTTTTACATTTTTACTAAAGTGTAAATTCAGGCTGTTCTCACAGACTGTTTGTACATTTTCCAACCAAAATTCATGGACATGTTTACTTTCTGTACAGCAGACAAACATTACATTACATTACCTACACACTCCATGGGACAGTCTGTGGTAGGCTGGTAATCAGAAATCCTGTCAGCTAATACAGGTGAGCAGCTTGCATTCTCCTCTAATGCTAACAAACACTCCAAGAGTTTCAAAGTGGGAGGGGTTATTTCTGGTACCTCTGGCTAGGTAAAATTCCAACAATGCAAGCATCTCCAAAGCTTGATTGGACCAAGTGACAACCTCCAGAGCTAAAACAAATGTGGCCATAACAAAAGTGCCTAACCTGCAGTACCTCTAATGACCACTAGAGACTGGCTCCCGAAGTGACCAATCCCCACAGAACCCAATGTCAAAATGTCTAACTTAACAGCTGAAGTTAATGAAAACTGTACAGGGGGTTACTTTACCTATATATAACTTGTTTACATTTAATTGAGGCTTAAATTATGCATAATTAAGGGCAGGACTGCTTTAAGTCACAGGCTGTTTCTGGATAGTGTCCTTGGCTTCTCAGTCAGGTTCACCCCTCGCTCCTCCACAGCGCCAGACTGTTGTTCAAATATTGTCACTTCTGCCTCCAAAAACCTCACGATAGCATTGGCCAAAATGCAGAGCTTAAGGCTTCAAAATGGGAGTCCACACAGTCACAGTAGCTACAGTATGTTCATTATTTTTATACCTTGGGATGGACGTGAAACTCTCCTGGTTAATTGATTCGTCCAAAAGATAAAGAATTGATTTAGAAAACACCATTGAAAAAAAAGTTGAAGGTACAAGCCTATGGACATAAAGGCTAGATGTAAATTACAACTCCCGAGCTGCATTTTAGGAAGAAACACACAATCCACTGCCTTAAAACTCTGTGATGTGCACCAGGGAAGCTCAAGATTACACAAAAATACAAGTTTGTATGAAATCAATAAAAAGGCCACTGTATTTGCTCTCAACTGCAATGAAAAGCGTTACTCCCTGTGGCAATTGAGTCCAAAGCTCAAGGGTATTTTATGGGGATTTTTCAGAATCAAAGCTGAAATAATTAAAATTGGTGTCGACCATGTAAACTATTATACAGTTAATTCTGCATTTCTATGTTGAATAACAAAACATCTTTGAAAGAAAAAGATGAAATGGGATGAAACGGTCTAGTCCTACCTTGACCTTAAATCCAGATTAAGGTTGTTCTGGTCTAGTTTGGCAGAGGAGGAAATGGGGAGAAAAAAAATGACATGCCAATGACAGTGCCGGTAAAACGCTGATTAAAATTAAAAAAAAAAAAAAAAACCTCAGCAGGCAGCAGCCAAGTGGTTTTTTAATAATATCTTTTCAGTGGAGGTGATCAGTGTGAGTGCAAACTATTCAGTCTGACGCGGGGCTGCCAAATGCTATCAAGACAATGTCACACTTCAAATAGAGACTTTTTCCAATTTTCATTTTATAGCTGACTGTTAAGCCACTGGACTGTGTCAAATAGCCTAAATGAGAACAAACATAACAGACAACCTTGAAAAGTGATTGCAGAACAACAAGGTATTGGAGACCATGTGACATAAAGCAGCAACTGGTGTTTTAAAATGTGCTTAAAACCTCATTAACACAAAGTTCTGTGCATTCCACGCCTCACCAGTTTGATGAAGTAACAGTAACTCTAGACGACTGTGTAATATCCCAAAGTCAGACAGCCAAGAATCCCACTGTTATTTTGAAATTTTACTTTCTTCTTTCACATTATATGATTATGATTAATATAATGTGTATTTGTCAGGCCTGTCATGTGCAAGTACTAAAAGTCCTCAAATGGTTCAGAACACTGCAGCCAGTATAAGAACTACAACTAGAAAATTTGACCATAATACAAGAGTTTTAGCTACTCTTTATTGGCGACCTCTCCGTGTCTGATCTGACTTAAAGGTGCTTTTGATGGTTTACAAAATATGTCAAATGGATGTCCTATTTGCCTTATCACCTTAAACCTTATTCTCCAATCAGACTTCACACTCAGAATACAGGGCTGCTGTTTGTCCTTAGAGTTTAAATGAATTCAGCAGGCCACAGGGCCTTTTCCTGTGATACTCCCTCCTTCTGGAATAACCTCCTCAACATCAAAGTCTGTTAAGGCATTTAAATCCAAACGAATAACTTTGCCTTTTCTTTAATTAATTGCTTATTGCATCATTATGTAATTGGCAGCCATCTCCTTTTCCACCAAAGTGTATGTACACAGGATTTTTAAACACAGGGAAACCTGCTAAAAATAGGCAATAGAACAATAGATTCCTTTCCCATTACCTGTAGACCACAGAAGTGTACACGGCTCTGCAGTAGACAAGTATGCCTGTATGTTTTTTCTTACTGGTGTGTCAAATTTGATGTCATGGATTAATAAACAGTAGAAAGATTAGTAAACAGTAGTGAAGTTTGTAAACAGTAGAAAGCAGCATAGAGGCCAGTGAAAATGTCAGAATGGTTACTTGTTTTTTTATATTTCTTGCTTAATTCATTCTCTTTTTCAAACCCAGTGCCTACTAATTAGAATCAACGTTTGAGTGCTGCCTGGATGGAGGCAGATGGTACTCTGTGGTGGCACATCATTGAAATATGCTGGTAAAAGGGCTAAAATTACCACTTCACCCAGGTGTTTTATTTCCATTACTGCTGCGGATCAGAGCAGATTAATTCCTCGTCTGAAGTGACGGTTTGGAGGGCAGAGGTTCTTGTATGCTGTACAGTTTATAAAGCCCCCCAATTTGTGAAATTGAGCTACATAAAAACAATTGACTTGACTTGACCCATTGGCAGTTACATAGTTTGCCTATGTAAAAGGTTGGTCCATGCCACCACCATCAGTATGTCACAACACTGTTGAACCTCTGAGCTGGAAGTGACTCCTACTCCACTCATTTTTTTAACCTCATGATTTTTTTAACCTGATGCCATTAATGTTAATAATTAATGTTTGTTCTCAAGCTAACTTTAGTTGTATGTATGTATGCAATGAAACTGCGGGATTACTTTTTTTCTCTTATGTATGTAATAGGAAGGAAGCAGTATACTGTTATCTGCATCTGTTCAACCAACTTAATTATCTATGTCCGTACTTGGAACGGGCAGTTTAAAACAGAAATGAAGTTGTTATTTTAAGCCTGAAATTGATATGGGCTGATCAGGAGTTGTTACATTATTTATTGGAAATGTGTTGACTGAACAGCCTCAAATTTGAGGCTCAGATAATTTTTAATTACAAGAGTAAAGGGCCGTCCACACCACGGATAAAAACTATAACTACAAAAAGATAGCTTTAAAAATCATTCCATTTCAAGTGGATGGCAGAGTCCACACTACAACTATAATGACAATGAAAGTGGCAAATGATATTTTTTTGATCACTCCTCAAGTGATTTCATGAATGATAGAAACACTAACGTCAGACTCCAGATGCAACATAGTTGATCCTTTGGACCACAAAATGTCTCTTTTTATGTTGAAAAAAAAATGTATGAAGCTATGGACTATTTTACTGTTTTGTTTCCTTTTTGTTTTTATTCCTGTGAATTTAGTTATCAATAATTGATTAGTCTCCCTGACTGTAGCAGATTCCAGCCAGTAGATGGTGCCGTTGACTGCTATCAGGAGAAGAGTATAAAAGAAAAAAGTCCCTAATGTTGATTAAAAAACATCACCTTAATATGAGGATTTATGGGCTACATAAGGAATTTTTAATTTAGATCCAAATCCTCTGAATTTAAAGTGTTCATTTTGGGTGTCATCAGTTCATTTGAAGGACATTTTTCCATAAAATGAGGTTTCAGGAGTGTGTAACATATCAGCGTCTGGACTGCAGCTTACCTCTTTCATTTAGGATTTAGGAACGACCTTTAACATGGTATAATCACTCAGTTGCAGCTATTAGTGGCTACAGTACCTATTATGGGCTGCCGATGCAAAGTAATTTTACCTGAGACATCCAGCCAAATGGTCTCTGAAATTGGTTTGTCTTTATCTGTGTCCTCTTTTACCATTTTAAGAATGTCAGCAAACTGATGTTGACTCAAACCAAAGTGTGAATGAAGCTGGTCATCAAAAGACCACAGTTCTGGTTTGATTCTCCAAGTTCCTGTCATCTTTGAAGAATTTCATGAACCCATGTCCTTCTAGTTTTCTGTTTGTTTCTCCTCAACTTCCTCGCAGTGTACAACAGTAGCAGCTCATCAACATCCATTTTCGTGGAGTGCATAGCGTGTGGTCTGTGCCGCTGTTTACAAGATCGTTCATTATTGTGGATGCTTACATCATTATCATCATGGTTATGGTTCTTGGTATTGGCGGCCCTTAAGACAACCATTTAGTAACCCACATGATTAATCCACCTTCATCATAAGTGCAAATATTAACAGGTTTTACTCTGATAATACTCATAAGAAAATACATAATCCGTACTGGATACTCATTACATTAGTCGGCTCAACCATAGTATGCAACAAGCCACATTTAGTCTTTTTATCATTTTTATGCAATCAGCTGACAGCATAAAAATGATAAAAAGACTAAATGTGGCTTGTTGCATACTATGGTTGAGCCGACTAATGTAATGAGTGTCCAGTACGGAATACATAGAAGTACCTAATTGAAGGTTATAGCATATAGCAAATAATCAAAAATCAATCAAATCAATCAAATAATAATCATAATAAGTGTCACTGAATCAACAAATAAGTCCCTCCCATATGTTATATTTTTGTGGGTGTAGTGTAAATTCAATTTTCAATCCATACCCTTTAAACTCCAAAATGGCAAAGTCATCAGACACAAGAGGGTGGTTAAATTCTTTATCACCTGACTCTTCT
Source organism: Plectropomus leopardus (assembly GCF_008729295.1). Taxonomy (NCBI): domain Eukaryota; kingdom Metazoa; phylum Chordata; class Actinopteri; order Perciformes; family Serranidae; genus Plectropomus; species Plectropomus leopardus. The sequence goes on from NC_056468.1 coordinate 5,548,225, forward strand.
TTCCAGCACTGTGACCATTGATTTGTTGCTATAAAAAGTGACTAATGAATGGACTCGGCAGTCAATACAGTGAGGCATTTCCTGTTGATTTATGAGTCCAAGTCAAACACAGGCTTTTGTGAAAGGATAGCTCTTTGATGAGTCTGATGAACAGGCTGTTTAGACATTGACTTTGGCAGCCCTGAGAACAGCGGTTTTAACTGAAGACTCAACTGTCTGCTAAATCTTCCTGATGGATGGACGCGCTCCTTCTAAAGAAGCTGAATTTATGAAGGTCTTTCAGGTGCTTCATCATCTCCATCTTAGCATACTCATATTCCTTGGATGAATGTGGCAGGACTGATAAGAGGAGGCAGACTGTGCTGAATAGCGGTCCATCTCTCCCAGCTTTGAATTAATGTAAAACTGAGATATAAAAGTAATCAGAGCTAGAGTGGAGCTGCAAACAGATAAGGGTGAGGTGGCTTGTTTGGTTTTCCTGCCACACTGAGGTGACTGTTGCTGAGGAAACAGAAGTGAGCATGCACAGGCTGATTTATGGGTTCAAGCTCCTGGTTATTTATATTTGTCACCAATGGTATCTTCCAGAAAAACTTTATTAAGAAAAATCCCAATGGCACTCTATCATGGCTGGACCGTCAGAACATCAAGTCCGAGTCCTTACTTTGCAAAGTCAGCACGGAACATCTCTGCTGGCACAGTACACCACAGCAACAGCTGGAAGAAACACTGACTACATCAGAAAGACGGCAGGGACCCTGGAAAAGAGACCATATGAACAGATGTGAGCTGTTTGCAAAAACAGTAAGTTTACTTTATCATTCATCAAATCGTCAAGAGCACAAGATTTTCTACAACAATCTGAACACTCCTGAGCTTCATATACCTCATCTTGCACAGTATTATTGTACATGTTGCTAGGATTGTTTCTTGAATATTCTATTTCCTACTTTGGCTTTCTGGTGCTTCAGGACAGAAGTAATACTCGGGGAGTGTGTGTTCCCACTCTCTCAGAACAGCTTAAGACTGAAATGAAGCCTGTGTCACAGCTCCCATTGTTGTTTTTTAATTCAGTTGCAACAATGACTTCCGTCTTCCCCACACAATGACATGGAAAATATCTGGATTAGGACAAATCCCTTGTGATCACATTTAAAAAACATTTGGTGATAGTCTGGGGAAAACCTGCATTGTCTCTCTAAACCTGAGTGGCAGGTGTTATTTGAAACACTATCTCCCCTCTGTAATCAAATGCTGCAGAAATACTCCTCGTCGTGTTAATTTCCCTCTGCGGCACAGGTCATTGGCAAGCTTCTCTCTGGATCTTTTGTCTGAAGTCTTGCAAGTTAATTGACAAGCCTGTCAAGCTGCTGTCATATCAATATTACCATAAATGTGGGTGGTTAATACTGCATGGGCGGACATGGAAACAGAGGGCAGATGTGCACCAGGTGGATACCAGCTGAATATTTTTCACGGTGATGTCCGACATCAGAAAATGTCAGCCCTTCTTCTCTCACATTTCAAATGCATGGTGGGACTTGGGCATTGACTGGAGCCAAGCAGCAGACTTTGATATGATTTTTTTAAAAAAAGTAAAAATATGGAAAGGATTCAATCTGAATGAAAATATTAACTTTATTGTAAATGCAATTATTCATAGTAGAAGGTGTAAAATGTATGACACCCTGGTCACACTGGGGAGGCAAAAAATTAATCAACTTATCTTTGCAAAATAAACAGTCAGGCTACTAGAGCCTTGTATGTCCTTTGTTGAAGCAGCCACCCCTAGCAGTTCGAGTACACCTAAGTGTGTGCATAATATGTATACATATGTGTATGTGTGTATATGTATGTATATGGATGTGTATATATTATATTTCAATTGTATTTTCTGCAAATTATGTTGTTTTACCTTGTTTTCTTATATCACATGGTATTGTATTGTGAAGCACTTTGTAACTCTGGTTTAGAATAAAGTGATTATTATTATTATTATTATTATTATTATTATTATTATTATCATCATCATCATTATTTTATGTATTTATTTTTTTATATTCAAAAAAAAAAAAGAATATATTTTATATTCTTTATGGTAAAAGCACTGAAATGGTCCAGAGACCTGACATGGAGGGTTCGTCACTTCATTATCTCTGCCAACATGAGCCTAAAGGGGATCATGCATTTATTGGTTTATGTGCATGAGTGAATGAGTGTGTGTATCTGTCTGTACACAGCTAATCTCACAAACTAGTGGACTAATCAGCCTAATATTCCCAGTGCACATTTATGATTGTATGCTCAAAGTCTTCTCATTGTCGCGATGATTCACAATTGTGGAAAAACGTGTTTTCTTGACCACTTTATACCCTCTTTGACTCCTCACTGCTCTTAATAGGCGGGTTTCCATTAACCCTCAAATTGTGCAAATTGAAATGCAAAAATAAAACATGCCTAATTAAAACACATCAATTTTTAAAAAATTGAAAAAAGTTTTATACTTGCATATGGTGGTATTTCAAGCGATTCCAAAAAAAGAGCCATATTTCGCAAAACTGCAATGGAAACATTTTCCGTTTCCGGAAATTTTCTTGTTGCTCGTCACTTGAAGCTTTTTCCAATGTTTTGAAAGAAATCAAGCCAATTTACTTCAGTTTCAGTGTTAAACTGTGCTGACTGACAGTTTAGCTGCACTGCAAACCAAAGGCCCTGTTTTATTTTTACAGTAAAGTACAGTGGAACTAAAGCCAGCATTCTGTCTCTGATGATGCTTTTGTGAAATGTCAGCTGAGCTCATGTTGGTTACATAACATAGCATGACATTAAAAATGAATACATCGCTGTTTGCAAACCAAACACTTTATCCCTTTTCAATGATCCCTCTTGTGATGCTGGCTTCAGAGATAAATTAACACATTACTGCACCAGAAAATTTCATTATTCATAATTTTGTACTATTGATCAATTGAAAGCAATTTTCCCTCCTCACTAACAGAAAAGATACATTTTCTCTGCATTTATGACTTTTACTCTGCTCAGAAGCTTTCAGATGACTTAATAATTCATTTTGACAAAGCCTAACCTTTACATACCAAAAATAAAATCTGAAGTTCACACAGGAGGATTATTTTCAGAGCTATTTTAGGTGAGAAAAATATGTTTCATCTGCTACAGTTCTGAACTTAACACCTTCAATTATCTATCACCTTTAAATGTTATGTAAAAACACTTTATTAAAAGTGCAATATCTGCTGAAGTTTAAGTATCAAAGTGTGTCAAAAGGCAAAGTGCTCTCTGAAAAATGCTCCATTTAAGAACATTTTATTCTAATGTGTACATTTACATTATGTTCATTTGGCAGGTGTTTATATCTAAAGCAACTTCAGAAGGAACAAGCTAGATGCCATTTATTTATTTATAAAATGTATTTGAAAGGGACTCCTCTCCCTAGTGAGGCTTTTAGAAAGGAAAAATAGGAAGAAAAAAAGAGAGGATATGAAGGTTATATACAACAACATGCATACAATAGCAGTAATTGTATAAAAAAAAGAAAGAAAAGCGATAGAGGTTAATATTTACATCAATACTCAACAGAATAAGAATTACAACACACAGTTACAGTAAAAAAAGACAAATATTAATGTTAGATAGTGACAACACTTAACTAAAAGACATTATTAAAATAGTCAAAAATGCTCACATCTCTGAATCAAAAGTTACTTTTTATTTATTTATCTTTATTTAGACTCAAAAATCATTGAGGGTGAGCCCTCATTTACAATGATGTCGAGCAGATAAAAAATAATGAAATGCAAAATTAACAAATGATAAAAAAATCTATAAAAATATTTAAACTGTATAAGAGAAATATGATCAATTAACAAAGGCTTACAATCAATCAGTAATGTTCACCAAAAAATCTGTTATAACAGGTGCAATCAGATATAAAGAAGTTAACAATTAAAGATCTAAAATGAAAAAAAAAGTGCATTCCTGTCAAACCTGATGTTTAGGCTGTTTTTCACGTCCTCTGTTCTAAAAATGTAGATGTGTAAGTGAGGTATAATCTAAGGAGGTGGGTTTTTAGCCTGTAGTGGAGGATGGACATTGACTCTGCAGGGAAGAGTCCTGACCAAGATAAGCAGGGCCTTAGAGGAGTCACTGCAGTCAATAGCAATTTATTTTGTTTGAAATATTGGATTGAGACTGTTTCTGATATTGTTTCTTTCTCTCACTTAACTGGTTTCCAATTTTTCCAAAGCCAGCAGCAGGACTTCTAAGAGCACTGATACAACCGGTGTGCTGACTCTGAGTTTATGAACTTCATATTTGAGGAAACGTATTCACCGCGTGGATTATGCTCCCCGCAAATGTTTATCTAGTTTTGGAAGTGATACATTTATGTACTGCTCTAAAATCATAGGGGGATGGTTGGAGTGGATGGAGGGCACAGGAAGTCAGGAGTTTTTAATACCAGAGATCAGGATATGTTCTTGTAGTTAGGTTTAGACAATAAAAGCTCTTTGAGTGAGGTTAACCCTTTGAAACCTGAGCAAATGAGTTTGATTTCTTTCAAAAACATGGGGAGAAGGCATCGAGCAACTTAACAGGACATGGCCCAAAAAATGAGCGAAATGTTGTTAAAAAGTTAAAATTACCTGAAAATGAGCACAAATAATATATAATATATTTCCCCCCATGTGAATAACCAAAAAATCTAACCAATTACCAAGTTTTCAAAGGGTTAAATAACTTGTAAAAAGGTGTCTGAATGCAGCTCAAGACATCTAATGTCCATCCAGGTTTCAAAGGGTTAAATGCTAACAAACATATAAACAGTAATACATTTTGATATATTAATTTATTTGTAAGGACACAGGGTTATAAAATTTGAGTATTTTGTATTGTTTGTGTGGAAGACAACAAGTCCGCCAACCCGTACAACCACGTTTATTTATTCATTTTATTTATTTACAGTTGTCAGATATTTGTAAAGTGGTACAAATGCAAATATATGTGGTTGCTTTCCACCTCAGACACACATATTTAATTTGACCGACAAAGCAAACCATTAAACAATTTGACATCATGTGACCTCTGTGTAGGTGTCATTTGAATTTGTCAGATGCTTGCATTATAATGTGTCTGATTAATCACTGATGAGTGTTTTAGGCTTATTATCTCTGGTAGATGATCAGTGATGACTGGAGGGGTGCAAATGAAAAGCTTCTTTGCTCCCCACGAGAGCAGAAATCAGGATTCCACTGTCAGATTCCACAGAATATTTTTCTTGTGTTTGACTGTTTCCACACAGTGAGAAGAAACGTTGATCCCCATCCAATCTTTTAGCTATAGGTTAAAAAATAATACAGATTCAACATCAGCCAAGGGTTTAATTTCATTAATTCTATTTTGGAACACAGCTATTTTCCTGCAGGAGCCTCTCTTTCAGGAAACAAAAAAGAACTGCAATTTTAATGTGGATACTGAATAATGCTTACAGTCAGGGGCGTGAGTATAACAGTGCTGGGAGTGCATGAGGGCCTGTACTGTACAGGGGGCAATGGCGTGAGTGGGCCCCATCAGATGGAGGGAGGACCCCTGGCAGAGCTGTCTTCTTATTGTAGCAAAAAGACAACCATTAGAAAAGATACTGCAATTATAATGGAGGAGAGATGGCAATGTTGACACAGAACTGTTTCAAAACGTTTTGTCACTTCAGGTTTTGGCAAGTAGTTTGAGACAGGTTTCAAATAGTCACATGATCGTGTTAAACACAGACAAAGGATTGTAAAGGACTGTGGGAAATGTTGGTGTTTAAGCTGTTGTGATGTGTTGATAAGTTGAGTGAGATCTGTGAAGATTATGCTACAGCTGATAGATAAATAGATAGATACTACCCTTACTAAATGTTTTATTTTATTATTATTTTTTCATTTTTTTAAATGTTTTCTGCTATTTCATGCAGGCATTCTCATTGTACTTTATCGGTCCTGTGTCTACTTGTTCTTATTTCTTAATACTTTAAGATTCTTTATTTGATTTTGTCATTTATTTTAAGGTGCCATTCTCATATAAACATCCAGACTTTTTTTGTATCTCACCTGCACAATCTGCTTCAATGTAGTTGCTGTTTTGCTGTTTTGTTATTAAAAAACAAACAATAAAACAAAACAACAACAAAAAACATAACCAACGTAACATATAACAAAATTATAGGCTTTTTTCGACATATACTTTAAACACTATCAACAAACTATAACATACTATTAAATCAAATGAAATGACGGTGTGTTGTCCAATCGCAAGTCTCTATTTGATCACGTGACAAGGATACGATTCCGGTTACGTGAAGCGCAAAATCCTTCAACACTGACATGTTGAGCACACGTTCGCATGAGCCAGCGAGCAGTCATGGCATTCAAACACAGAAGCGGTTTGCAAAAAAAGAAAGAAGCGAAAATAACAGGAGGAGAAGGTCGCAAAGCTCTCGAAATTAGATTTTGTTTTATTTTTAGCTAACAGTCACCAGCTCAGGGAGAAGCCCCCCTCGCGCTGCCCTCCATGTGTGTCAACAAACATGTAGCAGGTAAGTTAACCAAGCTACATAACCTTGGTCTAAATGGTCGTAACGTTTGGCTCTTGTGTAAGGTGTAAATTTGACAAGGCATACATGTATTATGTAGGATATGTTGTGGGCTGCTGTTACATTAATGTCTCTACCAGGTGGATAGTTAGCCTATGAATTCGTATGATAAGCTAACTATTAGCCTATTAGATGCTAGCTGTTCCCAGCATTAGATAACGTTGTTATTATTTATGTTTCTCCCTACTTAAACCCTCTGGTTTCATACTTGTGGTACTTATTACTGAGATTTTGATGCCATGGACTTATCACCTGATCTCTGTAGTGGGGGTCAGAAGGAATTAACTCTTTGTGTTTGTTTTCATAAACACTATATATTTTGATACAATTAATGCAGTTTCCATTCTTATCATATGAAAATTTAAATGTGTACCCCCCCCCCCGTTTTTTTTTTACTGACCAGAATAGTTATAAATTATTCTAAGTATTAGTACTAGCAATTATAGTAATTAATATTAGTATTAAGTGGACACACTTTACAACTGCTATTATTACACATTTAATTGTTTTAAACAGTTATGAATTGAAAAATCAGGGAAATTTCTAGTTTGGTATTCAATATATCATTTAATTATCCAAAGTTATTATCCAAGAAATAAAAAAAGGAGGACATTTATTATACTTATTATTATTATTAAAGAATCAAGCAATGTAGGAAAATTAAAAGCTCCATCTTAAACTTAAGGTTAATTTAAGCTCATTGTGCTGATAATAGGCCAACCTCTCCTGACTGCAGGACTCTGACTTGAACTTCTGCTGTGTGCTATTATTCGTTTAACTTGGGAAAATAAGTTTTGACTGGGCCTGCGTCTTCTGTAGCTGCCAACAGCCTGCCAGCCCCTTATTCATTTTGCACATTTTATATTATGAGCAATATTTATGTTATTTAAACAGTCATTTCAACATGACAACTTTGATCAATGCACCCAAACAGTGATTAACTATAGGAGCTACAGAACTGATCCTTCCTCTGCCTCCCTGAGCATGTTTGCCAACCCTTTTTATTTTATTTTATATTATTTTAATTTTTTATGTTTTACTGACATAGTCCACAAGTGCGCCTACCAAACCTAGCCACTGAGGAAGGAACTACGCATTAATGGGGAAACACTATTTGACAGGGGAACACACTTCAATACATAAAACACTGTCAAATTTACATTCTTTTGGTTGCAGGCCCAACCAGTCACAGTCAGAGACAGAACCATTCAATTAGGTGAGTACAAGTCCTTTTTTAAGGGGATTTGGGGTATCTGTTGGGCCGCCGTGCCCCTGTTTCAAAGCTTGTCATTATTTTTCGGAGTCGCCGCCGCACCTCTTTCATTGTGTGTATGGACTTTTGTTGGTAAACTCTGTGCGTGCTGCTGTAGCTGGCCAGTTTTGGGGACATGGTGTTGTTTGTTGATAAGTATTGCAGCTCTCTTCTCTCTTATTTGCTATCATCTCTTGCCTTCATGTGAAGTCTGTGGTCATTTTAGCAGTGTAATGAACATCTCTGCTCTCAGCCGCTTGTTGTCACGATTGCGAACTTTGACTGTCACAACACTATTCACGCTTCTGATCACTTTCTCTTTGTCCTCTGGACTCTGCAAATACAATAGCCAAGGTAACACATTCCCACTGTGAAGTCCAACACATGGTTGGTACTGTATATATTGCCTAATTGTGTGTGCATGCCTGTGTGTGTGCCTGTGTGTGTGCCTGTGTGTGTGTCTGTGTGTGTGCCTGTGTGTGTGTGCCTGTGTGTGTGTGCCTGTGTGTGTGCCTGTGTGTGTGCCTGTGTGTGCCTGTGTGTGTGCATGCCTGTGTGTGTGCCTGTGTGTGTGCCTGTGTGTGTGCCTCTGTGTGTGTCTGTGTGTGTGCCTGTGTGCTTCATAACTAATGAGACTAAGGGCCTGTCATAGTAAGTCAGCACTGCCCGTCTTTTCTAACTTGCACCACTGCACCCAGTTATTAATTCACAGCAACTAATTTTCCATCTGAGCCGCTCATCATAAACATGAACATCAGATTACAGCTAAGATATCTTTTTACCAGTGCTGGGCGATATATTATCCATCCCAAGGGTGCCAAAGTATTCAATTCAGATAACTTATTCAGAACATGAATATGGATGAAGTCACGGCAGGGGGGGATTGATAATACAGAGATGGCCAGGCAACAGCAAAAAAAACCCAACAAAAAAACAAAAAAACAATAAAATTTCAGTGACTTTTTTTAAATATCAGTTTTTGAAACAGGCAAATTTTGCTTCCAGTGCAGCAAGTAATTTCAGTTGATGAGATTTCTTAAAAAATGTCAGGATGTTCTGTTGCCAGAAGTATTAAAATCAAATCAAAGAAGAGGAATTCTTGTTCTGTGAAGTTAATTCAATTGCAATTATCAAGAAAGAGAAGAATATAAGAATTTAAGTATTTCATTCTGCACACATTTGACTTAGCAAAGCAATAGCCATTTATTATGTAAAGAGTGTTGTGTTATTTTGGGGTTTGTGACTATAAGAAAATGCACATTTTGTCCCTGCATAATTAACACTGTTAATGAGTGGGATAAACACTCGGGGCTAGCAGCACTGTTAATGAGCCATATTGGATGAAGCATCTTGACAGTTTACAGTGTATCAGCTCACAGCACAATATGAAACAAGGACAGGAGGCTGAGTGAAAATGGACCTTGAACACCAATCAGGCTGATGTGTCACACGCAAGGACACATGTGCCCGTGCAGTATGCTCTGTTAATTTTCCATAGATGGTATCAAGTACATATGACATCCTCTGTCTTCTCCATCCCATTAGATAGTCACACGCCGTCAAATATGTGCTGTCTCTTTGTAAGGCCGGCCATTAAACATTCATGCTCTCCACTGTTGCTGCATCAAACTTGGCTGCATGAGCTCCCAGTGCCCCGTGGTTGTTGTCGTTACTTGAGGCCTGATGGGAATTAACCATGCTCCGCCATGCACTTCCTCTCCCATCTGACTCTCTCTGGCTCTAGCCCATCAAAGGACTGTGAGCGACAACAAGGGGGAAGAGTGTGCAGCCTCCAGGCGCCTCACAGGCAAGAGATTTGGTCTCCATATCTAAAGATCTGGATCTGCCTCCATGTTTTAAGCCTCGTGCAGCTGCAAACAACAAGGACGGCTGTGTAATTACCATATTGAATGTGGAGCAATTTGACCGTGTGTGTGTGTGTGTGTGTGTGTGTGTGTGTGTGTGTGTGTTTTCGTTCGTTTGTGTGTGTGTGTGTAATCCCAAATGTGCACAGGACAAGCATTGCCTATAGTTTAACCACAAACATGCCATATATGTCACGCATGGCATTGTCACCCAGTGTCATATATACATTAAGTTTGGGTGAGTGCTTTTAATCTGCCCTTTGTGGCATTTTTAATCAGTTGTCTGGACAGCTTGATAACTCCCTGCGCTCAGGGAGATCTTATGTGGATTAGATGGTAAAGTTCATTAGCCTTCAAATACATCAAATTAACAAAGCTCCAAGGTGAACATACACAGTAGTGCCCTCGCAGGATGGCCTGGTTCTGTTGGTGTCTGTGTGCATTTATACCTCCCATGACTGACAGCTACATCCTGCTCAGCTTAATGGGGTTAGACAGAAGTACAGGGTAGCAGGTCAGAGAGGGCAATCTCCTTTGAATCAATTCAGAGGTCAAATGAGATTGTTTAAATATTAGCTCAGATCATGTGATCCAGTCTGTGCTTTACTTCCTTATCTGGGTCATCCAGAAACCTGAATTACGATGAACTGAAACCACTCAAGATTCCTCTTTTGTTGTCTTTTACGTCACAGTTAATGCCACTGATTATGCTCAGACCGTCACATTCATTTCCATATGAGGCGTCAGACAGATTCGCTTTTAGAATTATTATTATTATTTTTTTTGAAGGGCTGAGGTTGTACACAGAACCATTTGCTCTTGAAGAACCCTTCTTTGAAGAAATGCGTCTTTGTATGAATAAGGGTTCCATTAAAAATCATTTTCACCCAAAGAAACCTGCTTGGAAGAAGGAGTCCTTCGGGGAATGTTGAAAGCATGTGTGTTAAAAGATCCTGACCCTCAGATATTTACGCAGGTTTCAAATGGTATTTTTAGATGTAGAGATATCTGGAATGCCCTGGAATTTCTGATTTTACTGCAGCATTTTAAGTAACATCTTGTTCTTCTTTTTTTTTTTTTAACGTTTATTTGCAACAAAATATTGGGGTTAAGGGAAAATGGCAAAATAGCAGTGATGCTGTCTCAGGTTAGATGCATTCAGTGTTTCTCACAAAATTAAGAACTTATTTATCATGGTGGGTGGGGGAGCCAACAGCTGATTGTCGACACTTAATTGTTGCTTAACTGTCACAAGGCTGAAAGACTGTCTCTCGTCCTGCTCTTTCAGCCTTTTTGGCATGAGCATCTTAACATCCGTAACAAAGCTGTTAAACTATCCCAACAATTTCACACCGACACCAGAATGGCTTGACTGCCGTATTGAACCTGTATGAATCACAGTTAGCTCTGTCACTCTGTGTGTATGACAGTAGTCTCATGATAAACATAGAGAGAGAGGGGGTAGGGCAGGGGCTCAGTGAATCAATATACTGCACGCAGCTCTACAATTAAATAAGATTTTAGTCAGGAATGATATCATTATCTGAAGCCTTAAATGTCACTCAAATGGAACTTATACAATGATGCAAAAACCCACATAACAGGACATCAATCAAGTCTAATTTGAAAAGAAATCCTTACCCAAAAGCTGAGGATAAAAAAAAGTATTGGCTATTTGGCACTTTCGTGGGGGTCAGTTCTGATTTGAGGAACAAAGGCATGTGTTTAAAAAAACAGACCAAGAAGCATTAATATCATAGTGTTCCAGAGTCCAAGACAGGGTTTAAAATCCTCGGTTTTGTCTTTCTCAGTTGACTAATCCTTCTATCCTCTGACTCCAGCCCCTGCATAGTGACCCAGGCTATATAATTATTGCCGTGCTCTGTGTGCCTGACTGAGCAAGTGTCTGTGTTTACGCGTTACAGCTGACACTTCAGCTCATCTCTATGCCGATTGCTCCAGTTGGGGCTGCACACACACCAGCTCTCCTCTTCCCCCGCGATGATTAAGCTGCGCCGCATGACAAAAGGGGCTGCTGGCATCTAAACAAGCAATTAAAGTGAAAATGGCCATGTCAAATCCAACGACCATATTTCCGTTTGTCAAGATAATTATAACCATCTTGGTGGCTCGGCAATGCTTGGCTCAGGCGGAGGAGACACAGTGGGAGGAGGAGGATGACAGGAGGAGTAAAATGCAGCGGAAGGACCATTGTAGCATTATATTACCAACAGCAACAATAGAAATATCTGTCAGATTAGCCAGTAATGCTGGCCGCGGGGCACTGAGCGTTCACCACTGGTAAACATTCTGTAACCTCTTTACCCTTGATTCCTTGAATGCAGCTGACTGGGTTTGAAACATATTGCTACAGAGTGGCTCTGGGGCCCGGGCTGTGCCATCACAGAGGTGCCGCGCTTTTAATCGGGTGCTCGGCAGTAACAATCATTGAGAAAAGCTGCTGGTTTGCAGGGGCCTTGATGGCTCTGTCATTGCTGCAGGGTATACCGTATGAGAACCACAATGACCTAATCACTTTCCCAACAGCTGCTTCTCTTTTCAAACTCTTGGTTCAGGTTAGAGAGAAGAGCAGCTTCATACATTTGGGACCAAGTGGCCTTTTCTTCACTCTAATATGAGTGATTCTTTGTTCTTTTCTTTCAGCGCTTGAGCCTTGCACTCTTTACCTTTGCCTGCCTTACATTTATTTATTTCATACCCCAGCCAGCATACGAGCAACACCAATGAAGACTCAGCACTTGGTTTAACCCTTAAGGGCCCGCTTTAATATTACACACACTCGCACTGCGCTACGTACAAAATAGAGCTTTAATATGATTTTCTTCTTTCATTGAGTTTGTTTTTTAACCACCATCAGTCCTTATCATAAATATCAAATATTTATTTATTTTTCAGACTTTTAACCACTTAAATGAAAGTTATTTTGTCATGAAGCTACTGTGTTTTTAGTTGAAAAATATATTATCACAGCCTAGGATATGTCAATGACTAGCAGCAACTTTGATTTTTTTTTTTTACAGTATTATTTTTTGTGTTTTGGTGCAGTGTCAAATACTGCGCTTTTCAAATTTAGGCCATACAAAATATTATACATTAATAGGATTTTCTTCACTTTTTTTTAATCCTACATCAGTCATCATCATAAATATCAAATATTAATTCGTTTTCAGATTTTTAATCCTTTAAATGACAGTTTTTTTGCCACTATGTTTGTTTTTAGATGAAAAAAAAAAGCACAAAAATGAATTATTTTCAATATACTACATGCAGAGTATTTTTTTTTTTATTATCACAGCCTGGAATATGTCAATGATTTGCACGCAACAGTATGATTGTAACAATTTTGTTTACCCAGTTTATTTTAGACATATTGTAGGAGCTGAGTGTTGAAATTCCAAGATTAAACAAAAATACACAGTCTGGCTAAAACTCATGCCATATGCATGACCACAGGCAAAATTATCAAAACATGAGGAATGAAAAGGGCATTTATTTCAGTTGAGTATTATTTTAAAACACCTATATTCAGGGGTTCACACATCAGTGAACTGTCAAAGTAAGCAGATAGCATTTGTTTATTTTCTTGTGATTTACGTGGATGCTGCAGGAATCAAAGGGAAGAAGCTTGTGATACGTAGTATTAAGAATTGAAACAATGTCATATTGTCACTTCAACAGCCCGTTAACTGCAATTCGAAAAATTTGAAAATAGAAGATAATTTAATTGTTTGATATGTGCTCTGTGTAGTCAATAGATTGATTTGATCACTCTTGATAATGAGTTGTTGGTTATCTCACTCTTTCAAATTGTACGTCTTGTTGTGGGACTGGGTATTATATAAAATGAGTTAGAGTGTTATTTTTCCTTTCAGTAGATCAAAGCATTGTTTTTTTTTCTCTTTCCCGGCAAACATGAAATGCAGTGACTCATAAGCCTCATGTTTGTTCTGGGCTTTTCTCCTGCGTCTATCTGTTTAGCTTTCCCCGTGACAAATTGTAGAATTAACAGAAAAAAAAAAACAATGACCATTGGAATACGAACAAAGCACAATGTAAAGAATCAGCATGCCAAATGGATAGAAAATAGCTCCGGCTGCTGGATGCAAACACAGGAAGTGGCATTCATTCCTTGCCATTCTTTGTTTATTGTTTCCTGCAGATGCTAATGCATACATTTATCTTCGTTTAGTTTGCAGTGGCATTGCCTCAGTGCAGGACAAGAATGTATGTCTCTTTAGGAAATATAAATGTAATTTCAGTCAGGACTTTGATAGAATACTTACGTAGATGTAGACTTCAGGAGAACAAAGTTGAAGTCTACATTTTGACCACTAGATGGGGTGATGATGCCAAGAAACAGCCTGTGCAGACTTAAAGACTTAATGCATTCAAATGAAAGAGACTTTTCTCTTTTGAGGAAATAGCAGCATAAAGGGTCAATAGAAGCCTAAGCCCTTTGAGACCTACAAATTGGCTTGATTTCTCTCAAAAACATGGGAAGAGGGCCATGAGCAACTTACAAGGAAATGTCTCTAATTCTCTCTAGTTCTCTTATTTCCCAATTGTCTTTTCAAAATGCTTAATCTACTAGTGGACACCTCTTGCTTAGTTGCTCAATTCCCTTTTCCCCATGTTTTTGAAAGAAATCAAATTGGTTTGCTCAGAGCTCAAGCTTTAAATAATTTAAAAACTGGTGTCAATTCAGGTGTTAAAGGGTTAAATGCAGGCTAAAGAAAGGCACATGCATTAAATAGTCACAAAAATAATTAAATCCAATAACTAAACAAACAATATGGGGCTAGACTGTGTTGGAGTTATGCCAAAACAAGGCATTTAGTCACAAAATATATCTCAAATGAATAAGAAAAACCCCACCATTGCTACACACCTTCCAGTCTGAATCAAAACTATCCAACACACTCCAATATTGTTAACACACAGCATGCTAAGCTGAGTCAAACCAAAAAATAATGCAAACATTAAAATATACCACTTTAAACAGCAAAAAGACTGTCAGGAAAAATAAGATACATGAAAAAAAAAAAAAAAAAAAAAATGACTGATTGAATCATTTAAAGGTAAAATGCACACTGTGGGTAAAAACAGTGGTTTGTCCCTTATTGTGTGAACAAAAAAGAACAATGATATTTTGTCTGAGCATTCCTCAAACAACATAGCAAAATCAACAATGGCCGAATTCCATTTTGTTTTTATATGTTAAACTCGTTGTTGTTAGTACAGTGGTGTAGTGGTTCGTATTCTCACCATTAGAGAGCACTGTAAGTTCAAACCCATTATTGTTATACTGTCTTTAAACTCATTCAATCACATAGTAATATAGTGTTATGTTGGTATCACATTACTCTTGTACAGTCTATATTTTGCAGACTTTGCGACTACTTATCACACCATTATGTCACTCTGCGGTTAGTTTAAGTACAATATTGGTCATTTCTTGTGTATGTTTCTTGCTGAATTCAATTTAAAAAAATTTTCAACATTTATTTTTATTTAAAATACTTGTGCTACTTAATTTATCAGTTTAGTGTGGCGCAGCAAGAGCTATGATTAGTCATTGAGGACGCAAGTGGCTTTGTATGAAGAATCCACAAAGACAGAAATAAAACTCAGGTAGATGTATTTATTACATTTAGACCCAGATGATTTCACCTGTAAACATTATTTTTGTGTTATATATATTTTTTAATAGTGAGCAACTTATTTATACAGTAACAGTGGAGGTAGCAATTGTGAGAACGGAGCACAGTTAACAATATATTCCAAATAAATTGGGTGATGTTTTTTAGAAATAAACCTATGACACTGTTTAAACACCAGATGGCGCTCTCCACTTAGCTTCCACACTGGCGCTGCTCTCCTCTTTCTCTGTCTCAGTGAAGCTCTGCAAGAATCAATGGACTAATGTAATAACTGCTTTGTTTTCATGTGCTGCAGCATGAGAACTGGCTTTGACCAGTTTTAACTGAGTCAGGCCAGTTTAACTATAACCTAATTTTTCTTTTTATTCTTCTCCTGTATAAATACACATAGGAAATTGGAATTTAACACTATGAAACCTGAGCATATTGGTTTAAAGCAAGAAATTAGTAACAAAAATAACATGAGACTGACCTTGAAATTGGCAACAAAAAATATGAAAACAAAAACAAACAAGAAAATTGCCTTGAAAAAGTGCTATTTTTTTAAAAAGTCTATCTTTCTTTAACATAATTTTAAATATATAATTCTAGTATTCATAAATATAGTTTTCCATACAATTTTCCTTATTTAAAAATAATTTTTTTAATAATTCCACCCCCAAGTTGTATGACTTTTCTTGCCAAGTTGTTTCTTGCTATGTATTCAAAAGAAATTAAATCAATTTTCTCAGGTTTCAGAGCTTTGAATGCTTGTGAGTGGCATCTGAATGCAGCAAGAATACTGATTTCGGTCCAGGTATCAAAGGGTTAAGAACACCTTACACTTACTATGTTATGGTGATGTAAATGACAGCAGAAAAAAAGTCACAGAATGGCACTGTTCTGGAAAAGATGCCTTCTTCCACCTCTGATACAACGTGTTAATGAGAATATAAACTATGGTGTAACGATATGACATTGAAAAATTAAAGAATCAAAAGCAAACTGGTTTTAAAAACTGTGTTGATGTAATAGCTTATCTAAAAGGGTTATGATTATTAGAATAAACACAGAAGGTTAGAGCGACCTGATCTGTGACCTTTCAGTTGAGTCGAAACTCACTCCAGACGTTAGCCGGGCCCTGTTCTTGGCATCCACACACAGATCACTGTCGCTGAACAAACATCACAAGGTGATACAAGTACACAGAACAAAGGAGTCTCATTCTGCATGCAAAATCAAGAAACTGGTTCGAACCAGTTTTCACGGCTCCAGATGGATGACAGCAGTCATCTCTTCTATGTCGTCTGAGGTGGTAAACAAGCTGCAATAACAGCCACGCACAGAGCGCCAGACCGATCTCTCAAACAGATCCTCTTCTCTTGTCTTAATTGCTCTGTCTCACTTACAGTAAATAGATTCAAGTAATGACTCCAGACAGATGGTGTGTGAAAGCTCCTGACGACTTGGATTAGTGAAAGGTTGCAGACAAAGAGTCCTGCTGCAAAAACTTAAGGGTTTGGAGAAAGTCTCTAATTTCAACCCCTTCAAAGCATAATTTGGGCAAAGTAAAGCTGAAATCAGTTTAATGGCACAGTGGCAGCATAAGAAGCTGCCAATAAGCTTTGAACTGCCTCCTGAAGAAGCTGATCTGCAGCGCTGTGACATAACTCCAGCCGGGGCAAATGAATGACTCATAATTGTGGGCTATAATGAGCTTAGTGTTTCTAACTTCTTGCAGAACTCCTCAGCGGCCTAAATCTTCAGTGCGTAATTCCTTCATCATCATCTGCAGGAATGGAGCCACTCATGATTTAGGGGTTTGATCTATCAGCCTGGTTATTAATGCAAAAAAAATGAGCAGGTTTAGGTGACAGTATTATTGTATTGTATTGATGTATTATTGCATGTACCAAGAGCAATGTGTCCGTCTTTTTCCTGAGTCTGAACACTAAATGAAGGAACAATGCATTAAAAAAGAAGAGGCTTCCCAGGGGAAAAATGACAGAATTGTGTCATTATCACAAATTTCTGCCTGCTCTGTAGAGGTTACTGTTTTGTGTATGGTGCGGTGCGTCTGTTCTGGCCGGCTGACAGCTGATCTGCTTATAGGCTTTACTGTAGGTGCCAGGCTGCCTGGATAAAGCAGTGGTGTGGTGTGCTCTAGTGTGCTCTCTCCAGCTCCCTCTGACTTGATCCACAGGGTTAATCTGAACAGGTTTGAAACCGGTTCTGGGGCAGGCAGCCTGGCTCAAGCACATGCAGATACTCCGTACTCACTGTTGTTGTTGAGTATGCTGATCCAGCATTAATGCTCTCTCTCTGCGTGCAGCCTGAAAGCCTTCTTGTATCAGCCCATGTTTTGAGCGGCTGTGTTGCACTGGAAAGGCTGTATTTGGTTGTGTGCATCACGGAAGTCAGCTGAAGTGTATTTATATTACAGATATTGAAAATGTCTTAATGTGTGTTATTCGCAAGCAAAAGTATGGATAGTTTGCATAAAAGAAATCATAATTTCCCCTGAGGAGAAAAGTTGGGGTCAAATATAATGGAGCTAATTTTCTAACTATTTATGCAAAATGACAAACAAGCAAAACAATGAAAACATGTACACACTAAAAATAGTTCAACAGGCACAGCAGTGCTTTGAGCTAAATAATAATTCTGCCATGCTCACAATGAACATTACAGCTGATGGGAATGTCATTAGTTTCGCAGACCAAAATACTGTACAAGCTAAAGTCTTACAGCAATCCATCCAATAGTTTTACAGTGATATATGACAGTAGGCATTGCTTCACACCCATCTCCCCCCCAGCAGCACAGATGATTTATACAATTACCACAGTTTCAAGTTGGACACCCAAGATTAGTGTCACTAATTCAGTATCTGGCCAAATGTCTCCCCTCCATAACTTTTCCTGAGTTATGCCATTGAATAATGGCCAAAAAAGAATTTTTGCAGAACATTATGATGACACAGTGAGGTTGAACTTTAACCTTTTGGATATAAAATGACATCACTTTATCATGCTGTCCTAATACAGACACAGACATTTGTGTTACATTTAGCATGTGAATTTGTGAGGTCATAGTGACATTTGGCCACCAAAACCTAATCAGTTCATCCTTGAGTTTGAGTGGATGTTAGTGCCAAATTTGAAGAAATTTCATCAAGGCATTCCTGAAATAATGCATCAATGAGAATGCAATGGACAACTTCACAATGACCTTCACCGTTGACCACCAAGACATTATAAGCTCATCCTTGAGTCTTGGGTTTCCTCAAGGCCTCAAAGAAATTTCTTCAAAGCATTCCTGAGATATCATGTTCACAAGAATGGGACACAAATTCACAAAGACCTTGACCTTTGACAGCTGAACAACAAAATGTAATTAATTCCTCCATGGCTCCAGGTGGACACTTGTGCCAAATTTGTGGGAAGTTCCTCAAGGCATTCTTGAAATATTGTGTTTACAAGAATGGGACATACATATGTATGAACAGACAGACAGGGGGACAGGATAGATGGACGGACAACTTGAAAAGTTAATGGTTCCTGCCAAGGCTGTCACTGGCATGAAGGCATAAATAAAAATGAATTATGATGGTATTAAGAGAAAAGTCAGGGGATCACCAAAGTTATAAGAATTAATCCTCTGGGACCATGAATGAAGTTTGTGCCAATCCATTCCATTTAATGAGTGAAAACTTTGACCTCTGGCAGTTCTAAAATAAAAGTCAGAGGATCTCCAGTCATTTTAAGTTGATCCTCATCCTCAGGGGACCTTGAATGTCTTTAGCAAACTTCATTGCAATCCATCAAGTAGTTATCAAAATATTTTACTATAAATCACAAATGTCAACCTCAGGGTGGTGCTAGAGGAAGTCAGGGATCTCAGAGTCAGTGTATTCATCCTCTGGCAACCACGAATGGCTGTACAAAATGTCAACAATCCATTTAAATGTTGTTGAGATGTTTCAGTCTGAACCAAAGTGATGGGCAGTCCAACAGACTAACATCGCCATCCTATAGATTAATCCTGATTAGATAGCTCAAAAAATCAATATACTACAGACACAATATACATTAAGATAACCAGTGGTAGAGGAACTCTTTTGCAGCTCTATTTTTCAGATTATTTAAACTATGAGATAAATGTACATCATATTTATTTTAGAAGGTCTACATAAGTCATACAGTTACGACTACATGATCAAACATGCTTTTAAGAGTGCCACTATTTACATTTTGTACTGCAAATGAACTTGAAAGAAACAAACATTTCGTGTTAGACGCATGTATTTTTATGCCTTTATTTATTTTTTCTTAGTTTTCATCTTTATTAAAACATTGTTAGATGGTTTGTAATTGTAGCAACCCTTACAAACACCAAGTCTGTTTTTCCTCTGTTTATGTTTGGTGGGATTTATTTTACCATTGTACATGTAGGTCATTGTTTGTTAAAGAAACATGGCAACACTGCACTAGTGACACTAAACATCGAGTTAAAGGTATGTTGTAAAATGATTTAATAATGTTTTATTTGTTCTCTCTAAGCTTGGATGTGAAGAGAAATATTGGAGAAGTTAATGTCATTCCATTACATGGCCATAGCTACCTGCAGTACTGACCCCATTCAGGACCCTCTTGCAACAGTCTCCTTTTTGTACCAGTCATACTCTCATCATGTGGGCTGCTGGTTTGCCAAAGCCTTCATCTTCACTGGCCCACTGAGCCGACATCAATAGCCAGATTAAGGGCTCTCATTACCCGCCATCACAACCTAAAACTACCAACTGCCTCCCTCTCGCTCTGATTATCACAGTGATGTTGATTATAGGCCAAGATAAATACAGCCTCTCACATCTTATCAGGAGCTGAAGTACTGAACAGAGGAGGGAGGACAAAATATACTCTTGTGACGCTCTGAGATCTTTTGTTGGTTATGCAATGCAGCACAGACATAATGATTTTGCCACTTTTTGGAAAGTCTACTCAGTTGCAGAAGACACTATGAAATGACCAAGTTTTTTCCCCTTTGCTACAATATACAGGCAAATTATATTCAGGACTGACAGACAGGAGGTGATAACTGGCATGCTGGGTCACAATGAGATTTTTAGCTCTAATATTGGTGCAACTACACAAAGTGTATTCAGCATTATGTAACAAAGTGAAATATCCACACTGGTACGACATGGATTTGGTACATGTTCCCCAGAGGAAGAACCCGGCTGACTTTTTGCCTTGTACCACAAGGCAGGATACGTCCAAAACTAGAGATGGTAACATGCTAACTTTAGTATATTAAAATACTAACATTTGTAACAAGATGAACACACATCTGAATTTAAAGCAACTTTTTATTTTTATACTGACAATAGATCACATGACTCTTTGAACTGAACTGAACTGAAATTTATTTCAAACGTAAAAAAAGGGAAGGAGAGAGTGAACATACACAAAACATACAGACATGTCTGAAAAGGAGCGAGAAGTGCGACCTTGTTTAATGCCAACCCTTTTCCATCAGTTATTGAAAAATAATTGACTTGCTTTCATTGTTAAATAATAATAATAATTGTATTTCAAAGATGTCACTCTTTGCGAACAGATCAACTTAAGATAATATATGTTGTTTTTACTCGATTCCCAGCTCACAATGGACAAAATAAATACATAAATAAACAAATAAAAATCAGTTACTTTGGCAACACTGGTCTGACCACTGAACCATGCAAATGTGGGCTAAATATGTGAAATAGATACTATGGTAGATAAATGCCTTGTATTTGAATAGCTGCCTTTCTTCTGGCGCAACAAACAGCTTTTTTGTTTTTTACCCCACAAGTGGTAAGAAGGAAGAGGAAAGTTGCATCTCTTTGTCTTCTGTAGGTGTATTACTGTGGCTTGCTAGCATGATGATTTTTGTAATCTTGATTTGAAACCACAATAGCTTCATAGCTTCAGAGATGGAAATCTTGGTCTAAAATTGGTAAGGTCTTTTGATGCATTAGCACTAAATTTGCAGAGATGATCCTAGACGATGTGTCCGACTGACTTTGGTGATCCCATTGTTTTTACTGAAATATCTTGACAACTAGCCTATTGGATTGATTGGTGTGAAATAACACGTTCATGGTCCACAGAGGATTCTTTTCAAAACCTTTAATCTCTGGATTTCTCATTTCCTGCCATCATCAGGACAAAATTTTAATTATGTGCTTGTTATATAATTTTTAATTATCTGCAAAATGAAAATCATTCATTTCAACTTCAGCTGTATTTTAATGCTGATTAGCTAACTAAGATGGTAAACATAATCTCTTCTGAACATCAGTGTGCCAGCACTGTCATTGTGAGCATATTAGCATGCTGATGTTAGCATTTCAGTCATCACTGTGCCTCATTAAAGTATTGCAGCATGGCTGTAAATTTTCTAATAGGCTACTAAATTACCAGAGGATTGCAAAAGTCTTGAAATCATCTCCACCATATCTGCTTTTTTTCAGTATCTCAAAGGTTCAGGCTCAGGCCACTCAGAGAGCCATTGTGTCTGTAAAATACTCAGTGAAAGATGCATAATGAAGTATGAGATTGAAGATATGGCTGGATTTTATTGCCCCATAACTGGAGGAAGTAAATGATGCACAACATCTCAAGTTAACAAAGCACAATTGTCTCTTTGAAAATCCCTGGCATGTCTATAAAGTTGCACGCCCTGATGAACTGACCCAAACAGCTGTTTAAGACATAAGCGCTAATGTAGAGCACAGAGGTAAACCCAGCCCTCGCCAAAGCGTGACTGCAGCAGACGGACGACGCACTCGCTCTCCCTGTGGCGTAATGCCTGACGTTTGCCCCCTCAGATATGAATCAGTTACAGAGCAATTGAGCCTTATCAGTTTCCTTTTTCTTAATCAAGTTCCTGTCTCAGTTGATGGATGCTGGGCAGCCCTGTGTGCTTGGAAGTAGCTATTGTTGTTCGTATTTCACGCTGGAACTGTGAAAATAAAAATTGGTCTGAGAGCAACACACAGAGAGACCGAGGATGTAAACAAACAGACTGCTATTGTTACTGGTCAGTCAATCTATATTGCACTGTTTACATCATCCCTATATGCATCTAATTTCTGGCAACATTTCCCTTTTTTGGGTGGCGTACAGGTTTGACAAAAATAGCTTTGGTAAATAGAACTATAGTGTGTGTGTGTGTGTGTGTGCGTGTGTGTGCGTGTGTGTGCGTGTGTGTGTGTGTATGTGTGTACATGATCATTCATAGTCATAATCATATATATATATATATATACTTTTTTTAAAGGTTTTTAAATGAATTTTCACCTCTTTTCCTTTTTTTTTTAATCTCATTGCAGTTCTTAATGCACTTCACCCTGGATACCTAGCAGTTGTAAAACAAGAACTACTAAAGTTTTCTTGCAGTCTTGAAGGTCTTTCACCCAAGTTTCATCAGTTCAGCTTAAAGGTGACATTACATCTATTTCCATGGGAAACACAAATTTATCTCAGTCACGTAAAGATCTTTTGCTTTTACCTCTGACAGACGAACAGGCAGTCTTCCTGCTGTTTAAAATGTGCGCACTTTTATCTTCAAACATGCTGCTGAGTTAAAGGAATCACTTGTTTTTTGTAGGTGGGGTTGTATTAGGTGCTTATCCATCGTCAGATGTTGTTCAGCACACTCCAAGTGAGACAAGGCAGGTAGGAGTGATGCCACAAAAGTTAAGCAATGTATTGCTGAGCTACAAAATTTATTTTAGACACCTAAAAAAGTTCCACGTAAGAAATTCAGTATCAGTTTAATTGTGTTATATTTAGAATATTTTCACTGCTTCATCTTACCTTCAGAGAGTGACCTCCATCAGTGAATTGAAGCTGTTAAATCCCTCTCTTCAGAGCCATAGTCCATTGAGAAAACCAGTAATTTAACATGGCTGAACAAAAGAGCTGCTGGTCTACGGCTGCAGACTGTTCTCACAAACTGCTTGTATGTTTTCCTACGAAAAGTAGTGCACCCAAATTCTACATAGAAGGGGTAGATGGGCTACCAAAATTTTTTTTTAAGATTATTTTTTCGGGGCATTTTCCCTATATTTATATGATAGTTGAAGAGAGACAGGAGAGGTGGGAGAGAGAGGGTGTGGTGGGGGGTGAGATGCAGCATAGGGCCACAGACCAGACTCGAATCCTCAGGTATATGGGGTGCACACTCTGCCAAGTGAGCTAGAGGTCTCCCCAAACTTTTAGTAATTTTAAGGCATGTTTTCAGCAATGTTCTTTTCCTAAACCTAACCACACTTTTATTGCCTCAACCTCTGTAATAGTGTTTTAGTTACGCAACAGAAAATTAATGAGGTAATGTTATTCATGGGGCACTAATTTATATGATATCATACAAACTGTTGTTTGTGCATTTTTGTAGGATACATATACATAACCCGTTCTATGAGAATACGTTGACTTCTGCTTTGTAAATCATGTTTTTGTCTGACTTTGGTGTTTATAAGGGCTTATTCCGATTCATAATTCACAATAACACAAAAGAAGTCCAACCGCTCCTGTTTTTTATGAGCTAAAATTACTGTTTTTGTCAATGGTGTCTGGTGACTTTGATGAGAGTATACCATAGACGCTCAGCTGAAGCCGTTATTGGCCTCCCCATCAAAAAGAGCTGTCTGTGGCGAGGCAAAGCAGTGAAAATGTTCTCAGTATAGCATACACTTAATCTGTTATTGATATTTTTCAGGGAGCTAAAGCTGGCCCCCCTCCAAAGCAGTAGGAAGACCACATACAACCCTACTTAGAGAGATCCGAACCATCCCTTCAAGGCATCATTGTGCTTCATAATAAGTGCCTGACAGCTCATCAAAGGTGTGTGCACTTATTTACACCATTCACTGTTTCTTGCTCCACCCTGTGACAGCAGGCCTATTAAATGTGGCTGTTCTGAACTGCGAGAAATAATTTTGCCTGAGACGTTTTCATATGACATCAATTCTTTTGGAGCAAAATGAACCCTTTAGCGCCCCTACAGCAGGCTGTGTGTTTGTTTAGAGGATGGTTCATGATAATTCAAAATGTTAAGTAAGTGTCTGAGAGGTTGCTGGCTTGCTCTGCCCGTGCGTGCGTGTGTGTGTGTGTGTGTGTGTAGGCTACTGTTGTTGTCGAAGGTGTGAATGCACAGCAATAATCTCATTCCTCACTATCAGCGATTTACAGTCCAGAGTCCATTCAGTCTGACAGAGCCTCCAACATTGTAAATGGCCGTACTGCACCTGCAGGGCACGCACTCACTGACCTGCTACACATTATCGGTCTGCCACATTTTACCAGCCGAACACTTTGACCTGTTTTATGATGATCACATACAGTATCTCGCAACTACTCTGTGGACACTCATAAGATTGTTATCGTTGACACACTACGCTTGGCCGGTTGAGATAGTGTCGACCCTTAGCACTGCACCATCATCCATTCATTACATCACACATTTATTGCACCTCCTGTGTTCAGTTAGCAGCTAGCCATGGTGTTCCCCTGCCTTTCCTTTCGCTTCTATAATACGATGACGCCACTAAAATATAAAATAATCTCAGTGGGAGATAAAGGTGATTTCTACATTGTAAAATAACTCAATAAAAGTGCCATGAAAATAGTCTTACAACCAGGTCAAAGGGGAAAACCCATAACCCTTTTGGGCATTAACTGGTCTGTATGCTGATACAGGGGATTTACAGTACAGTGAGGTTACAAAATTGCACACATACTGATGCCAAACCCCCAAAATAAGCAGTCAAATGCATGGATAAAACAAAGAATTGATATATAAATAGGAGCTGCTATTGTTTCTAGGCCTGCATTTCCTCCCTCTGTCGGCCATGGATCAGCTGCACCTGCAGGGCAAGAGACAGGAGGAGAGGGTGGAGGTGTAGGAGGAGGGGTTGGCAGACTGAACAGGACAAAGGGAGTGCGGGGCAGAACAATGGTAAGGCCTTGTGGTGGAACTGGAGCGAGACAGCATGTCTGCAGGGCCCCCGGCCGCCCAGCCCCAGAAGGAACCTCCAGCGCCACACAGGAAAGAGCTTTCTCCAGAGCTGACTAAAACACACACACACACACACACACACACACACACACACACACACACACACACACACACACACACACACACGCATACACACACACACCAACACACACAATACTTACACAACTTTCAAACGCACAGTGATAGAGACAAATGTGAACAATAGAGGCCCCCATCCTGACCCAGCCCTCGACATGACTATGCTGTAACTCCAGGGACTCATCTCACACAAACTCAAAGAACAGATTGTTCTGTCAGGGAGACAGTTACAACCACGGAGGTTAAGAAAGGTCAGAACATGGAGAAGAAGGTTCAGCCCTCGAGCTTACTCACTGTCTGCTTACACAGCACTAATTCTCTAAAGTGCTTGGGGTTAATACTGGTTGCAGCCAGTTTCTGTCATTGGCCTTAAGTAGAACATCTGAAATATGAAGCTGCACAGCCAGTTGGTGATCATCATACTGTAAGACAATGATGCTGAACTAGCGACCAGCGGGCCAAATCTGGCCCCCAATAGGGTGCTGGGTGCCCCACAACCATTTTGTAATTCAAGATGAAAAAAAGTGATTCAAACTGGGGATTGTTTTTGTACTTTTGGTGTACATAAGGTGCCAGAGTGCGTAAAAGAGCATCAAAATAGAGCTTGTTCATCAAAAAAAAAGTGCCCATGAAGCATCCCCCGCACCCTCCAACAGAGGTACTTGCTAAGTCCCCAGTGTCCTAAAATCCTAGAAATGTCCTCAAATTCTAGAAATGTTCTAAAATCCTAGAAGCCTCCTAAATTCCTACAAACATCCAAAATTCCTACAAACGTCCTAAAGTCTTAGAAATGTCCTAAAATCCTAGAAGCATGTATGAGGCTGCTGCAAATGACCCCTTGCCTACTGACATTTTGCAAAAGTGGCCCCCAAGCACAATGAGTTGAGTATCACTGCTGTAAGACGTGAGGACGACCAATTAGCTAACTGTTTTCCTTAAACTTCACTTGATGCTTTATGTCATATCAAATGAATAACAGAGGAACAAGATTCAAAACTGCTGATCAGTGATTTCTGACAGAGCTCTCTTTATTGAGGGTGGTTCATGGTTATACTGGCAATTATGTCAATATAGTCAAAACAAAAATTTGGTATGTATGCATATAGGGGATATGTTCTGTGTTGCAAACAGAAAGAGTTGCTCGTCCTGCAGTGTGTGTAGGCTCACCAGCAGAATATAGCCAACAGTGTAATGTTGTTAGTTAGCGTTTTAGCCATGCAAGCAACATGTGTTACACAAATTTAACAACAAATGTGCATTTTGTACAAATGTAACAAATGTTTGTTCGTCAGCAGATCTTTGGCATGGGTTTAGGTTCTATGTGGCAAAGCATCCAAGTTTTCAGAGACATGGATGTAAACTGTAGTTGGAACCCCAAGGCCTTTTCTGCCCTTTTCGGAAACAACGCAATAATGTGCTGCCATAAAAGCCTACCTAAGCAGCAGCAGTGTAAAAACATCGTTCCAAATTCGACAGAACTGAGTTTGAAAGACAGACTGAAAAAGTAACAGATAAATAAATAATAAATAATAAAGATGTAACTATTGTAACATTTTCACTGGCCTTCATGCTGCTTTCTACTGTTTATTAAGCCTGTATCTTGAGCATTCAGAACATTGAAGGTGACACACTAGTAAGACAATTGTCGACTAGCAATTGAAAAGGAGTCACTTGCCTGCTTTTCGCTGATTTTCAGCATTTAAAAAATGTACAATAATATATATACATATAATATAATATAATATATATATACATATATATTATTATATAATAATATTATCATATATACTATATAATATACAAAAATAAACTGATTTTGGGGTAGAAGTGTATGGTTTTATTGAGCACTTTGAGCTACATATTTTTGTTTTCTTTCCATAATGTGAAACCCCTTAAAACCTGAGCAAACTGGCTTGATTTCTTTGATAAACACAAGAAGTTACAAATAATGATACAATAAAGTTACCTGAAACTGACCAAAAACAAAGAAGAAAAAATGTTGAATGAAATAAAATAAAATAAAATAAAAAATAAATAGACAAAAGAGTTAAAAAAAAAAAAAAAACCACCCACCCCCAACCCCTTCAATTTACAAAAAAAAAAAAAAAAACAGAAAAGAAAAAAGGTTTTTAATAAAAGGAAAAAAAGACAAGGGTATAAACAAACAAACTAACTAACAAGCAAAAAAAAACTGCAAAAATATAAATATATAGAGAAAATAGAACAGAATGATTACAACAATAATTTTACATATTCTGGAAATTTTCCATCTTTATTATTAATGACTTCCAATAATTTCTCAATCTCTCACTTTCAAAACTCATTTTCCAGTTTCTCTCGTCACCTTTATATAATGTCTTGCAATTTCTGGAACATCTCCTGGCCATGTTCAAAAGAAATCAGCCACTTTGCTTTTAAAAGGTTTAAACGTATGTGAAAATGTCTGAATGCAGCGCAAGGAAATGTTCCAGGTTTCAAAGGGTTAAACTAGTTTAGCATGTTTACTTTTTGTTTTGAAGAACTTGCTCCAACCTTGACTCCCAAACCTCCATCCAGCCATTTAACAGACTGACTCACAGCAGTGTTTGACATTGTTTTACCAGATTTAACGTTGGTTTGTCACTCTGCTTTGTTATGGTGGAGAAAACACCATCTGAACAAACAAGGGGACCAACAGTGTTGAAATTCTGAAGAAAGTGATATTGTTGAATGGTCGGTCTGTTGTCCTTTTTGTTGAATGCTAGTAACATGAGTCACAGCTAACACAATTGAAGAATGTGAAAACATGACCTGTTTTCATGGGAAATAATTAAATCTTAAAAACACATTGAAACTCTTCCTTTTTCCTCAGAGCAACAGCGCTTCTCCCATATATGGTTCTATTTTTGATGCAAAATATAGGAGTCTACATCTGCATCTAGTTCATGTTTGTCGAAACAAAAAAGGAGCTGCAGCTACAGGACGTATTGCAGCCCGCATCGTGATCCCGAGCTGCCATGATGCTTCGGATGTTTTGCAGTGGATGAAGCGTCATGGTGTCTGTGTGGTCCCTCTGCGGGTGCCATCCAGGTGGCAGGGGTCACCGCCGACGCACATCACTGACGCAACATGTACAACTGTGTCCATGAGGCAAGTAAATAGTTGGGAGGACAAGTCCTGTGTGCACAATACACTGACTCATCCAAAAACAACAAAGACAACCAAGCTCTGCTCCCGAGCGGGAGACATCTGCACAAAGACAATCACAGACTGCAAATGTGCCAAATTCCAGAAATCCTTATATGATAGTGAGGAATGTGTTTCATTTTCATTCGGCCCTCTTTTGTGTTCCCATCATGAGCTAATCCGGATGATGCCACTACACACATGGGGGCCCTGCGGGAAAAGCTGTGAGTCAGACAGGCCGGCGCTTCAAGGAAAACCCTCTGACAATCGGTGCCCATTCTTTTCCGGCATTCTCCTTCTTCTCACACATTTGACCCTCTTTCCTGTGTGGATCTTACATCACTGTGACCCCTTGACCTTTGCTCCGTCCTGAGCGGCCGGTCAGCCAGCTGCTTTTGACATGAGGTGGAGAAAATAGGGGAGTGCTTTGAACTGAACAGTCAGTCCGCACTAGAGGAGACAACTTTGTCAGTCAGAGTTAAGGAGAAGGGTGCTCGAGTATTTTAACGGATCTGAAAGTGACACACTGAACACTCATTCAGGGCAAACTCTGTTTTCACTTTATTGTGATGACTGGATCAAGCAGTATGAGACTGTAACTGATGATTAACCTTTTGAAACCTCGGTTGGTATCACTTTTTTTGTGCTGCATTCAGACGCATTCACAAGTTTTTAAAAAACAACTGAACAACTTGGCATGACCTGTTATGCAAATTGCAAGAAATTGGTAGATTTGGAAAATAATTTTTTTTAAATCTATACATAATCATAATCTTTACATATATTACAATGGTTTCACAGAAGTATTATCATATTCAAGCTTTTTTCCCCAGGTCATTTCTTTGTTTGTTTGTGTTTTGGTGTTTTTCTTCTAACTTTTTTCCCCCTTACCTAAAGGTAATTTTCTTGTCTTTTTACATGTTTTTTTTGGGTTTTGCTATTTTTAAACTAATTTCTTCTTAAGTTGCTTATTGCCTTTTTCCATGTTTGTCAAAGAAATCCAGCCAATCTGCTCAGGTGTCAAAGACTTAAGCAGGTTCACCTAAATGAGAAAGTGTTGCAATATTAAGTTCACTAGGTTCTGACCTGAAAACTACAATATTACTCTTTTATGATAGTTATTATCAGAGAGGGAATCATTAGGCCCCAGTATGCCCATATACTCCACCTACGTTCACAGTCTGTGCCGGCATTCATGTGTTTCATGAAATAAAATAGATACTTAATCCATCTATTACCTCATGACCAATTAGCTGCAGAACTAATGATATTCCCATTAGCCTCAGCTCTACTTTGTGTTTAAGTATAATCTGCTAACGCACTAATTTAAAGGCAGTTCAAAAATATGTAAGTTTCCTCTTACCTGTAGTGCTATTTCTCAATCTAGATTTGTGTGTGTGTGTGTGTGTGTGTGTGTGTGTGTGTGTGTGCGCGTGCGTGTGTGTGTGTGTGATTTGCCGAGTGTTGGAGATATCAGCTGTAGAGATGCATCCCTTCTTTTCAGTATAATGGAACTAGATGGCACTCAGCTTGTAGAGCTCAAAGAACCAAAAATACATTTGAAAATTCAACAGCAATGTCCTTTTATAATCCACAGGTCTTGTTGTGAGCAGTTGTGAACTACAGCCATAAATCGTATCACCGCACAGAAGGAAGTGTGTATTTACTCATGGATGAGAGGCTTGTACTTGTGACAGCGTTTAGCTGAGCTGCAACATTAGCTAGTGTGTTAGCAGTAGATACATGCTTCCTTTTGTGCTTTGGTACGGCTGGTGGGTGTACTTTCATTGAAAGATATTGCAGTAAACATAAAAAAAAAAATCTGCTTAACACCAGTATGTTAGCATATTGATGTCAGCATTTAGCTCAAAACAACACTTTGCATGCCTTAGTATAGTCTCACAGAGCTGCCAGCATAACCCCACCATTCTTAAGGTGTTAAGCTAACTGTGCTATAGCTACATTAAACATAAGATCACAATCAGCAGACACTGACTGATGAAAAACAACAGCTCATTAAATCAAATTACTATTGACAGAGATCGAATGTAGAATATTCCACCAAAAAAACAAAACAAACAAAAAGCACACAAGGTAGTCTGACAAAAAACTGAACCTGTCTAAGCTTCCAGAAACACAATGCAATGTCATCAGGCTACGCTAGCCACTTACAAAATGTGCAAGTCTATTTCTAGAACTTTACTTTATCATGAACACCATATTTCTACTATTTGCAACACAGTTTTTGCAATATATAAATGACTGATAATTGTCCAGTCTTAAAATCTTTCCTCATATTTTGTACCTTTTGCGCAGTGATTTGGCATTGATAGGCTTTAACTCTTTGCAACCTAAGCAAACTGGTTTGATTTCTTTCAGAAACATGGGGAGAGGGCAATAAGCAACTTAATCAGACATGGCACAAAAAATAGCAAAAAAAAAAAAAGAAAAAAAGTTATAAGAAAAATTAAAAAATCAAAAAAAAGAAAAGAAAAAAGAATTTGGCCTAAGAAATTGCTGAATTTTTTTTTTTTTTTTAATTTTTCTCTAGCATAATTTTAAATGTGTTTTGAGTCTGAACACCCACTAACTAAAACCGTATCCCACATTATTTTGGTCACCTAAAACCCATAACAAATTCTATTAATAAATCATTGACATTTATATGAAACAGTCCAAACATAGTGAGCCTAATTTGAGCAGATGGTGGTGGTTGGCTGCCTGTAACCTCCCACACTTTTTTTAAAAAGCTTCTTAAAATAAGCAGTGTGAGCAAAAGTCCTCTCCGCATTGTCTGATAAATGGGAATATAATCATTTTAGTAACCGACTCTCCACTTTTAGATCGCTCTGATGCCTTTTCCAGCATGCTGTAGCTTGATTTATGAATAAAACAAGCTAAATATAGAATAAAGGGGAGCCTTTTGTTAATGTGAGAGCGGCCAAGTGTCACAGTCCACACGACTCATCACACAGCACGCTGACTTTATACGTCGAGAGCTGTTGATTTTACAGCAGGATCTTCCAGCTGAACGCTGACTAATCCTAAGCCTGTGTACAGCTCATGCTTAGTTCCCCATCACACAGACCTTGGTTTGAACCGGTTTGTGCTGGAATCAAGTTGACTGCCACTCCCTGCGCTGTAATCACTGATCTAGCGCCTCTCCATCTCTGTCTGTTTCCAACCCCCACTGGGTGCATTTATGAGAAAAAGGCTAATATTTAAGCTCTCAGGGAGCAGGCCAGATTTTGCTTTGGCTGTCCAAACAGGGAGAAACCATGCTGTAACCGGTTCTCTTTGTTCTGGCAAAATGATGAAGTGGATACTCCTGTAGCCACGTGATGCGCTGCATGTTTGTTAGAAGAAGAGCACAGGGACTCTGGAGCATTATGACTCCCTTATGGCTCCTCTAACCATTTCTAAATTTAAAAATATCACAAAAAGGTGCTAAATAAATATTTGTTTCCTTTGTATGTAATATAAATATCAGTATTTTTAATCAGACCTATTTTAATCATTTCTATGTCCAAACAAATTCATGTTTTTTGTAATAGTGTGTTTTCGCATGATAGTATTTTTAAATGTTTTTCTTTATCCCTTTAAAACCTGGGCAACTGGCCTGATTTCTCTCAAAAACATAGGAAGAAAGCGGTTAGCAACGTAAGAAGAAATTAGTAAAAAGTGTAGAAAAATGACCTGAACATTACCACAGTGACAAACAAACAAATACATTAAAACAGTACAGTAAAAAAATAAGTGAAATAAAATAAAGGAAATAACTTTTTAAAAAATGCCTTAAAAATATCATTATTCATTAAAATATTTTTAAATATATATTTATGATAATGTAAAATGCAGTTCTGTGAAAATATGTCTTTAGTTTAAAAAAGAATTCCAAATCTACTAATTTCTTGCATTTTGCAGGACATTTCTTGCCAAGTTGCTCATCCATGTTTTGAAAGAAATCAAACTAAACTTTGAACGGCACCTGAATGCAGCCCAAAAAAAGTGATTTCAGTTGTCAAAGGGTTAAATACTGAAGTTGTAATGTTGTACACACCATTTATTATATCGTCATTTGAATCCTTTTACTGTACCCCTGTACACACACCTCCTCCCTGTATCTTCCTCCCTCTCTGTGGTTGCTGTCCTCCAGGCGCGAGGGCTGTCTGCCTCACTGTCTGTTGACTTCAAAGCACTCGCCGTTTCTAGGGCCGATGAAAGGCAGGAAGAAGGTGGGAGAGGACAGGCTCGCGTCCAATGCAGTGCACCACTGCCAACACAGCAAAGACAGCCAAGACAATTGCCTTGAATATATATTTGTTTCTCCTTAACAATTGGATAACCCTAAAAGGGAAAAGGGGGCCAATAAAAGAAGCTGCCTGGTGTTATATACACGAGCCAAACAAAAGGGACAGCTGACAGATAAAAGAGCAGAAATAGACTCAAGATTAACAAACTGTGATACAAAGGTCAATTTAAAGGTTGGTGAACTGTGACCTCTGAAACCTCTGATAAAGGTCATTATTTAAAGGTCCAGTGTGTGGGATTTAGGGGGATGTATTGGCAGAAGTGGTATATAATATAATATAATAAGTATGTTTTGTTTAGTGCATAATCATCTAAAAATAGAATGGTTACGTTTTCGTTACCTTAGTTATGAGCCGTTTATATCTACGTAGGTAGTGGGTCCGAGTCTACGGAGATCGCCATGTTTAACACCATGAAGCCCAGAACAGACAAACACTAGGCGGGTTTCCATTAACCCTCAAACTGAGCAAATTTAAATCACAAATATGGAAACACTGCAGTTAAAAAAAACTCCCATTTATTGCCAGTTTTTACTCTCACATGTGGTGGTATTTCAGGCAATTCAAAAAAAAAAACATATTTCACAAAACTATATATATATAGACACAGAAGTATTTGTGTATTTATTTTAGATATTTTGTTATATATTTCTTTCTGTAACAATTTTAGTTATAAAGTCATGATAAGTAGAAACATAGTTCCCTGGACATTAGTTCCTTTTTAAATTTTTTTTTTATTATACTCCCCTCCTTTTTAAAAATAATTTATTGGTACAATTTCTTGCTATTTGTAGGACATTTTTTGCCAAGTTGACCATTGCCCTTTTTCCCTGTTTTAAAAATAAATCAACCCAATTTGCTTAGTTTTCAAAGAGTCAAATAGCTTGTGAAAGGTGTCTGAACTCAGCATAAGAAAACTGACGTTGACCCAGGTTTCAAAGGGTTAAATTATTAAATTAAATTATTATTATTAAATTATTGTCTTCTCTTAAAAAATGTTCAGACTTAAATCCTTTAAGGAGTTGTATGACTAATTGGAAAACATACTTGTTTACTTTTTTTCAGAGTTTGATGACTAGGCTGGTGACACTCACAAAGATTAGAAACAGATTAGCTTCATATTAAGCATACAGACATTTTGCTTCTCATATAACTCTTGGAAAGAAAGCAATTTGTAAAATTAGTGATAATTTAAACAGCTGTGAATATAAAGAAAATACACACACACCTGACTTTAAATTATTATTTGATTATTGGACACTTTCTCCATTGTCTTATATTCTATTTAAGTCCCTCCTGTCTCATCTTTAAAAGTCTTTTAGAGGATAATTTTAGACCAAAGTGTGAGTGTCTGGCAGGCTGTCTGTGGCTCGCAGTCATTTGTTTCTGGCGTCAGCTCACAATCGCTCAGTCGCAGGTGCTTGTTCACCTGAGAGCTCCACGCCTTCAGGCGACTGATACTGGAGCTTCCCATATCTGTCAGCACATGCGAGCAGCACCCACGCTCAGATGGCGTCATGCACAACAACCCAGGGAACTGGTTTGAGCCGGTAGAGGGACTATCAAAGCAAGCAGATTAGCAGGCATCCACTCAAGTGATCTGTGTGTCTGCAGCTGAGCCTACATACTGTACACACCCCAGCACTGATGAAAACACTCAGACGCACCACAAAGGTTTGGAAATTTGGGTGTAAATATGGTCGATGTTTGCAGTGATGGACGAATCATTATGAGAGGGGAGAATCAGAAGGTGAGGAAGCGAAGCGTCTAAACCCTCTAATGCCACTTAGTCATGCTCTTATCTGTAGAGCAGGGATGATTAAATAGACTCCAGCACAAACACAGTGTGCGGAGAAAGCCGTCCAACCCCCACCCCCTCCTCCCTCCCTCCCAGCCCAAACTGAGCCAAACTGGTTCTCGCTGGTCTACAGAGGCACACAGGGCTGTCAGGGAAACCCCACGGAGGTTAACCACATCCTCTCATGAGTAACTCTACTCCTTTCAACCGCCCTCTGTTGCGTCAGAACAATACAGGAAGAAATGTGCTCATCGTGTGCCATCTTTTCACGGTGAAATATAATCGTAGATTACATGAGTCAACAGTCTGAGCTGCTGCATTTCTGTAAAGTGCATCTCTTTACACATAAAGTCTAAGGCATGAGGTCAACTATAGCATCACTTTCCCAGTTTTATGGCGATTGTTTGACCTACGGGGTTTTACTTTTTATGAGCAATAAAAAGGTCACAGCTGTTGGGCAGCAGATGGCTAAGATGTTTTTTTTTTTGTTTGGTTTTTTTTTAATCATTATTTCATCTTGGATTAAAATGTATATTTTTGCAGAAATCAAATCCAATTTTGTGCCAGAATTGGAAGATTATTACATGTTTTTTCTGTATGCTGACACTGCTGTCATTTGTATATTTGAAGTCATTTAAGTCTCTTTGAGGTCATTTTTAATGTCGTAGTTGTTTTGTGTCTCTTTGTTGTCATTTTGTGTCTCTTTGTAATTATTCTGTCTTTTTTTAGTAGTTTTCTGTCTCTTTGTAGTTATTTTGAGCTTCTTTGTAGTCATTTTGTCTCTTTTTAGTATTTTTGAGTCTATTTGTAGTCGTTTCATCTCTTTTTATAGTAATTTTGAGTCTTTTTGTAGTCATTTTCTGTTCATTTGTGGTAATTTTGGGTATGTCATTGTTTTGTCTCTATAGATGTATTCTTTTTCTTCTTTTTTACAGTCCATCCTTGTGGTTTGACACCTCACTAATCCTTGAGTGATAAAAATCAACACCTGTGATGCCCTCAGTGTTTTTTTAACATAATAGAACCAGAATTTTAATCTGCCAGAACTAAAAAGGGTGATAGGGTCAATGTTGGCATCAATATCACACAAAACCATGTCAGTAACTCCAGTAATAAGGACAAACAAAGGTTCAACTTTTGTATACAATGAAATAATTTATTAAAAAATTATCAAAGGAACACATCATAAATGCATTGTGCTATAGCATTTTGTTTTTGACAATAACACATTAGTGGCCACCAATGAGTTTCATTAGTGTAGCTGAGAGACAAGGCATGTGTTCAGGACAGGCATTCATAGGCAGGTTTTTCGGCACTATAGAGTCTCATTTTGCAGCTGTGCACCACCATCAGCAGTGATGTGCACCTGTACAGGGGGCTGCTTCACAGTCAGGCATCCACAGGAATGCAGTTCAAGTGTCAGGGAAGACATAAATGCCCTTCATATTCCAAGTCAGCTCTCCGTCCGCTCCAGGCAGGACTCTCTCCGCTGTCACCTCCGTCCATGAGGCGACATCTGCGGCGTGATGCTCTCCAGGCGGCCCGCTGCACATTTCTCCTCCGCACCTGACGCTCCTTTCCAGGCGAAAGGTGATCTGCGGCGGTAAACCCAATCACATTGGGAGTGTTTTCATATTCAGCTCACACACGAGCCGAGAGATAGACACAGGCGATAGAAGACTGGTCAAACACAGTCAGCGCATCTTGAGCAGCTGCCGGACCATCCCCGCGATCTGCAGAAACTTGTCCTTCTTCCGTTGCTTCAGAGCCATCAGGGCCCGGGACGTCTCCTCCGGGTCCTGGCTGTAGGAGAAGATGCTCCTTACTCTCTCCTCCGCCTTCATGTCGCCAGTTTTCTGGAAGAGCCTCATCACCGCGTCCTGGTTGACGTTCTCGAAGATGTTGGCCACGGCCTTCTTGCGGTGCGCCGTGTCAAACTTGTTGCCGTGCACAGACGGGCTGACGCGGCGGCACTCTGAGGACACGTAGGACGACATGATGTTTCTCCGGTGGATGTCTTGCGTTTTGCTGCTCCAAAAGTGGCCCTCCAACTCGCTGAGGATGAGTTGTTAGGTGCGCACTGCTTCGCCGGAGCGGCTTGCGGCTTGAGAGGGTTCAGTGAGTGCGTACCGAAGAGCTGAGGCTGTGCGTATTTATAGGGCTGCGGTGGGAGGTTTCACTGTGCCGGGAGCGGTGACATCAGCAGTCGTGAAGCAGACAAAGGCGCCGCCTCTCTCGGGGCGCAGCACAACCAAGAGAGCGCAAAAGCTCTCTAAATACGCACGACAGTCTGACTGATGAAACCTCGTTCCAAAACATCACCAACTCCCTGACTGGTATTTGAAGTAAACAAATAGCGCACTGAGATATTAGAGTGCCATGTCAGCAGATAAAATGCACTGGATTTAAACTGTCAGCTGTCTCCAGTAAACTAGACAAAATTACTATGAAATTCTCTGGGGAATTCATTTTATTTTATTTTATTTTGAATGCGCAGTGTCACTCTTTTATCCAGGCACCTCAACCATTTCATCAGTCAAAAACAAATCAACAAAAACAAACTCTATCTCAGAGGCATGGATGGAGTGTGAGACAGCGTGCCCTATAAGCATAGACGAGCAGAAGGCCCCACCACTATATACAAGCCAGACAGACTTTAAAATTGTTCAGCCTGGTTTTGTTTTTGTTTCGCATCTCTTTGTAGTCATTATTCATGTCTCTTTGTGTTCATTTTGAGTTTCTTTGCATTAGCTTTGCATCGCCGTAGTTTTTTTGTGCCTCTTTGAGGTCATTTTAAATATTTTGTTGACATTTTGAGTAGCCCAATTTGTTGTCTTTTAGGGTTTGTGCCTCTTTATGGTCATTTGAGTCTCTTTGTAGTCATCTTGAGTTTTCTTTGTGGTTGCTTGTTCCTGTTTTTAGTCATTTCGGTCTTTTTGTAGACACTTAGTGTCTCTGTGTAGTTATTTTGTGGCTCTTTGTAGTGGTTTTGTGTCTCTTTATGGTCATTTTAGTCTCTGTAGTCAACTTTAGTTTCTTTTGTAGTTATTTGTGCCTCTTTTTATTGATTTTGAGTCTCATTGTAGTTGTTTAGGCCTATTTGTTGTCATTTTGAGTCCTTTTGTTGTCACTTTGTTAACATTTGTGTATTTTTACAGTTGTTCTGTGTCTCTTGTTGGTCTTTTTGTGTCTTTTTATGGTCTTTTGGCATGTCTTTCCTTATTAGTACGTGTATCTTCAAGTGACGGTTCTCCATTCACACTCAGAAGTGGTCTGTGATATGATGGACACATGGACTTTGTTTGAAACCATGTTGAAGAAAAATACAGAAATATCACAGTGTAAAAACAATTCATTACGAGTAAAAGGTTTGCATAAAAAATGTACTGATATATCATAAAAGTACAGAAGTATTATCAGCAAAGTGTAGTTAAATTACCAAACTCTTCATGGAGAAGATTGGCTCCTGTATGTGTTTACTGTATGAATTAATACATATTATATTTTTGGACTTTTATGTGTGATGTGTTTATGTGTAAGCAGACTTTTGTTGTTGCAGTTGGTGTTACATATAAGTACTGTATTGACTGTTCAGTGTGCCGATCTTAGCTTCATAGGCTACAAAATAAACTCAGCTGTAAAGTAAGCACCTATAGCCATGTAAGTGAAATCAGTGGAGATAAGAAAACAAAGTGCAAGTACAGTTTACAGGTAAATACGCTTTGTTACTTTCCACTACTGGTCTTTAATGTATTTATGGTATATCTGTATAATGTATGATATGCTGTTTTAACCAGGGACGTGATATTTGTAGGACGCAGATACGACAATCAAGGCATGATATCTGGGCTCATCTGAGTCATTTGTGCCTTTTGATTTGTTAATCTTTTCCATTAAAAAGCACGCTATCAGTTTGTAAACCTGGATTAAGCCAAATCAAACTGTTAGTCTGTTCTCTAACAGAGAGAAGTGTTTACAGAGTGAGTGGTCTTTTCCTATTGGGACTTCCATGGAGCTCTGACGTAAATGTAGTTTTTATACCTACTGTTGTAATGTAGTTTTTTATACACAACACCCACAGTGTTCAAACTACCATCTATTTTTGACATCTTATTTTGGAAGTGAGATTTACACTAATTAACTTGAGATTTGGGTATTATTTAGTCACTAAAAGTGTGTTTTTACCATTTCTAAAATTGCGACAGACGATTATATCTCCCTTTTCCAGTGCTAAAAATATGTGGTTTGCATTTTGGCCTTCAGCCAGGAGGGTCACTGAGTTGTGTTTACAAGTTGAGTCGACCCGTGGCCCATGCAGCCTGGCTGATTTGGGATGATAAGGCTGCAAGGCGTTCCCCCTTAAGAGGCAACTCAGCTCATAAACAACAAAAAGTGTCACTCTCATGTTGGTGAGGCTCTCCTAAAAAACTGTCCCCTCTACAAGTGTCCCCACAGCCTATAGTCCCTTATATGGAAAAAAAGTCAGTAGTGATAAATGACTCAGGAAGTGCATTTGTTCCTCTGCAGAATGGAGCTCATGCATGGTATGCCCGGCATGTGGCATTGACTTTGTGTGCTGACTTGAACAATAAAGAACCTTGCTGAGTCTGAAGTGAAACAAAACCCAGATCCTCACTAACAGCTTCCAGGTCTGTGAGAACAATGTGTCGCCACAGGATACCTGTCTGTATCGAGCTGGCGTGGCAATTATGACTGGAGTCAGACAAATCTCACTTCCACACAAAAAAAAAAAAAAGTGTCGACTGGTGGAAACGGCATATTTATGACCCCGAAGTCGTCCCGGCAGCACGAGAGACGAGCAATGCACAATGAGATCTCAGCAGACGGAAACTGGAGCCTTGAGCTGCTGACCCTGTTCTCCTGCCCACACCAAGCATTCACGCTTTATCATAACAAAAGAGACACTAAATTTAAACGGGAGGTCAAAGTCCTGTCCTCTTTTTCTCCATTGGGAGGGATCCTCAGGAGATGGTACTCCCTTTTGTATCCCTTATAGATAAGATCCTTCTACAAATGTTTACCATTTGGCTCAAATGACATAACCACACTCCCAAAATGTCCCAAAAATAGAGTCCAGGTCACAGATAAGAAAAGCAGGCAGCATGTTGAGACCTGCACCAACTTTGAGGAGACCTCTTGATTAAGTAACGTGGTCAATGTTCAGCGTTATCTATCTAGACCGAATCAGCATCATCGTCGTATGTATTTTATGGGTGTACTGTACTTTAAGTAATAAAATGTGATAGCACATGTGTCTGAAACCACCTTTAGAATTGTTTTTCTCTGGCATGAGATGTCTTGAGATACAAGAAGGTGTTCCTCGGTAGCAAAATCCTTCAGCTTAAAATTAAGAATGGATTTGGAAATGCTCTGAATTCAATTGTATGTTTTGCAAAACTATTTGGGAAGACAACAGGAAGGTTACATAATGCAACAGGTAGACAGACATAAATAGTTTTACAGCCGCTGTTTGATATGGAGTCCAACATCAACTGAGCCAATATTCTCTATCTATAAGGAAGTCCTGTCACACCTAGGCCATGTCCACATGGACAAGGATGTACTCGAAAGCATAGATTTTGCTATGCATTTTGACCTCTTCACCACAAACAAACTTCATTTTAGGTCATTAAAAACAGCTTTTTGTAAAACTCCTTCCAGGGTGAAGTTTTGTAACATCAGTGTGTGTATTATCTCCTCTGTGGGGTGAC
This sequence comes from Plectropomus leopardus, assembly GCF_008729295.1. Classification (NCBI taxonomy): domain Eukaryota; kingdom Metazoa; phylum Chordata; class Actinopteri; order Perciformes; family Serranidae; genus Plectropomus; species Plectropomus leopardus. The sequence goes on from NC_056468.1 coordinate 5,588,802, forward strand.
ACAAATTAGGTGACATTTCGTGCAGGACATCAAGTTTTTTCAAATTTATACCGAAGGGTAAATTTGTTGTACAGACAGGAAATTCAGCAATCTAAGGCAAGACATCACAATAATAGAGCTTTAAACAACATAAAAACAAGAATCGTCTAGTATAAAATAGTATCATGGTCAAAATAGTGCTGGCCCTAACCTGCTTATAGGACTTTTTCATGTTTACACATAAATGCGCAGATGCTCTTCCACTACATTAAGTAACAGATGCATCAGGATGTGCTGCCGAGGTCACTGCTTCAGGTAACCATCTGGAGATAGCTTTTTTTTTTTTTAGAGGCTTCTGATTAGTCAACAACTTCTTTTATAGGGATTTTTTTTTACAACAGTGCTTTTGTTGACTTTTTTTTTGACAACAAAGGAAGGAAAAGACAGATTTTTTAAAAGTATGTTCATAAGTGTTGAAAAGGCCCTGGCTGAACAGTGTGAGACCCAAAGCTGATACAAGGACAAGACAATTTGTTTCCTAGCAGAGCCTCAAAGTATAAAGATCGAGGAAGTCTGTGATTTTTGGTGGTGGATGGGTTTAACAAATGCAGACTTTCGCCCAAGTCACACACATACAGAACTGCGCCGACACATCGATATTTAAATCCCTCCTAAAAACTCACCTTTTTAAACAAGCTTTCAATGTGTGATTCTTCAGGTGTTTGTCTATTGTTTTGATTACTGTTTATTAGTCTGCTTATGTAATTTTGTTTATATTGCTTTTTACTTCTGTACAGCGTCTTTGAGTTCCTTTTAAAAGCACTTTATAAATGAAATGTATTATTATTATTATTATTATTATTAAAAGTTGAATCATTACTAAATAACCTCAACTTGTCCTCTCAAATCCAGTAAACTTAAAATTTTAAGGCAGCCCATAAACAAACTTTATTTAAGTTAAATACTTTATTATTACAGTGTAAGCACTTATTTTAATTTTATATATATTCAACATGTCTATTCAATTTTTTAAAATCCTTAAGCCATGTCTTGTAATAGTATCCATCCTGTGACCTAGAAATTACACGAAACTTTTGTTGCTTTCATGTACCAACCCTTTCTTTAAAAAACACTCTGTAAGAACTTCAAAAACACATGAAGTGACAACCAGGAGACAGTTAGCTGTGAAACTGTCCTGCACACAACCCCTCATGAAACTTGTTTTTACTCTTCAGTTTTTGTAAACAAGATAAAGTCATTGAGCTGCAAGGCTCCTTTAAAGTCTTGGGACAGAACCAGGCAAGCCTTGTCCCCCCTTTTCCAGGCTGTATGCTAAACTAAATCTGTTGCTAATCTAAAGGTGATCTGTTGGCTGTAGCTTTATATATAAAATGGTATTAGTCTTCTTAAGTGTATTTTCTAAAAGTCAGACTATTCCTCCAAAGGCAGCAGAATGATCATTACAACCTGACCGGAGCTGATAGGGAAACCATTGAACAAACAGTGATGCTTGTTGAAACACTACGTGATATACAAAGACAAACATTTGTACTCATGCAGTTCTCTGTAATACGGAGATACTGAAGGACTGATCTCACGTTGTTTGGTGTTTGCTTTTCTCTCAAATGGACGTGCTGTGTTTTGGTAGTGCTTCAATCGCTCTTGTGTAATCGGTACGTGTCCCAGATATCGAGACAATTTCAACGAACACATGAGGCAAGCAGAAACAGCTTTATCAGGGGATGATTCTGCTGAGACTTTGACCTTTGACTTCACAGTCATGTGTGTTTAAAACCCACCAGAAAATACATAATGCCACTGATAATTTGCTTATTATTAGGATTGAGAGGAAGATATTATTCGATACATTAGAAGCAAATCTATGGCTCCTACTGAACTATTTAAGTAGAGTCAAAGTGAAACTGTGTGCCAGAGGTATAAAGAAACTAACAGCTGTTTCAAGATTCAATAGCAGTAAACAGAATTAAATGACTCACGGCATCTTGCACGAAATTCCACACTTATAACGGTGAATAATGAATCCCCGCGGGCTTTGTGTTTACAGTAAGAGAATGCATTTCTTGAATCGGCCTGTGTTTATATCCGACTGCAGAACCTTACCGGAATCAGTTGCTGGCAGCAAACACCCAGCATGTCTGTTTAGCAACAGGCTGCTTATGTAACATGAGCACATGAAGGAAGGACATTTGGGGAGTGCGAGTCTCTAGGGGGCAAGTGTTCTCATGTGTGTATTACAGGAACAATGAACACAGCTTCTTGTAGTGCAAAGTGTGGTAGAAAGGCTGGTTCTGGAGACTTTTAGAATGGTGGCACATGGGTTAAGCACCTAAAAACATCACTCAAATTTTACCAGCACTGTTGGTGTCATGTCTGATTGCCATTAATTCTTTAACGTTCTGTGCAGTTTTGAAGATTTTGGTTTAGAGGCTTTTATTGGATATTTTTCATGGCAGAAAGTGCTGCTCTGTTATAGTCACTCCCCGGCTGCAGGTACACTGCTACATATAGCAACATGCTAACATCAGGAAAACATGGAATCTTGATGGCAGATACGTTCTCCCTAAATGTTTAACATATTCCTGTTGGATCATATGCTGTTGTAAAGATATTTGGTTTATAGGCTTTTATTGGGTCATTGCTACATGAAGCAACATGCTAACATTGGGGAAACATGTCACCTTGGTTGTGGATGTTGTAAAGTTCCCCTGCTGGAACATGTCCAGTTCTGAAGATTTTCATTCATAAGCTTTTATTGGTGATTTTTCACTGTAGAATGTGCTGCTATACTCTCTTGCAGTCATTCCACATCTGCAAGTTCACTGCCACATGTGGCTACATGCTAACATTGGGAAAACATGTTATCTTGGATTTGGGTGTTGGTTATTTGTCCCTGATTTCGGATCATATTCCTACTGGATCCGGTTGTGAAGATTTTTGTTTAGAGGCTTTTATTGGTGATTTTTCACAATAGAGAGTGATTCCCTGGCTGCAAGTCCATCGCTACATATAGCTCCATGCTAACATTGGGGAACAATGTTACAGTCATTTCTTGGATGCAAGTTTACTGCTACATGTAGCTACATGCTAACATCAGGGAAACATGTGATCTTGGCCGCTAGTGTTGTTCATTTCTCCCTGATTTCTGATTATATTCCTGCTGGAACCTGTCCAGTTGTGAAGATTTTGGGTTTTTTTCAGTGATTTTTCCACAGTAAATAGTTCCGCTATGCTCTGTTATAGTAATAACCTCCTATTTGGTGATGGTGTGGAGACACTGAGTTGTTGCCAATCAGTGTTGCCAACTATTTTAACACTGGTCAATTCTGACTCACTAAAACAGCAGTATAAGGGGAGAATTTGATGTGAAATTAAGGGTATTGTGCAAGCAGGGGGGGAAGTAAAGGCAATAAAGAAGCGGCCCAATTATGGTGAATAATAACAGAAAATAATAGTTGCAAAATGCTTATCAGGAACAGATTTCCCAGAAAAGGGTCAACTGTGTAATATTTACTTGAAGTACATCGTGACACATAGCAAGCAGACTGTAAACCCAACATGGCTCAGGTTTTCCTACAAGGTAATTATCAGACAAACTTGAAAAAAATCACTTAATTCAACATAATGCATGAATTATATGGCTGCCTCATTAAGTATTCCTCTTTTGTTTTTATGTGTTTCTCATTTCGTACATAGAATAGGGTTAACATGAGTGGCGTCTCAAGTTAATTGTTTTGAAACCTGCACAAAGCCTTCAGCGGAATCACCGAGGTTTTTTTTAATGAGGCAGATAGGAGTGGTACATATTTCACAACCTGCTAGGGTGAGCAGCATCAGCGCCACAATGGACTGAGCGGTAACACTTGCACGCAAAGCCGAGTTCATGTTTCCTCTTTCCTCTGCTCCTCCCTCTCTCACTTGATCCACCCCCCTCTGCTCCCCTCCACCCAGGGATCGGTCTGTGCATGCAGATTAAATGACTGAGCGCTGAACCCACCAAGGCAAGGCACCATTACACTGAACCAGCTCAATCCGGCTATCGCCGCTCGGTTCATGGCTGGCTGGGCCGCAGGGGCCCAAGGGCAAATCTACTGTACATCTGTCCACACGATGCTCCCCAGTCAGGCTCCTGATCTGTGCCTGCACGTCCAGGCCCTGCTGGATCAGGTGGATCATATTAAGGTCAATGGTCTATAGGGTGATAGAGGAAGGGGAGAATGGGGTCATCACACTTTTCACTTTCATTTGAATCCCTGTTTTAATGGGGAAAAAATAGAGGCAGTATTTGGTAAATATTTGAAAGAGTTTAATTTTCTCTGTTCTACTTTTCACAAAAAAGCTGTACACAAAAGCTATACACTGCTGAAGTGTTTAGCAGAGGGAAGTTAAATTCATTTAGCATCTTGGAACAATAAAACTCAATAAAAAAGCTTACAGTAGCTAAGGCTACACAACAGCTAACCTCAGACATGCTCACAGACACCTCCCAGTAGTTGCCAAAAACTTGCTTTGCTGCCAGTATGAATAGTTTTGATGTGAAATTTCAGCAAGTTAGTATTTGTGTCACTTATTCATCATGCTCCCAGTGTATGAAGTCCTTAAGTATTTCATTTCATTTCAAGATTTAATTGTGATAGACATATATTGTTTTAAAATTAATTTTTAAATTGCCGGTAGAGTTGTGATTGGCACGAGATGTTACTGAGATATTACTGCGGTTACATATGTCCAACTTACAAGAAAGCTCTCAGGAATTGATATGGTAATTACAGTTCAGTGCGTCCAAAATATACACACTGTTTATTCACACCAGAAAATGGTAATTCACATATTGAGCATGTGGTGCATGTATCCTAGGGGTGGGGGAAAAAAATCAATTCACATAAGAATCTCAATTCTCGTTTTAAACGATTCGGAATCGATTCAAAAATCGCAAACATCGATTATAGACTATATTTACTAAATACCCCCATAATAATAATGAGACAAGGGTAAATCAGGAGACAGTCTAACAAGCAGGAGGGCCTGATATGAATGCAAACTCTGTGTTCACTCTGTGTTGTAATTATCAACTATAATAATTACAATGTTAATTTTTCACTTTCTGATTCCTAACACTTGGGAGAAAGGTTTTCTACCACAGAGAAGCTTGTACATAATAAAACCTCCATAATTTCATACGCACTTTGCTTTCATAACATAATACGCCACTGGCAAAACATACTGGAGTAGATCCTGAAATTACACCTCCTATATTTTGAATCGGGAATTGATTTTGAATTGGAAATCATTTTGAATTGTGAATCGATTCTGAATTGAAATGTGACCCCGAGAATCGAAATCGAATTGAATCGTGAGATAGAGTTGGACACAGCATAGGTCTTGTTTTTGAGTTGTCTCAGTCTGAACTAATTCTCTGCAACATGTAAAACAGAGCTAAGTGCAACGTGTGCTGTAAATTAGTGATATAGATACACTCATGATAACAAATCTTGGAGCCTTAATGGCTTCAAGTACTATTTACACAACAGGAATACTATAAAACCCCCATGCCCATGTGCACTGTTACAGTTTCTGTTTATCATTCGCTGAGTCTGCAGAGCAGAGATGCACAGTGCAGCTCTGTTCACTCGTGGTGAGGTAACCCTGGATGCACTGCTGTCGACAGCTTAGCAGGAGCTCAGATGCCTTACCGTCTCCGTGGCGATACAATGGAGGGCAACAAGAGAGCCAGTGGGTGGAGGTGGAACGAGGACGTTGTGAGTTGACTGGGTCACCATAACACTGCACCAGCAAACAAGCAGTGACTCAGTGTGTTTGAGACACTGTAACATCCTGTTAGTAGAGGCACAAACAGTCTCTATGGAGCCTGGGTGAGTCTCAGGCTCTGCTGAGTGATCTGGAAAAGGTGACAGTATAATTATGTTGTATTAAACTCTTTGAAACCTGGGAAAATTGACTTTGAAATAAAGTATTAACAAAGACTTTGAAAACTGTCTTTCAACAACCCCCCAAATTACTCCAAAAATGGTAAATTAATTAGTAAAAAGAACAAAAACAAAAACCTGAAAATGAGCAAAAATAAATAAATAAATAAATAATATATAAATGAATGAATGAATGAATAACTAAATAAAAGGAAATTACCTGGAAAAGTGCTTCAAAATTCTAATAGTTCTTTATTTTTAAATATAATTGCGATATTGCTAGCAACTAACTAACTAATTTGCAAGTCATTTCTTGCCAAGTTGTTTGTTGCCTTTTTTTTCGCCATATTTTGAAAGAACTCAAACCCATTTGCTCCGTGCTCGAAGGTTGGCATACTTGTAAAAGGCATTGAATGCAGCACAAGAAAACTGATGTCGATCCAGTTATCAAAGGGTTAATATTCCCGAATTAGGTGTGTAGGCGGTCATTTATAGCCTGTCAGTTATACACAGTTTGCTTTGTAAAATACATCAGTGAACTGAAAAAAACTGTAAGCTCATATTTCCCTATCATTTTAACCCCTTCACCCCTACTTTTATATATGCTTCAGTTCTTCATCAGATCGCGGTTTCTGTTGGCTGATTCACACAGACACTGGAAGATTTCCAGTACATCCACAGTCTTGTACTCATCTGCCGGTACATAAATGGACGGATGTGAGATGGTCAAATGTGCTGACCCCACATCCAGTTAACAGTATAACAGAGAACCACATGAATTGATGGCATTTGGTCCAGCGCCAGGTAAAGGAAAGTGCTGGAGCCGGCCGACAGCAGGCCCATTGTTCATCCTAGCGGGAGGGCAAGGTCACATCTGAGAGACCGGTGGGAGGAACATGCAAGTCTAAACTGATGTACAAGTAATCTGTGGCCGGAGTCTTGATTAATCTGAGAGAATGAACCCTTTGACAGGAAATGTCGTGCTGAGGGTATTCGCGTGTCAAGTCTTAGGTTTGGATTGCTTTTTAGATAAAGGCTAAATGAGGACGATGCTAACAGAAGTTTAGGGGTGGAAGGTTTGAAAAATATTTAGTTCAAACACAGTTTTTTTTCAACTGTATTCTAAACACCTATAGGTGTTTAAGTATACTGAAAGGAACAGTTTGATATATTGGGAAATTCATGCACAGAAATAGGTTAGAAGACAATCTTCTCGTTCATTTCTTGCCAAGAAAACCAATAAGTTTATTTCCCCGAATTATCTATTTCCATTTAATTAAACTGTACATCCCTAATTTTAAACCTGGACCCTGTTTTTCCATGGTTTTATGTCTAAGTGACTAAAGAGAAGATTTTTTTTAAATTGGTCCAGTTTTGTGTGAAACTGCTGCAGTCAGCTGTGACGAAACTGGTTGCAATGTTAGCACCATCAATTTGCGTTCACCAAAAGTGGTTGTTTTTGCCACTGATGGGCTCAAATGATTATTTTCAGTGTTTAACAGCTTATGTGAAGGATCCCTACAGAGATGGACCTTTTTGTTAAAGAGTAAGCAATTCTTGTTGCTTCACCTGCCATAGCTAAACACACCAGACTCAATTTAAAAAAACTAAGGAGCACCTAACGCTTATTTTTTTTAGCGATTAATGTATCGATTATTTTTTTATTGATCTAACAATTACAGGATTAATATAACAATGAATTTACAGAAAATAAAATTTTAAAACTTGTCATACACTGCAGGGCATTATTCCCCAACAAAAAATAGCCCAGTCTTACCTGGTAATCTGTGTTTTACAGTCTGATATAAAGTCTCTCCAAAATAAAATTAATGCAAGAGCTTGTTCCACTCAAGTAAAAGGAATGTAGTGCAATCTACATTTAGCAATCCAACAGCAAAATAAATAAAACAATGTAAAATTCACATACTTTCAGGAGGAGTAACAAAACAGTTACTCTTTGTTACAGTAACAAACCTCAAATCTAGCAGTCCAACAAAACATCTTACAGTAAAATTAGTGCAATTTGAATAACACTACAACTTTACTCTAACAGAAATAATTATAACTAGTACATTCTTTCTGCATCAAAATAGACCAGCCTTAACTGGGCCTTAAGGCATACAGCTGCCTGCTGATATGAGTGCTGTATTTTCATATTTATAAGCACATATTCCACTCATTTATGAAGTTATAGAAGCTCCTGCACAGTTGACAACCACGTCCTGTAAATGTTTCAAAATAAAATGCATTGTATCAGCAACTGATGGTATTCTGTCCACAGAGACACAGTCATCGGGCTTTTGTTTTGAAAGGGAAGCAAGGAAGTTGAGGTAAAACAAACATCTTTGTATTTCCTCATCTCTGTGACAGACAGAGACTTTAAACTGCAGTATAAAGTGGTACTGAGTCAACAAACACGAGCGTTACGCGTAAAAACACGGCTAGCCACCGTTTCTGTAGATGTGCTGCAGCTGACACGCAGCTCAGAGGCCTGACAAGCGCTGCTCGGGCGAGCAGTGTGCACGCTCTAACTTGATACATGAGCACCGAAACAAAAAAACAACACGCTGGGCGCTGCGCACACTCTCATTACGCATACTATGTGAAACAGTGTAACACTACATGAATCGACGTATTCATGTAATCGATTATGTCGATTACGTGAATCGACGTATTCGATTACGTCGACGCGTCGCCCTAGCCCTAAAAAAAAAAAACAGTAACTCAAGCATGTACAGAACCAACATATATGCAATAGGACGCAATACGTTGCTGTCTGTGAGCTTTACTTGAGGAGAAAACGCATTTGGTAGTTTTTATTTTTTTTTCAAATAATAATTAATCGACTGTTAATTTTACCAATAATAACTTACTGAATGTGCTTACAGTTTGTAACCCTTATAGGGATCCTTTCCATAATGTTGCAGACACTTGCAATAACAACCTGAGTCTGTCAGTGCCGTAACCAAGCATTTATAGTGGACATAAATTGACAGAGCTCAGTTGCCCCAAGAGATTACATACAGACTCTTTTGCCATTGCCTCTAAAAATGCTGTTCCGATTAGTCACTTAGACACAAAAACATGGGAAAATATGGTCCAGACTGAATAGTACCAAAGTTGCCCTTTAAAGTGTCAAACCAAAAATGCTTGACAAAGGAAATACAGACCAGACTATGAACAATTTAAAAAAAAAAGAAGAAATCATGTTAATTTGGCCTTTTTGACTGTAATATGTGTTTTTCTGAAATGTAGTAAAGAGATTAAACAAGTGTGCCTTCTACTAGGTGTCCAAATTACAAGAAGGTAATGGCACTTCTTTGCTGCCACATATGTCAACCCAAACCAGACACATGGGAACCATGAAACTGACTCATCCCTTTTTTAAGAGGCATGACCGACAGTCTGAGACACTCTCAGTCACACAATTAGACTGCTGCAGAAACAGGGAGGAAAACGCCACTTATGCAAAATAAACCACTTCTCATTTACGGTTATTAGACATTTATTAGACTGTAGTGAGACAGACTAGGAGATTGGAAGCAGCTTTAAGAGACTCTTCCTGGCAGACAACCCTGCTGTCTGAGCAGGAAAATGAAACAAACAGCTCACAGTGCAAGAGTAATATGATGATCTATAAACATTAACCCTCTGGAACAACAACACTTTTCTTGTGCTGATTTCAGACGCCTTTCACAAATATTTAAACCTGTGAACGCAGAACAAGTTTGTGCACTTTCATTCAAAAACATGGGGAAATGCTCAACACTATTCAAGAAATCAGTAGATTTAGAAAATTATTTCTAAAAAGCTATAAGGAAAATGTCTTGGAAAAACAAAACAAAGGAAAAGTGATTATGGTACAAGATTATTATTGTTTTTAAGAGCTTTTTCCAGGTCTTTTCCCTTTTATTATTTATTTATTTTATATTATTTATATGATTTTCATTTCAATTTAGTTTATTTATTTATAATTTTCAGGTAATTTTCTTGATTTTAAAAAAATATAATAATTTTCTGCTAATTTCTGGGCCATTTCTTCCTCCATTGCTTATTTCTCTCTTCCCATGATTTTGAAGGAAACCAAGCCAATTGGCTTAGGTTTCAGAAGGTTGAAAAACCAAGAAAAAATATTATACATTGCTCATGAAACAGATTAAGAGGAAGCCTATCAGCTGGTCTTTAAGGAAATTTGATGAGCTCAGGGAGGTTTAATGATGCTTACTGTGGTGGTTGGAGGTGGAACTGAGAGCTCGCCTAGTTTCAGTTGCAGGCTGGTTCAAACCGGTCTGCTAGTGAGAGAAATCTCGTGGATGAGTAAACTCACCACTAGGGTGTATTATATCCATGGCAGGTAATAGAGTAGAACAATGGGGAGAAACGAAATCTCTTATCTGAGCTCCGGCCTCTTGATCTCACATGAAACGCATCTTAAAATATGTGACAACAACAACAAAGAAGGCAGAGAGGGAGGTGACAGGAGTGGAGGTGAAAGATAACTAGTAAATCACCGAAATTAGGTCAACAGTCACTCCATATCTGCAGGCATTAGGGGACCACTCAGCATGCACACTGCAATACTTATGGAGTCATAAGGTTCAGAATTTGGTATTAAGGGACTGCTGATCATAAGTCGGTGTTCTGCAGTAGAAGGGACAGCAGGGCAGGCATCATCCCCCATGCTCCACTTTGGGCAGCGGCACGTGGCGTAAATAAATAACAGCCATGTGTGCGCGCTAATGCAGCCCGAGATCTTCAAGCTGGCAGCAGCATCTCTCCAGCTACAAAAAAACCCATCACTTCTTCTGACACGTGTATTGTTATTATTATACAGCTATTCTTGGAATGATTGCACAAAAGATGAGGAATGCATACAAAACAAACCGAGAACTGCTCAACCATATGTCATCAGTATACAGACTTTCAAACATTTAAGAGTGGCTGATGCCAGAGGGGGGAGATTTGTTGCAGAGACTGGGTAGTTTGTATGTGAACATGACAAAACAAAGGAAAACAAAAAAAGATGGATCTGTGCACGCAGCCTGTGTGGTGTTACAATGTCCCTAACCAGAACATGCTGTTATGGAAGAGTTTCATTTGTAATATTCAGCATTACATCATAATGAGAAGTGTGTGTTTTGATGTGCAAAATAGCCTTTACACTTCTATTAAATTTCCATTTGTTTGTTTTTTCTGAGTTTGTTTTGGAGGCTCTATCGCAGCGCAAATTCAGTGTTGGATGACAAGTGCTCAGAGCATTACTTCTCTAAGCTCTAAGCTGTAAGACCTGCTTTTCATGTTATTTGCCGCTTAACCGTCCAGAGCAGCTTTCATCGGTGGAGCAATGACAGATGACATTGCAATATTTTTTTGAACATAAACAAGCAAAAATGATCAGGTCATATCATCAGCATAGAGGCAAATTTGCTCCTGATTTTTCCCCTGATGTGTTTTTATATTCAATGTAACTTGCAGCAATAGAAATGTAACAAAGTCTAGTACAGTACACTTTTGAGGTACTTTACTGAAGTATTTCTACGTTGCGTTTTAAATTCCACTAAACAGATAAATATTCGACTTATAACAGAACGGTTTTTAGAATATGATGCTCAATAATTATGCATATAATAGTATAATAATAATTGCATTTAACTACCCACCAGCCTTGGATGGATAACTACGCCTGAGCAAAGGGCCATGCAGGGGCCAAGTGTGCCAGCCCCCGACGAGCCCAGGCCCATTGTCTCATAGTCCACCCATGCCACCAGCAGTACTGTAAACATACTTACTTACGTAAATACTTTTACTGAAGTACTACATTTAGTTACACTGTTGGAAAGTGTACTTAACTTCAATATATTCCATTTATTCCATTTTATTACATTTAAGTAATGTGTAAATATGAGACTTTTTTACTCCACACAACAGCCTCAGTTACTAGTTTCTTATCATATAAAAGATGAACAGATAATAGGATCATTACAAAGTCACGGTCCTGCACCTCCACACAGGTGTTTGCTGTTACTGTGGCGGGTTACGTTTGGTCAGATTTGAGTTATGCAACAATATGCTGGGGTTTATGTGATGTCACTATGACTGGCTGTATTACAGTAACAAGAATTATTACGGTTTAAAGATAATGAATGTTGACACTGTTGTCAGTTATTTTGGAGCCAGAAGTGTCCATATTTGGATGAGAGGGTAGAGCTCTGGAGGAGGAAGGAGTGGAGCTGACTGAGAGATGAGGACACTATCCTCAGACAAGCCTTTTTTTTCTTTTTACACTAAGCTGTAAACATGTTTATTTCTGCTGTAAACTGAAGCGTTTTAACATGGGGGTCTATGGGGATTGACTGCTCTCTGAGGCACCCCCAAGTGGTTATTAGAGAACTGCATTTTTTGGCATTTATGTGTTGGCTCAAGTTTTAAGGACTGGATGTCACTTGGGTTTAGCACGTCAACAACAGAGTGAGAGAGATTACAACCAGTAAAATAACTAAAACAACTGGGAGTTTAGACCTCACCTATTTTAGGTGAGTCAGTTTAATTATAATAACCTACTAACTAAATTCTGAAAACTTATAACTTTTTATCTTGTTTTACGAAATAATCAATTCTGCACAAATTACAAATTACAATTATAAATAAACAAATTATTTTCTACTTTTACTCAGTTATGATTTTTGATAAAGGTCTTTGATGCCTGTACTATATTTTACTGGTAGTACATCTGTATTCTGTGCAAGATTTTTACTTACAATAGAGTATTTTTATGTCATGTTTGTTTTTTTGTTTTGTTTTTTATGGTTTTTCTTAAAAATAGATTTAAAACCCAATCACCGGATGAAAATGTTTGCATTGTTAGATTCTGCTAACGTCGAATATGTTACATTTGCATAAGAACTGACTTTGTCTACAGAAGGTGGAAGAAATGGTGAATGGTGTGTCACCTAGGTAGGATGCCTGCTAAGCTGCAGACCACTGTTTGAGGGCCATCACTGCTTCTCTTGCAGGGTTCCTGTAGTTTAAGGCAAAGTAGAGGTTTTTTAATGCCACTAGAAATTCAGTCATAGATTATCTATGTCAAATGTTGATAAAACAACCCTTTTTTGAGTGGAACACATGGAACATACTGGAAGTATTATGTTATCATAAAAGTATCTGGATTACGTTCAGAAGTGAGCAATATCTGGCATTTCTGTCCTGCTTTCCAGGTGATTTTGTGTTTCTCAGTCTGCATGTGAGAGTCCACTGATTGGTGTTTAAAATGTTAAAATTTAACCTGGGTTTTTTGTGCCCTAAATCAAACCACAACTTAAAAGTTTTAGTATAAAGTCTCAATGAAAACTTTCAGTCTAACTGCTGCATAACCACGTACAAATGTAACATTTCCATGGTTTGCAGAGACACACAATTCCAACCTTTTGTTCTGGCAAATGGGTTACCTGTTACTGTAATGTAAAGTTACATCTGGTTGTGTCCACAGACTCCCATGTAACACATGTTTTGATGGATAATGCATTTACATTGCATGATATTCCCCTGTTCCCATAGAAAAAGGGAAACAGATAGAATCTGGCAAACTTCATGTAGCAGCAAATTTAAATAGTTTGTATCTCCTATAGGGTCAGCTGTTAATGAGTGGGTTGATCAACAACAGTGAGAGGCACTTTCTTCTGAGGATGCTAGTAGCTGAGATCTGGTTTGTATTAAATATGCAAGATGTTGATGCCAATTCACCTTTAAAGCTAGAGAAATGAACAGAGAAAAGATTATATCTGGATCCCTGCAGACTAAGATCTGACAAATTTGAGAGTGGATTCGAAGCTGTTCAGCAGCACTGATGTGCTATGGATCTGTGCCTGCAGGGAAATTGGAAAATCCTGTTGCCTGATTCATCTGTGATCATCAAGGTCAGAATGGCTGTGTGGAACAGACTGCAGTGTCCCTGGCATAACTCCATCAGCCTCATAATTCACGTTGTTGCGCTTTCTGTGTGTGCGGTCAATAAAGTCACATTTTTCCACATGGCCCAGTCACGCTCGCAGTTGTCCTTCTACAGCACGGCCATCCAGCAGCACCAGCAGCCCATTTCTCGAGGTCATGTGGGGCTAGCTTTGAGTTTTTACAAAAAAAGGGAAATTCTGTGTTGTCTTGAGAGCAAATAAACTAGTGCAGTGATTTTACATATTTCAATAAATTGACAGTGCTAAAGAAAAGATGTCAAAAAATGAGTGCACTCCAGTGTGAAAAGATTTTTTAACATGACCTTTTGTAATAGGCTTTATGTGGCAGCTCATTACAGGCAGCTGAGACTCACAGCAGCTGAGTGGTTAATGCATGAAGGTAGCGCTCTCTGGTGGTGATGTTGCAAAGTGCAAACTAGTAATTATGAAGATTTAATGCAAGCAGGAAGGATAAATCCTTTGACTCTGAGTCAGGGGCCATGTCAACACTTGTCACCAGGCTTATTATTACAGTGTCAAAGTGAGTCAAACTGTCTTCAAATTTTCAGATGATTAAATCCATTACGATATCTGAAATTTCGGTGAAAAAGAAAATCATCTAATGCAATAATAGGAGTTGCGCAGCATATCTGGAAAGAAAAAGTTGTGTAAATGTGTGTGTGTGTGAACATTTGATAACTGTCTTTGCTCGGGTGGTTCCAGAGGGTGGTTAAAGAAACTCAGTGATCAGTGGCAGTGACAGTTTAGAGCAGAGTATTATGTGTTGTTTATTCTTTGTCTTTGACACTTAAAAAGCTACCTCAAAAAGCTCAGTCAAACATTGGCAGTGCTCACCATTTACTGGTTGTCTCTCCAGCAAGGGCCAGTGGCAAAAGACTGAGGAAGGCCAATTCACCTGCATTAGATCTCTAGGAGTGAACCATTAAGATGAAGGGGGTACAGAGGTATAAATAATGCTGACTTATGTGATTATTTTGGGTCTATGTGTTATTGATTTATTAATAGGAATTCTCATTTTTGTAAACATTCATTCTTTGGATTCTTTATTGGTTAGGTATTGGTTTTGTATAAATATTTATCATTTCATAAGATGTAGATCCCCCCTCAAGTGGTCTTGTCACCCTAATTACCTGCGGCAGATAGGGTATATAAAGCAGCTAGTTGCTTTGAATGTAAGTTGGGGTTTTTTTCATCATCCTAACATATGCTTCCTCACCTCCCCCCTTCTTCCTGTTACCTAGAAATCATGTTCCCTCTGCCATCATGAAGGATCTTCTAATCCAAAGCAAGAGGAGAGAGGGGGCTCCTGGAGAAGAAAACACCAGTGAGGATGTCTTCATCATGTGGCATGACTACGGAGCTCCCCAAGGGTCATGGTGAGATATTTATTTACTTATTTTTGTGTTTCATGACATATAATGCTGCATCTCCATATGATTCTTTATTAACAGTTTAAGCTCCCATTGCTTACTTTGTAGTGTTGTGTACACGGTGAGTAGAAGGATCTGCAGTCACATGATGAGATGCAACATGATGCGTTGACTATTTGTCCGTGTGAGAAATTTAAGACTTAAGAAGATAAAGGACATTATCATAGGAAATTGTGGTGGCATTTAAAAAAAAATGGCAATATATTTGATATACACTCATTCTTGTGCAGGTATGTGGTGTATCATTGTTTGGATAACAGTAATACAAGTTAAGAAATAGCCTGAGTGATCATGCCACGCCTGTAGAAGTCATTGCTTCACTTGGGCGATCCCATCCGAAACAGTCTACACACGACACAAAGGAGGAAAATCATTCAAGTGCTAGAGAAGATTTTCCAACTCACTTGCACGCTTTAATAAAAATTATAGCTTATGCTGATATCAAAGGTCGTGCTGAAATCCAGAAGAAATGTGTTATTTGCGATTCTGAGAGCTGTCTCTGTGCTGTGCCTCTGACGGAAACCAGACATATTGTTAGGGAAGAAAAGTTTCAATCATCAATGAAAGCTTCACAGAAAAGCTTTTTACTCATCTGCATACTTAGCAGAAGCTGTGATAAGACTGCTGATAATGACTTTGTATTTAAAATGTACTTCTTAAATTCACTTCCTTATCCCCATCCGACATCCCTACTGTGTTTGACAGCGGATATCAATGATGACTTGGCATATCTTTTTACTACATCCAACCCACTTTTTAATGAAACAAATACTATAAAAAGCAAAACTTCTGTGTGTTGTTATAATAATTCGCTGTAAATTGCACACATGACACGTTTAAAAGATTCTGATTTACAGTTTTCACAGAGTACATTGAATGCATCATTTTTGTATATGATTTGTTGTGATGCATCCATTTCAGACACAGTTGAACTAAATATTATTATAACATTATACATACAAATATGGCAACCAAATAAACTTGTAGTCACATATCCTTAATGTATGCACTTCTCCCTCATTTGTTCTGGACTTCCTCGTGCAAAATGATTTAGTAGGTGATATATCAATTACATATAGTGTTAATAACAGAAATATTGAAGTTTTAAAGCCTCTCTGATTTTTATCTATAACTTTTAAAGATTGCGTAATGGTGTCAGTATGGAATAAAGGAATGGCTTGCTCACCAACAGTCAAAATGAAAACCTGGTTATCCTCACTTATTTTCCACATGCAGCCAAATGTACAAGAGCACATTTGGAAATGTACAAGAGCACATGGAGCACGTATGTGTCTGTTTCTGTTGTTTCCGTACCACGTGTAGCCACTTAACGCAAAAGCGTCACCACTGGATATGTGTCTCATTAAGGGATATAATATCTGTATTTAGCGACTGTAGTAATAAGCTTCTAAGCTTGTCATTTGTAATAGTCCAGCTATTTACATTCCAGTGAGCTAAGAAAAACAGGATGGATCAGATCTTACGGGTTGGGCAGCAGCTCCCCAGCGTATTTTTGCACTGGCGCTCCGCTCACCTGTTGCAGGTGCTGCTGCCTCCTGTGCACCTCGTTTGATGTACATGTCAAATGTACTGCATGCTTAAAAAAAATGCTGAAAGCATACCATGGCATACTTAAGCCCAACAAGCAACAACATTGCTGTTGAAAGTTTGTTGCTTACAGAGTTGTCCAGGTGTCTGCATTGCAAAGTATCTAGTGTGGTCTGCCTTTGGCGAGGGGGAAGAGGGCTCTGTGCATCAGTTGTGTGTTTGGCTGGCAAGTGGTATTTGAGATTTGATTCGTACCATGGTGGTAACTCGGTTCACATCGACAGTCCATACAGATAACTTTGGTGTTGTTGAGAGAACCATCTGGCTGGGCTTTATAGCAGAACTTGTCATTCAAAAAAAACCCATTCTTTATGCCTTTTTTTGTACAGAGGTTTGTTTCTCCTTGCTGTCCACAACATTACTGTTCCTCCCAAACTACGGGGTGGGCCTAGGGTCATGATTACAATTATGTGTGGGTTAATGTGTGTCAAAAAAAATTGTTGAGTTTAAAATGAATTTGCTTTAACAAGTTATTATTATAGTTATAGTACATCATTATCTTGATGCCAAAATGCAAATGGACTTATCTAGAGCCAGTGTTTGCTTTGGACGGACTCTGTAAAGGAGGACCCTGTCCGTATGTAGATACAAATAGCTTATTTTAAGGTAATGAAGTGACAGGTGAACATAAACTAATGAAAAGATAGTTATGAATATTAAATTACATTTCTGCCTATAGATAATAGTGATATTAATAAGCTTTATTACATAGCACTTTTCATAACAAACAAAATTCTTAACAAAACAAATTATATATAATAGAAAACATGTAGAGCAATTCTAAATTTTTTCAACATGGGACAAAGGAGCTAATATGACAAAGAGTAAAATAAGTCAATTGAAAAAAATAAATAGAAATGAAAAAAATAAATTAAATAAAAGTTAGAGAATGCCTTTGTATAAATATAGATAATGAGATGCCCCTAAATCTTACACAGTGGACCTTTAAGATGCTTTCAGAATCATTGTCATGGTTGATTTGCATAGTATCTGAAGTCATATTGTTTTCGTCCTGAGTTGTCCTTAGCCAGAGTGCAAAGCCAGAAAAGCAGCGGTTCTGACTTTTTGCTGAGTGCAGTTGTGGCCTCCCCGCTCACAGTGAGGCAATTGTTCAGTCAGGTCATGTCCTCAGTGAATGGTGCATCATGAAATGAATGAGCATCATAACACTGTAGAAACACAAGTTAATGAGCAGGATTTGTATGAATGAAACAGGATTCTATCTGACATCAAATGAATCCAGTCGTCATGTTTACATGTGTGATTTAATAGAATCACCAGGTCTTTTTATTCCTTGAGATCATGTTTGATTGCATTAGGTGTTAGGTAATCATGTCATTTACTTTAGAATTCGTGTTCTATCTCTCTTTTTTGGGCAATAATCCTCTAATCGCGAGCATGTATTCGCTCACTGAGAAAAGCATAAACGTAATCAGGACGTGCCTACTCGAATACATGCGGCCCCCACAGTAAATAGGAAGGCAGATTCCTACCATCATACATCCTTTTTCTCTTCAGTAACAGTGAGTAGCACACTGTCTTTTAACCCCTGCAAGGTTAGGCCAAAGCTCCACCCAGTTACGTTGCTTATCATTTGGGTTGGCTGGGTCCTACTTCTCGGGGGGGAAAAAACGTAAGTCGGCCACTGCAACTTACATTTAGGTGTACAAGATCAGTGATGCTGGGTCCATGTTATGTCGAAACAGGGCGTTTTTCATCTGGTTCCACCTACTGTACCCATAGAGTAGACGGTGGAGCCAGTATGAGCTAGAACGAAGGTTACAATATTGTAACCCAAGTTCTGCTAGCACAGGCGGAGCCCTCTGTTTTTGGGTCCTGTCACGCCTATGCTGAAGAGGCTGATTGACAGGGACACTCAACTAGCTTTGCTTGGGGGCCACTTTTGCAAATGACAGGAGGCCAGGGACCAGTCGCAGTTGGCCCATACATGTTTATAGGGTTTTAAGATGTTTCTAGGATTTTACAGTGTTTCTTACATTTCAATATATTTCTAGGATTTTTGCACATTTCTAGGATTTTAGGATTCGTCTAGCATTTTAGGATGTTTGTAGGATTTCAAGACATTTCTAGGATTTAAGGATGTTTTTTTGTAGGATTTGAGGATGTTTCTGGGATTTTTGAATGTTTTCTAGGATTTAAGGACATATTTTAAATTTTAGGACAGTTATAGGATCTTGGGACATTTCTAGGATTTTAGGACACATGTAGGATTTAGGATGTTTCTAGGATTTTAGGACATTAGTTACTTAGCTGGCACCAGTGACTGGTGACGTCAGACCAGGCCAGACGTGGACAGGAGGGTCTCTGACAAACATTTGTGTGTAATCGAGACTTTTTATAGTTAAAAACAAATAATTTTAAAAAAAACAAATCAGTGAGTGCAGGACAAAGACACGGATAAGGAGACAAACTTGCTTCTGACAGAGATGAAAGTGATTCAGATGAAAATGGATAACATTGAAAAAGAGCTGAATGAGCAAACTTTGACACCAGTTGCAATGCAGAGACTGCGAGCCAGAGGTACGGGCCCCCGGTGTGGTGAAAGGCGCTGTTGCCTCGGTGAGCGAAAAGGTGGCAGTGCTGCGTGGGAAGCATAACCTGAAATCCAACATGAATTTTCAAAAGGTGCATGTTCAATCAGCAAAGTCACACAGTGATCGACTCATGGAATCCAACTTTAATTTTTTTCTGTGGAATCTACCACTCAGGAAGGATATGTATGTGTCAGGGAACGGGAGGCTCATCAAATGAGGTGCACAGGAGGCAACAGCACCTGCAAGAGGTGAGCGAAGCGCCAGTGCAAAAATATGCTGGGGAGCTGCTGCCCAACCTGTAAGATCCATCCTGTTTTTCTTAGCTCACTGGAATGTAAATAGCTGGACTATTACAAATGACAAGCTTAGAAGCTTATTACTACAGTCGCTAAATACAGATATTATATCCCTTAATGAGACACATATCCAGTGGTGATGCTTTTGCGTTAAGTGGCTACACGTGGTACGGAAACAACAGAAACAGACACATACGTGCTCCAAAGGGCTCCAGAGGAGTTGGACTTTTAGTTAAAAAGGAACTTTTTGAACACTTTAAAAATAATGTTGTGAACAAATCTGTGGATGGTATTATTGGAGTGCGGTTTGAACATAGGGGTCAGCAATATAGCTTTGTGATTTACTCTTGTTATCTGTCCCCTGATGGATCTGTAAGAGGGAGAGACTCTAATTCATTTTTCAGTTGTTTATTAAACCAGGTTTATTCCTTGGACACGGACGCAATCTATATCTGTGGTGACTTCAACAGTCAATTTGCTGATAAAGAGGACTGTATTGGGGATTTAGACAACGTTCCACCAAGAGTGGCCTTAGTTTGTGCTGTAATACTTACAGTGAATCCTTTCTTGAATTTCTGAGGGATTCTAAATGTTGTGTTTTAAATGGTAGGTAAAATATGAATAATGATAACTTCAGCTCCATATCAGTAAGAGGAAAAGCTGCAGTGGATTATATAGTGACACTTCATAACTGCCTTGAGTCCTGTCTAGCCTTTGAAATAATTACAGCAACAGAGCTTATGGATCAAAATGCTGCAACCTGTATTAATCTCATTGGTGAGAGATGTCGCTTACTTGACCACTCCTTATTGCTATTAACATTCAAAGCTAGAGTTGCAATAGCAGAAGAAAACATAACAGTTTCACAACCCAAAGAAGAAGAAACACTCTTCTTCCTGAGGATTTTCTGTCCTCCAACGTGTGTCACTTTGAATTATCAGAATTAATTAGACAACTCGAAACTTGTGAAAGTTCACAAAGTAGTATTGATAGATGGTATAATGGATTTTGTGATATGTTAACTTTAGAAGTCAACAAATGTCAACTGCGAAATTTAATTAAAAATAAATCTCAGCAGGTAAAGAGAAGCTCAAAGCTGTACTGGAACTTTCACCTTCAAAAGTTATGGAATTAAAGACAAATAATGCAGAAAAGAGTTTGTATTGAAGTGAGGGCAGGATTTTGCCAATTTATATTCTGGAGGTCATATTCCACCTATTTTTGATGATACTTTTTTTTAAAGATGCATGTAAATCTAAGGATGATATGGAGAGAAATATGAATCGGGGACATTACTCATCAAATTAAATTTGGAATAATAATATTACCGTGGAGGAAGTAAGATCAGCTATAAACGGATCAAATTTGAAAAAAGCTGTAGGTGTAGAACAAATCCCAAATAAAGTCACCACCTCTTTTAGACACACTTTTCGGTTAATTTAGATTTTGCTTTAAATACAGTATTGTTCCCTCAGCGTGGTATAAATCCATTATCATACTTATCCCAAAATAATTTGAAAGTAATCCTAATATACCACTAAACTACAGAGGAATCAGTCTTCGTAGTACAGTTTATAAAATATATTCTAATACTCTGAATGTCAGGCTGACACTGTATGTTTTGTATGTTTTGTGGATTTCCAAAAAGTCTTTGATTGGATAAATAGAGACCTACTTTCGTTAAAATTATTAGAAGCAGCGGTGGACAGCAAATTTTATCAAGATCAATGTATAGTTGCTCTGTTGATGTGTTCAAGTAAATCATCTACAGGCTGGTTCAGAACCCCCTTTGGTGTTAAACAGGCACTTAAAATTATTAATGCTAATCTAGGAATACACTTGAATGATTTAACTGTGGGTATTTTGTTGTACGCAGATGATGTTGATCTACTGGCTGAATCAAAAGAGGATTTACAGAACATGTTAAATCTATTACACACTTGTTGTTACAAACGGAGGCTTTCAGTAAACCAAAGTAAATCTCAGATAATTCACTTTAGAAAAAACAGTTTCCAAGAAGCAGGAAGACTTTCACATTTGGGAATATGACATTAGAATATACACCTGAGTATAAATATTTGGGATTTCCGCTTGATCGATTTTTAACTTATGAAAATAGAATTAAACTTTTGGCTGGTTCAGCTAGTAGAGCTTTGGGGTCTGTTGTTAATAAGTTAAAATTATGCAAAGATCTTGGATATTCCACCTACTCTAAACTATATGATGCTTGTGTTTCTCCCATTTTGAATTATGCTGCGGGGGTATGGGGATTTAAAGAGAGCACAACTTCAGATTCTATACCGAACAGAGCTTTACGTTGTTTCCTGGGCATTCATAAATTTGCACCTTCTTTAGCAGCTCAAGGTGACATGGGTTTGATTCCTGGACTAATAAGAAGGAAATGTGGAATGATCAGACTGTGGAATCGTTTTATTAATATGTCTGATAACAGGATCAATAAGAACATTTTTCTTTGGAGTAAATTGCAGAATTGTTTTTGCTGTTTTTGGAGAAATTGGTTAAATGACATCTTGTTAAAGCCTAAATTACAGACATATATTCAAATCAAGCATGAATATACAGAATTTTATGTTGAAGCGAACTTAACAAAAAGTCAGAGATGTTTAGTCGCTCAGTTAAGAACAGAAATCCTTCCTCTGGCTCTTGAAGTCGGCAGATTTAAAAACAACCCAGAGGAACAAGGAATGTGTGAACTTTGTGATTCAGGAGGAGCTGAGAATGAATCTCATTTCCTGTTATATTGTACATTTTATGATGAGTTAAGATCACCTTTGATGAATGAAATTTACGTTCAAAATCCTGAAATGTTTTGGAGCACTGATGATGACAGGATGGAATGCTTGTTTACTTTCGATGTCTGTAAGTTAGCCACTTATGTCTCTAAAGCCTGGAAGAAACGTCAGGATGTTTTATTGAGTTAATGTTAGTTTTATCATCGTCTGCTTTTGGTTTCTGGTCTTTTTGTTTTCTTAATGGTGTCTTGTAAGCCCGTTGGGCAGGGCATATTGTTTATGCATGACACAATAATAAAATTAAATCAAATCAGTCAACTCAAACCTATGTCGAGGGTTGAAGTGGATCCTCCACTGGCACTCTTTTTGATAAACAGGCTCTATTTTGAAGCTGTTTTGATGCTGGCACCTTATGTATACTAAAAGTACAAAAACAATTTATAGTGTGAATCACTTTATTTTCATTGTGAATTAGAAAATTGTTGGGGGGCCACTCAGCACCCTGTCAGGGATTTGGCCTGCGGGCCATAAGTTGAGTATCACTAATGTAGTTTGTCTGATGGCGGGAATCTTCTTCCCTGTATACTGTGGGGTCTGCACGTAATCAGGTAGTCACATCCTGATTGGCCTGTTACTTTTCTCTGTGTGTGAATGTGCTGTGATTAGAGAAGTATTACCCAATGGGTCCAGCAGAGGGCTCTGCCTGTGCTAATAGAACCAGGGTTACAAAATACTGTAGTTACTTTAGTCCTGTTGCCACTCTTTACCCATTGACTTGTGAAGGTTTTCAGAGATAACCATTATAATTGTGATCATTCCTATCAAACTGCAAATATGTATATATGTATATAACAAAACCACCAATACACCTGATGTTACAGTAAGAGCTGCATGAACGGATTATAAGCTCAATTATACTGAAAATAAGTAAGAAAATCTTAGACTTAGTGTCTATGAAACTGTTACAGTGTTACTTTAACTCCACTGCGTTCCACCTACTGAGGCACAAAACACTGATCTGTGTCCTGAATTGTCCCGGCCTGCCGCTGAGGGAGCACGCACATTGGCCTTATTGTCTTCTTACACTTTGCCTCTGCTGTGACTCCAAGCATGTGTTCAGTGGGTGACGGACCAAGCAGAGGAAGGAGCATCCACGCTGCTGCAGATTTTAGGGTCTTTTTTTAACCAAATGTTGTGACAGTTAATGCAGTGACGGCAGCGTGACAAGTGACGTGTGTGGAAATTACCATACGGCTGAAGTATTGTGAGTCGGGCAACCACAATGCAGTATGAGTCAAACAGCTGATTTATGGCTTTTATGTCTAAAAAAAGACGAAGTGGTTAAAATCTTATCTTGCAAAAAGGTAGGAAATTTACTGTCTTAAAATATATATCATTTATTGCTCTGTAATCTGATATGAATGTCATGAAACTTAATGTGCGAGACTGCAAGTTAAACTTTACCCACAACTGTTTTTGATGGTTTTCTTCCTGCATTCTTGAAGAGAAACAGGGGCGTGTTCAGGCTGGTTGTGAGCATGCTGTAGATGTGTTGTCAAAGAGGAAGTAGCTGTGACAGGTCCTGGAAGGCAGGCGAAGGTGTGGCCTCGCAAAATAGCATGCAGGTAGACAGCATAAAGCCTGATCAGAGTGCCGATCTGCTCTGTTACAGGGACTGTCTGCACTTGGACAATGATGCCAACACTCCTATTGTGGGTCCTCATCCTAAATGCCTCCCTCAAACCTTCAGGTAAGTCACCAGATACTGTTACCTCCTCTCTGCATGGTGGCTAATTAATAACTAAAGCCTAGCTCCTATTTATTCACAGCACTTTAACTCTTGGTTTTCTGTTACTGAGCATAAAGTAAAAAGTGTGATATCAGAAATTGTAATAAAATGACTGTGAATGTTCTTTGAAGACACTATACTTTTATTAGCTTCAGGATAATGATTTCTGTCTCCACCAGAAAATATAGTTGATATATACTGGGCTGACTTTATCTTGTTTGCATCAGAGATAATGGAACTTTTTGGTCCTAGTGCAATTAAATTTCGCCACAGGTGATTAGGAAGGAAATGCTCTAGACAGTGACAGTGTGCCTTTATCCTGCCTGGTGTAATATCTTGCTAAACAATGACCTGTCATTGCTGTTGTTAAATTATAAGCACACTCATTACTGTCTAAAAATGTTTCCTAGTCTAAGAGAATTACTTTAAACACACTGTTAATATTGTGACACACTTACTAGGCTGGAATTTGTATCACAACAAAGGCACCACCCTCTCAGGTGCCACTGTGTTCCTGGCAGACAGGTAACCGTGACTCAGAATGTCTCAGTCATTTCCTTGAGCCAACGTATGCTGACTGGGAAGAACCAGGATTGCTAAAATAGTTTTTTTTATGTTGTGGAGAGGACAAGATAAGGTGGAAGATGCCAACAATGAACTTAGGGAAGAAGAGTTTCATGTTCAGGAACTGATGAAATCAACAGAGAACGCAAGAGGTGGAGAAAGGTTTTTTTCCATACAGTTTTATTAATATGGGAAAAAAAATGCACAAATTTACTCGACAACAAATGTGAGACTGTGTATGTAATGTATTTAATTGTAATAGGTAAAATAATAGTAATGATAAATAATAATAATAATAATAATATTATTATTATTATTATTATTATTACTGTTATTATTATTATTATTATTATTATTATTATTATAAAATACATATATATCATGTAATTTGTTTGTAGATTACTCAATTTGTGCATTTTTGCCATATTAAACACATCTATACACAAACTGCAAACAATCAAGAGAGAAAATTATTAAATTGATTGATTATATATATATAAAAGAATATATATAAATTCTTGTAAAAAAATATCTTGTATTGCTGATGTATGATGCTATTGAAAATAATGTGACTGACAGCAATAATAGATAATGTTGCATCTTTATTACAATTACAGTGTGCTCAGTGATTCCTTGCTTTAGCCTTAGAATATGACCCATTAATTTCTTTTTTAACTTAAATGCAGATTATTTTCTTTTTTAATCTGAATTCATGTAGGGTTTTGGGGTAGTAATACAGCAAAGCAGTCTGTGAAGCCTGAGAGGTGAAATGCAGGTCAGAAAAAAACCCCATAAGTGAACAATGTTCAGACACTTTGGTAGGAAACCAACTGGAAGTATGAAAAGAATAAATGCTATTTTAGAAAGTGAAGGGGACACCAATGTAAATGACACCCTTGCAGTAGTTAAACAGTATGTTTACCATGATTAGTCTGATAAAAGGACAGCCACATTTTCCTGCACACAAAGCCTTCAGTGTTCCTGCCGATAAGGTTGTCAAAGAACCCCTCCACCGATCCCTGGTTTCCATGACAGAGCTTCAGGTGCTGTGTTGATACTGTATACACTTCATATTAATGCGTCATGGGTTAGTAAGCAGAGGCAACATTGAATCCCGTAATTACTGAACAGGCTGGTTACTCAAGTGTTTAAGCTTGAGCCAGAAACACCCAGGGGCATACAGGCAAGCATTAGCAAGTATTTTGTCCTAATTTTATCTCCAATCTGCTGTAAATGTGATATAAATAGCTTATATCCATAACTATATGTCATCAAAGGATCCAGTCTGTAGCTGTAATCATTCTGCTGGCTTTAGTTTTTGTCATTTAAAAAAGAGCAGACTTAAACTTGTGGTAAAACAGCTGTGTCAATGTTTGTCTTTGTCCTCTCTGCATAGGCCAGGGGCAAGACCAGTTTCTCAGCCTTAGGCTCACGGCCCGTATGGGGTCATTAGTATGCAGATGGGGTCACAGGAGGTGTCAGACTGTAAAAAAGAACCCGGAGTTATCGACTCAGCTTCTAAATAAACTCCACATGAATGTTCATATAGAAAACAACAAACTTTTAGTTTGATATGAAACACAAATATTTGCGTTCCTACCAATTAGATGAGGAGATTGTTACATTTCTCATGCCTGAACATGTCATTTTTGTGCTTTGGTTTATGTAAACAAACACAATATTTTAGAAACGCTGGTAGGTGGACTTGTTATCTTTGGACAGATTCAAGCTAACCGTTTCCCCCTTTATGCTAAGCTAACCTTCATGGCCAAGCAGAGACGCCCAGGGTTGAAAAATTAAGCCAACACAGAAGTGGCAAAAACTGCAGTTCCTCTAATAACCACTTGAGGCTGGCTCCAAGAGCGAGTCACTCCCCATAGACCTCCTATGTTAAAATGCCCAACATATTAGCAGAAAAAAAACATGTTTATAGCCTGGTACAAAAAATGGTTTTGTTCTCTTGCTAATTTCAACCATCATGACAAGTGTACAGGGTTTATATAACTCACCTGTTTTTTTCAAAGCTTTAAGCTGAGGGCCACTGTGAGTGACAGGCTGTCTGCCGATAGTATCCTCAGCTCCTCAATCAGATCCACCCCTCGCAAATATGGTCACTTATGGCTCCAAAAACCAATATGGCATGGACTTTGAGGCTTTAAAACGGTAATCCATAAACCAATGGCTGACGTCACAGTAGCTACATCCATTATTTTTATAGTCTATGATTTAAGGGCGGCTGTGGATAAGAGGTAAAGCAGGTCATCCTCTAAAGTCAGTGATTTGATCCCTGGCTCCTCCTGGCAACATGTTGAAGTATCCTTAGGCAACATACTGATCCCCATACTGCTCCCAATGCTGCATCACTGTAGTGTGAGTGCAAGAGCAAGTGAATTGTGTATGGTAGCCTTGTGAATGTGTGTGTGAATGGTTTGAATGTGACATGTTGTGTAAAAGTGCTTTGAGTGGTCAGGAGAATAAAAAAGCATTAAACAAGTGCAGTCCATTCCATGTTAGATACATCATTTGGGTGTTTCTCTTGTCAGCTGGAAAGGAAAACCACAATTTAAAGAAATCAGATAATTGAATTTTACCTCTAACTTCTATGTTAAAAAAAACTCAAAACAAAACACTGCATCCATCACACAAATATGAAACAATTTGGATTTGTCAATACAAATGTATGGAATGACAAGATGTTTAATTACGTTTGAAGACAAGTTTAGGTCCTTGTGCTTTGCTAGAAGATCACATGTGGTAGTACTGTACTGCAACGTATGCTTAAAGGGAAACTATGTGTGGCACCCAGTGGCTCAGTGGATAGAGCGGGTTCCCCATGTATGGAGGCTGTGTCCTCGTCGCAGTGGTCGCGGGTTCAATTCCGACCTCTGCCCTTTGCTGCATGTCATCCCCTCTCTCTCTCCCCCTTTCACGCTTAACCTGTCTTATGGAATAAAGGCATAAAAAGCCAAAAAAATCATCTTAAAAATAAGGGAAACTACAGCCGTTTTTAAATTCATATTCCTATGGTCAGTCCAAAAAATAACTGTCTCCCAGATCCAAAACTAGAGTGCTTAAACTCAAATTTGTTACTAGGTCAAGAGCTGCTCCATAGACAATGAATGGTGAAAGATGTTGTAGATGACACTGATAGCAGTCAGGGAATGAATATACAGGTACATTTTCTGTTTCAGAAATGAGAATTCTACAATATAATAAAGCTCATTTGAGTGTAAAAAAAAAAAGAAGAAAACTAACAGTTTGAGACTTCTTTGGTTTCTTTGAGAGAGAGTAGCTTATGTCTTAGCTTATGTTCACAAATGTTAATGACATTTTTCTAGGCTGTGGAAATAACGAATTACAATTCTTAATGTGAAATGATGTTTCTGTTTAAACTCTGCCAAAAAAAAAGGTCAGCAGGATGTTGGCTTGATGCACCAAAATATGTTTAGCAACAATATTTCTCAAATCTTATTGACGTGGTTCTTCAAGTGATTTTAACCATGACCACAAATGTTTCCATACCTACAGCACTTTTTTCCCACACTTATTTGAAGGCAATGCCAATGTATTTTTTCATTTAGAATGGAATAATGCATGGGACATATTAAGCCTAACTTAGTTAGCACAAAAAAGGAGGCAGTTGGTTAAGTGCTGGACTAACCTTAACCTCAGCCCTTACAGCGCTTATTATCGTGAGCATTTATATTTTCTAATTTATATTTCATTGCATGTAAGGCATACACGTATGTGTGTGTGTGTGTGTGTGTGTGTGTGTGTGTGTGTGTCTCTCTATTTTAAAGCTCTAATTTTTCACGTTCTTACTTATCTGGAACAGATGTATATAGATCTAGAAGTTTTAGAATATGTATCTATTCCAATTTTTTATTGCTGTTTATTCACATATTTATCGAGGTTGTTATTTATTTATTTATTTTTTTAAATCAAAACTGCCAAATTAAAATGCTTCCCCATTTCAAATTTACAGCTGGGGGACATACCAGGGAGTGCTGGGGAGTATTTGAGTGATATTGAAGCCCTCACTGTGAAGTGACTCTTCACAGTGCTATGCATAAACCCAACCCTAACCTTTATAAAACAGTTGATTCTAGTTAAAACATTATCAAAATGAGCACATTTTTCTTAACACAACATGTAATGATGTTTTTTGTGTCTCCACAGAAAGCCATGGGCATGACTTTGAGGAGATGAAAAGCTATGAGGTGGTTCGACCCGTCAGACTTCACACAGTTAGAAAAAGACACACGGAGGTACATTCAACTTTTTAAGATTTACGTAGGTGACAGTGTTCGTGCAGACCTGCATATGCAATCAAGCTATGGTTGTGATGTCAGTTATTTAAAAATAAGAATAAATATTTCTTTTCCGCAGAATCTCAGGCCTGAGACTGTGAAGTACGCAATGACTGTGGGAGGAAGAGACATCGAAATGCAACTAGAAAAAAATGAGTAAGTTTTCACTTCCCTAAAAATATGCCTCTGTCAAAAACGAACAGTAATAAAACTCTCGATCCAGTGTTAATGAATATCTAAAAATATTGATCGCTTGTTGAGTGTTGTTGAGTGTTGAGTATTCAGAGGCGACATCAAGTGCTGCTGGTTCACTGGATGGTGACGCCAGAGGAAAAGCAGGTCATAACATGATAAGAAGTTGTGTCAGTGATATGTGAAAATGTGAAAATGTTTCAGTGCTACTTCCTGATTTTACTTCTCTTTTTTTTTTTTTTTCACAAAAATAGATTTTCATGCCGTTGGTTCTCATCTTTGCAGTTAGGCACACTGATGTTATTTCTTTTGTTTGACAGATTTTTACAGCCTTACAATGTAATTATTTTTTATTACAAATTTGCAAATTACTGCTGAACTCAGTTGTTTTCTATATGAACATCTGGCGTGATTTCCCAAATTCCAAAACTAAATCAATTCAGTCATATAGACTACGGGGGTACAACATGATGGCAGTTTATTTTTATTTTTTATCATCAGTGAATTACTCACCAAAGACTACACCGAGACGTACTACAGGGATGATGGCACTCAAGTCACCACAGCTCCCAATGACATCGTAAGTGTTTCGCTTTGGTAATCGATTTTCAGTTCCCCATACAGAGGATGTGACAAACCTTCTATTCGGCAAGCATTTCTTTGACTGTAAAAAAAATTGTGCTTAATGCTCGTGTCATTACCAGGATCACTGCTACTATCATGGGAGCATTGTGAATGACAGCGAATCATCTGTAAGCATCAGCACTTGTGATGGACTCAGGTGAGCCCTCAAAACTGTCCTCTTGAACCTTACTTCATAAGAGTAAGTTGTCCTTAAATCATCTCACAATAATCTTATTCCCTTTATATATATATACATATAATTTTTTCCCAACTGTTTTTATTTGTGAAGGCAGGGCAGATGCAGCATTTTCAACAGTTTACATTTTACAGACGTTTTTCCTTCACAATAACCAGCAAAACAAGCAGTTTTGCTTTGTCTTCTGCCTCCCACAACCTCCTGGGTCGGGATGCCAGTCATCGTGATTGATGTCACTGGCATCGTAATCCAAGATGCTGCACTTGAAAGACGGGAAAAAAAGAAAAAAAAGTCATAAAGAAAGAAAATAAACCAAGAACACAATAACAAACCGAGACCCACCCCACACCACCAAAAAAGGACCTGTAGTTGTTGTTGAAGACATTGTTATGCCGTGGAGTCAGTGGAGTTAATTGACAGATTACAGATGATTACAGAGGCACCGGGATATTTACATATCAAGTTAGGAAGTACAGATAAAGAATATGCGACATTATTCGATGTTCAATGCATGACAATATTCAATGAATGAATATCACATACTGTGAAATTTCACATTCTCATTATAAACAGAATTAACCTCGTGCTAACATAATAAGGTGGATTAAACCTCAAGAGATGAACCCCGAGATTCCAATTTTCAGTTTGTAATGATGTAATAGAGGTCTTGTTTCTTTTTGATCTTTAAGGCAAGCAGAAACAAGCAGTGAACCTGTAAGAACATTTACTGAAGTACTAAACTTAAGTACTATACTGAAAGAACGGTTTTTTTTCTTATGATCTATGATTGGAGAAATGATGTAGCAAAGTCCAAAAGTAATTAATTAATACAATTTTTAAACTTCCTTAACCTACTAAAAATTTAGCCCCTTTAGATTTATATTAGGAAGGGTTCTGACCCACAGTGGCACCCCAAGGGGGGTGCGAGGTAGTGATATTCTGTGAAACTAGACAACCTTAGGCATCCATTGATGTCAACTGTGTCAGCATGAGTTGTCTGGGCTAAACAACTCTGCAACAACACTTAGACTAAATTTTTGCAAGGGAGCATTTGGCCTTGCCATTTTCAAAGGGGTCTCTTAAGCTCTCACCTCAAGATACCGAAATAAAAATGAGTTCTATTTCAAAGTAGGCCTTGTAATTTAAGATGTCTTGTTAGGGAGAGAACAGTCAGCCTATCTAAAGAACAATGAATCACCTAACATGTACAGATACATAACACATAAAAACAGCATTGTTGTGGAACTCAAAAAGTTAATTGTACCAGTATTAGCCTATGAGTGCGTTTACGTGGACATGAATAACGTGTTTATGTTTGGGTTTTTGGAGTATCCTGTTAATGTGTTTAAGCATGTAAACACCATATACTGCTTGAGTACTCATAGAAAGAAACTGAGCTGTACATGGGAAATAATAATGAATAATCTGATTTCCCAATGTGCATGACTATGATCATAACCAGGAAAAGCCTCATAAATGGATCATTCATGTTCATGCAACCAAACTGAGTGTACAAAAGATCACTAGTAAATTCAAAAAAGAAAATAAACCAAAGTATCAGTATGCGATTTCTTAACTTTACATTTTGAGTGATTTACTATAGTCAAATTCCTAAAAATCAGTCATGAAGTTTACTTTTGGTGTGCCACCCCAAGATTTTCATTAGCCCCATCTGGCCACTAAGAAAAATTTTGGGGGGTGCCACTGTTGACCCCAAATGGGGAACCAGTGGATTAGAGTACCTAACTGTATATGATACAGAGCAGTTAAATCATGAGCAGCGACACGAGTATTCCAATTTTAAGTTCAGTTACTGTATGATTGTCAGATAGCTAACCTGCTCTTCAGAAAAAAAAAAACCAAACCCAAAATGGCTCCACTAAGTGAGCTGTGACTCAACAGGTGGATTAATTCCTGCCTCAGAGCAATGTCTGTCGTGTAAAAGCCTAACTGGTGTGATCTCGGTTTAGGGGTTACTTCAGAATGTCTGCCCAGAGGTACCTGATTGAGCCCCTGTCTGGAGGAGATGAGGGGGATCATGCAGTGATGACTTTTGACAACAAGACCTTCACACCTGCAGTTTGTGGTGTCACTAACACCAGCTGGAGCGACGACTACGAACCTCCAACAAGCCGGAGTCGCTCCAGATCAGCGGTAACACCACTGCAAAGAAGATCCTAACACATCCTTCAGTCTAATTACAAGACAAGATGAGACAAGTCTTTTTAAGACAATTTAAAAGCTTAAAGAGGATATGAACTAAAAGGTGTCTTTATCTGCTTTTTTTATCCTCCAGGGTTCATCTATTGTCTACCAACAGAAATACATCGAGCTCTTCCTCGTTGCTGATAATCGAGCAGTGAGGAATTTTTTTTCTATTTTATTTTTAATTTTATTTATTCATTTATTGATTTGTAATTGACATGGCTAATGTTGGTACATCTTATCCAATATTTGGGTTTGATAAAAATCACGTTATTTGGGTCAAAATCCGTGTGTAATCATGAATCATGTGGGGAATTTGTTAATGAATCAATTGCTGAGAATGAGGATGTGACCTGGCTCTAACTTTGTGTTTCAGTATGTGAAGAGTAAGCGAGATCAGACAGAGCTGAGAAAGAGGGTCTTTGAAATTGTCAACTTTGTCAACATGGTGAGTCAGTGCTTCTGCTATTTCTGGGACATTTTATATCATAAATGACACATAACCAACAATCAGCTGTAATCTAAGTGTCATTTTTGTTAGCAGTGTAGACAAATCATTTCTCATGGTTTGTTTCTGGTGATGTCATGCTTCCTTGCAGGCATACAAGCCCCTGAGGACCTTCGTTGCTCTGGTGGGGCTGGAAATCTGGTCAAATCGTGATTTGATCACTGTGACCCCCCCAGCCGGAGCCAACCTGAACGCTTTCATGACGTGGAGGAACACTGAGCTGTTGAAAAGGAAAAAGCATGACAACGCGCATCTTATCAGGTCAGTCTCAATAGGTGGAACCAAACTCTCAAATGTTGTAAATGGTTAAATATAATGTCTCTTAATTATTTTTAAAAAAAAATTAGACTGATTAAACATAGCATCATTAGCCCTGAGCATCTGAGGCTTCAGCCCTGAAAGTTTTATCAAAAGCTTCAAATCTAAATGCATAGGATATATATAATGCCATAAAAAATAAAAATAAAGAAAGCCCTGTATCTAATTATCAGTCATTCAGTTAATACTTGGATAAATTTACTTCCACCACTGTTAACACACATAAATCCATACAGTAAACTGTTTTTCCAACTCTAGTCACAGTATTTTTAATGATAGAAGTTGCAAGTTGTCTGTTTCTACTCAATACTAATCAGTGACAGCTACTAATATTTTTAACATCACAATTCATAAATAAAAATAATATATATTTAAGGGTAAATAAGGTACCAGAGTGTATAAAAATAATTCAAATAGAGTTTATTCTTAAAAAAAAAAAAAAAAAGAAAAGAAAAGAAACCACAGGGAGGATCTCATCACACCCCTCTCCACAGATCTAGGCCAGGCCCCCAAAGTCCTGAAATTCTAGAAATGATAAAGTTGTGGCACTGGGTTTTCACAATAAAAGGCCACTCTAAAATGTGCAGTTTGATCTTAAATAAATACATTTATTTGGGATTTCACACGGGGCTACAGAAATGTTGGGTCATTTTGGGATAAGTCATTAAAGGGTTGGTACATCTGTCCTTGTATCATAGAAAACATACTGGAAGTTTCTTCATCATGCTTTGTGTAACTTTGTATATTAGCATATTGGGACATAATTGTCTTCATCACTAGATTTGATGTCACAAACAACATTCGTATACTTCACATTCAAATTTCAGTTAAGCACACAGAAGGCTGTAGAATGACAGTCACACGCAATTTCCTCCAGGCAGCAACTCTTAAACAATAGCCTGTATTATTTCAGTCATGACAAAGAGGTGTTTAAGCCGCACCGATAAGCTGAGCAAACAAGTATTTCAAAGTTACTTTTGGCTCACCAGAACTGCCAACCTTAATTTTTCGGAACTTGTCGTTGATGCCAGAGGAAACTCCCCACAAACAGCCAAAGAGAACATTTAAGAACCGAGACTTTGAAATACTTGGTTGTTTTGTCACACCCTGTAGCGCTAGTTAATTCCTGTTGACCTGTTAAGTCATGTAATACCCAATCTTGTGTGAGTGGCAAAGTTGTTTTTTTTCCCCTGAAAACAAGAGAAAATCAACACGATAATGAACTAAAGCTCAGAGACTGCTGATGCTGTTGTATGTTTCTGCAACCCACAAATCTGTAACAATTACATGTTTATTCATATCAGTGTTTCTACAATGATGTAATATGAGCTGACTTTGTCTTTGGGAGGTGGAGGGGATGGTCTGTCACCTCGGCACAAAGCCTGCCAAGATGCAGACCACTGTTAGAGAAACTGTCTGTGATTTAAAAAGGGATTACTATGTTTTCAACAGCTTTTTAGCTCCTAAATGTTGGTGTGTTTTTTGCAACCCATCACACTTTTTCAAGCAGGGATAATACCATGAAAAGTAACACTAATGTGTTTCCTGTTGGGATACTGGAATGAAAAGTGGTTGTTTTAAAGAGAGATGTTTCTGCATTTCCAGGTGGGCTCGTGACCCCTAAATGAGGCATTTTAAGCCAAAACATGATCTTTTAGTGTAACCAAGTGCTTTTGTGCCTAAACCTAATCACATGTTAAACACAACATTTCTGAAATGTAAAGCAGTTCAAAAGTGAGGGGGTCCATTGTGAATAGACCTAGAGTGACTCGAGAACATGACGTATTTGTAGAAAAAACACTTAATTTTGAAGCACAGAGTTTTCACTCTAAAGTGCTGTTTATTTTTATTGCTTTAGTGTGTTTTATATCTTTGCATTGTAAGCCCTTTTGTTGTTACATTGTTACATTTTATGAAATAACATTGTTTATATAATAATGTATCTAAGTTTCAACACATCCTAATAACAAGCAAATTAAACATATCTGTGGTTTTCAGACATGTACAATGTCCTTATTAGTTCTGGTGATTGGGTTGCGATATTAGTATTAATAAATCACATTAATAAATAGATAACTAAATGGATGGATGGGAATTGATACACCATAGGTATGGTTCTTGTCACAATTCATGTATACGGGTTTCTCATATCGTCATCACTTGTCTTTCAGTGGTATCGACTTTGAAGGCGCAACTGTTGGACTGGCTTTCATTGGGACTCTTTGCTCAGGTCACTCTGTTGGAGTAGTACAGGTAAGGTGTTTGTGCAATGGCAGAACATTCGATCCATCTGTTATGTGGTTGTTATACCTTGTAAACAACATAGTTTTGCATGGGTTCATTGTCAGCATACAAGGAATTCATATTGAGTCACATCAACAGCATGAAAATTGGGTTTTTTCTTGGATGGTGAAGGCATGACCTGCTTTACTCTGTCTTTCTCTGCCTCTGATTGGCTTACCCTGAGATTCTTAGCCTAACCCTAACCTATCACTCGTCTTGCCTTAACTTAACCAACCCAACTAACAAAGACAATGAGTAATAGAAGGAGTTGGAGAGTAAGCAGGGTTATGTCTCCAATACCCAAGGAGAGGACATTTTTCTAATAGCATGGCTCGGCTCTATGTATGACAATGTCTGTCTGTGGATTAGTCCACCACTTTTGTCCAGACTGAAAGATCTTAGCAATGATGGGATGTATTGCAATACAATTCTGTGCAGACATTTATGATCCCCTGATGATGTATCCTACTAACTTTGGCGACCCCTTGGGTTTTTCTTTAGCAACACAGTGAAGTTGAATTTTATAGTTTGCAGTAAAATATCTCGAAGACTATTGGATGATGACACTTCATCCATGTCCCCCACAGGATGAATTGTATTAACTTTTTTTATTTATCTTTGTTCATCTAGTAAAATGTTTAATATGTCCAATACTATATGACCTAATACCTGCAAATACAGACATTTCCATCAGCCTCAGCTGTACTTGTGTTATAGCTAAATGTTAGCATGATATGCTGTAAGTAAGATGGTGAATACTACTTGCTAAACATTAGCATCTTAGCGATCCCTCAGTGTGTCACTAGCATGAACTTATTATTATTGTATGAGTAACAAAAGGTGAAGGGGACAAAACCTCAATAAGAGCAAAAAAGTGAGGCAGGACTGTGTAGTCAGGGTATTCAGCCGGTGTAAATCTCCCCACCTCTGCATATTTATTTTAGTGTCAGAAAACAATCAAATGATATATATATATATATATATATATATTAGTGCTGGGCCGTTAACGGCGTTAACGTGCTGCGTTAACGCGGGATTCTTATCACGCGATAATTTCCTTATCGCGCGATAAACTATTCACTAAGTTGGGTCTATACAGTGAGCAAGGCACCAATTTCACTGTAGCGCGGATGTATACCTGGTCGAATTACGCGGAGGGGGCGTGAACAAGGCGGAAGCTGGTCTGCCTGAGTGACTGGAGTGATTGGCTCAAGCCGTGTCACAAAGCTGCTGACTGTTAATGGTCTTCTTCATGACTTCTAATGTAGGCCCACAGTTCAGTTAGGGTCATGTTATCAGAGGCTGCGCCCTCTGCTGTTCATTCCAGTTAGCAGGAAAAAGCTTTTTCCACATGGAGACAGAACCTGTGTTCCTAAATGTCTGTGTTTAACAAAATAAAAAAAAGTTAAACACCAAAGTAAATCTTATGGAACATTATTTTTCTTTACCAAATATTATAGTAGAACAGCTTTCTCAAGCATTTTGTGATGCATTTTCATCATTTAGATAGATAGATATTATTTTGAATGTCTTTGGCAAAATTCAAATCTATAATTTTAATCTAGATTAATCTAGATTAACTACAGGATTGCAGTGAGATTAATCTAGATTAAAAAAATTAATCTATGCCCAGCACTAATATATATATATATATATATATATATATATATATATATATATATATATATATATATATATATATATATATATATATATATATATATATATAATCCATTCCTATAAAAAATCACATTTTTCCCTACCAAGTTCCCCATTATTATCAATATGTCATCAAATATCTAAAATCCTGTTATCTAGTATTTTAAAGAGGAAGTGTAACCTTTTTCACATGGTGAAAGAGTGACATGTCTAGACTCTGCCATGGGAACATTACTGTGGTCAGAAACTCACAATGCTTAGCAGATTGAGGAAATATATTTGTATCACGAGGTAGCAGGCAAACCTTGCTGCATGTTTGCTTTAAAACAAATGTAACACGGTGATAAAAGTAACTAAATGTAGGGACTTCCACTTCTCAGGATCACAATGACCGGGCCATTGCAGTGGGAGCGACACTGGCCCATGAGATGGGCCATAACCTGGGCATGGACCACGATGACTCTAGTGCCTGTGCTTGCGCTGGAGATAGCTGCATCATGGCTGCAGCACTCAGGTATGAAAAGCTGTTGAAAAATACCCTCAATCAAAAAGTGTATCTATAAAGGTGATCCAGATGCTGGAGTGACACACAAAGAAGAAGAATGCTGATTCTGTTGCATCAATTAGGATAGGTAGGTAGAAGTAAAGCCCATGAACAGCATGTATAGGTGTTTGGCTATCCCCAGTGTTACAGGGTGTGGTTAAGAGTTAAGTTGACTCCATCCTCAGCAAACCGGTTGGCTTGCTTGGCAATTTGATATGGATTCATGAATGAGGAGGTGCAGGATTCAGGCATTGTAGAATGATGCACTCAAATGCTTTGACAACAGGTCTGAAGTCATTGAGGGAGGCGATCTTTGAAGACTTTGGCACAGGGACGATGGTGGACAGTTTGAAGCACTGAGGGAAGCTGTCGCCCTGTCAAAAAACACCAAGGCCAATTGAGCTACACAATGGCTGCTTTCCTGATGTTCATTCTCTTAGACGTAGCCCTTACCTTGTCCTTTCAGATGCAAAAGGGTGGCACTGGCATATGACCACCTCTGCAAGTGGTTTGAGTGATCGGATCACAATGTGCACTGGTGGTCGGTTACACTTGTATTGTGTGCTTTACACTTGTCATGCGATTACTGGAGATGCATTTTAAAACCAAATGTAAACAGAGTCTTATTTTTTTGATCTGGAAAGTCATGGTCATTATCTGGAAGGGAGCAAGGGCATTTTTTGTAATACGTCATATCCTTAAGATTTTTCCATGTTGATCAGGTATTACTGGGTGAGATCTGTGATCCAGTTTCATTGCATAGCTGGATTTAGATTTCCTTATTGCAGCACACAACTAATATTTGGCTGCTTTGTATTGACCTCTGTCTTCACTGTTACCCACAGTTCGTTTATTTGCATAGGAGGTGTAAGTCTGTGAGGAACCAGGGTTATTAGTTCTATATCACACTGGTGGAGACCTCTACTGGACTCTAGGGTTAATACTCTCCTCAAATCACAAGCACGCATACGCCCACTGAAATTTGCATAAACAGGATGTGCCTGACTGAATATGCAGTGCCCACAGTATATAAGGCGGTTTATGATGCCATCAGCTATGCTTTTCTCTTCAGTGATGTGATGCCCAGTGATCATCTTTTGCTAGTCAGGATCCACCCAGTGTACCCATAGAGTCCATTAGAGGGCAGAGCCCTAACTGTGTGAGGTAGAAAAAAGGCTACAACATTGTAACCTCTGTTACCTAGTATTAGTACAAGCAGAGCCATAAACCTAGGGCCCCAATTGATTCTACGCTGCTCACTGAAGAGAATGTAAGATAAGTTGATTTTACTTTAAAAAAAAACTGATTGCCTTGAAAAATGTCGGTAAATATAGCTATTAATCAAGTTATTGCAACTTAAAAATCACAAGTTTAATGAATTTTTTTTACAACTGTAGTTAACCAGGTATACTGTGCTATACATATTTGTATTTATCCAATTGTATACTAGTCAGTCATATTTATATAGTCCTAAGCATGTTAACGAAACAGAACTCATAGATCTCCCAACTTCATCATTGGCAGAATCCTCTTTTCCATGATCAAGTTAAGTCAGACTAACTGGATTGACTGAAGTTGCTAACGCTTATAAAGAACAAGCTAATTTCACTTGTCATTTTTAATTTGCAACAACTTCACAAAATTAAAATTTCAATTTACAAAAGTAAATTCAGCTAAATTTCAAGTAAACTTACCACTTAAATAAAGTAGACGTTAATTAGGATTTCGTGATACTTACTTTCCATTTTCAAGGCAGTCGGTTTTCAAGATAAAAGTCCGGGTAAAGAGAATTTAGAGATTTGTTTCAAAACATATTCCAAATGTTGGAAACTGACTGTTGAAAA
Organism: Plectropomus leopardus; assembly: GCF_008729295.1. NCBI lineage: Eukaryota > Metazoa > Chordata > Actinopteri > Perciformes > Serranidae > Plectropomus > Plectropomus leopardus. The sequence continues at coordinate 5,628,371 of NC_056468.1, forward strand.
CATGTTACAAAGACCATTTACTATATAGTACTGAATTGTGGAGTTTGACAGTTGACTGTTTTTTCCTCATTTTCCTGTTTTAAGATTTTTGGGTGGGCCTAAAACCATAGCTTGATGATGCAATTGAGTTATACTCAGCACAAAGCCCGCCCCTGACAATGTAGCAGTATGAAAAACAAGAAACATCTTTAACATAGTCCCGCGATTGGGCGTGGCCTTCGCCCCTTCGGCGGACACGCCCCCAGCGTTTCAGATCAGAGAATACTGTGCTTTTTTTCATGATGTGAGATCTTCTTTTACATACTTCAACTACATATTCAAATTTGGTCAGATGTTTAATAACACATCTTTCTGTGATGTGACAAACTCGGAACACATTTTAATTATCACTTTACCCAGACTTTAAGTGAAATCAACTTGTCAGATTTTACAGTGTAGCTGACCGTGTCATATTCAGGGTCTGAACGTACTTGGTAGATGCATCCTGATGGACTGGCTGTATTTATGCAACTTTCAGTGGGGAAATGAATGCTCATAATTTGGACAGGAGTATTACTCAGAGTCCAGGAGGGTCAGTAAAGGTACCTCATCTGCACTGTAGTGTAGAACCAGGCTTACAATATTGTAACCTTCATTTTGTTCTAAAATGTCTATTGTGAGTCTGACATTGTTATTTAAGTGCAATTCTAAATCACTGGATTACTCTTTTAACAGAAGGTGTTCTGGTGAGCTCAGGTGTAAACAATAAAAGCATTTATTTGTTTCAGGTTATAATGTCTGCTGTGAAAAAGACAAATGACAAAAGCTAGATTCACTCAAAAACATTTCCCTGGAGGCTTTGTTGTAAAGCTAAAAGAAGTAGAGGAGAATAAGGCATCATTAAAAGTTCTGTCTTTCAGAGAATGTGACTTTAGACTTGACAAGGAAAATGTGTTGTTTATATCCTCAGCTGGAATGTTCCTCGGACTTTTAGCAGCTGCAGCAGCAACAACTACGAGAAATACCTGATCAGCCGCACCCCCGGCTGCCTGCTGGACAAACCCGACTACAGAACTCTGGAGGCTCCTTCAGTCTGCGGGAACGGCTTTGTGGAGAGAGGAGAGCATTGTGACTGTGGCACTGTGGAGGTAAATGAAGTTTCTTTTGAGTACTTCAGGGCCCAGATTTCCAAACATATGTATATAGTGAAAAGCCATATTTATATATAATTAGAAGTATATTTGAAAAGAGGGGGGATGGGGGGGATTACCTTGCAAAAATGTGTTTGCGAATCAGAGTGATGTAATTTACTTACAACTGAAAGTAACAAGGTCAAGCTTTAGCTGTTGGACAACACTGTTATGCACTCTCTAACAGCATACGTCTTGGTGATCTACTTTGGTTAAGCAGAGGCTATGCAAATTATTCCATAAATTATACATTGTAGCAATATGAAAAAGCATTCTGTGTGAAATGCACTCCCTGCACTGGTTTCAAAACTGTGATTTATTATGTGTCTCAAGGCTGCTATTGCTGGGAGTGAGCCTCAACATCTTGTTGTCCTTGTCTGATCTAGACTCTTTTGGATAGTTATTTGCCTGGAGGTATTTTGAAATGAGGCTGTTCGACATGCACTGACACATCTATCCCTAAATCATCGTCTGTCTTATTATCCACGTGAATCAAAACAGACTCATCAACACAGACTAACACAATGAATGCATGTGAGGTCTTAAAACTCTTAAAGATGTTTGGATTGTCCTTTCAGCGCCATTGTCCATAAGCCCATACATGCTGGCTCAGAAACAGCTATATTTTAATTGGGCTGATATTCAGTTAACCTCAGCTAACCTACAATCTGCTCGCTGATTAGGCTATTTTAAAAGTTTACACTACTTCAGTTATTGTTCCTCTTTAACCCTTTGAAACCTGAGCAAATGATTTCTGTCAAAAACATGGGCTGACGGCAATAAGCAGCTGAAAAAGCAATGACCTAAAAATGTGCAACAAATAAGTAAAACATACAAAAAAAACTACCTGAAAAGAAAAAGACCACAAAAAAAAAAGTTTAGAAATGTTTTTAGTTAGTAAAATGCTGTCCTAGGCATACTCGTAATATGGCTTGTGAAATTTAATTCTGAATCCAAGAAAACACCTAAATTTCTAACCTGCCCACTGGGTGTCAGAGACAGGGAGATCAGTTTGGAGTTGATCTCCTGTCTCTGATTTCTAGCCCCTACCACAAGGTTAAATGTTTCAGCAGGTTAAAGAAATCCTGCCTCATGGTTTTCTGTCCATGACTGTCTGAGGGCTCAGTGTTGGATGTTGGCTGCTGCTTGTGTGTGAGCTCGTGCTAACCAGGCAGACAGGGCAGGACACTGAATGCTCACAATTAAAGGCACCGAATCCAAGACACCATAGCAATTTTTATTTTTTGTTGCAAAAACATTCCTCAAGCGCAGCAACATGCATTGTTTTTTTTTTTAATTTAGAAAAACTGCTATGAATACAAGCATTCCATAATGCAACAATGCCAAAAACATCCTGTGAAATCCTGGAGGAACAGAATTTTGCAGGCACATAGTACAGTTATTTAATTAAGACTTTTTTTGTCATACAGAAGTATGTTATCAATCAATATGAACTGAATTGATTTGAATATTTACAATGAGCATCCACAGTTTACAAACCCTCATCAACATTTATTGCTGGCAAATGGACTAATGATGCATTTTCTACATTCCATCATAATAAGTTGTCATGTAGCAAATAGCTCTTAACTAGTCATTTTGGCCAAGTTCACTCAAAGGAGAAGAGCTGTGAATATGTTCAGACCTGTTTGTGCCTCTGCTGGTATTCAGCACAAGCACAAATTACAAACCCAAGCTCTGAATAGGCTTGGTTGCACCCCAACCCCATCATCCCACCCAAAATAAGGTAGTGTTCAGCTGGAGTGCCAAATTCCTGCCCTTTAAGAGATAGCACCTCATTGAATATTGAGATTTTAGTCAAAACTCTAATTTTCAAAGGAGAAACCCATAGTAAATGTAATGTTTGTGTAATTTTGAGCAAAAATAAAGAGTTAGGAGAGTTAGGTCATTCAGATGTTTTCTACACATGGTTCTCAACATGGAGGTGGCTGAGCCGGCAGCTGGCAGCTAATGACACTAACAAAGCGAACATTGCTAACAACAGCAGCAGTGCTGAGAGCTGTTAACCTGGGGGTTTTGAGGGGCAGTGGGACATACACATGTGGCTCACATGATCCAACATGCATGTGCAGAAATACTTTATACCACAGAAAACAGGAACAGGAAGTATGACTTCATTTTCTGCTTTGGACACCATAACACCACTATATCTTCACAAAGCATATGGCGGTTTGCTGCTATATCACTTTTTTGAGGATCATATAGAGAGGATGATCCTTTAAGTCATGTATGGCAGCCTTTACCATATAGTTTTGGTGGTATCTATGATACAACATCACAAAGATTTTCTTCAAATCATCTGGAAATTTTGTATCATAGAAAAATGAAAAGAAGTAATAGTTCTTAGAAACTGTCAGCTCAGATCAATTGTTTTCACAGTATATGCCAAAGTTTTAAACTTTTTTATTTGAGGAGAAATACACGCCTTAAAGGATCTCTAAAAATGCAGGCACATTCCTGAGGGGAACATAGCACAAGGAAGTATAACACAACCTAATAAAGAAAAGGAGTGGCATCAGGGTAGGAAATGAACTTTTTTGGTCTACCTGCCACTGTGGCAGCTAGACTGCAAAATCTACCAGCAACTCAATAGATTGTGTTTTTGCCGGTAAGTGAAGCAAATCTAGCAGCCACTTGCATTTTAAGTCAGCATTTGGCTGGTGCAAATGATTGGCAGCCTAATGAGTTCTCTGTTGTCCTCACAGGAGTGCATCAACCCATGCTGCAACGCCACTACCTGCACCCTGAAGGAGGGCGCACAGTGTGCTGATGGCGAGTGCTGTGACGACTGTAAGGTGAGTAGATATGAATAAATAAACTTTTGTGTATGTTTCAAGGACATACTTAAATATATTATTTGCATGACATCTTCTCTAGGTACTGTAATCCTAGTGTCTGCTCTGCTACAGCCCTCTAGTGGGCATTTAAGGCATTACAAACATTTGAACTTATTAGAGAAAAAGAAAAATACAGCATTTTTTAAGTCCCCTCCAGTCAAAAAGTGTTTACCTCTTGTTGCCTCACATTGATGTCTGTCCTCACAATCCAGAGTTTGTAAGACCTGAATGTATGAGTTGATTTTGTGACAGCACAAACAGTTTGAAGCCATTTGTAGTTCAGTATGCAGTTTACACAAGAGTGATGTGGAAACTTGAAGCCTCCACTGAACACACACACTAGCCCTAACTTGCTTTACTGTGAAGTCAGAGGCATGCTGTGTCCAACAGACAAACTTTAGACAATGTTATGTCTGGGTTTTTAATGAGAGAAAAAATGTTTATTTATCTTAAATATTTTAGGTATTGACTGATTGATCAACTGATTGATTTTCATAATGGGTTATCAGTTACAGACACAAACTAAAATTTCTGCCTCATAGTTGTATGCCAATTGAGTTGCAGTTAACATTCATGTCTGCATAGACTAATGTATAGCCATGACAGTAGTGACATCCTTAAATATGGATGTTGCTGCCGAGACACTAAAAAAAATTTAAAACCTGGACGCTTCAAATACGTCTCCCCTTCTGTTTCTGAGGTTGAATAATAGTCAGTAAAGTGTTTTTGTTGAAAATCATGATGTCACAGTGAAGTGACATTTATATCCTTTAGGATATAAAATGTCGACACTTCATCATTTTACCTTATTAGACATTTGTGGGATTTTTTTTTTCATAATTAGCAAATGTAAATGTGTGCAAATGTGTTCTTGAGCTTTTACCACCAACACCTAATTAGTTCTTTGTTGAGTATAAGTGGACATTTGCTCCAACTTTGAAGAATTTCTCAGAGGTCTTCATGAGATATTGCATTCATATGCTTACAGTGACCGTGATCTTTGCCCTCTCCCCCTCTTTCACGCTCAAGCTGTCCTGTACACTAAAGGCAATCGAAGCCCCCCAAAAAACTTTTTAAAAAAATAATTAAGAAAATAAAAAATGGTGTCTGTAAGAGTGCAGGTGTATTTACCCTCCTCCAGCACAACCCAGGCACAGAAGGATTATTTATCTGGCACAATTCATACACCGAGACAATTTCACAGTGCTTTACATCCCCGGAAGCTTGTAAAGCATTACACATTGAGTAATCTATGACATGATATATATAATGTGATCAAACATACCATTACCCTTCCACACAGATCTCACCTCGGACCAACGAGTGCCGCAGGAAGCAGGATGACTGTGATGTGTCAGAGTACTGCGATGGGAAGAGCGCCACCTGTCCTGAGGATGTCTTTGCTGTGAATGGCCTTCCGTGCGATGGAGACCTGGGATACTGCTATAATGGCCAGTGTCCACAGAAGACAAACCAGTGTGTCAGGATGTATGGATCAAGTGAGTATATTGTCACACATATTGGTTGTAATGTTTTGTTTCATATATTACAATATTTTGTTAAGGAAAGAGACAATATAAAAATAGGATAACTATCCTAGATCTACCTTATAAATCTGCATGTAATCCTCTCATGTCATCAGGTGCTACAGAGGCCACTTCAGGCTGCTATAACCATAACGTGAGAGGAGTCTACTATGGCTACTGCAGACGTCCCTCAAGGGACCAGTACATCCCCTGCCAGCGAGAGTGAGTCTCAGCAAGACATAGAGTGCACTGTAATACATTTTCCCATAAAATTTCACTAAACTACTGGCAGCTGTAGTTGCCACCATTCTACCATTATATTACCTTGTACTTCAACAGTATATTGCCGTTAAATTTCTTACAGTATCCTGCAGTAGAGTTTGAGGTTTACAGTGTAATACTGGCTCCAAAAAGCTTAAGATTTACTGTATTTTGGGAAAACTGTATACTACTGTTATAATTTAGCTGTATTTTTACAGAAATTTCCACTGTATTAAGTCTTCCCGTAAAACTGCAGTAAATTACTGGCAGCTGTAGTTGCCAGTTCACTGTAGTTTTACAGTGTCACTACTGTAAATTACTTCAAAAGTATATTGCCATTAAATGTATGACAGTGTTTTACAGTAGAATGTGAGGTTTACATTGTAATATTGGTTCCAAAAAGCATCAAGTAATTTTGGGTTGATCTGTCCCTTTAATATGATAGAGGACAAGGGCCATGTTAGGAAAAAAAGGATTTCGAGAATAAAGTCAAAGTATTAGTATAAATTCGTAATTTTGAGAATAAACTAATAGTTTTATGAAAAAAGTCTTAATTTTAGTAGAATAAACTTAAAATGTTTTGTGTATAAAGTCATAGTTTTACAAGAAAAAACTCGTAATTTTATGAGAATACAGTTGTAATATTACAAGAATTAAGTCATAATTTTACGAGAATAAAGTTGTAATTTTATGAGAAACAGAATATTATATCACGGAAATAAACATATTACCAACAAACAGGCGAAAACACAGACGACCCCTTGGCAATCACTGTCCCCAGTTTCGTTTCTGTGTTGTACTGTGCCAAACCTTGCCACAGTGTGTGTGTAAAATTCTGACTCTGACTTGATAATTTAATTAACTAATAGTATTACTAACATTAAATCTTTTTTTTCTCAACTTTTTTCTCATAGTATTATGACTTTTTCTAGTCTCAGAAAAAAAAGGATTTTCCTCAATGTGGCCCTAAAACTTTGTTGTACTTTAGAATGCTTATCAGTCAAGTATTTGTGTTGGAATAAATGTTTACTGAGTTCATTCATTTGAAGAATTAGTTTGAATTGGCTCTGAAGTGAATATGGGCACATATTTTGACCCCCTCCTACTGTTTAGAGACGTGATGTGTGGGAAGCTGTTCTGCCAGGGCGGTAATGCCAACCCAAACTATGGCCGCATGGTCTCCATCGGTGTCTGCAGGGCATCTTTCTTCGACGACTACACCAAAGATTACGGCCAGGTGGACACTGGGACTAAATGTGGGGATGGAATGGTAAGAAGCTCTGTTAGCTTTTTTAAAAATACGCTTATTCATTCTGTAAATATGTTTTGTGCTCATGATTTTACCACAATCAACTTGCGGCATTCAGTCTGCAGCGTATATCAAAGTATGCACCGTCTTTGTCACTTTTTGTTTATTAAGGTTTGCAGCCAGAATGAGTGTGTGGAGCTTGAGACAGCATACAGAAATACAAACTGTTCAGCAAAATGCAGAGGCCATGCTGTAAGTACATGCCAACATGGCTCAGAATTTATTTTATTTTTTGTTGTTGTTTAGTGGCATCTAGTGGTGCGGTTGCAGAAGAAAACTGATAAATAAGAGCAAAGCATGCTAATACAAAATTAAAGAAAGTACACCTGAAATGTGTCTAGCAGGCATGACATTCTTTCTACTGCTAAAAAGAGGACAAAACGCAATTACCCAAATTTAAAGATTGAGACAGACTTGTGTTTCAATATAACAGTATTTACTCCACAACTGAGCTTCCTTGTATCTGATGAAGAATTGACAGAGTTGTTTTAAATCCTGTAAGAGGATGCACATGATTTACAAGTCTGGTGTTGGATATGTGTGAATTACTAAATTTGTCTGAAAATAATCTTTTAAATGATACAGGTACTAAATCAGGCTGATCCACACACTTGCAGACTGCAAAAAGCCATGTTAAATATAAAATATTTGAGGCTGAATGTTCAATCTGACTACTAAATATTAGTCATATAAATCTCCTTTGTGATAAAATTGGTGGAAAAGGTGGCAGCACAAACAATATTGCAATATGTGAGTTATGAATAAATTTTATATGTTATAAAGAGTTAATAAATATGTTTGATAGACCAAAAAAATGGTTAGTTTTGGATGTTGTAGTAAAGGGAATATTTCATCCATAAAATAACCCAGTTGAATCTGCAAAGGAAACTTTTTTCTCACAACCCTCCATGGTGAATGAATCCAAAAAGGTTGAAAATTCTAGATGATGGGGCATAAAAGGGGTCCACTTTTTACAGAAGCAAACTGAAATTTTTTTAAAAGTAAGATTTTTGCAGAAATGCATGTGTTTAGGAAATACTGAGCGTGTGAGTGGATGAATAAGACTTTGATTATACTGCACAAGTTGCATGAGAGTTTATAAACAGATGTCCTGATATACGATATGATACACGATATGATACTTCCCCTTTGGGGAAATTTGTCTTGGACTCAAAGTGCTGCACGCATTTCTCTTCCTCCACAGAAGAATCAATAAATAAAACAACAGAAACAAACACAATCCATATGTAAACAGAAAAGCATGTAAACAGAAAAGCATACAGCAAAATAGAAAAGCGCTTGAACACATATTGCACTTTACCCATATTACACGGAACCACATACAATCCATAAACGTAAGAAAAAAGATAAAAGATTAAAGAATATATACAAAATGACCACCATGACGTTATTGCACGACCCATGCAGCCTTAAAAACATAAAAATATAGTTTTGCTTTAGTTACACACGGCCCCGTTTACTTCATTTCATCAAAAATTTTCTCAGTTTTTGGAATCTCCATTCTCCGCGGAGACAATGTGAGAGAAATATCAGTAATCAATATAAAAATAGTCATTTTGTGGGTGACGTAGTCTTTTAATGGTGCTATGTAATAGCAGGGGCTATTAAACAGAGCATGTGATAAAAGCTGTTAAGGACAGGATTTTTGTTGTGTTCTTCAGGTGTGCAACCACAGAAGTGAGTGTCAGTGTGAGCCGGGGTGGATGCCTCCTTACTGCGAGTCCAAGGATGCAGATCCAAGTCCCAGTACTTCAGGTAGGACCTTCCAACAGTTGTTCATAACGGTATAAAAAATATGTGTGCTTTCTGCACAATCAACGTTGAATTTGAATCACTGACGTAGCACTGCTGCACCGAAGCAACACTGATTTCCTTTTTTTTTAAATTATGAACTGCAGTGACAACACAACAAGCGAAAACAAGCACAGCAATAGTCAAGCGAGACAAACAATGACATAGTGAAACTAAAGACAGCAAAACAGAACAATACAAAACGAGCTTTAGCACAGGCTTTAACTGATGGGTATAGGAAATGTGGTAAAAACCAAACAAAAACAGTACTGATTTCTATTCCATTTCTGCAGGACCAACGATCGCCATCATAGTGGTAGTTCTACTAGTGGTTTTAGGTATCATTGCTGGTGTGATAGGCTGCTTCTGGAAAAGACGGCAAAATACCATGTTGCCAACGTAAGTAATCATCAACCCTGTTGTAGGTCTTGGTTTAGATGTGTCACTGAAAATGCCCTTTAACAAGAGTTGAAAATAAATGAATTCTTTCATTTTATAACAGTGCACACAGCCGGAGGAAGCCGACAGCAGTGAACAGCTCCGCTCACCGCATGGCGAGTGCACCAGCTCCTGGTCAACCTAAGCCGGTGCAGGTAATATGATAGGATATACAGTGATACAGATAATGAGTCTGGATATGTAATTTAACTATGTAATGCATTCACTTTATACTTGAAATTTAAGGCTGGAAGGCCAAAGCCCAAAGGAGCTCCGCCTCCACCACCACCAGCAGGGAACAGACCAAAACCAGGCCAGAGCTACACTGCTGCACGCCAGGTACCAGTGATTCCTGCCTCATTACACACAGCTCATAGGCCTCTGACGCTGTCTCAAAGAAAACTCAACTTTTGATGTGATGTAATCAAAGTCTTCCTCACCAGGAATGGGGTGATCTGGTGTGAACTATGTCATTTAAACTGGTACCAGCTGGGATGCCATGTGTTTCTCTGTGTGTTCTTTTTAAAGCCGCAAAACAAAAGCACAGGCAAGATTTTAGGTTTTATATTTCTCCTTTTGCTTAAATCTCTGATCTGACTAATCATGCTAAATGCATTTATATATATTATAAAGGTCAAATAATTCTTCATAACACTATCTTAACTGTACAATTATTGGTGCAATAATTAGATTACACTCAACTGTGCATTATGTATCTAACTCTTATATATTTAATCACTCCTAAACATATATTTAACATATGTTGCACTTATCATATATATTATACATATTTCTTATTCCTAGTTAGGTATATATTGTGTTTTACATTGTAGCATTATACAAATATTTTTATAACTTTACATACAAGTTGTATACATTGTATTGTAGCACAAGGCACATATTTTTTTGGTATTTTATGTTTGCTGCAAAGACTTGAATGCAAAGATACACACTCATATCTGTTACATGTTATGGAGGTTAAAGTCCATCCACACCAAGAACGATAACGATAAAAATCACTCCAACACAATTGGATGGTGGAGTCCACACTACAGCTGTAAAGACAACAAAAGTGGCAAACGATATTGTTTGGATCACTCCAAGAACAATTTCATGAATGCCACACTGTTAGCCGTCAGCACTGTTCGCCGTCAGCACTGTTGGCCGTCAGCACTGTTGGCCGTCAGCACTGTTAGCCGTCAGCAGTGCTGTTGTTAGTGCTGTTTATGGCGTTAGCAGCTTAGCCATATTGAGAACCATGTCCAAATAACACTTATATTTTAAATATTGCACAGAGCTCCTTTAATCCATCAGAAAGAAAAAGTCCAGCACAGCAAAAAAAACAACCGCAGTGATTTTAAGAGGCACTAGTAGACGTTACAGCAGACGGACAGAGCGAGGCTAACTGTTTCCCTCTACTTCCAGCCTTTATGGTAAACTAAGCTAACTGGCTATTGTCTGTAGCTTATTATTTAGCACACAAGTGGTATCACTCTTCTCATCTAACTCTTGGCAAAAAAACAAAGGAGTTTTCACAAAATGTCAATATTCCTTAAAGTTTATACATTGAATGTGTGTTTGTTTTGTCCTCTAGGCTCTGAGGCCAGTCCCTCCACCAAAGGTCTGACTTTGGACACAGTGCCAGCCATCAGTAAACCTAATGAGACTCACCTTTGTCCACCGTCCCTAACGAGCAGCTGCTCGTAATCCAGAAAAGCAGAGTTGAGTTTTTATTAAAGCCGTCCTGTCTTGTCTGTTTCCTCTGCAGTCTTTTTCACTGCAGCGCTGTCTGATTGTTTGCACCAGCGGCGTGCAGCGTGCAGGACGGACAGACTGGACTTTACATTGTTACTTGCATGCCATGCACTGAGGACTTGTTATTACAGGGATTAACTTTTTTTGTTTTTTAAGCACTTTTTTATTGTACAGGGTTAGGGCTGACACAACTAGAAACAGCTCTGGCCCTGATTGTGAGCCATATCATTTTATACATGTTATTTTGTCAAAAAATGGTACGGAATACCTGGACTGGATTTTTATTTTCAAACAGTATTCATTGACTGCAGTAGGTTGTTGATATTTCATGTTATACTTTCAAGCCTCGAAAACATCCTGAGCCACTTTAATTAAGCTGGTCTAACATTTCTGGCACTCTGGTGCATTATATCTGCATTATCCAAATCTAATGGAAATACCAACTCTGCAATTTCAGAAAACAAACAAGGATTTGATTAGGGTTGCAGTTACCCAGCTGCTGCTCAGGCACGTCTCAGTTACCTGTCAGCTGTGGCACATCTAGAGAAATGATGACTCGCGCTTTTTTTCCCAAAAAGTGCACGGTTGTGAAATTGAAAAAGTTGTGAAATTTTCGTTTGAAGACAGTGGGTTATAGTTAGCATTAAGCTAACCATAACCTGCCTGTGAGATTGTAATGGCAGAACGCAGTGTTAAGATGAAAATACAGCATGTTGAATAATTGAAAAAATTAATTTCCAATTCAATCAGTGAACTACAGTTGGTTTTAATTAATTATTACTAATCTGGTAAATACATTTTTAAAAAACACATTTGCCATAGTGTTGCTTGTTCAAAAGTTCACCATGTGAACAGCTACATAACAACACACTCTGTGAGGTCTATATTCAGCTTTCACATTCAGTACTGAAGCTGGAGGTGGTGGGTTTTTTTTAAAGGTTGCATTCCTTAAATGTCTTAATGCCTAAATGTTGTAGCATTACTAACCAAAACCTTGTTACTAGTAAAATGTGAGTGTACAAAGCAGCAAAGATTTCAGTCACCATAACGATTACTGTATATGTTGAAATTTAGCCATGGTTGGTAAAAAACACTATGTGTCAGTCCTGAGCTGTGTTAAAGAGGTCCGTAACCCAGGTGATAGTAATTTTGATGTTTAAAGGTCCATGACTGAATATTGCTCCTCTCTGCTTGAACAGCTTGCCCTCAAGCAAGACATTTACTCCAATGTCAGTGAAAGAAATGGCATAGGGTTATCACGTGGAAATACTTCATGTAATTTAAAAATGGGTAAATGTTATTATTTTGTAAAAAAAAAAAAAAAAAATACATTGTGTGCAAAAACTAAACTTTTAAGCAACTCTTTTTTTTATACTTTTTAATTATTTATTTTATTTTTTTAAACACATTTACCTTATGTTTGTGTGTTAAGCATGTGCCTTTTTTAGGGGTCCAAGCAACATCACATGCTGCTGGAGCCCTGTTGTTTTTGTTCAAATTATTTTCTCTTTCTTTCTTTCTTTGTTCCTCTTCTTTGTTTTCTCATCTAAAAATGTTCAGGCAGCAAAAACCTTAAAACAAATCCTCACCAAAATTGGCAGGCTGGTTGCAAATTCTAGTGACACTCTGTGACCTCGATGTGGGGCTGTAACAATCAAATTTACATTTATGCAATTATCTGGAAAACAGCTTGGCTTAGAGTCAAAATTCTTTCAACACATTAATCTCTCAGTTCATCTCTACCTTTAATTTATGGTCCTCTGTTTACTTTTTTTTTAACGTTTTGTCACTTTTCTTCAGTTTTCCCTAAATCTCTCTTTCGCAAACTAGTCCCAGACCACTGGCCCTGCTGTCCTGTAATTTTGGTAGGACCGTCTACAGACATTGCTTATCTACAAGCAGCAGAGAAATTTTGATTTGTCTATTCATTTGTTTTTTTTTTGTCAGTTGTTTTTTTTAATATTTGTCTTAAAGTTCAATTTAACATAAATACTCATGAATAAAAATAACGTAGGCAATTGTAACCAAACTTGGTGCACATGTGCAGATGCTTTTTCCAAGCTTCGCTAAGCAGTCTTTGTATATTCTGCCACTAGAGGGCGGCAGAAATGCGAACATTATATACCTCATAATAAGCCACATGGATTCATACAAAACTCGGTTTACACTATCTATAGTCATCACTCATACCTTAGGTGATGCATAAAATTTGGTAATGACTGCTTAAATTGGGCGCAACTCATTTCAATAAATCTGCATTTGTAGACGATTTATTTTCCAAACTTCAAAATATCCTGATCATAGTAAATCATCAAGAGGCTTATAGAGCTGAAATCTTTTTAACACATCCGCTAACTTGTTACAAAAGTCATAGGCCTTCTCCAAGTCCACAAAGCATGTGTAGACTGGGTGGGCAAACGTCCACAACCCCTCCAGCAGCCTCACTAGGGTAAAGAGCTGGTCCACTTTTCCTCAACCAGGACGGAATCCGCACTGTTACTCCTCAATCTGAGGTTCGACAATAGCGCTGATCCTTTCCAGCACCCTGGAGTAGACTCTGCTAGGGAGGCTGCGCTGTGTGATACCGCGATAATTGGAACACATCCTCCTGTCCCCTTTTTATGAAAATGGGAACCACCACCCCGGTCTGCCGCTTCAGAAGCACCGTACCTGACCTCCGCGTGACATTAAACAGGTGTGTCAGCTAAGACAGCCCAACAATGTCCAGAGCCTTCAGCATCTCAGGGCGAATGTCATCCGCACCTGGCGCCTTGCCACTAAAGAGCTTTTTGACCACCTCAGCGACCTCTGCCAGGGATATGGACGAGGGTTCCCCCGAGTCCTCAGGCTCTGTCTACTCCAGGGATGACAGTGTTCCTTCCACCACTCAAAAGTCCCCAGATCAGAAAGTCAGCAGATCTCCTCCCCTACTGATCACAGCCTGAGGCACGCCCTGCCAGAGACGATTCACAGATTGCCAGAACTTCAGAGGCTGACCGAAAGTCCTCCTCCGTAGCCTCCCTAAACTTCTGCCACACCCAGGTTTTTGCTTTGGCAACACCCTCAGCAGCAGCCCTTCTGGCCAACTGGTGCGGCTGCAGGAGACCACCGGCCTGAAAGCCCGAAAGGCCTACTTCTTCAGCCTGACGGGCTCCTTCACCTGCTTTACCATGAAATGTTTACGCTGTTTTGGAACACATACTGTACTTTGACTTTTTTTTACACTATTTTCAATGACATGCTATAATGTGACTTTTTCATGCTTCGTAGAACGTCAAACTATTGCTTTTTTATGCTATTTGGAACACCATGCTATAGTATGAATTTTAAATTCATTTTTGGAGAATGTGCTATACTATGACTGTTTTATGGTATTTCGAAAGACATGCTAAAGCATGACTTTTTTGTGCTACTTTTGACAACATATGACACACATTTTTACGCTATGTCGAAGGACATGCACCACTGAAATTTTTATTAATACTACTTTGTACAACATGCTGTGCTATACATTTTTCATTCCCATGGGACTGTTGTCAGTCCCTGTTTGGCCTGCCTGTGCTCTTTCTTTCAGGATCTCTCTGCCTGCTCGGCTCCTCCCACCTCGTTGTTGGGATTCGCCTCACCTGCCACAAGTCTATTTAAGCTAGGCCAGTTCCAAGATGGCTCTCTCTTTGGAACGGTGGTGCCTCTCAGGCACCCAACATGATTTTGTTTGGTTGGTTTGTTTAGTCCTTTGTTTTCTTGTGGTTTAAGTTAGCACCAAAGCACTTCATGCATCCAACCACCACACCTCACCACAGATTACTGACCTACATCTTAGTTTGCTTTTTGGTTGTGTCACCTTAAATCAATTTGTCATTAATTTAAATGGTTACCGTGTGGTCCTCCCTTCTCTGTTATGCACTTGAACGAGCTGGGCATAAAACTATACAATGACTTTTTTATGCTATTTTGAATGAAATACTATACTTTGAAGATTTTATGTCATTTTGGATGGCACATTATACAATCACATTCTTATACCATTTTGGATGACATTTTATACTTTGACTTTTTTATGCTATTTTGAACAACATATTATACTGTGATGTTTTTAATGTAGTTAATATAGCTGAAGTTCAGGAACAAGGCCATGCTTCTCTCCCACGGATACAAATCACCTGCATGCACCTCGTTAAGTTAACCATCTGTGCCTCATCAATTCAGTCACCTGCCGTGAGGTCTCACTTCTCACGACCCCTCGCCCATCTGAAACCTGTTCTCCTCTTTCCTTCTCCGCAGGGCTGCAGTTGGCTATAATCTCACATCTGATGTTCCTGTCTACGAACCCTAGGGGGATTAAGCAGCACAGAGCTGAACGAGACGTGTCCCCCACTCTGAGTCTCAACTCCCACTGGGTTCACAGGTGCTCCAGCCTCTACGCAACGCTATACAAAGCGCCCATCGTCACAAACTCGATATTTTACTGCTCCTATATATTGATAGTTGCCAAGAGTGGTCTAAAACAGCTTGTTAAATATAACTTTGTCCTGAACATCACTTTATTCCCTGCAAATCACCTAAATACAGTGTATAGAAAGTGCTGAGTCATATTTATCAAAGTAGCCACCTTTCCTGAAGGCAACATAACTGGGGAGGGCCCCAAGCCTTCTTTGTCATGCTGTCACTCACAATCCCACGCCCCTCTCAGTTGATGCCACACCCTCCATGCCAGATGATAATACTGAAACAATATGATCTGAAAGTGAAAAAAAAGATCTGAAAGTGAATACATAAAATCTATGACTAAAAAGATTAAGACCTCACATTTTGAAAATATATAAAAGTGAAAACTGAAAATAAGTTATTCAAAAGAATATCAGATTTAAATCAAAATTATATATAAACAGAAATTAATCTTTTCGTACAAGTATTTAAAATCTGAAAACGTTTATTTTTTTTCAATTCAAGATCATAACTTGAACTTTCAGTTCTTTCAGTTTCTTTCTGATGTAGAATTGCACAAAGAACACTATTCTGTTTTGTCTGTCTTTTGCCCCCATCAATAACACCAGTGCTTTCCATACTAGAGTGGACATTTTTGTTTTTGTTTTGTTTTTACTGCAATCTTGATCTGAAAACATGGTATTTCCACAGTGCAGGCCACACACATAACTTTCCAAATGTTTGTATTCCTGCTAATGATGATTTGTCCACAAATTTTAAACCCAAATCTAGATTTTTGCCCACAGTATCCAACCCAGCACTCATTTTGACAATTTTGACAATTTGACATTCTACGTAAAGAGGCACTGGATGAGGGTCAATATTAACAATAATGAATTTTGTTTCCTCAGCTGAACTTATTACTTCATTCTACCTACTAACCAAAGTGCAAAAAGGGCCTAAAGATAACCCTCCTGGCCGCCCCATTATATCTGGTAATGGCCCTCTTACAGAACCAGCATCTAAATACATTGATTCTTTTATTAAACACTTGCTATGCAAACTTCCATCCTTCAGTGAGGATACCACTGATGTTCTGAATAGAATTGCCATTGAGCGACATATTGTAGTATGACATTTTTGATATATTTTTGAGTGACATACTATACGATGATGTTTTTTGATGAGTTTTGAGGCACGTAATACATTATGACTTTTTTTGTGACATACTATATTGTGACATTTTTGATGATTTTTGAGCAACATACTATCGTATGAAGTTTCTGATGATTTTTAAGTGACATAATAAAGTATGATGTTGAGTATGATGTGTTGAAAAAATGGTCCAAAAAAGTCAATATTTTAAATGTTTTAGACGCTTGCACAGTTTGTCAAAAACGTCATACCATAGAATGTCTAAAATGGCTGAAAAAGTCATTGCTTTAAAAAAAGTCATAGTATAGCATGTTGAAGAAGTTGATAGTGTAGCATGTTGAAAAAATGGTCCAAAACGTGTTTCAAAGTCAAAGTATGTGTCGAAAAACACCCTACTATAGTATGTCTAAAAATGGTTTAAAAAGTCATCACTCCAAATGTAAATAACAAAAATAAAAGTCATCTAGTGTAGCATGTTGAAGAAGTTTCTGAGTGAATGAATGAATCTTTTATTGTCATTACACAAATGTACAATGATCTCTCTCAATATGAATAAAAAGACATTAAAAAAACACACATCAAAAGTGAAAAGTAGAATAAATAGTAATAAATAAATAAATGAATAAATAGAAGGCAGCAATGGTAGTGCATGTATACCACTGTCTGTTGTGGTGGGAGTGGGCCAATGGAGGCCGTAGCTCTGGGATAAAAGCTGTTTCTCAGTCTGTTTGTCTTGGCTTGATTGTCCTAAACCTCCTGCCAGATGGTAGCAGTTCAAACATGGAGTGACCAGGGTGTGTGGTGTCTCTGAGGATCCTGTGGGCTTTCTTTTTGAGATTGTTGGAGTAGATAGTGTCCAGTCCAGGGAGCTCCAACCTGATGATGCGCTGAGCTGCCTTCACCACACGATGGAGGCTGTGACGTTCTGTGGCTGTGCAGCTGGCACACCACACTGAGGCGCTGTTATTTGGTTATTTGGCTCGCTTCAGTTTCCACAGAAGAAAGAGTCTCTGTTGAGCTTTTTTGACCAGCTGTGAGGTGTTGTTTGTACATGTCAGCTGGTTTGACAGTGTGACTCCCAGAAACTTCAGGTTTTCCACCTTCACTACTGTCTCTCTGAATGTGGAGGGGGGAGTGCTGCCTGACCTTAATCTTCTGGAAGTTAGTGATCATCTCTTTAGTTTTAGAGGTGATATGGTGTAGTGTAGCATGTTTCGTAGTGTGGCATATTGAACAAACAGTCCAAAAAGTCAATATTTTAAATTTTTGAAAAACGCCATACCATAGCATTTCGGAAATGGTCGAAAAAGTCATTGCTTCAAATGTAAAAAAAAAAAAAAAAAGTCATAGTATAGCATACTGAAGATTATAGTATGGCATGTTAAAAAAGCGGTTGAATAAGTCAATATTTAAAATGTTTTAGATGCTTTCATAGTTTGTCAACGACATACTATAGCATTTTGAAAAATGGTTGAAAAAGTCATCATTTAAATGCAGAAAAAAGTCATAGTATAGTAAGTTTAGTAGTAGTATGGCATGATGAAAAAATGGTCCAAAAAGTCAATATTTCAAGTGTTTTGAAGTCATAGTATGTCAAAAAACACCATACTATAGCACGTGGAATAATGTTCGAAAAGGTCATTGCTCACAATGTCAAAAGAAGTCATACTATAGCATGTAGAAGAAGCTTATAGTATGCCATGTTAAAAAAAAAAAAACAGTGCGGAAAGTCAGTATTTTAAATGTTTTAGGGCCTTGCATAGTTTGTCGAAAAACGCCATACTATAGCATGTTGAAAATGGTCAAAAAAGTCATCAATCCAAATGTTGAAATTTGAGGCTTTTCGACAAACTGTGTTATGGTGTTTTCAGCCGTTGTTTCAACATGCTAAATTATGACGTTTTTGGCCTTTTTGGCCATTTTATGACATGCTAAATAATAATGTTTTTGGCCTTTTATTTGCCTTATTTCCATTTTGTATACTATAGCGCAGGGGTGTCCAAACTTTTTTGAATGGGGGCCAAATTATATAATGAAAATACCTGAAACTGCAAAGTGATCATGCTTGATTAACAAATATTGTGTGACAGGCCTGAGTATATTGTGAAAGTCAAGCCAAAGGCCACTTAAAATTGGTCTGAGGGCCACAATTGGCCCCAGGGCCAGGCTTTGGACATGCCTGCGCATCTCTTCAAGCTATTACACGTCGTTTTCAGCCATTTTTATGACATGTCAAAATTTCACAGTTTTCGACATACTATATGATGGCGTTTTCGGTCATTTTTTCGACATGCTACTTAAGGACGTTTTTGGCCTTTTTTGGCCTTTATTTCCACATCGTATACTATGATATGTCTCTACAAGCTATTATATGTTGTTGTCAGCATTTTATGACGTCAAAATTTGACGTTTTCGACATACTATACTGTGGCATTTTCTGTAATTTTTCTGTCATGCTAAATCATGACTTTTTTGACCTTTAATTGCCTTTTTTCCACTTTGTATACCATGATGTACCTCTACAAGCTATAAAACGTCATTTTCAGCAATGTACATGGCATGTCAAAATTTTGTATACTACGATGCATGTCTGCAAGCTATAATAAGTTGATTTCAGCCATTTTTATAACGTCAAAATTTGCCAATTTTTTGAGATGCTAAATTACGACTTTTTTGGCCTTTCATTATCTTTTTTCCATTTTGTATAGTATGACGCGTCTCTACAAGCTATGATATGTAATTTTCAGCTATTTTTTGAGTTGTGAAAATGTGACATACTACACTATGGCATTATTGGTCATTTTTGCGACATTCTACATTATTATATTTTTGGCCTTTTTTGAACTTTTATTCCACTTGTATACTATGATGCGTGTCTACAAGTTATAATATGTCATTTTAATGTAACTTTTTAAACGTGTGTGATGCATATGATGCGTCTCTCAAGCTATAACATTCTCTTTTCAGCCATTTTTTTGATGTGTCAAAATTTGACGTTTTTTGACGACTTTCGGACATTTTTTTGACACGCTAAATCATGATGTTTTTGGCCTTTTCTGACCTTTTTTTCCACTTTATATACTATAATGAGTCTCTACAAGCTATAATATGTCATTTTCAGCCATATTTACAACACGTCAAAATTTGCTGTTTTTTTGACATACTGTAATATGGTGTTTTCTGTCACTTTTTGGGCATACAAATTCATTTCTTTATTGGCCTTTTTTCCCACTTTGTATACTATGACACATCTCTAGAAACTATAATATACTATAACTATACTATAGCATTTTCAGTCATTTTTACAACATGCTAAATTATCATGTTTTTGGCCTTTTTTTTTTTACCTTTTATTCCACTTTGTATACTATGATGTGTCTCAACAAGCCATAATATGTCCTTTTCAGCCATTTTTTGACAAGTGAAAATTTAACGTTTTTCGACATACTATACTATGGCCTTACCTGCCATTTTTTGACATGCTAAATCATGACTTTTTGAACTTTTATTCCACTCTATATACTTTGACGCGTGTCTACAAGTTATAGTATGTCATTTTCAGCAATTTTGTCAAACATGTCAAAATTTGCCATTTTTTAAGCATACTATACTATGACATTTTCGGTCATATTTTCGACGTTCCAAAATTTGATGTTTTTGGCCTTTTTGGGCCTTTTTTTCCCACTTTATATACTATGATATGTGCCTACAAATTATAATATGTCATTATCAGTCATTTTTTTAACATATCAAAATTTGCCATTTTTCAACATACTATACTATGGCGTTTTTGGTCATTTTTTTTGACAGGTCAAAATGTGACATTTTTCGCCATAGTATAGTAGGCGATTTTTGTCCATTTTTTCAAAAGCTAAATTATGACTTTTTTTTTTAACTTTTTGACTTTTTTGGTATGACATCTCTACAAGCTATAATATGTCATTTTCAGCCATTTTTGGGACGTGCCACAATTTTTTTTCACCATAGGTATGCGATTTTTTTGTCCATTTTTCAACGTGCTAAATAATGACTTTTTGGACCGTTTTTGGACTTTGTTTCCACTTTTGTATAGTATGATGCCTATCTACAAGCTATAATATGTCATTTTCAGCCATTTTTGGGACGGGCCACAATTTGACATTGTTCGCCATAGTATAGTATGCGATTTTTTTGTCCATTTTTTCAACGTGCTAAATAATGACATTTTTGGACTTTTTTGACAGTTTGTTTCCACTTTGTATAGTATAATGCATTTCTACAAGCTATAATATGTCATTTTCAGCCATTTTTGGAACGGTGCCACAATTTGACATTGTTTGCCATAGTATAGTATGCGAATTTTGTCCATTTTTTCAACATGCTAAATATGACATTTTTTTTACTTTTTTGGCTGTTGTTTCCACTTGTAGAGTGTGGATGCGTCTTTACAAGCTATAATATGTCATTTTCAGCCATTTTTGGGACGGGCCAAAATTTTTGACATTGTTCACCATAGTATAGTATGCGATTTTTGTCCATTTTTTTTGGAACTTGCTAAATAAAGACATTTTTGCTTTTTTGGACCCTGTTTCCACTTTGTATAGTATGATGCATCTTTACAAGCTATAATATGTCATTTTCAGCCATTTTTGGGACGGGTCAAAATTTGACATTTTTCACCATAGTATAGTAATGCGATTTTTGTCCAATTTTTCAACGTGCTAAATATGACATTTTTGGACTTTTTTGGACTTTGTTTCCATTTTGTATGGTATGATGCCTATCTACAAGCTATAATATGTCATTTTCAGCCATTTTTGGGACGGGCCACAATTTGACATTGTTCGCCCATAGTATAGTATGCGATTTTTGTCATTTTTTTGAACATGCTAAATAATTTTTTGGCTTTTTTGACCGTTGTTTCCACTTTGTATAGTATGACAGCGTCTTTACAAGCTATAATATGTCATTTTCAGCCATTTTTGGGACGGGCCAAAATTTGACATTTTTCACCATAGTATAGTATGCGAATTTTTTGTCCAATTTTCAACGTGCTAAATAATGACATTTTTGGACTTTTTTGACTTTGTTTCCATTTTGTATGGTATGATGCCTATCTACAAGCTATAATATGTCATTTTCAGCCATTTTTGGGACGGGCCACAATTTGACATTTTTCACCATAGTATAGTATGCGATTTTTTGTCCATTTTTTCAACGTGCTAAATAATGACATTTTTGGACTTTTTTGGACTTTGTTTCCATTTTGTAGGTATGATGCCTATCTACAAGCTATAATATGTCATTTTCAGCCATTTTTTGGACGGGTCAAAAATTTGACATTTTTCACCATAGTATAGTATGCGATTTTTTTGTCCAATTTTTTGGAACGTGCTAAATAATGACATTTTTGGACTTTTTTGACTTTGTTTCCACTTTTGTATAGTATGATGCATCTCTACAAGCTATAATATGTCATTTTCAGCCATTTTTGGGACGGGCCACAATTTGACATTTTTCACCATAGTATAGTATGCGATTTTTTGTCCATTTTTTCAACGTGCTAAATAATGACATTTTTTTTTACTTTTTTGGACTTTGTTTCCACTTTGTATAGTATGATGCTCTCTACAAGCTATAATATGTCATTTTCAGCCATTTTTGGGACGGGCCACAATTTTAACATTGTTCACCATAGTATAGTATGCGATTTCTTTGGCAATTTTTCAAACGTGCTAAATAATGACATTTTTAGACTTTTTTGGCCACAGTTGTTTCCACTTTGTATAGTATGGTGCATCTACAACAAGCTATAAATGTCATTTTCAGCCATTTTTGGGAAGGGTCAAAATTTTGACATTGTTCGCCATAGTATAGTATGCGATTTTTTTTGTCCAATTTTTCAACGTGCTAAATAATGACATTTTTGGACTTTTTTGGACTTTTTTTCCATTTTGTATGGTATAATGCCTATCTACAAGCTATAAAATGTCATTTTCAGCCATTTTTGGGACGGGCCACAATTTGACATTGTTCACCATAGTATAGTATGCCATTTTTGTCCAGTTTTTCAACGTGCTAAATAATGACATTTTTGGGCTTTTTGACCATTTGTTTCCACTTTGTTTCGTACGACGGGTCTTTACAAGCTAAATATGTCCTTTTCAGCCATTTTTGGGAAGGGTCAAAATTTGACATTTTTCACCATAGTATAGTATGCGATTTTTGTCCATTTTTTTTGACATGCTAAATAATGACATTTTTGGACTTTTTTGGACTTTGTTTCCATTTTGTTTCGTACGACGGGTCTTTACAAGCTAAAATATGTCCTTTTCAGCCATTTTTGGGACGGGTCAAAATTCGACATTTTTCACCATAGTATAGTATGCGATTTTTGGCCATTTTTTCAACGTGCTAAATAAGGACATTTTTGGACTTTTTTGACAGTTGTTTCCACTTTTGTATAGTATAATGCATCTCTACAAGCTATAATATGTCATTTTCAGCCATTTTTGGGACGTGCACAATTTGACATTTTTCACCATAGTATAGTATGCGATTTTTTTGTCCAATTTTTCAACGTGCTAAATAATGACATTTTTGGACTTTTTTGGACTTTGTTTCCATTTTGTATGGTATGATGCCTATCTACAAGCTATAATATGTCATTTTCAGCCATTTTTGGGACGGGCCACAATTTGACATTGTTCGCCATAGTATAGTATGCGATTGCTTTGTCATTTTTTCAACGTGCTAAATAATGACATTTTTGGACTTTTTTGGACCCGTTTTTCCTTTGTATAGTATGATGCATTTACAAGCTATAATATGTCATTTTCAGCCATTTTGGGACGTGCCACAATTTGACATTGTTCACATAGTATAGTATGCGATTTTGTCCATTTTTTCAACATGCTAAATATGATATTTTTGGACTTTTTTTGGACTGTTGTTTCCACGTTTTTTATTATGATGCGTCTTTACAAGCATAAATGTCATTTTCAGCCATTTTTGGGACGGGCCACAAATTTGACATTGTTCACCATAGTATAGTATGCGATTTTTGACATTTTTTTGGAACTTGCAAAATAAAGACATTTTTGCGCTTTTTTGCCCAGTTTGTTTCCACTTTGTATAGTATGATGCATCTTCTACAAGCTATAATATGTCATTTTCAGCCATTTTTGGGAAGGGTCAAAATTTGACATTGTTCGACCATAGTATAGTATGCGATTTTTGTCCAATTTTTTTCAACGTGCTAAATAATGACATTTTTGGACTTTTTTGGACTTTGTTTCCATTTTGTATGGTATGATGCCTATCTACAAGCTATAATATGTCATTTTCAGCCATTTTTTGGGACGGGCCACAATTTGACATTGTTTGCCATAGTATAGTATGCGAAGTTTGGCCATTTTTTTCAACATGCTAAATTATGACATTTTTGGACTTTTTGGCCTTTGTTTCCATTTTCTATGGTATAATGCCTATCTACAAACAATAAAATGTCATTTTCAACCATTTTTGGGACGGGTATAAATTTGACATTTTTCACCATAGTATAGTATGCGATTTTTTTTGTCCAATTTTTCAACGTGCTAAACAATGACATTTTTGGACTTTTTGGACCCCTGTTTCCACTTTTATGACAGGTCTTTACAAGCTATAATATGTCATTTTCAGCCATTTTTGGGACGGGTCAAAAATTTGATATTTTTCACTATCATATAGTGTGCGATTTTTGTCCATTTTTTTCAACATGATAAATTATGACATTTTTTGGACATTTTTGGACTTTGTTTCCATTTTGTATGTGTGATGCTATCTTTACAAGCTATAATATGTCATTTTCAGCCATTTTTGGGACGGGCCAAATTTTGACATTGTTCGCCATAGTATAGTATGCGATGTTTGGCATTTTTTTGAACATGCTAAATAATGACATTTTTGACATTTTTTGGACTTTGTTTCCATTTTGTTTCGTACGAGGGTCTTTACAAGCTAAAATATGTCCTTTTCAGCCATTTTTGGGACGGGTCAAAATTCGACATTTTTCACCATAGTATAGTATGCGATTTTTGGCCATTTTTTTCAACGTGCTAAATAAGGACATTTTTGGACTTTTTTGACAGTTGTTTCCACTTTGTATAGTATTATAATGCATCTCTACAAGCTATAATATGTCATTTTCAGCCATTTTTGGGACGTGCCACAATTTGACATTTTTCACCATAGTATAGTATGCGATTTTTTTGTCCAATTTTTCAACGTGCTAAATAATGACATTTTTGGACTTTTTTGGACTTTGTTTCCATTTTGTATGGTATAATGCCTATCTACAAGCTACAATATGTCATTTTCAGCCATTTTTTGGATGGGTCAAAAACTGAAATTTTTACCATAGTATAGTATGCGATTTTTGTCCATTTTTTCAAACATGCTAAATTATGACATTTTTAAACTTTTTTCGCTGTGGTTTCCACGTTGTAGAGTGTGATGCATCTCTACAAGCTATAATATGTCACTTTCAGCCATTTTTGAGATGGGCCAACATTTGCCATTTTTCGCCATAGTATAGTATACGATTTTTGGCTATTTTTTCAACATGCTTAATTATGACAATTTTTTGGACTTCTTTGGCCTTTGTTTCCACTTTGTATGGTATGATGCCTATCTACAAGCTATAATATTGTCATTTTCTGAAATTTTTGAGATGGGTCAAAAATTGAAATTTTTAACCATAGTATAGTATGTATATAGTATATTTTATAGTATATATAGTATATTTATAAAATGTATATTTTTGTCCATTTTTTCAACATGCCATGGACTTTTTTGACCGTTGTTTCCACTTTGTATGGTAGGATGACATTTTTCACCATATGTGATTTTTTTCTGAATTTTTGAACATGCTAAATAATGACATTTTGGGGCTTTTTTTTTGCTCTTGTTTCCAATTTGTATAGTATGATGTGTCTCTACAAGCTATAATATGTCATTTTGTTTTTGTTTTTGTTGAAAAATGCAATTCTATAGCATGTCAAAAATGATCAAAAAAGTAATCACTCCAAATGTCAAAAAAAGTCATAGAATAAAATGCTGAAGAAGTTCATAGTATGGAGTGCTGAAAAAATGGTCCAAAAAGATAACAGTACTGTTTCAGAGCCTTGCATAGTTTGTCGAAAACCACTATACTATAGCTTGTCGAAAGTTGTCAAAAAAGTCATCACTCCAAACACTGAAAAAAGTCCTAGTGTAGCATGTTGAAGAAGTTTATAGTATGGCATGTTGCAGAAACAGTCCAAAAAGTTAATATTTTAACTGTTTAGAGCCTTGCATAGTTTGTCGAAAAACACCATAATATAGCATGTTAAAAATGGTCAAAAAAGTCATCACTCCAAATGCCAAAAAAATTCATAGTATAGCATGCTGAAGAAGTTAATAGTTTGGCATGATGAAAAATCGGGACAAAAAGTAAATATTTCAATGTTTTTGAGTCATAGTACAGTATGTCCAAAAATGGCATACTATAATATGTGGAAAATAGTCAAAAAAGTCATTGCTACAAATGTCAAAAAAGTTTAGCATGGTGAAGAAGTTTATAGTATGGCAAGTTGAAAAAAAACAGTCCAAAAAGTTAATATTTTAGCACAGCATGTCGAAAATGGTAAAAATGTCAATATTTTAACTGCCTCATAGTTTGTCGAAAAACTCCATCGTAGTATGTTGAAATTGATCAAAAAAGTCATCCCTCCAAATGTTGGAAAAACTCATAGTTTTGCATGTTGAAGAAGTTTATAGTATAGCACGCTGAAAAAAGGGTCCAAAATGTCAATATTTGTACTGCTTTAGAGCCTTGCATAGCTTGTCGAGAAATGGCATACTATAGCATGTTGAAACTGTTTGCATAGTTCATCGAAAAACGCCATACTATAGCATGTCGAAAGTGGTCAAAAAAATCATCCCTCTAAATGTCGGAAAAACTCATAGTATTGCATGCTGAAGAAGTTCAAAGTATGGCATGTTGAAAAAACGGTCCATACTGTACTATGATAGTTTTGACATTTATGACGATGATTTTTGCCGATTTTTGAGCAACATATTGTACTATGAAGTTTTCGAAGATTTTTGAGTATATACTATGGTATGGCAGTTTTATTGATTTTTGAGCACCATACTATGCTATAACTTTTTTGATGATTTTTGAACATTTTACATTTCCGTGACCATTTTAATGATTTTTGAGCGGCATACTGTAATATGACCACTTTTGAGCGACATACTATAGTATGAAGTCAAAAACCATCAAAAATGTTATAGTATACAAATAATTTAAACATTGTGAATTAAGGTATTATGTACACAGTTTTATCTGAAGCATTGTATGAGCTTTGCCTGGCATGGAAAGAGATACTTATCCATGGACTTGTCAGTCTTGCTTTTGTGACGCCCAACAGTGAGGAGGTATGGCTGCCGACCCTGCTGGTTATGGAGATGCTCCTCCAAACTGCAGCATGACTAGAGTTGAGATAAGGAAACTCAAATGAGACCCAAGTAATATGCAGTCAGAGAAAACTAAATTGAAGAAGTGATAACTCACTAATATCTTCTTACACGTCAGTGCAAGATGGGGATGCTGATCTTACTTTGCACTGTTTTCAGATGCCAAGAGATGTATCCTGTGCTGCTTGCAGCATCATAGAAGTGCTCCTAAAATTAAAAAAAAAAATAAATTAAATGCCTTGTCAATGCCTTGACTTGACTATCTCAGGAGCATATTCCTTTCTTTTGTTTGCCTAAGTGTGGAGATGCCTGAGAGGAGAGATTACAAAAGGTTGACAGTAAAGTAAATTAACTTTTAGAGAATGAACAGTATAATATACGACAAGTACCAGTCACAGAGAGAAGATGACACTGGAAAGATCTGTGTCAGCCTGTTGGAACATGTTTTTTGCAGCCACTTTAATGTTCAACCACTGTAAAGGTGGATGAAAAAACCAGCCAGCCTCAAAAGCTTAAACAATATTTTAAAGTAAAAAACATTAAGCTTTGTTTTCATTGATTTGAAAGTAAATTGTTAAATCAGTTAAGTTGGATACAGCTGGTAACTGAAGGTTAGCTACAGAAGGTTAGACTACAAGCTAACATCAGCTAATACCCTGGACAAACTAGCTGTTCAGTCATGGCAACAAACAATGCTTCGTACAGCAGATGATCTCCAGATGTTACAATGTTCATACTGCACTTTATAGTATCAGTTTAGGATTGTTTCAGTAAGTTTGCACTTACCCGGTAGTGCTGCTTGCAGCAAACAACTTGTCTCATAGTCCCCAGCTGTAAAAGTGAAATGCGCTGGCGCCTGTGAGTGGAGCTTAATTGCATCTCTGCAGAGTTTAACAAACACTGGCCTGATCAACTCTGTCAATTAACTCCAACACTGAGCACCATCTAAATCAGAATGTGTTAAAATTACACATTAGGAGTTGAAATCAACTCTGAAATGTTTAATCCTGAAATTTCAACACACATATCACAATTTTTGCCGTGCATTATACTGTGACTTTTTTGATTATTTTTTCACAACATACTATTCTATAACATTTTCTAGGATTTTTGAGAGACATATTATACAATGACGTTGATTATTTTTGAGCAACCTATTATAGTATGACTTTTTAAAATTATTTTTGGTCGACATATTACAGCAAAGCTGGTGATTATTTTTACACAACATACTTTTCTATGATGTTTTGTGATTTTGTAGTGACATACAATATTATGACATTTTTGTTGATTTTTATTTGACATACTATAATGTTTTTTAGGATTTACCAGATTACATATTATTCTATTGTTTTTTAACTAATATTTTAGCAACATTTTAGCCTAAAATATGACATCTAGTGATGTTTCAGCACCTTACTGTAGTATTACGTTTTTGATGATTTACCAGACGTCTCATCATACTATGAGGATTATTTTCAGAAGACAAACTATACTATGACATTATCTTGTGATTTTTGAACAATATACAGTACTTTGACATTCTTAATTATGAAAAACTACCCAGTATTGTGTGGCACAAAAAATGTTACAGTATATATACAGCCATATAATGTTATTGCATAGTATGTTATTCAAGATGTCATGGTACAGTATGCCAAAAAAAGTCATTGTATCATATAGTATTTTGTGAAAAATGTCTTATTGTATGTCATTAAACACGTCATCGAAAAACCAAGGGGTGATGTTATGGTAGCTAAATTTTTTATTTATACAGTCTATGGTTGATGTACAGATCGGATTTCAATCTTGAAACCCATCAGTTATCATCTGCCCACAATTCAGCTTTATATTAGCTTTTTAAAAATGTATCTACATCACATGCAGGTGTGTGTTTGTAAGGGTTCAGCCATGAAGACAAGTGCACAGAGGAAGACGTCTTGGCTAAGACAGCTACTAGCTTCATTGGATCACCCGAAATATTGCCGATGCTCCCAGTGGCTTTGTTGTCATTGGACTGATGCCTACTTGGTTCTGAGATTGCTGAAGAATATCTGATGCAGCTTTAAGTGAAAACAATAAATAATGTCCAAGATGGGTCAAATAAAACACTATATTTGAATTTTATTCTTTTCTTTCAAGTGATACATCTACGTAAAAGATTTCATGGCCTCGCATGACAAATACGGTACAGTTTTTCACCCCTTACAGCTATTATAAGATTCTTAAATGAACAATATACTTTTTTTTTCGTACATTCTGCGAGATATGTATAAGACCTAACAGGAGGTCAGTATACTGTATGGCTCACCCAATAAAGCCTTATCTTTAAAACAAATTTAAACATCACAGTTATGAATGTAAACCCAAATACTTAATCTTCAGGAAGCTTTCCCAAAAGTCTACTGAACAGAACGGCAAACAACAATATTTTTGGAAATTTTAAGGATATCAAGATTAACATTAATGACATAGAAGTTTTAATTGTGTGTGATTGAAAGTCTCCTGGCTTGACTCTGTGCACCATCCACACACACACACACATACAGATCTCAACATGTGTGGCCAAGGTGGCATGGCACATGAGCGCAAACGCCTCATTAAAAAAAAAGAAGAAGAGAAAAAAAACCCAGAAAATAGAAGACAACAAATCTTAAAGGTTATTTCCTCACTTTTTCTTGAGTGACAAAGACAACAGAATTACAGTCAGGTGTGTCGAAGCACCAGTCGGTCGTATGTCTTAATAAAAGCACGTCTTAAAGGGTTGGGAGTGCCTGTGAAGAGGAGTGGAGGTGGCCAGAAGAGAGCTGAATACTTGAGAGCAGAAAAGCATACACACACCAGCGATCTAAGCAAGTGTTATAATGGTCCCCCTTCTTGGTATGACCACGAGTTGTAAAAATAATATACTGTATGTATGAGTCAGCAATGGTTGAGATGATTACAGTACTCTTAGGCCTTGATAGACAGCTGTGTGGCGGCGGTACCTTTTATAGTATCATCCCTGCAGAGGGGAATGACTCAGTCCTTTGTGTGCGCGTACAGCATCGTCAAAATGCTGTCATTTCACTGAATGTTTCCCTTATTTGATGCGTTATCACGATAAAAAAAACCATCTGCATTCTGTATAATCAACAGTAGATGGAGACACTAATACAGCTTCAGAAACAAAGGAAAGCCCCAAAAGCACAATGCGCTTTTTTTTCTTTTCTTTTTTTTTTTTAGTGTTTGACAATAAATCATCAAATCAAATAATTCTGTTTAATACACTGAAGCACTAATAAGCCTGTTTTGATGACAGCATGGCCAACAGTTCCCCTGCTTTCTAAGCCAATATGTCCTCTTTTGTCCAAAATGACAACTCAGGAGAAAAGTCGGCCCTTTTCTCGCGCTATAATCTTCAGCTTGACCCCGGAGAGGTTGACTTAATTTCAGCGCTCAAGAAGAAGAAGAAGAAGAAGAAGAAGAAGAAGAAGAAGAAGAAGAAGAAGAAGAAGAAGAAATGCTTCTGACCGGGATGTGGGAGTATCTGCAGGTCTGGTTGTGGTGATAAAATAAGACAAGCTGCACTGTGTATCCCTTTTTTGGTTTAGCAGAGCGAGAGACGTCCTTGTTGCCATCAAGTGAACACAAAGTCATAACCAGCACAGAAAAGCCAGCAACAGCAACTATCATTGCACAAAAAGCGTTAACCCTTCACTCTGTTGAAGGATTTGTGAATTTTTCATTCACAAATTATAATACAGGAAGTTGTTATTCTGGAACAAAATACTGAACAAAAATCCATTCAGCATCTTTGGGACTCTCAAAGTTTTATGGAAATTTTATAAACAAGATTCTAAGTCTTCATTAAATTTTGCTTCAAGTATAA
Source organism: Plectropomus leopardus (assembly GCF_008729295.1). Lineage (NCBI taxonomy): Eukaryota > Metazoa > Chordata > Actinopteri > Perciformes > Serranidae > Plectropomus > Plectropomus leopardus. Next base: position 5,659,435 of record NC_056468.1, read on the forward strand.
AATATTAATTGTTCGTATATAGTTTACTTCCCTTATTCTTTGTATCACCTCTTAATACATAATCCTTTAACTGAACACATATAAGCAAAACACTGCACTGTATGTAGAACCTCAAGGGCCAAACATATCTTGACAAGAACCTTGCAAGATCCAAATTAACCACTGAGGCTACAGTATTTGAACTTCAAAATTTCCTTACCAAACACATGGAGAATAAAAAAATGACTAAAATTCCTCAATAACAAAGGCTTCATCTATCTGCATCAACTCATATTTAAAAAAAAATCCTCTTTTTGATAACCTTGACATGTATAAGTTAGGACTTCAGTGTATGGTATACATTTGAACAACTGCAAAATGTCTTCATCCAATCATTTGTTGCTATTAAACAATATATCTAATATATTTAATCTTTAATAAATATGTTTCCCCCACCAAATAACACATCATATGTTTGTCTTTATTTTTTCTCAGCGGCTGCGCCTGTTTTCCAGGCGCTGTGGCCTCCTTTTGTTTTTACCTACTGATGTGTCCCGCTTCCTGTTCCCGCCCAACTGTGGGCGAGCAGAAAATGGACAGGCAGTTTCAGTGGAGAAGACAGAGAGAGACAGAAAGAGAGAGAGAGGAGAGAGAGAGAGAGAGAGAGAGTGGTAGGGGGTTATGAGTCAGGGGGGAGTGGGTTGTGTGAAGATGGGAAGGTGGTTTTTCTGTTGCCTATCCATCAGTGCCATTCTTGTTGGGGGTGTTGGTGTTGATCGTGGTGCCGTCTGGCTGCTGGCCATCTTTGCGCGGTGGCATCCTCTCGTTTATCCTATCCAGGCCGCGCGCCTCCTCGAAGTTACGAATCTTCCTCGTGGGAGAGAAGCCTTGAATGGCTGAAGGGAAAGCAAAAAGAAAAAATGATTAGTAGCTGTGAAAGATGGAGTCATTTCCCTACTCCAGTTGCTGCAAACATTTGCTTTAGTCTTTAGCTCGATTCCTTGCCGAATTTCATTTGATAAGCACAAAAACACAGTTTAAGCCTAGCACAGTACAGATGATCAGTGAATACAAAACATGCACGGGTAAAACAATGACTCCTACAGTGTTGAAACACCAGTGGGACAAACTACAACAGTAAAACACCTCACACTTTGTAGACTTACGGTAACGTCCCGCAACAGCCAAGGAAACCAGATAGAAAAGGTGTGCAGATGAAAAGCAAACTTGTAAGGTACTGTTTAGACATACTCTTCAATCATTTTAAATATCATGTTAAAGTTAGAATGAAAACTCTAAGGTGAAGGTTTTATAGGTGAAGAAAGAAACAAAGTCCTTAAAGGGTACTCTTGCACCACCAGAGATCTGTGACCACGAAGCACTCACTTGCTGCATTAACTCCCAACCAGGGGCAAGTTGCCATAGGGGCATGTTAGGCTCGTGGAGCATTTGATCTCATTTTTAAAAATGACGAAACTTACAATACATTTGTGTTTAAGGGAAAAATAATATTTCATGACAACATAATATGCTAACTATCCCAGCTATAGTATTCAGACTGTGCAGTACATACCAATGTCTTTTTTAATATCTTTAAAAATGTTGCCATTGATTTTGCATGAAAACAAGTCAGCAAGAAAAGATAAAAGATAAAATCAGTAGCTAAAAGTGATCGATTTTAAAGGATTAAAGTCATTTTTAAAAAAGTTTACAATGTTCAACTCAAAGAATCGACATTTTAAAATATAAATACAGATTAAAAAGTTAAACACATGATGATGTTAGTCACAAACAAAAGGTTCAGCTACTCATGGAAATAATGAACTGTTGAAATATTAGCCCAATGTGATTGATAAACAGTTAAAACGATAAGCTAAAAATAATGGTTTAATGGTTTAGTTAAAATAATATGCCAAAAGTATTTATTGAAACGGTTAAAACCATGGGCTAAAATCTGTGGATAAACAGTTAACATAATTAGCTAAAAGTAATGACTAAACATTTAAAATACCAAGCTAAAAGTTACGGTTAAACAGTTGAAATCATTAGCCATAAGTAATGACTGTTAATAAATAGCGTATTGTGAATGTTGTGAATCTGTCATGTGAATGTTTAAAGCTGAAAATGGTTTGCTAAAAGCGATGGTTAAACAGTTTAAATAATTACCCAAAAGTAATAGTTGAACTGTTGAAATAATAAGCCCAGAGTAATCAATAACAGCTGAAAAAAACCCCAAAAGTGATAGTTTAACGTTTAAAATAAATAGCTAATTGTGTTTAACAGTTAAAATAATATGCTAAAAGTGATGGTTAAAACTGCTGAAATAATTAGATAAAAGTAATGATTAAAGATTTTGAAATAATTAGCCAAAGGTAACTGTTAAACACTTACAATACTTAGCCAAAAGTAATGGTTTAACTGTTACAAAATAATTAGCCAAAAGCAATAATTAAACTGTTGAAAATAACAAGCCAAGAGGAATGTTTAAAAAATTAAATTGACCAAAAGTAATGGTAAACAGTTAAAATTATAGCCAAACAAAATAATTAAATAGTTGAAATTATAAGACAAAAGTTACGATTAAGCTCTTAAAATAATTTGCTAAAAGTAATGGTTTACCTCTTACAACAATGAACCAAAAGTAATGGTTAAACAGTTGAAATATTTAGTTAAAAGTTGACTAAAGACTAGATCTTTCATATTTCATGGTTTGGCGAAAAAAAAAGCAATTTTCATGGCCGAGGCCTGTTGAAGCCACTAACAACCAGAGGGGGCAACCAGTGTAGCAACAGTCAAATGGTGTAACAGGATTAGCTTCTGAAAATATCCAAGGCAGGGATGTCCCTGGTCTTATCTTAGCCAGGTCTTAGCTGGCTTTTCTCTGTGTGGGGAGCCACACTTGGCAAGAAAAGCCCATGTGACCACAGCAGGGAAATTCTTGTCAACAAGGGACAAGCCAGGTTCTTAACCGGATACACATTTCTAGATATTTTGTAGCATGGGCTTTACTTTTCTGGTGTACACTGACTGCAGCTGGTGAAAATAACTCTGTTCTGTACTTCTCATGTCATTGTTGCACCTAAAAAGAAGAATTGTTTGTTGTGCTAATTTTAGTCTTAGATAAGCTTCTTTTCAATTCGTGTCATCTTTTCATATCTTATCTGTGATCCTTTTATTGCTTAATTGTCACCCTGCATATTAAAACTGTTACATAAAACACTTTTACAATGAAGGAACCAGTTTGATCCAACAGACACTGATAATGCAAGAGCAACCAGCAATAAAGTAATATAGAGTAATAAACTCTACTCTATAAAAAAAAAGTGGGGTACTAAAAGAACAGTTAAACTACGAAATAAAAAGTACACATTTCTGTTTAAAAAGTGACCACCACACACAAAACAAAACACATGAAATTTGAGCTGTGACAGCCATGCGTACCTTTTGCTTTAGCTGCCTCAATCGTAGCTATGTTAATAGGAATTGAGGAAGAGGGGGGGAAAGGGAGTCATCAAAGACAGCCATAGACAGCAGATACAGCAATAAATCAAAACGGTAAACCCTCAGTGTGATAAACAGACAGCAGAATATAGGCCGTCGCCCATGGCACAGTCATTACGGATGCTCAATTCACAGCAGCTGCAAAAACTTCAAAACACGTTAGTGGGTAGAGAGAGGAAGCCTGTTGGAGAGTTAAGAGGGTGGTGGTGTTAAAGGGTCATGGGGACTTAGGTGTGGAGAGCTGAGGGGGGATTTGGCTGAGCACTAAGAGTCTAAGGCCGGGGCGAGATGTGTAGCAATGACCACGCAGGACGACACATTTGCACAGTGCAGCCTTTCCCAAAGGAAAAGCTGCAGTACATATGCAGTCAGATGTTCTAAATTTCAATCCAAAAGTAGAAAAAAATAATCACACGTGAGTAGCAGAAGAGACACTCTATGGTGAACTTTACATGATTCTTATTTCTCCTTTAAAATGGATGTTTGGCATTTTGTAGCTCATCATATTTGATTGATTTAATCTCTAAATGAAGACAGTCATCTACAGGTTATATCAGAGATATGGATATACAGCCGAGATGAGAGCTGTATTAGGAGAGCAGTCTGCAGGTGCTGACTTGTATATCATTTCTTAGCTTGCTTTAGTAGTCGAGCTATCGACTAGGGAGGTCAGTTTTGGTTACTTTTGCTTTCAATAGCCCAACATCTATTGCTGTAACTAACCACTAACGTTTAGAAAATGTGCTCCAGTTCCCTTAGTAAAGTATGAGAAGTAAGAACTGATTTGTCCCTGCTACACTGGCCTCATCAATAGCCTCATGTAATTTTTCGGTCCCTTATTATGTACATTTGCATTGTGTGAGTTGTTTGTGTGTATGGAACTGTTACTTTCTTTTATTCTCTGCTGGCTGTAACACAAATTGCCCCAGTGAAGTTTAACGTGACCTTGGATTTCAAAGCACTATGTATTTAGGACTGGTGACATTTTAATATTTTGTGTTGTAAAGGTCTTGACCTTCATTTTCTGTTGGCTTTGCTGACAGACAGCCTGCCAATCACATGTCCACTTCCCAACCTCTGGATTTCACTGGTTCCTTGGCTGCTCTGCACTACTGAGGTCGGTTAGAAGTTAATGTAAACTAGCTAGCAGTGTCGCTAATTTGGGGATAACAGCTGGTAATGTTGCCCTGAGCAGAAACATTGTGCACACCCTCCGGTCTGCCCCCAGGTCACCCAGTGAGTAAGCATGCAGTAACCATGCAGAAACTGCTCGCAGTGGTGAGCGAGCTAACTTTTAAGACATAGTCAACCATGCTAAAGGGGTTTCACGGCTAAAATCGAGCTACTTAGTCACCAGGGCGAGCTGAGGGGTGTAGACATAATGTTTCTATGGCAACACTGTTGGGTCAGGATGGCGTTAGTTGCCTTAATCACCAAATGAGCAGTGTTGCTAGTTAGCTAGCTCCTACAATACTCCAAAATTAAAAAACAATAGATGGATGTGTAACTGGTCAAATATAGTATCTTCTCTATGGTTAACCACTTACATCCCTATTTTGGGTGTTACAGAGTATTTGGGCATACACCAATAAGCAAAAAGCAGAAGTGCTTATATGGCAAAATTTCAGATTTAGATCCAACACTAATTGTTAACCTGATACCTTGAAAATGAGTTGGTTTCACTGCTGAAAAGTTGTCGGGGTTCAGCCTGTGGAACTCATCAAAGATCAAAATGTCAGTAGTAGTACAGTTGCTTCAAAAACTACAGGCAGGGCTGGGGAAAAAAGTGAAAAATCAGGGAGGTCTAGCCGATCTGAAAGCTGTGGCTTGGGGAGCGGACATGGACAATGACATTCTCTGAAAGGTCACCAACATGTGGTTTCTCCTTCGATTGCTTTACAACTTCTGTAAGCCTCCAGTGTGACAAAGCATGACTCCCAGCATGTCCTCTGGTGGGTGAGGCCAGGCACTGACCTTTAGATCAGAGGGTCAGTAGCCACTTCCAGGTGACAGGCTGACCTCCCTGACCAGCCAGCCCACAGCTGAGCCTGAAAACTTTCTGCTGCATTGATGAGGGTATTGAGAGTATAGCTACAGCTGATCTAGAACCCTTCAAAGGGGTTGCCAGGACAGCTAAGCTAGTCTCCCTAAAGTGGTTGTCACCATCACCAATGGACATAATACGTATATAGAGAGTATAAAAATTCGAATTTAGCAAGGTTGCGCCGATTGATTTTGTGTGTGCAATCGAAGGTGAGCACCAGGGTAAAAACATTTAGCAACACAGAACTGATGAATATTTATTTTAAAGATTGTCATCCAGCTAGAAAGTGCAAACATGAGAAATGGGTCTATTTTAATTATAATAATAGCTAATGGCGTCTGATTTACTAAAGGACAAGCAGTTTTTTCAATCACATTTTTTGCTGCCAGATGTGCAAAGAGATAAGTTTGTAAGCAACCAAGTCTATCGCCACCATCGGGAAGACTTTCCACAATCACTGATCAATATCTGCTCACATCCGCTTGGCTGTCTGCCCTTTTTTGGTTATATTGTATTCTGAATTTACATCACGATGGGCAGCGTCTAAAGCATTGTTGATGATCTGCTTAACGAGTTAGCTTTTAGGCTACATGGAGGAAAATTAAGGAAAGACCAGGTGAGTAAGTGGAGATTAACTTTAAATGGGCTCAAAGGTACAAAAACTAAAAATACCTCAAGAAACTCAGCAAGATATACACATTTACCAGAGAATGGAGTTTTCTGTACTGAGATGTACCTTATATAATTCCATGTGACAAACAAATGGTTGATTGATGTATTTTTGCTGGTGTGAAGATCAAAAGCACAAACTAAAAGTACACTTTTCGAGTCAAGAAAAAGAGACTGTAGAGAACAGTGACAGCATGTCCTGTACCAAGTTGGTGCACTTTACAGAATTGTTCCAAATGCAGGTGAATTTTACATCAGTGATCAGAGATCCACAAATACAGAAGCTGTGGCTGTATTGCATCAGGAGCTATTAGAATACTGTCAGTGGAGAAGCGTCAATCTCTGCATCAACAGGAGGCTGAAAGTTTCTGGTGAATGAACATCCCTAAAAATGTGCCAGGCTAACGTTACTTACTGTTGGATATATTGTATGTAATTTCCAGTAAGTATCACAATATGAAATGTGTGTTTTCCCCTCTAAAAAGTAATATTACAAATGTAGGAAGATACCAAGTTGGCTACTCAGATCTACTCACATATTTTCAGTATTTACGCTGATCTTGAGCACACAGGTGATAGCTGCGTGGTTTGTTTACATGAACAGTGGTGCACTTTTAATGGATTCAGATTGAACTGAGAGCTCCAGTGTTACCTGACACGATGTGATCAACTCTTGCTTTCGGCTGGACCACGGTGTTATTATGTTGCACTCAGGATTGACTGCTTAGTCAAATGGGGCACCTGGTAAAAATTTGATTATTTGGTCTGGTTTGGTCTTTGGCTTAATAGAAAGTGGTTTGAAAATTTTCACACCAGCCCAACCCTACCTATTTTACATATATTTTCTGTATTGACATGCTAAAGGAGAAATAGATCATGTACAGTAACACCAGCTCATGTCAAAAAAAGAAAAAAAGGTTTGCTCACAACAAATACACTGAGTTTGGAAAAAAAAGATGCTTGGTGATAAGAGTTGAGGAGGGAGTGTAGGTTGTTCTTAATGGCAGCTATTAAGGAGGGAGGAACAGGGTCATCAAGTATAAAACACACTTACCGGTCTGTAAGGTCTGCTTTCCCCCCGACAACACTCCCAGAGGAAGAGTTCCAGTTGGGGTGAGGCCTTTGAGAGTTAACACATTCTCGCTTTCCTCCCTAGTCCGAAAACAAAACACAGGCACACAGTGTTCACACATAGATTACATTTCAACAAGCAGGGCAGCGTGCACACCTGGTGGTTATGAGGCTGTTCTGTAACCAGGAGGTCAGAAGTTCAGACATCGCTGGATATTCAACCTGTGCCCACTCACAGTGCTGATAGAGTGATAGACTGTGGCTCTAACCGCCTCCAGCCACTCTGCTAACATGTGTCCTGGTTCTGGAAGTGGGTCAGTGACAACTTGTGTCAATTTTAGCAGCTGAAGCAATATTTTGGAGGACTGCTTATAAGTGTCAAGATTTGAACACACTTTCATCTTAGCATACTTGAATATTCATGTTCTTGAAATGCAAGGAATTGTTATTTTTCTGCAAAATGAATCACCTTTTTGGAGGTCTAAACATGGTCAAAAACTCATAAATTATGGTACACTTGTTCGGCCTGGCAAAACATTTCATATTTTGTTGGTTTCAGAAACGGGTGTGGCAAAATGACTCCACAGCCTCCGCCAACATGTAGCCCCAATGGCCAGTATCACCTACAGTTACTAAATGCGGTACATTCATGTATCATGCCCAGTCGCGCAAAAAAAGCCTTTTGGACCCACCCGCCAAACCCAACAGGAGGTCGACCATTTGAATTTTGTGCTCATTTTTGGCCATTTTGGGCCTCGTACTTTTGTGAACTTGTCCTACAGGATTAATCCAATAGTTTTCCTATATGATATATCCAATCTTTACCCCTTGGTGATGAAAAGTTATCAAAGGTTTGCGCAAAACTTTTGCTTTGGTCAGTTGTCCGTGATGTTTTCTAAACTACTGCACAGTTTATAGAAGTGCAGCTTAGCAATGAGTTGATTAATGAATCAGCCAATTGACAGAAAATAAATTTCAATAAAAAAAATTTTTTTTTTTATTTTCTGGGTTGGGTACTTCTACTTTTCATACTTTAAGTACATATTCTGGATTATACTTTTTTTACTTTGAATTAATGCACTGCAGAAATTTTATGATGCCAGCAGCAGCTACATGGATAGAATTTCCATAATAGCTGGTGATTTTAATCAACTCATCCTTCAACTCCAAAGATGTAGCAGGATCATGGACACATTTTTATTTCATTTAAACTATGTGTAAAAAATGACTAATAAATCTGCCTTGTACCTTAAGTAGCATTTTCAAAGCAGGACTTTTACTTGTAACAGAGTATTTTCACACTGTGGTATTAGTACTTTTACTTAACCAGAGGATCTGAATACTTCTTCCACCACTGGGGCTGAGACATTCAAATAACTTTTAAAATGTATTTTCAAATGTACACATGGCATTAGATCCATCTTGCAAAGGTTTCTGAAACACCCTTTTAAGCCACTGACCCATATGCACTGCTCTGAAAGACAGGCTGCTCTACATCTTGCCCACTTGCAGTAGTGTGATGAGGTAGGAGGAGCAGCAGCATTAATCTGGAATAATGTCTAATGTCATTATACAGTCTAGGTGCATCGTGACTCATCTTGTGCCAGCTCATTAATCCTAGCAGGGCAACATTGTGTTTTTGAATACGACTTCATTGTGCAATCAACTGACTCCATTCATTCCACCAACACTCTTGAGTTTTCCTGGCCCCGCTGTGACCTGCTATTCAATTTGGTAATTCTGACCCCCACCCCACTGAGCTCATTGTGATCCGTATATACATGTACAGATTTCCTGCTGCAGTGTTATCTTGAAAAAGGAAGAGAAACATCAAAGGGAGAACATTAATGACACCATCAGACCTGAGGACTGAGAAGACTCGGGCCATTTTCCCCACAGCACGAATCTTGTTCCGAATGACCTCCTTACGCATCGCAGAGGTTCCACCTGGAACAAGTCCAGAATGTGAGGTTAAGACACAGTTTACCACCTTGTGTACTCAATACTGCTATTTATGTCCCATGCTATTGATTTTGTAGTACTTAATATAACCATTATATTGCCTAAAAACCTTGTGGGGAGAGAACAAATGATTAATGGCTGATACATTTCAGAGATGAACTGAGGGTTTAATGGTGTGTTTCAAAGCACAGTGGCTGTGCTCCAGGGAGCACAACTCCCTCATCAACATCAGACATGTGGGACATAGACTGAATTATGATGAAGTTCTGCATATGAATCGTCTCACATGAAAAGTATGGCTCCCAGCATTCTACATCAATTAAGCTCATTTTCAATTCATTCAAATTTGTAAGTAAATAGCAAATGCAATTTTCAGAACAAGAACAGAACCAGAGGCCTCATTACAGACTTCTCATGTCTGAAATCCTATCTTATCTCAGTTTAGGAAGACATTTAGGTTATTGGGTTTTAACAAAAAAACATGTTCCTTAACTGCATTGAGGCAAAAATCCTTTTCTTGGGATAGGAATTGAAACTGTCCTAACTGAGGATTTCCCAAGTTAGGAATCCCAAGTTAAGATGAAATACATTCTGTTCTAAATTTGAAGTAACTGCAAACTACAGCAGAACTGTTATGAGGTCTGTATGGCAGTGACCATAAAGATGGCGAACAACATGAACACCTAAATATAATGACTAAAATGCTGTATGATGATACACATGAATTTGATCAATGTGCTACATCAGGCTCTTGAGAGGCCTATGAGGAGGCATGAGGCTCACAAATAAACTTAAATGAGGGCCGTTAAAATTATGTTAGGTGATCCCACACATTTTCATGGACAAAATTTCAAATGTTTCCATGTTTTTCAAACATATCAGACTCAAACTGTATTTAACCATAATATCAGCTAGCTGCTGTACATAAAAGGAGAGACGGAACGCAGATAGCAAATGGTGAAACGGAAGTGATGACACACTGACAGACAGAGCTGTATAAATACGCTGTGTTATGCCAATGGCTACAGAATATAAATTTGAGGAGTACTTGAAACATTGGAATCAATGGATTAAACACAATAATAAACACTAAAGGGTTTACAGCTCTTATTTGGCCTGGCTAATTTGCTTTTTTTTATCCCTTTTTTCTTGCCTTTTTTAAATTGTGTTTATTTTTGTATGTAGGCTATCTTTATAATTACCATTATGACTATTATTATTATTACTATTATAACTGTCATTATTTTATCTCACCTGTTTTTCTAACAAAAACAAATGTGGGGATGTAAAAGAAAATTGTGGAAAACACATAAAATAATATAAATTTATGTTAATTCCTACAATAAAATATGTTGAATAAATAAATAAATTTCCCTTTATGCTACATTACACAGAGGTTTATCCACGGGAGATTACAATGTCATTAAACACAACAAAATTCCTTGATTTTTCCAACACTTTCAATGATTTTTACAGATTCCATGTTTTTTCCAGGCCTGTGAAATTCAATGACTTTTCCTGGTTTTCCATGATAGTGGGAACCCTGATAGATGCTGTCCATCTCACTGACTTACTGATACATTCTAACTAAAAATACAGGCAGACCATTTAAAACTTGAACAGAGACCCAGGTATGACATGACGAGCTGAGACTAAACAATCATATGTACATACATTTAGGATATTTTAATTAAATTAATTAATTAAGATATGTCACAGACATGAGTTTAGGAACTGCTTCTGTAATAGGAACACTGGATTTTTCCTTTGAAATGTAAAATAGGATAAGCAGTTAGGATATTTTACTGCGATGAGCAGACTTCCTATATTTATAGATTTTTAGAGTAAAGAAACAAGTAACCACCATTCAGTGCTGATATACATCTTTGAATAAAAAAAATCATTTTTCACATTTTTTTCTTGTAAGAATTTAAAAAACAGTATGTTTATCATTATGTTACAGTGAGAATAAAGGCTAATACCAGGGCATGGATAATAACAGTATTCAGGCAGATCACCAGAGAAAATGGAATGAGGTACTATGAATCATTTTTACCATAACAATCTATCAGTCTCACCTTCATATAGATCATCTCCCTCTGACATGAGCTCATCGTCAGAGCAAATGTTCAGTACATTCACCAGCATCTCTGTCACTGTGAGAGAGAGAAATCACATTAAACTTGAGACTAGAACAAACCATGTTTGAAGCAGGGCTTGTCTCACATTGACTGACGTCACTGACTGGTAATTCAAATGTTTGTGATTTGGTGGAAACTGACTCTGAATTGTCTAAAGGGATACATTTTTGTAATAAGTAGTATGTCTGAACATTCTCTCCAAATCCAGACTTGTTTTATTTCCTACAGTTCAACAGGCACCTGTAGGCTTTTAAAAGGGACACTTTGCAGATTTTTAACCAGCTTTGTATCATAACAATGAAGGTAGCATGTGTAAATGAACTGTGGTAAACTTCCATCTTCTTAGAAGCGCCCAGATCTTCCTGCTCATCTCCACTCGTCTCTCAGCTCTAGGGCTAGCTCTAAACTAAAGACTGTGCTGTCGCATTTTTGCAAAGAGTATAGAAGCAGAACAAGAGAGAGTACTGCTCTCAGAGCAAACTCTGATCAAACAGTAAAAGGTGACAGTGCTTACCAAAAATGAACCAAGATTCTGTTACTGTGTGGTCTATTTATGGCCTAAAGTGTTTTCAAAAAATATTTCTGCCTACTATTTCAGTGTAATTTAAGACTGTCTTTTATCAGCCGGCCCTCATATTGTTTCCTGTGTCAAAACAGACAAGCTCACATTTCATCATCCACCTGTAGGGGCATTTTTCGGTCTGGTGTGGTGCAGTGCATTCTGGTAGGTTGTTTTTCTACCTCTTGACTTAAAGTGAAAGCCACAGTCCTTTTTCTCTGTTTTCTGTGGTCATATAGCGCCAGGGCTGGGCAATATAACAACATTGTACGATATATCGATTTATTTTATAATAAGATATAAATTTAGATAATACCGTTTATATAGAAATAGAATCATGTTGTGTTACATGCCAGTGTGCATGTCTCCTCCCTCACAGCCTTTGCACAGCTCCGACACCCTCACTCATGCACTCACTAGTTCTCCAGCATCACTAAGAGAGGCACAATGCTGCTACTCACTGTATTAATCTATCATGTATAAATGATGTATCATTTTTTTAACAAAATTTTGGCAGACATATATTCATATGTGGATGTTTCTGAAAAACACTTTGGCACTGGTAAATGGACTGGCACGTGGTAAAAAAATCAACTTCTTAGAGAAAAAAATCTCAGAGTGTCTGGGTGAGTCTGGGCCTGTATATTCCACACAGTCCTATGTAACCTAAATAAAGGCTTTATTTTTGGCTTTCCATCCACAATTAAACAAAAAAATTACCTTTTTCTCCAACAAAAGGCAAAGACCATGTGAAGACATCCATAAAGTTGGGCAACCAGTAAGGGTGGGGGGAGCAGTTGAACTGTCGGATGTTCATCACGTTGTTCTCATATTTTAATACGGCAGCTAGGATTGACAGAGGGAAAGAGATGGGAGGAGAGATTCAAGGACTGAAGCCTGGTAAATACAAGAAAAACACAACGACAATAAGAGTGAGAAAAAAAGGCAGAAACCTTTGTTGTTGTAGACATCTAGGTAATTTGGAGCTGAAAAGATTGTGATTAATGAGGGGAAGCCTGTAGTCTGGCTTTTTCGGTACATCCGATACCTGTCAGGCCGGGGAAAAAAAGAGGCTCTTCATCATATTCTATTTTCTAAAATGCTGAATGACTCAAAAAGCAGTAAAGCTACTTACCCTGCATCCTGTGCTTCATGGGCTCTTATTACTGACAGCAGGTTATTATTTACCAAAAAGTCACAGACTGCTGAGTAACTGAAAGAAACCCAGAGAAAAAGACCTGTTAAAACACTGAGTGGAGGTCAAAGCTTCTTGCAAACTTTAACCATTAAAGGAACCGCATGAGGCCACTTAGATTTCACTGCCTGTTGTTTGGAAATATGTTCATATTTATTTTCAGCTTGCTGTGCCTTCTGGCCTGTTGAGCTAGGGGTTTAAAGATGCTGAGCATCCAGACCCTGGTATTTATGGGCTCTGCTGGCCTCTCCACAAGCTGGGGACTACAGCCAGAGCAGACGAGTTCAGCTGGATGAGGGTACTTGTGGGTTTTTACAGCCTTTCCTTCCTTCACCACCCTACTGATCCATTAGGAGCGAACAAGAAAAATATGTAGGCAATCAACATTTCATAGATCCACATCAGGCTAAGATGAAAGGTTTCTGTCATTCACTGCATCAGTGGAGTTCAGACCAGAAGGGATTTGATTGAACCAGCTATTTATAATTGCTCAACAGCTAGTTTTAACTTGTGATCTACTAAATGGGTGGCAAAATTAAAAGTTATATAGTCTAAATGTCTTAATCAACCATAAAAAAAATTGTAACACTGTCTAATCAAAAGTAAGAAACCAACAACAGAAAATTACTGTTGCATAACAAGCTGCAACATAACTTACAGGAGGCCAAATTATATTTTAAGTAAAACCAAACTAGCAATACTTTTAAAAGGGGAAAATATGTCATAACACCAAGTTAACTGACATTATTTGGTAATTCAGTCAAACATAATACAACATAAAAGCCATCTTGAAAAATGTAAATCAAAAATATTTTTACATTATATTACAATGTAAACATTTACATGTTTATAATGTTGTTTAAACAGCATGTTAATATACTGTATATCCTGATATATTAACTATTTTATTCTCCTCTTGCTTAGAAGGACAATGCTAACATGCTGATGTTTAGTACTGGGGTTATTATATTTACTATTTTCACTTGGGGGACCCCAAATAGTTGACTATTTGACGATTTGATCTAAGAAGCCTTACTGGACTGGCAATCTCACCGTCAAGTTTCACAGTTGTTTCAAAGTTGTAGAAAAAGATAATTTTATATAGGGTTGCTGAATGTCTGATTTTACAGTTGCTTGATTTCTCCCAGTAAGTCATGACATATAAAGCTGAGCCCAATTTGGTATAAATGTATTTATCAGGGCAGCCACATAAGAACATAGTGCTCACAAAGTGCTAAATCTTATGAATGATTTTCTCATCAGTAAAGGGAACCATGGACAAATAGCTGATGGCAAAAGTTCTGTTTAAAACCATGGATAACAAGCAGAAAGTGAACAAAATGATGTTTTCTGTCTGTCTATCTGTCTTTCTGTCTATCGATCTCCATGCTCCCTTTCACCACTGAGGACAGCATTGCTGCTGCTTCTACAAACACATAATAAGAAAGAGCATTAAATGTAACACATCTCATTATAAAATCAATTCTCATCCCAAGTCAAGATGACAAATTATTCAATTTAGTGTTTCAGCTCTTTTGTCTGGTGTAGAAAAAAATGGAAACTAAAGTAACAAAAGAGAATATAGATCAATGAAAAAAAACCCCACAAAAAACATGATCATCCAATCAGCAGATGACAGGCAGTACTTGACAAATCAGAATCTACAATGTAAATTCTTAGTCAGGGACACGCCTATTATTATAACTATTTCAGTTTAGATGTTACCATGCTAACAATAGCTTTTAAGCACTAAGCATGAACTACAGCCGTGGCTGATGGGAATGTCTGGTTTTGCAGGTGTTGGGTGTCATAAACCAAAGTATTGGACAAAGTGGGTTGTTGAACTGATAATGAAAAGTTAAGAAAACACCAAAATGATTACATTTTTTTTCCTGAGGGGACCATGAATATTTGAACAAACTTTTATGACAATCCATCCAATGATATTTGAACTATGTCAGTCTGGACCAAAGAGGTGGACCCACCTCCTACAGTAAGTGCCAGTACTCAAATCAACAAATGAAACTACCAATTTCTGAATCCAATAAGTGTGGCATTATGTACTGTTTAACTTTTAGAAAAAAATAAATGAAGAAAGATAGAAAGACACCACGAAAGAAAGAGAAAGAACAAAAGAAAGACAAAAAGAAAGAAAGAACAAATAAAAGAAAGAGAGAAAAAGAGAAATTTGGACAAAAGAAAGAACGAAAGAAATACAGACAGAAAAAAAGAAAGAACGAAAGACAGAAAAAGGAAGAAAGAACGAACGAATGAAAGACTGAATGAAAGGAAGACAGAAAGAAAGGCATAAAGAAAAAAAGAAAGAAAGAAAGACAGAAAGAAATTATGAATGAAAGAAAGACCCAGCGAACAAAAGAAAAGAACCAACGAAGGAACCAATGAATGAAAGGCGGAAAGAACGAAAGAAAGAATGAACGTAAAAAGACAGAGAGATTGAAAGACAGGCAGAAAGAAAGAACGTAAGAAAGACAGAAAGAACGAACGCACAAAAGAAAGAAAGAACGAAAGAAAGAAAGCATTCAAAAATGCACCACAACCATCCTGTTTCTTCATTCGTCAGTGGTTTGCATCTATTAACCTATTTAATAAAACTCATATTTAGTGTGGTAACCCATTTTGAACAAGCTGTTTTGATCTGCAAACCTGTTTTGGGAGGGCCATTTTTGAAAATGCCCCAATCAGCTGTTTGACCTACAAAAGACTGAACCTACATCCTCTGATCTGTGTGATGCAGCCTATTTTCTATTTTATCATCATTTTTCATTAGTTTGTAATAGTAGTAGTAGTGTTTTGTAGTGTAGTAATAAAAGTTGGGTGAAGCTGCAGCAGGAGTGATGACAGCCATAGCTTTATCTTGTACCTGAAAAAGTAAGAGCAGCCTCTGACGGAGTTATGGTTGAAGTGTTCTGATGTCTTTTCGCTGCCATAGTCCTCACCAGGGTCGGCCCAAATCAGGTCACACATTGGCCCAAATGCTGGGGGCTCTTTAAACCTGTCTAACTGTTGAGCATAAAACACAGAAACACACACTTAGCAGATATACTGTATGGTTTAGATAGAATTCTATAGCTCATTTGATTTCAGTGCCTTGTGGCTGTATACCTCCCCAAACCAGTCAAAATTCAGTTACAGTCTAGATCCATGTCTGTCCAGACTCATATGTAGCCATGACAATTGCTTTGAATATTGACGCTGCTGCAAAAACACTAAAATGTTGATGCTTCACACACATGTTCAGCAGCACATCAGATCAATACAATTGGCACAGTTTGGAGGTTGAAAGGGGTTTTTGTGGTCCATTATGATGTCACAGTGACCGTTGACTTTTTGGATATAAAATGTCAGCATATCCTCATTTTACGCCAGACGCGTGTGAAGTTTTGTCATTAATAGCCAATAAGTTTTTGAGTTATTGACAAAACATGTTTTGTGATGTCACACTGACCTTAACCGTTGACTACCAAAATATAATCAGTTCATTGTTAAAGGGATAATTCAAGGTTTTTTGAAGTGGGGATATATGAGATACTTTTGTATAGTCAGTGTATTACATACAGTAGTTGGCGGTCGATGCGCGCCCAGTTTGTAGAAACAGACGGAGCTATATTAAGGGGTGGATGCTTTATTTAGTGTTTTCACCGCTTTACCTCTCAGTCACACAGCCTATTCCTTTGGCAAAACATTTCTCTATACTGCTTGTCAGCTGTTTGGGTTAGAAAGTGCTGTTAGCGGCTCTTACACAACTGAAATGAAACTATTCATCAAAAACACTCTCAATGCAGCATCCACTTAGACTGATATTGTATTTTTTAGGTAGGCTTTTTTTAAAGTGACTTAAACACGATTTGATATTAACCCTTCTGCAAAGCATGGTAATGCTGATCTGTGGGGTGCACACACTTCTGTTTCTACAAACTGGGAGTGTGCCAACTGCCAGCTACTGTAAGTAATACACTAATTAGTACATTAGTACATTAGAATCTCATATAATCCCACTTCAAAAATCCAACTGCAGTTTGTGCCAAATTTAAAGAAATTCTTTCACGGTGTTCCTGAGATGTTCATGGGAAATTTACAAATGAGGTCACAGAAACCTTGTCCTTTGACCTTTAACCACCAAAATCTAAGTCATATCCTTGAGACCAAATGGATGCTTGTGCCAAATTTGAAGATATTCCCTTGAGGCGTTCTTGACACATTGTGGTTAAGAGGATGGGAGAGATGGACAGACAACTCTAATGCCTCTGGACCTGGCTATCACAGGTACGGAAGCATAAAAATCCCTTGATGGGGAACTTCTAGATCTTAAGTATGACAGATTTTTGCTTTGTCATTATTTTACCACGACGCGTCACTGATTGATGACTTACTTTCCTTATGTCGTCTAGGCAGTTGATTTCTGGTGAAAGTCCGCCATGTACACACAGGAACTGCTGATTGAGCAGGGCAGCGAGGGGCAGGCAGTCAAAGGCCTCCATACAGGCGTCATACACCCGTTCAGAGTATTTAATTTTACCTGCAGCAAACACATGGCGACAATACAAAATATGCTTCATTTTTCATCCCACATAAGGATAATCAGTAATGAAAGTAATACTTTACCAAAATATGGCTATAAATGGTAAAACTTCTGTTGCAACTGCATGTTCAGCTCTAATTGAGGTTTGTCAGATGTGTTGTGAAGACGTAATGCAGCTCCTCTGCCAGTGGGACAGTGGAGGAGTAGTAGGACAGATGATTGTTTCCAGGCAGCGTCTGCACTGTCACTTGCACAACACTGCAGGTCACATTAGGGCAGGAGGAAGTGCACTCCTTATAGGGCAGGAGCAGCCAGAACACAGCCAGGACTCAACAATGTGGGTGGTAAAGACTCGACTCAAGTCTCCAGTACCAAATAAGTGCTACGTTCAAGTCACAGAGAAAAGTCTGGAGACTGAAGCTTTACACTCTTCTATCATTTAGGGATATTTTAACCCTTTAATACCTGGATGGAAATCAGTTTTCTCATTTAAACCTCTTAATTCAATATCTTTTAGAAGCACAGGAAAAAAACTACATAATGAGTGACTTGGCAAGGGATATCCCGCAAACTGCAAAAATGAAAAAAAAAAAAAAAGGTGAAAAGGAAATGATTATTATTAGATATGATCAAAAAACAAGGGAAAATGTCCAGAAAACAATATTTATATCTATATTTTTGGCCCATTTCTTGTTAAGTTGCTTGTGGCCCTCCTCTCATATATTTGAAAGAAATTAAGCCATTTTGTTTAGGTTTCAAAGGGTTAAGTGTACTGAGTGCTTTTTTTCAGTAATACAATCTGTACTTATATGTGTGTACTCAGCGTTAACATTTTTAAATAAAAAATGATATGTTTAATAATAAAAAAAACCTTCATACATCAAACATTTCATCTTAAAATTAATTCTGCCAAATCATTCTTAGGCGTGAAGACAAAATGTCACCCACCCACACTCATTGGATTAGATGTCTGGTGCAGTTTTTACAGTTTGAGAAAGTTAGATTCACATTTGGGGGATCTTTTGTTTTATAAAGGCTTACAGCCATTCATCACATTGTTTGGTGTTGTATGTTGGTGAAATGTAGAGCAAAACCGACTACAATGTGCCTGTTGCAAGCAGTCATTTGCCTTTGATGTATCTATTTTGTGACCACATATGACCACTGTTTCAATTCAATTTATTATATATTAGTATTTTCCATGCTTTCTTCTATCTCCAATTCTATCTATTTAATCTTTTTAAAAAAATGTTTTTTCCTATCAAGCTGTGTTAAATGAAGACTTATTTTGCCTTTGATTGTAAAATAATTCATGCAACACTGTACACAGACAATGAAAGGGCCAAAACAAATTTGGAATGAAGTAGGGCTGGGCGATAAATTCAATGATCCAATGATTATTAAAACAAGATAACTAAGATAAAACAATTATTGTGAGGCATTCTGTTTAAAAATAATGCTCTCCTTTTGTCTTGAGTTTTAAATCCGGTGCATCCCTTTACAGCGCTGTGTTCAGTGCTGCCAACTCGGCGACTTTCTCATGAGATATAACAACCCCTCTGGTGACTGTTATTTTTCAAAATAACTTGCTACCAAAGCGACTGCTGCAGGTTCAGCTTATTGAGCTCTCATTGCATTATGTGGTGGAGCTCTCAGGACAGCTGCTAATAATTCATTTAGGATGGCATCACCTGAATGAAGTAGTGGGACGAGACCAAAAACAACAACAACAACAACAAAAAAGACTGGAAGTTAAGTCCTGTTCCCCACAGCTTTTAGGTGGCTTCAAACTGCAGATTCAGAGCATGTCAGAGTAATAATAACATCCATCCATCCATTTTCTTCCGCTTATCCGGAGTCGGGTCGCGGGGGCAGCAGCCTAAGCTGGGAAGCCCAGACTTCCCTCTCCCCGGCCACTTCGTCCAGCTCTTCCCGGGGGATCCCGAAGCGTTCCCAGGCCAGCCGGGAGACATAGTCCTGGGTCTACCCCGGGGCCAAAATATTCTTGATTATGATTTTTGCTATAAACTAGCAGCTCTACAGTGAGGTAATGCTATCTGAGGGTTAAAGAGACTTCTTTATATAAAACTATGCGTTCTATAATTAACATCTGTACAAAGATAAGACAAGGTCAGAGGGGCAGCTTCTCTGTTGCAGGTCGCACTTGTAATCATCCTCAACTACGAGATCTATTATCTTGGACAAATCTAAAATATGATCCAGTGATACCACAGTGCTGAAATGATGAGTCAGTTAAGCAATGTTTGAACTATATAATATCAAGGAGCACAAGCGCCGTTGGAAATTAAGGTTCATCACATCCAGTTAATAAGTTAGACTCCTACCACTACATGTGATTTTGCTGCAGTACAGAAAAATTGGCACCATGCAGATGCAATTTAACCAGCAGTCACTGATGGATAAGCTTTTTGCTTTTTTTGCACAAGAAATTCTGTGTAAGAATGGTGAATTTTCAAAGAAAAAAACCACAATGCATTTACGAATCAATTATTTTTGCTACCGCTACTGCGTCATCTGCGTATTTAGTTTGCACTCATACTCATGAATTCTATTACTATGATTAAAAAGGTTTAATTCTGTAATTTACACCTCACTGCAAACAACCACCACCTAAACCACTACAAGGTGTTAGAGTGTGTAAAGATACAGTTTGCATGTGAGCAAACAGATGGGGTGGTATGTGGGTGGGGGGAGATGTAGTTCGCGAAATCTATTAGCAGCTGGCAAGCTTGTCTTTGCCGTCTGCCAAAGTGTCTTTGTTTCTGAGTTTGCATACTAATGCTTCCACACCTGCTTCACAGATTCACACACTCAACTGTCACAGATTGAAAGCAGTGAGTATCTGCAACTGTTTGAAAAGCATCAACAGCATGCCTGGCCGCTCTCCATGCTCCAGAAGTTTATCGTCTGCAACATGAAAAGGAAAACGCTTCATCTCCTCTGTAGAGTTGAACACTGATGAAGTGCCGACTTCCTGATCCAACTGACATACTCTGACAAACATGTCCTACTTGTGGGAAACCAGTCATTTTATGAACCCTTTGAAACCTGAGCAAATTGGCTCGATTTCTTTCAAAAACATGGAAAGAAGGCAATTAACAAGAAACAACCAAGAAATAGCAAAACATTGAGTAAAAAGTTACAAGAAAATTATGTGAAATTGATTTTAAAAAAAAAACAAAGAAAAGAAACAGAAGACAAACAGGATAATGACCTGAAAAAATATAGAAATTTTAATAAATAAATAATAATCATAAATATATATATTGTGAAACGTATTTTTAATGCATAATTATAAATAATAATATTTTTTAGTTTTGTAATAATTTTTCCTAGTTATTTGATAATTTTCAAATGAGTTTCCACCACTGTCTCTCTTTGTTTAGCTATGGTCTTTTTCTTGTCACCTTTTACATTTTTTTGTGATTTGTGGAACATTTCATGCCAAATATTATTTTTTACTATTTAACTATGATATTTATAAATATCATTTTTTGGACATTTTCCCCTGGCTTTAAAAAAAGAAATTCCTAAATCCTCTTATTTCTTGCAATAGGCAAAACAGTTCTTTTCACGTTTTCTTTTGCCTTTTTTCCTCATGTTTTTGGAAAAAAAAAACTGAATCGATTTTCTAAGGTTTCCAAGATTTTAATGCTTGTAAAAGGCTTTTGAATGCAGCACAAGAAAACTGATGTTGATCCAGGTTTCATAGGGTTAGGGGGAGTGAGTCGCATCACAGTTAGTTTCTTTAATTCTAATTTGTCCCTGTTGCGTGCAGAAAAAATGATCAATTAACCTGCAATAGTGAATGCAAGAGCAATGCTGCACTTTCACTGTGAGTACCATGCCATATACCCGGGCTTTGTGTGGTGTGGGAAACCTGATTGATGCAGGCTACTCTGAAGTGGTACAGAGAGCATAGGAGCACATAAGACTGGCCTTCATATGGCAGAAAGAAGCACTGCACTTACATTCCTGTTTGAAGGTGAAGTACTCTGTGAGGTGTCGGCACTCGTGGTTCCCACGTAGGAGGAAGAGTGTGGTGGGGTGGTTGATCTTGAGCGACCAGAGGTAGAGAACACACTGTAAGGATGGACAGCAGGGGAGAAAATGTGGGACGAGAGGGAAAAGTCAAAAGAAGTGTACCGACGATTATGAGCAGACCTTGAGAGAGGAAGCTGTGAAAGTGTTTGTATAATTCAGCATTCAATCAGATGTTGACAAGTTTCCAGTGCTCCTCTTCTGCTACCCCTGCGAGTTGTTTCAGGGCTGTGCTTATTCCAATTATTGCAGAAGGCTGCAGTTATATGAGCTTTTTCAAATAAAAGAAATTGCATACTCCCACACACTCGTCTCTGCTTCATTTGTCTGTGTTTCAGCTCCACAGCGACCTTGCTCAAGGTAAGCTTGCTTAAGTGCAAGTTAGGCTTTGTTCTACAAGAGATTTTTTAAAAAATGGAACCAAATGAATTCCTGTCATATGGAAATCCATTCACACTGTGTCAGGGGCTCTAAACACACTTAAGATTAACCCTTTGAACTGCGCAATAGAAATTGTCTGCCAGTGCCTATATTTTTGCATATACAGATGGCATTTCTTAGACTGGCATAAAATGCTTTATATCCCTAAAATCTGTACTGGCTAAAAAGTAGCTAAAAGGTTATGTAAGTCAGTAATAGTAAATACTTTAATAAATGATTAAAGATTGAAATTTTGTCAGAAAAAAATACCAAAGACGTTTTTTTCCATCAGATTTGATAAAATACACTAAATGTACCATCATGCAGCTGTATGCCTCTGCGCACAAGACACAAGTTGCACTTATAGTTTACATCCACGTCTGTGAAAACGTTGATGCTTCCCACAAATATACAATACAATCAGCACAGTTTCAAGGTCATTCTTGAGGGCTCTTGAGTTATAGCCAAAACCATGTTGTATGAGGTCACCATGATGTCATTATGAGTGTACATCATGATGAAATGGAAGACAGAAACCTGTGTAGCTTTCTGCAGGAAAAAGGAATGTTTTGGCTATTTTTATTTTAGATCTATACATATAGGATTATGCAAACAGTGATCTCCTGCAATGTAATTATGGTGGAATATGTTTGCACGGCACACAATGTTACACGCGGTCATGCCATGATGGCAGGGAACAAAACAGCCTTAACCTTTTTTGTGCAAAAAGAATGAATGCTCTAGCTATTCAGGTTCTTATTTTAGATCTATTTTAACATGATCATTCAAACAACGACCTCCGGGAAGTCCGTTTTAAAAGCGTTAACAATGGCGTGACAGAGAATATATAAGATGACCTCGTCTGGCCACATCAAAGGGATAGTTCAGATTTTTGAAGTGCGGTTGTACACAATGCTTATCCATAGACAGTATATTACATACAGTAGATGCCAGTCAGCACCCCGCACCTCCCATTATGATGAAGCAGGCTGGAGTCCAACATGGAAGCTAAGCAATGTACAGCTGTGGAAGGGTCAGCAACAGAGCATATTCAACCCTCCCTAAAACAGTTCCACCAACAATCATCAATATCATTTTAAGTGTACACTATATTAAGAGTATTTTACTGCTATATCTTAATGTCAGACATTGATTTCTGACAGGAAAATGAAGTCGCTATATACCGTTCTCTTCAAAGCAAGATTCCATTTAGAAAAACAGTGATTTAACATCACTGAACACAGGAACTGCTGCTCCACCGCTGCCTCTAGCAGTTAGTGTGTGTTATTGTGTGACTTCAGCTTGGGGTAAATTAATTTAATATTTTTGAAGATTTTTTTAATGCCACTCTGGGTGAAATTTAAGACCAGTTTTACAATAACCTAAACTGAAAAAAACATGTACCAATCTTTTTTTAAAAGAACAATTTTGCCCAAACATTTATTGGTACAAAAAACATGACATTTTTGGTCAAGTGGAAAAAGTCTGATGTGGTTAAAATTGGCAAATGCCGAACATTTATACATTTTTTTATTTTTTTTTTGTGATTTTGTGTTTTTTTAATTACCAGTTGAAGCCAGTGAAAATACACACATCTAAAATGATATTGATATTTTTAAGTGGGACTTTTTTAGGTGGCTAAAATGCTTTGTTGCTGATGTCGTTCACAGCAGTACATTGCTTAGCTTCCATGTTGTATACACCAGCCTGCTTCTCCAAACTGGGGGCGTGCTGGTTGACATCTATGGTATGTTATATACAGAATATGGATAAGGACCTCAAATAAACCCACCTCAAAAGATCCCTTTAAAGGCTCAAAATTAAAAAGAATCCATATATGAAAAACAGATCAGCTTTTAAAATCCAAACCAACTTGCTTAGTACATCTCTGAATAGCTGCCACTTGCCACTCTCAGCCCACTCCTTCAACACGCACTAATCATGCACTGCTATTAAGTTGCTAGAGCAAGATACCAAGGTAACCAGAGTCAGCAGGTGTATATTCACAGAAGTGACAAAAAAAAGAATGAGTGATCCTGAACTACCCTGTCTTATTCACTACCATTGTTGTGATGAATAGTGAAGTGAAGGTAAACGTGTACAGGGGGCTGTCTGTGTGACTTGATCTCGTGTTGCAAAGGCAGAAACAGGGACATGGTTTGGAGTGGCTAGAGGCTGACATGGGTTTTAATGAGAGCCCTCTGCTTTCTTTTATCCAGCCCCTGTATGTTCCAGCCTGGAGTGTGAGAGTCAGACAAAGGACATAACACAAGGCACACTGGCTACCTTCACCTCAAACCTGAGACACACATGTAGATACATGCACACACACACTTCAGGATGGTGTGTATAGAGCCTGGGTTGCGACTGGGACAGTTAGTAAATTCTCTTTGATCCAGCAGAGTGCGTCTATGAACTAATCAGATAAAGAAGAGTTTATAAAATGAAATGCATCGCTCACATGTATTTAGACTCTGGCAAATTGCTGGCCTGTAAAGGTAAAAAGCTACTTCAAGGGGCTACACTGACTCTTTATGTTACCATGGTAACCACATCCTTGTAGCCTTTTTTCTTTATCTGTCTCATGTGTTACTGAAGTGAGCTGAGTGGCCTTCCTTTGAAATGTAGAGGATTTTCAGCCCTGTTCGAGACAGAAAACAGCAAGAATCTGTTGGTTTTATGCTCTTTTCTTTTGTTTTGTGGTGACTTTAAGCTGCTTCCTCTGATATATAGAGTTGGGTATGATACCAGTACTGGTTCCAGTGCCCAACTGCTGCTTTGTATTCCCTGTAATAAGAAAAAGTGAATTTTTGAAAAAGCGAAAAGGGTGAAGTAGTAAACTAAAACGCAATTATGCTCCTCTGTTCTTCCTTATCTCACATGGAGTTAATCTTCTGTCTCTGTCTGTATTTCTGCTTGTGTGTGTGCGTAAGTGTGTGTGCATATGCATCTATCTCTGCTTGTCTTGCAGTGATACCAGGCTGTTACTATAATAATACAGAAAATGAAAGAAAGCAGACACCAAAACTATTGAGTTTCTTCTCTGCCTAAGGGTGAATGTGGCACCTCTGCCTCTTGCCTAAACCCAACATTTTCACCCATGTATGCTTTCAAGTGCCAACATTTGGCACTGATGGATTTAACATGAATCTGTGCTGCTGACATAATTCTGCCAGGATATGTAAAAAGAATTAGCCATACGTTGTTTTATAATCTATTCCATATTGTAATCTTTTGGTGATAATTATTATTTAGAGCTTGAGTACTGTTTTGACTAATAATTAAATAAATAATCAATTAATTATTGATAAATCTGTCAATTATTTTCTCAATTAAAGGATGCAGGATTTTTCTCTAACACAAAGACAAAGACAAAAGTAATTTCTTCTCATCATCACTTATGACCCACAGAAAGTTTGCAGCACTGATTTTATCTGCAGAGACCGCCTGCCATCTGCCCGTATTTTCTTTTTAACATGCTGAAATCGAGACGTCCAGGACGTTCCTCAGCACAGTGCGCAATGAGGCCAGACTGTAAGAGTCACAAATCCAAGAGAATGTCATGGACACGACACTGAAGAAAAAGCAAATGAAACGCTAGTCTGGGGTTTACTTTCACTTTTTCTGTTGAGAGTTTAAAATTAGTAACCAACAATTCCTTATTAGTATACTTAATCACTTAATCATTTACGCCTGGAACACACTGCCTGCGTGAGCAACGCGTGACCATCACAAAACGCGGCACACATGTTAAGAGGTTAGAGCAGCCACACTGCCTGCATGAGTATAGCAAGCCTCAAGTGCCAAATATCTTCACATTGCAAACACGTTATGTCTAAAAAAACGCAGCAAAAAGCGGCGTCCTTGCATCCACAACGCCGTTTTTAACGGCGTCGTACAATAAAATGGCGTTAAAAACGCTGTCAATCAAACACCACGAAAATCCGTAAAAAAAGTGCATTTTTCTTCATGCTAATTGGCCCTTTCTCCTGTTTTGCATAGCCAGTAAACTCAAAGTTTCTGTAGCCAGTCACTCAAGAGCAAAACCAGACCAAATCAATGCATCCATGAAAGCAATGAGCAGTGAATCAGCTGTAGATCCATGTTGTCTTTATGAAATGTACAATAGGCTAGTGGAAATATACTGATTCATGTGGTATAAATACACCATTTGAGAGAGTAAAGAACCTATGTCAACGGAAAACAGTATGCATATCGAATAATACAAGGTGAATGAAATGCGCTTTCACTTTCTCTCCACATAACGGTGGTTTATGTGGTTTTAAATGATGCAATGCTGATGTTTCCAGCCATTTGGCTTTGTTCTAAGCATATTTCATTCACCTTTTATTATCAGATATGCATACTGTTTTCTGTTGACACACACTCTTTACTCTCTCAAATGGTGTATTTATACCAAATTCTTGGTCATACTGACTCAATATCTCCTTTCACCACAGTTTCAGTCTATACCTGTCACAGACATGAAGATATACATATACATATGTTATGCTCATCCTTTCCTGTATATGTTTCAAAATAATATCCCTCTGACAATGTTTTTGTCGACAGAATCCCCTCAGCTGTTAATACAAGGCTTTTTATTGTGAAATATTTGCAGGACCGTGTTGCTGACAACACAGGAGCTTGGAAGAAAAAAGAATGAAATAAGTGCTTTTAATGGTGGAAATACAGTTTACAGCAGCAGGCAGCTCTGCAGCAGCTTCACAGCAATGACGCTGTCAGTGTGAGCACCACAAGCATGCATGCCACAGCACTTTAGTGATGTTGTCTTCACAAGCTTAGACAAGTTTAAACTGGCTTACTCCCTCTGATCACAATTGCATTGTCTAATTTTACATTGTATTTCTATATTTTATTTTGTCTCTTTAATATTGTGTCTGCTTTTATGTTGATGATGTAAGGTGACCTTGAGTGTCAAGAACGGCACCTATAAATAAAATGCATTATTATAAGCTGCTCACACATGCAGGGTGTTCTGGGCGTTGGTCAATTAAATGTCAGAACAGAATTTTTTGAAATTCCAGAATAATTCCCTTGCGCTCAAGGTGTCATTCTCAGATTCCTTAATTTATCCGACCAACAGTCCGAAACCAAAAGAAATTCACCTTACTTTCATGAATGACAGAGAAAACTGACATATTTGCACATGCTGGAACTAAAAAATGTTTGTACTTTTGTTTAAAACATTACTAAGAGGATAAACTGAGTATCAAATAGTTCTAAATTAATTTTCTGCTGACTTTGACCCCCCAATTGATTAATCCATTATTCTTGTTATTTCACCTTTAAACCAATCAGGACAACTTGGTCCGCACTGCTTATATGGTTGTAAGCTACAGTGTATCAGGTAAGCGACAAAAGCTCATTCAATGTCACGTACTCTTAAAAATAACAAACTCATAATCTCTTCAAAGGCTAAATGACACATCCCTCCAGGCTGCCTTGTTTTTAATCAAATTAGAATAATTGCTCGACAGCATATCCTGTAAGCATACAGTATGTGCTCCATTACTTTTAATTAGCTGCTTCATGTTAGTTCTGACACAGTGTTGACAGCAGGATGTACACTCTAGGCTCTCTGATCACACCCATGCTTCAACCGCAGCGGGTGGAGGACGCTGATAAGTGCTGTGGCTCAGACAAGCTGAGCTGTTCTTCAAGTGTTGAAGAGGTCATTCACCTCTTCTGAGCTGGGAGTGTTTAAAGTGTCGCTTTTCTGTAGAAATACAAGGGGAAATAATCCCTGTGTCCTCAGTGGATACAAAGCCTAAATCGAAATCAGCCCATCATTCCCTATGCTGTTTCAGTCCGCTCCTTTCATCTGTGACATTTCACCCACCTCTGTACTACCCAGTGCCCATCAAAAGCCCCCACAGAGGGGTCAAAATGTTAGCATACTGCCTTGTTGGCTCTTACAAACAGCCCGACACACACACCATTCACCTTCTATTTTGAAAATATTCCATTGCTAAATTTTACAAGTGTGTCCTTGGGATGTTATAAACAAGTAATTAACTAAACATCAACAGATGGATGAGGACGACCTATAAAAGCAAAAAAAAAACCTGAACTTGACATGATGCAAGTAACTACCTTCTGCACTGGACAGAGCAGAGCAAAGAACATTTACCTTTCTCATACCACTTAAGAGGGTTATTCCATATCTGGTATTGCAGTGTCAGTTTCAAGCAAAAGTAGGTAAATTATCCACCGTCGCAAATAGATTTTTGGATCTGGATTGTTAATTAGGAGCACCATTGAAATAAATATACCATTCAGCTATTTATAGTGTACTTGGGGCAGAGATGTCAGGCACATTGAAATTGAAACTTAACCATTCATTCTGCTTGATGTAAAACTTTCGTCGGCTTTGAAGGGATTGACAGATCAATTACACTGACAAGGAGGAATAAAAACAAAGTCATGGAAACTCTGCCTGCAGTGCAGCATTCATGGACCCAAAAAAGGTCAGATTTTAGAGTGAGAACACAATGATATGACTGTATGATAATGATTACAAAAAAAACATAAACATGAACACCCCCCCACTTGTCAGCTACAGCCAAACAAACACTGTCATTCTGTGGGAAACACTGAACTATGATTGGTTTACATACCACTAGGAGCAGTAGGAGGAGGCAGAGGGACATTATGGGTTTTTTTTTTTATTATTACTTGCCTCGTACTACTGTAAGAATGCAGTGAGAGTTTCAGCAAATATGACTAAAGAATATTTTGTAAAAGTTACCAAGTATAAGTTCAACCACAAAATGGGTGAAAATAAATGCAGAAGAACTATTGATGTTGTCTTTTTCATTCCAAGCATTTTTCTTCCCTTACAAGACCTGGCGCAGACCTTAACCACAATGCAACTTGACCACTACCAGTTAGGGCAAATATTCATGTGTGTAATGGCTAATGTAGCCTAAAGCCATTCCCATAGAGCAGAGACAAGAAGCATGCAACAGAGGTCTTTAAAGCTCTTTTTAAAGTGCTTTCTTTAAACTTTCCAGATTGTAGTCTCAACCAACTCTAACCCAGAGGACATTACTTGAGGCAATTGATCAGACTTTACCCAGCTCCCTCTGGAGCCACAAAAGGCTTTATACAACTTTTTTAAGATTCACAGTAGTATTTAGTAGTGTTCCCCCAAACCTTTGAACAGTCTTTGATGTCTTAAAACGATGGAGTTCCCCTTTCAAATACCAATTCTGTACTGCACTGTAGTGCATGTTACAGGGCCTCATGATCCACAATGAGTGCTTAAACTAAATCAAGTCCTTTGAAGTATTCACAGGAAGAATTTGAGTTTGATGTATGTTAAAGAATACTGGTGCTGAGTCATTATCCAGATTCAGCAACTTTCAGAACATTTTCATAACATACTTTTCAGTTTGACCAGCTGATGTCCATGATCTGTCTCTTTATTTTGGCTAATTACAGCTGATGTTTGAGTGCTCTTCAGCAGCAGTTTTTATCAAACGCAAACTACTGCAATAATAGAGGAATACAACAATACAGGTGGGCAACAGAGGAGAGGGTCGCACAGTAGCAGTGTTTTCTATGGATATTTTGATACCGGTTTTGCCCATGAAACTGGGTCGCCATTGTAACTGCCATTAATCCAAGACCGCCACACCCTCCGGCCAGGGGTCTCGATAAAGGTCCTGCAGTTTCACTTTGTACAGCCAGACAGCAGCTCTCTGTTTCAATCCTCCGTCTTATTTTTAACCATCCAAAAAGCATGTATGAACTGTGCCCTTTGAAGTTGTCATCGAAATAAAATTTCAGACAGCAAAACCCATTTGGTCATTTGGCACCAAAGTAAGATCCTCAAAGCAGCGCTGCAGTAAGCCTGACATTTTTGCAGCTATTCTCACCCACCATCTTAACCATCCTGAGAATCAAACTGGGACATACCACCATTCAGTTTAGTTTACCCTTATCTTATTACATCAACTCTTTGAAAACAAATTGCAAGCGATGCTCCTACTTTGCAGTCACTACACTAGGATACATGCAGCAGAGTGACAGCAAACAACAACACACTAAGTGATCATGTTACATTATGACAAAAGTACAGTTTAAATGAGCTTTATCCAACATTCAGAGCACATAAATTGCTGTTTAAAATCTCATACTTCTGTGCTCATACTTACTATTTCAAGTGCTTTCACACTGAGAAGTATGCCATGAAAGCACGTTCATTTTAAATACAATAAATAAATGGATACAGAAGAAGACAAGTGAGCAAACAAGCAGATATAGCAAGCATATATTTTAGGGAGTGACAATGGTTGTCAAATGTTGCTGATAATGCTCCATGAAGTTGCAATTCGCTGAGCAGAGGAAGAGAAGCTGCCAAATCCTGTGTGCACAACAGCTGTGTATGATTTTAGGCAACACTACCCCGTCAAAATTCATGCACTATTTAAGTAAGTACATAGTGTATACTGCATAGTGTGTGTGAGCGTACTCACAGATGTATTCAATTTGTGACAGTATATGATTGAGAGTCTGAGCTGGGATTGCCTGCATATAGCGCTAGCAAGCAAGTGGCTAGCAGCTAACAGTGCTAACAGCACAAAGCGTGCAACAGAATTTGCAACAGTACAAGACAAACCAGTCAACTCAAACACATTAGAGTGGGCTCATTCAAAAGTCTGGAACCAGACAAGAGACAACGCTGATAATAGTGAATGAAACAGTACTGTGCATTGTTACATAGCGAGAATGGCGTTTGTCCAGGAAATAGCATGAATATGGTTTTGTGTCACTCTGAAAAAAACAGTGACAATTCCATTATCTGAAACAAAAAAAAGTTTATCAAAATTGCATAGTGCATAGTTTGCATTTTTTGTTCCAGTGTTATTCATTTAAGGGTCTTCCCTGACAGGATGCAAAATGTTCACTGCTATCTTCATGATACTAGGGCTAGACCGAATATTCAGCTAGTCGAAAATTCATTAATTTGGTATGTATGTAGGATTTGGATATTTAGGGATTTTTTTTGTTGTTGTTTTGAAGAGGAAGAACGCTTTTTCAACATTTGTGAGAACATATAAATAAATAAATAAATCCATGTTAAATCTTTAGATTTGTTGGCGTGAGTATGCTCAGCTTCTGTTTCACAGGGCTTTGTCAGGTTATTAGGAGTAGTTTGTAGAGCTACAATAATTTGTCCATGATAGTAGAATTGTCACAAGCTGTGTAATATCACCAAAAGTACACAGAAAGGTCAATGAACCCAACAGCTTGGGAGTATCTCTCTGTCTCAGTTCATTATGATGCTGCTGCTGCTGCTCCTGTCACACACACGGTGACAGGAATGATCATTTTAACCAACGGCTATTAATGTGTTTATTGACTGAGTGGAGCCAAGTCTGGGCAGCACCGGATCAAAAATCTGTGAGCCCCTCCCCCAATGCGTGCTCACACCAACCAAAGCTCAGAATATTCACTGTTGATCAATACCAAAACTCACCAGCCCAGAAAATGGTAGTTGGGACAGCACTACACAATACTTTTTTTTAAATTTAACTGTTAAATAAATCATTACAAGTAACCAACTGGAAGACACAACAACTTACCTCAATACTGAAGTATCCTCGATCTACGTAGTCACCAAGGAAGAGATAGCGTGTGTTACTGGGTGATCCCCCCACTTCAAACAACTTCATAAGGTCAAAGAACTGTCCATGGACGTCACCACATACTGCCAAAAGAAAAAAACACACTGCTGATAAATGCTCATTTAACAACAGCTATAAAGTGTACTGATATTTTAAAATGTTTGTCTGGATGTATGTTGGTTTATGTTGCTCTTTCTTTGTTCTAAAACCAGCCATCATTGCAAAGAAATAAAGAAGATGCGCACATTCGTAATGTATTGAAAATTAATAGATTTTCCATTCCTCTCTGAGCCAATTTTTTTTCTTTCAATTTTTATGTGTGTTTAGTGATGTTAATGCTCCATGACATTAGCAATAATAGAAAAGACATTAACCATACTGACAGTGGCAGCAGTAATGATAGTGACAGTACCAGTTTTAGCTCATTTAATCACAGCAGAGAAGGGAGGAGTTTTGATTCTATTCAACTGATGTGACTGATGTGTTTCATGTTGATAATTGTTGAGGCCATTTGACTTTTTAAAATTAATTCACTGTATTAATGATCAGCTTTGATGCACTGATGTAACACAGTTATAGACAAGTATTCACTGAGAAGTGCTACATTCTAAAATCTAACCCCCCTTTCAACACAAGCATGGCAAATCATTTAAAAAGAAAAACTGGTGTCAGGTATGTGGAGTTGGGAGCATTTAAGAGAAGGCTTTATGACTGTGTCCAATATATAAAAAATACTGCATGTATGTTTTGCATGTATACAACAACTGGACTATAAATGCTTTTTGCTGTTCGGAAAGAATCTACTATCCTTATGATATCTCTGCTTACTAGCAAATGTCAGCTGAAAGGTTGTGTTGGCTGTTGACTGAAACAGCATATTGTTGATACAGCATAGTATCACGATATTTTGCATGACAATATTATATCAACACACAGATGCCAAGTATCGATTTTTATAAATTAAAAATGACAACAATTTGAAAATTAAAAAAAAAGTTGGAAATGCAAATTTAACTTTTGGTAGCCTGCTAGAATGCTAGAATAATAAAATGTTGATTTTGATCAATTGCTTTTTCAGTCCACTTGCTAAAAAATGACTGAAGTAAGATGCACAGATTGAAAACAAACTTATTATTTGATGAAAAGATTCCCTTTGGGAACATCATTTTCAAATGAAGACAGGTAACAAATCACAACATATCAAAAAAATATAGGTATAGTGTTCAAGGTTAAAATGTTGAAATTTGTTTTAAGTTTGACATTTTATGCTAAATGACTTTTGATGTGTTGAGGGGAAACTAAGTAGTAACATAGCTGGCAAGTAGTAAGTTGTATGTGAAAAAAACCCATAAATGAAAAATCTGATTTTCTTGGGAGCTGGTTGGATTGAAGGGTGCTTAATTTAGTGTGTTGGTTTGAGGCCTAAGGAGCACATTTTTTTGAGAACTGACTGATGGTTGAGTTGACTCTGACAGCCTTAGATCTGGCACATCAGCTGCCAGTATAGAAAAACAATGTTGGTGCTGTGTTTACTCTTTGTTCAAAACACGTCTATGCTGTCTTGGAGTTACTAATGTATTCTGCATCCAATTGTTAACAGGGCATCGCTGGAAGAATCTCTGCTGACTGAAGCATCCTGCTCAGGGTATTTTAAACTGTATCTTTCAATACTTTTAAGGACATTTATTTTTCTAGGGTGGTCAGAGGTCAGAGGTGCCATCACAAGGTCCCCTCTGGGCTCTGAGCATCTGCCAGCCTACCTGTTATAGGTGCCTCCACTTCCAGCATGCACTTCTCTTGACGGAGGATGTTGGCCCCATCGTTGATGATCTTTAGAGCCACGTCCTCTTCCACCCTGCCTTCTTTGACGAGGTGGTTGCGGAGCAGCTCAGCATTGGGCTTGCCATCTTCAAATAGCTCTTTCAAAGTCAGCTTATGTTGTGGAGGGTATGGCACAGCTGTTAAAGGAAAAATGAGACATCTATTAGGATAAATAGGTTACAGTTAACTTCAATTAGATTTTTTGTTAGCATTTAGTAGGGCTGGGTTTCAAAATAGACCCCGTGATACAATATTATCACGATACCTTAGTCACGGTACAATATTGCAATTTTAAACAATTTAAAATATGCTGAGGACTTCAATACAACTTATGCAATATATCGCAATTTATTAGCTTTTTTCAAATATAAATTATACCTCCAAATGGAAACCACATCAACATCTGCTTTACCTAAAAAGTTTCGGTAGATCTGTTCATCCCACTACAGTCATTCTTATTGCTGCAAAATGTACCCAGTGCATTGAAAAAGCAATTGTTTTTTTTAATTTTGTAAGCTACCAAAACTTTAATTGTGAGTTGCAATATTAAGGATTTCTATAATTCAAAATCTATGGCTGCCCTAGAAAGTCAGAGACCTGAGATTGCTCCAAGTTGAGCTGTTGCTCTTTTTTCTTTTGTCAGTCAGCGTGCTGTGCAGTGTACGCCTGGGTACGATTTGGTCCTCAGATTGCTGTGGAGTGAGTGCTCTTGACTTTCATGCTACTGTTTGGTACGAGCAGCTGCGAACACAATGCTTGGCGTGGAGGAGGTATTTTGCGCTATAAGGCTCTGAGAAAACATTATTGTCTGTCTTCTGATTAGAAGTGGTGAACTTAAAGCGCACAGCAACTCTTACAGCAGTCTCTGGGTTTTGTTCGATATCTCGTGTGGGTAAAAAGTGTGGCCCATTTGCAATCCAACATCAGCATGTTAGTTCACACTGAATGTCCTGCTGAGACTGCTTCAACTTTAAAACTTCATATGGAAAAAAAAACAAAAACCAACAGTTTTTCATACTGAACAACCAAATCTGATGGGAATGACATTACTGAGATGGGTACAGCCCTAAAAAAGGAAGAAATCCATATTTAAATGTCGCAATGCTATGGCATATCGATCTTTTCCTTCCCCCCTAGCTTTTAAAAAATAAAAAAAAGGAAAAAAGTTGTTTCACTACAAAAAGATTTCAAGAGACAATTAGTACATCTATGCAGTAAAAGATGGCAATTCCATACCAGTAATGTATACTAAGATTTTACCCCTGAAAATGCAGTGAAGCAGAAAAAACGTTCCGCATCTCACACTGCATCTGCTTAAGTCGCAATCAGGAGACGTGACATTTGCATTGACTGAGACAACTCATTGGCACAAGAGGAGACACACATACACCTACATGATAATGTCACGCAAGAGAGATGCATAAGACAGGCTGTGAAGCCCCGTACCTCACTTGACCCACCCTCTCTCAGCATTCTGCTCCGTGCCACCTACACAATCCTTTTACCGGCATCACTAAAGGTCAATGCTTTTGAGGCTGAGACCTGAGAGCTCCAACATCAAAACATAGCGAAGTGTGCAACATGTAAAACTGCAAAATGTATCACTGTGTAATAGGTGATCCAACAGTTAAGACATTAGACAGCTATTTTCTGAAAATGAATCTTAAATACAAACTCACTGACATGCAATATTTAAAATGTAAGCATAGCTCCCAATTCCTCGAAATGGAGTATTGATATCTGAAAAGTTGTATAACAACCATTAAAATTCAGATTGTCCACGGTGCAAACTGGTACTGTAACATTGGCAGCAGCTCTATTAGCTCATAAAACTGCAGGAGCAGATAGTTACTGACTAAGCCGCACATGTTCAAAACAATAGTAGAGTGTGATCCAAGCCCTCTCACTTCCAGGACTTGTGAGGCAAAAGGGATTACAGCTGGTATACCTTATAACAGGCCAGGCACACACCAAATGGCACCAATTAAGAATGGTCGACAGTCGGTTGGTTTTTCAACACTGTCTGAAAAGACGCAGAGACATTACACAGAAAAGTGTAAAAATATTATGAGTGTTATGACCAACCTCATTTGCACAACTAAAAAAATGGAGTGTAAAAAACACGGAGAAGCTTGACACAGAATAGTTTTACTGAAGGTTTCATCCCGTGTTCATGATATGATCAAATCCATCCGCAGGTCAGCACACAGGACACCCTGTGCCATCATATGTGACATAAATACTTGCATCAGCTCATGGCAATCAGCACTCCTTGTGCAATAAGCTGTGCCGCTGGCAATGAACAAGGAGAGGAGAGAGCGAGGCTTTCTGAGAATGTTGTCACACCCACACACAGCAAATCAAAGTGCAATATGAAAAAAAAGCGTTAATGAGTTTTTAGTGTGGTGGGTGCATTCGCTAATCAGTGATGCAGTGCCTGAGTGCAGAGGTAACTAATGTACTTCCCACTCAGGATTGTGCCTTGGTCTTAGAAGCTGATCCACTGATGCATTTTTTAGAGATATTTAAAGAAATATTTGACAAACACTGCCAGATTTATTGCTGTTTCAATAAAGCAAAAACTTTGAATATGCGACTGCAAGTGATGTTTGACTGATGCTGTTAAGTGATGTCAGACGGGGCCACGAACTATAACCTGGTCTGC
Organism: Plectropomus leopardus; assembly: GCF_008729295.1. NCBI lineage: Eukaryota > Metazoa > Chordata > Actinopteri > Perciformes > Serranidae > Plectropomus > Plectropomus leopardus. The sequence continues at coordinate 5,695,720 of NC_056468.1, forward strand.
AATGGAGAAGCTGGAGCACAGCCTCAACTTCACTAGCCTGTGCTGAGGACAAGCTGTCATGCACTGACCGGTGTGGTATAAATAAACAGTAAGTGCTCCCAGGCCTACAAGGCACGGCCACGAAGAGAGCTGTAAGCTGAGGTACGAGCCTTAAGAACAGATTAGGCAAAGCCTCTATTAGCAAGGGCTTCCAGATTCAGGGGCAGTTTACTTAAAAGCCTTGTCACACTGAAAGAAGGCTCCAGGACGAACAAAAGCATACTCTGTGAAAACATGATGACACTGAATAGGATGCATAATGGGTATGAGATAAGCAGACTGTGAAACATTTCAAGCAACAACCACGCTGAAAAAATTCACAAGCATTTGCCTGGAAGTTGGCAGTAATTACCAACGCTGGACAGTGCTGGAACTAGCACATTTGCTTTCCAGCTTTCCCTGGTACCCCCGCCACCACCCACTCAAAATAAATATTATTACTATCATCATTTATATTTAAGGTATTTATTACAAACAAGACCAAGAGCTAATGAAAAATCGACACAAATAAACAACTCAGCTGTCAAATAATAATAATAAGGAACAATATAAGAATATGGTACAGTTTCCCACATATACATTTATTTGTGGTGCCCAGCTACGATTCAAACATCTGCAGACATTTTTAAATTTTCTATTTTTGGAGCTGGACCATCATTAGGGGCACTATTAGAATTTATATAGGCCTACTGTTCAGTTATTCTTTGCACCACACTCTAGGAGCACAGAGCATACTCTGGGCACAGACGGAGCAGTAGAACGCCACACACAGCAAAAGCGAAAATTAACCATTAATTGCAATGGGTCTGGAAATGTACAGTCCCTTGCCTCTATTGATCAATCGATCTTATCAGTTGTGATCAGATTGGCTGATCAATTATCCATCCTGTGACCCGAAGTCCTCACACTGCTGCTGAGAAAAAAAAAACTCGTGACAAGGTCCATTTGTGCTACATTCATGGACCTGCAAAAACAACAGAATTTAGAGGGGACACAGATTGATACAAAGGACACAAATAAAAAAACAGAATTCTGTCTTTTGCCTTTTCTTTTTCTCTTACTCTAATGCTTTCCACATTGTCATCATTACATGATGTTAGAAATAATCAAGTTATTGTGCTAGGGCCTGTATCCACCTAGTGTTTTTTTCTCAGCACTGCTGTATTTTTTTTCAGCTTTCTTACTTTATTTGATAGGGAAGCTATCGTGTGAAAGGGGGAGATAGAGGGGATGACTTGAAGCAAAGGGTTGTACGGGCTGGGTAGGCCCGTCTTTTTCAAATTGTTCCCTATGAGGAGTGGGCGTCTGCAACTGCATGTGGCCACCTGGAGAAAAAACTCTGTACCCAGCATCTTATTTAGAGCGCTTTGCCTCTTTTGTGCAGCTGCTACCGGCGCTTTAGGTTGAAAATCTCTGAGCTTTTCAGAAAGGCGTTAGTGATGTCACCAACACTTTTAACTCTACTGTGACAGCACATACAGAGAAGCCTGTCTGTGAGAGCAGATCAGCAGGAGGACACTGGATTTTGCTGGTGTGAGTTGTGCTTTTACCACCATACAGTTTTAAGCTTGTTATTCCCTGTGTAGTCAAACTATTGCTAATGTAGCGTTACATTAGCTCGCTAGCTATGTTAATGCTAAGATATTGTTGTCATAAAAACGAAACTCACACGCAGCACATCATAAAAAGATGAAGCGCTCCCCGGCGCCCTGCCACCGCTTCTCTGTTGAAGAAAAATGCTCAGTGGACACAGGCCCTTGATCCAACTAAACTGGGCTTTCAAAATACATGTAAACAACAAAAACTCTGACTTAAATTGACTAAACACCCAGATAATTTGATTGGGTGGATTTACTCTTTCATGTATACACACCAGTCCGACCTGAGCTGGCCCTGGCATTCTACACATGCTCCATAATTCCCGCACCAGTTTTTGCCCCGGGGTCGAACAGCATAAATTTGTGGAAGACAGCCGAGAAAAACAAAAGATAAGAAGGGAAGAAAACAAAAAACAGAAAGGTATCAACATGGTCAGTGCTAGAGCAAGAACCATGCATGATGATATGTACAGCACCGAAGAGTTATCCATGCTTTCATCATTCAACATGTGACCCATTTGCCGCTTGCTACCTTGTTTGGTATGTGACATAATAGGTCCAAAAGCAACTAGCTGAAAGGGGGCATATCGCCACCCACCATGAGTCGGACACACTACCATCAATAAACTGATTCTCCCCCGGTGCTTGTATACTGGGACCAGGTCAGTAATTTCATTAAATCGCCTAATCGAGCGATGACCGTACCTTGACTTAACTATGCATGTAATCGTACTGACTCTCCACACCATCATGACCATCAATATTCCAGCGTGCTCTTAATGTGATGGTCACTTACTAATCAACCAATTAACGCTGATTAGGGCTAGAGGTGGTATCTCTACTACAGACCGCCTGTTAGCATTACAGCTTTTTCTCATTTACGTTCAATCGCCAAATTATTCATTCATTTTATTTTTTGGGGTGCAATTTCGGTGCTACCCAAAAGGCAGCCATCTACGTCACCTATAGGTGATCCGCAACTAATACTGGACAATGATAGTTGTTCTAAACCCTGAAGAACTGAGTGCCAACTCATCAAGAATGCCCCCCCCCCCTCCTCTATTACAACAATAACAATAGTAATAAATCCTGGGTAGGTCAGCCTGGATAATGAAGGCTGGCCCGGTCTGTTCAAACACAGATACAAATGAATCTCTGGCTGCCAGCAAACAGCATCACTCAATCCAAACACACTACAAATTGCAGTGAGAAAAAAACAACATTGCAGACAGAGTGAAGAGAGCCGCTCATGTTTTTTCCGACACATCACCCGATGAGGAAAAAAAATGTTTTGTTAAAAATAATAAGCTGCCACCGCCCTGAGACTGGCTTCTTTTTCGAGACTGCCTGGTCTAATTAGCATTAATGTTTGATGAACTCCTCAAAAACCACAGACACACATTGGGGCCACTGCTGCACTGCATCAACACCCACACTGTCTGGCATGACAACAAACGACTCAAGAAACAAAGACACTACTATCTGCCATCCTGCCCGCCGAGGATAATGTTTTGGACAGCGATACGAGCCAGGGTCTAGAATATATTCGCCATTGTTTCAAAATCGACACAATGGAGGAGGATTGAATTACAAAGATGCGGCTGGGCAGAGATGAATGGGGCAGACTGTGGCTGGATGAATCATGAAGTCCACTTCAGATTGCTCTAATTATCAGTGAATGTATTACCCTCACGAGTTAAATAGCCAGGCCTTGGGTTTATTCGTCATCTCTGTCAGTCAATCATGTCGTGTGGTAGTACTAGCACACAATCCCCTCTGGGATCTCTTCAATTGTATTTCAGACGCACATGACCGGCAACTATCTGGTTCGATTTGTATCAAAGTTGACACAAATCTTTGTCACATCATGCAATGGAGATGTCAAAAACCAAATGTAGCCAAGCAAGGTCTTGTCTTTGGTTAACCCTTTAAAACCAGAGCAAATTGACTTGATTTCTTTTAAAAACATGGGAAGAATGCAATTAGCAATGAAAGAAGAAATTACCCAAAAAAAATAGCAAGAAATCTTTAAAAAAAAATGAAAATTATCTAAAAATGTGTAAATAATCAATAAATAAATAATAAAAAGAATTATATCAAAAATAAAAAAACCCCCCCCCCCAAAAAAGTAAAAACAAACACAGAAATGACCTGGAAAAAGTGATTAAACATGCTAATAATTTTAACAGAATTCTAAACATGTAATCATATGTAGAAATAAAATTTTCCCCCTAGCTTTTTTGTTTTTCCCTAGCTTTTTAAAAACAATTTTCTAAACCTACTAATTTTCTTGCAATTTGTGAAGCAATTATAAAAAAAGTTGTTGCGTTTCCCCCTATGTTTCTGAAAGAAATCACACCAATATGCTCAGCATGCAAAGGCTAAAATACTTGTGAAACGCATCTGAAAGCAGCACAGGGAAAGTGATGTTGCTTCGGGTTTCAAGGGGTTAACACAGGTAGCACCACACACCGATGTTTGACACACAGCCTGGGAAGAAAACATTTGATTAAATGATCTGATTGAGCTACTGCGTCGACTGCAATACTCAGCAGTGAATGAGCTTAACTGTTGACTTACACAACCGGGGCAGCATTAGTCTACCAGTAAAGCCCTCTTACTGCCCCCAGTTAGTGGACACACCACTGCGACTACCTGCCAGCATGGACAAAGGATCAACTAATATGGATTTTGAAGAACCTTGAACCTAACGTGACATTTTAAACTTGTAGTTTACATTATTTGCATACATTTTTAGAGCTTTTTATTTATCAATTTTACAAGTGTACACTCAAAATTAACCATGCATGATGTGGACAACAATTTATGTTTGACTTGGAAACGTGGATAAACATCTGTTTTTTTTTTGTGCTGCATTTACACGCCTCTCACAAGTATTTCAAGCTTTGAAACCTAAGCAAAAGGGTTTCATCCTCTTCAAAAACATATGAAAAGGCAACGAGCAAGAAATTGGTAAAAGGTGACAGGAAAACAACCCGAAAATTAATGACAGAGAGAGAGAGAGAGAGATTTTAAAAAAAATAAACGTGAAAATGTCCAGAAACTATATTTATTATTATCATAATTTTATATTCAAAATATGTTACAGAATGTTTTTTTAGCACATTGTTTTCCAGGTCATTTTGCTTTTATTTTTACTTTGGTTTTTTTTCTAATTTTTTGATAATTTTCTTGTAATTTCTTTTTTGCCAATTTTGGGGTCGTTTCTTGTCAAATTGCTCATTGTCTTTCTCCCATGCTTTTAAGAGAATTCAAGCCAGTTTGCTCAGGTTTCAAAGGGTTAAACACAGGACGAACGCTGGTGTCAGTTGCTCCCTAAAGCAAAGCTGTCTTCACTCCAGTCTCCATTTCTTCTTCCTCTCTTCTTCTCTGTCACGTTCCTATTCTTTCTCCCCACCATGTGGCTGACCATGTTGGGAACATCACTGGGGAGATTCTTTCCACAATTAACTCACCCTCTCCCTACTGGCTCACACTTTAGAATTCCAGTCCCCTGGCAGGACACTCTCCCAGTGCCCTTGCAGACAGACAGGGATGCAGGCTGCGTTGGCATTAAGGAGTAGCGGCGGTGGGCCGCGGCAGGGGTGGGGACTGTGGGGTTAGGTTCTCTCTCAGGAGCTACCTCAGAGTTGGCTCTGCCTGTCCTGTCTTGTCTTGGGCAGACACAACAAATGGTGTCCTGTATGTCCAGTGAAGCGGGACAAGCTCAGTGTGAAGGAATCCAACTTGTCCAGCTCTCCGGGTAACCTGAGCGGACGCTGGGTATTCCCACGAGTGAGCAACAGCCTCATGAATTAAGATTTCATCCATCCTAAATGTCAAAGAGATTGGGCACCGATATAGGACGACTTCTCACCTTTGACTGTGCTATGTGGTGGTGGATTACATATACCAGCAGGGGACAACTATGGAGACGATACCTATATATGAAGATCTATTCTAAGCAGTCACAGAAACAAGATGCCCCAATTCACACCCATTCTGAGCATCTCCTAAAAGGGAATGGTTTAAGGACTGTTCATTATTTATGAGAGTTACGGGGGTGGTGCAAAACGGGGGACGCAGGTTAAATATTTTTTAAGCAGTGGGGAGGGATTTATGTTTTGTTTTAGATTTTTGTGGTTTTGTTTTATTGGCTTGGGGGAAGCACATGCAACTTTAAATGGCTAAAATTTGTTTTTATTTAACTGCTGATATGTAACCCTTTTAAACCTGGGCAAACTGGCTTGATTTTGATCAAAGACAGCGATAAGCAACTTAAGAACAAATGGCCCAAAAATTTGCAAGAAAGATAGTTGCCTGACCCACCCCAAAAAAGTTTTTATCATTCATTCATTTTAATACTTGCGAAAGGCGTCTGAACAAGAAAAGTGATGTCAATCCAGATTTCAAAGGGTTAAAAGAACACATGCCTTCTAAACACAAAGTCATGTTTTCTTTAATAGCCAATATTGTATATTTATAATAGTCACAAAAAAATCAACCACGTGTAAGTTTTAAGAAGTATTTCATAAAAATCCCTTAATTCTACATTCTCATTTAAAATTTTGCCAAAAATAAACCATTTGGACTAACCAACCAGAATGCACAGCAAGAGTCTCCAAGATTGCATCTCTAACTTTTAACTTTCAAATCTGAAAAGGTAAGTTTAAAAAAAAACAACAACAACTTATAATTAATTTATACCATTATACCACCATTAATCAGTTTTCAAACTCTGAAAACTAATTAATGGTGGAGGGAGGGTCATTCATTTTCCCCAAATCACACAGGCCAGCTCAAGTAAAAATATTTATAATTTTCGGAAGGGGCAGAAAAAAACACATACATACACAAAAAAAAAATGAAATCACACCCTAGCCACCCCCTCTTCTGATAAATAAAGAACAGTCCCTTAGAACCCCCTTTGGATACGACTAAAGTGGTTTTCTATATAAATAATGATTATTAATGTCTATACAATTTTTCCTCTGGCAGCCACAATAACATACACCTCAGCAAGACGCCTTATTGACAGGAATGGGTTTAGACAAAGTTATTCCAAAAGCTACAGGTGGTTTTAATCCATCCGTTAGCTCTCAGTCAAACAGTGCACGGTGCCAGTTACAGTACGCCATGTAAATTTACAGAAAGCACTCACCTTTTACGAGCCGCTCCGTTGTGGACTGTTTCTCCTGTTTGTCTTTATCCTTTCCTGACATCTTTGCTTCGTCTGGGGGCTAATTTCTAGGGATAAAATCTTGAGCAGCTCTCTCGCCAGCTGGCCCGAAGACAAGCTAGCACATCAGCCTGGCCGTCAACTCCGTCTTGACTCTCGGTGGTGGTCGGAGGCACTAATGATTTTTGCTCTTTCCTACAAACACTTGATTAGCTAGCGAAAAGAGCTCCAGCTCCTCTTCTTTCCCGACTGACTATTAACCTAGCTAGCCTACAGAAACATTAATGCTAGTGAATAATTACAGCACAAAGTGGTAACGTTGACAAAAAAAATGTAAGAAACAATGAAACATAAACAAAGGCGACTGTTTGCTAATAGTTGTCAAGTACAGCAATACCTGGATATAACCTAGAGAGAGGCTGCCGCTAGCAGCTAATCCGATTTAGTTACTCTTTTTCAGCTAGTTAGCCGGCTAACATTTTAACGTATTGGCAAATCGACCGACAGGCAAAGACAGCAACAGAAGACTGGTGTTTCATCTTCGGTGTGCAGGCCGTTTATTGTAGAAAAACTGACAGTCTCACGTTAAAAAAAAAAAGTCGCGTTTACTTTGAGTGCATAAACAGCGACAGTCCTTCCAAGATGCAGACAGCGTCTTGACAGTGTATCCTCCCCCTCGGATTAAACTCTAATCTGACAGTGAGAGAGGAGCAGCGGTGGATTTCCTACAACATGGTGGAGGCGATATGACGTGACTATGGAAACGTGACACATGGTTTAGGGGTGCGTTTCAAAATACAACCCCTGTCCTGCTTTTTCTGTTTTTTGGCTAGTACACGAGTGTTTATAAAAGGTGGTGAAAAAAACACCTCTAAATCCTGCTGGACTGGAGCAAAAGCTTCTAAACCAGGTGACGTGTCAAATGCGTTCGCATTCCCCCAAAACACCAATCATTTTTGTACTTTTAGGTTTTATTGTTCTCGGTGTTGGGGGTTTTCCTAACTACATTTGAACGTTTCACGAGATTTTACCTAATTTCATCTTAAAATTTCAATAACATTTACACTAAAAATTTATATTTAACTCCACAAATTCAAGTTGATATTGGTATCTGAAAATATATAACAAAACATTATGCAAGCGACTACCTGTGGCTTGTTTACTCCAGACAAAACACCAGAAAGCACGCCCATTCTAAAATAAGAGCCCAGCCATGGTGGGCGTGCCCCAGAAGATTTTTCCCTGGAAACGATGATGATAATGGCTTGGAAAATCCGTTTAACAGATGCTCGCTGTTGTTTATTTAGAGTTAATATATAATTTAGTGGTTTTACCAACGAAAAGCATGCAAAAAGGGTGACTTGTAAGTTTTTTCCCAGGGTAAAAGCTCATTCTTCCGTCCTTAAAATGGGACATGAATGCAACATTAAAGGCTACGGGGTGCATTCAGAAGCGCAAACGGTTCCAAACATTGTTAATAAACTAATTTAATATAATGTATCAAAATAAATCACATTCTAGTAGAAAGCCAGTTTGCAACATATGGTGAGTGACATGGCGTATTGTAAATTGGCCTACATATAAAATTTAATTTGGAAAGTGTAGTCTAACTTTTGTCAAAACTCCAAAGTTGTCATAAGTTGTCAATAAAAGGAACTCAGGGCACATGTACATTATTGTAACCACATTGAGCTGATAGCTGCCACTAAAATGAAGACTAGGAAGACAGTCTAACTGCATATCTCACCAATTTTTGAAAATACAACATTACAAATTGTTTTCTTAAAAAAAAAGAAATGTGTGAACAAACTGTTTTCTTAAAAAAAAAAAGAAATGTGTGAAATGTACTGTCCTGGGGAGATGGAACTTTGGTAAAAAGGAACTCCTTGTACATTTAACAAAATTGTACCCATGTTTGAGTTGGGCTCTAAAAAACTTGGGAAATTGTTAGCAGACGCTTGTATCTGTTCATGGATTAATTCATTTTCATTACCGTTCAAGTAATCTGTGAGTAATGTAAGTAATGTGAGATTCAAAAGTGTCCCAACTGAACCCAATCTCCCTTTAAACACTCCAACATTACATAACTTTGACAATTTTTACACTTGAACTAAATATACATGTGCTTTGTCAATATTGAATATAAATAGAGCAAAGTAATATTTATATAGATATATTTTCTTATAAAGCAATGTACTATTTCTCTTAGCACTACAAGAAATGGCCAGCAAGCTTTCACAACATGACAACTTGGATTTTCAAGTTTTTCATAAGTGCCCCTGAAAAAAAAAAAATCCATTCATTATCAACCCAGGAACACTAGATGGCTGTCTTGTTTCATTTTCAGCTAGTATTATCGCCTCAGGGTTGTATGCCTCTTCCAACTACTCAAGCTGCAGGTTACAGCCACATCTGTCCACAGTCATATATGTAGTGAAGACTTTAAAGGATGTAATAAAAGGTATTTAGTGTCTTTTGGCATAAATAGAAGTTATAACTATCTTGTATGATTCCAGTGAATATTATTGAAATTAAATAGATAATGCTCAAAGGAGCAACATTGATTGATTTATTTAATATCAGTGTTGTAAATGATTGTGTTGAATACGTTTGACAAACGCCCAGAGGGATAAAAACGTTAACATTTTCAATAAATTGTGGTGCTAAGCAAGAGCAGTATGCAGGATCTTCTTTTCAAGACTCAGGTAAATAATTATTTAACTAAGAAAAAACAAAAACAAAACAGAACAAGACTTACAAAGTATACTGAGGTTTCACAACGCAAGATCCAAAAAAAAGATTCATAAAGTCTTTCTTTTCTGACATTTATAAGATTGATTCAATACATTTTAATCCCAATCAAGATGAATCAATCCAATGCCTTTTCCTCATTTTCATACTTTAAAAAAATACTGAGATGAGCGGTGTCTGTACTAGTTATATAAATGCAGTAATTATATTCATGCTCCATTTGTATATTTATCAATAATTTCTGTTAGTGTGTATTCGCTAACAATATTTGCAAATTTTAAAAATAAAATTTCCACAGGAACCCTGCTATTAGACATTTGTGTAAAACTGTGTCCTAACTGATGTATTCATTCCTGAGTTATGGCTAAAAATGTGTTTTCTGAGGTCACAGTGACCTTTGACTCCAAATTCTAACCACGACTGTTGCTGCTACAGAGGCACGAAAACACACTTTGCAAAACTGCAGCCTCTTCATAAGAAACTCACAACTGCATCAGCTAACTAGTGGAACACATAAACATGAAGTCATATGTGTTTGTGTGCAACAATAAAGCAACCGGGTGAAAGCGGATACAAAAATTTGAGATTTATTGAACTTGAAAATAGCATTAAATTCCACTTAAACATTCATTATAAGTAAATACCTACAACATTACACTGAAAACATCACCAACCACATAGAAAACCATGGAGAGAGGATCAGTTCAAACGTAAAAAGCAGCTCAACAGCTAAACAAATAAGTATTAAAGAGGAATCTTCAGACTGGACACAAAGAGCAAAGGCCATGCACAAAAAGAATTATCCACTGTTAGTTGTTAGAAATGCTGGTTCATCGTGATGTTGATGTTTTAGCTTCAGCTATTTCTGTCATTTCGCCTGCTGACGAGTCTGATTTGTCCATTCTGTGGTCCACTTCTTTGCCTTGAGGTGAAGTGTAATTACAGAGATATGACGCAAAACGGAGCCCTGTTATTTCACCAATAATAATAAAAAAAACAAAACAGCAACAACACATGCAAAAGAAATCTCTGAATTCACCCCAGGCAAACCTCGACACAATGGAGGAAGAATGGAGGAGAAGCACAAGCACCACTAGGCACACAGCCTGAGGGCGTCTCTCGTCTCTCTGGCACATGTTCAGAATCGCTCTACTCTGGCCTTCTGCTTCCAGCGAGAGAGCAATGTCTGGCAGTCCACAGTCTGCCTTTTTCTACCATCTGCTGGAACATCAGTAGCAGGAGGAGCAGACCAAATTGGCTTGGCAAGTTTGTTCTTTAAAGGAGTTTTTTTTGGGGGGGTGGGGGGATTCTAACCTCAACAGCTGAGAAACATGGAGCAGTCAGCAGGACGCCATCAATGTCACTTCAAGTGTAGGCACTCGTGGCTCTTCAACAGTGCACAGCGACAGCAGTTGGGAGGAAACTAAAGTTCGATCACACTGGGAAAAAGAAATCTTCTCCCAAAGCCAGTTTGACCTCGCGAGGTCCTCTTGAAGAAATCTCGCTTGCATGTTTACAAAAGAGTGTTTGAGCTCACAAACAGATATGTTGGGAATGACTTTCACTTACATAAACAAAAAGAAAAGACTGATGTGAGGAGTCTTTGGTGCTCAGTGTGACAGCAAACTGAACAGGACTGTGAGATCCAAAAAACTGTTGGCATAATCTGCAAATCCCAGACTGAGGGTGTTTAAGACAAAGGACATTATAAAAAAAGGAGTGTTGCATCACAACAGGAACCCACAGAAAAAACATCAGAAGTGTACTGTATGGCTATACACAAATCCTTCATTTCAGGCTTGTCTCGCCTTGTCTTGTTACAAAAGTTCAGCCACTATACCTCTCCTTTAGGCTCCCTTTTGACTTTTGCCCCTGAGATGGACCGCCGAGTACAACAGTCTGCCATTTTTTGAACATGGCAAGCACAACAGCCATCTTGAACAGGGCAAGTCTGGACTCTCTCATCCGCATATTGAAGAAGAAACACACCAACCGAAGCCCTCCTTTACAAATGTTAATCAGTCTATCCTGGCTATAATTACTCCATTAGTACTATATCAGAAAAAAGATGACACGCAAATATTTCTATGTACCTTGTGAATTTTTTATATATATATATAAAAGAGAGGGGAAAAAAATCACAGCATAGATGCAGTTTCACCTGAATATATTCTGGGACGACTGCACAGTAATTAGGGTCTCTCTTTGCTTGCATATACATTATCGGTAAATGAGTATGCTGCAGATGGAAATGACTAATTAAACCCTTTTTTGACTTTAGTGTTCCATAAAAAGCTTAAAGGAACAAGTTTGAAGGGGGGCGGGGGGTGAGAGACTAATGCAGAGCTGAGAGCGCTGCCAGGAGACACAAAGTGCTGATAAATGACAATCCTGGCCCCACTACAACCTGAAGTGGGCTCTTTCACCGATCCAGGCTAGCCAAGACGATCTTTTTTTTTTCGTTGGGAGTGTTGATGGGAGTGAGAGGTGAGCGCAAATCCACAGAGATTATTGGACATCTGCTTGGGCTGACCAGACCAGCCAGCGCAGGTCTGCTTTCTTGTGTTGTGTTGGTCGTATTCCGAAAAGGCAGACGACGTAAAAAAATAAGTCCTCAGAAGAGTTCCAGTAGTGAGAAGTCCAAGACACGCACTGCTTCCTCTGAGTGGCAGCTGCCTTTTATTTACTGCATGATGAAGCCAGGCTGCGGGGCCAGGCGAGGCGGGGGCCTCTGAGGCAGAGCTGGGGGGTACTGAGACAGGAAGTGGCTGGGGTAGCCGGAGGAGACGTTGGGAAATGGTTGGCCCGTTCTGGGAGGAATCGGCGGGTAGGGCGAGGCTGAGTATAAGGCAGGAGGCTGGGGGGTGGCGGTTGGAGCCGGATTTAGAACTGGGGCTGGCTGGGATGGGGGGAGTGGGGGTTTTCTCCTCGGCTGGGCAATGGGGGACGAGTTGGTGCCCGCTTCGGTGAGGAGTGAGGAGGAGGGCCTGGCTGCTGCAGACACGTCCTGAGATCGGGAGTTAGGGACAGAGCCCTGGGGCAGCCGCTGCCCGTTTAGCACCATCTCCTGCAGCTTCTCGATCTTCACCCTTCTCAGGTGGGCCAGCTTTCTGTTGCTCTGGTAGTTATCAATGAAGGAATCCAAGGTCATGTCGCCATCCAGGAACGAATCAGCCATATTCTGTTGACAGAAGTGAAGAGATTTGGGATAGTTTTAGAGAGAGAAAGCCCTTCTGACTCTTCCTCAACACCAAGGTTAGAAGCAGCTAATGAAGATGGAAACAGCATCCAGGCGCAGGCGCGCACACACACACACACACACACACACACACACACACACACACAACAAAACAAAGACAGACACTCATAAACTGCTGTGGAATGTAACTTTGTGAGAAAAAAAATCATCTAATGATGATGTCTATCATCAACCATCTATTTAGTAAAATTTTAAAACATTGACAAAAGCAGGGCTGGAAATTAGTACCAGCCACCAGCCAAATGCTGTTAAACAGGCAAATGGATGCTAGATTTGCACAAAAAACAATGGTGATCTATTGAGTGTCTGGTAGATTTTGGACAAAAAAAAAATTCCAACCCTCAACAAAAGCCTATCTTAAATACTGAAATAACCTTTAAAATACTCTGAAATGTAATATTTGTCACTACACAAGTGTGATATTTAGCTGAAGTCAGTTTAAACTCACACAACATGTGACCATTATTGTAACTGTCACAGCAACTTTAAACTGCGTTTCGACCCAAACATTTTGGTACAGTATCAGAATCCATATGTAACCCACTTGGACATGTGCCTAAACCCTAGATCAGTTGCGTCTCCACTGCAGACGCTACTCTTGCGTGTAAACGGGGTTGTTACCAGAGGGTAAAAGCCACCTCACTGCTAAATAACCGTCACGTTATTTACTCTCCAGAGCAAATTTTGAAAAAGGGCTGTCGTGTTTAGGGTCTTGCAATCAATGGGATATTTGAAAAAACGTGGCTTTATGCATCGAGTCCTTATCGAGCAAGAGTGACGATTTTCTCTTGACCAGTCAATGGACTGTGGTGTTTAAACCTCCAACTTTTAGTATAAGATCAGTGTGCTAGATATTTCAACAGAAGTGTAAGGAAAAAAAAGGAACAATTCTATTGGTACAGTCCACAACTTTTGAAAATGGAAATGCAAAATTAACCATTGTAATGTGCAGCAAACTGAACTGAATTGGACTGCCTGGTGAAAAGGAGGCTTTACTGTCCAGACTTGTGTGGTCAAACTCATTTGAAGGAGACATCTCTGGAACAAGATCTGGGTGTGCGTGAGGGCAGTCCACTAACTGGAAGATAGGCCATTTGATCCCCGGCTCTTCCCGTCTACGTGTTTAAGTATCTTTTGAAAGGATACTGATACCAAGTGTGAGTGAGAGTGAATGTTTTAACTGAGTAACAGGTGGCACCTTGTATGGTAGCCTCTGCCACCAGTGCATGAATCTGTCTATGAATGGGTGAATGTGTCATGTAGCGTATAAGCCCTTTTAGTGGCCAGCAGACTAGAAAAGGAGCTTTACAAATGCAAGTCCATTTACCATCCATTTACCAAGCCCATAAGAACATTAGGGACAATGAGGTTAAGGTACTGTATTGTCCCAGGAGCAGAGTTGTGGGAAAGCTTCCCGGTATGCACTGAGGCAAATGATTCACAGGTATAAATCTCATTTTATGTGTCTTTCTGCATTACTAGTTGTGTTGTTGTTTTTCACAATGATCTCTAAACTGATTCTACACTTCATTTGATGCCATAGAACAATTATTAAACATGATGTGTAATCGTGTGTACAATTGGTCAACAGTTCTATTCCATGTAGAGAGATTGGCTGAAACATTAGGGCCATTGCTACACTACAAATACTGTATGATGGCAAACTGAGGGACTTAATATTAACATCACTTCATTCAAGGCTGTATTTTTGACATATTTTTAACATTTCAAGATGAGGTGTTTGGCCTTGGTGGAGGTCTGCGCTCTCTAAGTGCTCTTCTAGTTGTTAAATTTAATTCCTTTAAATCAAACATTATTGGACACTTTAACAATGGTGAAAATAAAATGAAGTGTGGTAGGCGATAAAAAAAAAAAATCACTTTATTTTGTGTGCTGCTATTCTTTATTTGACCATCATGTACAGTTCTTGTATACAATACCACTTGAATGGAATTTATACATTATGAGGTAGTTTCTTATTTGCTTTTTGTACTGGCTGGTCCACAGTATTGGCACTCTATGGTGTAATGTGACTTTTTCCTGTGCACTGGCACTTCACACAAGCTGCTGTTACTCTTTTCTGCTCTCTCTATATCAAGTTCTCTGATCGATTTATAATGGCTCTAAATAAACTGCAGTAACCACCACTGGGTGAACTACGTGATGCTCACCTACTCCTGCTCTTGCCTGCATGTTTTCTCTGTCTACGACTACTCTAAGTAACGTTGCATTACCATATCGCAGACTAAGACAGCAACTCAAAGACAACATTAACAGAGTCAAAGAATGACAATACACAGCTTCAAAGTCAAATCCAATATTACAAATGCAGAGTGATGAGTGGTGAAAAGACTGGTTCTTTCAAGTTGGCTGTTTCGTGCCTTTCACCCACCACCTGCAAACCGACACATACGGTTCAACGCCCCTGATACACACACTAACATGTGAACCATGGAAGTACTGGCACTTTTGTTTCCTCCTTTCCAAGCACTGGTTTAAGCATAGGAGGAAATACACCTTCCTTAGTTACACTAATTCAAATTAAAGGTACAAAAACAACATTTGCATTATCCATGGAGATTGATTACAGTTGATCATTAACAGATCCTCTGGATCTCTAACATAGAATAAAAAGACTCATTTTTAGTGATGGCACGCCATTGCATCTTGACGGTTAAGGAGCTAAAATTACAACCATTGTTCCCATCATTGTCGATTGGAGCCAGAGGGGATAAAAACCGATGTCCACTGCAGAGTCATTTGACCCAGGTGTGAATGCCGATCGTAAACACTCCCATTGCATTAAAAAAGCCACGTTAGCAGTTTTTTTGTAAAGTGGGAGTGAGGCTTTATGGTATAAATTCAGCATTACCTAAAACATTTCAGAATACCACCTTTATGATTTGTTTGATAGCTAAAAAAATACTGACAGACAGATGTCTACTGCAATAATAAACATTTAGATCTTAAAGTTCTCTCAGTTCTGCTGCTCCTATGCTCTCCAACAGGAGTCTCAGATTAGAACAATTAAGCTTCTGTAGGAAAACAATAACAACTGGAAAAGGCAGGTATATGAATTACTGACAGGTGTCACTGAGGGACACATGTAGTCTATCCATGAAGACAGCGGTATGATGCTTACCTCTGTCTCCTCTTCTATTTTGGCTCCCTCTGCCTGCAGTAGGGCCAGCAAGATGTCCAGCGAGATGTTTCCTGACTTGTGGTCTGTGAAATAACAAGACAGAAGAACAGCACACGTGTTATCAGTTGTAAGGACCCTAATTGAGTGAATCTTAATACATATTGTACAGTTTATACAGTGCAGTGTTATCTTGAATGTTAATATGTCTTCATCTGGCTACATGAAGCTTTAATAGTAAGAAAATAACACCACCTTCGTTCTCCAATCTCGAATTTAACAATTAAATCTTAACAGCACATGTGGGGGCTGAGTGAGGGGAGATCACCTACGTCACTGCTCTTTGCTGACGGCTAAGTAGGAGTTTCCATTTGAAAACCACAAATAACCACAAAAGAATGCAGATGGACCCACCCTTTAAACCTAGTTGTACTAATGTGTAAACAAAATAAACCTTGTGTTACTTTACTCTGCTTTTGGTAGCTTCTGTAACAAAGACCCCTTTGTCAGCGAACCAGAGCTGCATTTTAAAATATTATAATGCTACAATTCATCACACCCTTTACACAATCTTTTCAACAGATTTGAGTCACACGGACGTGGAGTAACGTTCACACAGCCCTCGAAGCAACACAGATGTGCTGCAGATTAAGTGTGATCCATGTCTAAATTAACCGAGGAGCTCATATGCCAAAGAAAACCGCCCAAATATCCCCTCAGTTCTAAAGCTGAAATGAAGGTGTTAGTAATAACAGATTTGAATGAGTCTGTCACACAGAGCTGAGGCAGGATTATGTGAAATCTGTCAGTCTTAGTCCTGTGACTGTCACATCCACACAGCTATAACGCCTCTGTGTTTGCTGTGAACAGGCAAAGCCCTGCAGAGTCAACTGAAACTGGCTTGGTGTCTCTAAGGAGGGAGCTGGTTTTGTTTGTGTTCCTAAGCAGGACTGAAAGTCAACACCAACTGGAGCTGGGACTGCATGCACGCACGGTAGCAGTCTGGCAATAAGACCGATGACACATCACTAGTTACTGATCTCCAACACAGCATTGCCAAGTCATGTTCATTCCACCATGCCTCGACACAATATAGTGGACCTCTAATTACAGGAGAAGTTCCAGTCTAACCTGATATGCTATTCTACTGCAGGCTTCCTTCTGTACTCGGCAACAGAGTGAACAAAGATCTGGAGACTGATTCATGCACTGGACAATGACTGCAATACAGGTCAGCCCAGGTTTTTACAAAACCTTCTCAAACTTCCTTAATTGATAGTCCGAAAAAAGGTTTATCTAATACCCTGCTTATCATGCAAGAAGACATGCATTGGAGAAACAGGACGGACCTTCATCACATGCAAAAAAGAACACCAGAAAGAATGCGAGAAACATAAATCTGGAAAGCGTACATGAGCAATAAAAGAAAAGGCAGAACAGCTGGATCGGACGACTGCAAAAGAGAAAACCACATCACTGACAGGGAAAAGGCCAAAGTCATTCGGTCAGAGAGCACCACCATAGGAACAGAGAGGCCATTGAGATCCGTAAATGAGTCCCAAGGACAGTAAAACAGGACAACAGGGGGCATGATTGTCCTGTCAAACCTGCATATAACAGCTGACAAGACACATCACATCTCATGACTCTTCTGAGGAAGACAGCAGAAAGACAGCAGTTAAAAAATGTCCAAGTAAAACAAACACCTTACTAATCTGTTAGTAATAAAAGAATCAGCCCAATACGTTCCATAATTGATGTTGGATACCTTTAACTCTGCAAGGCTGTGCTTTCATACAGCAGTTCTTTGGATAAATGCTAACGTCAGCATGCTAACGTTAGCATGCTGACATGTTGAAGTTCCAATGTTTTCCATGTTCATCAGCCTGCTAATGTTTGCAAGGACAGCAATACACACCTGATGATTGGCAGTAGAGCTGAGCTTGATGGGAAAGTCGCTATTAATGCAGGTATTTGGTCATTCTGGAAAACTTTAATTGACAACATTTGGGACAGGCTTTTATTACTTTCACATAAAATTTAACAGGTTTCATTACAGATTTGCGCAAAAATTAAGCGATATTCTTGAAATGATGGTAAAACACAATTGTGAGGCGACTGTGTTTCCATTGAGTGATGTTATATGACTTCTCCTCTCATGATATTATTCCAAGGAGTATGGCAATGGATGTTCAGAACATTAGCAGGTTTATTTCTATTGCAACCACTGCATTAGCCGCCATTATTTACATACCAAGGCGACATAGGCATGTTATGCAAGCAATAATGGAAATGCAAGCCCCTTATACTTGGGAGCGGCCACAAATGAGGGATTTCTGCGAGGTTATAGTCCATGATTCACTGAGGAATTGTGGCTTCAAAACTTCCAGATGATCTGCTCAACTTTAAATGCAATGCAATAACACCTCTTGTAGCGCCTGCTGCATCCCAAGGGAGCAAGTTCCCTAAAAGTGCATAGCCATAGCATCATGTGACCTATAAAAGCGACAAAAACAGTGGTGTCATTGTTATGCCCATAAGCCAGGCCCTTAACTCCATAACTTTGAGTATGTTCAAAGTACAGCTCTCTGTCACTGAGTGTCCAACTCCCCTACACACTTATGTCTATCTTATTTTATGAATTTTTGACATGTCTAATGGTTACTTATGGTTTAAAAGGGGTAAATGAGTTATGCTGTTAAGTGTGTAAAAAGGTAAAAGAAAATGAGTAACCTAAAAGTGTGATAAATACCGGAAGCATTATCAGACAGCATTGCAACAGACATTTTGCCCAGGGGATGTGGTGAGTGACTATTGCACACCAGGAGTATAATTGCCAGACCCACTTCCTGTTTAAAATTTTCTGTATCTGATGTTGAGTATTACCTTTCTCTGATAAAAAGCTGTTAGTTAAACTGGACTTATTGATACTCACATGCATTGACAGACTTGCAGCTAGAGGTTTTAATCACTAGTTGCTTGCCTGAATGTTGTAAGGACTTGTTAAAAAGTTTGACAAACTGGCTGTGGTGGGCCCTGTGGAGCTTAGCTTGTTAGACTAAATAAGATTAAGATCACTGATAGCTCACTGATATACTTTTTTGACTGACCGTGCATCATACAGAACAGAATCAGTGGGCCCCATTCACTATTATGTGTGTAGAGGTTATCTTACTTTGTGTGAAAAATTACTGACTCTTAGGCATCAGCTGATTTTTGTTTGTACTACTGTGCGCATGTCATTGAATAAGGATCATTCCAAACTGACAAGAGCAACCCGCTGTTTGCTCTCAACATACTGTCTTGCCCCCATTTCTCTGTATGAGGAAATACTTCTACTGGGAGATGTTAGAGCTGGGTGATAAATATAAAATAACACAGTGACCCCAAACCTCAATGTTGATGTTGTGCGATTGTGTCTCTGTCTGTAATTTTTTTAGCAACAAATATTACATACTGCAGTTTTGAATTTTTTTTTGACAACCATGTAGCTTTTATACACACACAAAATATAATTTTTCCAACTAGCACTCAGTAACATAACTTTAATTCTCTGCAACATGACTGGATGCTATCAGATTGGTTCAAGCTTAAGTAGATATGGAGATTTGCTAATGAATAGTGTACATTAGTAAATTCAGGAAATGAATTGATTAAGGCTTGGGGGAAGGTGTAGAGTATTTTCCAGTCAAAAGGTTCAAGTCCAAGTGATGCCACGAGTCACTGGTGTTAAAGTCCAAGTGGAGTTGTAAGCGTTTCTTTGATGTTCTCATTGCAAGTCTTAAGTCATCAAATTTGTGACTTGAGTCTATCTCCAATGCAAGTCTTGTTTACATTTTCTGAGACAGTCAGGGAATCACAAAAATATCAATCCATCCTGTGCTTGTGCAAAAAACATTCATAATCACAGTTCAAGCAAAGATTTGTGTGTGCCTGCTGTTTATGAATGAGGCCCAGTGAGTGGTAAAACAGTAATGATTATTGTTAGGTAAGGAGCAGCCGCACCACTTTTCTTGTTAAATGTGTCATAAAGATGACCTGTGGAGGACAAACATTAAATCAGCTTGTTAAACTTGCTGTGTAATTTCTGCACGGGTTTTTCTGTGACAAATAATGAGCCAAGTAAATGACTTTGAGGGATTCCACAAAGAACAATTAGCCACACCAAGATTGCTGTTATATTGGCCAATTTACTGAAATAATAATTTTTTTATCTCTGAATTGTTGGCTCTAGATGTGGCACGTCGTGCTGGTTTGCCAAATTTTGGCAGGGGAATTAAACTGAAAGGAAAAACATTTAAAGACAGAGGCTTCATTCTTAACACAGCCTTTTTTTCAGGGTGAACTCCCCATTCCTTTCTGTCTCGCTCTCTCTCCCATAACAAGGCGGACTCTGAAGCATATCAGCGGCACTCCTCCGCACAAAGCTGTGATTCTCTGGCAGAGCGGAGAGCCTGCCGAGCGCACAACACACAGTCTGGGCCTGGTGATCATGAGACAGCCATTTAGTAAATGAATCCACGTCAAACTCTGCTGTGAATCTGACGGGGGGAGTTTTTGGCTTGCCTTGCTGCCTTTCTCTCTCTCTCCCACCCTCTTGACTCCCCTGCCTGCCGGTCCCGTCATCCACCACTCCCTCCCACCCACTGTGGCTGTTTTACACCAGCTTGCCTGGCAGCACAAAGGCCCACTGTGGGCTGCTGTTCTTAGAGGCAGTCGCTGGTGGTGGAGATGGGGCTGCCCTGCCATTTTTGGCCTCTACAGCTCAATGGACAGTGAAGGGTAATACAGAGGCCACACATTTCCTGAGAGAAAAGGTTGGGGAGGGTGGTGCTGGTGGTGTAACTGTATGCAAATGCAAAGAGCTACTGTGCATTGGATCTTTCATCTGGGTCAAATGGATACATTTCTCTCAGCTGCGAGCATCACTGTCCTTCCCCAGCTGCTCTACAACAAATCCACAACTAGGACGGCGAGTGCATGGAAGGCGGGGGGCGGGGGGACACTGGTAACCTACATTTGACAAAAGCCATTGCTTGCTGACAACAGACAAAAACCACAGCCTGCTGTATCAGTGCACTGACTCCTGTTTGAGGAGGTCTTTGGAATGTTCTGTTCAACCTCACATCGTGAAGCAGAGATTATCTATCGTCATAAAACCTTAAATGAAAGGTCAAGCAAAATATATCTGCACACATCATATTTAGCAGGACCTCATTTTGCTGTAAACAGAGCAATTCATAGTTTTTAGTCACGTGACTGGCAAGGAGCTCTGGAGGGCAAAACAACATTCCAACACAGTGGAAACGCCATTGAACTGCAGTAAACCCATCAAATTTCAATTTTTTTCATGCCATGAATATTTGCATCACACCTCCACACAAGAAATAACATGAACAAATTGGAAATTTTGGGTCCTTGTGATCCAGTTACAGCACTTACCACAGCATTTTTATCACTAATAACAGCTTAGTACCTGCCAGAGTTCTACTTCAGAAATGTTTACATCCACCTTGTGGAGAAT
This sequence comes from Plectropomus leopardus, assembly GCF_008729295.1. NCBI lineage: Eukaryota > Metazoa > Chordata > Actinopteri > Perciformes > Serranidae > Plectropomus > Plectropomus leopardus. Next base: position 5,717,209 of record NC_056468.1, read on the forward strand.
CCCTCTCCTTACACTGTCGCCAGGATAGAAGTGTACAAAGTGCAGACAGGTCTACTCATTTACAACCTGGATGGGTCAATAATGCTGGCATTTGGGAGGTGAATGACAAGAAACTCTTCATTGTCAAAGAAAAGGTGAGTGCTAATTAGTTAGCAAGTGTTAACGTTAGCTCTTCAAGGCCACTGGAGTTTACTGTCCACAAAAACGAACGTCATCAGAACGATCACGAGACAATACAACAACTAAAACTACAACAATTAACTACTCAGTGTTTACTTCAGCGTACCTTTGACAACATATTCTCTGCAAAAGCGTGTGTGCTTTGATGGTTGCCATTCTTTACTCTCCCCAGGGTCGGGGGCAGGAAATAGCACAAATCCACAATCTCCTCCTCTTTGGGTTTTTCTTTCTCAGACGGGTTTCTGTTAACGCACAACCCTGGCTTTTTGCATCATCAGTTTGTGTACCCGATTTAACAGCAACTGTATGACATTTTAGTAAAAATAACCAAAAACCTGCCAAAAACATTCTGGTGGGCAGCAGCAGAAGGCAGTGTTTTGCCCTCCAGGTGAGCGGTACTATACGGATGCGAGGTTGTGTGAAAACTATGAATTATTCTGTGCAGGTGAGACTTTAATTTGAGCCTTAACCCCTTAAAACCTGGAGCGTAGTAGGAACATTAGTTTTCCTGTGCTGCTTTCAGGCGCCTTTCACAAGTATTTACACCTTTGAACTTCAATCAAATTGGTGCAATTTCTTCCACAAAAATGAGAAAAGGGCAATGAAGAGCTTGCTTGCAAGAAATTAGCAAAAAAAGAAAATTATTTTTTAAAAGCAAGGGGAAAAAGAAAAAAACTAGGGAAAATTGTATTTATAATTACATATTTCAAATTATATAAAAAATTATAATACTTTTTTTCCAGGCCATTTCCTTGTTTTATACTATTCTTTTCTTTCTTCTTTTTTTCCAAAACTAATCTCAGATAATTTTCTTGTACTTTTTACCAAATATCTGGGTCATTCCTTCTTGTGCTGCACATCACCTTTGTCCAATATTTTTGAAAGAAATCAAGCCAGTTTAGTCAGGTTTCAAAGGGTTCAAGCAAAGACTATCTTAATGTATGTTGTATATATGATAGCAGCAGGCTTAGCCTAAGAGTCAGCATTCCTTTCAGGGAAGAAGGAAAGTCAAACTTTTATCGGTGTAGCAGAGGAGTGAATGGTTGGCATGCTATTTTGAGAGCTGCTTGGCAACAACTGCGTCAACACAAGGTCACAAGTATTGTCATTCCCTTTTTTTCCCTCCCCACACACCAGGGAAGTACTGTGAAGGTGCGTCAGTGAGGGATATTACAGCCCTGTAAGATGGTGCAGTGGAGCTGGAAATCAGATCTGGAATTCGCTCAACACGAACAGAGTTCAATCACAGTGACTCCTGCCGCAACATGACGGCGAGGTTTCAGAGGCAAAAGGCTGCTAGGGCCTCAGATGGGAATCATGAGAACTGGTCAAACAGGTCTCTTGAATGTGTGTTCATACAGAGGACGAACAAACAATGTGGAGAAAAAAAACATTACATAACACCTCAGCTTTCTATGATGATGACTGACAGTATTAAAAGGTTCACTCTCGAACTGAGAACCAATAATTGCAACCCCTTAAGTCAGCATCTTTATCCATATTTTAATACTGGATGTGATGCAGAGCTGAGTGGTTAAAGGGACACTTAACTATAGAATTAAAAAAAAAAAACATAACTTTTCCTCTTACCGGTAGTGCCTCCTACATGTCTGCCTTCTTTACAATATAATGGAACTAGATGGCACTAAACTTGTGTTGCCCAAAGCACCAAGTAAATACATTACATAAATACATAAAAACTCAACAGCAATGTCTTTTTCAAGAAATCATAACCAGGTTACTCAAGATAATCCACAAACCTTGTTGTGAGCAGTTTTATGTAGGAACTATTTTCTTTACACCAACCTGCACCTGTAAACCAAATCACTGCACAGATGGAAGCGTGGCCGATGGGAAAGAGGTTCATGATCATGACAGCATGAGATGTAAACATTAATGGCGTCCTCCTGCTGAGTTGTAACGTTAGCAAGCTCAGTTGTGCTGAGCTTGTAGTAGATGTACGCTTCCTTCTGCGCAGTGATGTGTTTGCAGATGTAGTTCTGCTTTAAGTAACTGTGATGTAAATAAAATGCCATTATTCCCCACAGTCTCTTACTGGCCGCCGGCTATTTACAGTCCTGTAACTTAGCCCTCCACCATAAGTGTTGCAGTGTATTTCAGCTCAGCTGCCTGTTCTATCATTAGAGACCAGAGACCGCAGCTTGAGTGGTGCCTGCTGTGCACTACATACAAGGAGTTTAATAGAAAAAAGGAGCACCTGTATTTATGACAGTATTGAAAAACATACCTTTGGGTTTTCTAAATACCCTGATATACCCTAATGCTGTGATATTGCCCAAGCCTAATTGTCAGTTAGTATTTTAATATCAGGGCTTAACAATAAGAGTTTTGGTAAAAACAATTTATAACCACAGGTTTTATAAAATCTGTTGAGACTAGGGGTGGGAATCATTAGAGACCCTACAATATGTTCTCATTACAATACTTAAAATATGATACAGTGTTTCTGAGATTTTAATGTTTGCAATATGCTAAGTATTGGATAACATCTATCGCTGTTCCTTGTCCTTTCATATCATGTTTTGTAAGCAAATTATTTCCCCAAAGAAAAACCTTGTTAACATCTGTTTTATATAATAAGATGAAGTCTGTTCATCTAAATTCAATCATTTTTATAGCAGCAAAGTGCATCTAGTGGACTGAAAAAGCAATCAGTTTTATTAGTCTAGTAGGCTGCCAAAAGGTTAATTTGTATTAGCAATATTAAGCTGATATGATACAATATTGCCATGTAAAACACTGTGACACATTGTATCGAATTTTTTCCCCAACCCTAATAGTAGAACATAATCAAAACCAAAATAACAGGATGTAATTGGTAATGTGCCCTGTGTGTTTTGTGCCGGGCACTCCGTCTGAAGCTCATACCACAGGCACTTGTTTATGTATCGGTTTTTAATAACTTCATGGACACTTGTGATCTAATTTGTTAAGGGTTGGGTATCATTAAAAATTCATGACACTGGGAGCAATTGACAAATAAGAAATGTTTCTCTGTCTTGCGATAGCTGTCAAGCTGCAGTACCTAGAGTAGATTTGCGGAGCTGATAGGACTCAAAGCTCTCCTGAAGGCAGCTGTAGCGCTTGGTGAGCTCCTCTTTCTTGTGTTCCAGTCTGGGCTGCAGGGCCAGGTTTTGCTCTGCCAGGGTTCGGTTGTTGACCAGTGTCTTCTCCTTGCTCTCCTGGACTTCCTGCATCTATAAAAGACAATAAAAAAAACATCAGAATTTTTTATGGCCTTACCTATGCATCTCCTTTGATGCAGGACTAATGACAAGACAAGTTTTAAGAGACACAACTTTTTCGTGCACACTGGTTCCCACTTTAGCTGAGTGAGGGAAATCATTCCCCGCGCTTAATACTGAATCTTTGCTGAGAAACATTTAAGAAATAAAATGGTACTGTTGTGAATATTAACCATGAATCATCACAGCTAACCTGCCAGTTTTCACACAACTCCCACAGGCCGCCACACATATTTAGAGAGGCAAATTAAGACCATAAATGTATCATAGAGCTGTACAAAATCAGCCCATTTTCTTCACAACAAGAAAAGAGAAACGTTTATTATCTTATTTAAGTAGTCTGATGTGTTATATTTTTTAAACACTTAAACAAGTTGAAAGAGAAACTAAATTGAAACTATATAAAAGTATGTTTGAAAAAAACTATATAGGCTTTAAAACACATGCAAGGCCATTACTGAAGGTAGTTTAAGCCATCTGACTGCATCTAAAAATATCAAATGTAGCATGACTTATTTCACCTCAACCCTTTTCAGGACGGAGCTTTTGACATATGCATCATAGCAGGGGAACCACAGGTGTATGGCTGCATTCCATTCAGGTGCAGCAGTAAATGTAACCCGCTACTGTACATTATGACTTACTCACTGTGCCCAAAAAACATGAATTTAGTGTTTATCATTTCATGTCATCGCTTAAAACTGTAGTGAAGATTAGGGCATAGTGTTGTCATGATACTGGAATTTCTATACCTTGACAAATACATATTCAATACCATGTTTAACACCAAAATTGACATTTTGGGCCTAAAATGTAAACATATATATAAAATAAATATAACAAGGCTATGAAATGAGAACCATGACTTTTCTTTACTTGGTTAGTAGAAAAGAACAGCAGAATCACTGTAGTAAACATTAACAATTAGAGAGAGGGACAAAATGCAGCTTGCACCAGTGCATCAATAAAATAAAATGAGTATTCAAACCATTTTAAAAATAAGATAAATCAATATTTTGGGGAATAATTTGAAAAGGGGTACTACATAATTTCACACTCAGACACTGACAAAGTGTTAGACAACAGATGTAGTGATTTTAGCAAGGAAATAAAATAATAAAAATATTAATAACCCCCCATCAAAAAATTATATAATTAATTTCATGCACAGCCAGTGTCACAGCCACTGGGACACCTGAATGGAAAGGCGGCATCATCAACGACTATGTTTACATGCATACTAATATTCCACTATTATTCTTAATATGACAATATTCTGAATTTGATACAGGTCATGTAAACAGCATATTGTTTAGATAATCTAAATTAGACCTCTTCCAATAAATTCATGTGTAGTATGTTGATATTACTCAGGTTTCTGTCAACATACTTTGGACATGTATACAGCACATTCAAAATATGACAAAAAAATTGAGATTTTTGTCACAGTTTGCAACATGACCTCTTGTCTGCTTATGGTCAGGTTTGTGTGCTGTCACTGATATAGTGTTGTTTACAAACCAGCTCACCAACAGATTGCAGTGCTGTGGTAAAGATGTATGCCTCCAAAAAAGCTGACATTTCCGGTGTGAAAGCCAGACTAATTTGTGCATGTAAATGCTAAGGGTGGGTAAAAAATTGTGCAGTAGTAGTAAAACAGCATAGAATTGCAATACTTTTATTAGGCAATATTGTATAATTTCAGAGACGCCAAGTTTCTATTTTTTTATTATGTAAATTAGTAATATCACAAATACAAATCAAACTTTTGGTAGCTTATTTTAACAATATAATCTTTTTTTTTTTTTTAGTCCACCAGATAAATTTTGCTGCAGTACTACTAATAGATAACACAGATGTTGACAAAGTTTTCTATGGGCGACGTAATTTGCAGTTGAAAAAATATATTTATTGCAATACATTTGATTGCAACACTAAGCATATCACAACATGTTTAAAATCACAATCATATTTTTATCATGACATATCGTGATAATAGCGTGTCATCGGGCCTATATGACCATTCCCATTCCCAATAGTGCAGTCAATGTTTACAGTTATGCCATGATAACAATATATTGTTCAGAGCTAAATAACAAACTCTAACAAGCAGCCAATTTATAAAAAATAACATTTATCCTAACCTCCAAGTTGTAATTACAAAATTTGAGATGGCGGTAATATCATGTAAAAATTGATGGAGTTCCCCGTCGTATTAACTGAAATCATGAAGACAAGAGGGATGAACAATATGCCACAGTGTGAGCATCAGAGGATTGAAGTGAAAAAAAAAGGTCTCCTTCTGCTTCTCCAATGACTCACTTGACACATTCAACCAACATGCCATATGTGTAAATATAACCAGGGCTAGGCGAGAACATGTAGGAAAACTCTAAAAATACACTGTAGCGTAGGTCTTGATTATGGAATGGTTTCTAAAAATGACAGAGGCAGGCCTATTTTGGCAGGTGGACTGACTGAAAACAACATTTTGTAATAGAAAAGCAGCTAAATATGTCTAATATCACTGCACTTTGTGCCGTCATATCCTGAGGTGGCCGGCCTCTCTCTGCGAGAGCCGCTTTGCTCGTTCATCGTGGCCCGCTGAAGACGTGGACCTTTAAATAGCATCCATAACTGCAGGCTTGTTCTGTCAAGCCAAACACATAATTGTTTGCTGGGGGAATGCTCCACTCTCTGCATGAATGCTGAAATAATCACAGGAAATGTGGGTTAAGAGCTCGTCTGGATGGACCACAGACCTGAATTTTGGAGGGCTGGTGTAATAAGCCACAATTAGATGCAGGTGGCTGTAATACCCCCATCACAAAAACAAAACCTTTCAAACTGGAAACTTATTCTGCTTCAGTAATTCTTACGCATTTCCTTCTTCCTTTCTTTTATGTGACCACAATTAAAGCCACAAAAAACCCTCTCTCTGGACGTTGTTACATTTTTGAGGAAAAAGAATGAGTTTGAAACCAAAGTAAGAACTCTGACAGAGGAAAGTAAATAAGTGATGTTTTCTTGAGTTACAATTTTTGGTCAAAAGAATCAAATTTTCTATTAGCATAGCAGGGATGCATCAATTCTGAAATTCTGGACGGATACAGATACTGATGTCTAAAAAGGCATTTTGGCTGATAGCTGATACCAATATCAATGTTTTGTTGTTATTTATTCCCCCATTTGTGAAACTAAACAGTTCAAAGTGATTAAACCCATCATTCGGGGCTAAATGATGTTTTGTTATATTATCATTAGTGTGCATCTGTCCATGTTTAATTGTATATGTTATTTTTGTGCACAGGTCTCTCTTGAAAAAATATCCTGATCTCAATGAGACTACCTGTATAAACAAATCTTTAATAAACAATCTTTGAATGAGCACAAAATAAATTATGCAAATATTAGAAACCACCTTTAATATAACATTGAACATAATACAACACAAAAAACACAACTGCTTCAAAAGCCTTTCACCTATGTGTATCTTAATTTCCTCCTAATGTCTTTTCTATATTGCCAAGGAAATATCACACATTTCTTCTTAAAAAAACATTTTCTTCAAGGTTCTCACCAAAAAAATAATCTTATGGGATAAAAGTTTGAACACTTCATTACAATGTTATAATATACTTATTTTTACTGAACAGAGTCCAAAGGCATCATAATGTGCCTCAATGCAAACCTTTCAGCTAACAGCTAACTGCTAACAGCTCACCTTACCTAGCTTTTCTTCTGCTAATGTTAACATTGATTTGTTGTTCATGATGTAGCACTATCAAGGAAAAAGCAGAGTCTGTCCCCTGACGCCTCAATAGTGAGTTTTACTGTGTCCGTTTGTCCTGAAGGTGCCCACAAGAAGAGCTCTGTTTGTTGCAAACACATTTAGGCTTGACTCAAGACAACAGGACAACAATAGTCTTGAGCCCTGCTTTTTAGACTGCACAAAATTGGTGTGATAAAAACAGAAAACCATTGTCCACTGCCACTGGTGAATGCCATCTTATTTGCAGAAAAGTTGAATATCAACCAAAAACAATGTTTGGCTGACAAACCGCCGCATCCCGAAATATTAAAGCTAGACTGATATCGGCCAATTTTAGCTTAAAGCAGATATGCCATGATTAGTGCAGTATAGTACATGTCGGCAGAAATTGCAGTAAAGAAATGCCAAACAGGGGTTGAGTCTCATCTCTGGCTAGTTCATCCATACACTGTAAAATCTCCCACTCAGAATCTTGGTGGTATATCTGAGACATCCATATTAAGAATGTTTGTTTATACTATGCATTTATGTAAAAATAAATGACTCATGACTCAAATGTTATCACATTTTTTTAGATTCCCAAATATCTACATTGCCAGCCTCAAAAATCTAGTATCTGTAGTGGTAGAATTAGTCATGAAAAAAAGCATTATTGTTTTAATCTCCTCCAATTAAACAGACACTTATGCACCAAGATATCATAAATTCTGTCCTGTTATAAACTGATCCAACTGAACTTGATCTACAGCATGCATGCTCTGTATAAACCCACTTCTGGATTAGTGAAGGCTTCAAAAAGATAAGAAGCCAAATGTGAGAGACAGCGCTCAGCTTAATCTTCACTTTGCTTCAAAATGTAAAGTATAATAGAAAGCTTAAATGAGCTGAAACATCATGTGTCGACATTAAAAAAAAAAAAAAAAAACTGGGTCACCTACGAATCGGGATCACACTGCCTTTAGCACAGCGGACACTCAAAAGGTAGAATGCGTCTACTATGTCTCTACTATGCCGCAAGCAGTCTACTATAACACATATGCATACATTTAGCATTACGTGTATTACAAAAAAATACTGATGGACAGTATCTACAGGTATGACACCTTTAACCCTCTATGGTACAGTGTTGCCTCAAGGTAAAATATTAATTTTGGCTTTTTAACACAAAACATCCTCATCTATTTTGCAATACTTAAAAAAAAAAGAGCCAGGGCCCTCAGGGAAGCAATAATACCGTTTATATTGTTACATAGGGGCCGTGTTGAGGCCCTTTTCCAGGGCCTTCCTGGCATGTTTAAACTGCAACTCTCCACAAAAATGGTCAGAAAACATATTTTTTTCTGTCATTTTACAATCTGAATAAAATGTGATTCTCTGTTGAAGCAACACAGTATGTTAATAGAAACCTTACCTAACATTATTTTTTATTTCCTTAAATTATATTTACTTGATTAGATCATGGTGAATAATGGGAAACTGGGAATATTCATTTGTTTAAATTATTTTTTTATAAAATTAAAAAAAAGGGGGTAGGATTTGACAATTCACTTCCTCCTCCTCCTTTGCAGACGTGAAATACTTAACGTTTGTTTACTGAATATGTCCGATGAACATTCAGGTGTTGTTTCTCTTGCTTGTATTTTGTTTTTGTTCTCGTATTTTATTTGGCATGTTTAAAATAAAGATTAACTGACTAACTCACTCTTTTTTATGAACCAAAAAAAAACAAGACATTGTAAACATTTTTTTTTACTAACTGGCATCATTATGTGTGCCATTGAGGGTTAAGGTCAATAAATGTGAAAAAAAAAGGATGCGCGGAATTTAAACAAATTCACGACAGAACCATTTGCATTATTCAAAAAGCGACACATATGCTGCCTTCAGCGTATGTTTTGCAAAATGAGAAGATTTTTGCCAACAGCAAAGCATGTGTCTCCATCTCAGGCCGAGGGATTGTGTCTGTATACTACAGCTGTAAGTTCTCAGCACTCTCGAGTTTCACTCAATGTCTTATGACACCCACTGCCTTTGTTCCTGTGCACTGTATTACAAAGAAAGAATTTCCCAGACGGTTCCACCTTTGGCTCAGGCGTGTCTTCACTTGTCTAATGCCCTTCCATCTCTCCCATAATCTTATGACTAATTTAAGTCAACAACTGCAGTGTCATTGCAGTAAACAAGTCCCACCCTCTCTGCAAGCTACAGGAAGAGGGAAAATGAAACCATGGAGACAATCAGACAGGGTGTGGATCAAAAACAGAACTGACAACACAAAAGGCCATCTCACAGCACAGCATTCATCCAAACAGATAAAAATACATCATTGTATTCTTCTTGCTTTTGAGAGGCAAAATGAATCTGGAGCACTTAAGCTGACATATAGTAGCTTATAGTCTAAATAAAGGGGCTTTTATCACATTTTTAGGCAGCACTCTGACGCAAAATGAGCTAAAATGCCAGAGCGAGAGACGCAGCACCATGACAACAGGCAAGAAAAATGTGTCCTGACAATGTGTGTTTGATGTTTCTAATTACTGATCGGGTCCGAATGGTGAGGTAAGACAGGAAGGAAGAGAGTGTCTCCTCAAGAGTTTGCACTTTACAGTGAAAACAGCAGAAGAACACGGTGGAAAATTCTTCCAACACAGGGATCTAGTGAGGCTGATTCAGCAGGGTACATTAAACCCCACACTGGGATTGATTATTTTGGACGCCCGCAGTGTGGGAAATCATCAGAGGTACAAATCATGTATTAAAAAAAAAAAATCTGTTAGCCTTGATATGGTAAATATTAGTCCACGGTGGAATCTTTCTAAGGACTGTGACTTGTAATCTCTCTGTGTATGGAAAAACCCAGGCTTATCAACTGCTTATCAGAGCACGGGCTAACTTGTGGTAGACAGAGTGCAAAGCAGGTACACATGAATTGGAAATTGCTGAGTCCTTGTGCTGCTGGAGCATGGCCATAGAGAAAAAGACATGATCCAATGGCCTGTATGGAGGAAGCAACTCTGAAAGTGTAAATTAATATCTTTGTAGGGTGAGATCGGGTAATTTGAGAGACTTTTTGGTAGATTACCAACAAAACCACCTCAAACTCTGCAGACAAGTGTAACTTTTGTATGTTGTTATGGTTTTCTGCTACATTTCTATTAAGGAAACATGTTGTTAAGTTAAATAATTTCATTATAATTTCCTTCAAACACATCAAGAACCCTTACCAAACTCTGATTATGTTCAGGTAAAATGGGACAGTCATGTTTCTTTATTTTTTAATTATTAAGCTAGTTTCACAGTTTGGTCATTAATTAATCATAACCAATCATGTAACCTGTGGCTATTCATTAAATGAGATTGTCCATCTTTTCTGCCATGCTTTCCCCATTATTTTGTTGCCCGTTTCTTTGGTGCCTTATTGTCTACAATGGGCATGCATGTGTGTGAGTAATGTGGCTGATATGGACTAACAGTATCATATTAAATAAGAAACATTCTAAAAATGTCTGAAATGTGACAGAATGGCACATAATAATTTTATAATACATGGTGGCCTAAAGAAATGCTGGTTTTACTTTAGAAAAATGCATTAAGTACTCATTGGAAACCCTTTCCCATAAAAAGTAAAGAGTGCTGTGAAAATATTTTGATTGTAAGTCAAACAGTGAATAAAAAGCAACACCCTACAACGACCTTTCTTGTTATACACTTATTATTTTAGCTGCAGTACTTTTATTACCAACGTGAGAAAATCAACATGCTACATGGCTTTCCTGGCAAGTCCTTGGACCAGTAATTTTTCAACACTTTTTACTACTTAAATCCTACAAGTATGATTGTTTTAGCTGCAAGCACATTTGTAGGAATACCTCAAGAACATGTTTGGTGACTAGCTGCTAGTATTTGAAGAGCCCAAGATGTAAAACCTAATTCGTCCCATTTTACTTAATGTCCCGTCTTACCTAACTTACCGAACAATACCGAATCTAATTAATAATCTCGTAAATTTTTACATGTATATGGCTTTCGTCAAGGATACAGCAATTAATGCGAACACATTCTGTTCTTGTAATGCTGTCAGTATTGCTTTTAATTCCGGGAGTTCACTGAAGTGGTTAATAATTCATAATTTTGAGATAATAGTGCTAAGTTTTGTTTTCCTCGTTCTCGGTGTAACTGTGCCGTCAGTCATAAATTGGCAGATTTGTGAGTGGAGTTTGGCATGACGACCTGTCTAATAAGAGTGACGAAGCTAGGCCATTAATTAAATTTCAATATTATCTAAAATGAGTCAGCGTTAATGCTGGAAACAAAAAGTATTGTTGTTCATACATGCTTTTGCATTTAGACGCTTTGGTTGTCTGCGTAAGTACAGTTGCAGCAATGTAGCAAACTGGGAATCCTCGAAAACTTGAGACAATGCTCGCCCCTGCTCCGTCCCAAGGTGAACATATTGTACCTTTTCTGAGCTTTCAGGACATTTAAATTCAGCTGACAATGCATATTTATGTCCGAAATCCTAAACATGACTTGGAGCAACCATTTCCGCGACTGTACCGATACTACGTTGGTAAGCACAACAAAGAGGTTGAGGGAAAAACAGTGACCGAGAAAAAGGAGTGAGAAGCTAACGTTGGGACTACAAAAGCGAATGGCTTTCACATACCTCATCCATCTCCTGGATCATTTTTGTGAGTTTCTCGTCGTCCTCCAGTATTTCGTTGAGTTGAGTCATCGTGTAAGCGCTGAACTTGTTGGAAAAACTCGTCATTTTAGCTCTTCTTGTGCGTTTGTCTTCGCCTGTGATCCCTATTCTCGCTTTGCAGATTGTGACAGCTGACTGAGCTTCCCTTACAGGAAGTAGTTACAGGCCCAGTGCTGCATTCAAGGGCCGCCAGAAATGTCGGAAATAACGGAATACCAAACAATGGGCGTCAATCCAGCAATAATCAAGCCGTAGCGCTGGCTGAAAATATTACAGTGCACTGTATCGGCTAATAATTGTGACAACACACGAAAACATAACAAATTTTACTTTGATGGAAAACTAGGGCTATGTATCATTATAAATTTGTATTTTAACATGCGATAAATTTCTGATCTGTAAATTCAATTTCTTACTTTACACCTAACTTCTGCTTGAAATAATATGTATATGTAGGGACTGTTCTTTATTTATGTATTTGCTTAAATATATTTTTTCAATACTGGGTATGGAATCATATTTTTTTATTTTGGCTTAGAGGATGGGCGTACAACTTAAAATGGCTGTGCTTCGAATTTATTTAAACAACTAATTTTATTTATATATATTTTTTTAAACTTCCCTTCTAGTTTTCTTTTTTAAAAAAATGTTTAAATTACACAATTTATCATTGTCAGAAATTGTAAAAATCTAACTTGTCATTGGATTTTCAATTTTACAGCTATCCTTGAACACATTATGTGGAATGAGACTCTTCCATCAGAAAAAAAACAAAAAACAAAACCAAATCTGAGTTTTAAAAAATAGTAATATTTCATCAAAATCTCTTTATTTTACATGTCTTTTTTAAAAGTTTGCCAAAAATAAACTGTTTGCACTAACTAACCAGCACACAGTCAAGCTTAAAACTTGATCTCCAGGATTTCATCTTCAACTATTAACAACTAATTTATGGTGGAGGGAGGATCATGCATTTTCCCCAAGTCACTCTGGAGAGGCTTAAGATAAAAATATGTGTAATAAAAGAGAAAAAATGGACAAGGGGATACCCCAACCACACCCTACTCTGATAAGTAAAGTACAGTCCCTTATCAGCATTGTTCAATGACAAAACTGAAAGTAGTGAAATAGCAAAGAGGACCTAGGGACTTGCTGATTTTTTTTCTGATGGCAGTGTAAGCATGTTTGCTGCCAAATAATACTTAATCAGCATGATAAATATGAACACGAGGGTTGTTATTTTGTATGATGCTGGGGAAAAAAAGCACCAATGCCAACATCCAGCTTTACAATGACCAAAATCATAAATGGGGATTTACGTGCAGATATTGAATGCAGCATTTGGTATTAATCCAACATGTCTGTTTCCATAAAGGCCAACATACAGTACATTTCAACCTATTAATTTTTTATTTATTGTTTTATACCATTACATTATTCATCTCTAGAGCCATCCAATTGATTTATCCTCATCACAGACAATCTTAGATCCCCATGGTGAATTCAACAGACAAAAGGCACCTGTCTTTTCTTTGTAGTCATTACAGCGCATACTTATGGAATTACAAATTATGTCATTGAACCGTCTTGAAAAGAAATATTAAGTATTTCCATACCTGCTACTGTTGAACCTATACAAACAGAAAAACAAAATCCTGAGAAAGTGATCAGTTAAACAATAATTTAGTATCTGTAGTGTGATGAGGTATTTTAACACAAACACAACCATACATAGTGCATCAATGGCAACCTACTGCCTGTTTTTAAAGTTTATATGTCACTTAATGACCATAGTGACATTCATTCAAGTTTATTTCAACCCTCTATGATATGTTTTGATACATTTACCTGTATTTTTAACTCCATAACGCTACTCAGTTTGATTTTCAGTACATCTTAAGCTGAAATTATCCTTACATGATTAAATTACACATTAAAGGGTTAGTCCTGATTTTTTTTAAAGTGGAGATGTATGAGGTGCTTACCCCATAGTCAGTGTGTTACATACAGTAGATGTCAGTCAGCATGCCCCCAGTCTGGAGAAGCAGGCTGGAGTCCAACACAGAAGCTGCACAATGCACTACTGTGGATGGGGTCCAACAATATATTAGCAATTAGTGTTTTCAATTGAAAACACCTAAACCAATCAATATCACTTTAAGTGTGAGAATATTTTACTGATTTCTGTCCATCAGATAGCAATTTCTGACACGGAACTGAAATCCTTATTTAAACCAGACTCCATTGAGAAAAATAGCAATTTAACGCTTGTTTTATCGCTAAACACAAGAGTTACTTTTCTATTGCTGCCTCTATCTGTTAGTTTATTTGTGCCATTGTGTGACTTTGGTATTTAAAGTGGTTAGTTCGGATTCACCAAAGTCACACAACAACACAAACTAACTCAGTGATCGAGAAAGTGGTAAACCAGCAGCTCCTGTGTTCAGCAAAGTAAAATTACTGCTTTTGTCAGTGGAGTTTGGTGTTTTTGACAAGAGAATAGATGAACTGAAGCTGTTAACAGCTAGTCTGTTATGCTGTCTGACAGAAAGGTAAAACAATGAAAATACTCTCAATACAGTGTACGCTTGTGTTATATATTTGGTTTTTTTTAGAAGAGACCTTTATAGGTGTCTAAACTATGTTTTGTTGCTGGTCTCCATCAACAGCAGTACATTGCTTAGCTTCTGTTTCAGCACTCCTACTGCTTCTACAAACTGAGGGCATCCTGACTGGCATCTATAGTATGTAATACATTGACTAAGTACCTCATACAACCCACCTTCATAAATCTGAACTTCCCCTTTAAATAATATAAGGATCCTAGATTGTAGTGTTTTGAATGTTCTGTGGTGTAAGTTTTGTTTGAGGACTTCTACTCTTTGCATGAAAATGGTTACATGAATATCTGCACAAAATAGCTGCTGTGGTGCATTTTGAATCTCAGAATATACAAAAAAAAATGCTATAAACCCTCCAGCATTTCAGTCCCATTTCCACACAGTTTTTTCTCAGTAACGCATATTGCGCTCAGAATCACTGGGCGCTGCTGCTGCTGCTGCTGCTTAGTCTTCTGCGCTGCTTTTCACCATCAGACTTCCAGTTTAGTTTTTCCGATGGGTTGAGGACCTCATCCCCCGTCTCGATGCCCAGGACCTGCCTTTGCACCAGCTTGTAGTAAAGCCCCCCGCTGGCCATCAGCTGACTGTGAGACCCCTGTTCCACCACATGGCCCTTGTCGATCACGATGATGTTGTCTGCCTTCTCCACTGTGCTGAGCCGATGGGCGATCACCAACACTGTGTGCTCCTGCATGATGTTGTTCAGAGCCGTCTGAACCTGCAGTGGATGTAGCATAGAGGAACAAAATGATCACTGAGAGGAGTCAACAGCTCTCTGACAAGTTACAAAGTTCAATTATGTGGCCTTACAATGTGTTCGCTCTCTGCATCCAGGGCACTGGTCGCCTCGTCCAGGATAAGAACACGAGGTTTGCGGATGAGCGCTCTTGCAATGGCCACCTTTGTTTCTGCCCCCCTGACAACTGGGTGCCTTTTTCTCCAACACCTGCGGAATAATAAGGAGCAGTAATTCAGCCGCATGACTTCACCTTTATGACACACAGATGACAGTTAGCTCTTTTTCCTTTTTATAAAACAAATACATGTAGGTACCCAAAGTACTTTTATAAAAAAGCAATAGCTGAGATGTTACTTAAAACAAGATCCCATTGAACCTAAAAAATACCTGTCAGTGCATTGACATGATTTTAGAAAAAGTTCAATTATTGTGTTAGACTAAAATTGGTGTTTTAAAATACATGTAAACATGTTAGTCCGACTGAAATTGAACTAAATAGAATTTCTTGAAATAGGTCTAACACACCCAGATAATGCCATAGGAAGTCGAGTTATTTCGTCAACTAAACACCTCAGTCGGACTTTAACTGGACTAGGTGTCCTGCACATGCTCGTAGTCGCCACCACACTGGCCTCCCTCAGTGGTTAAGGATAGGGACTGTTCATTACTTACGAGGGGGGAAGGGGTGCTGCAAAACAGGTCAGGCATTTTAAAAAAATGTTAGTGCTGAGGAGGGACTTGTGTTTTTAACTGTGGCTTAAGTAAGGGACATACAACATGAAAAGGCAGTATTTTATAGTCACACCTCAGCCCCTATTCCCTAAAGCCTGGGTCTTCAACAGGGGTCTGAGTCCCTTAAGGGGGCCTTACAGTTACTGCAGGGGGACCGCTTAATAACCTGTTGATGGCAGGCGCAGTTCTAGATTGCTTTCAAAAGGAGGAGCGCAGTAACAGATGTTGGTTGGTAATATGAGTTATTCTTTTGGACTGTATGCCGAATTGCTTCATGTTTATATCCAAAGCTAAATGAGCGCCTTTTTATAGGGTTTGAAAAACATAAATCAACGCCTCTCTAGCAATAATCCTGGCACCTGTCTCTCAGAATTTGTTTCCATTATGATGGTCTCTCACTGGGTGTCCAAGCTTAACAATCTTTTAGTAACTGATACATGAATGGCTACCTCTACATAAACACGTGTAATACTTACTAGTCTCATAGCCTGCAGGGAGCATGGTGATAAAATCGTGAGCATTAGCCTTGATGGCAGCCTGCTCAACAGTCTCCATGGGGACGTCGGTCAGGCCATAGGCGATGTTCTCCTCGACCGTCCGGGCAAACAGCACAGGCTCTTGGCCCACAAGAGCGACCTGCAGAGACAGAATAACAAAGGAATGTTTTTGTTATGAAAGACCTTAACTAATAATAAATGTATGTATGTATATTAGGGGTGAACAATAATATCGGCATGTAATCAGTATCAGCCAAAGTGGCATTGAAATGAAATATGCTGATTTCTGCCAATATTACAAACATTTATTTATTCATTTATTTTTATTGCCAAAGTGAACATGTACAAAACATCAACCTAAAGCTTAAGTATTTGTCTTTTTTTGTGCACAATGAATGAATATAACATACACTGAAAAGCATGGTATTTTATATCTCATCCATCTGCTGGGTACATAACACGATGTTAATTTCCACTACAGAAGAGACTTAGTGACCACAAAAATTAGAAAAGGTGGATATATTGATTTGGCCTCACTTAGAGGCCAAGTGATATATCTAATTCCACTGAGCCATAATTATCCAAAAACTATTAAAAACTCACCAGTGAACCACACCAAGCCTTCATTACAAGTATCTTGGGTACTGTCATTTACTTTGAGTCAAATCTCACATATACTGTCTTGCTCCCATAAATACTCATCCTGTGTGTTAATCCACGGCTGAAAATAGTACCAAAGAAATGAGCAACTCCTCCTAAAAATTATAGTATGCAGCTGTTTTGGAAAAGCACTTAATTATTTATAAATCAAATATTGTGACCAATTTTTTCAGAAATCCCATGACAATCCTTACCTTACCAGTTGAAACCAATTAGTGCCACAAATAGGGTAGTAAACTTGGTTAGTAATGAATGAAACATGAACACACTAACACATTGTTAGTTTTGATCTTTTCTTTTTTTTTTTTTTAAGATTTTAAACAAAAATAGGAATAAAGAATGGGCCAGTATCATCTTTTAAAAGAGCATGTTTTTGCGTGTCACACTGATGCAGACTGACCTTGGAGTGGAGGTAGTCATGCTGGATGGTGTGCACAGGCTTTCCATCCAGCAGCACTTGGCCTTGCTGTGGAAGGTAGAAGTTTTCCAGCAGACTCACGCAAGAGCTCTTCCCACTGCCTGAAGGTCCCACGAGGGCAGTCACCTCGCCAGGACGCAGAGTGAATGACACTCCCTGCAAAACACATCAATTAAGGTGAGTGATTTCTTATTCCACACTTCAAAAATAATTATTTCCCACCTTAAAAAGTTGAGATATCATGAAGAAATAAGGGGTTTCTGGGCTAAAGGGTGACTGATATTTTTGGATTGGTGTTATCAATAGCTAATATTTTTTACACAGAATTTAGTTGCCTTCAAATGCAGCTATTATCATGTTCAGATAATATTAAGAAATATTCTGGAGTCCCCAAACGGTGCCCCGGCTTTGCTTTGGTGCATACGAGCAGGATGTCACTCACCCTGTTTTTATTCTTCTTCTTATCATTATTATTATTATTATTAGTAGTAGTAATAGTAGTATTCTTTTCTCACCCCAGCTCTCCCTTTTTTCTTATTTAATTTATTCATTTATATTTATGTAGTTAGCTATTCATTAATTTATTTGTCTTCTTTCTTTCTTTTAAGTTATGTATTTACTAATTAATAAGAAAATAGCCACATGCTTACACACACACACACACACAAACTGCATACACTAACATCAAATCCACCCTTGTGGAAATTTTGTTACCTGACTTGTTTTCACTGTCATTTCATGTTGTTATCGTCATGTTGTTGGTGTTTATTAGCTTTGTCAGTGTTCTCTTTTTTCTTAGAATTAAAAATAAAAATAAATATAATCAATAAATATATATATAGTATATTTATATATTTGACATGGTACAAAACCTTGAACAGTAGCTTTTACACAAACTTAATGCTTGTTCTGTCCCTATATTCTAGCAGCCATACAATATTTCAGCATATCCTTGGCATCAATTCCAACTGATCTGAGTGAATAAAAAATGTTGTTACCCCTGACTCTGATACCTGGAACAAAAAAGACATATACACAGTACATATACAGTTTATCAACACATGGTGGCAGCAAAATCCCTTAGAACAAACCTTGAGAATGTCAGTCTCAGGGCGAGTTGGATAGGCAAATGTGATGTCTTTAAATTCAACCAAACCCGTGCACATATCCGGAGCCTCTGTGCTGTCAGCTGGGTGTTTGGGTTCCCTGTCCAGGTACTCGAAAACCTTCTCAGCAGCTCCAACACCCTGCATGAGGCCCGTGTACACCGACGCAATACTCTGTAATGCAAACCACAATTTGGTTAAGAGTATTAGTGTCTCCATATGCACATAATGAAATAAATAAATTAAACGGATGAAATACCTCGAGACATTCCCCCAGTTGGAGCATGTATATGAAAAAAGATATCAAGGCACCGCTGCTCATCTGACCGGTTAGTACGAGGTGGCCGCCATAGTAGAGGATGGCCACTTGTAAAGCAAGCTCCGAGATCTGAAAACACACACACGCGCTGTTGATGCTCACACTGTAACACGCCATTATCAAGAAATAATAGTATTTTACGAAACAGATTTAAAGCTTTACGTCTTCATCTGAAGGGGCAACTGCTGATACCCACACAACTGGACCACATGTAGCAAGCGTAGGCCAGGGCTTGTTTTTTGTTGAGCTGGAACATGACCAGAAGCTTGCTGTAGTAAGAATCGGCCTCCCCGCACTCGTTGGCGAAGCTCCGTACCGTCCTCATGGATGAAATGGTTTCCTCTGCAACTTTGCTGGCCTCTGCGAGGGTTGTTTGCACCTCTTTGGTCAGTTCCTGAATTCAAAAATAAAATAAAAGCAGTTGTATGCCTCTGCGCACCAGTCACAAAGGTTCTACACTATGAGCATAGTTTTGGGATGGACACCAAAGATTGGTGGCACAAATTCAGTATGTCTAAATGTTTCCCCATCTGTGTCTGAGATTCGATGTTGAGTAATGAGAAGAAAAGTTTTTTTGCACAAACATGTCATAGTGAAGCTGACCTTTAGCCTTTAGCCTGTATATAAAATGTTAGCACTTCATCGATATATCCCATAAGACATTTGTGTGACATTATGTCATTATTAGTATATGAATTCTTGAATGGCCAAAAGCATTTTTTGTAAAGTCACAGTGACCTTGACCTTTGACCACCAAATTCTACTCAGGTTATTCTTGAGTCCGTGGACGTTTGTGCCAAAGTTGAGGAAACTGCCTTGAGGCCTCTTAGAGATAATGCATTTTACGAGAATTAGACAGACACAAGTTCATGATAACCTTGACTTTTGACCAAAAAAATCAAATCAGTTCATCCTTAAGTCCAAGTGAATGTTTGTGCCAAATTTGGAAAAAAACAGCTGAGGTATTCTTGAGATATTGTGTTTTCAAGAATGAGAAAGATGAGGTCACAGTGTCTTTGTCCTTTGACCATCAAATTCAAATCAGGTTATTTTTGAGTCCAAGAGGACATTTGTGCCAAATTTAAAGGGAAACTGCCTCAAGGCCTTCTTAAAATATTGTGTTCAAGAGAATGAGATGGTCATACAGTAAGGTCAAAGTGACCATGACCTTTTAACACCAAATTGTTATCAGTTCATCATTGAGTCCAAGTGAATGTTTGTGTCAAATCTGAATTAACTCCTTCAAAGTGTTTGTGAGATATCACATTCACAAGAATGAGATGGATGCAGGGTCACAGTGACCTTGACCTTTGACCACCAAAATCTAATCAGTTCTTCCTTGAGTCCAAGTGGAAATTTAAAGAAATACCCCTGGGACGTTCTTGAGAAATTGCATTCATGATAATGGGACAGACGGCTGGGTGGACAACCCAAAGATATGATGCCTCCAGCCACGGTTATTGCCAGCACGGAGGCATAAAAAAATACAGTTCAATATTATCTGCGAATGCAATGATCAACAAAGACAGAAATCTACTTTACCTTGTAGTAATCGCCATAAAATTTGGAGACAAGGCTGATGAAAGGGAATGCCATGATGGTCACCATTGTGAGCTTCCAGGACATACCAAACATGAAAATAAAAAAGCCAATGCCCTTGACGGCGCTCCGCAGGAAGATGTTCACATTCTGGGAGATGAGGTCACTCACTTGGGTGGTGTCAGCTGACAGACGTGAAAGGATGTCACCTACAGGGTGAGACAGGCGTGTAACAACATTAGAAGGACTGCTCTTTTGTTGAAGAAGACTCTTATACATAGGGAGAAGTCAATAATATGGATGGATGATAAGTGGGTGGATAGATGGATGGATGATTGTGTGTGGGCGTATGCTGGATGGCTGGATGGCTGGATGGATGTGTGGCGTTCCTATATCACCTGTATGGTTTTCATCAAAAAAGGCGATTTCCTGCCTCATCAGATTTCTGAAGAGATGGTTCCTGAGCCGAAGGTTTAATTTTGCAAACGCCAGGGTGAAGACTCCTCCACGCACTCCCATTGCAATTGAGCTGTGGAAACAGTAAAGGTGTCATTAAACATCTAAGTCTGGTTCTGCACATGTGACGTCCTGAATTTAATCTAGTCGAGCAGCTTTGGCATACGTCATTATATCATCACGCTGTCTTTCCTGATCCCTCCCACCTCTATGTGATCTCTAACAATGGCCAAATGCCAAAACAATTATGATTACCGTTACAATAAATGAAACATTAGAATTCTAGTTTGCCACTGTTATATAAACAAGTACCAGTGTCAGTTTCTATTGACCTGTAATCCCAGCTAGCAGGGAACATTTCCACAACATTGGCTACAAGCTGCAATAATGTTTAAAGAATGAATCAAAAAACTGTTCCTTTAAGGTTAAATGCAAAAGGTAACATTACAACTGCAACATTTTGAGGATGTTTTAGTGATGTTTAGAGGTGACAAATCACAGAATGTTCTTTCATAAAATGTTCCCACAATGTTACATGAGAATAAAGGAAGAGCATTTTCAAAGCAGCATTCAGGACATGTTATTGAGGACTGATATTACAGATCTTTTTTTATGAAAATGTAATGTCATGTGATATGTTACCAATTTAAAAAAGCATTTTAAACATTTTTGATGTTTATAGAGAATGTTACCCTAAATTTAAGATTCCCAGAACGTTCTGGGAACTTTAAGAAAACTTGCTACTGGAAACGGTACTAAAACATTGCCCTGGTTGAATTCTACTGTTCCCGGAACATTTGTAGAGCCAAAAATTGCTAGCTGGGATGTGTCTCTCTGGGGCAAGTTGATTCATTTTGAAAATCCTGTCACACCTCCTAACAGTGGTTCCAGCATCAGAAGACAACCTGGAGATACTCACCTGGAAAAGGCCAGCACTCCCAGTGTGATGACAGGCTTAGCGAAGTACTCCATACTCTGATGAACCACAATGCTGTCTATTGCTTTCCCGTAGTAGTACGGTATGAAGGCCTCACCTGCAGGATAAAGAGACAGAGGGCGAAATAACAATGTAAGGGCAGTCCACATACAGGTACTTTTCATATCTGTAATAAGTAGGGATGCACAATATTACATTTTTGTGTCGATATCCGATATGGCAATATCTAATAACAAGTCTTTTTGATAACCATATCTCAGGGAAAATTGCATTATTGCATATTGATAGATAGATAGATAGACTGATAGATAGATAGATAGTTAGATAGATATATAGATAGACAGATAGATAGTTAGATAGATAGATAGATAGATAGATAGATAGTTAGATAGATATATAGATAGATAGACAGATAGATAGTTAGATAGATAGATAGATAGATAGATAGACAGATAGATAGATAGATAGATATAGGCTGATGTATCGATAACAGCAATTTTTTACTCTCTAATATCATTCTCTAATATCGATATTCGCTAATCAGCTCTGAAAATCTAGCATCGGTCTGGCTCTAATAG
The DNA here is from genome assembly GCF_008729295.1 of Plectropomus leopardus. Classification (NCBI taxonomy): domain Eukaryota; kingdom Metazoa; phylum Chordata; class Actinopteri; order Perciformes; family Serranidae; genus Plectropomus; species Plectropomus leopardus. The sequence continues at coordinate 5,739,734 of NC_056468.1, forward strand.
GATTACCAACAGCAAAAAAAAAAAAAAAAATAACAATGACAGAGAATTTAGGCTAATTTTACTGTGGTGACCATCAAATGTTTGACTCTACAATGAATATCGATACAAGTTTAAAGTTAAAGACTACATAAATTGCAAAGTAACAACATCAGAGCTCTCTGGGTTGATCTCCATCTCAGCTCGGTATGTGGTCTTTTGCTTTATCTCCATGGAAACAGATATATAAGCAAGAAGGTCAAAGTTCAGGGCAGCGTTATGATGAAGTAGTATGTCCCGTTTATGCTCGCACTGCATGCAACTCCATACTTTCTTAGGGCGGCCGCTACTAGAATAAAAAAGAAATAGCACTTTGGAACACACCCTTGGATTATACTGCACAAGCTGAGTCAGAGTTTGGAGATGGATCCTTTGAAACGGTCTTGCTGTTGTTAAACGTGGACCCGTTTTAATTTGGACCATCACTAATTTTATCAGTTTTCTATTTTTTCATTGACGGTTGGGGCATGCAAGAAAATGTCACATATTTAACTTTTTTTTTTTCTTACCCTACTTGCCCATAATTGCAATTTCAGTTAATTGGCATACATGGAGGGAGAGAAAGAACACAGGGGGAAATTAAAAACATAGGGAATGTTGAACAAACATCGTCACACATCGACTTATATTACAGCTACATTACATCCACAGCTTCAGAAAATTCATCTGCCGTTATGCTGCATTATGTGGATAGATATCCACAGAAGATTAGTGTATCAATTTCATTACACAAAACATAATTCCATGACTTTTCTAAAACTTTGTTGTTTTTCACTGATGACATGACATTTGCAGGGCTGGCAAATGTGATTATGGAATTCCATGAATTTTCCAAGTTTTTCATTACTGTAGGAACCTTGTTAATAGATTTTTTAATAAAAATAAACTATTTTGATAATCAAGTAATTGTTTAGGTCCTTTTTAGATTCTCTGTTTCCAGCTACTCCATTGTGAGGAGTTGTTGCTTTCTTATGTCTTATGTTACAACAAACAAAATATATTTTAGGAAGAAAATAAGCTATTGGAAGAGTCCCCGTGGGCTCTGGGAAAATATCCCAGATATGGATGTTTTTCTCTTTTTAAGGACCATACTCAAAAAATTACTTGGCACACTATCCAGTATAAAAGTTAACTGTAGCCCTTGTTGTGAAGGTCATGATTTACACTCTTGGGAGTTGTTTTGAAGGTGAAGTGAAATGTTATGGAGCGTTTCTTTATTGTGCAATATCTCCTAAAACACACTGCACAAAGCAATACATGACTTACATCTCTTTGATAAGGTGCTATAAAGTCTTTCAATCTCTGATTTTTATCTCTTATCTTTGTTGTTTTTGCCTGTAAAAAATATAGGAAAATAAAACAATGCCATCATAGTCTTAATTTCAACACTGAAATCCCCAATTTCTCAGTTTTTTCCCCAATTTCTCAGTTTTGAGATCAATAAAGTATATCTATCTATCTATCTATCTATCTATCTATCTATCTATCTGGCCACTCCGTTGCTCCTGATGAAAGCAATGCAGGGCGCGGTGTAATCTGGAGTGACTAACACAGTCATGACCTATACACTCATTACTTAACCCTTTGAACCTTGAGCAAATTGTAATTTCTTTCAAAAACACGGGGAGAAGGCAATGAACAGTAAAAGAAATGACCAAAAAATGAGCAAGAAATAAGTAAACCTGTAAACCAAAAAAGTATAAAAAATTACCTTAAAATTAGATTTAAAAAAACAAAACAAAGAAAAAAAATAAAGTTTAAAAATAGAAATTACCTAAACAAAGTGCTTAAAATTCTGATAATATTGTAATATAAATTTAAATGTGTGATTATGTTAATTACTAATCAATCAGACTTTATTTGTATAACATTTTTAATACAAACTGTAGCACAAAGTGCTAGACAGATTAAAAATAATAAATAAGTCAATAAATAATAATAAGGAATATATTTTTTTCCCTAGCTTTTTTTATTTTTTCCCCAGACATTTTTCCGTAGCCTTTTTAAAATAATTTTCTAAATCTGCTACTTTCTTGCAATTTGTGGAGCGTTTCTTATGAAGTCGATCATTGCCTTTTTTCACATGTTTTTGAAGGAAATCGCACCAATTTGCTCAGGGTTCAAAGGTTCAAATACTTGTGAAAGGTGTCTGAAAGCAGCATAAAAAGTGATGTTGCTTCAGGTTTCAGAAGGTTTGATCCTATTGCCTTTGTTGGGGTGTTGCACCTGAGTGTTGCAATAACAGACAGAATTACAAACTTTTATTGGACTGTTTATATTACGAAGTCAAAGATACTCACACACAGCAGAGATGAGGAGGAAGAGGAAGGCTACAGACAGCAGCCCGCTGTCCTTTCTGCAGTAGGTCAGCAGACGACACAGTGTGACCCCCGAGCTGGTTGCCTCCTTCTCCTGGCTCCCCTCATCCTTCTCCTTCTTCTTCTTCCTCTCACCCCCCACCTCCTGCTCCTCCTCACCAGCTGTCCCCACCAGCTTTTCAGAGTCCTCTGAGCCCCGTCCTCCTCCACTGATGCTGCTCACGGACTTGGACTCCTTCCCGAGCATCCTCCAGAGCAGCACAACACCCAGAGAGGAAGCACAAGTCCAACATATCAAGCTGAGGAACCAGGGCTGTTGGGCCAGAGGCTTCAGCTCGCTCAGCATCAGCAGCTTGGTCAGGGCGTAGGTGAAGACCATCAGGCAGATGAAGAGAATGAAGGTGGTGAGTTTAGCTGCCCTCTGTGGGCCGTCTTGTCTGTTCCATGACACCCCTATGGAGGCTCCCAGGAGGAGGGAGGCTCTGAGCAGCACAGTCCCCCAGAGGTCCAGCGCTGACTGGAGGACATTAAAGTTCAGGGCTTCCTTTTTGAATATACTCAAGTGTGATCCATGTGTATAGAGGACAGTGGTGACGATCAGGTCCAGTAGGATGTACAAGACAGTACAGCTCACAGCTACTTTGATGCCCATGCTGCTTATAAGAAGAGAGTTATACAGAAAGTTACTGGAAGTAGAACCAGTGTTAAAGTACAGTTGGGAACTTTTATGAAAAAAAATAAAAAACTTCTTTTTAAACTACAAAAATTATTTTTAGTCATTTTTTTCTACTTCCAGACTTTAGTACATAAGGCAGTCTGTAAAAATTATCATGTTCCTCCTCGTCCTTGTGGTGCTCCTAATGGCATTTGCAGGAAGCAACCACGGCTGAAGCAAAACAACCAATCAGAGCCAAGGAGTCTCAGCTGTCAATCATGTCAACCACTGCTTGTGAACTATGATAAAACTGTCAAACTGCTGATGCCTCTTCTCAAATGTTTATAGAAAAGTTCACTGTTTTACTGTAAATTGAGAAGTTTGTGACCCATGTTGAAAACAGTCCAGTCAAAACAAAGCACAGCCCATGGAGCAAACCTTCTCATTTTACAGCTAAATGGTACACTAAAAAAATCTTCTGAAAACGTTTGAGGCAAGAAACTGGCAATGTAGTCACAGACTCTTGATTCACATTTTTAACAGTTTGACTACTGTTGACCAGCAGTGACTTACATGACTAACAGCTGCATTATGCCACTTTATCACTGCACATTGGGAAAGGTGACAGTCAGCATGCCTCCCCCGGTCAAATGACTCTGCAGGAGTCACAGGTATTTATCAGCCGATAAAGCTGCGATCGGCTTCCAACTGCATGATAATACAATAAAACTACAGATTTTATTTATCCAGTACAAAAACAAAAATCTCACACAATGATGTAGAACGCAAAAAATACTCTACACTCTATGACATTTCAAAATCCCTCAGAAGAAGCAGAACTCAACCCTTTATTATAGCTTTACACTTACTTTTATTTTGAAGGATTCCACTTCCGGTCTCCTGCGGCTCTAGCTGCAGGGGAGAAATATGAGGTAGTCCTACAGTAACAAGTTAAACGTGTTATGTCACCACGATGTAAATATTCGTCCAGCAAGGTTGCAACGACAGTCTAGCAAATGTAGTACTACATTATTAACCAGCTCAGTGAGTTAGCAGCTAGCAGGCGGTGGGTTGTGTTGCGTCAGGTTTCAAACGCGTCCATATTCTTAAATCCTTTATGTCCAGCCAGGTGTCCACGGGAATATTGAATTATTTACTACAGCCTTTTTCGATTCATAATTAAATAGTTAGCTGCGTAAATGTGCTACAAGCTACGAAACTGCATCCTCATCTCTAAGTGAGTCAAGTTAGGTTTGAGAGAGTTAACTGATATTAGCGTCAGAAGACACCGGTGACAAAGATCGTCTATTGTTACAGAGGATTTACACTTTGCAGGTGTCAGAAAACAATAGCAGGTACTACATGGTGGCATAAACGCACACACGTAACTGAAGGCTTCATGTTATTATTTTTGAGTTTATTGTGATATGAATGGAGTGATGGAGTGAAATCTAAACCTTTCAACAACCAGACAGCATGTGTGATAATCAGTGATGAAACTAACCAGTCAAGCATCAAATTACTCGCCCTCCTCACCCTCTTCATCAGGGACCGTTCTTATTTTTCTCAAATTTAAAATTATAAGGAAAGTTAGTAATTGTGAAATGTAATTGACTATGTCCACTTGGTTAGTTTGTAACCTGTGTAAAATCAGTGTAATTGAGTCTCTTACAGTAGCCTACCTGGTCGATGAATGATTTTGAAAGCTCATGTGAATCTCAGGTCCCAGGCACATTCAAACTGCAAAAGATGTTAATCTCCCATCAGTTAAGAGACTCCCTGGTTTATTGCACGGAAAATGAGTCAGAATGATACCTCCTTCCCTTCGTTTACCTCCCTAACCTCAGTTATTGCGGAAGTGAACATGCTGTGGCCCCTCCCACCAGGTATTTTTGTGAGTGTTCAAGAGCAGTCGGTCAAAACCTCCAAAATTATGTTGAAAAATTGATCAAAAACAACATAATGAGAGGAAAGTGAAGTTGTAAACCATTTCAAACCTAAGCTAATTGTTTTGATTTCTTTCAAAAGCAAAGGGACGAAGTAACAAACTGCTTAACAAGACATGGCCTAAAAATCCATCCGCAAAAAAAGTTAAATATATTCATAAATATAATTTCTTAGCATTTTCCCCCCTTTTGATAATTCTCTAGTATTTTTCTTTTTCTTTCTCCTTTTCCTTTTTCTGTTACCTTTACCAGTTTTCCCATGTTTTTGAAGAGAATTAAACCTTTTTAGCTCTGGGTTCAAAGGTTGAAATATTTGTGAGTGTCTAAATAAGTGTCTAAATGCAGCAGCAGAAAAACTGATGGCCATCCAGGTTTCAAATGGTTAAATACCTTAAAATCATTCTTAATTCAAAAGTGTCCTTTAAAAAAGCATGTGTTAAAAAGTTGGTCAGTACGAACAAGCTCAACGTGGCTGACTTTAGGCACATGAGCCCAAACCCAACAACAGAGACAGCCAGCCTCTTTATGCATGTTACGATCTTCTCCCACATAATATTCCAGTTTAAGGTGGTCACAAGCAAGCAGACATTAAGTGTGTGTGGTATATATGCAGCTGTCTATAAAAAAATTACTTCCACTTAACACTAAAAATGCTTATCAGCAATAACTGATTTTCTATCAGGTAATGACTACACAAAGGCTACGCAATTGAAACAACATCTTTATTTTTAGGAATTACAGCTTATAAAGTTATCGTATGTCACAGTGGGGAAAAAAAGTCCATAAATTGATTCTCCCCCGGTGCTTGTAGTTCGACTTAATCGGGCTTTGACCGTAGCTCGACTAAACTGCGCATGTAAACGTACTGTGCATGTAATGTTTACTGCCGTTTCTTTGGCCAGTTCATTCTGTGTCTAAGTGCCACCAGGACTGTGTTTAACTGACGTGAGCGTTCGCAGCACTAATCATCACAATCAATTCACCAACATCTGGATTATATCTCCTGTATGAGACTCCAGGCAGCGCATGGCAACATGTAGTCCAACTCCTCTGATCTGCCCACTTTTTTATTCCCAAAACGGTCCTCCTCAGTGGACATCAGACTCCGCCAGGTGATATTCTAACTCTGTCTTCATGTCCTCTGAGCCGCTCTGATCGGTGGCCAGCACCGTCTCAACGGGGAAAGATAAATATAAACTGTCTTTCAGTTTTTTGGGGGAGGGCGAGTCTCCTGCGGCGAACAGAGGATCTGCGATTTTGAAGGTCATCGAGGTCATGTTGTGTGTCCTGCGTTTGGCGTTCTTCTTCTTCTCTTGTTTGTAGGCTGCGTTCATATTGGCTATCACCTGGAAGTGGAACAAACACATTCAGACACTAAACAGAGAGGATATAAAGAAGTAAAAAAAAAAATAGGACACAAAACATTCAAAACATATGAGCTGAATAATACCTCTCCATATCAGCCACACACCTCCAGTGTTCATGAGTTTAACAACTAAGCCCATAATGTGTGCCCTGTCAACAAGTTTGTTGTTGCACAACACACAGGTAATACCAGTGTTAACTCTGTAACGTAAATATTTGAGTTTCTTTGACAGTCAACAGTGGTGTAATTATCAATATTCTGTCATGTACTACACAACTGTGTTCACAACATCACCATGATGATACTGTTTCCTACATGTCACCATACATGTCAAGTACCGTGTCTGGAGAACACATTTGTCCACTCTGGGCTACTGTAAAAACAATATGGAGGACCCTCTCCATATGTAGATCTAAACAGATCATTTTAAGGTAATAAAAAAAACAGTTTCCGTTAATTATACACTAATATTCACCTGAATAATACACCCTGAACCATGAAATGTTGCTACAAACTGTTCATCATGCTAGGCAACACACCACCTTTTTGTCTGTCCTATTAAACAGAACCATTCTCACCATAATTAGTAGCCCCCCTTTTTTAAACTTCTCAACGCCTCAGTGTCTCATTTCTTTAAAAACACAGGAAGAAAGCAATGAGTGACGTAAGGAGGAATGACCCAGAAATTAAGAAAGAAATATTTAAAAGAAAAATACCAGAAAATTACCTAAAAATTCCCCCAAAACAAATAAACAAACAAACAAAAGATAAAGAAATTTAATTATTCTGCAATTTTTTTTAAATTGCAGAATAAGTATGGTAAATAGAAATACAGCTCTCGTGTATTTTTCCCCAGCCATTAAAAAAATAATTTCTGGCAAATTGTGAAGCATTTCTTGCCAGTTTGCCCATTGTCTTTTTCTTCTGTTTTTCTCATGAAATAACTTGTATATAATAATACTTGTGAAAAGCGTCTGTACACAGCACAAGAAAAATGATGTCAATCCAGGTTTCAGAGGGTTAAAAGACACATCACACAGAGACAGTACATTTTCATGGGACCTTTAAAGATGCACTAAGGAAACTATTAGACGAACAAAGAACCAGCATGTGCGAGACAAAACAATTACCAGCTGCTTCACAGAGTTCTGCTGCTCCTGCATGATGCTCATATACGTCGAGGCCTTCTCCTTCGTGGAATACATGTCCTGCTCCTGGTCGTCCATATTCAGCAGGCTCAGCGTAGTCTAGAGACGAAGCAGAATTAGAAAGGAGAACAAAACTCACTATGTTACATTTTCTTGACATTTAGAGTCTTACCTCGTTGGGTAAATTAGCTTTCCTGTTGAACATGAGGAAGTGCGGGCTGAACTTGGTTGTGGGGTTTGTAGACGTCCTGAACAGGAACAGCACAGGGTCCAGGAAGTTGTCCCATTCCGCCTGCTTCTCTGTCACCATCTGAACGACGGCTTCCTTCAACAGAGGACAGGTGCAGTCGTGCAGCGGGTTGAGCTGAGGCTGATCCAGAGGAGACACCTTCTGCATGATGCTCCACCTGTCGCACAGCAGCTTCGTCACCTAAAAGACACAGATATGGCCACTGATAAAACTGTCCCGCAACAATATCGGATTCTTTTTTTAAAATCTGTTTATTTTAATTAACTGTAACTCACATCTCACCTCATTACAGAAGTCAGCGTTCTGCGTACACACTATCGTTTTAGGGGCACCAAACCTGACCAAACAGAGAATGCAAAATGTGAAAGAAAATCCTAATCGGTTCATCTTAGTGTCCAAGTGGATGTTTGGGCTAAATTTGAGGAGATTCCCTTAAGGCTTTTTGGAGATATCACGTTCTTGTAAACGACACAAGTGTGAGGTCACGCTGACCTTGCCCTTTGACCACCAAATTTTTATCAGTTCAGCGTAGCGTTCAAAATAAGTTTGCGCTAAATTTGAGGATATTCCTTCAAGGCCTTCTTGAGATATTGTGTTCATGTGAATGAGACAGACAAAAGGTCATAGTGACTGTAATGACCTCAATGTTCAGCAGTTAAAGTGTTAAATTAGCATTTTTACTGTTTTTATGTTGCTTTTATGTATTCATTTCCAGTTCACAGGGTATTGCTTTTATTTTAAAGAGACAGTAGACAGGTTGGAAAAAGAGAAAAATTGACTGGATGTAAAACATTGAAGTAACGTGAAAACAAATACAGACAAGGAGGAAATATAAGTAAAAATAGAAGAACAGGGAGAGTTTAAGAGAGTTTAGTTACAGTCTAGTGGGCAACAATTAGGGGTCGACCAATTCAAGGGCCGATACGATTTATGAGACCAATAACCAATATCTGGAATCAATATGCATATACAAGAAAAATGAAAATATTTCTGTCAATAATTAGAATTTGGAATGTAACAAACTCCAACACATTCAAATTTAACAATAAACATTTAAATAAAAAAATAATGAATAAAAATAGCTTCCTGATATTTAACAAAGTAAACTTTCCTCCCATGCTGACACTTTCTTTGCATGTATTGCAGACTATCTTTCCTGGTGTTAGCTGAGTGTAATACACATACTTTTTCATTAATTTTATCAACGATCAATAAAATAAATCGCTGGTACAGATAATCGTCAAAATGCAAAATATCAGCCCTGATAATCAACCAGGCCGATAATCTGTCGACCCTTGCAAGGTATGAACTGAATTTGTTTGTGTCTTATAATTTAGCTTTTGTTGTGTATTTTCTTATTTAAAAGTGTCATTAGAGCAAAGATTAATCTATTATTCTGTTTTCTGTTTATTTAATTTACATTCTGCTCTTACATAAGTCAATGAAGTCATTCAAGGAAAAATAAAACTACATTAGACCGTCAGTCTGGGTTTGTTTTTAATTGGACTGGTCACTACAGTGATCTTAACCTTTGACCACCAAATTACAATGGTGCATCATTGCTTTACAGTAGACATTTGTGCAAAATTTGAGGAAATTCCCTCAAGACTTTTTTGAGATATTGCATTCAGATGAGAATGGTATGTATGCACATACAACCCAAAAACATTATGCTCCTGGGCATGACTGTCGCTGGCACGGAGGCATAAAATTACTGCAGTTTTGGGGGAAAATTGACAAGGGCAGAATTTAATGCCAATATCCCAAAAGTGACATTTTATTCAAGATTATGAGGCAATTTTGCCATGAATTAAATTCTATCAAAAACAGTTCATTACTTGGATGTAGGAGACATAAAAATGGTCTCATGTGGTGCAAATAATAACACACACTGCAAAACTACACTGAAACGGTCAACGGTTATTGGTACAAACCATCATTTCATCGTCAATATGATTATCAAAGATGTCATGAAATGTTCTTACCTGTATATGCATTTGGAAATACATCCCGCCACAGAGAGGGCATCCGTCTTTTGCAGTGGAAAAGCTTCTGGCCATTTGCTGAAGTAATCAATGAGGACTAGAATGTTGGTATTGCCTTGCTGTGTCTCCGGGAAAGGTCCTGGTGAGAAGAAGAGAAAAACAGTGTGGTAAAAAAAAAAAAAAAAAAGACAAGCAGAAAAATATCATGTGATGAATGAATTAAGTCAAAAACCTAGAACGTCAATCCCAACAATGTCCCACGGCGCATCCACCTTTATAGGCCGGACAGTCCTCGCCAGGTTTTTATTCCTCTCCGTGTGCTGACATGTTTCACAAACTTTAATCTGAAACAGTAAAACATTGTTGTAAAAGTTTAAACATTATTATCATTATACCCCAGCCGTGTCAACAGAAGACTGAAGACATAACGTTTGTACCCAGTCCACTACGTCCTTGATGATCCCCAGCCAGTAGTACTTGCTCTGGATCCTGTGGACGGTCTTCTTTTGGCCGAGGTGATGACCGATGTCATTAAAGTGGCAGTCGAGAAAAATCTGCCTCTTTCTCTCGGCCTCGATCACCACCTCCCTCTTCTCCTCTTTTTTGGGTCCCACATAATACAGCTTGCCCTCTTGAATTTAAAGACAAATAAAGAGAGGGACATGTTGTGAATTTGAGGTATTATGACAATAACAGGTTCCCAAAAACCTCTTATGAATGTTTGTGGCGTATGGACAACAAGTCAAACCACACTTAATTTAGAAAATGAAATAAAAATACTGTTTCATGTTGTCTCTACTTATCTTTAAAGGCAGACATATAAATAAAAAATAACTTGGACCTGAAAGCAGTTGAGGTTAACCCTTAAAGTTTGGCACACACTCTATTTAACAAACACCACTTATCTCCAGAAAATGTAGACTTTACTTAGTAGTTTAGACTTTTTCTTCCACCAAAAACATGATAATTTAATCCTTTGAAACCTGAGCAAAATGGTTGTATTTCTTTAAAAAACACAGGAGGAAGGCAATGAGCGATGAAAAAGAAGTGACTCAAAAATTAAGCAATTAAATAAAAAAATAGCAATTTATTAGTAAAAGCACCTGAAAATTAACTGAAAATTAGCATAAATAATTAAAAAATTAAAAAAAATAAAAATGTATAGAACATAAAAAAATAAAGAGACAAACAAGGTAAACAAGACCTGGAAAATGCTTCAAAATATAATAATTTGTTACATTGTTTTAAATATGTAATTAGAATGATTATACATTTTTCCCCTAACTTTTTTCTTTTTTCACTTGATTTAAAAAAAAACTTTCTTTCTTTTTTTTTTTTTTTTTTTTTTTTACATTTTTTACATTAATTAATTAATTTCTTACCAAGTTGCCCATTGCCACCTTTTAACATAACTTTTGAAAGAAAGCGTTCAGGGTTAAAGGGTTTTAAAGGTTCAACAACAACAGCCAGTTTTAGAAGTTGAGACCAAACTTCGCTGATAAACAGTGCTGGTTATAATAAACCACAAATATAGTGAGCCGAATGGTCAACGGGCTCCTAAAGATTCCTATAATATCTTACATTATGTCCTGCACGGTACAATCCTGTCGACAAGAAAGGAAACTTTAAAGTTGCAGATTTCTTTAATGAAATTTCGTGATATCAACAGACGTTTACTGTAGCTAGAGGAAAGCAATGTATTTCAACAGTGTTTTACTCTAGGCAAATTAAGGTTTTAAAATAAAACTTACCATCAATAATAAATTTCTGAGCGTATCTTTTAAGGTTCTTCTTTCGTAAAGGGTTCATTGTCTGAGGGAAGCAGCCTTTAGCCACAAAAGTGTAAATGTCACCGAGTTTATTGGAGCTGGATTCAACCACCTCCTCCTCAGCCACTTGCAACGAGTCCACGCTTAACATTTCCGCTTACACTTTATTAATAAATACAACGGACAGTGATTATAGACCTCAGAAAACAAAAATGAGCAGACTGCCAATCGGCATATTTAGCAGCAGTGCTAACTACTGCTAACGGAGACAGATAATCCACAACAAAATCACCTCAGTAGAAAATACAAAGCTCGTGCCTGTGTTCTTATTCTTCTTCTACGTTTACATTTATGCTGTTGGCATCATTGTTTTTGGCATTGTCGCCCCCTTCTGGACAACGGAGGGTGCTTTCTATCAGGCCTAATCAAAGGGAAATTACAGTAGATATAATTTTTTGGTTTTATTTTGCATGATAAGGGAGGCGTGTGAAATAATCTTTAAGAACCGGGGAGAGACTTTTTAAATTGTTTTATTTTATATTTATATGAAATATCTTCTTGACCCTCAGTCCCTCTGTTGGGTTTCAAAGGCATGTTTCATTAAAAGTCACACCCAGCCACTCCCCTCCTCTGAAAAATAGAGCACAGTTCTTTGCTGATGTTGATGTGATGATCTCAAAGTCAAACTCAAGTTACATTTAATTTGAAAAATTTGATTTGAAATTATTTCGAGTATTACATTCACCCTTTCATATCAAAGTTGATTCTGATGATAACGCCATTTGTATCTGAACAGTACAAAAAAAATACAAAATATGGATATTTATAGTCGAGGGAGGGTGATGCACGGAAAAAATATCTCTAGCTTCAGGGACAGTCAAGGTAAGAAAAAAAAAGTCACAAGCATCCACCCTCTGAAAAATAGAGTCCAGTCCCTTGTCAATGTGTTTCTAAGCATCTCGGTTAAACTAATAAATTCACTCTTTCAAATCAAAATCCATCACATAAAGTAAGTGCTGATGATAACACCATTTGGATCCGATCACAGTTTAATTTGAGGTGTCCTTTCTGAGAGTTAAAGGGGGGATATCGGCAAAACTAATTTTATACATACTTGAAAACTTGACAGAATAGTTATCACAATTCCTGCTTTAATTTCTGTCTGTTGCAAAAGTTACAATAGTGTAGGCTATTCATAGCGCATTAATAATGTTAATATTATTATTATTAATAATAATAATAATAATAATAATAATAATAAACTTCATTCATATAGCCCCTGTTTAAACATAATAGTGAGTTTCTACCCTCTAGTGGTCATAGTGCGCAACTACAGCTGTCAATTTAGCAATTATTTCAGTAATATAGGGTGGGAAAAGTCGGGATTGTTTTATTAAACTAAATAAATTCAAAGAATTGAACTTTCATGTTATTTCTACTTTTTTAGTCTTTCTTGGAATATAAAGGTGTGTAGTCAATTTTGGAATTGCGGAAACGCTTTTATTTTGAGGACTTCGAACCGGAAGTGTAATGTTTGTTTATTTGGTAACAGAGAAGTAGCTGTGTAGCTTGTCAGATATTACGTTAGTATTTCTACACCGTTTCTGCGTTTTATTCCTTTTAAACGAGCAATAATGAGGAACGAGGAAGACGGAAATCGTCAGTTTTATTTCTGTACCTGTTTCTCCACTGATAATATTTTCCTGGAGGATTACAAACTCCATGTCCGCTTTGTGTCCGAGCAGCAGTTCAGACAAGACTATCAAACCGTGAGTGGATTTTAATGATATTTTAGGAGCAAAATTATATTATTCGGGGTGATATGAAGGGTTATTAAACTCTGCTGACAGTTGATGATCGTCTGTTTATTATTGCTGCGCAGCTGCTGAAGAGGCTCGGCTGCGTGACGGAGCAACAGTTTGAGGATGTGTTCAACAAGGTAAGAAAGTGTTTTCAAGTGTGTATAAATAAAATGAAATGCCCCAAATCTACTACATTTTGGTTCTTCAGAGTTACGATTTGTTGATGTTCTTATCCTTCTTTGATTGTAAACAAAGTATTTCTGCGAGGGGTCGACCCCTATTGGTTTTTCGGGCCAATACCGATTATTAGTAGTTAATGAGACTGATAACCGATATTTGGAACCAATATGCATTTACAATAAAAATGAAAACCTTTCTGTCAATATTTAGAATTTGGAATATAAGAAACTCCAACGCAAAATTTTGTTTAAATGCCTATAGCAAATGTTTAACTTTTAGGAAACTTTTAGTCATCATACACAGCAAGTTCCCTGCAACTCTTTTCATAGTGAAGTCACAAACTAAATTTAAAAAGAAGAAATAAATTTTAAAAAAGCCGCCTGAGGTTTTACAAAGTATAAGTTCCTCCCACGCTGACACTTTCTTTTCAGTTTTTAATTATTGAATTTTATCAACGATCATCAGAATAAAATGCCAACACAGATAACTGGCAAAATGCCAAATATTGGCCCCAATAATCGGCCGGGCCGTTAATCTGTGGACCCCTAATATCAGTATTGTGTTTGCCAGCTAATAAATAACAAGAAATCTCTAAACAGAAAGGAGGTGTGGGATTCCACCATAGAAGACATACAAATTTATTTTTATACTGTAAAATGTGTCACTCGGTATTGGTCACAATTTAAGAAATAAACAATTTAAGGGACATGTATAAAGATTGTTCACTTTATGTGTTTATGTAAAACAATTTGCTATCAACTGATATGTTATGAGGTTGTTGTTTTTTAAGTCCCATGCATCAATCAGTATCGACCTTAGAACATCAGGTCGGGCTATAATTTAAAGAATTCACATTTGACTCAGGAAAACTTTTTTTTCCACTATTTAAGTACAATGCAGAAACCAAATTATTTATAAATTGGTAATAAAAAAAATTAGACTTAGAAGACTTCTTCACATACCACACATAATAATTTAATTATATGTAATGTCATACTATGGTTACAGTGTGATGGCAATATAAATGTGACTTGATTATTTATTTTAGAGGTTTGGAAACTGCAGCTCCTATTTTTTTCCTGATTTTTTTAAATAGTTTATGTCAATGAATTAATTTCTTTTTCAATTTCATATAATTTATAATTATTATTATGGTTCAAAGTGATTCTAACTTTCTATTATTGTCAAAATATACACACAAAGATAAAAAAAAAATAATAGATTTGAATATTTCAGTGTAATGTTTGTCATGTGACTGATGTTACACCTTGGCACCTTTCCCTTTAAGTTTTGCCGAAACGAAATAGCAGTGGCTACGCTTGTGTAAAGCTATGCAATTGATCCCAAATTTAAAAATAGTTAAATAAAAGTTTCAGAGGAAAATGTAGAATTAAATAGTGCTTAGACAGAACTGTTTGCTTTCAGCGTTTAAGTTGTAATGTAGTTTTAAGTTAAAATGTATTAAAAATGCTGATTTTGACCTATTACTCTTCATTATAAGGCCAAGACAGATTTTTTTTTTTTCCAAAATACCTCTTTTGATAGGATCCCTATATTATGCTGTAACAAGATAATTAAGTTATGATCACTAGAAAACATTTTATTTTAAAATAGTAAGGTAAAGATATGATCATGAAGTTATATATTATAATTATATATATTATACAGTTATTGAATCAGCCCTATATTCATTCCCGCTACATTGTAACCTGACTGTATGACTGCTCCCTTTAGATTTCACAGGAAGTGGACCAGCGAAGGCGTCTCAGTGAGACATCTGCTGAGAGAGCTGCTGCTATAAAAGACACATACCGGCCACTCCATCCTCACGTCTACCATCTGCAGGTACTTACTGCATCAGCCGCCTCTAATGGTCTCATTAATAATGTGTCATTAACACCTCGCTGAGACACACTGTGCTGCACACCCCCTCTCCTCAGGAGTCCTACCTAGCACCCAAGTTCAAGCAGATTGTCGAGTGCTGTCGAAGCAGCGACGTCAGTGAAGAAGGTCTCGCAGACCTGATGGAGGAAGCAGGTGAGCTGCAAAGTGCTTTCAAATCACAAGTAGCTCACTTCAGCACAAAGAAATGATCCATGTTATTAGCACTACTTCTCATTCTTGTTGTTGACATCAAAGAGTATCCATAATGGCGTGCAAATTTGAGCTATAACAAGAAACAAAACAATAATCATAGCAGGCATACGTTTGCTCGCCTCAACTTATTCTGGAAAGAAATCAACAGTTGAAACTTGTGATGCAAAGAGGAAAAGAACAAAATACAAAATGTTGAAACACACACACAAATGCTGTATGTATGTATGACGATGTGACGTTCTTTGTGTTGAAGCTGCGAGGGTATATCGCTTCCCTGTGTTTGAGAGGAGCTTCTGTGAGGAGCTGCTGGAGGAGCTGGAGCACTTTGAGCAGTCCTCCGCCCCTAAAGGACGACCCAACACCATGAACCATTATGGGGTAATGTATGTGTTCCTACAGACTGAACCTATGGAAGCCCGAAAAGGACATCTTGCTATTTTTATTTTCTTAGTTTTCTTGTCATAACAACATATTTCCGGTTGTTTCCTCGAGATCACAACTTTTTTATGCCGTTATCTCGTGAAAATGACTTTTTTTCCCTCGTTATCTCTGGGAAATCAAAGCTGGTTTTCTGGTGATAATGGATTAACTTATCTCGGGAAAACAAAGCCCGTTTTATTGAGATAATGACATAATTTTCTGGCGATTAAGAAAATAAAACATCATAAGCTCAAGATAAAAGCATAAAAAAGTTGATCTCGAGACAACAACCGGAAATAAGTTGTGATCTCTAGAAAATAACATGTATGGAAAGATGTCCCTTTAGGACTTCCGTATGAACCACCTTTCAGCTCCATATAATCACCATTTATTCATATTTCATCTTTATTGTGCTGTGACATTTGGATCCTCCTGCTGGTCCCTCAGTCATGAAATATGTAGAACTCTATAGAATATATGAGACGTGTATTCCAGGCAGGTTCATGCTGGGACTTTGATGGATTTTCCATGAAGGTTGGGGAAATTTAAAGGCTTATTTCACAGTAACTTGCATACTGGATGTGTTTAATAATTCATTGCACTATATGTTTTAAAGCTATGATGGAGGCCTGTAGCTGAAAGTTTAAATTAAGAAGATATAAAATGTCAAAGCCATTAAAGAGCTGTAAAGTCATACGAAAAGTCAGAGAATCAAACATGAAGTTCTTTTATTAATGATTCTCATTTTCTTTTTCTTCCAGATCCTCCTGAATGAGCTGGGCTTTGACGAGGGCTTCATCACACCCCTGCGGGAGCTCTACCTGCGGCCGCTCGCCTCCCTGCTGTACCCGGACTGTGGGGGACGATGCCTGGACAGCCACAAGGCCTTTGTTGTTAAATATGACATGAACGAAGACCTGGACCTGAGCTACCACTACGACAATGCAGAGGTCACCCTTAATGTCTCCCTTGGGAAGAATTTCACCGAGGGCAACCTTTATTTTGGTGATATGAGACAGGTGAATTTATGTTCATAATACTGTTACTGCTGCTTCTGTTATTACGGCTATCACCACACCTACAAACATCACTTCCACAAATTGCAGCACCACCTGAAAGCTGTATTTTTAAAATTTTTGCCTTGAAAAAAGTCACTTTTTCTCATAAAGAAAAAAATATTTATAACTAATAGTTTATTAGTTAATAGTTTACTTCTCGTGTAAACGAAAGTCAACCCTAACAGATATATTTACCTATAATGTAAACAAAACTTAAGACTAATAGATATATTTATGCATAATGTAAAAAAAAATAAGCCAAATAGTTATATTTATGTATAGCGTAAACAAACCTAAGCCTTATACTTATATTTACTTGTGTACTTATATACCTATAATGTAAACAAATATTAAGCCTTATAGTTATATCTGTGTATAATGTGAATAAAACTCAAGCATAATAGGTATATTTACTTATAACGTAAACAAAACTTAAGTCTCACAGTTATATTTACTTACAATGTAAACAAAAGTTAGGGCTAATAGTTACATTCACTTTCAACTTAAAAAAAACTTAAATCTAATAGTTATATTTTTAAGACAGTTTCCTAGATTTTTAAAAAACAACTTGTCAGATTTTACATATCTCCAATATAATAATTGCTTATAATTGGAAATCACATCTAAAGTCAGAGCCTGTGTCGCCCCCTGCAGGTGCCTGTAAGCGAGACGGAGTGTTCAGAGGTCGAACACAGGGTGACAGAGGGGCTCCTCCATCGGGGCCAACACATGCACGGGGCCCTGCCCATCTCCTCAGGCCAGCGCTGGAACCTCATCATCTGGATGAGGGCCTCACAGGAACGCAACAAGCTGTGCCCCATGTGCAACAGGAGGCCCACGCTGGTGGAGGGGCGCGGCTTCGCTGACGGGTTCACCAAACAGTCGGAACCACTGCTGAACACTTCATGCGTGCTGACGTGACGTTTCCTGCTGCTATAGGACTATAATAAAACCTCTGTGTGGAGGGTTTGACATTTTGGATTTTGGGGTCCCCAGGTGGTAGTGCCCACTGAAATGCATGCTTCTTCCTTTGATGGATGCTGTAGGAATCAGTGATTTTAGGAACAATTTTGTTTTCATCCAGTATACATTTTATTATTTTTTTATTTTTTTAAAAATCATTATTATTTAATTATTTAAATAATTAATTTAATTTAAAAAAACAACAACAACAATAAACATTTTCTGTCAGTAGACAGATATGCTGCAGTTTGATTGCTGTAGAGTTAATCAAGACGAACTGTAGAAAGCCATTAAATGGAATTCATTCTATTGACATATTTTGACTTTATTCCAAATTGGAATGATGAATATTTATTATTTGTATTCCTAATAATAGTAACATTACTATAATTGCAGAATTGTGTTGCAGAAATTTGGTGTAGTGTCCCATTTTCTAACAAGTATATTTACGACTTGATTGTGTCAAATGTCAAATAATATTAAACAATCAGAGCCCCTGTATTTATATTTATTATGATTGTATTGCATTTTGTGCCAAATAATAAAAAATGGGGATACACCACTTTGACTGCTTCTCTTTCATTACTACTACCAATACCTAAAGTCTTTAAACAAATTTTTGTGAAACTAATCAGGATCATTTTCATATGTAATAAGGTAGCATAAAGCCAGGGATTGCTGTCTTTCAATCACAGCGAATGAAAATGCTTAAAGGTAAACTGTGGAGTTTTTGACCACTAGTGGCACTACGGAGCAATGTTTTTAGAAGTGGGTCCATCTGCTGTTTTTATACTTTTCTGCTGAGGTGGTGGTTGGTTGGCTGAGGTATCACTGGTGGCGGTAATCAGCAAAGAAGCGTAGATGTTGAAAACAGTCAAGCAAAAAACAAGCAAAACCCAGAAGCACCACGAGGAGGCGTGTAACTGAGTGCCTCTCCCTGTGTGTTGCATTAGACTTGAATGAGTAATTTGGACTTCCCTGAGTGAGTGTAACCTTCCTTTTGTGTGTGTGTGTGTGTGTCTGTGTGTAGTTTGACTCACCACCAGGCCACGGCTCATGCCCCTCAAGACCAGCTCGCTTGGACTGTAGAACTCTGCTGGACCCCCCCTCAGGTGCAGGTCTCTGTCTCCTTGGCCAGCTCACTCTTTTTCAGTGGTTGTCCAGAGTGAAGTATTGATTTGTATATGTATTAATAGTTGGTGGTGCTGTGTGTCAAAAGGCTTTTTTGGTCTCTTTTGTCTTTGCAGTGTCTCGCCTCCGTCGTCTTCCTCACAGTGTGTCCGACAGAGTCCTCTCACAGGTGACACTAATTATGGTTAATGAGTCAGAACCACTAACCCAAGTGTGATGTCATTGCTGATCCCGCCTCCTACTACCTGCCTAAACCACACCCACGTCTACACTAGACACCAACATACAAATAAAGCTATCATACTGTATAATAGTCACGACATATCATAACATGACTTTTTTTTCCCAAAGACTAACTGTCTCACATTCTTTTGTCAGGATATAGTGACAGTGATGTCAAAAATGACGTTATGTTATAATAATAATCATAATAATAATAATAATAATAATGATAATAATAATAATAATAATAATAATTGCAGCTCTAATAAGGTCACTGTCAATGCCCATAAGTATCTTGTGCATCACATTAACCCTTTGAAACTTGGAACAACATCCCTTTTCTGTGATGCTTTTAGACTCCTTTAACAAGTATTTAAAAACATTGGGGCATTTCTCCCACAAATATTGGAAAAAGGGGAAAAAAAAGCTAGGGGAAAACTGTATTTCTATTTATCATTATGAAATACTTAAAATTATGTTCCAAAATATCATGATTTTTTCTGGGTAATTTCCTTGTTTGTTCTTACTTTCTTTTTTGTTGTTCTATTTTTTAACAAATAGAACAACAAGTAATTTCTTTTTTATGATTTCTTGCAAATGTTTTGGAAAATTTCATCTTTTCTTTGTGCGTTGCCCTCCCTCCATGTTTTAAAAGGTTTCAAAGGGTTAATGCATCCCGTTTGTGTTGACTCTTTTTGCAAAACGTGGTGGCTCTGCAGTCCTCAGTTTTTTGGGGGGGCGGGGGGCAACACAAGACAAACCACATGCTTTGGAATAATAGCATTTTAATTACATAAATTATATCTGTCCATTTTTTGTTATTGTCATATGCATGTGGATTTTGTGGTGGAAGACGGTGATTGTTTCATAGAGTTTTTGAGAATAAAAACACAAATATTAACCTGCACGCACATCTTGCACAATAAATCCATCCTTTTCAGCAACATCAGGACTTTTTGGTTGTTTCTTTTTGTTCCAGGTTAATGTGTTGACGTGGAGGGAAACGGGGGGAAGGAGAGATGGTTCTCTGGGATCAGAGGCACAAACAAACACCAAAACACAAATATGCAACGGCTAACATATTAGACGACAGCAGACATTACAAACACATAGTAAATAGTTCCGTAACTAAAATGGTGACTGTTTTCACATTTCCTGCCTCAAAAACCAAAGTCTGTAGACATGGGCTGATGGGAAAATATTGCACAATAACTTTTGATTTCATTTTAGATTTGGAGTCATTACATTAATAGTAAAATAAAGTGTATAGCTAATATGTATAAAGATAAATAATTTTTTTTACATCAAATATAATCCTATACAGCACATACAGATAAATAGTTGCTCTGTTATTATGGCAATTTACATAAATAAATAAATTTAGTATTTCATATATTATTCAAAGCACAAATCTGTCAAAACTGCACCAATTTAAAAGCAGATGCATCTTCTCCTGCTGTATTAACTGGGTAAGTCCCTTTTCAGCCAGTCTGTAAAGGTGTCAGTGTGTTCACAGTCGTCAGTCTGTGCCACCTTGTACCGTTCGTGGGTCAGCACTGGCTCGTCCAGTTTTGCCCACGCTAAGTTGTGCCTTGTTTTGTCAACAAGACGCCGAGTCTCAGCTTTATAACGTGGTCTCGCTGCTCATGTCTCGAGGGCGATGGTGGTCGATGTCCGAGTCGTAGTCCGACTCCATCTCGATCTTGACCTGTGGCACGGGGCAGGCCATGCCTCGGCCCATCGGCATGGCTGGAGACGACGGGCAGGAGATCTTCAGGTGGAGGGTGATGCTGAGGAAGGGCAAGCTCCAGTTACCATACACACCCACAGCCAAGAATACGGAGGGGCTGGGGGAGAAGGCCGGGGAGGGTGGAGGAGCTCAGCCAAACACTACAGCAGCTCATGTCAGTGATGAGCCAGACAAGAGGGACTGATGAGTTGTGCTGCTGCAGTGTTTGTGGCCACTGTTCTTTGTAGAGAAAAGACTGGGACTGGTTATAAGGAAAGGTTTTGGACCATGTAAACTGGAAACAGTCCAGGGTTTCCCAAACATTTATTTCTTTGTTGCCGCCACTAATTGATTTTAAATTTTTTTAGTAGCATTGGAATATACACACTATTCTGTTAATGATTCTACAAAACTCTCAGAGTGCAGAGCGTACTCTGGGCACAGATGGAGCAGCAAAACATCAAGCGCACTGAAAGTGAAACTAAGCGTTTACTGTGCTGGATCAATATGATCAGCTCTGACCGGATCGGCAGATCAATTATCCACCCCGGAACCTGAACTTCTAAAACTGCTGCTGAGGGAAAAAAAGAACTCATGACCAGCTCTACCTGCGCTGCAATCTTGTTCCGCAAAACGTCTGAATTTGGAAAAGAGAAGGGACATAGACTTATCAAAAAGAAGAAGATCAATGCGATAAAACGTGATAATATCGGTCTTTCAAAGATGGAGAGAAAATGTTACCAATTGTTTAGCCTTGTGCTAACTGCACTAGCTGTCATTATTTCCAATCAAAGGTGATGTCGGCATGTTATGCGCGCAATAATGGAAAGGGAAGATCCTTATACGTGGGAGCGGCCACTTATGAGGAATTTTTGGAGGTGATAGTCCACGATTTCACAGAGGAATTGTGAAGTCAAAACTCCCGGATGATCTGCTCAACTTTTGAAGAGTTAAGTGATGCAATAACAGCTCTTTTAGCTCCTGTTGCATCATGAGGGAGCCAGTTCCTACCAACAAGCACATAGCCATAGCATCATATGACCAAGAAAAAACAAAAGTGTTTCCAATGCAGTTTACTAAATGTTGTTTTTTTAATCACCTAAAATATTACCTTATGTTGAGCGTAAAAACTTCTTTCCGATAAATGGGAGTTTTTTTAAACTTGTGTCCATTGGGTGTATTTTATATTTGCAATTTCAATTTTGGGGGTTAATGGAAATCCACCCAGTGGTGGGGAGCAACACAGAGGGACCGTGGGGTGGCTAGCTTGTTAATTCTTGTTTCATTTGTGGTACACAGAGAGCAGGGCAAGGACTGATGAAACGAATGTGCTGCTGCACAATGAAATAAGATGATTTAAATCAATGTATGAGAAACACTAGGCTACTGTAGGAACAGCGTGCATATGCCTGTGGTCATCTGGTGGGAGGAGCTTAGGAAAGAGAGGGGAGAACTGCAGGAGAAGATTGTATTTTCAAATTCTGCCTTTTTTAAAAAAATTATTTATTTTTCTGCCTTCTTCCAGATTTCTGCCAACTCAGGCTTTAATGACTTCAATTTTTGTTTTGACTTTGAAATGATCCTTTATACTTATGCAAATTTGTAATGAACCTTACACCTTTTGCTCTGTTGAGGTCAGAACATGTTGTAACATTATTTGTTTAAAAAAAAAGACTGAATGCAAAACTTTATTTGGAGAGATGGGTTTGTAAAATTTGTCGATAGAAATGCTTTCTTGGCAGACAGTCAGCATCACAGTTACTTTGTCTTTCTTTAAATCCACAGTTGACAACATCTCTCAAAACATGTTCATATTAATCAATAATCAGTTACACTGTCAATTCCAAACCATGCCTCTTTCAAAGCAATGCAGACATGATGGGCAATTTTTAAATTCTGGATCCCCCACAAAAAAACCCAAAACACATCAATGCGTTTATGTTTAGCATATTAACCAAAATAAATAGCCTCATCAGCTGCACCTTTAATATAAAAAACTTTTGCTGAAACTGCTGCAGCTCCAGGTGAGGGTCGTTCAGAGAGCAAAAAGCTACATGTCACATGCAGTTGTGAGCATCACGGACTCATTTGCTTAAGAGATTTAACACATGGAGAAAAAAGAAACAACCAAAACAACGATGCTTGTTGCGTGTGGATGATTACACAGTTGAACACAAACTGGCCTACAATAAATCCTCTGTATTTACTATTTATACAACATGTTGAATATACCACACAATACTTGGATTCATCTATTTAGATGCCATATATAACACTAAACAAAGCACCCTAACTCATAGCTTTGGGACACAGAACAAACAGCAGCATTTCAGGTCATCGGCCTTCACCTGAAGGTCCCTGCCTGTCAGAAAACTGAAAATCTATCAGCACACATCAGTGAGGGACTATAATAAACTGAGCTGTGTGTACAAAGGGCGGCGCAGTGCACCTGCTGTGAGACATTTGGCACACGACACAGGAAGAGCAGCAGCACGATTATACAGTTAATGACTTCACAATGATCTGCATTGCCTTAAAGTGCATGGAGAGGAGACACTGGACATTGAGGACAATGTTACATGGGTAAATTATCTGTCTGAAATTGTGGATGCACATGTGCACCCACAATAGTGAAATTGGAAAAGAATTAAAAGTAATGAAGGGAATTCTACTTTTAGAGTTTTTTTTTTTTAAAAAAAAAGAATAGATTAATTTTGAAGTAAACAACACAGTACACAACACAACAGGGCTATTTTTTTCACGGGGGAAAATATTAGGAGCACTATAATGTAATACAATGCACCATGCAAAACTCCATGTCAAAATAAGGGCTTTTGTGGACTTTTTTCATGCTACTGTGTGCTTACTCTGGTATTTATGTTTGCTGTGAGCATTTAAAGGAGTACTTCGCCCACAAAATGTCCATTTAAATATCATTTACACACTCTGTGTCACGATAAATTTGTGGAGAACACGTTATTTTTCTCACATGCCTCCACAGTGAACGAAGAATCCAAAGACAGAGAAAATTGATGATAAACTGTAGTGAATGGAGGCTGCATTTAACAACAGGAAAACTACATTAAAACATCAGTTTACAGACTCTCACACAGTTTAATCCAAGTCTCATATATCTAGTCGTATGTTTAGTACTTTCCAAACACAGGCATTTTTGCTGTTGTATATGGAAAAAAAAATAAAACTCTGGTTAATATGTGGTTAGGTTTAGGAACAAAGAACAATTGCTCATGGATAGGGTGTTCATGTTTTGGGGTAAAATACCCAGGTTTAGGGGCACAATCCCTGTAGAAAATACAACATGGTCTTCTAAAAAAACAGTTTTGGGGCACTACACCTGCTGCCGAAACAGGATTCCCAAAAAACACCCATGTTTGGTGCAATGACTCACTAAAAAACAAGAGTTTGGTTGTTTTTGCTCAAACAGTGTTCTGGCAGGTGTCTCACCTAGGTGACACACCATCCACCATCCCCTCCATCTTCCAAAAGTCAGATGACATCCTTTGTGGAGTATGAAATATGCAAATATAATGCAAACATACAATGCCAACATTTTCTTGTGACGACTGGGCTGCTCTGAAGCACTGGGCATATGACTGGATTAAAAGGATATTTTGATATAGTTTTACTGTTGTTAAATGCGGACCACTAAATTTCAGATCATCAAGAATTTTCTCCATTCTTCCTCATTCACTGTGGAGGCATGCAAGAGAAGCAAAGGTTCTGCACAAATCCCATGCAAACTGGTCTATTAATTGAGATCCATATGATAATTTTGTGGGTGAAGTATTCCTTAATCTGTTTGAGGCGTTTGATTCATTTCAAGTGTAGCTGTCTGTATATTCAAAAGGTCAGTTAATCTAAATTACAAAAAAATAATTACAACTTACCTGTAGCAGAAAGTTTGAGTTTTAGATGCTCATGTTTTAAATATGAGTCTTATTAATTTTTACTGCGGCCTCACTACAATGGAGATAAAAGGAATTTAGGTTGTGGTGCTCACATCATAAAGAAATAACGTAAAAAAAAAAAACAGCACTGTGTCTTTTCAGAAAAAGTGGACCACTTATCTTGAGATACTGAACATTTAAACATATATATATTTCCATAGTATTGTAATGACTGAGCTAGAGCTAAAACTCAATGTCTATGTACTGCCATAATTTTTGTGAATTGACCCTTTAATATTTGCACATTTACTGCGTAGAACTAAACATCCCCATGCTCACGGGACCACAATAGGCATCTGTCTATGTCTGTGTGCTATAGAGGATGTGTGTATGTGTGTGTTAGAGAGCACTGCGTCTGGCGGCTCGCTGGCAGTACGCTCCCCACTGAGACTGTGCAGCATCAGGATAGACGAGGTCTTTGTAGGGGATGTGCAGTTTGAGGACACAGTACCTGCGATCCAGGTCGGACTCGGGGCTGGGGGAGTGGTTGGAGTAGGCATGGCACTTCTCCTGTAAACAAACACAAACACACAATAGATACACAGGTCATCAGAAACTTGTGTCATGATGGATCCCTCCTGTAGGGGGCAGCAGAAGCTTTGCTTTCTCACCTCCTCCTCGCTGTCGTCTTGTTTGGTCTTCTTCTTCTCCTTCCCCTTCTTCTTATCGTCATCCTTCTTCTTTTTTTCTTTCTCAGGGAGGAGGTCGTCCAGCCAGGCCAGGTCGTGCTGGGAAAAGACCATGTCCAGCATCTTTCGGACGACCATCAGACCCAGAATCTGAAGGGTTTGGCACAGAGATACGCTGATACACAGGGCTCCTTTTTTACTCCCATTAACATTCATCTCATATCTAAGTTACAGTCTGAACATGATTTAGCTGGATGGTATTTGTAAATGACATCGCCATGAATCACTGCTATACACAGTGGAGTCAGATCTCTTCCTCTATTAGTATTAACATTCTTTAAAATTGACATTAAAGCTACAATTGGTAATTTTTACAAAAATGAAATTCTGCCAGTTAGATCCACACAGTAGTACATGAGAGAAATCATGATTAATTAGACTTGTGTAACCAAATGCTTGAAAACAATACTTCAAATATGTTTCTGCAAAGAAGCTACAAATTCTAAAGTGTAGATGCTTCACACACATCTTCAACCCGGCAGCACAAAGACTCTCTATAATCAGCACAGCATCGAGATCAGTGTCACCAATTCAGTATCTGAACAAACATCTCCCCTTCTGTTACTGAGTTATGATGTTGAGTAATCACCAGAAAAGTCTTTTTGCAGAACATTATAATGTTACAGTGAAGTTAACCTTTGACCTTTTGCATATAAAATATCATCAGTTAATCATTTGATATTTAGTAGACATTTGTATTTATCACTATTAGTGTATGAATTCTTGAGTTATGGCAAAAAGCATGTCTTGTGACAGTGACCTTGACCTTTGACCACCAAAATGTAATCAGTTCATTGTTGAATCCAAGTGAACGTTTGTGGCAAATTTGAAGAAATTGCATTAAAGTGCTCTTTCGATTTTCATTACAATGAGACAAATGAGGTAACAGTGACCTTTGACCTTTGACCAAGATGTTCCTTAGATATTGCATTCACAAGAATGGACGGACAGACAGACAACCTGAAAAACATAATGCCTCTGGCCATGGTTGTCGCAGAAATAGCATTTATCTTCTCCTCCTCATAGCACTACCAATGGCAT
The DNA here is from genome assembly GCF_008729295.1 of Plectropomus leopardus. Lineage (NCBI taxonomy): Eukaryota > Metazoa > Chordata > Actinopteri > Perciformes > Serranidae > Plectropomus > Plectropomus leopardus. The sequence goes on from NC_056468.1 coordinate 5,766,507, forward strand.
TTGCCATTAATTTACCATTGAAAACAACCAGTCAGAGCCAAGGAATCCGTAATGCAGTTGTCAGTCTTGTCAATCACTGAAAAAGTTTGCTTCAACCGGTGGGTAGTGCTTGGTGCGTCGCTCCACTATTTCTAACATGGCAGCTGATTCACAAACTTTCTCATTTTACAGCTAAACAGTACACTTAAATGTGTTTCTGACAACATTTGAAGCTGAAAATAGGCAATGCAGTGACAACATCTTGATTAATATTTGATCAGTGCCTCCCAATTTGACCGCAGTTCACAAGCAGTAATTAATTGATAACTGTGTTAGAGACTCCTCGGCTCTGATTGGTTGTTTTCACCCAAGCGTGCTGGATTCTTGCATATGCCATTAGAAGCATGAAGACAAGATGGAGAAATATGTTGTTTTCCACTACTGTGTGGATACACAGTCAACAAATATGACTAAATGTTTTTTGTTTTTAAAAAAATAAAAGTTACCAACTACAGCTTCAAACCCCTGTCATGTTTCAATACATTCACAAACATCCAAGCAATCAATATTAATTTTGATATTTCATTTGGAAATGCTGGTTAGAGCTGAACAAGAAAGATTATTTCCATTTCTGTGGTTTCAATCAGTGGACTGCATATGCATTCATTCACAGCAGCACATCTTTGACCACTTCTGGAGTAACTTCAGAGCATCCCCCTGGATACTTAAATACAGTCTACATTTCATGTGTTTTGGTACCCAGTTATATAAAATTATCTGATCATACAAGATATACGTTAAAACCTTGTGCTAAGAAACACAGCGTTCACCAGAAGCTGCTTTTTTTGCAAATGGATTTTATCACATACCATAACAGGGAAGATAATGGCCAAGAAGGTGGATTTGAGGGTCCAGAGCACAGCCAGACATGCGATCTGGATGAGTGTGAACAGGTGTACCCTCCTCAGAGGAACGTGTCGCAGGTAGGAGTAATCAGGCTGGTGCTTGGACGGCATCATGTACAACTTGATCCTGTCCCAGAACTGTGGGGGACGATGAGACAAACAGAAGAGAAGACCAGAATGTGTGAGTGGCGCAGGTTAGGTTGCACTCGATGATTGATTGAAGTTACTGAGGAGCACCTGCTCTAGCAACAAACTCACTGAGCCCCAAGTTAAATGTTACAGAACTCATCAAAATGTAAAATTCATACTCTGGTTGATACTTGATACTTTGGTAATTATAATGAAACACCTGGCCACAACTTTATGTATTCAGCGCAGGGTTTTATCTTTCTTGATTCTTAATTCCACACAATTTACACTTCTACAAAGTTTGGGAGCGTATGACAAATCCTCCAGAGTTGTATGTTTTATGTGATTGAGTTGTCTCCGCTATCTCTAAGGACACCGCGGATCACGCCTGCTGCTTGCCGCCTGCTGTCAGAATGCAGTAAGTTAGACATCCAGCCACAATAACTCAATTTACTATAATGAACAACATCAACAGCTGGCACACGTCGTACCTGGATTCCACTGAGGGAAGCGACGCCCATGTAGAGGAAGACACCATACAGCACCGGCATGGGGATGAACTGCAAACAGCAGGAAGGCCAGCAAGCAAGTTAATACAGTCACAGTTCAGACCAGTGGCTCCAAACTGGTCCAGTCACAAGGTCCACATTTCTGCTTTGTCATTACTTCAAGGTCCACATATTAAAAATTATCACATATTTAAAATTATTTCACAAAATCTAAACAAAATGTTGGCTCAGAAAACAAAGAAATTAAACACTTTGCAAAAGTAAAGAGGAACAACACTTCAAAAAGCTCTGTGCTAGAAATTTACTGAACTCCAGAATGAAGTGAGTTTTGAACAAACTTGACAGGTTCGAAATAAAAAAAAAAAAAAAAAATCAGTTATATTGTCAGGAAATCACTTGTCGTGAATAACCTGGATGATAGATGGTTTTGTCCTCTGTTACCTTCAATTGTAAGGAATAGGACACAGAACAAAGCCATGTATTGTGCATGCTGGACAAAAGACAGCGCAAACATGTAATTCATCCATATATAATTCATACCTTAAGTACAGGAGCGAGGAAGATGGAGACTCCAGTGAGGGCAAACACCAAAAGGCCCGTCATTCTCTGTTCTCTGTATATTGGACATTGATGAAACACACACACGAAACTGTCAAGTCAATTTCACAAGGCTTCTTTCTATTTCAACTACAAAGGGACTTAACAAAGTGTGTCTCTCATGCTGTGATATTGGCAGTGGAAGCCTGAAGGGATTAAGTTACACACTTTTTCATTTCTGTGTTTTCAACTTATTATGGACCTACCTGACCCCGAGGAACTGAGGCTGCTCTCCAGGAGCGCTTGACGCACTCTCCATCTTCAGAGAGTCGATGTGTGCGATGGAGATGACGGTGGCGGCAACGTACCAGGGCAGGCCCATGAAGGAGCAGGCGGCCATCAGGACACCCACCCAGAACAGATCCAGGTGGTAGCCACAGCCTTTCTGCAGGGGGGTAATATGTTTTGTTGTTGTTTGAATGTTACTCCGGCTGTGATGTTTTATTAAAATACATTTTAAACTGATTCAAAGTGCAACATATCGGAGGTAACAACATGCAATAATAGTATTTTTCAATAATTATAAAAGGTCTGAATTATCCGTAAATACGATAAAAGCAAATTTAAATGTTAATTTAAAATCTATTGTAATTTAAAGGGTAACTTTTCAGCATTTTCAAACCTAATTTTCTCATGTTTTTGTATCCAAGTAGCTCTTTTTACACTGAGATTGCTATACAGAGCCACTAAAATGTCCTGACTTCACGCTGCGTTTGCATTCTTTTACATAGACCCAAACAATGGTGTCATCATGTCGCTCCAGAGTGTAAATTTAGACAGCACGCCGGCATGATGAGCCTGGTGTTTAGCACAACAGCATTGGCCTCCAGTGTGACATGTAACATAGGCGTTGGCAACGCTTTCTAAACAGTAACAGTAGCAGAGTATGGCATTAACAGTCATGTACCATCTCTGTTATATGGCGGTTATCTCTTCCTCTGCTCGGAGGGTGAAGAGCTCTTGGACCTCATTGTCTACAAATTATAGTGGACATTTATGGCTTTTGTTGTACTTCTTTGAGTTTGTCTCTGACTGCTGCTTTTTAATTTTCTCGCGGTGGGCTGCACACGTAACATGCCGTTAAAATGTTACACCCAGACACCACAAATTCAGGCTGTCCCTAGATTTGGCGTTATTTCTGCTTCAGTGCCAGCTTGATTCCATGCCCCCATTCCACAAACGTACCTTTGACACAAAACAGTGAGGCAGCATAATGGCACGATATTTCCGTGTCAAACAAGCAGTGTAAAAGGGGATATCGTCTATTGTGAATAACAATGTCCAGTATTAAAACACAGCTGGCAGGTGTGATGTAATGTGACAAAAAGGACAATTGTGCACTGTCAGTTTATGTTGAGAAGTTTAGTGTTATCTAAAAAAAAAAAAAAAAAATACATAAAAAATGTTTGTGTTGGTGAATTCTGAAATTGTGCAATTAGAATGGTAAAATAAATGAAGAGAAACTTCAGACACTTCTCTTTCTCTCTCTCTATATATATACTGTATATATCTGTGTGTATATATATATATATATGTATATATATTCAATCATAGTCCATCTGTGAGCAAAATAACCACTTCATCGATGTACAGTGACACCATTGAATTGCCTGATCTGGCAAAATTGCATGCGCTGAGCGGCTGCCGGCTTCACCGTCTCTCTAAATTCTGGAATAACTTAAAAATTTGTTGTTCACATCGGTCACTTAGACACAAGAAAATACAAAGTTACCCTTTAATATGAGCTTTTATGAAGACAGCTTTACTGCAGTGGGAAGTGATGCACAGCTGTGACACATGTACCTTCAGTTTGTTCTCCTTGCGGTTGACAATGACGGCGCTGATCTGCTGGTCCATGAAGATGAGGATAGTGACGAGGAGGGCGGGGACAAAGCTGGCCACATAAACCCACCACGGGTTCTTACCGAACGGCATCACCAGCCAGCCACGATCCGGCCGAGTTGGCTAGTAGTGGGAGATGAGAAGCCACTTCATATACATAACAGACTGAGCAGCAGTACATGAACATGTTAGACATCAGATGATCACTACAAGACATTTTCAGTCAGTATCTATACTGGAATCAGCCAACATGTTGGGAGAGACACTTATTTGCTTTCTTGCAGAGTTGCCTGACTCTGACATGTGTACAGTCCTGCTTCCTTCAAACGAGAACTATCTCCAGAATCAGATCAATGCTCTCACACTTAGGCATGGAAAAGTTATTAATGGATTCATCCTCTTCAGGCTTCACTACTGTAACTTCATCCTTTCCCCTCAAAAGTCACTTTCTTGCTGCCACCCAGTTCAGAATGCAGCAGCTGGACATCTCACTGGTTTTAGATGAAGTCACATCACCTCAATCCTGGCTTCTCTCTTTTGGGTCCTTGATCGATTTCAAATTGATTTTAAGATTTTACGGATCGTTTTTAAGCATGTCTGGATCTGGCCCAAAACTACATAGCAGAAATGCTGACCTCATATGAGCCAGTTCCCAAGCCAGTTAGATCCTCAGCTTCTGGCTGTAACAAAGTTGAGGCCTAAATCTAAAGGTGACTGTGTGTTTGCCATCAGGGCCCATCAGCTTTGGAACAACCTGCCTGGAGAGATAAGACTTGCAGAATCATAGACCTCTTTTAAATCAAAACCCATCTTTATAGACTTGCTTTTATGTGATCTCATCTTTTTTAAATTTTTTGTTGTTGTTTTTACTGTGTATTGCTTTAATACTTTTTATTGTATTTTATAAGTTTTTATATTGTTTTTTTTGTTTTGCCTTTGATGCTTTACTGCTCCTATCTTTTATTATCATCTGTCTTCGCTTGATTATGTTTAGGTGTCTTTTGTCTTTTTGTTTTAATCCTCTCTCAATTTTGTCTGGTTTTTGCTCGGCCTCCCTGTTTGGCTTTCCGTTGTTTAATTGCTTTTAGGGAATCCTGCTTCAGCTTTGCTCTGTCTGTCCAAGCACTTTGTGAACTCTGTTTTTAAATGTGCTATTTAAATAATCCAAAAACATCATACCAGCAGCCATGGCTATTAACGGTGCAGAAAGACCAGGGGAAGCTTGCCTTGGGCGCTGAATGTGCTGGGCCCGACACTAGATTTCCAAAATTTTAAGCAGTTCTTGTAAATGATTAATCAATCAACAGATCAGTTGCCCACTAATTTTTCAGCTAATCAGCTAATCACTTCAACCCTTAAAATCCTGGAATGACATCAGTTTTATGGGCTGTGTTCAGATGCCTTTTATACACATTTAACCCTTTGAAACCAGAGACAGCTAATTTGACTTCTTTTCAGAACATGGCTTAAAGACAACGAGCAACTTCAAGAACTTCAAGAAATGTCTTACAAATTGCAAGAAATTATAGAAATGATAGATAAAATGACCTTCAAATTATTTTTTAAAAAGAGAGATAGAGAGAGAGAGAAATATTTGGAAGCTAACAGTAAATAAGAGAAAATTAGAAAATATATTCACCTTAGGGCCCAAGCACAGAACGATGCGAGGACCCTCTTGAAACTGGAGGAATTATTGTTATTATTATTATTATTATTATTTTTATTATTACTATTATTATTATTATTATTATTATTACCTAACTGTGTCCGGGCTGCAGCTTCATATTTAATGGACAGACATGAGAATGGTAGCAATCGTAATCTCATTCTCGGCAAGAAAGCAAATAAGTGTATTACACAAAATTTGAAACTATTCCTTTAACGTATGGTCGATCCAGTCTGGGAAGGCATTTGTTTGTAAACCAGGAAAGGAATGAATGAATGAATGATTGAATGAATACAGTAAAGGACCTCAAATACTTTAAATGCCATGATTTGCTTTAGTTTGTGCTATTAAACACTTTGCAAGAGCATCTAATTACTAACTAATTATGCTGCTGATTTAATCTTACTTTGAGATTGGAAATGACTGGCTGTACCTTAAACTCTGTGGGGACGATGAGCTTGGGAGTTTTGAGTCCCATCAACATATCGAGCCCCACGAACGTCATGATGGACATGAAGATCGAGAAGTCACTGATGAGTTTCCTCAGCTGGTGTCACAAAGAGAGAGAAACACACATGAGACACAGAAAAATGAACATTTCTCTGCAGAACTGAAGACACGTGGCCTGTGGAGACAACTCATTATTGAAAAATCTGAGCCGTGTGTGGCTTCACTTGAGTCAAAGTATCATCCTTGTGTCTGGAGAAAAGAAGGGGTTCATTTCTTTTGTCTGTTTGACTTTACAATTCCTGCTAGAGATCAGACACAGGTAAGAATCGAGCTGCAGTGCCATGAAGGTTTTGTATCAACACGGCTATAAAATAAAAAAAACAGCTCACTATGCTGCTAAAAAGTACACTGATTGTCAGAACTGACAATAAATAGACCATCAGCATGAAAAAAATGTGACATTTTCTGCTGAAAATCTGCATAATACACTTTTTCCCCCTCAAATTAAAAAGTGAAAAGTAATCATATATCTTTAAACACTTTTGGAGACTCACTTTACATTCCTGGTACTACATGACACTGCTGTTTTAATTATTGTGTACATCTGCACTTTGTTATATTTGTCTTTATTATATATGCAGTGTGTTTACATTTAAATTCATCTTAAAGGTACCCCCTGGAGTTTTTGACCACTAGTAGTGATGTGTTTACAAATGGGATCTGGTTTGTTTGTGTCATGCACAACCAAAAGGATGCACAAGCACATTACACATTCCTGCTATTTCACTGATCGACAGTCAGCAGCAACATGGCAAAAAAGCATAGCAATGCACCAGAAAACAAAGTGAGAAAGAAGCAAGCAAGGAACTAAACCAAGCAAGCTAGCAAACATAAATGGAAAGAGTTTGTTTAAACTAAATAATTAAACACAGTGGGCCTAATTGGAGCATTGTTGGGGACTAAAAAAACCTGGCCCGACCCTACATGAACCTGCATAGTTTCTGTCCAAACCACAGCAGCAGTTTTGGACTTCAGCCCGATAAAAAAACACAGATTTCATGTCAGAAAAATAATTATAAGCAGACTACCAGGTACAATGAAAGTGAACTGTTCATTCATTCATATCAGCCTGTTCTCACTCCGAACTCATCAAATAGTGCCCCATATCAGTGCTGAAAACATTACTTTAATGTTAGGCCAAATAAGTTTTTATGCGTTACATTAACGCACACTGGACTGGATTTCTGTACACTGCACACTCAAGGTCAGCTTAATTATTTAAACTTAAGATATTTGCACTGTAACTATACTTCTGAAAAACTGGACAATCCCTCCATTGCACCTTTTGTACATACATTTTGTGTCCTTTATATTATATTTGGTCATTTTAAATATTTAAATTGCTTCTGTATTTTTTTTTTTTTATCTTATATTCTATTTAAATTCACTATTTTTATTCTTCTTTTCTGTTAATTGATTTGCACCAAAACACCAAGTCACATTCCTTGTATATGTAAATGTACTTGGCAATAAAACCACATTCTGATTCTGATTTTGATTTTGATTTTGATTTTGGTGTACAAGCGTGACGCCAAAAGCCACTTTCTGCATCCAACCAGAATGCAGCTGGATGATGTCGGATGAGAACGTGCTCTGATAGAACCAGTGGCGTTGTTATTATACATTGGCGGACAGTCATTTCATAATTTCTTGCCAATTTATGGAGAAATTTAAAAGTGTTTTTCTCTTTTAATTTTTTGATTTTATTGGCATCATTTGGCAACACATGGTTGGTTAAAATGTGGTTAATGAACTTTGGTTGAAAAAGTAGTTAAGACAATTCTGTCACCCCCACAGCTGCCTCAGGGTCTTTACACAGTATGTGTAATGTCAACTACTGTGTATAATTTTCTTTTTTATTGTTGTTTATTTACTTGACCTCCTGTCTATAGACTGCTTTGCTTGAGCAGCTGACTTCATATCAAACATATATCGTCTTTATTTCTGTCACAGTACAGCACAGCTCTAACTGCACGTCGTTGGCAGCTTTGGTAGTATTTTCTAATAGTTTTGGGTCCCCAAATTGCAGAAGAGGATTACAAAGTGAAAAAATAATTTCCGTTCTGAGTTTAAAGTCAGAATTCTTAGTTTACACTCAGTGCTCGAATTAATTTTTTACACGTGGCCCTAATCCTCTTCCATTCTTAATCACCACTGACACTGCTGCTGACACTGTTATACTTTTCTATGCTGATTTTTGACTGCAGGACTCTGAGGTCTCTTTGTACTATGTGGCAGAGGTTGGACCAAGTCATTGATATACAAGTCACAAGAACATCTTAAGTCGTGAGTCAAGTCCCAAATCAAGACGGACAAATCTTAAATCAGGATTGACAAGTCAAAAGTCAAGTCCCAAGTCCTAAACTATGCACTTCCATAGCATATATCACTGTTAGAGTTCACCACAACAGAGTGATTTTTTTATGTTTCTGTCCTGTCTTGTTGCAGACTGTAAGTGTAAAATTGTACATAAAGTACTTTGAATTTATAGAAGACATCCCCAACCTTGCCATACTAATTTTTTGGGCTTGGGGGAAAGTATGATGTATTTTTATCTCAAAAGGCTCAAGTTGAGTTGCAAGTTTTTTTTAATTTGGCAAATTGAGTCTAAAGTCATCAAAGTTGTGACATGAGCTTGACTCAAGTCATGTCATGAGTCATGTGACTCAAGTCCAAACCTCTGCTGTTTGGTAACATTTTTGTCAATTAAACTTGCCAGCAAATGGAGCCAAACAGCTAGATTTACAAAGCAGTTTGGCACGCTGATAATGCAACTGGCTTGAAATGAACAATTCGTGCAGTCGAGAGAGTTAAATGAATCCAAGTTGGCACACCTAAGGTTCAATTTAGGATGAAAATACAAAAAAGTTCTTGCATGAGGCCCAATTTGTTGGACTTGATTTTATTCTGTAAAATATTTTGTAACTTTGTCATGTTAATTAAAGAAGATGCACAGATAGATAGATGGATTTTGTCACCTTGGTGGGGAAGTAGCGGCTGAACTTGAACTTCTTGAGGGAGACGGTCATGGAATAGGTGCCGAAGAAGAGAATGAAGGACATGAGGGCCAGATCGGGGACAAACTTGCAGGACTTTCCCACCAGAGAGCCTCCATACTTGAGACACTCCTTCTTGCTCAGCTGGCTCCAGTCCAGACCTGTCACATCCAACTGGGATGGTGGGTGGCGGTGGTGGGGAGACAGGAGAGGAGGAAGATGAAGAGTGTTTTGATGGAGATGCAGAGAAAAATGTAAACACAGACGGAGTGAAAAGTGTCGTCATGGATGTGAAGTTATAATAGAGAGTGAGAGACGATGATGGGACAGATGTCAAAAAACAAAGGAGACAAAGAGCAAATTGACTTCTTTATCAGAGTTGATACCTGGGTCGACTGTACAGGTCACACATTGACATGGACTACATTTAAAAACTTTTACTTTTTAAAACACAAAAATATATGTTTATCTTGCCTGACTTGCCTGGTGTTTTTCAAAAATACCGTCCAAACTCTATACAAATATTTTTTTAATTTCAGCATCCCTTGTGAAATTTGAAAATCCAACACTGATTTCCGTTTTTACAGTTTTGGCTTTGATAAATGTTATGGTTTTTATGTTTCCACAAAAAATCCCCCAAAATTTAAAGGAAAAAAACCCCCAAATATTAAAAAAAACAAAACAACTTGTCAAAGAAAGCATGCCTTCCAAACTTGTTTTCTAAAAAAAAAGGGGAAAAAAATTCAATAAAATTAAAGAAAAAAAATAATAAAGAAAAAAGCTTCACTGTTTCTTCCATAAACATGCCTTGAAACCCGCGGGCCATGTTTTCTTTAGAAATTGGCAGTAAAATAAATAGAAAATAAAGCCATTCAAAGTTGTACGCCCCTCCCCTAAAGCCAATGGTATTGAAAAATATTTTGTGTTGTGTTGTGGGCATTCACGAGAGATGGATCGTGGGAAGGAAATGAAGAAACTCACATGATGAACAAAAAACCCCAAAACATAACATAATCAAAACCTTGTCAGATGTCCATGCATATTAGAGCTATACTACATTGTCATCTACAGAAAATAAATTCATCACTATGTTACATTAATGTAAATTGATTTACTTTTCAGACAACACATTTTCATGATTTTTCCAAAACTTTAAATGATTTTTGCTGGTTCCAAGACTTTTCCAGTCCTGTAAAATGTGACATTTTCCATGACCATGGGAGCCCTGACTACACATAAAACATTTTGCTCTTTTATAACAATGCTGTCATTTAGGCTGTAATTCATTCTGATGTTTCTGACCCTCTAAGCATTTAAACATGAAATTCATCCACCAACACAGAGTTAAAAAAATGAAAATTGAATGAAAACAAGCACTTACCCCAGAAACACTAGAGCTGTTATCTGGCATTGGAACTAAACCATTGAAGATCATTGCAGCCACTGTTTGTGAACGGGAGGGAGAGAGGGACAGGGGAGTGAGACAGAGGATGAAAATAAAGAGTGGGTCCAAGAGGGAAACAAAAGGGAAAGAAAAAGAAAAGCAAAAACATAATGAGAATCCATTGACTGTGCACTGTGGAGAGCACTTGGAGGCTCGTGCAGTGAACAAAGAGGTACTCACTTGCAAGAGACGGCAGCCAAATTGTTGGTGCATGGCGAAAGCAAACAAGAGACAAATCAGTTACAGAAATCAATGTCCACAGAAATTACTGCAAAACACCGCCATTTTCAAAAATAGTAAGCATCAGGGTACTGGTAAACTGAAGGAATATAAATTAAATTAGATTTTCATTAAGCCATGAAACCCAAAAAAGATTCAAGTTGGTAATCAACAAAGATAGAAACCACAGCCCAGCTGATACTGCTCACAGATATCTGATATCCTTGAGATATTGGAGTGTCAGACAGATTTAAATACAAAACGTGTCTTTTTTACAAAAGATCTGTGACAAGGATCCTTTCTTTTGATCATTAAATATATGTACTGAACATTTTATTTTTGAAAAATTAACTGGTCAGTGTTGTCTGATCTAATATGACCTCATGTTGCAGTTTGGCAGCCTAATTGGCTGTAAGCTTATTGTTTGAGATTGAATTGGATCCAATCAAATCTCACAAATATCTTATTTAAAAGAAAAAAAGGAAATCCATTTCAGTCTCTTTAGCGGCACCTATGGCGATAATGGATAATTGCAGCGTGTTTTTCTTTGATAGACTGCCTATATTGTGAAATGTACGAGCACTGGTTATCCAGATTTGCTATCCTTGAGGAGTTTGTATCTGGATCGGAAAAAAAATGGCACTAAAGTAAAATGGATTAGATGACCTTGGAATGCAAAACATGGGATTTTCAGATCTGCATCATCTCTTTAAGATTCGAATTTTGAACAACTGGGCCTGAAGGACAAGCGATGAGCAAACATAGATTATATTTAAAAAAAACGTCTGAGATTTTGTCATTTCTTATATTAAAAAGTTTGTCATTCTGCTGCTGACTGTCAACTCTCAGATTGTTTAAACCTTTATATAACCATGCAATTAAGGACGAATTCACATTTATGATTGTGGCCTGGCAACAGATAGAGCATCTTGATGGAAGGGGGTATTATATAGGGCCTAAAAGATGTAAGATAAAAATTCTTTGCTGTTTTGTACAGCTTAAAAAAATAAACTTCTCCACAAAAGTTTTCCATAATGAATGGTTAAGAAAACTGACTTCAGGTGGTTTAAATCTCCTCTACATCCTGCCTGTGTTATCAGTACTGATCCCAAAAAGAGCCACTGGTGGATAATCCCCCTGTATCCCCCTGAGCCAAGGGGTGAACTCACTCGGGTCTGGGGCCAGGCATTCGCACTTGTAGGTGGTGACATAGTCGGGCTTAAAGTCGGTGTTGATGGGGTAGTATTTGAAGGAGCCCACCATCTTCTTGATGGCGTCAGAGATGAAGATGAAGGAGATGAGGCTGGAGAAGCCCTCCTCTGTGAAGCGTGTCATGTATTTAATGATGTAACTGGCGTCCGTCGCCACCAGCAAGAAACACTGCAGGCAGGAGTGGATGCCGATCCACAGACGCAGCTCCAAGTAATCTATGTCATTGTTCCTTTGGGAGGGAGAAGTCAGAGAGGCATGATGAACACATTGATAAAAGAAAACATGGATTCAAACAACAAAAACATACCTGAGGCAGCATTTCTGTTCATATATATATATATTATCTGTACACTGTAACAATTGCTGTTAAAATACAGCCACATTCTAACAGTAATGTACTTTTTTTTTTCAAAATACAGTAAAACGTTATAAATCTTGATGCTTTTTGGAGGCAAACTCAAAAAATAATTTATAGGGTCTTTGTTTGGAGGGGCAAAATACAGTAAAACGTTATAAATCTGTATGCTTTTTGCAGCCAATATTACAATGTAAATATCATATTCGTCTGTAAAACACTGTAATAAATTTAATGGTAATATAATATAAAGTAATTTACGGTATTTACATTGTGAATTATATTGTATACATTATATACAATATATATATCAACTGTATGACAGGCTTCACACGCTCAAACCTTGGAAAAATTTTAAAGATGTTAATCAAGCATTGGCATATTTCATATTATGAGTTGTACTCTCTGGTAGGATGGCCTGCTCTGGTGACCCATAGGCTCTTCCATTGGTACACCTTAAAATATAAGGCAATTCTTGGTCTGCTCCCTCACTAACTGTGTGTTTTAATGCAGAAAAGTTCCGGACAGTATTCACAACTTCTCAGGACCTTTTTATGCTCTCTGTCCCAAACACTTGTACAGAAATTGGGAAAAGGGCTTTTGGGTATTCTGCACCCTCAGCCTGGAACTTGTTACTGAATGACTTGAAACTGAAGGAGCTTGTGTCGTTTTTTTAAATCTGAAACAGATGCTATAGGTTGTCAATGTTTTGACCTGCCGGGTTGTTCAACTGACTCACAGAAAGCTCTCTTTTGACTCATACACAGTTCTCTTTTAAAGCAAATTTTAGTGCTTGTGAACTGTATTTTGTCTCCTTTTGTGTTTCTGTCTGCAACTTTGTGCTTTCACTGCTGACTATCAAGGCCAGGTCTCCCTTGGAAAGGAGATTCTTTATCTCAATTGGAACAACCGATTAAATAAAGGTTAAGTAAATAAAATAAAATAAATAAATATTGATAAAATTATGTCATTTCAAACAGTTAAAAAGACTGGCTTTTGAAGGGTGATTATTTGTTTTTAATTAAAAAAAAAGCTGGCCTAATAAAAAAGGTGTGTTCTATCTGTTATGCAATATTTGTTTCATTAAACATGAAAGGTGAAGTGATTCCAATATATTGTAGTGCTATTTTAAGACTTGTGAGCATATTTTGATGATTATCAAGGTAACATAATAACTGCAACTTTCCTGTACTAAATGCAAATCATGAAAAGGGGTCACACTGTACAGCAGAAGATTCAGTTATGTTTTTCTCCATAAAAGGATTATCAAATATTCCCTTAAGTGACATTAAAGAGGGTCAGCAGTACTTAGTATTCCCAGTGTGTATACCAAGTGCAAGATTATTAGGCTCTACAGAAGCTCACTTGCTGAATTCAAACAGCAGCTTTTCAAAGATGAGGATGGGTCCAGTGGAGCTGAGGATGATGAGGGGCTGACCGCTGAAGAAGCAGAAGACAGAGCCAGCCAAAGCCGTACCCAGGAAACTCTCCATCACACCCTGTTGGGAAACAGAGGAGGAAGTTATTATACACACAGAAACAGTGAGGAGGCAGCAGAGAGGAGCTGTTGTGAAACGATGCTCAGACCAAGCCGCTGGGGAATGAAACAACAGCTGGACAAAACTGCGACAGAATTGAAAAAAACAGACACAATACTAAGCAGAAGTGTGTGTGTGTGTGTGTGTGTGTGTGTGTGTGTAACCTGAGCAAATTAGGTTGAGCAAATTAGGTTGCTTTCTTTCAAAAACATCAGAGGGTGTCGAACAACTTCATAAGAAATGAACCAAAAAATTAGCAAAAAATGAATATATGAATGATACAAGAAAATTATTGAAAAATAAGTAAAAGCCAATCATACAAACAAACAAAAAACAAGAAAATAACCTCAATAAAGTGCCCCCAAAATGATCATTTTCTTTTTTTTGTTCTGTTACATTATTTTCAATATATAGCACTGTAAATATAGTTTTCTGGAGAGTTTTCTGGACTTTTTAAAAAAAATTATTTCCATGTCAAATTTTAATTTTTAATTTTTAATTTTTTTTTCCAGTTTTTGGGATATTTCTTGCAAAGTTGTTCATTATGTTTTTGTTCTGTTTTAAAGGAAATTAAAAACAATTTTCTCAGGTTTCAGAGGTTAAAATGCTTGTGAAAGGCTTCTTCATGCAGCCCAAGGGAACAGATGATGGTCCAGGTGATAAAGGGTTAAACAAGATGTTGTATCTACTTGGCAGGAAGGGGAGTGATTGAGTGCTAGTCGAAGCACTTATCTGAAATGATTCCTGCGCACATTTGTGTGTGCTGTGTGTGTTTTCTTGTGTTGGGTGCTCTGACCTCAGTGCACTGAAAGCTGGGACTCACTTATTTAGCTTGATGCTCTCTGGCAAGGACAAGTTCATATTTCAGTCAATAACACAGCTGCTTTATGACTATGCAGTAAAATTAATGACCATGTCTTGTTTCTCTCAGTTGTTTCCAATATGCAAACACATTCAGATGATTGACATATTGAATCAGATAATGCTGCAAAACAAAATTAAAAAGAGGAAAACAGTGTCATTCGCATAACAAACTAGCAGTGTACAAGTAAAGACTGTAAATATATCTTTATCTAACCTGATAAATATGACACGCAATTACACGTGAACTTCCTGAGCTGACCCCAGCTGATTTTAATCTACAGCTGCTACTTACTTGTATGCTACAGCATCAGTTTGGGCATGCTTTGACCCTAGACACATCCGTGCATGGACTGATATAGTATCAATGTATTCATTAAATAAAGGAAAATAAATGTTTATCTCTAAGGTGTAATAAATTCAACACATCCCAAATCGTTTGTTTCCTTGTTTTCTGATAAGGGGAAGCCATTTCATGAAATATGCTTATTTGTTTTTTTACTGACAGTTAGATAAGAAGATCTCATATATCTCTAAAATAAATGTGAAGATAGATTGAGCAGCGTATTGTCTGGAAGCAGGAAAACAGCTAACTTGGCTCTGTAACAAACTCAGTCTACCAGCATCTATAAAGCTCATAAATAAACAGTCAGTCAGTCATTTAATCTGTAGAAAAAATGAACAAATTGAGGTTTAAAGGTAGCTAACATGCTGGTCTGTGTGCAGTTTGGGAGCAGTGACTTCTGAAAGTCTGTGCTCGGATGCCTGGACACCTCACACAGACCACAAGATTCCAGAAAATGACTGCTATCATCCAATAAAAAGTTTGATATATTAACCTCCATAAAACTGCACCTTGACGTTTTGTTTTTGTTCCAGTTTACACTGTGGTTTTCATATGAGCTATCTTATCTTTGGACAACACCAGAATAAATTGTTCCCCTTGTTTCCAGTCTTTATGCTAAAGTAAGTCAGTTTACTGCTTGCTGTTGCTGAATCTTTAACGGACAGACATGAGAGTGGTATTGATCATCAAAATTTGTTGGATCTTGTTTTCTCTTTGAAGTTTTAAATGAAGCAAACAAAAACAGTCACAAGATGTTTGAATTTAAATGATGAACACTGTTTTTATTTTATCACATATTCTTTATATTTCCCAGCTTGATGAATAGCAAACCATTAAATGAAGTAATGGTTTTAGCATCCTCTGGGAAAAGGTATTTTACTTAATTATCATGCTAGTTATTCCTAAAAACTTGAGTGAAAAAAAATTAGACTCAATCCACAAGTTTGAAAACTTAGGACTCTACTTGACAAAATCAAAAAAGACTTTGCAACTCCATTTGGACTTTAAAATCACGACGATCAAAGACTAGTGACTTCACATGGACTTGGGTCTTTTGGATGAAAAGTACTTGATAGCCCAAAGATTATTGTAAATGTTATTTAAAAAGTGCCATGAATCAGTGTACTCCCTGAATCAGCTTACATTAACTATTCTCAGCAAGTCGACATTTAATTCCCCAGATCCACTTTGTTTGAATCAATCCAACAGCATCCAATCAAGCTGCAGGAGAGAACCATGAAAAACTAACATCATGTTATTGAGCGCCATTTGGAAAAAAATTATGCCAAAGCTAATTTTGTTTGTTTACAAAAAATATAACTTCAGTATACTAAACATGTGAATTCAGAATTAAAGACACAACAGCTTCCAGCTTTGTTTGACGGTGGAAGTTGCACAGAAACGGTTGGTCATGTGGCACATTAACATATTTAGTGAGCTAAAGCTTAGCTAACATTAACTTGACAGCTCAGTAATTTTTTGGCAGATTTGTTGAAACAAATACATACAAATTAAAAAGCAAAACACATTTATGTTTGTTTTATAAATCTACTATATATCATAAAACTAAATCTATAATGTTATTACTTGTTGTTAAATGGCAGACTTATTGGTGTCTTGCGATTGCTAAGTCCAACCTCTGTTAGTGACCCATAGCCTGATTGCATGTGTCTCTCTGTTAAAAGTGCACATCTGACTGAAATAAATTCCCTTGTTCTGTTTCCTGAGTACGGCAGTCTCGCTCCGTTTTACCTGGTAGTTGTCAGTAGCGTCTCCTAGTAGACCGCCGAAGGTAATAGCGTTGGTGATGCAGCCCAAGTAGATGAAGAGCACCGCAGAGATGGACTGAATGTGGAAACCCTCGTAGAAGTCACTGGGCAGCCAGGGCAGTTTCCGCTTTATGTCCAGGTAAAGACCACCACAGAAGCTTTTGTACACGGACACACACAGTGGTTAGGATGCTTTAAAAAACTAGAATAATTTTATCTACTTATAAATTATTTATTTATTGTCATAATTGGCATATGAATTCTAGAGTTACAGCCAAAAACATGCTTTCTGAGGTCACAGTGACCTTGACCTTCGACCACTAAATTCAAATCAGTTCATTGTTGTGTTCAAGTGGACGTTTGTGCCAAAACTGAAGAAATTGCCTCAAGGTGTTCTTGAGATATTGTGCTCACAAGAATGAGACACAAATTTACAGTGACCTTGATTTTTGACCTATGACCACAAAATTCTAATATTATTAGTTTAGTGTGGATTCCCAGTGGATGTTTGTACCTAATTTTAATAAATGACCTCAAAGCATTCTTGAGATATTGAATTTATGAGAATGGAATGGTTGAATGTGCAGACGTAGATCCACTATGTACATACGGGTGGATGTATGGACACGAGAAAAACGTAATGAAAAGATCACTGCATTAGATCAGAATAAAATCACATTTTCCACTATACACCCTGCTGTAAAAAAAAACACAAGGTGGAACATTTGGTTAATTGGTTCTGTTGTTTTAGGCACAGCTGAGTCTGGCAGTCAAAGGCTACCAATCTGACCGAAGATTAATCATGTGTATCCTCAGCTGAAGTGCTCATTAGGCAGCATCTGCATCTTTTTGGGGGAGTTGATTTTGTACCCAAATAGTTTTTCGGCTTTGCCAAATTTTGATGAATTGATGTTCAAATTGAATTTCCATATGCCAGAATCAGGTTAAATGTGAGCCAAACCTCCCCGCAGTTTGCCATGTGGCCTGGACTACCTACCGTCCAGTGAATGCCAGCTCCTCTCCGAGCTCGTGTTGCTCTGGCAGCTCCTCGTCCTCCGCTAGGCCTCCTCCTCCTCCAGCTGTGCCGTTCATCTGCCCCAGCTCGTTTAAGGAAAACACCGACTTCCTGCAGAATAGAGACATACGGCACAGATGGGAGGAAAAATGGGGGATATTGATTCATGTATGATTATTAAATAGTTACTCCATGATGTTATGAATGTTGTTTCAGCAGCTTTTCATCCAGCAAACTTTGGCTGGGGCTTGCTGACATGGAGGCATTATTACACCCTGCATAAAGCTCTAACCTCAGGGTTTCAGGAAACAATTTATTTAGCTGCTGTCTAAATCTCTGACAAAACAAGCAGATTTTTAATGAGGTTATAACTTCATTCATACTGCTTATTGTGACACAGACAAAGGAAGCTTTAATGTGAAATACTGAGGTGGATGGTAAAACTCAACCTTTTGTCAGCTGAGGGGACTTTCTTGGGTGGCTCAATGCGGATTTTGGGATCCCATTCTCCAGGTGGCAGCACAATGACCTCATCCAAAAACTCATCTATGCCTGCGATGAGGTCTTCACGATCTCTGGCCTTGTAGGCCACATCACTGAAGAGCTGGGGACGGAGAGAGAGATTTCATCATTTCAGCTGGATATATCATAGTGATAGTAATCAGTATGTACTGCTCTAATATCTGGGATTTGACTCTTTCCCATCCTCTCTGACGGCCTCTGGAGACTTGTTAAACATGAACTGTGGGAGCTATATCGACATTTTGACCTCAGTTGGATTACAGTCAAAAACAACTGTCAGTCAGTAGCTAATCATGCCCTAGAAACACTGAAGTCAAGTGCACGGGAGCATAATCAAAGGGTTGATTCTAATTGGCAATGATTTTGGCATTTGTCCAGTTCTAGTTTTCTAAATGGTCACTGCACGCTGCACACACTGCAGGTCATTAGGACTGTATACGGAAAAAAAGAGCATTAACTCAAATGAAAAGCAGCAATTTTTTGCAGCCAGCGAAAAAAGGCAGATTTTTTTTTCGCCCAAGAATGGTATGTGGTATTTTCATTGATTTTCTCACTCCCACACAGCTTAACTTGATTCTAGTCTGTACAACATTCACCGAATGTGTTGGTGTCTTGTGCTCTACGCTGCCAAGGTGCTAGATTTTAGGTACTTAAAGCCAGCTAATAACTGTATATTCAATTAAGGGGTAGCTGCATTTATTGTATGTTAAATCATAAAGTGAACTTTTAGTGAAACCATTTGAGAAAAGAAATTTTACAATAAAAGTGTTGCAGTCTTTGGTTTTCTGCTTCTTTATTAGCCAATTAGTTTGTGTTTGTGTTTGTTAATCTCTACAAACAGAAATCTGTCACATGTATGAAGAATCTGTAAGCAGCAAAACAGATGTTTGGTATCAGAAGCATTTTGTTTCAGTTTTTAGTCCATTTTTAGTCCTAGCAGCATTGACCAGTCATGTTTAAGAGGCAGATAAACAATCTGTGTGGAGAGCAAAAGAGGCAGCATACATTGGCTGAAGTTCAGTCTTGAAACCCAATTTCTATCATCTAATGACAGTCTACCTTATCTATTCATTAAACAACCAAAATTTCCATTGCACAGAAGAGGAACTCTTGGGGTGGACATTACAACTCCTAGGTCTGTAAAGTGATGCCATGGGGCCCTAAAAACTTTTCCCCTTAGATTATGTTATGGAAAAAAACTGTAAATCAATAGATAAATTATTTTGAGCATCACAAGCTCTTCAAAATGGTTTGCTTCACAATCAGGATTTGATGCATTTGGTCCAATAACAGTTTTAGAGTCTAGAGGAACTGCACAATTTAATCATTTTCATCCACGATGACGTTGGCGAAGGGCTAAACAGAGATAAGCCGCTCAGTCAGTATAAGTTAGCCAGCCTGGAAGCTCTCTAATGCGCTTGCTCTAGAGGCCAAATGATGTGGAAGATTGTGGGGTTTTATTTTAATTTATTTTCATTATTATCTTTTTTTTTTTTTTTTGCTTCATGCACCATTGAGGAAATTTCCATGGTGGGCACATGCAGATAAGCACAGAAATGAACCCAGTGAGAATTTTTTCATTGTGTAGGTGAGGTAACATTATTATACAGTCCTGTTGATACTTCTAAATGCAAATGTCAACATGCCAACATGGCCTTGCTAATACGCCCAGCAGATATAATGTTTATAATGCATTCAGCAGAGCGAATGAGATACAAGCAGGCCAAACCTCATACATTAGGCATGTTTTTGTTTACAAAACTGATAAGTGTGTCTTGTTGACAGTGTGGTTTTTACTAGTTAAAATACAGCTCAGGTTGATGGGAATGTCATCAGTTTTGCAGATATTATATGTTTTAATGTGACCTCCCTGAGGTCATGTGGTTCTGAGGGGCACAGGAAAGATTTAACTCCTATTACGATGCCAGATTATAATGGAGGTCAACCAAAGATTTCTAACCCTCAACCCTGTTAGTGTTTGATTGTGACCATTGAATATTCTGTGTATAACTGTGGCAATTTAAAATAATAGCCAATTATTTCTTTCCTATTTGCATCTGCTGTTTAAATGCGGCTTTGTGCTCAGTGATATAGGAAGCAATATCGGCTAAAGTTGCATTCAGGAGCGAGAATAACACACCATTAGGAAGCCATCTGTGACTCATTATCCCAGTAGAAACTGTGCTCCAGACTGCTGCTCAACAATCGGCGTCACTTCCGCATGTGCTTAAAACACAATCACACGGAACATACAGTACATTTTAGCTCCAACTCAAACCCTGTCTACAGTAAATGACACTGTCTGCTCCTACTTGGCACATTACATTTACTGAGGCCATGTCAGCATGTGGCAATATATAAGGCGTGACATGGAAAGATATTTTACAACACAATGACAGACACTTACATCATCCACCATTAGGGTTGCTATGGCTCGGCCAATCTCATTATAAGACTTGGCCTTTCCTTGGGGTCCCAGGAGAATAAACAGGAATCTGTATGGCGATAACACAAATGTGAGTTATGTGTTTGGGTGGCAGGTATGTATGCAAAGGGCTTTGTTGGAGTGAGGATGAAGAAGGCATTGCAGAGCATTTCACCTAGTGGGAACAGGAACCTCAGTGAGACCTCCCAGTGTTGTAGCCTGGGCCAAGCGGACAAAGGCTACGAAGGGTTTGTTAAGGAAATCCACTTCACCCACCAAGACGTTGGATGCCTCTGCATCTCTGGGGATTTTCTTCATGAATTTATTCTTTAGCCACAGGAAGAGGAGTGAGAAAGAGAGGACAGGGTAAGACAGTGTGCATTTACTTTCGGTACATTAATGTTTTTTTTTTTAAATTTTCCCTTTTTTATTTTTCTTTTATATTTATTATTTTTCCTGAAGCAATTAGATGTATAAATTTAAAAGCAAACTCCTTAGGTAATAAACTCAATCATACATATAATACATATTATCAATTACTTATATAAATTAGTTGAAAAAAAAGGAAAAGTGTAAAATATTATAATTATATTATTATTATTATTATTATTATTATTATTATTATTATTATTATTATTATTATTATTATTATATATATAAACAGAAATTAAGGGCTTAAAAATACAATAGTTCTGTAAAATTATTTAAAATATGCAATTATGATCATTATACATGTAGTATTCCCCTAGCTTTTTTCTTTATTCCATAGATATTTTTCCCTAGCTTTTATTTTTGTTGTTCTTTGCTTTATTCCCCCTTGTTTTTAAAAGAAACCACACCAATTTATTTAGGGTTCAAAGATTTAATACTTATGACATGCATCTGAAAGCAGCACAAGAAAAGCGATGTTGGTGCAGGTTTCGAAGGGTTAAATAGCTTACCTTAGGCTCTGGGAAGTTATAATGGAGATTTTTCTCTATTTTCTGATGTTTATTAGAAGAAAACAACAATGCTTAATTGAGAAAATAATTGGCCAGTAAACTGATCATGAAAATAGTTAGTTGCAGCTCTACTTTTGCTGCAGCAATGAGTGGATGTCTCCACAGGGATTGTTAAAGTTTCATCTTGTAATCATTTGTTTACAAACAGTCTCTCTGAACCTGGCAGATAAGGTGTGGCAGGGCGTCGTTAAATCAGCAGACATTTTCGAGATAACATTTCTGCCGACATTGCACCTCAAGAAACAGCAATCAGAGAGGCAAAAAACAAACGTAAGCTGCTACAGCTGTGACTGAGAGAGGGATGGCGAGCTAACCTGACCTCTCTGATTGCATGTAAAGGTGCAGCAGGAAATTGGATGGCGGCACAATAACACTCAGTGATGGAGAGCCTCGCCAATAACTCGCAGCCCTGAATCTGCGGCTACATGTGAGGGCCGAGCACGCGGTCAGGACAACGAGATCTATGTTTTTTCTGATGCGAGTTCAATATTGACACAAACAATGTGGCACACACACACACACACACAAACACACACACACAGAGAAACTATCACTTGTCCACTGTCACATGTGACCTACTGTGAGCCTGTAAAGAGAATGTGAACATCCAGCCAGCCAACTCATAACTGGGGTACTTGGAACTGGACGCCCAGTGCTCGTCCTCATAGTCACACTAACAAATAAAGTTCACAGCCCACATCACACACATTCTCGTTCTTTCATTTTTGTACATTAGTCATCACTGTGAATGACACTTAATCCTGACCTGTCTGTTTCAAAGGCCGATAGCCTAATCCAAGCAACAACAGCACGACCTTCCATCAGCCCAAACCTGTGTTAAGCATTTATTGCATCCCCACACAAATGAGTGAGTTATGTGTTTGCACGCTTCCTCTATCACTAGCTGTCACCTTCACTGGAAACCGCTATGAAAGATTGATGACACTTAGGACAGAGCTGCCTCCCGCCACTCCAGTGAAACATCAATTCAACACAACACAACGCAACGCAACACAACGCAACGCAACGCCTCGCTGAGATATGAGATAGGTAATCTCTGCATAATGGAAAGCAACAAAGTGGAAAATGAGTATAGGCCCTGGAGACAGCTTTCATGCAGATAAAGAGACAGTTTGCTTTTTACAAAAGATAGGGACATGCATTTGATGATGAAGCCAAACCCTGCTTTGTTTGAGGAAATGTTGTTTTTAAGGCTGTGAAGCCAAGTGATCATTTATTACCTCAGTCAATTTATATCTCTAATATTTCAGTATGCAAAGCTTAAGTACGTGCAGAAGATTGAAATCATCACCTGGTCTGTGCTGGGGGTATCTGCGATATCATTCATACTCCGACTCTGGGCGTGACCTGGAGTGTAAAACAACAACAACAAAAGTTATAACATCTGAATTACATGCTGTTTTAGATCATTAATGACGCAGCATTGCTCAGCAAACATTGGTCAGATGTCATCACATCACTGGCCAAAACTAGTAATGGACAGACGCCAAAAACTGGCCCTGTCTTACAAAACAGGAAATATTGGTCAAATTATTGCTATGAAAAAAAAGCAAATGTGTCATATTTTGATGTTGCCAAGACACTCAGGGAGGACGTCCAGCTGACAGCCAGATGTTGTTTATATCGGCACATTTTTTTTTATCTTGGAACATCTTTAGATGTTCAAACAACGGTCATTCAACATCTCAAAGTTTGCTGGGTGTCACACACTACAGCCAGAAAATAACAATAAATAAATAAATACACTCACACCTTTTATGAAAAAGAGAGAACAAGGTAAGAAATAAGACCAAAGGAAGAAAGTCCTTTAATCTCTCTCTTCTTTTTTTCATCTTAACTTCTTTGGCGTAATATGTAAGACTTATAAACTTAAAAAAAAAATCCAAACAGTAACAAGAGTAAAATTGGTCCCTTTAATGCTGAACGCAGGTTGATGCACAAATTAGTTTTAAGATGCAAGTGGAAGATGAGAAAGCTGCGGGAAAACAGTTTCATAACTCTAATTTGTTGAGATGGAGATCTTGACATGCTGAATGCCAATCTGTGAGCTGTTTATTCAAGTAGTTTATTTTACCTCAAGACAGAGAGAATGTTGAGGAATGTAATTACTCTTTGAAATTGGGGTCAGTAAACAAATGTTTGTTTGCTTGTTTATGTGTGTTGGAATGACTGAGTTGAGTCCAGCTTTCTTCGTATGAAAGGTTGACTTTAACAGATCAATCTGGACTT
This sequence comes from Plectropomus leopardus, assembly GCF_008729295.1. Classification (NCBI taxonomy): domain Eukaryota; kingdom Metazoa; phylum Chordata; class Actinopteri; order Perciformes; family Serranidae; genus Plectropomus; species Plectropomus leopardus. Next base: position 5,790,597 of record NC_056468.1, read on the forward strand.
TGAGTGAACAAGTACATAGAATTAATTTTGGGCAGTAAATGCCATCTGTCTGTGACGAGATGGAAACTTGTTCTTGGCTACAGTTAGTCAGTATAGCTGTATGATTTTTATATTAAATGTCGAACCAAAAAGTCATTTCATAGATGATGGAGATGTCTTCGTGTGGTAGTCCAAACTCTGTGTGTCAAAACTGCTGGATTATCAGTTTGTTTTCAAAATCTAATGTTTTTTTAGAGGATTTTCTGCTAACAATGTTTGTTAATGAAATCAATATCTGTCTTATTAAAAAATAACAGTGTCTTCTCCTTAATAAAAATGTATTTAGCCTTAAAAAACAGAGATGTGTCTGTCCATAATGCACAATGTATGCATGTAAAACCACAAACTGTAACAGATACTCACGCAGGCGACCATAGTTGGCAGACTGCTGTTTTACTCGCAGGTCCTCTGTGGATCGGTTAAAGTTGGTCACCGGCCCCAGACCTGGCCCTGGACCCGCTCCACCTCGGGACCCTGCATTACGACCTGGTAGGGGAAAGGGAAATAAAAACAGGCACAAACAGTAACAGAGCGGTAGGAGGTGACGCTTTATGATTTGTCTAGCAGTATGTGTCCTGCCCGGATGAGATGAGGAAATGCTACAGCGGTAATTAACTCATCAAACATTAATACGTCCCTTGTGGAGGATATGAACCTCGTTGACTGCGGGACTGCAGTCATTCATTTACCAAGTGAGTCAAATATGTGCTTGATAGATTTCTCAGAGGCTGCAGAATTATAGGTGGGACCACAACAGACTAATTCTTGATAACAAAAACTAAATACTATATCTCAGGGGTACAGGGTGTTAATTCATCTGATGGTATGTCATAGAGCATGCTGTCCGTAATTGTATGCAGTATAATTAATCATGGAAATAGTGGTCTCTTTATGTGTTTTTTCTTCTTTATGTGATAATAATTTCCAATAAGTGAACACTCACTGGTAGAAGAGCTGGACTTGCCGATATCGGCTAGGGAGCGGTGGATCGGCTTCTTGGTCTGGTGTCGATGTTTCCTCAGAAGGACAAAACTGATCTTCTCTCTTAGCTCCGGAGATATCATGCCTTCCTCTATCTGTCTCTCAACGATGTCATCTAGAAAAAGGAAACATTCACATGAGGACATTTAGGATAGGGATACCAATTTGAAGGATTTACACATTGTATTCCTTTAGCTTGTTACCAAATTATATGCAACAGTAGGGTGGGTTTCCATTACAGATTTGCACAAACTTGAGCGATATTTAACACAATTGCAAGATGACTGCGTTTCCTTTGAGTGATGTTGCGCGACTTTTCTGGCGATGTTACACGACCTTCCTCTCGTGATAACACTTCATGAAACACGGCGGTGGATGATAAAATTTTGGTAGGTTTATTTCTATTGCAGCCACTCAATGAAGCCAATCTAATAACGGCATCATTTCTTTGTCTTGTCTAAGAGTTAAGTAGATCTCTTCCTCCATGTTTTGTTTTTTATGTGACTACGTTCTTATTATCATTGGGGCTTAATGTCGTTTGGCATCCCTAAAGTTGCATTACCGCCACCTGGTGCGGCACATCATATGATCTATAAAAGTGAAAAAAAAGTGTTTCCATTGCAGTTTTGTGAAATTTTACTTTTTCGGATCGCCTGAAATACCACCTCATGCAAGCATAAAAACTTTTTTGCGATAAACGGGAGTTTTTTCAAAACTGACGTGTTTCCATTAGGTGTATTTTGTATTCACAATTTCAGTTTGCTTAAAATGAGGGTTAATGGAAACCTGCTTATTGACTGAATAAACACATACAGTCCTTTGTGAAGTACATGCTGAGAGTTAGTGCTGCTTCCCAGGTTTTTGACTTCGGCTAAATATAGTATAAAGAAGTTCAAAGTGTCAGACTACAAGTTAAGACTTGTGAGTTTAAGTGGCATTAAAGAACTGTTTTGTATTCAATGTAAAGAATGACTGAGCTGGTTGATTTCCATCCTTTGACTGAGTGATGCACATCCTCCACACTCCCTTATGAGCAACAGTCAGTGTTTGTGCATCTCATATGAATGAATGTAGATTGTCTTGTGTATTATCGTCATCATGATATGCTGGAGAACTCCCCACGACAAATGGGTATTTTCTAAGACAATTATCAAGAAAAGAGGAAGAATCATTGACAGCTCAATTACAGACAGATTTTACAAAACGAAGATAATGGGCAATGCACAATGGAGAAATATTGTATTAAACAAGGTCCCATTCTATTCAGATCAGTTTAGAGACAGCCAAATGTAATCTATTTTCAAGCAGAATTGGTCTATTGTTCTTATAGTATTCTACCAAGTACTTGACCAAGCAGAGGGAAATTGAGGTATAATATATTCATGCAAATAAAAACTGTAATGTGCCATATGGGGCAATTTACACTACCAGCAGTTCTTTCATTTTGCTACAAACTGGGAAACACTGTAACTGCTATCATTGATTCTTTTCTATTGATTATCTAATTGATTTACTGACCACTCTATACTAATGCATCTGCGGCTTCCGCTATGGCATGTAGTGAGTAGTATTGGGAGGGACAGTCGGAAAGCATGAGTTGGCAGCTGTATATTTAACAACAGGGGAAGTTCAAAGATGTTGTTATGGTATAGAGATATCCATACAGTAGTTAACCTTAATCTGAGAGAGGTAGTTTAGTTTACAACGTAGCCTGCTGTGGTCAAGTAGTATACACTGCCTTACTGAAAGTAGATCAGACCAATATCACATCCCTGTAAGTTAAAAAACTTTACATTTTTGGAGGCCCATGTCTAGTTTACACACCGGTGGCTGCCATGATATTAAGATCTAACGTAGACTAGATCTTAATGAGACATGTCTCTTGGTAGTTTTTTCATGATTTCTATCAAATTATTGGTCCAAAAAGGCATCTATCAAACTTGTTTTGAGTCATAAGACCCTTCCCCAGAGATAAGACGTGCAATTAAGCTTGTGTGAGTCTGTATTAAGTCAGCAAAGGCAGTAAAATGTCTATGTCTATGTCTGAAATACAGTGAACGCTCAAAGTATTCCGAACATGTGCTGTTTTCAACTCTCGGTATTAAACACAGCAGACATTTATGCTCTAAGCATTAGATTTTTATCAAATGTCATTGTATACAGTATAATTGTTACTTTTAAACACTCACAGGTAGGTATTCTCTATTTTGATGGCAATCTGTCATGTCTGGCAAAGTAAAGTTACTTCTAAACTGTAAAGTTTTTAATATAAGATGAAAAACTTTTTAAAGGTGAGGCCTTTTGTATGACCATTTAGTTTTTTTGTATTTATTGAGCTTTACTGTGATTAAAATCACCTTAAAAATGGTATTTTGGCAAAAAAAAAAAAGAAAGGCTCTCCCTGCCTCATAGCCTCCAGTCACAAAATCCTACCCACCCATCATGCTCTTAAAGCAGCAGACATAGCCTACATTGGAAACTTTTCCTGATTTCTCTCAAATGACTAAAGAAGTTGCTTCTTGGATAGTCAATAGTTAAAACATATATACAAACATACACATATGTAGGTAATATATATATATATATATATATATATATATATATATATATATATATATATATATATATATATATATATATATATATATACACACACACACACCTTTTTAAAAATATATTTTATTTAATCCTTTTTTGTTTTTGGCTTCTTTTTTTTTGCTCATAATTTTTTTTTTAGGTAATTAAACTTTTAAAGTTTTTGGGCCATGTCTTGTTATGTTTTTCAAAGAAATCAGAAATCATAATTCAAAGCGTTACCAGCGACACACAATGAGAAATGCAGTTATCAGAAAGAGAGCTAGATCTTGAACGTCTCACCAATTATCTGCGGCAGTGAGTAGCCTTCCAGGTCCAGCAACACCGTCCCCGTCTGGAGACACGTCCTGAGCTCAAAGAGACTATGCAGTGACAGCGTGGACACGTGTGGTTTACTCCACCTTTCTCCTCCCTCCTCCACCTTCTCTTCGAATTTCACCCACCTGAAGGAAGCAAAAACGCACAGAGCAAAGGAATGGGTGAGGAATACACAATTGTCTAGATGTCTTTGAGCTTTGCGCCTCTGCTCTGTTGGTGGTGCTCACTGCCTAGATGATGTGTGTAGTTTGACTTTGCCGCTTCCAGGCATGACACTGTATGAATGTGAAGTTTGTGAAAATAAGCAGAGACCTCAGTTCACTCACAGAGGAACAGCGTCAAGCTCAGAGGTGAGGCTTGAATGATGTATGTCAAAGAATCACTTTAATGACTTGTCTGTAAGTCAAGAGTTTTTTTGAACTCAGTTTGATTTTCTCACTCCACAGTCTAACAATGTTATCAGTCAGTGTCAGTGCTGACAATCATATGAACATTAATTCTACCCAGACCTCATGTTTAATAGTCTGTTTCTAGCTTTGACAGTGCTTCCAACAATGTTGATTGACGGCACAAATGCACCATTTGTTAAGTTAATCATGGCTTTTATTTCTAGTTTTCAAACTGATAGAAACATCAAACTGTATTTCTCTGGAAACACCAAACTTAATTTTTCTTAAAACATCAAATTTATTTCTAAACTGTCTAAAAAGGTAGTTTCTGAATAGATTTAGGGTGAGATATGAGCCATGCAGATGCAAATGTATGCTATATCTGCAATCAACCTTTTTTTTTTTTTTGCAGCTAAAATTTTGACCTTTCAACACAGAAAAAAAACAACCAGCAACCGCTGGGACTGAAAATTTAAGCCATCGCAACAGTAATAATAATGGCTCCCTTGCGTTGAATCTTCTCAGTAATCCATGTCACTGAGTCAACACAATACCAGGAGTCTGAGAACTGAGTACCTAAAGCTTTTATACCTAATTTTAATATCTGTTTACCAGTTTCAAGAGAGAGTTGAATCACGATATAGTGTGAACATAGTTTGCAGTCACTTTGATATGAATTTTGAACAGGTTGAATCATTTGTCAAGTGGACATACTCCAGATTTAAATCTTGTGTCAAAATCAAAGCAACATCATACAGGAGCAGTTGTAGTGTTTGAGTGGTCAACATGTGACTGTGCCTGAATTTGTGTGTGTCTGTGTGGTTGTGAGTGTGGTCATCCACCTTGCAGACTCCTTCCACTCCAGCTCGTCTCCTTCTCGCTGCAGAGTGTCCATCTCTGTGAAGAGCGTCGGGGTGGGCATGTCATCATCTTCACTCAGGATGTAACGTAGCCTCTCTGCCGCTGGAGACACTTGATGGATAAAAAAAAGAATGTTTTTCATTATTTGTAATTTCACTTAATCGAGTTCATATATATATATATATATATATATATATATATATATATATATATATATATATATATATATATATATATATGAGCTCCTTGGCCCTTGGACTAAACAAAAATACACAGTCTTGGCAAAACTTATGCCACATGTATGAAGAATGCCAAAATTTTTTTTTTTTGTAAAAGCATGCAAAAAAAAAAAAGCAGAATGAAAAGCATGTTAAATGTACCAAACAGTCCCTAAGGGTTAATCATAACCCTTAGGGACTAACTATAAATATCTTCATTTACACCCTTTTTTACAACCAGCTGCAGGCTGTTGCATAGCATTCAATGCATTTCCTCTGCAGCAGCAGTAATGATTGCATTGTATTGAAGCCTGCATCACACATTTCTACCTGATTATAGGTATTCAATCATAAGCCTACTGTACTTACAATCTATTTTATTGTACAGAGGTTGAATTGGACCCTATGTTCATGAGTGGTGCTGTGGGGTAATAAGCTGTGAGCAAATCAGCTGATGCTAAGCTATGGATTGAGCTGTATAGTAATTACTGTACTCGAGGGTAAGTCAATTATATTGAAGTGCTTCAATGACAGCAACTAACAGTGCATTCTACTTATATGTTGTTTTATTTGAATGGCAAGCAGAAAAAAAATATCAGTGGAATATAAAGTTCAAGATCACTTACACTTTTTAAGCAGAATGTTTGATGTAGAGCTCCACAATTTAAACAATCCTAATTTAACAATGAGCAACTTAACAAGAAATGGCCCCATGCTGAGCAAGAAATTAGAAAAAAAGTTGCACAGAATTACCTGAAAAATATACTTAAAGAAAGAAAGAAAGAAAGAAAGAAAGAAAAAGACCAAAAGAAAGAAAGAAAGAAAGAAAAAAAAAGACAGAAAGAAAATACAAAAAAAAATAATAATAATAATAATAATAATAATAATAATAATAAAAATAGCTTTTTATATGTTTTTTCTGTAACATAATACTAAATGTATATAAGTGACAATTATGACTTTAGATGTTTTATTCTAATCACTCTCTCTCCCTCTTTATCATTTTTCACTATTTACAAATTTCTTGCATTTTTAGGTACATTTCTCCCCCAGTTACTGACTTCCTTTTCCCCATGTTTTTGAAAGAAATCAAACAATGGTCTCAAGTTTCAGAGATTTAGATACTTGCGAAAGTCATCAGAATTCATAACAAGAAATCTGTTGAACCAGGTTTCAAAGGGCTAACATCTCCTCAATGAAGACTGATTTGCTACTCTGGTTGCTAGATAGACTAGAGACCAACTTAATACACTCTTACTTTCTGAGACCTTCTTTCCCACACTGGGCCCTATTTTCTCCTATCGTTGTCTTGTGCATCTTCATTGTCCCTGCGATAGTCCTTCCACTGGTAATGGCAACATATGCATTATTGATATCCATGGACCGAGGCCCACGCTGCACAAAAGACTATAGTTGTGTGTGGATCCAGTCTAGACAAAAAGTAAACACCTCTGCAGCACTTGCCACTGATTGCACCACATCGATTTTGCAAGGTTGACAACCTTCGCAGCAAACATCTTTGAAAGCCCAAGCAACAATTTTGCGCCAGGCTTACTCATTACTCTAACCTGAAACAGAAGCTGCTCACTCTCGGGCTGTGTCTCAGACTCCTGCTGTTCACTGTTAAAACTGCTGGAAGGAAGCGAAATCTAATCAAAAGCACGACGTAGAAGAGTGCAACAAAACTGTAATACACGACACAGTCTGTTTCACGTCTGTGCCAATGCTTTGGAACGCTCTTAAATTTTGAAGTAAAAGCCGCCCTGGCAGCTGCGTGCAGAAAACTTGTTGAACCAGACTTGACTGCAGATATTTCTACAAAAGTTCAGCTTTACTTTCCTGTATTCGCAGAAGTTTTGTGAGAGAGACCAATTATTTTCCTTTATTCTAAAGTCTTAAATGTGTGTTTTATAAAATGCATAAGTGCAAGACAGGTGTATAGCAACACACTTGTCTGCACAAATAGACTTGAGAGCAAATCAGTCACCTACGTTCCTGAAGGGGAACTTCAGTGCAGCCAAAAATGGCATTGTGCAACTGTTTTCATATGCTGAGGAGCACAGACTAGTTTGATTAAACCATCTTTGACATGTAAAATTGGTGGAATGTCCCTTTAACATAAGTATAGAACCCTGTCTAACTTATGGGTAAGAAAAAAGTTTGGCATTAATGTCATGATTTGAGATTCAAACACTACACTAATGTTTAGTCACACAAGATTGGTGGCTGATAGCAACTCAGTTACCAGAAAAAAGTTCTGACTGTATGCTTTTGCAAATCAGGGACACATCACATTTGCTCTTTTTTATTTAGTGGATACATTGTTGTTTCCACAACACTCTGGTTAACATGTGGTCAGGTTAAGCACAAAACTGTTTGGTAACTGTTAAAAAGAGATTATGTCTTGGTAATAAAATATCTGGTTTTGGGGGCACAATTTCTGAAAAAGCAAGGCTTGCCATTTTTTGGCGCATTAGGAAACGCAGCAATGTCTTGCTAAAACCTAACCACTGTTGTTGTTAATTGGTCTCAAACATTGATCTACAGCTTAACAGGCATCATCTCCTCCACCTCCCAATTACAAAATCACCTCATATACTATGTTACTTTAGAAATGTTGACATGCTGCATATGAAAACAGCAAATATAATGTAATAAAGACAAAATTTCTTCAGGTGACTGAGCTGCTGATAGATATTGGTGATTATAAGAGATCAGCCAGTCAAAATGTTCAAGCACAACAGAAACAGGAAGAGAGGTCAGATCTAGAATAACTTGAGCTCCGACCATGTGAGGTTATCATTTTATGTCGTTTCACGGCTCTCTGGTGACTGACTTACTTGTGCGGTTGATGTCTTGGAGACTCTGCTCGTTCGAATCCATGAGTCCTTCCTCAATGTCTATGTCTCTGTAGCGGTCGTGCTCTTGGTGTCTGTGGTGGTTATAATGTCTGTCCCTGTCTATGTCAGCAGCCTCACGACTGGAGCGCCTCCGCCTGCGTTTGCGTCGGTATCCTCGAGGCACTGGGACACCGATGTAGATGGACTGGTGGTCTGGAGACAAATATGGACAATTTTTGTATGGTTACATGAATATGCAGCATACTGTACAAATGGCAGGAGTCATTTAAATGCAAAACTAAAGTGGAAATATGAGTTCCTGCAGAAGACCAACTTACTTTAAGAACAAGCTTTAATGAGGCCACCCTTCTTCCAAAACAAGGGGCTTGAATGAATGTTTCATGAAAGGCCCCAAAATAGTTGACTGACAGCCAGTAACACTGGCAGATTGTCTAATGAGATCTTTCATTAATCTCTCATACTCAGAGGAGTGTTTTCATGAATGTTCAGCCACTTTAACAAACTCTGAATAAATTATGTTTCACACCATGTCTGCTTATTAAACGCAGCATTCTCTGTTGGCACAGTCACGAATAAAAGTAAATCAAGTCTATTCACAGTTAGTCCTGTAGCTTTCCTGCGACTTAGCGTCTGGCTGGTAAAATCCCTGTTTTGTAACAAAAACTTGGATGATGTGAGTTTGATCATCTGCTGGCAATTAAGACATAGCTTTAAAACTAATTATACACTGAACTCCATGTGGAATAACTAAACAACAGGGAGACGCAAACCAATACTGGATCTTTGAAAACCTGCTAACCTGCTGCTCTGTGCGAATACAAAACACATACACACACACACACACACACACACACACACACACACACACACACACACACACACACACAGTCACTCAAAAAAGCATAATGCAACTTCTTATCCCCTAAAATACAGATTCATATGAATCAATCTCATGTCAATCTTCCCTCCTTGTTTGCAGTCCATGAACAGCATTCACAAAAGTCTCGGAACAAATTAGTAATTTTATGATAGTGTGATAAATAAACTGTCTCCTAAAAATATTAGGAGACAAGTAGTTGTAACAACTTAATTTCCTGCCTCTATTAACAGAAGGCCACTCCACGATGGCTCTCAAATAGATATGAATCATACACATACAGTTTGTGCACTCACCCTCCTCCTCCTCATAGCGGAGGTGAGAGACGCCCATCCCTCGGTCTCCATGGTCCATCCTGGAATAGAGGAAGAAAGGACAATTATCACTAACTGTGTGGGTTGTGGTATATTTTGTAGTGGTAATATGTATGTATTAATCTCTATATACGGTGGTGCACCGGGGGAGGTCAGGAGGACACCATACATGTACATTAGTTTTGTCATGTCTGTACACACATGTGAATTGTGTGTTTCAGTGATTTATATATGTGTGTTCATCATTGCCTTATTTCAGCCATATGAGCCTCCAGCAGCAGCAGCAGCTCTTGTTCTCTGACCTGCATGTTGGGTTACAGTGCAGATCAATGAGGAAATAATTAAAAGGGAGGCTAAGTCAATAGAAATGTACATAATTAAAATAACTGTGAGGATAACTTCTCGCACGTGGCACTATTCATACATTGAACGCCACCAGCAAAGTGCCATCCCGTTCCAGCTGGTAGGTTAGAGAGAACACATACATACACTCACAGCACTGTATACAGTACTGTTACTGCAGGCTATGTGCAATTATAGTGTTATTTCCACACTTTAGAGGTACAAGTGTGATCACAAAAGTGTCCCGCAGGCTGGCCTTATGTTAGCAGCAGTAGCCTAAAATCTTTAACCCTCTGAGACCTCAGCAATTTGGCTTGTTTTCTTCCAAAAACATCCACAAGCAATGAGCAATGAAAAAAAGTGAGGAATAAGTAAAAAGTACAAGAAAATTACCTGGACATTAGCTTTTTCCAATTATTTTTGAGAGAAATCACACAAATTTGCTCAGGGTTCAAGGTTTAAATAATTGTGAGTCCTCTTAAAGTAGCACAAGAAAAGCAATGTTTCAAGTTTCAAAGGGTTAAAGATGATATAATCAGTTTTTGCCCATTAGTGCTAAGAACTTCAAAACTAGCTATTATGGCTAGTGTGCTACAATTCAGGCCCATGCAAATACTGTTTTTGCACCCTAAAATCTATTGTTTTCAATTAAGCCAGAGCGACACCTTCGTGATGCACAAGGGTACCCAAGTGCTTATTTTTCAGAGCGCGAGAGCTGCCTCCTGAGATTAACAGAGTTCAACTTTTGGAACACAGCAGCATGCATTGCATCTTGTGTAAACGGACCGGCCAATCACAGCTAGCAGATATCTTTTCCACCTTCTGTAAATATCAGTGTGTGATAACTATGGAGAGGAAGTTGATTAGTTTAGTGCAGAGCTACTGAGAGCTTTACATCTGTCCCACTGACAATAATTTAGGCCTAATGCACACTTAAAAAACAACAGCTGGAAGAAGATCAGCTCTGCACTCAGGTTTTCTGGTAAGCAGGCTATGATACAGTGCTGGTTATGGTCGCTTAGCAACCATAGATGCAACCTGCCTCTTGAAAATAGGCACAGTGTAGGCACAAGATTAGCACCCAGCATCCAGCATTGTGTGTTCCACACAGATCATGGCTGTGTTTGAAATCATCCACTCATTCACTCACTCCCTATCCACTACATCCGTGATAGGGGGTGATTTCGAACACAGCCCATGACGCAGAATGTGTCCCGGCCCCTTAGCACACACACACACACACACACACACACACACACACTCGGAGAATATTTTGTTTAATTTAGTTTATCTTGCCAACTCTCTTCTCCAACTAATCACTAACTTTAGTCTGCCAGTGCACAGCAGGCTTTATCAGAGATGTTTTACTGAAAATATCTACCCAGAGGACATGGGACTGTATCTGTAAAATAGTGTGAGGACGATGATACTAAACCAAATGTGCAGCCTCAAAACTGACCCCCTTTCACATTACATTTCAATAAGTTACTTCCATAAACAAATGAGTAATACAGTTTTAAACCACAGACTTATTTTATCAACCAAACTACAAACATTTTTCACAGCCGAGTGTTATTTCTTGTCACAGCAGGAACAGTGTAAGTAATTTAGTCATACCTCTGTTCCATTAAGTGTCCCAGTTAGCCATGCCAGTGCACAATAGCAGGGCCCTGATACTGACCCACATAAATGGAATAGGGTGCACTGCATGCCAATCATTGTTAAGTGTTCCTGCTTTCTTTTTAAGTTATGAACTTGCAGATTGCAGTCATTATTACTCCTGTTCTTTTCTTGCTATGGCATGACTAGGTCTATTACATTACATCCGTGTAGCTAAGCCACGAGCTGGAAAACCGCCTGACTAAAGAACACCATTACCCCTTTTCCATCAAATTAGCTCCGTTTCTTGAACCGATTCATTCAGGATACTTGGAAGTTTGGGTGATATCTTGCAAACCAGTCTGCATTTGCACCAGTTTTGAGTGGAACCACTGTAAACCAAAATGTGTAATCAATAGAAGGCGTTGCACAATGCACAACTGATATAAGCAGAAGAGGCAAAATTGCGAATTACAATGATTACCTGCAATCTTTTTTGCAGTTTGTTTTTACCAAAAAAGAAAAATGGACCAACTATTAGTTTAACCACTGCAAGCTTTTTTTTTTTCGACGACATCTGACTTCACTTCTTTATTGCGGCCTTTTCCATCCTCTCTTTCCAAATGGTAGAATATGAAACACCTACCGATGTCAGCGCAGTTTGCACTTCATGTCAAGGAAAACTTGCTATTTCTTTGGTTCTAGCCGAGAGCCAGCTTCTCTGGTTCTGAACCAATTTATTCTTGATTGAAATGTTACCAATGTTTGAATTCAGTGCGGTAACCAGATCAGAACCGGTTCCATGTTGGTGGAAAAAGGGGTATCTGAGATTATCATTTCCATGGGGAGGGATTATATATGGGCACATTTAAAGCTGCACTAATAGCTAACTATTTTTTAAATCTCAACAATGGATCAAATGCCTACAAGCAATTGCAATGGTGTCATTGTACTGATGAATTTGGACATAAAAATCAGCCAACTATGCAGTTCTCCTCAGCTCCATGGAACCATTAAGCCTGTTTTAAGCATAATTTTACAGCCAGCAACTTTACTGATTTGGTTCAGTCTCACTGCGTCAACCCTTTTCCAGGTGCAGCAGGCAGTTAAAAGATCTAATAAAAACAGAATGAATGTTAACTGTTCAATGCCAAACAGCACACAGACAAATCTGGCAGCTAGATAGCATATATTGCCTATTGCAGATCATTCAGCAGCTAAGACAAGACGTTTCAGCAAGTGTTGGTGGAGACCCAAACACAGCAAAAACACAAATGAATTCTGAAATTTACATTTGCCAAGTGGCCAGAAAAGCAACATGTTGCACTGCTCCAAAGTGGACAAAAAACCTATAAATGCAGGTTTCAGTGAAAGAAACAGTAATAAACAACTGTCAAGAACAAAAACAACAAAGTTGTAAAGCAAGATATGAAGATACTTGATTGCTTTTACATAATCTATATCAAGCTATATTTGAGAAATGTCAAACAGTTATGTGTTCTTGGTCTGTTACTAAAGTAGAAGGTACCAGTATGAAACAAATGGACATTTTACTTTTATGCTTTTATGAGTTTCACTTATCACTTACAATTAAGTCAAACTGAACCCCAAGTCTTGCAAAACAAATGGATTTTGAATTCAAGGCTAAATTTTTCATTAGTTTTTGGTTTAAAAATACAAGATAACTGTCCAGCTTTAGAGGAAATACTGCAAAATAAAAAGTAAAACTGATTATGTATTTGTTTCTACTGCTGTCTTCTTCTGTTTTCAAATTGCAAGGCAGTTGATTTGTACTAAATTATTAAAAGGGACACTTCACCCCAATATCAAAAATATGTATATTTCCTCTTACCTATCGTGTTATTTATCAGTCTAGATTGTTTTGGTAAGAGTTGTCAAGTGTTAGAGATATCTGCCATAGAGATGTCTGCCTTCTCTCCAAATAGGAAAGAAAGCATAGAACTTTGCATCATTTATTCATTGTCCATAACCGCTTGTCCTCGCAAGGGTTGGCGGCTGGAGCCAATCCCAGCTGTCATTGGCTGCGAGGTGGGGTACACCCTAAACAGTTGGCCAGACTTTCGCAGGGCCGACACATATAGACAGACAACCTTTCATGCTCACAGTCACACCTAAGGGCAACTTAGAGTCACCAATCAACCTGAGCTGCATGTCTTTGGACTGTGGGAGGAAGCCGGAGACCCCGGAGAGAACCCACGCAGACACGGGGAGAACATGCAAACTCCTGTAGAGTTCCATTTTATTGGAGAGAAGACAGACATCTCTACAGTTTATGTTTCCAACACCCGGCAACTCACACCAAACCAATTAAGATTGACAAACAGCACCACATTATGGGAAAATATGCGTTTTTAATTTGGGGGTGAACTGGTCCTTTAAAATGCTGTTTCGGTATTCAGAGTTGCTCTGACTTTTTAAAAAAAATTCTGCTTCTCTACAGAGTTTGGCCTGTTATTTCAAAGCATTTCTTGTCTCTACAGTGTTTCACAGTGCAGTGCTTCACTTCACTCTCCGTGGATAATATGTCATTTTGGACTGACATTCTTGAAATACAATCCACCCCACAGGGATGAGAGGTGTAAAGTGGTTGGTGGAGGATGGGTTTAGCTGAGCAGAGCCCAGCTGAGCTGCTACTGTGAATGTTTGTAGCGCTGGCTTCCTGCCTCTGTAATTAGTGCTGTCACATCAGTGTCCTTCACACCCAGTGGGCAGCTGGAGCGAGAGCTGCAGGCGTCCCCCCTCACGGCCCGATCGATGGGCTCGCCCTGCCTCCAAATGCCCACACACCACTTGATAGAGATATGTGCACACTGTAGCACACGCTCGCACATAAACATGCACATGTGTGCACGGCATAATGTGTTCATCCGCTCTTCCAGCGTGCATGCAGATGCACAAAAGTCTTTGGCAAACACCAACACAGAGAAATGTGCATATCAGACACTGAATATAAAACAGGTCAGTCTGTCTACTGAGCTAGTCTGTAACTTTGAAAACATCTGCCAATGTGGTGACATAATTTACCTCACTTGACATATAAATTTACCTAGTAACTTTTAATGAAGAGATTATTTTCTCAATAGTAAATACTTTAACCTCATGTAAAGCCATGAAGAAAAAGTGAAACAAAAAAGGATATTTATATTTTTTCACAACAAAGACAGCCCAGTGCTCAAGGGGGATTCCCTGTCCTTCACCTACAAAATCTTACTCAAAAACATAACAACCACAAATTGATCCAAAGGAACTGCAAAGTCACAAATTAACTTTAAAATATGACAAACAATCACAAAGAGACACAAAACTGTCAAAATTAAGGCATAAGAGTCCTTAAACGGACATAAAAAACACATAACAACCAGGAAGAGACACAAAATAATGCAAAGGAACTGCAGAAAGAGAGTAAATAAATTCAAAACATGGCAAACAACTACAAAGAGACACAAAACTATCAAAAAGAAAATAAAATTACTACAAAGAGACACAAAATGACTAAAGAGAAAATAACTACAAAAGCAGCAACATCCACAAAAAGACAAAAAACAAATAAACTGTAAACAGAAACTTTTAAACTTAAAAAAGTTAGTGTCTGGGCCTTAAATTTTAAGTTGACTGAAGTCTAGTTAAATCATTTCAAAATTATCTCAAGTCCAGTTAACTTTAAATTTTAAGGCAGCCTTTTTTTTAGAGTTGAAATATTTTTTTTACATACAGTGTACAAAGAGACATAAAACAACCAAAAAAAGACACAGAATTACCTTAAAAAGACAAAATGAACCATTAAAGACACAAAACTATAGACACACACACACACACACACACACACACACACACTTCCTTAAAAACATGGCCAGATTATGACAATGGGCCCCTGGGCACTAATATGCAAACACGCCCCCCAACACACACACACACACACACACACACACACACAAATTGTAAGATGCATAATGTCTACAAGAAATGCAAAGCAACAACAAAAAGAGGTAAACCCAACACAAAGTCTGTGTGACTTGCTCCCATGTAAGAGAGGTTGTGTGGCCTTTTTGCATATTAGTGCCCAGGGGCCCATTGTCATAATCTGGCCATGTTTTTAAGGAAATAAAGGTAATGAGATTCACTTCTAAACATCAATAATCTCCAGATTATTATCATTATTATTATTTGCAGCATTCAAATCATAGCATTTATGCACATTAACCAAGCATTAACATAAACAAACTTCCCAAACAAGATGACATATAGCTACATACCATACTACACACACACACACACACACACACACACGCATCTCAAAAGTTTGAGGCCTTGTGCAGCTCAGTAAAACTTTATATGCTATTTTGGATATTTTCGCATAAGTATGTGTGTGTATGTATAAAGTGAGAGAGAGAGATTACAGTTATTAGGATAAGTGGTGCTCATTATTGCTTCATTAAGTTTCAAGAAATGACTGTACGTCTCATCAACTTCTCAGAAAGTTTTTAAAAGCCTGTTTAACAAACTTTATTTTCTCCTTGGTGTCATATGAATCTGTTTTTAGTAAAAAAAAAAAAATGCTTAAATTTTTTTAAAACAAAGGAGCCAACCCCTCAAACTCTGACAAAGTTTCTGCCTTGCACCTCAAACTATCACACCCACCTTTATACCACTGTTACTGGCAGCATAAGATATTTAAAGATGAAGATTGACACGTTCAACTTGATACAGACTCAGGTGTTAGTGTCAGTCAAAAGTTATCAGTATTGGCTGTCATAGATCGGTGGACTATCAGTCTGCTGTTCTGCTGATATTCAAGAGTCCAATTTTCTCCAAGTGCCATCACATCTATAGGTGTTTTCCCCACACATCACTGACTGTGTTACTCTTATCTTTATTTGCTGGGGCCTGAAGCTAAGGAAGGAAATCCCGAAGAACTAAATGTCATCTCTGACTCAACAGGCAGTGAAAATAACATAGCACAGAAGAGCTCAGAAAGACAGAGAAAGCAATCGATGATGCAGAGAGATGAAAAAAAAACAGGATAAGACTATAAGGGGAAAAGTAGGACCACCTACCTGGATTAGTTGTCAGCTGGAATGATTGAAAGCAGAAAAGGCCTTTGCTGCTTGGAGGGTCGCATCAATGAAAACATGCCAGTGGAGCTCCAGCAAACTATTGAATGGCACAAACTCGACAAAGAGGAAAGCTCCTTTCTATTTGTCTCTGTCTGTCTTTCTGTCTGTCTGTCTGGCTCGCTCTGTCTCTCTCTCTCTCATGACTGGGTCAATAATGGACAAACTAGGACTCAGCAGAGAGCTCCAGGCAGGAAGCTGTTTCAGAATAGGGTGAACACCAACCACCGATAGAGAGTCTGTCAATATACTGCACCAGCAGGTCAATATATGGCATCGTGGAAAAAGTGATAAAGGATAGGAAGCTAGAGGATGCTGCTTGTGAAAAGACACTGTGGGTTGAAAATGGATTTGGAGATGGAGAGATGAGCGATCACACACTGTATGTGATCGATAAAGATCATCATTTTTGATATCCTATCTTAGCCCAGTCAACAGAAGACAGAGTTGGTTTCTGTAACCCATGAATACATTACATTTGCATGTTTTCAACGTATATCAATAGGCAGGTTTCCATTAATCTTCAAATTGCGCAAACTGAAATTGCAAATATAGAATACGTCTAACGCATAAATTTAAAAAAAAAAAAAAAAAAAAAAAACTCCCTTTAAATGCAAACAAGTTTTTATGCTTGTGGTATTTCAGGCAATTTGAAAAAAAATAAAATCTTGCCAAACTACAAAGGAAATGCTTTTTCACTTTTATAGGTCACATGATACTATTGCTATGTGCTTGTTGGTAGGATCTGGCTCCCTCGTGCATGACGCAGCAGGCGCTACAAAAAGGTGTTATTGCATCGCATAACTCTTAACTCTCATAACTCTCATAATTTCTCTGTAAAATCGTGGACTATCACCTCCCAGAAATCCCTCATACATAGCTGCTCACATGCATAAGGGGTTTGCCTTTCCATTATCGCTCACATATCACGCCTACATCGCCTTTGAATGGAAGTAATGATGGCTAGCGTGGTAGCTGCAAAAGAAATAAACATGCTGATGTTTTAGACATCCATCACCATGCTTTTTGGAATGTTATTATATGAGTGCACATTGTCATAGGGATGTGAGGGGATGGTGGATAGTGTGATGCCTCGGCAAACACCTGGCCAGCTGCAGACCACTGTTCCAGACCAACAAACAGAACATGATTGAGCAAGTGGTTGCTGCCTTTCCAGTGGCTTTCAAGACACCAAACATGGGTGTTTGCTGCAATCTGTTGCTTATTCTCTAGCAGGCTTTTTAGGCATAAAAAGTGTTGTTTCCTGTCAGGATAATGGCACGACAGTCGGTTTTTTCACTAAGACATCGTTGTTCCTGTTTGATCCTGCATATTTTAAGCCAAAATCTGATATTAGCTTAACCATAAAAACAGTTTTTGGTGCCTAAAGCACATTAACCTCAGAGTTGTTGAAACCAAAAGTTTCAAAGTATTTGCTGCACAATAATGTACAAATGTTACATATTCATGGTTTACAGAAACATGCAGTGCCAAAATTTGGCAACTGGGTTGTCTGTCTAGTTTTTACATCAGGGTTTTTCAGATGTTTCCAGCGCTAAAGTGGACACCAACAAAGCATGTGAAGAAAGCATGTGATGACATTCATGAACTGTTGGTATTTGGCATTTATATGTTGGTATTTTACTGTAGGTATGGAAATACCTATAGTAGTAAGGGAGGCAAAAAGCTCTTTGTCCACAATGTCTGTTGTTATCTATTGACCCTAACCCTTCCACTCTTCTCATTTCTATGCTTATGATATAGTCCTTCCATATCAAACCTGCCATATATTGTTATTTCCAGGCAGGTTATGTTAGTCGGAAAAGCTATATTTGGGGATGTGAGTGCTACCATATGCTCGAGGATACCTCTCAGGGATTTCCAGTGCATTGAACACAGAGGTGGATCAATAATGGCACTGAAGCCTTCTACTGGGAGCCAAGTCTGATGATTACTGTCCATATCAATCATGGAACATGACCATTTTAAACATGTCCTT
Organism: Plectropomus leopardus; assembly: GCF_008729295.1. Taxonomy (NCBI): domain Eukaryota; kingdom Metazoa; phylum Chordata; class Actinopteri; order Perciformes; family Serranidae; genus Plectropomus; species Plectropomus leopardus. The sequence continues at coordinate 5,809,122 of NC_056468.1, forward strand.
CACTGTCTCTATTACCCTTTATCCCTCCATGAATTCAAGGCAAGACCTCCCTGTCGAAAGAGGGGTCCACTACCCAGTATACACATGAATAATAGATGTTATAAAAGTTATAAAGTAATATTATATCTGAATGCAACTGGTAGACTTACTGCTTGTTGTTTTTTTTTTTTCACAAATCTCAAGATTTCAGCAAAGAAAACCCATGCTCAATCCCAATCCCTCTTTGCCCCTAACACTTAGCCCTTAACCCTTGATTTTTTTGTGTTCATGTTTAGGGGAAGAGTTTCCTAATTCTTGTTGGAATAGAGGAAGAACAAAGCCCAAACACCCATCCGGCCAATCACAAGCAGCACAGTTGCACACAAACACACGGATTGCCACTCACAGCTGTCAAACACAACATCCACTATCTCCATCAGACAAAGGGCAAAGTGTCTATAACTATTGTCAAAGTCACATTCTTGTACTGATGAATACTGATGAAGTATGAGGGTCTTGAAGTACAACAGAAGATTAGGGCCATGTTAAAGAAAAAAAAAGTTAGATTTCAAAAAGAATTTCAAGAAAAAGTTGTAATATTTTGAGGAAAAAAGCAGTTGTAATAAAAGTAATTTTATGAGAATAAATTAATATTATGAGAAACAAAATTGTAAATATACGAGAAAAAAAGTCGTAATTTTACGATATTAAAGTTATATTTTTACAAGAAGGGATATATTATTACTGAAATAAACATATTGCCAGCAAAATATAAAACTGGCGTGAGCACAGGATGCGTCCTTGGCAACCACTGTCACCGGTCCCTCTCATATTGCTATTATATCATCCCGGTCTTAAAAAAATACAACTTTATTCTTGTAAAATTACAATTTTTTTTCATATGAAAAAAAAGTTGTAATTCATATTTTCTCATGAAATTACAGCTTTTTTCTCATGTAAATCTACGACTTTATTCTTGTGATATTACGAATTTACGACTTTCTCAAAGTCTCTCTTTTTTTTCCGTCATACTTGAAGGGTTCTCGCATTTCATAGTAAAAGATTTCAATCACCCCCCCCCTTGTAAATCTATTTCGGGGGTTGTAGGGGCACTTGAAATCGAAGGGTAAGGGTAGGCCAAAAATATGACATGGGATTGGGCCGAGAACTACCTACATGGTTAAGACAGGAAGATGCACTTTTCTTGTGATTTATGTGAAATCAACCTTAAACTCTGAGACCTCCATCACTGTGACAGCATCATCATTATAGATCTTCCTCACCACTGAGCAGAGTCAAGGCTGCTTGCTGCCCTCTTACAATGAGGCAATAAGCTCATCACAGTTCAACCGAAGAGTCTGACTGAAAACGAGACAAAGGCCACAGACTAATAGTAATGTCTGCTTGCAAAATGACACTCTGCAAGTACCTGAAAATACCATTATCCAAAAGTAATGCTGCTATTTTGGATCATAAGCACCAGGCCTTTGGTTAGCATGGGTTTTCAACAGATAAGAACCTCTATATGTTAAACCTTTAGGTATAGATATTTAAAAGATGTATGGTGTTGGTGGAAATTAGCTTTTGAGTTCCATTCTTAAATGTTTTCTCCTGGGAGGATTAAACTGTCACTCCTAACTCATCCACATGGTGTCCTTAATGACTGTTAAATGGGCCGCCATTCATCAACCCTGAGGTTGTAGGGACACAAAGCATTTCAAGACATGAGATCTTTATTTTAGTGAATACCATCCATATGAAGCAGTATAAGTCATGTTTCTGCATATTCTGCACTTACGAGCATTATTGCCCAGTTTATGGGTACTTAGGCAATCTGGGTTCATATAACAGAGGAAAACAAAAGCCACTCCATCCTGTGGCATGGTGATTCACAATCGAGGCGGATGACAGCTTCATTATTGCAATCCTTCCATGAAATCCATCATACTAAGACAACAGATGATGAGAATGTGTTTTGACCAAGCTATAGTGCCATTATTACAGACATGTTAATGCCTTAAGATGTATTTACATGGTCTTATCATGGTAGAGAGGGCACGCTGGGTGAAAATACCTACACCGAACAGAATGTGAATTACAGTACTTCATCACAAAATAACTCGTGAAATCTACCAAACACAGAAGACGGATGATTTGTAGTCAGAGGGGAGATGCATTAGGTTTTGAGTGACAAATAATAATGACTTTTTGTTTTTAAAAACTCCTAGCTCTTAACAATAAAACAATTGAAGCTTGCTCAGTTGATTGAGTCACTGATAATCCCCCTGCTTCTCCTCATATTGTGCAAACTCACAATGCAGAGAAGACCAGAGAGAGGCTATTAAAGGCAGTCTGTTAAAAGCTAATGGAGTGGGACTGCAGAGCCGAAGAGGTGCTGCTGTAAAGAGCAGTGAGACTGTAAAGAGGTTAAGTGGGAGGATAAGATGTGGGATACATATGATGAGAAGCCCCTGTGTAACGTGTGCAGTGGAAGAAATCTGTAGCATTGATATACCCTCAGGACAAAGCTTCTGGTAAAAGTCTGAAATCTGTGTTTTTATCCAACAGCTCATGAAGCATTTAGTGTGAAATTGACTGCAGATTGCTTGGTCAAGCTTTCCTTGTAACTGATGCCAGATATGCAGGTAATTTAATCAAGGGTGCACACAGGCATGGACACTTGTCTGTTCTGCGCATGTTTAGAGAGACAGTCTGAGTTGCTTCATGGACAATCCAGAGACTGATGTTAGTAGTGTGTTCTTTACACAAGAAAAGAAATTGCAACAAGAAACTAAAACTAGGTTGCCTCCTTGAACCATTCAAGCTACACTTCCAGTTAACACCTTTCAGATTAGTTATGCTGTTTACACCAAATTCCTTCCCTGCCGCATGTGTATCTCAAAGTCACATTATGAGACCATTTGGTTTAGTGCACTTTGGAGCCCATCGAAGGTTTCTGAATGCAACACCGCTGTCATTAAACAAACTTAAGGGGCGATCATACTGAGATGCACTGCGCCAGGTATGACCGCTCTAAAAACGCTGTGGAAGCAAATCTGGAAACAGCTGGGAGTGCATGTGGAGTGGGGCTGTGCGTGGCCAAAATGACAATGACGAGCGGTGCGATTCGGTGCCTTCAGTGGTAAAGTTGAAAACATTTAAACTTTTATGCATGCCCAAAAAATGCCGGAAAAATACAAAAGAACCACCCAACAGGCACGCTGAACCATAGGAAGCAATGGTTTTGTTGGCTACGCTTCTCTAGTGATGCGTCTCGTGTGATCAGGCCCATAGCATGTTATGGCTCCCCTTCATTGACAAAGTGCATTTTTTAACAAACTTAGCAACACAAAGCCAGCAAAGATCTGGCTATCAGCTATACTTCATGTTGACATGGGCTGATTCGGCTAACGACCAACTGCTAGTGTGTCAACAACTTTACTTGCTTTGCAACAGGCAAAGTCTGCTGCACTATACTCCAACAAGAAGCATGTGTAGCTAATGCATCTCGGGACTGTAAAGCTATGATGCTAACATCAGGCTGTAACGTGTCACCTGCTAAACTCCTGTCCAGATAAGCTGAATGGGTTTATGATAAAAAAAAAAAATAAGGACACAATAACTATGATAACAGAGCTAACAACAAAAAAATGCAAAAAATTAGACATAAAGCTAGCAAACAAGCATATTACTCACCTGCCCAACGGCAGCACAGCCAGCTCGGCATCTGATTCAGGCAGACTATTTTGCAAAATAGTGTAAAAGCCTGTCCAATATTTACTGTAATCTGGCTCTTGCTTGGCCAGTCTCTTTTTTTTGTCCTTCTAGCTTCCTCCGTCAACGTCCTCTACCGTCTCTTAGCCTCAGCCATTGTATCAGACAGTAACCAAGACAAGCTAACTGGCTTCTTTTTAGCTGAAGGCTGGTGGGTGATGTTACGCATTTTTTGTGACAGAACCACGGCCTGCTGGCTAAGTTACATAGTGCTGAAGCCAGGTGACCGGGCGCTCTGCAGGAGTGGGATAGATGCCATTCCACCCATTGAAACTATTTGATTGAATTCAAAACTGCTATTTTAAGGTGGAAAAGCTAAATGATGTTGTTTTAAAAATTGTAACATAATACAGTTATTGCTACTTTTGTGAAAAATCAGCAATCTTCAACATTTGTTTTGTTATAGTTTCAGAATGATGAAGACAGTTGGAGAACAATTATTTTTACACATGTAGGCTCCACAGGATGATTTTTGTTTGTTATGGCTACTATCATGTTTTTCTCAAGTGATGTACAGATTTTTAGGCATTCTATTGCCTCAAATGGCTTTAAAAAAAACAACAAACAACAAAATCTTCTAGTGAGCGCATGCCCCCCACCGCCCCTAGGTTGGGGCTGAGCCCCCCGTGTTTACAATGGCTCTCTCTACCCCTGATATACTATAATAATAACACTGAATGATGCAATTTTGTACTGCTTTCTTTTCTTTTTTTTAAGATTGTTTTTTGGGGGCTATTATTGTCTTTAATTGACAGAACAGTTCAAGAGTGAAAGGGGGAGAGAGAGAAAGGAGGCGACATGCAGCAAAGGGCCAAGGCCGGAATCGAACCAGTGGCTGCTGCAGCGCGTAAACAACCTCTGTATATGGAGAACTGCTCTATCCACTGAGCCGCCAGGTGCCCCATTGCTTTCATTTTTAATGGTAATTGCACTAACACTGGGAATTATGCTGGAAATGCTGTTATGGGTCAGAGCAAAACAGCATAATCTCTCTGTAGTTTATATGCATGTAGGTTGTTGGCAATACGTGCTGCAGTGACAGCATAATTTCAGCAAATTTGAATGCTCAGAATCCATGACGTTGTATGTTATTATCTAAGCTCAATTTATGTGCAACAAGCCATATTGATACTGAGCCTCAAAATACCCAAGGCTGCCATGACTGATAAAGGTGTGATGAGTGTGTGAATGTGCCTATTTTCCCTTTCTGGTTCTAACAACAATTCATGTTCATATTATCATAATCACAGCTTGTTTGGACGAGCTCTCAGACTGTTGAGTGTGAGTGTGTGTGTGTGTCTGTGTGTGTGTGTGTTTCTTTTTTTTAGCTTATGCAATTCATCTCCTTGCCATAATTATTTCAACCACTGTTTATTGATCATCATGATGCGCTGTCTTGAATTAAATTAACATGAGTGGTGTATCTTATTCATCATAGAGGGGCTTTAGGGAGGCTGTGTGTCGAACGGGGGGAGATACAAGAATAGAGGGAGATTAGCTCATTAGCTCTGCTTATTATTTTGCATTGTCGCTGCTAAATAAATAAATAAAATAGATCATCTTTTGTCAAAGGAATAAATTGGTGGATGCACTTAAAAATTCATCCCCCCAAAATACCTACATTGTTTTTTCACTTTGCCAATATGTATTTTTGCCTTAGAAAAAGACTTGAATGTATGTCAGAATAGTTGGCAACTATTTTCTGTCAATTGACTGACTAATCAACAAATTTTGCAGCTGTACTTGTATAAACTGTTTGGTGAATGATTTCGTAAAGCATTGAGATAAATGTTGTTAACTAAAAAGTACAATTTTTCCCAATTAAAAGTAGTAGAGTAAATGTATAAAGTGACATGAAAAGAAAGTACAAAGAGAGTATAACTACCTCAAATTTGTACTTAAGAACAGTACTTGAGTAAACTTAGTTACACTGTCCTCAGTTACATTCCACTACTGGTAAAGACACAGATTTTAAGTACACCACCTCTAAAACTCACAAACTAATGTGACATGTTTTTTATTGAATACAGAGGTTTAATGCATTCAAACACAAAAAAGCTTGCTCTGTTTTTTCTGAATTAACAAGATTATTATCTCAAAATTCTGAGAAACATTTGAGTAAAAAAAAAAAAGGGGGGGGGGGCTTATTATCAGAATTATTAAAGATGTTTGCATTTAAAAAATGGATTAACAAAATAATCTCATACATTTAGAAAAACAAGAGCAGATTTTTTTTTATGAAAACTTTTCTCAGATTTTTTTTTCTGAAGTGGAGGCATTGTGCTTTCATAGTTTATTCCACATTAAAACTAATGTGTAAAAAATGTGAAAAAAAAATCCTCTGGTTGCCTGGCAACTGGTTCTGGCTAAGAAATAGTATCAGTTTTATTATCTTACTCTCAGCATGAAAGCGAATGAGCATATTGCCCCCAAAATGTTGAACCCTCAACTCTTCAGACCAAGGTTGGAACAGATCCTGGCAGTGTGACCTCCAGGAGGCAGACAAACCACCTGTTTAAGCCTTATTCAGTGATGCTCTTGGCATCCTGATTACCCCACGTCTGTGAACCTTTGCCTCCCAGTTGTCCCCAGGTCCATGGATCCCAGTATACTTGCCTGCAAGTCTATTTCTTTTTATTTGTGTCAGTTGTTTTGTTTTTCACTTGTTTTTCTTGTTACTATTAAAGTGTGACAGCAGTCTTTGACCTCCGGGGGGGATAAAGTTTCGGGGGGCGGGGGAGATCAATGCAATTGTTATTTCTTGTTTTCTTTTTTATGAATAGGTCCCTGTTTTACGTTCCACACGCAGTGCACACTCCCACCAGTGGTTTTACACTATTACACTGATATATGTGCTAGGAATCTGCCAACAGAGGCAGAGAAGAAGACCCAGCACAACCCGGTAAACATGGATGTAAGAAATGCTGGGTTTTAACATGGGCTTTGCAAATGTTATAAGAAGGGTATTTAAAACATTTGTTATACCTAAAGGAAACACATAATGTGTTTGAGTGAGATTTATATATATAACTTCTGATGGTTTACAAGAAGGGCAGGTGAGTGTGATCTATGGATGGATTACTCAACGGGCCAACTGGCCCCAGGCTTCAGGGGCACAAGTTGTCAGGAACACCCCTTGCCCTCACATGTACTGACCAGGAAGAGACTCAAAACGACTACAAAAAGATGCAAAAGAACTGCAAAGAGATGCAAATTAACTACAAGGAGACACAAAACAACCAAAAAAGACTACAGCAAACAAACTAAAATTACCGCCTGATGGTTGTATGCCTCCACACACCAGCCAAGTTTCACACACTGACACAGAGACATTTTCCCCTCAACAGCACAGATGATTTGTACAATCAGCTCTGTTTCAAGGTGGACACGCTTAATTAGTGTCACCAATTCAGTATCAGCATCTGACCAAATATGTTCCTTTCTGCACAGTAGTTTTTGTAGCTTAGTTATAATTTGAATTCAAGAGCTTCTGTGAGAACTTAAACTTGGCTGAAGTAGGGTATGTAAAAACAATGGGGCTACCTTTAACTCTCTATAGACACCAGCAAAACAAAGTACTAAAAGGAAACTTATATGCAACTAAAACACAACTTATTAAGTTAATAATCCTCCACCCAAATGAAAGTACAGGTAAATAAAGAAAAATGGAGGAATGATGACTTAAATAGTTGTCCTTGTTGTCCAATTTAAATCACTCTTCCTTGATTAATCTACTTGAATCCAGAAATATTCTAAGTCTACCCTTTAAAAAGCAAAAATAAACCAGAAAAAGCAATGCATTGCAAGAAAAAAAAGGGAAAAGGAATCAAACTCACCATGGAATCAGGGGAAGAAATAGTCCAGTCTTAACTGTCTTAGTCTGCTCTGTATTCATGGTACTCCACACATACTGGTTGTAGTTCAGCCTCCAGTTGGTTGAGGAAACACCATAAAAAAGAGACAACTGAAAGTCTTTCTCCATAGCAGGCTGTCAGACTTCCTTTTTTTCCCTGTTTCCTCCTCTGGCAACAAATTCAGAAATCCCCTCCCCAAACAATTGTCTTCTTTTTGTTGAGAAAGGCCACGCCCCTTGAACTTGCGTGTAGCAGCACACCTGAGCAGAGCAAGCTGGGCGGCAACAAGACAGCAGGGCTGAGTTTTTAAGGTTATTTCACTTTAGAACCCTCTGACATAAACTATGCGTATGTGACAGTGTCGCACAGTGAAGCTGACATTTAACCTTTTGAAAATAAAATGTCATCACCTAATCATTAGCAAAAATTTGTTTTTTTTTTCATAATCAGCATATGAATTCTTATGGCCAAAAACATGTTTTGTGAAGTTATATTGAAATTGACCTATGATCTTAGACCACCAAAATGAAATCAGGTCATTGTTGAGTCCAAGCTGAAATTTTATGCAAAATTTGAGGAAATTCCCTCAAGGTGTTTGTGAGAGATCGTGTTCATGGGAATGAAACAAATGCAAAGTCACAGTGATCCTCACCTATGACCACCAAAATTTAATAAGTTCATGATTGAGTCTAAGTGTGCATTTGTACCAAATGTGAAGATATTCCCCTTATGCCTTAGATGCCTATTATGTTCATAATAGTGGGGTGGACACAAGGACACAGTGACCTTGACTTTGACCACCAATATCTAAATCAACCCACCTGTAAGTCCAAGTGAATGTCTGTGCCGAATTTGAAGAAATTCTCTCAAGGTCTTTGTGGGATGTCGTGCTCACTTTGACCACCAAAATCTAATCAGTTCATCCTTGAGTGGACATTTGTGCCAAGTGTAAAGATATCATGTTCACAAGAGTGGGATGGACACAAGATCACAGCAACCTTTACCTTTGACCACTAATTTCTACTTAGCCTAAGTTTAAGTGGGTGTTTGTGCCATATTTGAAAAAAAAAAAAAATAATGTGACCTTCACCTTTAATCACAAATCAAGAATAAGAGAGACGGAGTCTCAGTGACCTCGATCTTTGACCTATCACCACCAAAATTGAATCAGTTTATTGCTGAGTGGAACTGGACATTTGTGCCAAATTTACAGAGGTTTTCTCAAGGTGCTCTTGAGAATGGGACAGATGTATGAACAAACCCAAAATGTAATGCCCAAGCCACAGCTATTGCAGAAACACAAAAAGAGGCAAAATCACCTCAGTGTGCCTGCATGGGTTTCACTCCTGCGCAGCACAGGTGGTGGGGCCATTTACATATCTGTGCTCAGGAGCCCATTGCCTCCTAATCCACCTAAGTTGTAAACTACCAAATGACAAATAAACCTCTCTGTAAACAGGACAAATGTTTCACTTTGCAGTTATGGCGTCTCCAGTCTGCTGATATGCAAAACAATAGCACAAAACTCAGTAGACAAATTCAGCTTTATTGACAAGAACAGTAGTGCTGATACAAGGCAGGAGCTAGGGGGAAGCTCAAAACAGTGCATAACTCAGATACAAAAAACCATCATAGAGTAGCCTGTCACTGGATTTGTAGTCTGGATAATCCCTTTAGTTGTTCCATTAAAAGATGGAATAAAAAGTTTTGTTTAAAAATGGAATAGACTGAAGCCCCCCTGATGAGAGCTGAAGGCTGAGTGTCCATGTAGCGTTTTTTTTTCAATTGTTTCCAAGGAGGAGAAAGCATATAGTGGCTGCATGCAGCGGCCTAATGAAAAAGCGCAGCACCCAGCATCTTCTTCAGAGCTCTCCGACTTTTTTTTGTGAGCTCCAGAAAAGCCCATCTGTCGAGGAGGATCGGCCAGACACTGAGTGTTGCTGGTTAGTGTTGTGCTTTTATCACCGTTAGTGTTTAAAGCTCGTCTGTGTAGTGCCTTTCTGCCAGAGAAAAATGCTATATGGACACACGCCTTAACATGTAAACTTAAGGTTTTTTTTTCCTTACTTTATATACAGTACAAAACATGCATCCCATGTTATTCCACAACTACCAGTCTTACAATGTACACTGATTGCACAAAATCAAATTGAAATCATCATAAAAACAAACAATGCACAAACTGTATACATCCGTCACAGACGCTACACGCAAGACATACTTGGCTATTCCTATTTCTCTGACACTGAAAAACGTCTTTTCAAGCTACCATTAATTTACACACCAAATAGTACTGTCCTCTGACTACTGGGCTATTGTCAAAACAGCCTGAGGTAAGCTTTAGCACATGAGACATAGCTCAATTTCAAAGGCTAAAAAAAGAAGAAATAAAATGTGACATAATGCCATAAAATCTTTGAATATCAACTTCCACAAACAAGACAAAAGAAATGTTTTTATCTTAAAAGCCAATGTTGCATGTTGTTCCTTCTTTTTTTTTTTTTTTTTACTGTAAACAAATTCCTCAACAAAGTGCTAAAGTACTTCTGATCCCTTTAGCTGACCAAATTCCTTTTGATCCAATGACTGACAGGTTCAACTGTTAAGTAGTGCAACACAACTCCAACAAATGATTACAATGACAGAAAAAAAAGGCAAACCCAAAAGGCAAGAAAGGGTTAAAAAGAACGCTCAGTGTTCCCTTTTCTGCTTGCGGCCGACGTCGACCTCGTCCAGCCCTGTGGCCGATCTGGACTGCTGCAGTTCTCGGAGCTGGGAGTGTGTGCGCGGCTGCTGCTTCTTGAGCTTCTCCAGGTGAACGTCGATAGGGTCGAGGTCGGGCTCGGCGGCGGGGACGGGGAGGTAGCCGCCGTCCCTCGGCAGACACATGCACCAGCCGGCACCGGCCAGGTCCAGCTCACTGTAGTTGACCTCGGCCTTCTTCAGCTTGAAGTCCACCATGTCGGCCGACTCGCTCATGTCTACCAGCAGGTTCCAGAAGACGCAGCTCAGGATGATGCCCAGCAGCTGCAGGAACACATGGGAGCTTGTCAACACAAAACTCTCAATGCTTCTGTTTTTTTGTTTTTTAAACAGTTGTTTTTGATTCATTTATTATTTTTCATAATTGTTATTATTATTAATTTAGTTTTATTTTATTTTGTGCATATTTGTTTTGTGTGAAGCAAACTGAGCTTACACTGTATGAAATGTGTTGTATAAATAAAGTTGATTTGTCTTGATTTAATATCATGAATTGCCAGAAATTTTTGTTTATTGACTCATTTATCATTTCAGTATCAGACTTTAAATCACTCAATCAAGTAATGTGCAGGGAAAACAAGTTAAACAAGAAAACTACCGTACGCATGCTGGTACTGATCGTCCGCCTTTTCTGCTTACAACTTTAGTCACATGGACTGAGACTAGCTACAGTGATAGGATGAGATACTACAGAGTTGTGAAAAGTGAAGCAAAAAATTGGGCACCTCTGTTTCTGGAGGTAAAAATATCACTTATTTCTCCATAGACACACTTGACTCATAGTTATTTTTATTGAGAGTCACTTTACAACTTTACATTAGAATTTATCTGGTACTAATAAGTAGAAGGGTAACTCCCAGTGTGCACTTTGGCAGTGAAACATACAATCTAAGAGTGAAATTATTTATCACAGACCATAATGATGTGTGAGACCTTAAAAGGCATCTCCATTATTTTATTTTACTTTTTTTAAAAAAAGTTTTTATATCATTCTGCATCCTTACAGTTAATCTTTGTGAAAGTAAGTATGTTTTACCATCAAAATGCTATTTTCCAAAGCCCTTCTAAAAACTTTTTTTCCATGTGACATAGGTTTATACACAATTTCGTTGCAACATTTAAACCCACGTACTACTGTGGACACCAGTTTGCTTCTGAAATTAATAAAAAGTTATCAGAAAATTGCCTGATGATAAGTCCAAAAAAAAGAGGTAAAAATACCAAAAAACTACAAACAAAAAACAAGACAATGACCTCAAGAGAGTGTCAAAATTCAATTTTTTTTTTCTGTTTTCTGTAACATAAATTTGTAATTAAGAGAATTATTAACATACTGTTCTGGACATTTCCCCCATTTTTTGACAACAACCCCCTTATAGTTAATTTTTAGATAATTTCCTTAAAAAATGTTTTTGAAAGAAATCAAACCAATTTTCTTGGGTTTAAGGTTGAGGTTTAAATGCTACTGTAAGGCACCTGAAAGCAGCACAACAACACAGATGTCGATCCAGGTGTTAAAGGGTTAATATTATTGCATGAGTAACTTGATGGCGGGCCAAAATTAGACTTTGATGCTGTCTGGTGTGTGTCCAGTGTGTGTTCTCAGCCAAAGACTGTTGGTGAGGTAAAATAAAAATCCCTCTGATAGAGTTGACTGGCTGTTGGACAGTGTTTATATTATGATGGGTCTTTTCTCTGGCGGATTGCTTCACATCAATTTCAGGAGTCACATTCTCCGGGTTAATCTTTCAATCGTATCAGATCGATAATTCAAGCTTACAAACTTAATAGCTTTGAACCAGGGGCCGTCAGTATTTGGATCACACAGCTTATAAAAAATAAAGTGCGTCAGATCGAAATGATAGCCGAGGCTACTCAGCCTGCCAGATATATATTTAATCAAAATTTAGTATCAGCAGACGCCCACGATTAAAGCACTCAAACCGGGGCCAAAAAAATAACCTCTTTAATAAAAGCACCACTGTGATTTTTCCTATATGATTATTGCCATATTTTGTGTGTGTAATAACTTTTATGACATTAGTGAAGGTGTTCTTCATTTTAGGTGCAATAACAAACACTGCATGAAACCCAGCTGCAGTACTGTTGATAAGTGTCATAAAATCTTGACCTTCTATCACAGCCAGTGGATTGAGAGCTCACAGTCTGACACAGCACTGACGAAAAATAACCTGATCCAAGTTATATTATGATTCAAGCTTTTACGTGGTCCATAGAAGCTCAATATCCAAAACAGTAGGGGCGACATATTATTAGCCTGGCTGATTGCTGTCTTAGAACCACAGTGCTCTCATTTTAGTGTTCTCCAAACTACTTAACATAAGATCAGCTGCGTTACCTTGGAAACTGTGCACCTCACGTGTAGTGCAGGGTTTTATAGTTGGCTTTCACTCGCTTCTGTGGCAACTGCTCCTATTATTCTGTTATTTAATCCATTGATTTGATCTGATCAGCCCTGACTGTTCTGACCACAAACCTTGACTCAAACTCAACAAACTGCAGCTGAGGAAAAAAAAATCCACCTGTTCTGCATTCAAGGACCCACGAAAACCTACCAGCTACCGCCACACGCAGAGTCTCACTCTGTAAGAAAAAGTGAACACTTATTTACAGGATCAAAACAATGACAGAAGTCAGACCCGGGAGGACATAAGCCACAGCAATTCAAATGACTGGAAAAAAAATATGCTGAAATTAGTACTGGCAAAAAGTAGAAACCTTGGATTTCTCTCCCAGAAACAGTAGTGTGAAAGCACTATTAACTGCAAGTGAGTAGGTTTTTATTTCAATCGGACAAAATGTATGAGCTACAATTTATTCTGGAAAAGTTACAAAGAACCGATGCTATTTACGCAGCTGTTTAGAGAGTAATGATTGTAATTACTCCACTGTGAGGGGGCCGCAAAGTCTAAATGTATGCATGGGAAGATTTGTGGACACTGTAATGTGTAGGAGACAAATTGAGATTTACCATGAGGTATAAAGTAATGAAACTGTCAAGAACCTGAAGCAAGTTTTTGAAAAGTTACAACACAATCAATGTGTTTTTTGCAAACATAGTTAAGTATTCTGGCAGTGTTAAATCAGTTTTTTATGCAGTAGAGGAAATTATTTGCCAGGCAGTGTTGTTAGGAAAATTAAAATGCCAGAAACTTTCACTGGAAGTGGGGAGTTCACGGTTCAAATATCGAGGCGAAGTTGAAGAGGTGCATTTAGTTGGAAAGAGGGCTTCAAACCCAGTTCGGTGTCAGTGAGTCGGTGCTATGAGTTTTAAATTACCTGGGGCAGCCCAATGGCACAGCAGAGTGCAATGGTTATTCCAATGTTGTCACTCATCCAGAGGTTGACTGCATGGATGCAGCCTCGCACATGGATCAGCTCATGCAGGGATTCACGCTGATGCACAGACCAGAGGAAGACAACAAGAGGAAAGTTTCAGTTTCAAACTCAAACTCAACCGTCACTGCTTTACTGAAAAACAAAAAAAGAATCCAGCAAGTTGAACTAGTGTAGTCCAATGCTGGAAGAGGAGAAAACATACAAATGAGCATTTCAGACTTTACTGGAACCTGCAAACCAATGTTTAACATGATAACAGTGAAGATCTGCTGAAGCAGCTATTTTATTCGCTATTGATAAATCTAACAAATATTTTCTCAATCGATTAAGTGTTGCAGCTCTCATATGATGAAAGAAAAGTGGTAACTTGTCTTGTGCTGTGACACCAGACATTATCAGTTGTTCCTCTCACCTGCTGCTCCAGAGTCTGGTAGCCGCATAGAGTGTTGATGACCTCTCCTACCTGTGCAAAGAGTTGAGATTTAGAGAGTTTGAGACATGACTTCAATAAAGCTCAGACGAGGAGAGACAACACCATGGGGACATATGTGGAAGTAAAGCTCCTCACAAGGGGGTGTTCTTGTCCCCTGCCAGCTGGAGCGTGAACTTAAGTGTTTTTAAAATGGCTGCAGCCCTGACAGGTAGGGACCGATAACAGCAGAAACCTGGCCAATGTTCAGCTTTCCTAATCATCTCTATCTCCACGCTGTGTGTGTGTGTGTGTGTGTGTGTGTGTGTGTGGGTGTGTGAGAGTAGTGGATGATTCTGTCATTAATTTCTTCCTGCACAGCTCCACTGCTTCCTGAGACAGTATCAGTGCTTTGAGCTGAGGGACAGGAGCAATACGAGGCATTTAGAGGGTGGAGGAGGCCATGAGGGACTAACATTTCATTTAAAGAGAGGACTCTCCCAAAAGCTTTATACCAGACACTTCTCTCACACAGTCTGTCACGTCTCTGATGTGTAGATAATAAGTGTCTCTTCTGGGTTTTGATAAAGCAGGAAACATAACTAACTCAGTGCATGATTTTTAGATCTTAAACATTTATCAACAGGGACTGGGAATACCAAACAGGATGTTAACATCATGGATACTTTGATACCCACGAGGCCTGTCACAATAACTACTTTTGTTGGAGATATATTGTCCCAGAAATACTTGCGACAAATGAAAGTTATTTCAAGACCATTTTATGCCACTGATAAAATGTTAACATAATGGTATTATAATGCGAGTAAACACAGCTCAAGGGTCTCTTAGATAAAAAATAAAGACAAATTAAGATTTATATTTACTTTATTGTTTCAAGGCAGTATATAATAAGATTATTTTAAGTATGATTAACTTGTCAGATTTTTTGGTATACAATATAGTCACAATGTCATTATTGTATATTTGGTCAAAAATATTGTGATATTTGATTTTCTCCACATCCTGCGGCCCTAACAACAATGATCCTATCTGAACTGAACTGAAAGACATGGGTGAAAGCATTTATAGAAAGCACTGCCAAAAACTGATGCTGATGTTTTATGTGAATTTTTACATGACAGACTGTTTGTTCTATGTGTGTTTACAGCACTCACCTTGCCGCGAACACAACAGGTATAAGGAACCCCACAGGCTAGAGGACCAGTCCCATTGCAGAAATGGTACTGGTTGACCCCCCAGTCTTTATACTCGTCCCCTCCACAACATGAAAACTGGAAGACAAAACAGTTCAAAGACAAGGCAATTAGAAAAGAAAGCATGCTATCAAAACCAAGGGTCATCCCAAGTTAAAATGTGAACCGACGATGAGCTTTAGTTGATTTAATTCTCAGAAGTGAAACAACCCATACAGCTTCTGCTGTGAAATCCACACCTGTTTCACCTCAGAGCTCACTCGCACTGCTTCCTAATTATCACGCAGTGAGACAATGTCTCTATGTACATCCAATTTCTACAGCAAACTGAAGTCAATGTGCAGGGGAAAACTGCAGAGGGTCTTACAGTCAATTAAAGGCTATCACTTTTAAGCACTTCACAGAGAAGAATCAATCAAGGGTCCAACGTTTTGAGAGCTCTCAAAGACCATGAAGGACATCTTTATCTCTGTGATTGCCTGACCTCAGCCGCATGCTGCCAGGAACCACACTAGTTGCGCAAATAAGACATTTTTATAAGCAGTGGGGAAAAGAAACACTACAATGGACGACACAAGGCAGGAAGCAGGATTTTTTGCCATCTCTGTTGACGTAGGTGATGAAAAAAAAACAGCAAGTATCCCTTGATGGAAAAGGCACATGGCCAAAGATTAAAGACCCAATTACAGCCAATTTGTTTTTAAGTTCAAGAAAAAAACCTGCAGTTTATGCTTTAGTGGAGAAAATACTAATGTCAGTTATTGCTCAGATTAAATGTGTACCTCATATAGAGTACACATGATACATTTTCAAAACAACCACTTTCAGCATTTGCCTTTAATTCATTAATTCTCTCTATAGATTTATTGTTTACGGCTCCAACCAGTCCACCCAGCTAGACAAACACACACAATTTATCTTTTCTACAGATGCCTTGAGATTTCCTTGTATGTTTTTGAAAAGCAAAATAATGTAGAGTGGTCTGACCTTCTTTAAAGAACCATCTTTGATCCAGCTACAAGAGCCATAATTGTGAGAAATCACATTACAGCTCCTGTTATTTTACCTGACAGATCAGGTAGTTAGCTCGGTATTGAAACTGCCAAATCACTATCAAGATGGCTAATGGCTTGAAAATAGCCCAAAAAATTGACAGCTCCTGTCTTATTGGATAGCTTCAGTATGCCATTAAATTGTAATGTATCATGAGGGTATAAAGGGGTCAGTCGTGTGGACTAATGTATTACAGGTGAGCACTGTTCAGTCTCTCCCTCCTGTGTGTGTGTGTGTGTGTGTGTATGTGTTTGCAAGAGACAGGAGCCCTTTTTACACAGAGACTGTGCTACAGAGCTGCTACAACCCTTTTTCATGCCTTTGTTGTATTTTTACATAGAAATAATACCGACAGCATCATTTTGTTCCAGTATGCAATTTTTGACAGCATGCCGGCATCGCAGAATTAAAGAGGTGTGACCAGCTTGACGTGAAAGACAACAGCTTCAGCCTCTGGTGTGACATTTAACAGGCGTCAGCAGCACTTTCTAAACAATAATATCATGGCAATAACATTTATCAACTGTCTCCATTAAATGACGGCTGATGTTGTCCTCTGCTTGGAGGGTAAGGAGCTCCAGAATCTAATTGTTTTCTAAATTTTCTGACATTTCTGGCCTCTGTTCTTCTTCTTTGAGTTAGCTGCTGACTGCGAACAGCTACTTTTTAAATCTCCTGTGATGGGTTGTATGCATAACATGTCGTCAAACTGCACAGCCTCCTAGCCCATGAGCCCATCCTGCTGGTTGTGCTGTTCATACATACATACACCATTTCTGCACTGTTTCTACCTCCCGTGGCAGCTGAAAGTGGCGGTCATTCCACAATTGTACCTTTTATACAGAATGGCGAGGCAGCATATTGACGTGAAATTCTCACATTGAAGGGTTAATATGAAAAGGGCTAGAGAGGGGAAGAGAAGGTAGAAGGTGGACAATTGCGCACAATGTTTCTTTAAGTTAATAACTTAACATTTATCGTAACACTGTGATACCCGCTGGTCGACCTGTGCATCATGAGTTGTCCTGCCTTACAGCAACAACACTTCTATTTCATTAAGCTTATCTTCATAACAAATTACTGTCAAATGTCTAAGAAACAGTTGTTCTTATTTTTACTACACCAAAAAGTAAAAACCGGCTTGTGTTTGTTGTTTTGACGGCCTGCCTGCAGTTAATATTTGGTGGCTGTGCTACCCCTCAGCAACACTAAAATAATAAAGCAATGTTAACCTTAAAGGTGCCGTGTGTAGGATTTAGGGGGATCTATTGGCAGAAACAGAATATAACATTCATAGCTTTGTTTTCATTTGTTTATAATCACCAGAAACTAAGAATTGTTGTTTTCATAGCTTACAATGAGTCTTTTATATCTACATCCTGAGTGGGTCCTCCTCTACAGAGTTCGCCATGTTGTTCTACGGTAGCCCATAACTGACAAACCAAACACTCTAGGTAGGAACATTAGCGTTTTTGCAATGGCCACAGTAGTTCTCCTACACCCTTGGCACACAAGAAAAGTCTCAGCTGCTTGCAATCTGAGACCTCACAGCTAAATGTGACTAAATCCTACACACTAGATGTTTAATAAGAGAATGGAGGCAGCTATTAAAAGGTAATGCAACAGTTACTGTTACTTTTTAGTAACTGATCATTTTTATATGCCATAAAGTATTTCAATTACATCTGAGAAAAGTAACTAGTGGCTATAAATAAATACTAACTTTCAGTAAGACCAGGCTTTTGTTTGTTTTGTTCGTTCTCATTGGAGCCAAGACTGTAAGAAATGTGACAAAGCAGACTGACTATTCCAATAGTGTCATTGGAAATAGATAATTAGAAACAGATAATACTAATTCAAACAATCATGTCATCTGTGATATGTAATGAACAGCTTGGTGCTGATCTGGCTAGATTAAAATGCAGGATAACAAATCTGTGTGACCATCTGACTTAAACAAAAGACAGATCACAAATCTGTCATTGCTAGAGCTCTGAATAATGCATAATAAATTCTTGTGAGAGCATCAAGCTTTAGATAATAACCCCTTTGTTGGTATAAGCCCACTTTTTTATCCTGCATCTATGTATCACAAACATACCAAATAATACCATAATTTTACAACAATATTTGTATTCAAATTGTATTAATTATACTGTCCACAAATATAAGAAATGTATCTTCCAAAGAAAATTTCCACTGTTTTTATTTATGAGAAAGAATATCAAACTACCTTTTGCTGCACGTAGTCCAAGATGTTTTTGAAATCCAGATCATCGTAGTAGTGTTTAATTCCTTCTCGTATACTGCTCTGAAACAAGGCAGACGTCTAAAGGCAGAGACACAGAGCAGAAGTGTTGACAAAGATGATGCCAATCATAAAGTGCAGTGAAGCAGTTTAAAGGCTATCATGAAGTGGCTAATGGCTATCCTTGGGGGCAACATATAACAATGTACAGGACGTGTGAAGATGAGTCACAAATAAAATGTACCTTGTTTTCAAAGATGAGAGCCGTGACGAGCCCGATCGCCTGGAGAAGCAGCAACACACAGAGAACACAGAGGAACTGTGGAGGGACAAAGACAACAAACTCAAACAGCATTTAGGGAAAATAATTATTAGTACAAGAATACTTAATACAGTGGTGCACCAACACAATGAAACATTGCATTTACATTGCTACCAAGTTTTTTTTGCAGTTGCCCTTTTTAAATCCATCCATGACACAGTGTAGTAGTATTCCAAGTATAACATACTTGTAGAGATAGCATTATCTTAAAGGCATCATCTTGGCAGATCCAGCAATAATGGATCAGTTTTGGCTAAAATAAACTTATTGTATCATATCATATGAATAACTTAATAGTTTTGAACCAGACCAGCTAGTAGCTTGTGGACAATACAGTGTGCCAAATTTAGCAGTTTATGCTTGTTATTTCAGTGTGACAGATACATATTTAATCAACATTGTTTGCCCACTCTCTTCTATCCTCCAGCCCTGACAGCAGCAGCATGGTGGTGGCTGATATGAATTAGACGTTTGCCTTTGTTATATTGGTAGACCTATTTTTGTAGCTTTATTTCTGTAAGGTTTAGTTATTATAGTTATATAGATGAGAGGGAAGAGCCCAGATCCTGAAATCTTTTGTGGGTTTGTCTCGGTGTCTTCCCTTCTTTTTGTATATTTTGACCGGCCCATCAGTGTTTTGTTAGTAGGCTTGTTTGGTTAGTGTGTGTGTGTGCGTATTGTGTCATATAGGCAAATACAGACGAATTCAGGGACGTACTGGAAGTAAACAAGTCGCCATTTCTCCAGAAGCGTCCCCCCACAATACAGGCATATCTGAATGCAAGAAGTGTTCTTTCTACTTTTGCCTTTACTTTATATGTTATGTTACTTTTGACAAGGAACAGGAGGAACCTGTGCAGTTCTTGGCTGCTCCAACAATAGTGTTTTTTGCGATTCACTGATACAGATCCTCAGGCGGGTTCTTTCTGGCCGTTCTAGAGTCAAGGCTTAAAACTAAAGGTGACCATGCCTTTGACATCAGGGCCCATCAGGTTTAGAACGGCCTGCCCGAGGAGATAAGGCTAGCAGAATTGGTGACTTCCTTTAAATCACTTCTTAAAACCATTTATATAGATTTGCTTTAATGTGCTGTCCTCTTTTAAATTGTCTTTATTCTATCCTTTAACTTCTCTTTGTATTCTGTATTTTGCTAACATATTTCTGCTGTTAATCTCCTGTTTAATGCTACCTTAACTCTTGTCTGGCCTTGTTTGGCATTTTTGACTAACTTCTATTGTTTAATCGCCTCCAGGGCTTATTGCCTCTGCAATAGTATTATTATCATTATATGTGTTAAACTTCAGCTGTGGGGAAAAAAACTGATGGTGAAACGAGTAACATCAGCTGAGTTATTAGGACTTTTAATTAAAGTAACTAAAGTGAGCTAACTGTCCTGTCTACAGACTGCAGAGGTCCCAGGATAAATTAACTCAATCAACTAACTGTGGTGTTACTGTGAAATATAATTTTAGTTGCTCTAACTAGGGCTATAAAGTAAACGTCATTCGGTCTGCATCACAAACAGAACATGTACAATGTTGTCTCGTGTTTCAGTTTAACAAGTGAGTTTTAACCAACAGGTGACTCGAATACATCATGGTTGCTTGTTGTTACAGCAGCTGTTAAAACTGTGAGGGGAACATGTCCTTGTAAATGTCTTCATTTTTATTTTAATTAATTTTAAACACATCCATATCTGTTTCTTACCTATGTCAGCAATTTATGTAAATGACTGCGAGAAAGTACAGACCCATTTAGCTTAAAGTCATAAGTTAACATGGTTGTCAAACAGAAACTCAGGCAGCTTAGTTTAGGAGTGACTTTTTTAATCATAAGGAACTCAACTGTTTTTTGGTAATGTCTACATTTTATGCCAAAATTTATGATCTATCAGCTGAGATAATTTTAAAAAATGACATTTGTTGCTGTAACTGATAGCAGCAGACACTGAGGCCACATTTAGATGAGAAAGGCACAACTAAAAACATAAGTCTTTCCTTTACGTTTAAAAAAAAAAAAAAATCTGTATTATGATAACATTGTGACAACGATCCTCGTGTTAAAGGATCTGCAACAAAAACTAAAAACGCCGTAGTCCGCATGCCAGGCCAATAGATGATGGTGTAACTTTGTAATGATACACCATAGAAGAACACCACGAATGAAGTACAGCTGTTTCGTCACTGTTCTGACAGGATTTATGCATTGCCAGTTTACATGGCAACAGAAGGAGTTGTAAAAGATTCAACTCTGGAACCAAAAGATAACACTCTGGAACCTTGTTTCCAAAGTTTGCGTTTTAAGGCCCCTATACGCCATTGTTGTGTGAACAAAAAGCCAAAACACAACAAAAGCTTAATGTTTCATGCAAGAACTGTTGCTGTTAAAATAGCCTGAGACTTGCCGCCGCAGTAATGGTGGAAGACACAAAGCGTAAATCAGATTTGCGTTTAAGTATTAAATAAAATTAATATTATGGGACTTTGATTGGGGCCATAAAAACTGCCATTATTTATTGAATACTTGCTGACAAGTTTTTAAAATGAAAGGAAACTGACTTAAAAGCTCAGCTTAACCAACCTACAAGTGCTGAGAGAAGAAAATATCAGCGCATAAAGGAACATAACTTTATGGCTTCTTCAGTGTGAAATGAACCGCTCATCCTCTTCATCAAAGCATAAGCAGAGACATCGCTGACTTCCTTTTTTATTGCTAACTTTTAATCCCCTTTTTCCGTTCTGCGTATTTAGCTAAAGCTAATTAGATAGTTGCATAGCAACCAGAATAATATATCCTTGCTCCCTCTGAGCTATTTTTCTGTTATTGGCAAAACCAACAGCTGTGCTTTTGCATTTCGGGTGAAAAAAATAAAAATCATAACGCATCCTAAGTGATCACGGATTTGCATGTTTTATGAACTGCTGCTGTTGGGCAAACTTTGAACACAAATTAGATTTCTCAGCTCTGATGTGTGTGTAATTTGTACACAAATATAAAAATGTTTATGTATAATTTTCTGTTTTATTACGCATTATCTCCCTGATTTTGTAAGTGAGCTAACAACCCAAATTGTGTAAAATTCTCAAAATTTAAATCTTACCCCTTAACAAAGAAGTTTAAGTGCACACACATATCATGGAAAAACATTAAAAGACATTCAGTCGTGCCCACGCCCCCTCCTCTTTCTCTATCATCCTTACCATATGCAGCAGGGTCTTGTTGTCCCTGAGGGACCCAACCATGCCCACCACCGACACTGTAAACATCACCAGGCCCAGCAGGATGAGCACCACGGCGGGGGCCAGGAAAAGACCCTCCAGGGTTCGATTCTTCTGCCTTTCCACTTCGGCATACACCCCCACACACAGCACACAAAGACCCATCAGCTGGAGGGAGAGAGAGAAAGAGAAGGAGGGGGTTAATGAGACAAAATCCTTGACAATCCTCAGTATAAAGAATAAATAGTGATGAGCATTTTGAACTATAGATAGCTCTCATTCATCTTGTGAGATGTAGTAGTAGCAGTGAAGCTTGAAATTAGACAAAGTTAACTATTTTATGTTATTATTATTATTTTTTAAAGATTTTTTTGGCATTCTAGCCTTTACTAGATAGGACAGATCAATAGCATGAAAGGGGGACGACATGCAGCAAAGGGCCACAAGCTGGTGTCAATCCCGAGGCCACTGCAGAAAGGACACTGCCTTCATTCATGGGGTGCCAGCTTTATGCTATTTTTTTATTATTATTTTTAAAGTCAAGATTGTTAAGGTGTTTTTTAAGTACTTTTATTTTTGTAAAAGTACTTTTTTTGTTTTCTTTACCCTTTGTATCCTACTCTACCCAACTGTACCATGGTGGCCCATACAATGTTTTGACATACAAGTTCAAAGGTTAAAGTGACAAATGCCAATACATACTCAACTTATTTATATTTTCAGTCTTTTTTTGAAATTAATAAAAGTCAGCAAGTTTGGTGGTTTTATTGGTGTTTCCGACAACACGTCAAAATGCTCCACTGAAATCCAGACTAATGAAATTCTTTTTAAGTGGATTTGTTGCCTCTTAAGGCAGGATAAGGCTCCAGCCCACATAAACTGCAACTATATCCACTTAGTGGTATTATGCAGCAAATGAAGACGATGGATGGAACTTGCCCTCTCATGCAAGGAGATTCAGACAGGATAAGTCCAAGACGCCTGATTGGGTGCTCGACAAACCTGCGATGACATCATCACAGTATGCAACAAGCCAACAACAATAGTGGCACCATGGGGTTTAGTAAGTTGGCCATTAAGTGGGTTCATTCTTACCACTCTGAAAAAACAAAGATAGTGGATGTCATTGGGACTTTCTACAAAGCTAAAACTAAAAGGTGTGGTGTCCCTCAAGAAAGTGACCTGGTGCCACTTTTTTCCCTATTATACATTAATGGCATGCAGAAAGCCTGTTCATCTGACCTGTTTCTCTATGAAGATTCAAGTATTCTTCTGTCTCTTAAACATTCAGCAGTTGTGGACAAGAGAACGACACAGAGGCTAAACAATGTTATGTTTTGGCTTATTTGTCTTACAACAGGCTGTCTCTTCACTTAGGGAGAACAGGAGCCATCTTTTTGAATCCAGAATAAACCAAGGAAAGACCCCAGAGATGAAGATAAATGTAGAAGGGGCTGTTATTCAGCCAAGGACACAGTGCAATATTTAGGATGAGCATTGGATAATCATCTATCAGAGGAGGTCATGGCGATGAAAGCCATCACGAAAGTCTGCCAATAGACAATTCTTGGCAAGAAAGTCAAGGTTTTTTGGACACAACACTAAGGATGTTAGCTGGAGCATTTTGTTCAGTGTTATTTTGATTATGCTGCCACCTCCTGGTTTAATAGTACTACCACAGCACTTTCAAAATTAACTAAAAACTGCCCAAAACAAGTTAATCAGGATTTTGTTAAAGTGACCTCCCTGTACCCTTCTTGATTTCGCACATTTTCTACATTACTGACTTCCAGTTGATAGTCATACAAATCCAGTTGAGACTTGCACATAAAATTATTCATAATAATATGTCCACAAAAGCCCTGCGATAGTCTGACCACCTATCCAGGGTGTACCCCGCCTCTTGTCCAATGTCAGCTGGGATAGACTCCAGCCCCCCCCGCGACCATTGCGGCGACATGCTGACAATGAATGAATGAATGAATGAATGAATATGTCGTCAAATATATGTACAACTACTTTAATCACTCCAGAGACAATCACAACTACTCAAAAAGACACAGCTCAACAGATTTTATCCTTTTTAGATAAAAAAAGTTGAATGGGTAAAAAAAAAAAAACCTTTTCATATATGGCTGCAAGTGAAACTTCCAATATCTTTGAAACTGATTGAAGCAGAGAACACTTTCAATTTCATTTCTCTTTCCTTGATTACATTCAAATCATAGTTGAATTGTTGCTCTCGAAACTCATGGCAAGAAATGTTCTGTTCAGATATTTTTGGGTTTGCATCATGCAATACTAATGACCATGCCCTGACTTTACAGCTAATACTATCCTGTCTACTCTGACTTGTGTGGATTCAGGGGTCATTCTTTCCACAACACTGTGCTCCACAACAACTCTCAACCTCTCAAAAATAAAAGATGTTTTTAGCATACACACAGGTTTAGGTATTTTTGTTCCGAGTACACAAACCCTCAAAATGAGCACAGCTGCCCTGAGTGCTCTGGTCATATTGGGTAAAAGCTACAAAATGTGAAAGAATGATTAGGCGCACAGAAAGCAGAAAAGTTGGGGTAAAATGTGGTGTTGGTGTAATATGACTGCATCAACACAACAAAGATGACCTCCAAAGTGCACCCAGTGCACTGTCTCGCTTTACGCTTACACAGGCATCTACACAGTGGCAAAAGAAATTCCCAGATCCTTTCCCTAAGTTAACATCCAAATACAACAACAGATTGTTAATACTGTTGAATCCATTCCGTGAGCAGGATTTTACTGTTGCAGCTGTTTAAGCTTTAACTGCTTTATACTACTAAACTACTTTATAACCTCTGTATCTGCCCCATACAAAGGCTCACAACATGTGGGAGTTTGTAAGATGATTAATGGGGCAGGAAATAAGAAAAAACAAGTTCAGCACAGACACAAATCACATATATAAATATATATACACAGACAGACAGACAAATATATAGAGAAAGTTAGTTTAAAGCACTTTTTAAACAAAGTCAATTGAAAAGTCCAGGGGAGGAATTACTTTTTGGAAGTACTGCAAGACATAAAAAACATAAAAAACTTGACAAGCAGCCCAAACCTGACACATTTTTCATATAAGGAGTCACAAGCCAAAAAGATTAGAAGTCTCTGTTTTAGTCTTTAACTATGTTTTCTTTCTTTTAAGCGTGTGTGTGTGTGTGTGTGTGTGTGTGTGTGTGTGTGTGTGTTTTTGTTTTGTTTTGTTTTATTTGTTGTTTTTTTTTTTTAATTTAAGGTCTTAACTAGTGAGGTGACTATGGGGCAGCAGTAGCTCAGTCTATGGGAACATGGCCTGGGATCTGGAGGGTCGTCGGTTCAAGTCCTCATCCAGACCAAGTATGGAGTGTGGACTGGTAGCTGGAGATGTGCCAGTTTACCTCACTGCTGACGTGACCTTGAGCAAGGCACCAAACCCCTAACTATTCAGGGTACCTGTCAATGAGCAGCCTCCTCACTCTAACATCTCTGAAAATTTAATGCAAGTATAGGTCCTGTTTGTGCATGTGTGTGTATTTCTGTCCTGTTTGTATATGACAACAGAGTGAACAACTAAATTTCCCCTTGGGATCAATAAAGTATGAAACATTTAAAAAAAAAAAAATAGTGAGCTGCCTGACAAATGTTCTGTATAAAGAATGATCAAATGGAAATATTTAAGTGCAGCAAGTAGGTCAATGTATTTTGACACTTTGCATCACTGCATCCTGTGGCCAAGTGTGTTGGATCACATAGTGCCTCACAGTGAATCCCTGTAAAGAGCATTACATTAAAATGCAATACTAACAAAGTCTAACCCTTTGTGTCTGCTGAAAACTGTAAGTTATGTATGTTGTATGTTGCAGCCCTGTTTATATCTGACTTATGCAAGTGCTACAAAAAGAGAAATAAAAAACAGTGTGTGCTTTCCTGCTATTGATATTGATTTTCAATTGGAAACAGAGGGAATCTGCCTTAAGAGTGGGGTCCATTTACTTCAACTCCATTTACTGCTCACAGCCCTCCATAAAGCACTGGCAGATACATTTGGCTTGGATCCCACATCTAAAGTCATCCTTCCTATAATCACTGCTGCAGTAATGAAGATAAGAATGAGTAGCAGACTTCGTAGAAAGGGATCTGATACCTGATACTGCAAGAACTAAATCAGTCATCCTGGGACAGAAGGGATGCCTTGCAGTTTAAGTGTTTGTTAGCTTGATACTGATTGGTTCAGCGCTCATGACTACTGAACAGTGACGCTTTGCCAAGACACATAAATCCATGAGAAAGCCAGTACTGTATGTGTTCTAGCCTGCTTCACGGTAAGGATGGCTTTTGCAATCATTCTTTTGTAATACTCTTAATACAATGCTAAATGTAAATGCATGACACTTTTAGTAGGATGTGAAAGATAAAGTATGACTGTAACTAACCGTGGGTGAAAAAGAGAAAAATATAATCAACTAAACCTATTTGAATTTCCCTAGATGAGGTAATTCCCACTTTACACCTGCAGCTTTATTCCTGATGTAAAAATCCCACATAAATTACATTACCAAACTTATCATCACAACAGCAAAGATAGCTTTGACATAGTTTACACAAAGTTAGCTTGGGGCCTAGAGTAGAGCTGAACGATATGAAAAAATAATCTAATCAGGCTTTATTAAACCTATATTGCAATTCAGCATGCAGTTTAAAACAATTCTTCTTTATTCTTTTACAATAAACAAGCAATGCATCATTTTATAGACCAAACCAACATTGGATACAGTCAACATATAAACTGCTCTTTCATGTAGGACAGCTACTCTTACAACAATGCAACATCATGGGAAAAAGCCCAGTTTCCAAAGTATGAAATTACCCGGATGATCATCGCTGTTTTCGCATTATTGGGCCCATTTAGCGCTCTGCTAACTTGAATAGGGATAAAATTACTCAAAAAAACATATTCACTAATTTACAGATCTCAATGTAAGTCTATGGGAAAATGTTTTTTTGGCCCAATGACGTCGCCTGACAGAGTGGGGAACTGCAATCCCACTGTTTGGCCACTACGAAAAATCGGCTTCCTGGTGGACTTCGAGGGGGCCTGGTGGCCATTTGGATTGGTAGTACTGCAAGCATTGTGTGGCATAGAGTAGCATGCATGAAGCCCACAGGGCCAGATGTCTCTGACCCTTCTGATTGGTTAAATTGTGGAGCATAAAAGTCAAAAACTTTTTTTTCTTTTTCTTTTTTTTTTACAGCTTTTGAAAATTGTGTTCTGTTATATTATAATGCAGGTTTATTTCGGTTAGTCGTCTAGATTAACTGGAATACGCTTTAACGCCATTTATACGGCAATTCCTTAGGCTAGACGAGCTTTTGTCCGTTGAGCTAAGCTGGGCCACACTGTCCTAAATCACTGCAGTAGGAGGGAGAGAGAGTAGAGAAGAGCGACAGATCATATGAAAGGGACTCTGGAGTGCTAATGGAATCAAACCACTGATGTTCTGGAGTCATATTCAATAATGTGCTTTAGGGTGTATGTATCTGACAAACACACACAGATGGGCAGATTGGTAGCCGTGCAAATTGAACATTATTCCAAAAACATTCCTGCAGATAAAAGTAGTGTAGGGGTGAGAGGTAGAAACAAAACACAGGGGTTTGTAAAAGGGCCGATGAGGGCTGAGGATCACTCGACTAGGGCGAACGTCTATTTTCATTGTTAAATCTGATTATTTTTCTCATTAATTCATTGTTTGGTCTGTAAAATGTCATAAAATGGTGAGAAATGTCAATTAGTGTTTACCAAAGACTGCTAAAATGCTGGAATCAGAGAATTTTGACTCTTTGAAAATAAATAACTAAAAAAGATTAATCAATTATCAAATTAGCTGGCAATTAATTGACACCTAATCAATTAAGCACTAGTGCTCAATACTCAGCGTTACTTCTCATTAGCCTGGTAAGGTTTGTCAGGCATTTAAGGTGGCAGCTGGATGCCAACTTAAACCCTAGATCGTAAAAAAAAAAAAAAAAAATACAATCAAAGTTAGGTCTATGAGTAGCTCATCTTAAATGCCAAAGTGCCTGGTTGCATACAAAAATACTCCAGTCACAAACCAAGTTTACCAAACTGATTCACTTTTCTTTCCTTAGATATGTGTGACTTAATAACAAAAATAACTCTGTTATTAAGTGTAGGGAAATACTGAAATACTTAGCTTGATGTGACCCTTGATTGCTCTGGTCCTCACCTTTGCCATCCCATCCATAATGGCTTTAACACACTTTTGCATTTTTGGATGAAATCTAAAATTTTAATTTGTTTATTTGCTATATTCTTATGTTACAGTCAGATTTAAAAAGTATGGGGAGTGATGAGCATTGAAATTCTGGACCAGATATTTATTTTTGGAATAATTTTCTCTGTGTACTATAAAACCTTACCTTAATCTTCAAGGTTAAGTTAATAATTCATATAGGTGGGCATCAGTATGAACTATTCTGATTACAAATATGTAATTAGTGTATGATTCATTTTAGTCATAATATGAACCCAGATTAATTGAAAGACTAACAAAAGCGCCTTTTAGCCTGCTCCTGTTTTCTGTCGGCAAATCTATTTACCCACATTACCGTCCCTTTAAACTGGATCCAACGCCCTGCACCACCGTGCTGCTCGACTGCCAGTGATCGCTGTGTATTGTCTCAGTACTAAATGCAATTACCAATACCTTAGTATATTGTTTTATTATAAAATTGCACAGAATTCTTGAATCAACATCAGATTAAAATCCACCGAGATGCATGATGTCTGAAGTGGCAACGTCTATCTTGCAAGCTAACCATTAACCAGCTAGCTAGTATCCAGAGAATTCCGTACCTAATTCCATTTGAAAATATGGCAACTTTATATTGCATTGCTCGAAAACAAAAACACAAAAGTTGTTGTCATAACTTATAACTTAGAATCGAATCACGACAGT
This sequence comes from Plectropomus leopardus, assembly GCF_008729295.1. Lineage (NCBI taxonomy): Eukaryota > Metazoa > Chordata > Actinopteri > Perciformes > Serranidae > Plectropomus > Plectropomus leopardus. The sequence goes on from NC_056468.1 coordinate 5,838,323, forward strand.
CATCTGATAGATACGGGATACATCATATCCGACAAAAGGCAATTAATTTCAATAAAGTCTCAGGTATAGCCCCCCTCAGGCTTTAACCTCAATTAAACGGAAATTCCTTAGACGTTGAGGGGAATTCGTATTTAAAACTGAGATTGTAATCCAATGACTAGTGTACGTTTTGGGGGGTGTATGCCGATTTGTACAGTAGATCGTACATATTCGTAAAATACCTGATATAACGATCTAAAATGTTTGTATGTGCCAAAAGCAAAAAGGAAATTTAAAACACGAGTGTTCTGAATGAAGTTTGGTGGATGACTCACTGATGCTATTGGGTGGTTCGCGGCTACTACAATTAGCAGACACTGTTGTGGCTCAGACTTACTAATAGCACATAGAAAGCTCACGTCAATGAATGTACCAGATACTCACCGAGAAGAGCATTGAGTAGATATTTAAGGTAAATTTGATAAAGTAGTAGAAGTGGTTGGTTTTCCTCAATTCAGAGTAGGACGGCATGGCTGCTCAGTGAAGCTAGCTTACAAGCTAGCTAGCTATCCTTCGTTTAGTTTAGGCAATATCAAAATAATAATAAGGAAACATTAAATATCGTTAAGAAGATGAAAAAAATCATTTAAGAGAGCTAACTGAATTTTAAATATATAGCAGCCCTCATTTCTCACATACTATTGTGGGCAGCCACCGAAACAAAACCACTTCCGTACGGCCGGCCAGTCCACGCTTTGTTTTGACTACATTCTTAAAGGGGCAGTGCGCACATCTTCGGTATTAATTGGATTTAACTTGTTCAGTTCATGTGAGGCATCATTGTGTTTGGTTTCAGCTATTATACTGCTACATTATTTTTTCAGTATTTATTGATGATGAAATTATAACATTATAAACCAATTCAAACATCGAAAAGTAGCCTGTATTTTGACACTAAGGTCAAAAGTGCTAGATAAATTGCTGTAGTGACAAAAAAAGGTGTGGGAATTCTTATTGCAGTACTACTTTTTGGACATTAACTGACATGATAGCTATAGACATCAATGTGACCCATATACATACTGTTCATATGCTAAAACAAAAAAACAAAAAGCAAAACATAAACATGCATTTGAAAAGAACAACTAGAGAAAATAGTGTCTAAGAGTGGTTGTAATGGATTACTTCTATTGCACAGCTAATCCCTTTTGCTCCAGGTTGCATCAGTTGTTGCCACCACTTGTTGGATATATTTGGCATCCTTGTGACATTACTGATGCATTCACAAATAGGTTTACACACTTGCAAAGCTGGTCATGTGTTTACCCAAGTGATTATCAGCACAAGTGTTTCTTCTTCTGAGATTCCCATCTTCAGAAGATGGTGTTTTTTATTTCATTTTCTCCTGATTTGTTCTGTTTTGGAAAGAGGTATTACTAGTGGATGCAATGTATTGGTGCACCCTCACATGCATATACTCCGTTGTGTGTGTTGCAAAGAGAAGCATGAGCTAGCTATGAGTCACATCAGTCATTAGGTTACATTGATGAGTCACTGGAGTCTCTATGACACCCTCTTTCTATGTAAACATTGTCACTCATGGTGTCTCCTTGAGCAAGAAGCATGGCTGACCCAACCTCTGACCTTATACTGGAGAGGACCAGTGACAAAATTTTTTTGTCAACAGAGCATTTAGTCATCATGCACTCACCTGTGATGGAATGGTAATCTACCTCCAATTCCTGCCGACACTGCTAGTCCCAGCAGAATCAGAGAAGGTTCATCACCAGAAGGCAGATTTGAAAGAAGTATGTAGCTCCTTTACTTGAGTAAAAGTACTAACACCACACTGTGAAAATATTGTGTCACAAATAACAATCAAAGTAGACATGTAACTTAAGAGTAACTTAAAGTATGTACAATCAGTAAAATGTATTTAAAGGATTGAAAGTCAAATTACCCTATGCACAAAAATCTTAAAATAAAGAAAGAAAAGAAAAAATACATAAACACCCGACAAGACATGAAACAATTAAAATAACAGTAGTGGAGTAAAAGTCTTAAGTTTTCAGAATCAGAATCAAAAAATGGTTTATTGCCAAGTAGGTTTGTACATGCAAGAAATTTAAATTGGTGATTTGCTGCACAACAATAAAAGCAGTCCAAAGGTATGTATAAGACATAATATGTAAAAAAAAAAAAAAAAAAAAAAAAAAAAATACAACAGAGTACGCCAAAATATATAAGAATATGTGAAGATATATATATTAAAATGTCTGTTTTTAAGTGTATGGTTGTGCAGGATGTGAAAGATCACAGTGTACTGTAAGTCCAAGTACAAAAATATCCATAAGAGGGGAGATGATAGGGATGTTTGTTGATGCAAAGCATAATGTCAAGAGTGGATCAGGATAAGAGTCTGAGTCAGTGGGGGTCCTGGGCCTGGTTGATGTCTCTGTTGATGTGGTTGATGTGGGGAAGAAACTGATATTGTGATGGGAGGTTTTGGTCCTGATGGGCTGCAGCCTCCTTCCAGAGGAGAGTGCTTCAGAGAGTTTGTGTCCAGGGTGGGACAGGTCAGTTACGATCTTTCCTGCCCACCTCAGGGACCTGGAGGCATGTGGGCCCTGGAGAGACAGCAGATTGCAACCAATCACCTTCTCTGCAGGGGGGAAGTGGGAAATGAATAAGCTGGAGTTGTTTTCATGATGATCATGACTCATGAGCTCATCTCTGGTGAAAGAGCTCAGCAGAGAAATAAACTGACAATAAAAACAAAGTCAAAACAATGTAAGGCAGCCGTGAGGCAGCTGTCCGCAGCGCCATCTTGACAGAAAAGACAATGAAAGGTGATCATGAACGGGAATAAGTTAGCAAAGAAAGGAATGACTGATCATGCACTGCTTAGTAAGTTCTGCAGCCTCATCTTCCCAAAGGCCAACTCATCAGCATATTCATTGATCTTTTTTGAAAGAATTAAATCTGTCACCCCATGCACATTCTGAGGGGTCATTAGGTCTCCCAGCAGCTCATCAAAGGCAACACGCAGGGCCTCACATCTTTCAGAAATAATTGAGTTTAAATTGTCAGGGAGAGGCAGGGCAACATTTAGGGCGTGCCACTGAAAGCCAATCAATCAAAAGGTCAGAAATAACATTTGGAATTCAGAAATGTTTTCATGTATCCGAGTGTCTTAGGATCATGGGCCAGCCTGGGAGCCAGTTTGCATGGATTGAATTGAGTTTAAATTCAGAAACTCAGCTCCTTTCTTGTGTTAAGCCATCTGAATCCAGCACTTCCTCTGCCAGCCTCCGGTCTGCTCTCCAAACCACACAAACATGAACACACACACCAACTACAACCTTTACACACTGTGAGGGGCATATATCATTTTCACTGAACTATGAATTGAAATGGACATTATCTTAATATATACATATATGCAGTTCTGCACAATGAGGCACATAAATGGTCCAATTTGACAAAACTGGTATATTTCTGCTAGTTTATATAGTACATTAGTTTGTTCTCCTTGCAGACAGCAATACGAATGTGATGAGTTCTATAAAACCACCTCTGGATTCATTTCTGTCATGACACCAGGCTCTGTGAAAATGTGATTATTTCCCACCTGAGATGAGATGTGAATAGCTGGCTGCCCAGCCCAGAATGGCATAGGTAGTCAATTATTAACAGACTACAGGACAGTTACCACTGATGTAGTGAATACGGTTTTAAAAAATCCTTCTAACATTATTAATCCATCATAAATTGTTTAAGTATCTATACTTATTATAAGTTAGTTCAGACCAAGCAGCCTTATTTGAGTGGTTAAGAGGCATTCCATGAGTGCTTATACAAAGGATGCTTACGCAGTATCACAGTATTAAGGTATACCGGGGTATTTAGAAATCCTGCAGGTATGTTTTTCAATGCCCCCATAAATACAAGCTCTCCTCTTTAACTCATTGTATGTGGTGCACAGCATGCACCACCAGAGCTCAGTCTCTGGTCTCTACAGACACTGCAACACCTAACGGTGGAGGTTCGAGTTACAGGACTGTAAACAGCTGGTGGTCAGCAGGCAAAGAGAGACCATGGAGAATAACAGCATAGTTTTTTTTATTATTATTTTTTTTTGTACATCTAATTTTTTCACCTCTAATTTGACTGATTATTATTTTGACCAAACTGGAGCTGGTAATTGTTGAACCAGTGGACTTAATTACTTGATTTCTAGCAAGAGTAACTAAGACTGTTTGGGTGGGCCTTATTTTGTTTCTGTTGAGTTTGAATGAAGTGTGTTTTATGATGAGTCAACTAGGCAATTAAGCCTCGTCAGTCTTCTGTGACTGAGAGAAAGTTATATTCAAAAGGTGTACAGATGTATTTCTGTTGGAAAATAGGTGTGAGAATATTGCTTTCCTTAACATTTTGTAGGTTTACGTTGTGTATTTATTAGTCGGAAAAGCTGAAAGTAAGTAGTGCAATTGTCGTAAGCGTGGATGGGTGGCTGAAGGTTGTTAGCGGCACACAGTTATACCGTCATATACCATATATCCCAGTTAAATTTCAGAAAGGTATGAAGGTAATAAATATTAAATACTGCCCAAGCCTGATACAGAGTACAACATCACTGGGGCTTTTAAGTATGATCAAATCAGACTGTATGTTGCCCATGAACAGAGTTTGACACTTCCTGATGTGGACCAAGCCTACACCAAGTAGTAAGCTAGTGTGCTGGAATGTTTATACTCTGGTTCGGTGCAGTCCCAGTCAGATTGCAGAATAATTAACTGAAAAAACCAATTATAATCTGTCGTCAGTTTTGACAGATTAATAAATGCTGCTTGTTGTATAATGGCAGTACCGCATGGGGGTGAGCTTGGCTGTGCTGATATTCAATATAACAACCCTCCCTCTGGTGTCATATTGCTATACTTTGACATTGTACACATGCAGTGCAGCATTTGTAGCTATCATCAGGATGCACTGACTTGTGTCCCAACAGCTCTACTTCAGAGACCACTTCCTCTGACCCGTGGCCATCTGAAGGCTCATTAGCCTCCAAAGTGGACTTCATGACTTTCCTATTTGCAGCCATTGTGACGGCCAGCAGTGTGAATGTTCTGCAGAGGGAGCAGCCAGCAAAGCCCCTATATCTCACCTTTATGTATACAGTGATCTCTACATCCCTCCCTCTGATGTTGCTCTAACAGCCCCAGATACCTGGTCCTCTTCCTCCTGATGATCACTGGCTTTGATTACCTGTTTTTAGGCTTCTGACAGCAGAACCTCGGAGATGTAACAGTGTCAGGGGACTTGAGCTGCCTGCCCAGGATCATACACAGCTCCTGTGATACTGATAAGTTTTCAGAGGCTTACTGACATTTGAAGCATCTCTAAAATATATTATATTTGCACTGTGCTTGTAACATAGTTTCTCTAAATGTATGCTTTTAAAATATGACTCAAAGAAGACGAATGTTATTTTGTTTGCTGAGTGTTTATTTGGGCTTTGTGTTCATTCAATTATGGGACCTTGAGGTTCAAAGCACAACAACAATGGTAAAATAAGAACGCGCTATGAAATATTTAAAAATGATGTTGGAGAAAACACAATTCAGGAAGAAAAATGCATTTATATTTTAAATTTAGTATATTTTTAGTATCATAAGTATATTTTTCAAATGTAATGAAAAGACTGAACCCAATCATGTTTTAGTGTCTAAATACTCCACCTTCCCCAGGCCGTCTGCGGCTCTCTGAAAGCATGTCATTTTAACTAACAATATAAAGACTAAATAGTTTTATTTTTAAATAAGGCTCATTAATTTCCTAAAACAGTTGGGAACTGTATATTTTAGCAGTATTAGTTGATAATGCGGTGACCCACATTATAGAGATATTATAGAGACATCCGCCAAAGACTGCTGCCCTTTTTAGAAGTTCAGAGTTGTGAGAAGGGGATTCTGGGCAATTTAGTTTTGGGGCTTTGTTGTTAGCTTTGCCAACAAGTTAGCTGTGACCTTGTTCTGAACCTGTATTGTTGCCATTTAGAAGTGAGAGTAAACGAACTTGACTCCTCTTTCCTGCACTCCCACAATATATTGATTTTTACTTTGCATTGTGTGTTTGTTTTGTTTTTTTTGTTTGTTTTTTGTTGTTGTTTATTTTTAACTCTGTATTTTTTATTCTTTCTTTTTTTCCTTTAGGTAAGGTTTCTCATCATCAACCCATCATAGGTTTCTACTTCACCCGCACATGTGTTTTTGCACGTAGATATATTTATCTGGTTTTTTTACATCTAAATGTGCAAATAAACTAAACTAAACTTAATAAAGCTTGTGACTCCTGCTCCCCGGACTCCGCTGACTCTTCCTACTGAACCTGTGAACATTAATTCAGTGCAGGACAGTTTGACCTTCAGTGTGGCTCAAACAAAGCAGCAAACTTCCAGTCCAGAGATAAACTCAGCTGAAGTTTGACCACCAGCAGCTCCTCAGACATCCCCTCCCTGTTACTGATGTCCAAGGAGGATACAATTGCAAAGCCAAGCATGGAGTAGGGACCAAAACCCACCAGAGACACAGCCCCAGCCTTGGCGACTCCTCTGACCCCTCCTTTTGAACCAGTGGACACAGTTACAGTGAACCCAGAGGTCAAAGAAAAGAGAGCCCAGGGCTTGTTTAGCTGGCTCTGCAAACCACCGTGATGTTACTTTACAGCCTGTGTCAAAGACACTGAGTAATTGTCTTGATATATTAAACAAATACACAATACAACTGTTTTATACACAATAAAACAGTTGTGATCATGTATGAAATTATTTAGTGGTATGAACAGTGTTTTAGAGTTTTGAATGTTTTTCCCACTACAATTAAGTTCTCAGGTTCTATTTTGCACTATAGGCCCAGGTCTTGTATGTGCTGTTAGATCCACAAATACTGGTACATAATATAACATAATAACACACTGCAAAACTATTATTCAAATGTCACCCATACATTAGACTTACGTCTCCATATATGGTGAATTGTTTGCATGCCTTTTGGCAAATTTCACATTTCTGTTTCTCTTCAGTCCCTCAGACTGGACTTTTCATTTTCATTAGACCTGCTGTGCACTGATGGCAAGGCTCAACAGGTTACACCAGCAATTAATTGGAAAAAAATCAGTTGGAGGTGTATTAATTGAACACTGTCTGATTTCCAAATCATCAAAACCTATTTCTTCATAGGAAACTCCTTGGAAATTATTATAGAAAATTATTCTTAAATGACAGTCCTGTGAAACAAAGCATATATAATTTCAGAACTTATTTTATTGTATATAATTAATTATTTAATTATTTCCTTTTTCTATAATTATTATTTCATTTTAAAAGCATATTTTATTTTATAACTGTAGGGGCCAGGATGTTATGTAGCCTCTGTTATTATATTTATTATTATTATTTGCTTCGGCGGCACACGTTCTTTTGGTCACTTTCACCTCTGGTAATTCACATCATATGACAGCACTTAGAGAAAGAGGGTGAGTTTTGCTCACTATTGTTTGTTGGCCGTTAATATCACATTTCATCTTGTTCTGCTTTAGTTATTCCAGTTGCCAGTCTTTTGTTTAATAATCCACCATGAAATGTATCTCAGGACTTCAGTATGAATTTCTTTGAACAAGTCATAGTTATGAGCCTACTTAGCCTCTTAGCAGCTTTTTTATTGATAATAGTTGCCACAATAACAATGCAGAATTTTCCATTTGTAGAAGAGCAAATAAAACTGAAAGACAAGTGCCTACAATTGTATTCAATTATAGTACTTGAATCCAGTAGTTGCTCCTTTTCACAAACTCATGTTCCAAAATGTGCACAAAAAAAGAAAAAGAAACTGAGGATACAGCACTGTAGGTCTGTATTCTAATCTGAGAGAAAAGTCTTCCTCCCTTAACATTAGCTACCTTGATGTCATACGTGAGGCCCGTCAACATCAGATGTTTCCATCGAGCTGCAGCAGCTATTAAAATACAGTTTAAGCAGGCAAAGCAATCTCATCCTTACTCATCATATTTTGACACTTGTGCATAAGCCTTTTTCATTGAATCGTGATGCAAGGGGTCAGAGGTTAGGTTGAGGCGACAAAACTACCCGGTGAGGGTTGAGGGAAAGACATTGTTGGGCAACTTCAGGGTTAGGCACTAAAGTTACGTAGGTTAGGTCTAGGAAAATAAACATGGTGACAATGTACTTTAAAATAAGGATTGGGGTTACTCCTTTGCTGTTTGGATGAAAGTCCTTTGTTGATTTACCCATCCACCATCCCCATCTGTCTCCTTACGTGGACTTTCGGTCTTCATACTATTTACTTTGTTACACTCATCACCATTTTGGTTAAATGGTCGCAGCCCTCGTGAGTATGTGTGTTAAACACGAATAACTGGCTCATGATTTCATGGGTAATATATAAATTTTCTACATAACTTTTTGTAGGTATATACAGTGACCCTGAGGGTCAAACTACTACATCATTTCAGAAAACACATTTCCCAAAACACCACAACATTTCAGAAAACACTACAACATTTCCCATAACACTACAATATCTCAGAAAACATCACAACATTTCCCATGACACTACAACATTTCAGAAAACACATCATCTTTTCTCTGAAGATGATTTTATTAGAGATAATAAACTCTGCTGCACTCTGCACCCTGCAATTTTTTACACATTTTCTGGTGCCCAATCGAAATACTGTAGAAAAAAGATGACATTTTCTAAGAGAAGCAGAAAGTTTTCTTCATTCATTTTTTTCAGCATTTTGTTCATTATTAATTTGCATGTGCCTTCAACCTCTTTGATCCATGCTTGGAACTAACAACACAGAAGTGGCATCTTTTACAGATGGATGAGGACTGATTGCTGATTGGAGGATTGTGCAAAGAAGTTTTACACAGATGCATTGGAGATTTACAATTATGCAAGTATTCCTTTTGTTTAACACAGTAAATTCAATAGGGTTCTTGGTCTTTCTAGGAGCTGTTAACTGTTTTGAAGAGGGTGTAAAATATGTATAAAACCAATACAAAAGTGTCAACACATTTGTGAAAGAGGACTTCTACTGTGCTTAGAAGGTGATGATGTTGATCAAGTTGATCCCAGTTTCATTAACAGTGTCTTAGCGATCGAGAAAAAAAACTTCCCTTCTTCCATGTCTTCTACCTGAACTTCCTTTGAAGCCCCCTGGCACATTGTCTTATAGCTATAGCAGCAATTATTCCTTCTTTCTTTTTTTTCCTGCAACTGATACTAAGATTAGATTTTTCTGACTCATTACCATTTCACACCTTCATAATATGTAATAATGACAAGTGAAACAGCAGTGGTGTGGCCAGACCTGTATATGTATAGCTTATTCGCACATGTTAATTAGAATCGGGTGGCGTTTGACAACTGGATTCAGGGAACAGACTATTGCTGGTCTGATCTCTCTCTGCAGTCTGCACTTGGAGATTCTGTTGCATTGTTGGAGCCTCCACACACATACATTTCTGCAGTGGCCACACAGAGATGGACCTGCATGTTAAAGCTCACAATCTGTCACATCTTCAATGGCAAGCTGATTTCAGTTAATCAAATCAAACCGAGGACACCTGACTCAGTAAAAAGGTTAATTATCTGTGTCAAATAATACATTCCTATAGCAGACATTCTGAATGTGTCAGTCAGTCATTACTTTCGTGGTATGTCTTTCTTGAATGCCCTCCTGCCTGTAAGGGCTCTATCACAGTTTGCCGCAACTCTCATTAAAGTTAATTGAAACCCCTCCAACTAATGAATTCAAGAATCTTTGTCTGGTTTTGGTGTGAGTTTCTGCAGACTTAAAGGTCAAGGCTTGCTTTTGTTGCACCAGATCAAAATCATCTACATCCATTAAAATCAGCAGGCGCCTGCTGGTGTCTCCAATAAAGGATGTCATAGTGAGGCCATAGACTAAAAATAATGCACAGAATTATTATAAGAATTATTTCCAAAAATGCTTGTGCCTATCTCAGCTAAGCATTATTTACTAAATTAAAAAATATTTCACATACTTGACCCATATTAATGAAAACCGTAAAACACTGGCAAGGCGAAGGCAGCTTAATTTGTATAGCACATTTCACAGAAAAAGTGATGTCTGATGCTTTGACTTTTTGAAGCTTTGACTTATAAGTGGTCAGAGATACAATCTCTAGAAGGTTATTCCAAATTTGTGCTGCATAATAAATAATAAAGCAAATGCAATTATAAAATGCTGCTTTACCATGCTTTGTTCTAACTCTTGGAATGGTCAGTAAGCCTCCCCAAGAGGTCCTAAGGGTCCCAGAGGGTTCATATGTCTCAAGTGGTGAATCACAGAGTGATTTATACACAATCAAATCTAATCTACTGAAAATAAAGGTGTGGGTGAGCCTTTCAAGGTCTTGCTTTGACATGAATAATCTGACTTGAGCAATATTTTTAAAATGGTATCAGGCAGATGAAGTTTGTGATTTGATGTGGCTGTGGAAATTTAAATCTGAGTCCAGGATAACCCAGCGGTTTCATGCATGATAAGAGAGAGGAATTCAAGGTAAGAGGACCAAAGATAGTTAGGTCAGAGTTATCCCTTTTGAGATGCCGAAAATTTTGATGCATCCAATCAATGATTTCCTCAACACAATGACACAGAGATTCTGCAGTTTCTCATCTGGTCGAAGATATACGTATGTATATTTGCGTGTTGCCTGCATAATTATGATAGGCTACCATATAATTTCATATGATATGGCATGATGGAAGCATGCAAAAATGCAAAAACTACATGGATGGTTAGGAAATGGTTATTAAAAAGGAAATAACACTTTCAGATAGCCCTTTATCATAAATCAAAATTTGCGTCAGAGGGCTTTACAGCTTATGACATCCCTCTGTATAGACGAAGGGACCCCCCCCCCCCCCCCCCCCCCCCCCCCCCTGCAAAAAAAAAAAAAAAATTTAATAGGGAAAAAATGGTAGAAACCCCAGCATCCACCCTGCTTCTATTACGTTTTTACTCGCAGTGTTTCAATCTGACACCATCACGTGAAGTATCACGCGAACGCGACAGATTCCATCTGGCCGTGTTCTTGACTGACACCACTCGTCAGTGTATTGTGGTGCTGAGACAGGTGCTATCTGGCCATCCGGCAGCGTATAACAACACTATGAAGGCTTCTGTCCAACCGCATTTCCAGCTGATGACATCCAGTGGCGTATCATGCAGACATGAAAGGTGGGTTTTGGCCTCGGGATCTTATATAACTACCGCAAAAGCACTATTTGACATCTTTGAATTGAGAACCAACCCAACCAACGAAGGCAACAAGTAGTGCCAATCATAGGAAGAGTAGGGGGATAAATCCTTTGCTACCCTAGGACTGGCAAATTAGCATGGGGAACCCCTCCTCTCACTTCCTGTAATCTCTCTACGTCTTCTGTAATAAAGACATGACATGGCCATGATGTTTCTCTGTGATGACATGCACAGCTGAATGAATAATGCCATTTTAAAGCTATCATCATTATGAGCTGTCACATCCAACATGCCGCTGCCATATTTAGCCTTTTTACAGCTCCTATGCAACACTGTTCCCCTTCCACTGTGACTGCTGAGTGTTATTGTAGCCACCTCAGACTCATCCAGCAGCCCTCTCCATCACAGTTGGTGACAAAGTGCCAGCAGCCATGTAGATATGCTCAGTATCAGTCACAGTGAGCCCAGAGAAAATAGCTTTTTCTTCAACTTTGAGAAATAGATATGACTGACTAATGTTTTTCCTGATAGTCTGGGGAAGTAGTTTCACTATCTGATGACAAAAAGAGCAAAATGGCTCCATCAGTTTCAGCAGCTTGGGTGCATGCTGATTGGGCTGGATTATATCATCAGGGGTGTCGAGGTAAACAACTTGTCATCATAATCATCCTCATTTGAATCACTTTAGACTAGCGTGTTTTTCTGTTAGCTGTGATTGGATCTGGAAAACTTAAATGACAAAGAATGAGTGGCAGATTTGAAACAGGCCTGGACAAAAATGATGGTACCAATGTACATGTGGTACATGTGCACCAATGGTGCAATGTCTGACTTTCATTGGTTAAATTTCATAGAATTTTTATTTATTATTACTTTTGCCAGATTCAAGTTATTTCTGTGACCATTGTGAGTTTTTCTTTCATTAACCGAAGGGTATCAACAATTTTGTCCATGTGTGTATATATTCATTTCCTCCAGGACTCAAGTTGTCTTTGATGCAGTTCTGAAAAAAACTTTTATTTAATATCTGTGATGAATAATATAAATGAAAACCTTGACAGGATCTTTGAATCTCAGAAAAGCTTGCCTGAAAAATAATGTGTCACTGATTGAATTACTTATTAGTTATTCACCAATATTTAAAGTTCAAATAAAGTCTAATTGTACAGTTGAAAGTAAAAATGGCTTTAAAAGTCCACAGATATACAGAACATATGCTGGCCTACCTCATAAGAGGTCAACTAACTGCCGCTAAAAAACGCTGCCATCTCCATAAGCTGTGTTTACTGGGTAGTCTGGCATTTCCTCCACAGAGGTCACCAGTGATACATATTTCTAAAGTTTGGGGTTTTTTTTTAGAAGTTGAACAGGATGATTTCCATAATAACAAACACTTCACATCAGCAGTGTTGCCAGATGTACAATAATTATCGTATTTGTACGATTTCTGTGAGGTGAGGAATTGTGGATTTAAAACTTCCAGGTGATCTGATCAACTTTTGAAACGTTATGTGACGCAATAACGCCTATAACCTATATGAATCAGAATCAGAATCAGAATCAGAAATACTTTATTGATCCCAGTGGGGAAATTGCATTTAGTTACAGATGCTCCCATACAAAAGTCTTAAAAGAAGTAGGAAAGTATTGAATATATCAATAAAATTTAAACAGTACTAATATAAAATAAATATATCTAAATACTAAAATAAAAATATAAATGTACATTTGTTCTTGTTTCTACAAAATATTCTGACCTGTAGAAGCAAAAATAAAAAGTCTCTCCCTTGCAGTTTTGTGAAATATGGCTTTTTCGAAATTGCCTGAAATACCAACTCATGTAAGCATAAAACCTTTTTTTTGTGATAAACAGTTTTTTTTAAAAGGGAATTCATGTGTTTGAAGTAGGGGTATTTTGTATTTGCAATTTTAATTTGCACAATTTGAGGCTTAATGGAAACCTGCCTTATGATTTGCTGGTGATTTGGGGTTGTCCCTCAAAGCAATTTCGACTCCACCATGGAGCTCTGACAGTTGTGATGGAGAGGACAGTCCAGTATGGATCGAAGCTTCTCCCAGGAGAGAAACAATGTCCTTGTCCAAGAGTAATAGAATCACTGTGACTGGACACCATCTACAATGGAATTATCTTCAGAGGAGGTCACATTTTTTTAGGTCATTTTCACCAAATTGCTGAGGTCATTGATGAACTGATGACCTGGGTAGGACACAGATCACTGACAATATGTGAAAAGTGGACATTTGCAGTTCTTGATTGTACAGAGGGTGAAACTGCGGTCACGACTCTAAACATGGTACATGAGCCTAAAAGCATTACTATCACACATATGCAAACACAATTTTATTTTACCCTCCTGTTATGTTCAACTTTAAAAAAACAGCAATAATGTTCCCACATCAAATTGACTCAGTACATGTTTGACCATCTGAAAGTAGTATTTTTTTCTCCATATACATTATCTTTAGCTCAATAAATATCAATTTTATTAATAGTAAGTGTAATCAAGTTCACCACCTACAGATCATGGTTTACTGGTGAAATTTTTTGTTTTTCATCAAAGAATAATTTTTAAAACAGTTTTTTTTTGTTACATTAGTAATAACAAAAAAAAGACATTCACTATATTTTTTCAAAACATTATTATTATACATAACAAAAGGGTTAAGTAAACTGAAATTCTTGAAAACATTTTTTTTACCTGAATTAAGGGTTAAACTGGTCACACTGGGGGCCATGATTTCCCAGAAACGTTCACGGACATACAGCTGTTAGAGCTGTCACAGACCAAAAGCATTTGGATAATTGAATCTTTATAACACCAGCATAAAAGAGGAGAAAATTTATGATAAATGCCATAGCAACGGCTGAGGGTTGTCCATATATATTCTCCATGGACCAAAGAGTTTGATAGATGGAGAAACGTTACATTACATTAGTACATTAAATTGCCTTCTCCTGTTTCCACTGAACCTTAGTCAAGATGGCATCCCACAGAAGGACCCTACAAGAGGCACACGAGGTTCTGGCATTGACACGGAACAAGGCTGCATGAAAGCAATAGCCTGCAGTGCAATGAATGTGAGAGCTGTGAAGAGGAAGGCAGAGAAGAGTGGAGTGTCAAAGATGTGAATTGCATGAGTTTTTGCGCCCTGTGAGTTTGATGTAGTGTACTGTGGCCTCAGAACACACACAAAAGAAAAAAAACTCTGAAAAAAGGTTATTTTTCCAATGTCTTTCCAACAGGATAAAACAGTGTGTGGGATTATTGTGTGGCTGCACTGTTTTTACAAGTGAATTTACAGTCTATTTCTCCTGCTGTATGGTTCCTCTTAGTTGTTGTGTCTATATGTAACATAGTACCATGTTCTTTCCACCTTATGTTATGCACTCTGTGTGTCCCATGTTTATCCTTATTTTCATCTTACTTTTACAAATATTATCTAGTAGGATGTTCAGAGAATGTTTTTTTTTTCTAAAGCAATCTTCATGTCATACAGAAATTTGGGGTGAACGCCAATTTACATTAATTTGATCTGCACTTACATAGAAATTTTCTAGTCTTCCGACCACTTAAGCACTTTAACACCACGCATCACATTCACCCATTCACACACACTTACAGGGGCTGAGGCTACATACAAAGTTCCACCTGCACTCAGTTTAAACGCACTCATACACTGATGCAACAGCCATCAGGAGCAATTTGGGCTTCCGTATCTTGCTGAAGGATATTTCGCCATAAAGACTGGAGGAACTGGGAATTGAACCGACAAGCTTCTGATTAGTGGACAACTCGCTCTACCTCCTCAGCCACATCACAGCAACCCTCCTGCATTGGAGTGTGGATACCTGACCTGAACTGAATGATGTTCGGGCACAAGTCAGGTTTGGCCCTGCAGCGTCGTGGGGATAAACAGAAATATATTATGACTGCTTCAAATGTCTTTTGCAATTTTGTTTATCTGGAACATGCATCAGACTACAACGCACGCCAGTGTCTTTCCTTAGTTTTTGTTCTTTGTGGAAAATGTGCCTCGCATGTATCTTCTTCTCAGTGTCCGTCTGAGAAAGAAAAACAAATCCTGCAAACGTCTCTGAAACCCCAACACATTCTCATTCCCAACACTTCAGATGTAATTTCTTAACCAGTGGCCCTATGTGTCAAACTGTGATGCTCCAGGTTCCCCTTTAGCATCAGTTTTGGGTGTGTCATGGACAGCGTGTCAGTTTCCACTTGTTACATTCATGTCGCTTCCAAACTTCCATGTTTACAGAAAATTAACAGTTTCCACCCAGCATACAGTTTCTTTTCAAATTAAACTTTCAACATAAGTCTTAAAGAAGTTCATGGTTTGGGTCCGGTAAGCACATTTGTTATTGACGTAACGTAGCATAAAGTATGTGACTCAATATACTTCACATATATCACCTGACATATTACTTTATGTAGTTAAAATAACATTGACTTTTGTTTCCTATTTGATGGGTTTGACCCATCCATTCACCCATGAGTCCCCCCTATGTGTACTTTCGCTCTGTGTGTACTCTGCCTAGTGCCACTGACCGTGCCACTCCATACTTGGTACAGAACTTGAACTGTCCATCTTCAAGTTTCCACAGACTGAGCTTGCCACCCAAACGGTGAAGGATTCATTTTCTTGGACCCCAAACTCTGTACAAAATTTCATTACAATCTATCAGTAGATACAAATATTTCAGTTAGGGTTCACAGCACAAAACTTATGATTATAAAAGCTCCTCTACTCCACAGTCACACAGAGATGGGCTGTGAGTAAAGGTTCATTCAGCTTTTCACTCCTTCTGTCCTACAGAATCCAGTAGCAAGCCTGGAAGTGGCTCTCTTAATGAGCTCATTCATCCTCTCACATTGCTCCTCTGGGTAGACTCCTGCAAATGCAGACATAAAGAATGGATCCAGGAAAAAAAAGCTCTGATCAAATAAATAAAGCTCGGTATAATAAACGGTAAATACCCTGGACTGCCCCTTTATATGAAGAATTTCTGTTGAAGTGGCGCAGTCCTGCTTAGTATGCAGAGGATGGCAATGTGTAGACTCCATCTGTCTTAAATATTGTAAAGGTACATACATCTATATGACATTTTTAAGCGTGTATTTATATTGTGTTTTTTTTTCTCATGAGTCAAGTCATTAGTAGTGATATTATTACATTACTGGGCACCAGAGTGTTTTAAAACAACACAGGAATTTACTGTGAAATGTGCAAAGAAGCCTCCTGAAGCATGTCATAGTATTTGTCATCAGTATGTCACATCCCATGAAGCAGATCATGTCCAAATAAGCTCTGCAGTCCAGACTGTGAGTCCACAAGAGGGGGCAGTGAGTGAGTGGGCAGACAGACATTTAAACAGTGTGGCATCTCAGCCCACAAGGTTCACCACATTCAGGAGCAAATATGGATCTCTTAAATTGTATTAGGCAAATAAATCTATTCAAGATGAATTTGATCCAGTGGTGTCACTGGGCCTACGGGACTGTTCTTTTTCAGTCAGAGGAGGGGAGTGGCTGTTATTTTTTTTTTTGTTTGTTTGTTTTTCACCATCCCCAAAGCTAAAAAAAAATTTTTATTGAGCATCCCTGGGTGACTTTGAGAAGGTTTATCCCACACAATGTGCTCAAGGACCATTGGAAATTAGAAAATACAGCAATAATTTTTGTTCTTACAGTTTCTGACAATAATAAATGAGTTGTTTTGGGAGGCCTTCAAGTATGGAAGGCAAAAATCTCCCCAAAAAGAGACAAAAAATGGTAAACATTTTTTTTTCGGCAACACTCAAAAAGAAAAAATACCAGAAAGTTTTAAAGAAAAACAATCACCAAAAAAACCCTTGAAAAACAACCCACCCGAAAAAGCTAAAGAAAAAAAGCTAAACATTTTTAAATTAAACAAAAAATATCTTTTTTTTTTAAATTTATTTGTTTTCTTTAGAAAGAAAAAATCCTAGAAATGCCCCTGATGTCATCGATGATGCCACTGCTTTTACCACCACTATTATTATAACAATTTGTAAATATTATCGATAGGATGAGTAGCATTAATAGTAGTATTTGTATTATTACTCATGTGCCTATTCGTTCTTCCATTCTCCTGCTTGCGTGCTTGTTATTCCCTACAGAGGAATGATGAGCAAATTTAATCAGATAAGAGGTATTTAGGCATGATAATCCTGTTGGCTTTCCCGTGCGGTCTGAGTCGAATAGAATAAATAACTTACCTGGGCTCATCCACAGTCACAATTACGGAGCCTGCCTATTGGCCGGGTGCGCTTCGGCTCGCTACATAAGCTGGTGTGCAGGCGCTCAGCTCGAGCAGAGGGGCAGGGGAGTGCTCAGAGCGGCTGAAGGAGCGCAGAGCTCAGATATGTGAGAGTAGTGAGAGGAACACGGACTTCTTCTGGTGCTGCGATGCGCGTAAAAGGCGCGTTTTGTGTTTTACGCACAGCGACAAGTGTTGGAAGCAACAGATGGTGATAGATTGTGGTAAAGTGCAAGTATCTCACTTATACTGAGGTCCTGAGTTTATTATTTCCAAGTCATTGGAGTCTGTAAGAGAGCATTCCAACAGAGCGCGCGACGGTTTTCCGTAGCTTTTTTGTTTAGTTTGTATTTGGCACCGGGATGTTTAACTTTGTTCTGTAGTGAATTAGGTTTATATTCAGTGGTTTTAGTTTTACTAATAATTTTATACAGCAAAATGGATCCTTTATTTAATATTACAGATGCGTCAAATTGGACCAGCGGCTCCAACGTCACCAATAACGGGACCGTGTACTGGAACCAGTTTGTGCAGCCAGTCTGGAGAATTGTTCTCTGGGCCATTGCGTACAGTTGTATAGTTATCGTGTCCGTGGTAGGCAATGTGACAGTGATCTGGATTATCATGGCGCACAAACGCATGAGGACCGTCACCAATTATTTCTTGCTCAACCTGGCGTTCGCAGAAGCCTCCATGTCCGCCTTCAACACGGTCATCAACTTTACCTACGCCGTCCATAACGAGTGGTACTTCGGACTGGTGTACTGCCGATTCCACAACTTCTTTCCGATCGCGGCTGTGTTCGCCAGCATCTACTCAATGACTGCCATCGCTCTGGACAGGTAAGAAGAAATGTGTTTCTGTAAAGCGCACAGTTAAACCATTATTACGTCATCATTGATCAAAATTATTCTCTATTCCGTCTTGAATCACTGATGGCAAAATGCATGGACATTGTGCTGAAACTTAAGAGTGGTTGCAAAGTGATATGATCACTCATATTCCAATACTGTAGTAAAACACTACTCATATCTAAGTGGATTTTTGTCTATTAGCCATATCCATAATGCGCTCCAGTTGTCAGTTGCTTTGCTTCTCTGGTCAAAGATTATTGAGATTGAGTGTCCTTTGGACAAAATATTGTACAAAAAAAGATATTAAAATGTATATTGCACCCAAATACTTGCAATTTCTTTTATTTTATTATATTTAATTTTATTTTCGGTGACACGCGTGTCTCTATATCAAGTTCTCTTTCTCACTTCACCCAGATCTCAGGATCAACCGTACCAGATCACTGACAGCATCCATCTCACAGCAGAAACACTTAATCATTCATTGCACAATGACCTAAAACCACTATGAACAGGGACTAAAACACGCACCACTATAGTGTTTTAGAGTATCTTTTATTTCATTCATTTAGGATAATCCAGGAGTCCATTACAACTTAAGGAAGCACTCTTCTTTATTGCATGGATTGTGTTCCCTCCCTTGCAGTAAATCTCACAGACATTAATCAGAAATCCTGCAATATGCTTCAAAAGGCTTCATTGTGGTCATCTTTGCAGAGTGATGCCAAAATAAAACTAATAAAACATTTTTTTTTTTTGTGATTACCTGTACCTTTTAAGCTTCTTTATCTGTACTCAGCACAGCAACACACCTACTGTACATTATTATTACACAATTTCCTAAATTGTTCATTTTGGGGAACTTAATAGTTAAGCATAGCATGACTACTTTCAAAATACTTAAACAGTTGATGGCATTGCAAAAACGTTTTACCCGTATACAGAAAATATGAAGTCAATTGTTCTATTCAGCAGTTTCCTTTTACTGTAAACCAATCTACATTTTTATGGTTGTGATTGCGTGTGTTGAATGCATGCATCTTTGGCCAAAATACTATCTAAAAGTCCGTTAGTCATTTTTACTTTGTGGAATGTACAGAAATAGTGATGGAATTGCTGCAGTAAAAGCTTTATTAACAGCATAAAATTGCTGACTGAAAAAAATCCAACATATGTGACTTTCTGGTTCCGAATAGGTAAAAATTAAATGCAGTTAAAAAGGCACAGAAGGCAAAAAAAAACAAAAAAAAACATAAAAATGCACACTTAACAATCTCCTATGTGTTGTTCTGTATCAACATTATTCATAATGACTCAAAAAGTGTACTTTTTATGTCCAAGTAATTGAAAGAATTGCAACACCTGCCTATGTCTTTAATCGTGGTTGGTCTGTTTTACACAACTTACATAAATCATCTTTTTTTGATGTTTCAATCAACTGTTCATTCAAAAATGCTTTTCAGTTGTTTCAGTTGAGTTTTTAGGCTGCTGTTGTTGCAGAAGTTGAGGCTTTCTTCTTGATTCAAGGTTTTGAACATAAGGACTTCAATTCTGCTGTGTGCAAGCATTTGTAAATAAGACAAGAAAGATCCAGCTTGTATGTAATGTAAGTAAGCCCTTTAGAGACGTTTTAACTGATTGCGTATTCTGTAAAAATAGCATGAATTGTGTTAAAAGTAGGGTTCACATCAGACTGATGTGCTAACTGTGGTCAGAGTTTTGAAAATGTGACTACAGACTGGACAAAAGGATATAAAAAAGCCATAATGTTATTCCAGTAATGCCATACAAAGCTATACATATTCAATCTACTTACATGAATAGGATAGCTCCAGATAGAAAAATACAAAAGTGCTACTCAGTTCTGTCTTCTGCCTTTGGCTACAAGTTCTCATCTCCATTACACCTTATGTTCTGTCTTACAACACATACGGGAAAGAATCTTATTGCATTTCTGATCTGTTCCTGGCAATCTCCTGCAGATATATGTCCAGACCCCCAACATTTATTGTGTCCAAGAGAGACATGTACGAGCTCTCCACCTTAATGAGGAAAGGAATTCCTCTCTGTGGTTGTGGAATGTAGAGTAAGGTGGAAGGAAATGTGACTCAGTCACAGTATTTAGAAGGAAATGGTGGTATTGTACATTTCTGCAAACCACGGATATGTTAAATTTGTGCATTTCATACATATCAAGACAACTTTTCTAAAGTGATGTTGTTTATGAGCTGACTTTGTCATCTGTTGGTGTAGGGGATGGTGGACCGCATGCCATGCACGTAACATGCTCACCAAGCTGCGGACCACTGTTTAAGACCAACAAATAACATAACCAGTTGTGTTTTAGCGAGTCATTGTTGCATTTCCAGCGACTTTTAATATGGGTGCTTTTAGCAACTTGTTGCTTTTTCCAGTGGAAATGGTTCCATCAAAATTAACAGAGACATCGCAGTTTTTCCATTGAGGATTTTGCCCCAAAACAAGGTATTTTAGGTCAAAACATAAACTTTTTCCAACCATAACCAAGTGGTTTCTGTCCCTAAACCTAACTGTTAACTGCAGCGTTGTTGAAATGCAAAAAAACAGAAACAAAGTTACAATGTATCAGCTACCTAATAATGCGCATGCAGTGGAATGCATTTTGTGTCAAAGCAATGTATAGTGATTGCCAGAGGAGTCCTCTCCATCAAAGGACTCCTTATTGTTGTAGCAACTGAAGGAATCTTGGCAGTGTACCTTTCTGCAAACCACATACACATTTCACCTTTGTATGTTGCTATGGACAATGCTGTACTTGACAGGTGATTATGTTTATGCACAAAAACCCCTTGATTCGGTAAAGATAATGTTTTGGCTTACCTGGTTTGGCTGCAACACATTTTCATCCCAACTCTTCAATATTGCCACTTGGTCAGTACCGTTCACATATGATGCGCTAGGTATCCTCCTGCATCTGTTGTTCACACTCCGGGGATGGCATGTCAATTTATGTGTTAAATGTATTGTGTCTTTTCAAAATACACATTCTCACAGAAAATGTACAGTTTTTACATGTTAGATGCGTAGTCTTTTTCAAAATAAACTTACCTCTGTAAAACATGGGTATTTATGTTTATTTCCATGTGAAACAAAAACACGTGCTGAGGTTTACACAAGAAAAGCATTCAGGCTGTACCCGATTTAGAATTCTGCAAATCGAATCAGATTTGGCTGTTCAATATGACTATTCGACAATTTGTTTTGTTTTATCATACAACGTTTTAAAGTTTAAATGGACTTCAATGTGACAGCAGCTATAAATAATATAGTAAACAACCATACGGTGCTAACAACAGGTCACAAATGTGCAACAACATTTTTTCTGACACCAGATTCCAAACAAAAGCCAGAGACTGTCCTATTAAATTGCTGTGAGCTGTGAATTCACTACTTCTAAGCAGAAAGTCTGTGCCACTGCCTGTGTGTCTGCAGCATTATATCAGAGAGTAAAGTGAAAGTCAAGAACACTCACTCTGCAGCAAAATCTGGGGACCAAGAGTTCACTGCTCAGAGAAAAATGACTGCTGGATTTAAAGAAATTCTGACTTTCCAACTGAGGATTTGAGCCTCGGATGTGTTGCGGATTCAACAACTTTTTGGACAACATTCATACAGGAAGTGAACAGTGAGTTAACGGATTAATGCCCAGGGTTTGTTGGACCACTCCATCTCCCCTTCCACTTGCTATATACAGGTATCCATCTCCTATTACCCCATTGTCAACAGCATTTCAAACTGTCCCTGTCAAGTGACACATCATACTGCTGCATAAGGTGCCGTCTGGCCATGTTATAAACTGATGCTGTCTGGTGGTGTATAATACTGCCACAAAATGTGGCTATGGGCATGAGTGCCTGACTTTAAAATCACTGACCAACCAGTAGTATTTGACAACTTGGGAATAAGAACAAGTTGGGTTTGAGGGCACAATCCCATCTTGAAACACAGTGATGTCTGAGTAATAAGAAAACGAACACTTTTTTGGCACAAGAAGAGCAACAAATTGCCAAAAAAACACTCATGTTTGGGGGCTAAAAAGCCACCAGTAAGTCATCTACGTCCTAAATCAGTTTATATACTTCACAACCTTAGAAATGATGTGACATGTATTAAATGTAACGTATTTGTGGTCTGCAGAAATGTACATTTTTTTCTGGCATGCAGGCTTGAGAGGCTTTGTGTAGCTCAGTGAGTGGTTAATGGTTCATTGCCCTCTGGATCAAGTCCGAGTCATAAAGCCTTTGCCAAAAGCAGCTAATAATGGTGTATACTGTGGGCTATGTTCAGTTTTATCTGCCCATGACAGACTTTACTCTGCAGTGACTCTGCTGCTGAAAAAATACGGGGTTTGGGAGATTTATATCTTTATATATGGGGTTTCTCTTCTTCTCAATGAACATTTATGTGTGAAGGAACCGTATTCATCAGTGGTGACGGCTTCTCTTGACAGTGAGGCTGAATGAAAATTAGATTCATAAAAAGACCTGTGTGTGTGTTTGAGAGAGAGAGAGAGCGAGAGCGAGTGTGTCTGTGTATGCTATCTCATGCTCATGTGTTTCTATGTGTGCATCTGTCTGTATATTTGCATGCATGTACATACTGTAGGTTTGTTTTCACTTAAGCCTCTGTGTGTGAATATTATATGAATGTTTATTTACATGTTGTGTTTGCATGTGTATCTAATCTCTCTGTGTGTGGGTAAACATGCATCCATGTGTTTGATTCCAACACACACTGATACTGTTCTTATTGTAACACTGTGTGCATCCCTCCTGAAGCTTATTTAGTCTGCATCTGTGTCTTAACTCCAGATCTCAGGTGACGATGGCTTTTAATTCCTCTTTCACCAAGACAGCCATGAACTTGACCTTTTTTCAAAATCAACCTAGAGCTGGAGGAAATGAGAGGGAAAAGGCAGATTAAAGTGGCAACAGTTCTCACATTCAGACATATTTGCCATTCAGCAAATGTAGAAATCTGGTCATTTTCCACTGACCCGTGTTCGTACAGCACAATGACGCTATTAAAACCCTGGCAGAAACGCATTAAATTCACACTGATGGCATCGTACTTTCTCTGGCCGTGGAAGGAAAGAGTTATTTTGACAGTGAAAAAAAAAATCATTGATGTAGTGCACAATAAAATTTAGAACCTGGGTGCTGGATGTAACGGGAACTGGAAATGAAGTGGGTGGAGGAGAATTCATTGATTTAGCACTGAAATGTCAAGTATCAGCAACAAGGGAAAAATGGTTTCAAAGTTTGAAAGCAACTTATGATTGGCTCATGGAGACTGTGACAAAATGTGGTTAATTTACTGTGAGAATGAATGCCCATGGTCGTCTGATTAATTTAACAATGGAGAGAATGAATGAGAATCATTAATGTCTTCCTAAATGAACCTCTGCCAAGGCTCATTTCAGAATTTTTGAAATGTCAATACACCCACTGCGACCCATCACTGGCAGCCATCTCTCACTGCTGTTAAAGCACTAGTTAATTTCACCTTCTTAAAGGTTCTGTGTGCGACACTCAGATCATTAATATTATATTTGTCATGTAATGCAAAGTAGGTGGACTCAAATGCAGAAGATGGCAGTCAATAGGAACCCAAAAGATAATTTTTTTATTTCAAGCAAACAGCAACTGAACATGATATGGTCAAAACAAGGACTTGACAAAGACTGAACTGAAAACTAGGGCTTAAATACACATTAGACTGAGGAGGGGATGAAGTGCAGGTGGAGAAAAAGGGTAAGGAAGCTCAGCTGAGAGGAATAAAGTGATGGGGTGGAGGATCAGGCAGGGAGCTGATTGGCTGGGAGAAACTGTGGCGCAGGAAGGGACTAATGAGACTGATGAGGGACAGGTGTGTATGGGTAAAAGAGGGAAAGGCATCACAGAAACACAGGAGAGGAAAAACACAGTAAACTGAAAGCCAAAAACCAAGAAAACACAATTATCCTATGAGCCAACCAAGTGAAAACAAAGACAGACAGACAGACAGACAGACCAAAAAAAGCAACTTAAATGAGTCTGATACAGACTCTTAGACCAGTCCTCCCAAAAGTCTGAAGAAATCAGAACACATTGTGCAGACTGTTACAATATTGTTCATTGACAATTATATGACATTGCATCTCAGGGGATGTTTCAGATTAACGTAAAAGTTATGTAATGATTAGAGTGACAAATTATTTTCTATAGGGGAGTAATTAAGAGAAATGTAACTTTTTTGGAAAGCTGATATGTGACGTGTAATGTATTACTTTTTTGAGTAATGCCTTTAACACAGCTTGTTGATTGCTGTTGTTCTGCACTACGTTCATATGTTCAAGTGGCCCTGCAACAGACTGGTCACCTGTTCAGAATATTTCTCTGCCTTTTGTGGGTGTCAAGGGAGAAAGGCTTCAGCTCCCAGGGGTCCTAGAGTGTGGAGAATGGATTAATAGATAGTTTAATAGTTACCATATATCAGTGTGCTCAGTGAAGTATGGAGGATACGACCAAATTCATTATTGTCTCATTTAGCGAGGCTAATTTCCCTTCCATTTAGTTTCGGTCTTCAGTGTGGCTGCCACAGATAGCTGCTCTTAGCTCTTTGTATGAATCACTGATGATCACTTTCCCTCATGTTTATGATCAATTCCTGGTTAACTGGGAGAAGACATTTTGAAATTACAGACATTGATCATTGAGATTGAGCTTGCGGGGAGGCAGTGTGCATTTTCAAGTGCCCATTTAACCAAAGCTCTTCTGGATTGGACTGGATTAGTGAGACATACATGCAAACTATATATGTCATGTATCTGCAGTACAGGCATATAAGTTATGTTATCAAGTTTTCATAATAACAGCAACATTTGGACCAGCTTAACATAATTTAATGAAACAGTCCTTCTCCCATTCCTACCTTAACTTGTAAATGCAATGGCAGTTTTCTGTGCCGTCAGTATGGGGACTGGGAGCTGGAGTTAAATATCTAACAGAATTTTGCCAATGGAGGACATTGTGAGTTTTTCATTAGTTCAACTGGAGTGTGAAATGGCAACAATCCTGGATAAGACACAAGCAATACTGTGATGTTATTGGGCATCAAGGGGAGCCAGACTCTGCGATAACACTGCAGATAAAGTGAACCTGAAATGAAGTCCTGAAAACACTAGCTAAATAAAGTAAATAAAAAACTAAGATTACCACCTTGCGACAGTATGCCTCCAAAGTTTCGCCATAATTAGTGTATGAATCCTTGAGTTATGGCCAAAAATGTGTTTTCACTGTGACCTTGACCTTTGACCAGCACATTTTGATCATCTCATCCTACAGTTCAAGAAAATGTTTTTGCCAAATTTGAAGAAAATCCCAGAGGAAGATCCTGAGATATTGCATTCATGAGTATGGAGACGGTTGAGGATACAGTGACCTTGACCTTTGACTGCCAAAATCATATCAGTCCATCATTGAGTGGACAATGGACAGTGGACGTTTGAGCTAAATTTGAGGTCCTGAGGACATTCCTGAGATATCATGTACATGACAATAGGAGGGACAAACAACCCCAAATAATAATGCCTCCAGCCGATGCCTGAATTTGCACTAAAAAGGTGGGCTCTAGGTCAGCAGTTGCATGACATTGCATGTGTCTGGGATATATTTATATGTATATTTATACACATATCTTGGTAATATACAGTATACAATTCAAATGGACTTTTGTTTGTATTTCTTTGCACAGACCTACGTAACATATGACATGCATTTACACAGTTTGTATATATATGTATATTTGGTTATTAAAAAGAAAAATTATGTAGCTATTGAGATAAATCAAATTGTATACAAATATAATACTGCATATAAGGTACGGTGAACCAACTGTGCACTCCCAAATATTTAACTTCTTTGTAAATCAGGCCTCCAGGCTTGTTATCTTTCATAGCTCAAAATCATTTGCTTTGTTGAAATGGTCAACATGGTCCCTTGTCCAGCAGTCAGGTGCACTGTGTCCACAGTGCAAAGTCTCACTGCCACCACAGTGGTTGGCAGCTAATGGAGACAGCTTGATGTCTTTTGCCATGTCAAAAAAAATCTATTTTAACAGGGACATTCTAAGCTCTGTTCTCTCAGCCTTAAGATTACAGAAAAACACAGTTACCATTTATTGAGGGGTTCATATGTACCAAGACCCATAAACTTGGCAGGTGGTGGTAAGCAATAAGCAGTGATGGTACTCGTGGATAAAAATCACAAGTGCCGCTCCTCAGTAGTGCTGCCCTGTCTCAGGCACTGCCTCCAGCCACAGGCATAAAAATATCAAATTATAGCTCCTCTTTGAAGATATTTCTGTGTTGCTTACATGTCGGCAACATTTGCGGCACCTGTTATTTCCTTTCAATCTGCTCTGGTGGAGCTAAACTTGGTGAAGTGCTGTAGTTTTGACAGGACATAAAAGAGCTTATTTTACCTCATACGACTACTGACACTTGCCTGATTTTACAACGGCATGTTTTCAGCCAAAAAGACAGCACCAATGAAACGCACTGACATCATCTCAGCTACAAAAAGCAACACCACGCAGAGTCTGGCAGTCTGCTCTGGAGAAGTCTGATCATTATGACTGTAGGAGGAAAAGGATCGAAAAAGACAACAAGTCTGGCCTCAAACTTTAGATTTCCATTTATACCAACAGATTCCAATATAATACTGAATACTGTCAGACCTTACTTTAATTACATTTAATTATTACATGGTCTGCATTTTTTTCTGCAATAGCCATTAAATGTATTAACATTCAGTAATTAACTCTCCATTAGTAGTTGTGGGGTCCGCCATTCTGGTGCTAAAAAGCTGGATTCACAGAAAACCAACGCAAATACAATGTGTTTCTGACAAAGTTTCTGCTCAAGGGGTGTTTGTGGTAGCATTTGACCACATTTTCTGTTTCCATGGTAATAAAAGATGTTGAAAAATCAATAAAGCTGGAGATTTGAGGGATTATGACTTCCACTAATTATTATTTTCCATAAATAATTGATTAAATTGCAAAGTATATTGTAAAAAGGTTTACTTCCACAATCCCACAATTATCACCAAATTCTGCTGTTCATTTCAGCTTTACAGAACATTTTAGCATCTCTTTGCTCATTTTATTAGTATTATTTAAAGAAGTAGCCTTAGTATGACATGACATTTCTATTTAAGTTAATAGAAATGTAAAAAAAGTAAAAAAAAAAAAAAAATTAAAAAAAATCCGCAATAAACCCAATATACACTACCTGGCCTTAAAATACAGACGATGTTAGCCACTAGCTTGTGATTGTAGGGGAACATTTTCTTGATATGAAATCATTTTTACGTAAGGTCAAAGGTCAAGTGTGAAGGCTCTACCTGATGGATTAAGTAGCTAAACACACAAAGCAAGTGTGATGAACCACAGGCACAACCTGGCAACTCCGATAGTTGTTGTTATTGATTTTTAACCCTGTGAAACCTGAGCAAATTGGCTTCTTTCAAAAACATGGGAAGGAGACAATGACCAATGACATCCGAAATGACCTCAAATTAGCAAGAAATTAGTAAAAAATAAATTTAAAAAGTACAAGTAAATTACCTGAAAATTATTAAAAGGGAAATAAAAGAAAAACAAAAAGAAAAAGGAAGGTAAAAAAAAGACAAACAAGACAAAAAATATCTAATAATTCTGTAACATAATTTTAAATATGGAATTATGATAATCATGGATGCATTTTTCAGTAGCTTATATATATACACATATTTGTTAATTTATTCATTTTAATATTATGAAAGGCATCTGAAAGCAGCACAAGAATGTCACCCCCTGGTTTCAAAGGGTTAAGTAATCTAAAAAAAAAAAGTAAATCATTTTATTTTAAACCACAAGGCTAATAAAGTCATTAGTTACAACTTATAGCCTTAATTATTAGTGAAAAAAAGGGGCTTATCTACAACTACAGTGCCTTATATAGGCTGGAATGCAGCTGTAAAAACACATTCTCCTGCTCCTGAAATGCATTCTGGGAAACACGGTCGTGTAATGTACAGTGCTTTGTGCCCAGCTTGTCAGTGTCTGACTGATGATAAAGTATTAAAGTGCGCTCACAAGTGAATTGGTCCTTTAATGGCTCTTCAGTGGGAGTTGTTTAGAGAAAAAAGTGCTACTCATTCACAACCTGCCAGCTTTGTGGCCACTTTCCACCTCTCTGACTTTTGAGCTCCAGCATTCTGCCTGTCACATGGCCAAGCAGCTTGTACAGTAACAAATGAAAGAATGATTGACTGAGACTG
Organism: Plectropomus leopardus; assembly: GCF_008729295.1. Taxonomy (NCBI): domain Eukaryota; kingdom Metazoa; phylum Chordata; class Actinopteri; order Perciformes; family Serranidae; genus Plectropomus; species Plectropomus leopardus. Next base: position 5,867,133 of record NC_056468.1, read on the forward strand.
AGGCTCAGCTGAAGTTTTATAGTGCTGGACCTTTAATATTTACCTAATGTAGCTGAGGCACACAGCCAGCCTTTCCCAGACACACCCACGACAGCAGATGACGTTTTGCACAGCATATCAACCACTTCGTACAGCGTCCACCTCTCCAGCTCTCTCGCCTTCCTCCTTCAATTGCCACTTCCTCTACTCCCTCCTCCATCTTTTGTCCCCAGAGAGATCATCATGGGAAGTTAGACTGCCCAGTGCTCACCCTTCTCCCTCTGGCTCTCTGTGCATGAAAAGTGGGAACAATGTGTTTTTTTTCTCCAAAAGAGGACTAGGTGACATCAAACAGTACTGACATAGATGTGACAAAGAAGAAGATGTGGATATAGCTCACCTCCCACTGGCTTTGGCTTCCAAAATCAAATTTTTGTTAGTATCTTTTTTTTTCTTCTATAACCTGGACTGACTTTTATTTTATTCTATTTTTTTAAATTTTATTTCGCATGATACACATTTGTTCCCTAAATGTAGAAGACAAAGCACTACATCAACAGAGACAGATGCTATTTTAGCAATAACACATTGACAAGACAGTAACTCATCCAAATTTATTCCTAAATATTTTCGGAAATACAATATTAGTTTTACTTTTATTGATCTCAACTCTCATGTCATATGAGGATGTAAATCTGTGTTTCAGAGGTGTGTAGTTTTGTCTGTCCCTCCTGTTTTAAGGCTGAATGTGTTTGTGTTTGTTGGCCAGGTCACTGCACACACAGCATATTTTACATTTGGATTTCTTACTCTAAGTGAGCAGTAATTCTCACTGTTATTTTCACCGTGAAAGACTGCATCAGCGCATCTATAAATCCACATCCATCAGAGTCAGTGTCACACATTTAGATAATTCCAAACAGCTGCCTGAGAGCCATGTCACCTCTGAGTGAATAAACAACACTCCAATCAACACTTGTCATCTCCTGTCAGCACAAAAATCCACCGTGATTAGAGCTTGAAAAACGGCTTTGAGGCTGGTAGTGCCCTGCTTAACGGCACATGGCTGACTCTGAAATAGCATGACTTTTGCTTCGTGTGCTACAGGACCCCCATCTCCATGGCTGTAACCAGGTTTTCTTAATACATCCTTGATGTGAATATTTTACAGGTTTATTTCCACATTAGTAGTGTCATAATTGACCTTTTTTGCAGTTTGAGTTGTCAGCAGAATTTTTTTTTTTTTTACAATGGTGGTCTATGCGGAGAATGCTTTTAAGGCTGTAAGGGATTTTTGGATTCAATAAAGCAAATGGTCAATGGGAAACATTGGAGTCTCTTGATTTGGCCTGGTGTGTTACCATTGTTTGTTACCAACTTTCTGATTGTGTGACTCAGATATTATTGCAGATGTTTGCAGTTAACCTGTCATTATCCATTTGCTAATTACTAGCCTACTAATTTGCATAATGGTATCTGAATCATGCAATCAGAGCCAAGACAAAAGAAAAAAAAAATCAATCCTATTCTTAAATTGTTTTTTAACTCTCTTCAGTGATGTTTTGTGGTTTTTTTGGAGGATCGGATTTTCTAGATTATGCTTACCTCAACAAGCAAGCTCATCTTCTACCTCAGTGGACACACGCTGCTCACCAAGAGCATTTCTCTGTGCACACACCACACAGACTAAGAAATCTCAACCAGGGAGAGGGTGATGCTGTGGTGTGCAGCTGGATATTAGTTTTGCACAAGGCACTGATGTCTGCTGGGTATTGATGAGAGTGAGTTGGCTGAAGGAGTTATATGTATGCATGTGGACAGTAATGGAAACAACAGTGACAATACTTCAAATTACCCACCAGCCAACACATATATATGCACACACACACACACACACACACACACTGCAGACTCTGCCACCTTCACCCAGTCTATCTCTGATGAGAATTTTTTTTTTTACATAACCTTCTGCAAAACAACAACAACAACAACCCCCTGAGAGGCCAATAATCCAGAGGAAGCAAATTCATGATCAAATTACCACAACCTACTTTCAAATGCAATTTGGAAAAAGGACAAAAAAATCACTGGCAGGCTTGAAGGCAGGCAATTTCATCTGTCGCTTTCGCTGCTTCCCTCTTAATCACTTCCGTTTCTTGAGGAAAACAGTGCAGCAGCCTCATGTTGTTTATATCGAACTGTTGCATTGCCATGGCAGTTTAGGTGCTATTTGTGGATAATTGGAGGTGTATTTCACCCATGCTATCTAGCTCTGGCTACCCATTGCTGCACGCTGCCCAGTGAGAAGGTATCTTATTGAGAGCTATCAGATATTGCCCACAGACAGATATTTGGAGAGCAAAGTCTCAGAGGTGTGCTTTCCAAGATTTGAGATGAAAGGAGGGAGAGCAGAGGTCGATGCCGACAAATCAATGAAAATGAAATACCTTTAAGCTGTAGCAGTATTTGGTGGGACTTTTTCTGGTGAATGAAAGGAGTGTTCGTGTTGAGATACACTGGAGGAGCTGCAGTACAGTCTGTATATTTGTGGACAGATTTTGTCAACATGATAGCATCAGATCGAGCAAGATGCAATCACAAAATATTACAGGTGTGAAGTTGAGATCAAAATGAGGGACAAGTGTGAACATTAACGTGTGGACTGATCAAGGGGCCTGCAAGTTGAGGGGTATGAAGTGTGGGGGGGCATTGCTCCTCCACTTCAAGGGGAAAATCACCTAAATTATGAACTATGTTATTATTTCAATAGCCTGCAAACGTTAAATTAAGCAATATTACATAAGAGGGTGTGCTTTAATGTAATTTGAGCACGACAGTGATGCGGTCAGGCCCTTGTGCAAGCATGGCTCATACAACTATTACAAACAAAATAAAAATGTATAATCAAAATGTATTCATGTTTTATGGCAATTAGCTCTCAGAATAGAAAGCTTTTTAGAGACTTTTACTGGAATTAGTGGAATACTGGAACATCAGTAGAATCCTATATAAAATGAAACCCAGTTTACTACTCTAGCAAGTACATCGAACCTTAGTTACGACCTAGTTACAGACACATTTTCCAGTCCATGTTGAGTCTGCTGACCAACTTGAACTTATACTTTCAAGAGATGGTCGGCTCTCCCAAACTAAACACATACACCAGATTTAAACTTTAGTCTTGAGTCATGACAGAATTTGTTCTGATTTCAATGCCGAAACCTTTCCTGTTGTCTGCTCTGGATGCATTAAATCGGAGCAGCGCTTTCATGCATGCCAGCAGGGGGGATAATAAATTGGGCTATGGAGCCAGCAGCGCGTTGTCCTCTGCAGGTGTATGTTTGATTCTGACATCAACGGCCCGGTTGTGACTCACCTCAGGGAAGAAAAAAAAGACACATGGCTGCCAGCGTTGTTTGAAGCTGAGCCAAAGTAAAGTCAAGGCTGTGATCTCCCATTTTCAACGGACTGCTGGGAGTGTTTGATTTCAAAGGCCTCCTCTTGTCTCTGATATAATTAGAGGGAGGATGTCAATTTAGCACATTTATTTGGGTTATTAGCGGGATTAAGCCTTTAATTAGACCTCTTTGGTTTGGGATGGTGTTTCACTGGAGAGCTTTGCTTAAAAGGGAGCCAAAAAAATAACTGCAGCACACAGTACATGTTTCCAGACTTTACACAGTCTGGCATAACAATATTAAGGCTCTGTGTTTTTTGTATATGAAGTATAGCAACAAAAAATTAATCCCTAAGAAATTAGTATAAATCAGACACTGCATTACTAGATAAATAAACGATTAATTATTTCGAGGGTTTTACAGGATGTAACTGTAATATTTCACAATAAATTATTGTCAAAATTCTATAGGAACTTACTGTGGAAGTAATGCAACTAGTACCGTATGTACCGTCCAACATTATTGTGAAATATCACCGTTACATCCTGTAAAACCCTTTAAATAATCCCAGCATCCTCATATTTATATCACTGTATCATTTTTACAGTAATTTATTGTGACATATTACAGTTACATCCTGTAAAACCCTTTGAATAATCACAGCATCCTCATATCTATATCACTGAATCATTTGTACAGTAATTTGTTGTGAAATATTACAGTTACATCCTGTAAAATTCTGGAAATAATCTCAGTATCATCTTACCTATATCAATGTATTATTTTACAGTAATTTGTTGTGGCATATTACAGATTTATCCTGTAAAACCCTTTAATTAATCACAGCATCCTCGTATCTATATTCACTATATCATTTTACAGTATTTTATTGTAAGATTTTACAGTTACATTCTGTGAGTCCCTGTAAATAATCACAGCATCTTTGTACACTGTAATATTTCACAATAAATGACTGTATAAATGGTACAGGGACTTTGCAACTAGTCGCCAGCAATTCATTTTAAATGTGCATTTAAAACTTTGACAGTGTATCTTCCAGGTTATTAAGGACAACAAACAATGTTTAAGAAATTGAAATAAAAGTAGATCAACACAGACAAATCTCAGTTGCGCTTAAGTCAAACATCTATGCAGTGGATAAAAAAGAACTGAGGCAAAGTAATACGTTTTCTCCTCATACCCTGAAGTACTGCATTATTACTGAGGAAATGGATTCCACCAACTAAAGTGTTTGAAATCCATTTCCTGATGAGTCTCGGCGTTAATGGTGCACAAGGTCATTTTAAGTTATTCATGCACTCCATCGTCTCTCTGATTAGGAGCATGATTATAACAATGTGATATGATTACTCCAACACCGAGGGGAATCATTTGACTAGAATTCTACCTCATAGCACACAGTCTTTGTAATGTAACTTTAGTGTTGGTTTTGTTCCAAAGAGTACACGTTTATGATCCCATCCCCATCACAAAAAAACAATAATGGATTTTCTACCAGTATGACTTTTGGAAAAGAATCAAAGCTTACTGTGTTGTTTGTCCTGTGAATTTAAAAAGGAAAGAAAAGAAGCTTCCTTTTAAATGTTTCAGATGCATGGGCGAGTGCGTTTTTGAATGTTTGTTTCCCGCAGGTTATGTTTCAGTGTGAAGTTTGATTCACACCCCAGGAGCTCTATTTCTTGTTTATGAGTCTTACACAAATGAGCACTTTTTACACTTTTTCCTACATCAAGGACCAAAATAACTTGTGATCACACCCTGAACAATGAATCCTCCGCATGTACAACTCTGTATCTTCTCTCCTCCAGTCTGCCTTTAGGTGAACAATAATTTACACAAATGTAATTCATTTTGGTCAGAGATGATTTACAATGTGTAGTTTTGGCTTGTGGTTCAATTTTATGGATTTCTGAGCAGTGCAGGTGTGATCTGGCAACTGTTTCTCTGCAGCTACAGTTACTGTAACAGATCTTTTTTTTTTTAAATCAGATGACTACAGTCTTTATCTATGTAACACTGTTGACTATAATGTAATACACGAGGAGAGTTAGTAATCAAATGACCCACATAAAGCAGAAAATACACTCAATAAATGAAATCCGGTTTGCTGAACAACATTTATCATGCAATATTTGTAAAACTGCAAATAAAATGCAATGGCAAAACATTAAAATCATTGGCTTTGCACATTGGTACTGACACTTTACAATATGGTTAAAATGCTGGCTGCGGGCATTTACATCAATCTCAGATGATAAGTGTAAGATTTGTTGCCATTTTTATACACAGTCCCCACATTTTCTGGTACAGAAAGTTATTGGATAACTAATTATGAATTTTAATAAGTCGGCATATTTAATATTTGGTGTCATATCATTTGCAGTCAGTGAGAGCCTGAGGGCTCTGAGTCACAGACATGAGCAGACACTTGGTATTTTCACTGATAGCATTTTGCCAGGCTGCAGACAGCCTCACTGCATGCTTGTTTTGGGGGATCTTTCTATTTTAATGTTTTCTTCAGCAGGTACAGCACACTGAACTGAGATCAGATCACTAACACAGCCAGTCACTGTTTATAGTTACTATGCTGCTGCATTACATGGACGCACTGATGTAGTGGTAGTTTATTAGGTGGGTGTTTCCTACATATAGGCACATGGGTACACTCTAAAAGAAAATTATTTGGCTCAAAAACAAAAAAAAAAACAAACAAAAAAAATCTCCCCACAGCCTCTTAAATTAGCTAAGCATAGAATAAATACAGGAAACGGCACACAGCTGTTGAAAGGTAGGCCTATCTAATTTGTTTAATCCATACAAAAACAAGAGCAAAAAAAAGAAATAAATAAAGAGTATTTCTTAGACGGGTGCAGTTAACCTTTTGATGAGCCGGGCTAGCTGTTTTCCTACCTCCAGTCTTTATGCTAAGCTAAGCTAATAAACTGATGGCTATAGCTTTATATAAGTGTAAGTACATTTCCCAAAATGTCAAACCATTTCTTTTTCTTCTTTTTCTTTTTTATTAATTCTTTTTATTTATTTATGCATACTTTTTCATTAGCGTGCATCCAGCTTATTGCTTTGCATGCCAAGCAGTGACGTGCTACTAAACCAATAAAAAAGTCAATCATAAAAAGTGCATCATATAAGATGTGAAATTATGAATGCATGACTTCTACAGCAGTCGGGGGTCAGTGCTCAGGTGTTGCTCAGCACTTTATCATCTTTCTCTTGTCCCTGCAGGTACATGGCCATCATCCACCCTCTGCAGCAGCGCATGTCGTCCACAGAGACCAAGGTGGTGGTGGGAGTGATCTGGGTGCTGGCTCTGCTTCTGGCCTTCCCTCAGTACTACTACTCCAACACGGACCAGCTCCCCGGCCGGGTGGTGTGCTACATCGACTGGCCCGAATTCAATGTGTGTGACTTCAAAAAGATGTGAGTCTCTCTGTGGAACAGCTATTCAAATACTCAACAAGCACTGTTAATTACTTCTGAATTGACAGCAAATGTGGGAGGATGTTGTTTGTATTAAGTGTAAATGAGAGCGTGCAGCGAAAAAGCACGGAAGCTTTTTGTGCTTTGTGGTGAATAAATTGAAGGCACATCATAGGGGATTTGTGTTCTCCCTCTGAAAGGAAAACGCATCCACTCCGATGGAAGAAAAGGACAATTAGAATTGATTGAAGCCTTATTCCACCATTCATTTTCTATTTGTACTTCTACTATGACAACTACTAAGTTGAAGAAGAACAGTTTACCAGGTGCTTTACAGACCAAAACATTTCAAGACATAAAAATGGGACAATAGAAAACAGAAAATAAATCAATCGTTCACTGGAAAAGAAAAGAAATGTTTAAATGAAAACACAATATTTACAAGTTTACTCTTTTTAAAAACAATTTTAGTTTTCATCTTCTTTTTTTTTAAATCAGAAATGCTTAAATCTAAAGTAAGAGTACAATTTTTGGTTGCTTATAGTGGATAGACCACATGTTCTGAAAACTGAAAATGTTGTTTCCTACATTGTTCAGCTTTTCACACTCATGCGAGCACACTGGCACATGTAGTGTGTAGTCCATTAAGGGTGCTGGGGTGCTGCCTGTTTTGCAATTTCAATTGTGGAAGACGTATTTTGATTTAAAATAAATAAATAAATTATATAAATATATATATATATATATACTTTAAGAAGAACATTCTGGGAACTAATATATAGTTGTTGCTATCGTGAAAATCATCTCACATATATCATGGCAGTACATTTTTCTCTTTAGGAATATCGCCAAATGTAGTGATTTTTGGCGCAGTCTATGATGCTAAATCTATTCTTGACCATTTTAAAGAAATCCTACGAGCATAGGAGACATGACAAACTACTCAGCTAGCAATTTTGGGTTCTAAAAACATTCTGAGAATGATACAATGCAGCAATGCAATGTTTTACTTGTGTTCTCAGCAGCAAGTTTTCTTGTAGTTCCCAGAATGTTCTTCTTAAAGTTAAGGTAACATTCTCTCACATAACATTACATTTTCATTTGAAAAAATGGTGATGTTTTAAATCTCAGTCCTCAATAACATGTTCTGAATGTTGCTTTTATAAAATTCTTCCTTTGTTCTCATGTAACATTGTAGGAATGTTTTATAAAAAAGAACATTCTATGATCTGTCACCTCTCAACATCATGAAAACATCCTCAGAATGTTGCAGTTATAACATTTTGTCAGCATTTATCCTTATGGGGACATTATATTTGAAATGATAATCATCTTTGAAATGTTCTTTGAACATTAGATTAAAATGTTTTCTTTAAAACATATTGCAACTTGTAGGCAACGTAAGCCGATGTTGTGGGAACATTCCCCGCCAGCTGGATAATAGCCCACATGTTCAACAGCATAGTATGATAACGGGAGAATCCACATATTTAAAAAATAAATATGCCTTTTATGTACGTTGTCGCACACATCTTTGAAATCTAAGACAAGATAAGATGATACTATATAGTCCGTTTCCACCGAAATTTGTCTGGCATACACAAGCTCTCAACAATCAACAGAATAGTATAGAAGACATTAAAAAATTTAAAATATCACATAAAACATCTTTAAGGTCGCCCCCCAGCAGTCATACAAAAGACAATACAATAAGTGACCATAAGCCCCTCTGACAAACACTGTTATGCGAGAAACATCATAGACGTACATTCAGAGAAACCCGTGTCCAGTCATAGAACACAGGTGGGATATAATTCCAGTCCATGTGGTGTTGATGATTGCAAGTCGATTTGTGCATTATGGGTATTTTAATGTGTTGTCACCTTCTAGTCATGCAGCAAGCAGCTAGCCAGATCAAAAGATTACACATTTTCTTTTCCAACTTGAGTGAGTTCTCAGCCTTTTTTTCTTGCTCCCCTAAAGAGGACATCTGTGCTGGATGATATTGCACACTGCAGTCTGCACTGAGCAGAAGGTGGATGGATTATTGCAACTCATAGAATGTTGGGAGTTGAACTTCTTGGCTTTGTTTTCCTCTGTTTTGCCTCATGTTGATGCTGTTGCTGTTCTGCCAGCCGGAGAAAAGAGACAGCGTACATCCAAGGTACGCTGAAAACTTTCATTGATGACAGACAGATGGTGCTTGAGGAATCTGTTCCAGCATCCCTCAAAGCGGCATCCTCTTGGCGCAGACACCCTGACCTGGGAATCCACCGAGGTCCGCAGCTTTACTATGATTCCTATTAAGGAGTGATCTGGGTTCACCGGACATCTTCAAAATGCCATGTTGCTGAGTTTTTCATCAACAAGTACTTCCCACACACAGCTCTCAGATGCTCAGCTAATGCAAATCCAATGATAAACAAGGTGAAACTGCACACTAAGCTCTCTTGTTATCTCTGACAGAGACAAGTTCAGTGTCTGCACTGGTGCTTATGGCCCTACTCACCCTCATAGTGAAGAACAACCTCCAGCTGACCCTCTTAGAGACAATTAAGCTCCTTCACATTCAGATCACAACCTCCATTACAACATTGGAGGCTGAGAGATGTTTCTGAAAAGGATAAAAGCATTTCTCTAAAACTTTGTCAAACAAACGTCTTAATGCGCTCGGCATGCCAGACATTCATAGTTTTAGGCTGCTCTTTCATATGCAGTGACAGAGCACTGCAATTTGCCTTATACGTAGTTGCCCAGATTTCTGCAGGATTGAAAAAATTGGGTGGACCCTGTTAATGACAATGCCCCAGAGACTTTGCCTTTCTTAATTTATTTAGTCATTATCATTATTATTGTTGTTACTGTTGTTGTTGTTGCTGCTGTTGCTGCTGGTGGTGATGGTGGCGGTGTTATTATTATTATTATTAGAAGTATGTTTTTATTTTTTTAGTCTTATAATTCCTATATTGTTGTAAATTAGTTGATTGCCTAGTTTGGTGATGGACTCGTACATTAATTCTTGTGCTTAATAACTATAAATAGTACAAGTTAATGTAATACAATAGAACTTGAATATAGATTCTGTAAAAATCCGTACAAATAAGCTAAGTAGCAGTAGTATGGTGAATGGTAACCCCGGCCACCAGTGTATGAACGTGTATGTGATGAGTAGGAGAGTGGTCGGAGGACTAGAAAGGGGCTATACAAATGCTAGTCATTAATCATTACCCAGATTACAGGAATAGGAAGCTAAAAATATAAGATTATGTTCTACCTGTGGTTCCCGTGGACCGCTGTCCAGGCAACAATTGGGGAACAAGGACAGGTCTGTGCAGAGCACCCAAACAAAAACACTGACACATCAACAACAGTGTGATAGTAAAATCCAAAAAACACAATTCACTCTCAGTGGTTTCTGTGACATGAAAAATACTTTCAGAATAGGCTGACTGATGTTTTAAAATACAAAAACGGACAAAATATGCAGAGCTACCTATAGAGCTGTTATCATAGCCCCACCTAGTGGAAAAGACATGCACCGCTGGCTTATAATCTTACTTTTAGCAAGCTGCATAAAAATCTTGAGTCAGACAGCTCTGAGACAAACCTCATCTTCTATAGGAGCATATGAGCTGATTTGTGTGAAAAGCTTGGTGTGAGCAGAAATCTGAATGCCCACCTGGCCAACTGTAGTTGTTTATCAGACCAAAACAGATTGAGGTCTGTTTTGGAGGAATGGCCCCATGTTTACCTGCACTATTCAACTTTGCTGAGAGCCAGCCAGCCGACTATTTTGTTTTGATTCTATAAATTCGCTAAAGAGCCTGTTCAAGCATCCCCTCGGGCAACCAAATATAGACCTGATTTTACATTGTTAGTCCTCTGAATTGCAGCAGATTTAGAGAGCTCAGCCCGAGGGCTGCACCAAATGCAAATTTCTAAACTATAACAGACAGTCAGGGATTTTATTCCTGAGGCATACTGAGTGTTTTTTCTGATTCAGAGTCATGCAGGTCAAAGTCTGAACTTCTACTGTGTATTCAGTTTCTTTCACTAGTTTACAGCATTATGATCTTCTTTTGTGCTTGAGTGTGGTTATTTTACTTCATGCAGCAAAAACAGTTTTTTTTCTTTTTTTTATATGGGCCATTCAGAAGAAACATCTCAGAGAGGTAGTACAAATTATGTGTTTGTGTGATTTTTGTCTCGAAGGGGGAACTTGCTACAAAGAATCCAGACCCTACCAAACATGTTGTGAGACTTTAAAAATATGTATATACTCAGACTGATATAGTTTACTCAAAGCTCAATGAATTAAAATTCATTCAAAATTATCCAGATTATGTGAATATGCCAATATTGTTGATTTCAAAAGATGAACTTTTAGACACAAGATGTCTCTAACTTCACTGTGAAGTCTATTTTCAGCGTTTGTGCACAGGACGTTTCATGTTTAAAAATCACACTTGTGTAAGTTGCATGCTGGGCCATGTAGAGACCACTGGAATTCCACAGGTGAATTTGTCCATTTGTGTGACTCAAAATGAGCTGTAACTGTAAAACCAAAGTCATTACGTGCACTCAGTTTCCCCCAATCCTCCATTTTTCACACCACCACCTCAGCTCTACCCATGGATGCAATATTTACAATAACCATACAGCCAATGACCTATGACGCCATCTTATCAACAACACCATATAGGTCGCCTTGTATTTCCTTAATTTATACACCTTTTCCATTAAAAAAAGTGTCCACATGCTGGTTTGTTGAACACGGGAAAGTATGCCGAGTATACCTTTCTGTTCTCTTTTTACTGTTGTGTCATAATTGACATTAAGCCCCAAACTAGTTGTGATTTCTCCATATCCTGCTCAACCAAAAGTGCCGGATGAAGAAAGGGAGGAGAGCTGGCATCAGTGTGAGGCTGACTTGACTTGGACCAAGCAAACAGCAAACAGGATAGACGGACCTTGTTGGGAGCCATAAGAACACAAGACTCTGAGGCAAATTCAGAAAATGCACTGCAGGAATTATATGATGCCACCAGCAGCAAAATGACCAAAGAACCAGATGGAACTTTCATAGTAGCTGCGGATTTTAATCAACTCATTCTTCAACTCCAAAGATGCATCAGGATCAAGGACAAATGAAATTTCATTTTTTAAACTTTGTTAAAAAAATTACTAAGAAATCTACCTTCTAGCTTCTACCTTCAATATGTGCATACGTTCCACTGAGATTAAACGTGGGCACAAAGAACACACACATCATTCTACACAGTGAAGCTCAAACATCCAGGTGAATTTGACTAGAGCGGAATTTTCAGTAAAATTACATTTAGACAAACTTTAGAATTATTTTTCCCACGGGCTGCTCTTTGTATATAATTTTAAACTTTGTGAGTGCCGTACAGGTTTGGCAAGAAGCTTGCTTGGCAGCATTGGATTTTTGTAATACATTAGATTCAGGATAGTTAAGGCAAGCAATAAGAAAGATTTAAAGGCATTATGTGACCCTGATCTGGCTGTTCAGGGACAGTCAGGTCTGAGTAGCCACCTTTCCTCCAGATATCATCTTTCACTGAGTTACTAAAATAGAACCAACAGCCTCTCATATCATACCAGTGACTAACCATAAATGTGAATCATTTGAACACTCTGTATTTATGCTTGGCTTGTACAGATGAAATGGCAAAAGCTGTCATTGCGGCTCAAGCGCGCCAATTTCATCTCCCCTTGCCCCATGATCTACGATCAAAGAGAAGGCGAGGAGATGTATTGTTGTACACACAGAATCCTAGACAAACTTGTGAAGCTGCTTTAAAACACAGGATAAATGCAGCATGCCTGGAAGTGATTTATTCACACTTTGTGCCACCCCAGTAACTCCAATTTCTTCCATTTGTCTTTTTGTAATCCCACTGGCACAACTGGCCGACGCACACATGAAGGCACAAACACAGGTTCAGTTCCACAAATGCGCACACAAGAGCAGTTCAGCGGACACAGAAAAACACCCACGCAATGACGCACATATGCAGGCACTCAGACACACAGCAACACGGCTGCGATCACAGCTCTGCTGATGGCAACCTCTCAGCTCATCAGCAACAGTGTTTACCCTGCTCTGCTACCAGCCTGCTATTGCCTTCCCCTTCCACTGCCTCTGTCACATTTCTCCATGGAAATATAGTTTGTTGTGAACAGCGCTACAGCAATTTCATTGTTCATTAAGGGGTGCCAGCTGCACTTATTACTTTTTTAATGAAACTGTAATCAGTGACACATAGGAGCAAAGTGAGAAGGCAGCAGTCATTCAGCCCGCTGCTGAAGTTGTAAATGACACATCTGATTAAGGCTGACCCTGGGTCAGAGCCCACATGTCTGTCTTTCCAGGTGTTGCCCCGCTGCTGCTATCAAAGTCACCCTGTCTGATGGCCTGTCTGCTGCATTTGCAGTTAGTTGGAATTAGCAAGCGTGGTCTAATAGCAGAGTAGGCTATTAGTAGATGACATTGTTTGTGAATGCACACTTACATGGATGACTGTTGTACACCACCAACCCCATGACATAATCACAATAACACATAGAGACATGAAATTACAGTTTGTCCTTCAACCTGCTACATCTTTGGAGATGAAGGATGAGTTGGCCAATATCTCCTTTCCCATTGTCAGTAGGGCAAAGCTGTGTACAATGCTTTGCAGCGAAAAGGGCTTTATTGTTGTCACAGCTCATCTCTGCATGCTGTAGTCTCATTACATTTGTCCATCGCTCAGCACTACGATAGGTGCATTAATGTTGCTTTAGCCCCTGGAGCTACGGCAATTAGAAGGCCCTCCCTTCACAATACGCCACAGCAATGTAGTAGCTTCCTGTGGTGCTGCGCAGAAGTGTGGTTGTGTTTATTTTTGCTTTAGAACCTAATCATAGCAAAACAATTTTAAAAAATGCATTTTATTTCTTGGAGTCACTTCTCCTTTTCTTCATTCACTTTCTTGCTTATTTGACCATTGCTACTCTCTTGAGCCTTTTTCTGCGAACATGTGCCCTGCAAACCTGAAATTATCTAGACATTACTTTAAAAAGCTGTATGTGAGAAAGCAAATGTCCAAATCAGTTGGATTAGATATTAAATTCACTCTACCCTGCCAGCTCCCTAGTGTAAAATTCAGTGTAATGTCTGATTGAGCTCATGTTTGATTACAGCAGGTAATTGTCCGTAAAACTCACAGCAAGCAAGTGGCTGTGTTCACGATGTTTCTATCATGAGGCTCATGTAAAACTGGACGAAAACAAACATGTGGGGGTGAAAAGAAAGGCCATTTACACAAAAAGAGGCAAACCTGATTCTCCGGACATTCTCTGGAGTTCATATGAAAAAAAAGGCTTCAGCTTTTCTCACCAAATAAAAATGTACTCATTCTGGAGAATCTTTCTCACCTTTTTTCATCTCCAGAAAAAATTGCTTCACATATGAGAATAAGTTCAAGAACACCTCACAAAATAGATCAATGCTACACTGAAAAAAGACACACACACAAATAGTGGATACACTTGTAACACTGGGTTTGAAATGCGGTGGGTGGACAACTCGAAATGAGAAGAAAAAGCAGGATAAAGACATTTCTCAATGTCCCATATTATGCTCACTTTCATGTTTATACTTGTGTTTTGGGGTTTCTACTAGAACATGTTCACATGCTTTAATGTTGAAAAAACGTTATTTTTCTCGTACTGTTTGTCTGAATATATCTGTATTCAACCTATGTCTCAAAAACCTTAATTTTAGCACCTTTCTTTCTGTGAAACTCTCATTAAAATCCCCAGACTGCGCTGACTGATCAGTGTTTCCAGGTCTTTCAGTCTTTTACGTCTGTGCTCTCAGTATCTCTGCGCTGTCACTTCAGGCAAGGAATGCTTTTCACAGCATTTTTGCAGCACTTTCTACCTTTTTATAATGTAGTTGCAATATCCCAACTTCACGGATATCCTGAAGGCTTGTTTAAAGGCACAGTTTCTGAATACCGACTGCACATTTCTCAGTGGATTCAGTCTTTGGATACTCTCTCAGTCTTTTGGACCTTTACATGCTTTATAATGATACAGGATTTTTAAGCAGCAATTCTCACAATATTAGAAAACATGTTCCCGCTTTGCAGTGGACTTCCATGTCTACATATTGAGATTACAGGATGGCGCTGCTGTGTTGTCAACACAAGAACATGGTGGGATTACGCTGCACGTGGTTATGTTTAGGCAACAAAAGCACATTGAAACCATGCTGGGATGTCAAAAAATGCACATGCTGACATGTATGGTTAGGTTTAGGCAGAAGAGGCACATGGGAAAGAAAAACATCACAGTCAGACAGGTAGCAGATTCCTGCATGAAAGTCCAGGGTTTGTTGGATCCATCCACTGCCCCTCCTGTCTGCCCTTTAAGGACCTTTGTGCTCCTTATATTACATCATTACCAGCAGTGTTTCAATATGACATCATCTAGCAGCGTATCATGGAGACGTGACAGGTTCCGTCTGGCTGCGTTCTTAGCTGACACTGCCCGTCCACATATAATGCTGCCAAGGCATCTTCTGGTTGTCAGACAGCATATAATAACACCCTGAATGGTTCTGTTTGGCTGCGTTCTTACCTGACAGTGTCCAGTGGTGTATCACGCAAGCGCAAAAAGTGGCTTTTGGTGTTGGGATCTTACACACAGAGGACTGCAAAAGTGGCAGTAATTGACGACTTTGTAATGAGAATGGGCTGGAAACCCAGAGGTGGAGTCAGTAGATCATCATAACTGTTTTAAAGACACAGATGAAAGTCTCTAAAGATGTAAATAATGAAGTCTGTAAACATAACTCACCATTGAAATTAATGTATGAATTTACGTCCCCACACACACGCACATTATTAGACACACACTCACAGAGAGGAAATCACGTGCTGAGCACACCTTGTCCTCTGTGATCTCTCTCTACTAAATTGGGCTTCACACAACACGAGCCTGAGATTAGTGCCAGTGAGGCAGAGTGGAGCGCGGCGTCCTGTTACCTCCAGTATTCTTTCGCCTCGGCTGGCAGGCAAAGTCAAGACAACAGCTGCCCTTCCTACGAACACACACATTCATTAATTATGTATACTTATACAAACAACTACATGTTTAAATAAAAAGGCACAGTTTAATTATGCATGTAATCATGCATTTCTTTCACATAACTCACAATTTAATGCTCATGTTGTGTCAAATAGATGTTGATACACTTCATTTCCTGTATTGAGCTGAGGGAGAGCTCAGCCACTTATATTTGTTACATTTGTATTCATATTCACACTTGCACATTCACACACACACACACACACACACACACACCAAGAGCCAAGAAAATAAAGACATTTGAAGCATGTTTGTCCGCTGGGGGAAAGGGAGCAGGCAGCAGCACTTGAAATTAAAACAACATAAGTTAGTGTGTATAATTTATCAGTGTGTCTGTGGCCTCTGTTGAAGGAGGTTTTATTGATTCAACTTGTGTGACAGCGAGGCGACATAGTACAGATCCTATTCCCCAAAGTGTCATCCATCAATAGCAGTTCAGGGTCTGTTGGGGCCCTCTGGGGAGAGGGAGTCCCTCTGCTCTTACAAGGTAACACTTCAGCTACAGTTGGTTTGATGTAAATGAAAAATGTGTATTGTATGCATAGAATTTTTTTTTTTTTTTTTAAGTATAATAGAACTACCACCCCTGGTAATAGTAACAGTGGTGGAATGTGACCCAGTACATTAACTCGGGTACTGTAGGCCTACTTAAGTACACATTTGATGTAGTTGAGTATTTAAATTTCATGAAACTTTACACTTCTACTTCTCTACAATAAAGAGAAAAATATTTTACTTTAATTTATTTATCTTACAGATATGATATGATATCAAACAAAGCAACTAACAGTATGGAAATAATAAATCAGTTAGAATTAGTTAAAAATAATTTATAATAATTGTATTTATTTTAATGCAGAATATAGGGAAAATATAGATAGTGGATGAACAACTAAAATCGAGGGCGTCCATGGTTAATTACCCTGAGCAATATGGGGCTTTGGTGCCTTGCACAAGGGCATCTCAGCAGTGCCCAAGAGGCAAACCAGCACTGAAACACCCTGTGGAGATTCCTAAAATGTGTGCAATTTTGCAGCCTAACATGCTGACTGTATATCCTTCCCTCATCAATCCCTGCATTGTTTAATTCCATTTTTGCTAGTTTGCAGTCGTCTGCTTCCTTTTCTTTGCTTGCACATCGCTGCATTTCTTGGCACATAACCGTTGCCAAAAGTCAATAAATGTGATAACGTTAAACCGGTCCATGTGTTGTGTTAACTGTTAATCATAAGGAATACAAGCCATTCAAACACCAGAGGCGTTTATAAAGCTTGCTAACCCTACCAGCATGTAAGAGGCGTTAACTGGGACTTGACAAGGCAGCTGCTACCACAGTTGGGGGTAGTTCAAGCAGACACATTTAAGCTCATTTTGAGCATAAAATGCATTTTGTGCTCATAAAATATGTATTGTAGAAAAAAAAACACCCATATTAATATACTATGAAGGATATTGGTATGATTTCCCATTTTATTTTAACCCAAACCATGATTCTTTTTCCGAACGTAACAAGAATGTTCCTATGGTAACACTGTTACAATTTGCACAGCCTACAGTGTCAACACACAGCAACATGGCCACAGATAACCTTGCAGGCACAAGTAGTTTTGTAGGTCGTAACGATTTTTATAATACAAACAAATAACAAAACACAACAAAATAAAGACCCCATTGTGAAAACATTGCTTCATATTGCCCCTAGTTCCCAAAACTTCATAGATTACCTGTAAATCTCATTCACTTGTATCGCCGGAAAGTTTTGACAAAAGAAGAAGAGCAATAAACAAACATGAATCTAATCTTCTGCAGTATGTATAAATTGCAAAGCATTTAAATTGTGAGTGTAAGCTGTTTAATCCTGGCAGCTGTCTGCAGCAAGACTCAGCCCAGCAAATCCAATAATAATACTTAATAACACACACACCTGCTGCCATGATTAGAAATAAATAGTACAGCAACATATATCAGCAAATATGTGTTCTCATTTTAGATATGCGTACTTCTCATAGATAGTTGCTGTTTGTTTATGTGTGCGTGTGTATTTGTGTGCATGCGAGCGATCAGCATTGGCACAGTAAAGAAATGTTTTTCATCTTTTCAACTAACCGGTCTACAGTCAGCATTTGAAGCCACAAATGTCTCCAATTTGGAGAAAATCACCAGACAGAGGCTCCCTTTGTTAGTTGTTTTCTGCAGTTGAAATGCACACACAGCAAACCTTAATGTCAGAGATGAAAAAAAATAATAATAATAAAAAATTTTTTTTAAAAAACTGTGCAAAGCAAAAGCCCATGTTAGCAAGTCACTGTGAGGTCTGGGAATAACAGTTTGTGTTGTCCCTATTTATTAAATATATAATATGTACTATTTCTGTATTAAAATGTCAAAAAAATGACTAGACATATGTTATTTTGATGAGTTGTGTATTTACATAATCCCCAAATGTTTACAGCAATGTTCAAACCAAGAGAAATCAGCCACCATGTTTTAGCGCACAGATCACCACAAAGGCTGAATAGCATCAGAGGAGCTGGTGGCGATGCTATTATATGCTATTATACATACCGGACGCGTACACATGAAACGCTGAAGTACAGCATAAGGTAGCCTAATTATACAATGTGAGTGCGCTTGTGGGGCAGATGGGTAGGGAGGTGGATTGGTCCCACACAAGTTCACTTCCTGTGTGGATGTGTGTTTTTTTTTCTACACCTTGCCATTTGCCTCTTTTGTCTGAACCTGTCCATGACTTTGTTGCCTAATGTTAACCATTGTGACAGTCGCACTGGTTTTCATGACCTGTTGAAACACAGCAAACAACAAACTGTGCAATTTCATCCCACCATGTGCATTTGTTGACATCCCGGTAAGGGCATCCTAGAGCATAAACAGGTGACACAGAAGGATACCTAAAATGCCATACGTATAAACAGAGGGTCACTGACAGAGGGCCACGAAGTGATGAGTTGGGATGAGAACATATTGGTAGGATCATGCCCACATAATACTTTCTTCTCCATCATTACTTTCTTCGTCTTCTTAGTTGTGGCGAACCTTCTGTCAACACATTCACATCGCGACCACATAGGTCACGAGACAGACCACAGTGCATGACGGTCTGCGGCATTTGTAGGATACATTGTCTGTTTTCTACATTTTGGGGTGTCACAAGATGATTTTGTAGTGCACAATATAGTGAATGAAATGTGGTGTATATAAAAGAACTATAAAGAATAAAGTAAATATAGTCTTTATTCTTCTGTGAATAGAAGTATTTTTACTTTATTTGTTATCATTCTTTTTGTATTACTTTTTTTTTGCTATGCTTATTTTGACTTAACCCTTTTTCTATTTGTGAGTTGCCATAAGTTGTCAATTTCCCTGGTGAGGGAAAAGTTGTATGTTACGTTATGTTATCTTATGTTGTCTTATCTCTAAATTTACATTTAAGTTCGGCACTACAATACAGCTGACTCACTATAATAGTGCGCTATATAGTGGACAAGTGTGCATCCTGAACAGAGCTTAGTTGAGTGACTTCTCAAACTTTTTGGCTACACCTGGGAAGTTTTAGGTGTGTCCTAATAAAGGGAATAAATACACATGTGACACAAATCTTTTGTATTTCATACCTGTAATTAATTTAGATCACTTTTTCGAAACTCAATTTGACTTTGGATCTTTTTCTATTGACTATATTAAATCGACTTTGATTAAATGTTGTTGAATATAAAACTTTCAAGAGGGGATTGCTTTGTACAAGTGCTGTTTTTATTCTAATGACTTAACTCTTGGGTACACCTTGGGGGTAATTAGTTGCATTCAGCAGCTCATTTACATTTCTGTTGTAGTTCACAGAAGCTGGCTAATCTTTGTGGCCTCTCATTAATAACACATTTTGGCTGGTTTAATTTTGACTCTGGATTCCTTTTGTCATGGTACTTTTGTTTTTATTTGTAGAGTCAAAAATCCCTGCAAAAAAGGTTTTTTAATGTGATGTTGCAAATGATACCAAACATCTTACCACCTCCAAAGCCACTTTAATCATGCAAATCAGAAGGATCTGTAAATTTACCCATCAACTTTCTCTGCATGATTAATACTTTGATGATTCACTGTCTGGAGGACTTTGGAGGAAGGAGCACTTCAGGATGAGTGCATATGCCATTGAGATGGACACGGCATCTGGTTTCAGTGTGTCATTTTCAGCTTTTTTTTGTTTTGTTTTAGGGAGGTACAGCATTCAGAGATGTGGCTGTTCAGCTGTGTTGAAACACAGCAGGCGACTTTGGACCTCTCTGTCTCTCAGAAATATGACCATGACATCTTCACTCAAAGCCTGATCCTGGCCAGTCATACTGACACAGCTGACTTTTTCAAAGAAAGAAAGTAGATTTGCTTTAATAGTGTCTTTAAAATAAAAAAGACACCCAAGAGCTGAGAAATTACACACATGCTTAAGAAACAGGAGAGCCAAGAATGGAAATGCTGATGTCTTTTCTTCTTCTTTTAATGTGTCCCAGTTTAGAGAGTCCCTGCATCCTTTTAGCTTTTAACAAGACCGCGATAGATTAACAAGCCTTTCGCTTTTCCTTTCCATCTTCAGGCTGTTGTGTAAACAGGCAATGCTGATGAATTGCAAATGTGAATGAACTACCTGGTGCCCTTTATATTAAGCCTGTTTTTCATGTAAGGGAATTAAGAAGCTGTTACAGCCAATTTCACACCTCTCTGACAACAAACCCAATAAGGGATGCCAAAGACACTGAGCACAAGATGCATTTAATCTGGTTACATTTTCCCCCAAAAAGGTGCTTACATTCAGCAAATAACAGATGTGATTCACAGTATGTTGTCTTTTCTCTTCAATCTGAACTCCAGAGAAACACTTACTTAACCACACATAGTCAAACAGTTTCCCCCAAGCTCATATGGGCACTTGTACGCATACAAATCACATTTCTACAAGTAATTAGATTGCGGAAGCCTCAGTTTTCTCTGAATTGATTTTTCCCAGCCTTGTGGTAAAGGTTATCTGTGCCTTGTGTGACCCGCTGCAGTGTGCTCTGGCTTAAGTTAACACTTTAAATAGTGTTTTATTGCAGAGGCGTTGCAGAATGCTTGACTTCTTGGTTTAATTAAAGATTAGATTTGACTGCGTTTCTCCTCTCCACTCATGTGGAGGGAGAGGGTAAAAAAATCCCAGGTGTCACTAATAACATTAACGATGGCTCTTACTCATTTAGACTGTGCCAGTGAGCCGACGCAACACAGCCATGTTCACAGCTGAGTCCCAATTACATAGACATTTTAAGCAAATTGAGTATGTGGCAGAAGTCTGGCAAAACTAAGACAACTTAAAAAAAGTGAGTGTGCATGTTGACACAAAAACTTGCTCTTTGAGTGGGCTATTGATGTATAATATTTTCATACATTTCAATGCACAAAAGATATGGAGAATTTTCCCACAGCCGAAAAACTTTCAAAATAATTGCAGACATCTGTGACAGCTCAAGAAAGCTGCTGAAAAACAAAAACATAAAGACAAAATTTCACTGTGAAAGTTTCACTATGAAATACCCAAAAGCCCCAGATTTGTTGCACATATTGCATAATTTCCTGTTAGTAAACAGGACTTGACCTCTTGTATACTGAATGAAGAAAAAAAACAGGAGACTATGGTTGTGAAATTGTAGAGTAAATACTCAGTTTGTAGTATCATCAGTAGCTGATTTGGCCCTGCACAGCCTGCTCCATCCACACAGGTGTTTTCACTCTGTTTTCCTGATTAGACCTCCTCTCAGGACAGTGTGGGTGCACTCAGACTGTGACATCTCTCTCACTCTGTTGATAACATTGTTGCACCTGTTTAGGCCTGATCACATCAGAAAGTGGTACTGCCAAGTTCATGTGAGCATCCTCACAAAATAGGCAGCAGAGGTGATGAGCAGAGGTTTGATGATGTAGTGAACTCGCAGGGTAAATTGTTGGTGAAGTACATGGCAAACAGTAACATAATCACAATAGCTCTGCAGCAAAGGACACATAGAAATTGTCCTGTTACTTGTGCTGATATGTGACTTATGAACAAGTAGAATTCATAATGGAGCACACCAACCCTTTGAGATCTGAGTAAATTGGTTTGATTTTGATGGCATTTTATAGTATAAGTAAAGGTATAGTTAAGTATATTTTTCCTATACATAATTTTAAATGTATGATTTCAATAATTATGAATATAGTTAGTATAGTTTTGCGAGCATTTTTTAAAAAAAAAAAAAATGCAGGTGTTTATCTTGTCTACTTTTAGATATGTTGACATGTAACCACTGAAACCAGCACAAACCCAACTACAGACAGCGATCCAAAATAGGCAGATTTGGCATATCACACCTCCTTTCCTTATTTTAGCTCTGGCTTTCACTGCAGCAAAGGATTCATTTTAAAGGTGTCCTGCTCAGTTATGTAGATAAGGAAGAATACTGTCTCTCTAAATCTAAAAAATCTTCACTGCATATGAGTTCCCTTCAGGCTAAAGACTAAACCTGATGGAGCTCTCAGTGCTCTGATATTAGCTGTCTATGCAATGTTCTCCCTTGGCTGACCTGCACACCTTCTTCACAGTGTATCTGTATCTCAGCGTGGAGTTATTTGCAAATCTAAAGGTGCCTAAAGCCTGTAGGGCAGGACAACTCATACCTTTATTATGCTTGATACCACATAATGTATATGCATGCTGTAATCTCCCACATAGCTCCCTGCAGCCTCAAACTGAGCACAGGTCTAATCAGACAGAGTGATTGCAAACACCTGTGTGGATCAAGCAGTTCTGCAGTCCTGATGTACTCTGATGAAAGCTCCTGTGCTCCTGGGTATTCAGCCAGATTAACATAATTGTGGTTAATTGCCAAGAAAATGGCCTGTGAGTCTCATCTGCAGCGTTTGCAGAGGGAAAAGCAGACTGTCCCTCTGTGGATGCCAGAGTCAGGGGGTCGTCCCTCTCTAAACATAGTTAAACACAATATACACACTCGCTCTGAACAGTTCGGGGTGTTATAATAAGATTTGCCACATTTTAATGGACATTAATGCACACACACGCACACACACACACGTATGAATAGACGACAGCACGCCCTATTAACCTGTGCACACACTTAACAGGGAATTTACAGAATTAAACAGTGTGTCTGTGATAGATTACCAAATCATGAGCTAAAGACTTAAACTGTCATATTTAATTATCTCATTAGCGGTTTAAATTCATTGGACAGGTATTAGAGCAGAGGTTTAACTGATGCCCCTCATATCTTTAATTGGGTTACAAAGCAAAGCTATTTCTCAGTTGTCTGGCAAATGCACTAATGATGATTGATTCAGCAGTTGACTCGAATGAGTAACTTTTTATTTTATGACTTGCTGCATCAGTGCTTCAGAGTTAGGGGGAGTCAACAGGTAGAAAAAGTGATACTTGAGCATTAGGAAATGCCAGCTACCACTGAGACACTCATAAAATAAACATCTACCTGTATGTTGGGCATTGCACTGAGGATTTAAATTTGGTATTCCAACCCAGTCACCAGAATGAAGTTGGGATTGTATGTTTCTGAAAACCACACATATGTATAATTCAAATTATTATCCAGCTTTTTTGTTTTTTTATTTGTTTATTAAATTGACCAAGCATTAAGCTCTTTCACAGCAATGCCCTGGATTCACATTCAGTGGTATAGCGGTAAATTTAATGAAAACATATAACTTGCAGCAATGGCCGTATGCAGAAAGGCCAAGCATATAATTGCAGTTGCCTCACATCGATTGCACTCAGAATTTTAGCAGGTGCAGACCAACCTATTGTCAAAAGGAGAGTTTAAAAAAAACTAATAAATGCTAATATTGGTCCATGTTTGCTAAATGTCCAAAAGGCAGCTGTTTGCTCACTCACTCATTTGCCACATCAACTTAATAAGGTGAGAATCCAACAATGCTGTGATTACAGCTTGTTGTGATGACTCAGAGGTGCCCAAAAAAATCAATTATAGTAAGTTAAGATATTAAGCAAGATGAAATTTGTAAATTCTTCCTCGTTGTCTCCTTCTGTTGTTATTAGATAGATAGATAGAAGATGCAGTCTACTGCTCACATTCACTCAAACAATAAAAACACAAAAGAAGCATAAAAAAAAACATAGTAAAAAACATAATAATAGATATAATAACAAAAATGCTGCCATGCCATGGAGTACTTCTTTTCTGGGACAGTAATGCCATTTAGGGTTGGCTGGGAAATTTTGAGTCACTTTTATTGAAAAAGCATTTTCTATTTGCCATAATGTGCGCTTGATACTTTTCCCCTCTGTATTATACATACGGATGACAATTTTGGTTAAATTTGCTTTTAATATCCCGTCACAAGAGAAATACAGGAGGCACTTGTCTTTTATTTCAGCAATGCTGAACTCAATGAGTTTTGGCCCCATATTTCGTAGTACTAACCATGTCATGCCTTTTATAAGTTTATTACCACGTTTTGATTAGGTCATTGTTGCAAAAGAGCATTTGTTAATGTTTCCAACTGGTAAAATAAAGGTTAAAGAGTAATTTTTATAAAATTGTCATTTTGTTAATTAAATGCAAAACAAGTGCAAATCCTAAAACTAAACAATTTGCAGGCTCAGATTGTTTCCAGTTCCTTTTAGAATTTATGCTGCTAATGCACAAGCTGGGTTTTGTATGACATTTAAGTAACTTGATGACTCACAAAAGTTGATTGTACCCTGGTTACCTAAAGCCCCTCCCTGCTCCCACTCCTATTTGGCACTTATGTTGCCTCATTAGACCTCTTCTCACCTGTCAAGGCAAGACATCTAGCCCTATTATCATTCTGAATAGTATAAAGAGCTTGTTATCACAATTCACCTGGCTAGAGGTCTAATCAGTGAGGGTTATTAAAATCAGCTGTGTGGATATGCAATTACATACTGGGAAACTTGAATAAATGGAGCCATTGACTGGGATATATGTCTTTTTGTAGGTATTATGTATGTGTGGCCATCCTGATCTATTTCCTTCCCCTGCTGGTGATGGGCTGGGCCTATCTGGTGGTGGGACAGACCCTCTGGGCCAGTGAAATTCCCGGAGACTCTTCTGACCGCTACAAGGAGCAGCTGACTGCCAAACGCAAGGTAACCTGCACTTTAGACAGCTCCCAGACATTCTTCGAAATAACGTTTCTTCCTGAAGGCATGAGGTTCTCCCAAGACCATATGCTTCTGAAGAACCTTTTTTTTTTAAAGATAGGGTTCTTCAAGGTTCATCGTAAGACTAGGGGTTTCACTGAGGACCCTTTTCATCCAAATAGTGCCATGTCCAAACAAAGTCTTTCACAATCATGCCATATTGCATTACACTCTTTGTCTGCACTTAATCCTTCAAAGTCATGTCAACAAACTACTTACCTATCAGCTGTGGTCTTAGAGACGTAACCACTGACAAGAGAGTTGAGTACTTACTTCCTTATCATTCATATCATCAACAATACTATGGTCTTTAACAGTTAGTTCTGACCAAGCAGTTTGATTGGTTGAAAGCCATTTAATGAGTGCTGATATACAGTACAACATCACCAGGACTCTTAACTATGTATGTAATACTCTGCTTTACAGGTTTTATAAACCGTTAATTAGGCCTATATTAATGGTGTCTAGTAATCTAAAGTTACCATAGATTGTAGCAGTGTTTCAAGGGCAAGGAAATCCCATCTGAAAATGCTCAAAAAGTACCTAAGCAAAATTCTGCCTCACGCAAAAGCCCACTACCTGCAGCCCAGAAGGGGAGCAGCTGCCACGGACAGGTTTTGGTATACTGCCTTTCACTGGGAGTAAACCAACTGTCACAGATGTTACACGGATGTGCAGTGAGGTAGGGACACAATATTCTCACACCAACCACAGCCTGACACCGCCATACACAAACTGTCAGATACAACAACAGCAGCCTGAGAGCCACCGCCATACACAAACTGTCTGATACACTAACCACAGCCTGAGAGACACTGTCATACACAAACTATCTGATCTGGTACTCAAGGTGACAGAGATCATAGCAGTGAGTGGACACATGCTAGAGCGATGTATTGTCTGATCAAACTAACTCATCTGAATCACACAGGCTGCCAAAGCCACTATTAACAGATTCTTATTTTACTGGAAACACAGGGCTAATTGATTAATTGATTCCAAGCAGCTGTAACATGCAGATCAAGCTTCAACAGATTAGCAAACAGTGTGCAGGAAAATGTTTATGTGTTGCTAGACAACAGCTGTCTTTTATATCATTATATCATTATGGCTTGTGATTATCCTCTGCACTTTGCCTATGGGCTCATGCCGTCGACCGTATCACACCTGTGATGATATACAGTACAACAACACTCCCTCTTGTGTCATATTGCTTTAATATCATAACAAACAATAATATCAAATAATATCAAACAAGCTAGATAGCTAGCAAGCTCTGCTGAGCTGGCGTACAACACCAGAAACATTCAGCTCCCTGGGGATCTCCCTCCCGCCAGATGCCAACTTATTTTCATTTTTGAAATAAAATGAGGACGTATCCTTTAGGTAATTCCTCATTTCAACCTCATGACTCAGTCATTCCTTATTCAAATGATGGTGGGTTCTAGATGAAACCCTTGGAACAAAACAGAGTTCTCAGTAGAACCCCCTTTTTTTAAAATCTTTTTTCCATCCACCAACATGAAAGTGGTTCTGTACCACTTCCAACCTAGTTTTGAACTGTTCAGAGCATTTCAACCAAAATTAACATGGCTCAGAACTCAAAAAGTTGTATTCTCAGCTGAAAACCAAAAAAAATAAGGTCTTCCAAGCCCTTAAGTGCTAATCATGATGACATCAGTGGGCGTCATATTCTACAGGTTGGAAAGAGAGAGGTTGGAGTAGGCAGGAATGGAGAAGTCAAGTGAGACATTTTCAGACAAAAAAAGAGCAGTACAGCAATGCAGTGGTCTCATTAGTAGCTGGTTCATAATTGTTTTTTTAACTTTAAAATTTAACAGGTAACCAATGCAATCCGTGATTTTGTATGCATTGTGCAATACCTTACATTGATGACACATCCGGGATTACAGTGGTTTAGCTCAAAACTGGTGAAAACATGGGCTGGTTTGTTAGATAACACCAAGGTTCCAAGAATACCGAACGAAACCACTTCAAGAACTGGACCTAATTTGTTGGAAAAGGGGTATCACAGAAGTTTCTGGGTGGGACATTTCACAGATGGCTCTACAGATAACCCTTTAAGTTGGGTTTTAGGTAGAACCCACAGAGTGAGTTCTAGGTAGACGTATGACCGGAACTAATTGGACCTAATCGTGGTTTTGGGTGAGACATTTCAGAGATGATTACATATAACATTTTATGTTGGGTTTTAGTTAGAACATTCACAGAGCAAGGTCCAGGTGGAACCTTTATAAAAGGTTCTACCAGGAACCAGAAAGGGGTTTTTTTATGGGAAAAGGCCAAAAAACCTTATATGGTTCTAGTTAGCACCTTAATTTCTAGGACTGTAGCTCTATGATTATAAACTAGTGCAAGCACAATAGTCAAACCTTGTTACATGTTCCCTTGTACACAGCAGTCCTGAGCAAAACGTGGCTGCCATGTTCATGTTTTCTTGCATTTTTCCAAATGATCATCACAGCAGCATGAACCTGAAACACACACCTCTCTCTTTTTATCCTCACCTCTTTGGAAGTATTCCAGACCACCTATTGTCTTCTCAGCCCACCTCAGTCTCTTTATCTCCTGTTTTCACCATCAGCTGTCATCCTCTACCTTTTCCTTTCTTTTTCTGTCATCTTTCATGGCCTGTGCCTGTAAAGTGTGGTCCCAGTTTCAGTGTTGCAGTTCCTTATAGAATATTCTCCCAATGAAGACACTTGCAGAGGCTTGCTTCTCTGACCCTAGAACAATAAAGAGAATCCTATGAGGCTTTACACAAACATGCAGTATTCCCTGTGGTGTCTCTGTACTGATGAGTTCAGTTCCCTGCAGCTTCATCTGTGAACTGAAGTTTGATAGATGTTTGAAAACATTGATTCCATTCACTGTATTTTATTTTACAGTATTTGACTCTAGTTTTCTTTATTTTAGATTGTTCCTTCACTTGTTTTTATTTATTTTTATTTATTTTTTGTTAATCAATTTCTAGCCATGCCAGTAGCATTGTTCTATGGATGGCAACGTGTGATTGTCAGTTGGTCCACCCCTTTGCTCCATACTGAAATACTCCGACAAGAGGATGGATTACAATGATATTTAGGGGATGTACTCGCTTGACTTTGTTGATGAGGTTGAAGCTTGAAAACAAAGCAATGCAGGACACCAGTCCATCTTCTACTCTAATAAGGCAGCCTCATAGATATGTTACATCTGCCCATGCATGTTATTTTTAATTTATTGTCAGAGAGCAATGATGTGCCAATAAGTATTAGATTTCCATCTTGGCAAACGCAAAGGTCAAAGCAACCAAGCTTTTTCTGGACTGACAGATTTGTTGTCTCGCCAATAGAGAGGCTTGTTAAAGAAAGGAGAGGGTGAATGCTGAGTCCTTAGAGAAGACAATCAATATAGTGCAGCATGTCTCATCATCAAAGGATTACAAAAACAAACAGAAAACTGACAAAACTGTCTGTAGCATTGTTTTGATTGATGGTTTTCCTGGACAGGTTTTATGTGTAGGTTTATTATACATTTATATCATACGGGTTCATCCTACTGATATGTCTGGTGTTTTGAAAACCGAACCTCTTTTGCAGCATGAAGACTTTTTGCAATATTAATTTGCAGTTCCCCAGCTTTTCAGCCATCCTGAAGAAGCCATCTAGTCTGAAGGTTGCAAAACAAAGCATTGCAGGACACCAGTCCACCTTTGTGAAATCCCAGCCTGTTCTCAATTTGAAGTCAACAAATACCACCACTTTTAAAGTGCTTAAGATTCCGACACCAAAACCCACCTTTCCTGTCTGCACGAGATGCAGCTGGACCACGTCAGTTGAGAACATGGTTGGACAGAACCTGTCACCTCTGTGTGATACACTGCTTTACAGTCACAGGTTGAAATGCTGCCAGTAAAGAAAAAATATAAAAACATGTTTGTGTCACAAGTCATCTCATGTTGCTGCTTTGCAGCAGACTTCTGCATCTACATATTAGGTTTTAGATATCTCTCAGCATCTGGTGATGACGTCCCAGGATTGTGCTATCGTTTTAGAAAAAAGCATCCCATTCAGATGGGAAGTGAACCCTGGACTCCTGCATGAAAGTCCTATTCACCCTATAGGTGCCCTCATGGTCCTTATATTACATCATTACCAGCAGTGTTTCAACCTGTTTTCTGCGGATGCAGCAGGTGCCATCTGGCAGAGTATAAAAACAACGTGCACGGTTTTGTCTGGCCACATTCTCCCCGACGCCATCCAGTGGCATTTCATGCGTACACAAAAAGTGCCTTTTGACTTTGCCATCTTACACAAAAAGCACTGTCAAAGCAATAGTATTTTACAAGTCTGAAATGAGAACAGGCTGAATGTACAGAACAGGAAGGTCCCGATAGAGCGAAAGGGAGAGGCGGTGGAAGGGTCCAACAAACCACAGACTTTCATGTGGGAGTCTGGTATTCACTTCCTGTCTGAATGTGATGGGGGTTTTTTCTGCATCTAACCATGTGCAATTTTGCTTAAACCTAACCATCCTTGCCAGCATGCACTTTTGTTAGCATCCCAATGTTGGTTGCCATGTGCTCGTGTTTTCTCAACATAACCACATGAAGCATCATGCCACCATGTGCTTGTGTTGACATCATGGGAAGTATCCCAGAACATAAACAGCAGAAAACACAGAAGGACACCTGTGTAATATGTAGATGCAGAAGTCAACTTGGGATGATGACTTGGAATGAGAGCATGTTGGAAATCCAGAAAGGAGAGGGAGGCAAAACAGTACAAGAGCAAACAAAATGTTGTTGTCATGTCTAACAGGTGGTGAAGATGATGATCGTGGTAGTGTGTACGTTTGCCATCTGCTGGCTGCCCTACCACGTCTACTTTCTGCTGCACCAGTTCTTTCCTGACATGTTTGAAGAAAGGTTTATCCAGCAGGTGTACCTGGCCATAATGTGGCTGGCTATGAGCTCCACCATGTACAATCCCATTATCTACTGCTGCCTCAATGACAGGTAAGTAAGCCCCTGCACACACACATACCTGTATTACTTATTTAACAAAAACATTCATTCCATCAAAACAGTCATTCCATCATTTGTGTTGTTTTAACACAAATAGGGCCTACTGTTCTCCAGTTCAGTCTTTTTTCATATATTTTGCTAAAGTTGTACTTGGTGACTCTTATAAAAATAACTTTTTGTCACATTTACTGAAACATTCACTATATCCACAAAGTCATACATGAGACGGATAATCTGTGAAAGATATTTCTTTCCCTCCTTGCAGTGCTTGTAATGGCATTTGCAAGAGTCAACCAAATGAAAACAACCAATCAGAGCCAAAGGCTCTCCAACGCAGCTGTCAGACGTGAATTACTTCTCTTGAATGGCAGTCAAACTGTCAAACTAGGCAGCACTGATCATATAGGAAACAAGATTGAATAGCAGCACTCAATATTTCTTGCCTAAAGTATTTTCAGAAACATTTCTTACTTAAGAGTACACTAAAATAGGTCACTGAAAATATGTGAGGAAAGAAATAGGCAATGCAGTGATAGAATCTTGATTCATGCTTGATCAGCAAGTTTGACCTCAGTTCACAAGCAGATTGACATGTTTGACAGCTGCATTAGAGACTACTCAGCTCTAATTGGTTATTTTCATGAATCCTGCAAATGCCATCAGGAGCACCACAAGGATGGGGAGAAACATGTTTTTTTTGCTTGTTTGTTGTTTTTTTCTTTTACAGACTGTCTCTCTCATATATAATACTTTGACAGTTTCATCGAATAAGGCAAAAATGTTTTTATCCAAAAGTTACAAACTGACAGCTATAAGCTGTTGTCAAAAACCTGCACAGATGTTAGACACGCAAAGCTTTGCAGCAGCTCAGAGGGCGTAATGTCTGTCTGTCCCACTACACTTTTAACTTGACACTGCAAACTTTGAAGTCTACTCTCAACTCAGAGGAGAGTGAGCTTTAATGCACAACTCCAGCACACACCGTAAGACTGTCTTTTACAACCAACTTTTCAAAACACAATATTTCAGTGTTGAATCTCCATTTTCTTAAACGAAAAAACTAAATCTGTACAGATGGATACATTCAATTTCTAAGGCACCACCCTTAACAAAAGGCACGATAGAAACAAAAGTGTGGTGAACACCTAAAGCATGGTGTATTTGAGATGAGTTGTGTAAAGGCTTTTAATTTGGAAGTTGTGCAGAAAGTGTGTGGGGAGTTTCATTGACAGTGGCATTTACATGCACACTAGTATTTCACTATTATTCAGGATACGACAATGTTCCATATTTAATACGGGTCATGTTAACATTACATTTCATCTGGATATAACAAATTAAGCACTTTACAATAAAGACTGGGCTATGCCTGTTAGTCAGGTTTTAGGAGCATTCTTTTGACATGTTGAGAGCTCATTCAAAATTTGCATCTTAATTGGGGTTTTGCAGCAGCTTTCCTGTTTACAGTTAGCTCTGTGGGTTGTCATGGATATGTACTCAAACCAACTTGCCAGTTATTTGCAGGGTTGTGGTAGAGATGCATGCCCAAAAGGAAAAAAAACAAAACATTTTTGGTTGGAAAGAGAAATGCTCCTATTTTTAAACATTATGAAATACTTGGATATCAAAAGGCCTTTTGATATGCAGAGAGTATTCTAACGTCGACCTTTTCAAAAAGGTGGTTGAAGGAAGAGAGAGGAAGTTTCCGAGTGGTCGAACAAATCCGCCAACCTTTAAAAAATTCTATTATAATGCAAAAGCAAAATGGCACAAGGGGCTCCAGCTGCTCCACGTTCCATATTTTTCTTTGATAAGCGAAATGTTTGGGCATGTTAATCAGAGTATGAACAGCTGCATGTAATCAGGAGTATTAGTGGAATAATAATTTTCATTATAATTGGAATATGTAGGAATATTATCTTTTTAGGAATACAAGCAAAAATGGAAAGACTGTACATGTAAAAGTGGTCAGTTATGTTACACTGAATGACAAAGCAGCAAAGTTGACACAATTCTATAAATTAATGAGCGACAACAGTGTTCTCAGTTTGCACTGATAGATTTTATGCCTCTTTGCTGATAGCTGAGGCCGGGAGCATTATGTTTTCTGGTTGTCCATCTCCTGAGACTCAACAATGAACTTAGAAGAATTTGGTTTTCATTGGTCAAAAGTCAAGGTCATGGTGACCTTGCATCAATCTCATTTTCTTGAACACGATATCTCAAGAGCACCTAGAAGGAATCTCCTCAAATGAATGAAACTTATTAGAATTTGGAGGTCAGGGTCACTGTGATCTTACTAATCTTACTAGTACTAGTTTTTCTTGTTGATGATGATGATATTTGAGACTTGGCCATTATTTGACTGGAGTAATTGCGGTACTAGTTCCTTCCCTGTTCATTGGACTATTCATTTAATTATATCTTTATTTATTAACTACAATCCCAAGATTGGTGATTCTATCCTCATGTACGTTTAAAAAATCACGAACAGACAATTTTCTCATGTGTAGTTAATCACCAGGACAGAATTAATGTCATATATTGTAGTCTGTCCTTCGACAAGATAATAGACTGGGATTTAGACTACTTTTTCAAAAAAGGATGGCAAGTCTTCAGGGGGAAAACATTTTTTCCTTTATAAGTAGCGATCATATTGTCCTTCAGGACTGCAGTCAATGACGCACACACACACACACACACACATTTAGGTACACACGTCACATGGCAATACTCCGCTGCTGCCTTAGTGACAAGCAGTTGTCAACAGCTGAGAGGCTGCTTATACTCGCTTTGTCACTACTGTGGAAAGAAACTCTCCGTACCTAAAAGACTTCCACATATGAACTGAAGTTAGAATAAACTTCAAACTTTGAAACTCTTCTCTGAAAGTGGCTGAATCCAACTGAGAACATCACGACTGACTGTCAGACTGAGGCGTTATTAGCATTCTGCCTGTCAACGAAAATGTCAATGAAATCAGAAATTTGTAAAATAGAGACAGATGGTCAACTCTGCTTGTCGTCTTTAATTTGTCATCTCCTATTGTCGGACACCTGATAATTGTCTTTGTGCTGTCAGAGAGATAAGATTTCACACTTGGCTGTTTTCACCTCTGAAATTCATTAAGTCCTAAAAATGAAAATATGTTGATTGGACCGCAGTCAGCTGAGGTTTAGACATCATCCTGAACAGGATGACAACTAGCTTTTGTCTCCATCAGCTCAGCTGATATAAATTCAAATGCATGACCGATGATGGCCTTCTCCTCTCAGTTTCCATCCATCTCCTCTCATCTGTCTCCTGCTCTCACATCCCTCCCCCCTCCCACACTCGTCTTCCTGTGTGGGCTGTGTATGTACTTGTGTGTTTACTGAGGTGAGGTGTTTCCCTTCAGTTGCCAGCTCCTTGTGAGTTCTTTATTTCTGTCATCTCTTCCATCTGTGGTTTTTGTAATGCTAAACATCAAGTGCTGCAAGAATGCATCTTTTAATAAAGGTCATCAGTAAATGTCACATGCAATATTTAGTGTTAATTAATATGAGAACTCAGTTACACATAGACTTTGCTTTCTAGGTATATTTTTATTTTTTACATGGCATATCAGTCTTCTGTCAATCTGCATGTTAATCTGATTCTACATCAAATTAAAGTTTATGGTAAATTATCTCATGAGATTGGGAAATTTTCCAAACTGGCTGCTTTACCAAGTTTAAAGTGACAAGAAAATCTCAGCTCAATATGTAAATACTGATTTGGTTAAGGATCACTGCCAGATTATTTTGTTCAAAGAAGATTTCTGTAAACAGCATGATAATCTGGCTAAATAACACTGCACCCATCATGTAATGCAGAGCAGGTGGACCCAAATGGAGGAGACAACAGGGGCTCAAAAAGATCACATTTTAATCCAAAGGAGTAGCAACTAAATATCACATGACCAAATCAAGGATCCAACAAAGGCTGAAGTGAAAACCAGGACTTAAATACAAACTTGTCTGATGAGGAGACGAAGTGCAGCTGGAGAAAAAGGGCGGAGAAGCTCAGGTGAGGGGAATAAGGTGATGAGGCAGAACAGGCAGGGAGCTGATTGGCTGGAAGAAACTGAGGACCAGGGAGGGACTAACAAGACAGGACAGGTGTGATAGGAAACAGGCAGGAAACAGACAAAAATAAGAAGTCCCACACAACATGACACATAAGGGGATGACCTACAAAATAAGTCGGGAAACAGACAGACCACGATGAATACATGAAACAATGAAAATCATATACAGAAAACCCCCAAACAATGTCCAAAAGACAACAGAATGTTATTAAAAGCCATGATCATGACAGCATCAACAACTGTGAACAGAGGAATGTCTGTACACTTCGGCTCCCTTTGCAGTTTTTTTAATTGAGATACCCACAAACCCAGTGCTGTTTCAAGCTACAGGGTTTTCTTTAGACTTAAGACTTTGGTCACATGACCATATCACCTGATTTACAGTTTCAGTGCCAATGTACTGTATCTGTGACATGACATAGACACTAACTTAAGTCATATAACAATGAGGCTGTACTTCCATATTATCATATTGCCCACAAAGAGTTTACAGCTGACCAAGAGATCAAGAGATTCAGGCAGGCTGTTCCACCGACATGGAGCATTCTAATTAAAGGATACCTCATCCTAAGTTTTTGTTCCAACTTTTGGGACTTTTAAAAGGCCTCTGCCAGAAGATTTGAGAGTTCGAGAGGGCTCATAATATAAAAGCAAATCTGATAAATAACTAGGCCCAAGACCATTAAGAGCTTTCAAAATGAATAAAAGAATGTTAAAATCGACTCTGAAACACTGAAAGCCAGTGCACAGACTTTATGTGAGTGCCTTCTTTATATTGTGAAATACGTATTTATACGCACTCTGTTTTTAAATGTGCACATAAATCAAACTTACTAAAACTAATATATGTTTTTCTTGCACAGGTTTCGTGCTGGATTTAAACAAGCCTTCCGCTTCTGTCCCTGCATCCCTCGAGGCTCTTACGAAGGCCTGGAACTCAAATCTACTCGTTACCTTCAGACCCAGACAAGCGTTTACAAGGCCAGCCGCATGGAGACCACCGTGTCCACTGTTCTCCAGGTTGGAGACGACATGGAGCAGCCCAAGGCCAAGGCAGCAGCAGGTCAACGGCCCAGTGGGGCTGCAGCTGGGGCCAGACCACATAGCTCCTCCTTGGACCTCACCTCAAACGGGTCATCGTCCCGCAGCGTCTCCAAAACAATATCAGAGACATCCAGTTTCTACTCCAGTAACAACCTGCAGGAATAGACCTCAAATGCAGGTGGCACTGTGCCGGACAGCAGGGAGAGAGAGTGAGTTGACTGGTCACATAGCTGCTTTTGCGTGTGTGTGGTCATGCAAAAGTACCGCGTGAATGTGTGAGTTTGTCTGCCAGTGACTGCGGCTGAGTTTTTGAGGAATTCATTTCCAGCGTGATCACTGGAACATCATGCCAGGGAATTTGCAAGTGAGAATAAGTCCCTGTTCACTGAGTGCTGTCATCACCCACGAAAACCTTGTACAAAATCCTCATGCTGCTCACAGATAATGATCAAGTCCCATCAGAGAGGTTTGCTCAGTGCTGAAAAGTGATGACAAATACTTTGATGACTTGAGCACATTCCAGTTCAAAAGTTAAACTGAGGCAGACGATAGCGCCTCTTATCTTCACAGCCTCTGCTCGTCACACCAGCCTTCTCTCAGTGTAGAGTGAAGCTTCACACATCCTCAATCACACAAGCTGTGTGACTTCACATAGTCTATTTTCGAGTGGAGCTTTAACATGAGACAAGAATGCTGTGAACACAGCTGCATCTTGTTTTAACAGAAGTGTTTTCTGCAAAGAGACAAAGCTTGGAACTCTTTACGCCTCTAATGGAGAAAACCTGCTTTTGGCAGGAGTTATCTCCCCAGAAGATACAAGTTTACAACACAGGCAGATGTACGGTTTCAGTTGAAGGGCTCTCCCCGAGGAGGTGACGGAGACAAGAGAAGCAACAAAGTCTAAACTCTGAACTTTGCATGAGTGAGTGTGTGCATGCTTGCACACGTATCAAGCTGATCAGAATGCCAACTTCATCCCCGGAGCAGGACTTCCTGAGCAATCCAGTGTGCAAGACGAGTGCCGTCTGGCTGAAGGAGCGCTCTGAGCATCCCCTGCAGGCGTTGCTGAAAAGTTCGAGCAGTCACCTGAAATGCCGTCAGTGTCTGGCTCAGCTTTCATCTGGCTAAATTCTGACCTCAGCAGCTGGAAGCATCATCTCTGAAACGTCGAGGTGCTTCAAAGGCTGAAGAGGCAACAGTGAACCTCAAGTGAAAACTGCCCGATATGAAACCTTGGCACCAGATTTAGTTCTCCATGACAAACCGGTTTGCAGCTTCGAGATCGATCTGCAATGGAGAGCAGATGAAATGGTCAAATGTCCTACAGAATGAATTCACTTCACCAATAATAACTGTCCCCTCGGCTGCTGTCCGTGAAACTCCCTCAACCTTTACAATACACAGGATGCTGGTTCGTGATCTGAATGCAAGGCACCTCTTTCAAACTGTGAAATGTTGATCTCACTCTCTTAAGCTGCTGTACCCTTTCACCTGGCAGAAACATGCACTCCGTGTCTTAACGCGATTTGGCTGGATTACATTGATTTTTACATTTACCTCCAGTACACACAATTTCTTGTTGCCTGCTACATTTATGTGCTATTTCTTGGTATTTTCATGACTTATGTCATCTCTGAACTTCTCTGCAGGTGTTTCAGGTGATCAGATCTTCACCTCTCAAACATTCACATTTTTTTATGCTGTCATTTCACCAAAATGTAATCCAGTCATACGAGATGCATGTTGATATCAGGTTTAAAGGGCTTCATAGATGTTGCAGCCTGGAATGTACGTAGGCAGCCTGTTAGCTAATAGCTCTCTAATGTGCAGAGATGTGCCTTGCTGAGTAGCATAATGTCTGTAAAAGGGCGAGGGGAGCAGAGACACAGCTCACTCTACTGGGGTCCAGGAAAAGGTTGGTTAGGTGACAGGGGCTATGGAAGCCCACTGGGATAAAATGTCCCTTACAGCGGTAAACACATACACATAGCTTACACATAGTTACACAGACACATATAACCACTGTAAAAAATGACAAGCTGAGCAGGGAATGTTAGTGCTTTTTCATTTGTCTTAAGGCCATGTTTAGATGAGAACAGCCCTACTAAAATAGAAGGCTTTCCTTTGTGTTTTGAAAAATAATCTGTGTTTATATGATAACATTGTGAAAACGATCCTTGTGTACAAAGATCCACAAAAACGCTGTAGCAAGCATGCTAGGCCAGTAGTTGGTGGTGTAACCTTCGTAAAAACAAGCCATAGAAGAACACCACACGCATGCGCAAATTGCGTCCATTACGTCACCATTCTCACAGGATGCACACATTGCCAAGTTACATGGTGACAGAAGGGTTTGCATTTTCAAAAGATTACACTCTGGAACCTGGTTTAAAAAGTTTTTCAGGCCTCCAAAACAATGTTGTCATGTGACCAAAAGGCCAAACTGCAACAAAAGTTTAACATTTCATGCAAGAACCATTACCGTGTAATAGCCCCTTATATATGTCATGTAATGCAGAGCAGGTGGACCCAAATGCAGGAGACAACAGGAACTCAAAAGATCACTCTTTAATCCAAAGGAACACCAACTGAACATCACACAGCCAAATCAAGGATCAAACAACGACTC
Organism: Plectropomus leopardus; assembly: GCF_008729295.1. Taxonomy (NCBI): domain Eukaryota; kingdom Metazoa; phylum Chordata; class Actinopteri; order Perciformes; family Serranidae; genus Plectropomus; species Plectropomus leopardus. The sequence goes on from NC_056468.1 coordinate 5,905,179, forward strand.
AACTGAAAACCAGGACTTTAACTATAATAATGAGGAGATGAAGTGCAGGTTGAGAAAACAAATGGAGAAGCTCAGGTGAGACAGAAGAACAGGCAAGGAGCTGAGAGAGGAGGTATTTGCTGAAGTGTAAGGAGCTGGGAGAAACTGAGGAGCAGGAAATGACTAAATAGGTTAATATAGGACAGGTGTGTAGATAGGTAAAAGAGGGAAAGGAAGCACAGGAACACAGGAGGGGAAAAACACAGGGCCCACACTGGCGTACGCCTGCGGTGTGCAGACCATTAGATGGCTATTGTAGCCAGCAGATACTCCAGATTGGCTGCTGAATTTGAGTGGCGAGAGCAGCATCTAAGTCACCAGCTGGAAGATTCCATGCACAGTTTGTAATGGTTTCATGGAAGTCAAAATATGTCCCTACAAATATTTTGGATCAAGTTTATTAAGTTAATCCCCAAATTTTACATATTTGCTGTGTAGAGCAAACAGGCTTTCACCACGCACATCCACCAAACAGTGAGGCTGTAATTTATCAGATGAAAGGCAAGAAATAATCCTTTTTAATAAGTCTTAGTGAAGTGAAAGTGAAGTAAAAAATCTTTTTTATCTTTAAAGTGGAAACAAGTTTTGCCATTTCTGCTTGTTTTTGCATTAAAAGTCAATTCAGTAATCTCCCTCATTATCACCTTATCAGTTATATTTTGTGAAAAATATGACTCAATCCAAGATGGATATTCTTTGCAGTGTGCATTCATAACACATGCACATGCAGAGTGATCACCTGTTGACACCCATCACTTTACTTTCACACACACACACAAACACATACACACACACAGTCCCCCTCCTGACTCGTCTGGTCTATTCTCAGCGCACAAAAGCTGTTGTTATAAATTCCCGCGTCAGCTGACATGAAACTGAGGAGCAGATGTGAAGCAATATGACTGTTTTGGATTGAGCATTAAACCAGTGTAATTCACAGTATAAAGCTAGCAAAACCTTGTCTTGGTGACAAAGACATATAGTTAACACTAAAGTATAAGCACGGTACACACTGGAAGTCACATTCAGTGAGAAAAGGACATGAAAGATATTCAATACTATAAAAAAATCGACCTTTCATCACCATGACATCCCACTTTTTCACAGAGACTAGAATATAAAGCCGAGACATCCTTCAGAGCTTTTGGGTGATTGATGTCTTGGCCAAGTCATCAGTTTAGTGACGAGAACGTCAAAATCATGGATCACTGGCTTTGATGCTAACACATTAACATACACCATGTTGATTGATAGTGTCGGACTTCCATTTGAAGAGTAGGGGCAGAGGAACTTTTACTGCGGATATAATACACATGCTGGGATAGTGATTATGCCCTTGAGATTTATAATGATGAATGTTTATATATGGTATTTTGATATTACTATATTGTTTTTTCCATGTCATGCAATCATTTACATCAATGATTTTACTTTTATTCAGTCACTCCTCAACACCACCCAGTATGGAAACAAAGGCATGTAGAATACAAAGCAATACCTTGTCTCTCTTAATGTGTGTTAAAGGCTCAGTGTGTAGCATATAGAGGGATATATTTGCAGAAATGGAACATCATTTTCATATAGATTTATGATCACCTGAAACAGAGAAGAGTGAGCAGTTTATATCTACATACAGAATGAGTGCTCTTCCACAGCTGTTGCTTTCTGCAGTTGCCCATCATGGTCATACCAAATATCAGCTCTATAGAGCCATTTGCATTTTCGAGTTGGCCACCATTCTCCTACACCATTGGCACATGGGAGAAGTTTCAATTGACTACAGTCTGCAACCCCGGCACTAAATCGTTCACACTAGCTCTTTAAGACAGAAAGCAAAGTGAATTTTTAAGCTAGCGAACAAGTGAACACACCGCTAGTTCTTGCTGTCTTGCTAGCCTCTCTCCTTTTCCATCTTGTTCCTATACTTTTATCAAGCAAATTACAAGAGATACATCCACACTATTTCCCAAATCTACCAGTTGATAATGGTTCCTGAATACACAGTTGAGGAATAACCTTTGCAATACTAATGACTGCAAATGGTATACATTTGTGTGCTCCAAATCTGGGCCAAAGAGTGCTTCATTCCTCGTCTGTATTTTGAGGAACGGGTACTTGATGACCTGTTACTGTGTCTAGAAATGCATGAACACTGCTTAGGTATTTGCTGAAGTGTAAGCAAGAAGCCCACTATTGTCCAGCACTACATCTATTACCATACAACAGTGCAGGATACGTGTCAAAGTATCTACTACAACTCAACAGTTCAATATGCTATGCACAAGTGTTGTCTTGGAGACCTCTATAGCCTGTATAATGTGTGATAAAGTGCTAGCAACATCACAGCCAGTGGATTAGAAAAAAATATGCTTGTGGCGTTAAGTGTATAAAGGTATTTCTTTATTACATTAAATATCAATTAGTAAAAATAAGCAACAACCAAAGTTCAACTAAACAAATCCTTAATTATCATTTATTTCTTTAACACTAATATGTCCTGATCGTTGCACAAATTATGCAACATCCCATTTTTTCAAACTGGGGGTTATCAGGGCCTTTAAGAATGTCCAAAGCCCGGCCAAACATCCAATTTATTTAAAAGCATGGAAAATAGATCTGTAGTTTCTCCTGGCAACAGCAGTGACATTCTATCACTTAACCTCCTAGCAATACTTGACTTTGTTTTATGGGCAGAAGCATTCAAAGATGCAAATCAGCCTAAAATGATATTCTTTAACTAAATGACCCTTCACAAAGGCAGTAGACCTCCTCAGCATCATTACATTCCACCCACAGAGCCCTAAAGACAGTGTGCCCGGGGAGAATGAGAGCATTGCGTTTGATGTCATTAGAACGTAGTTATCTGATTACAGTAAGAACGAGACCTGCACCCTTGATGCCTCCTGCACTGATGGGATGATTTGGAGTCAGTGAGCTGGATAGGAAAATGTTCCTCGTCTGTGTTCACTAGTGCAAGTAAATTAAGTCATACAGTAAGTGTACAAGTGTCTAAATGAGTTGTTTGTGGGTTTGTTTCCTTATGAGGACCAACAGACATCTAAAGGACAGTGAGATAAAGACTGTCCTCTATCATGGGGACAGTTTTGCAGCTCCTCTGCACCACAGTAGTTTACATTTAGGGTTTTGACCAGAGTTTAATCAGACTCTGCATGTGGCAGAACCTCACAGAGAGGGACAGGTACTATTTTGTGTGATGCAGCACTATCACTTTTCTGCCGGGGTGTTGCGTGGAGTGGATATCGGCTGTTGCCATGGCTGACGCTATGGCTGAGGCTGACACTATTTCTGTAGCTATATAGCTAAATCTGGTAACTTTAGCTGCAGCTGTGATTGTAACTGGCTGGCTACTCTGTACATTTCCCATAATAGGAGCATTGGCCAAGACAGCTGTTCCTACTAGGATCTGCACAGGCTACATACATAAAATTGACAGATGTGTGACTACAGCACAGGAGTTTGAGAATAGCTTATCCTCAAAACTCATCCAAACCATTTCACTTCACTGCATCAGCATGTTATTAGTGTTACAACATCAAAAACTCACAATCTTGCTCAATGTATACGCTTCAGACCAGCAATGCCCATATCTATGGCCACATACATTGTCATCAGTTATAACCAGAGCCAGCCACAATGCAAGTAATCTCACAGAAATAGTATAAGGACCATGACCTAACACCACATTGCATGGTGGTGGCACAGTTGTGTGGAGGCACCACCCTAGTTTGGTTTAGGAAAAGATGGTTGTTTTTGTGTAAATAATGTTTGTTGAATATGGGGCAGCATGGTTGGGTCTAGGCACAAAAAGTACTTGGTTAGGTTTAAAAAAAAAAGATCTTTCCTTTAAAATAATTGTGTTTGTTACATACAGGGCAGAAAGGTTGGGTTTAGGAACCAAAACAAATTGTTTGATTGATTTAGAAAAATTCTGAGTTTTCATTAAAAGAATTACATTTGGTACATACAGGGCTGCACAGTTGGGTTTAGGCACCAAAACTGCTTGGTTGGATTTAGGAAACATCATGGTTTGGATTAGAATAACTTCATTTATTATGTACAGGGTGGCATAGTTGGGTTTAGGTACAAAAACAACTTAGTATAGTTCAAAAGGTCTTAGTCCCCATTAAAGTATCTAAATTTGTTATATACAGAGAAGCACAGTTGGATTTAGGCACCAAAAGTACTATAGTTCCAGAAAATGATTATGTTTTGGAGGCTAGGATGTAAGTACATCATCCATGTCACATAACGTGACTTAAATACGTAAAGGACATAAGTATGTAAAGTTGAAAATAGTTAAGATCTCTAGCCTATGTGGACATTCTCTTTTTTTTTCTGCGCAAGATGCTGTTACTTTAACCCCTTTCCAGTGTGTGACGGCATTGTACCACAGAATTTGTGTGTCCAAAATCAAAGAAAGTATCCTAATTGGCTTTCCATTGGCAGTGTTTCTTCTTGTAATTGTACACATTATGTGCCGATGCAGTGTTTAGATATCAATTCACATGTTTCTGTGAGACCAGATTGTCACAATATAAGCCACAGCAACAGTCATGAAATTAATGCCACCATACTCTTATGTTGCTATCTTCAGAGCCTACAGTGTTAACAATAAAACAATTTGTTATTAGGTTTACTTACTGCTAAATGTTTACTTTATACAATCTAACTGCTATGAAGCCAGTTTAATTTTGTTTCAGCTCATCCCCACAGCCTGTCAGCCCAGAGCAATGGGCTCTCACACTGTAGTCAGCTCGGCCTGACTGGGGTCTGGTAATGACTGCCTGTTGGTAACTAATTGGTAACAGTGGTAACTCCACAGGTTCCTTAAATGATTACAGCTTGGACTCCTCACAGAGAGGAGTGATAAAGATATGTTTGATAAATGTTAGGCATTTAGTGCTGTAACTGAAGAAAGGTCCTCACAAGGATAGTAAGACAAATATTTGTGTTTATGTGTGTGTGTGTGTGTGTTATTACTGTAAGTGTATAGCAACAGTTTCCTTTAACCTGTAGGAGGAGGACGTCATTCAGTTATAAAAGCAGAATTAAATAAATCTTGTTAAAGTAAAATTTACCTTGATGTGATTTGTCAGGTTTAAAAGTCATATTGAATCTGAATCCCGATGAAGCCCATCAAATTGAATTAAAGGGCAAATGACGGACCTAATATGACATAACATATCTATAGTATCCATTAGGATGTGGCATCAGCTGTCTGAGCCAGTGAAAGGAATGTAGAATTGGAGTGAGCACTATGAACATATATTCCAACAACCATTCTCATCATCTCATCAACGTTTTATTGATTTATTTTTAATTTGAACATAATCATAACCAGCAAGCCAAGAATAATCCACCCTCCCCGTGTCCTAAATGTAGAGTATGTTCTCTCTTCCGCCCATAACTTGGACAGGTCAAGTGGAGCGGGTGAATGAGAGGCAGGGGCTTTAATGAATGTGTAATCAACTTTGTTCGAGTGCTCGTCAAATGAGCACACGGCGGGCTCTGCCTCTCTAACACACACACGAAGCCGTGGCTCTTGAGAGCTGTAGTGATGGAGACAAAAGATGCCAGCTTGTCGCTGAAGAGAGGCGCCAGGCAGGCTACACAGCGGGGTGAGCAGCCTCATCAGCACCATCTCTTCCTGTGTTTCGATCCATCCCTCGCTTTCCAATCATGCTAATTACAGCAGAGAAGTGGAGAGGACAACGAGCTGAACACACCCACAAGCATACCTTGCACACAGGCACACACGCATATAATTGTGCTTGCAGGTCTCATCATTAAATGAGGTGAAAATATACAGATCGCCACAAGCATGTGCGTAGGTGTGTGTGTGTGTGTGTGTGTGCGTGTGTGTGTATGTGTGTGTTTGTAAAAGTAGGAACAGATTAGTGTCCTTATTTGCTTCAGTGACCTAAGTAGTTTTGAAAGTGGCATAAACAACAAAGTGAGTCATTAAATGTCCTTGCGTTCACTGATGCATCACTCACAGTGCAATTCATTGAGAAAAATAAATGTAATTTCTAAGAATGTCTACTTGTATAAATGATGCATAAATAACGTCATATGCACATGAGGAGAAATTATCCTAGTTTCCGGGGTCCAAACCACAGCATCCTGCAACTAAAACTAAACTGCAGCGAAGAAAGAGGAGCCTCTGCAATCTATAATTAATGTAAAGATGTGTGTCGCTGTGGTGGGGCTCAGTATTGTTGCTTTGTGAAGATACCTTCTTATTTTCCCTCATCTTGCACAAAATTCAACCTTTTCAGTGGTCTCTTTTGTGAATTTACTGTACTTTTGAATGTGATGTTTTGATGAGCTGAAAAGAGAAATCACCTTGAGTTATGGTATAGATTTATCTGTATCTGTGTTGTGTTGTGAAATTAATTCATCCATTGAGAGATGTACAATACAGTATCACAGCACATGGGACTCTGCCCTTGAAGAAAAAGGGATTGGACTTTTGGTAAAGATGCCAACTCTGTGCCATGAAGAAACATCTTCTTACAGTATAGTGCCTGTTCCAGTACAAATGGTCACATATACCTCTGTGTCGGCATGCTGTTGGCTCTGTCTGAAAACTAAATACTGATATTTAGAATTATTTTCTGAACTCAATGCCATACAAGATACACGTTTTTGTAGGCAAAGTGAGCCTGCCATACTACAAAACTATTGAAAATAATGTCCTAAATTTGATAGGAGGGTAAAGAGTCAGGGTGTGTATATATCCAGGCAGTTTTCTTTTGGCTCTGCACTCTGCATTCAATTGAAACCTTAAAGGAGAGGATGGGCCCGGTAATGTTGAATATTTTTCTTATTGTCAACAAATCCAGAGCATGATAATCAGACTGAATTGCCATTTTTTTACATCATATATTCAGCTTAAAATCATGTTCTTGTTACCTGATTTCCTGTTGGGGGAGGGGAGGTTTAGTAGTGAGATGATGTCTCCATTCTGAGGGACTACACACATGCCATGCTTTTTGCATTCTCAAATCAACTGTTGTCAATGTTGATGCACATAAGGCGAGCTCAAAAGACAGAGTGACGCTGTCATGGCCCGCAAACATTCCTGAGCACATTTTCAAGGTATTATGGTTGCACCCAGAGATAAACAAAGACAAACTTCTTATAAGCAGCAATACGCATCACCTGTCATGAACCAATTCATCACAGCTGGCAAATATCTCTTTTTACCTTAAATATCAATCTATTGTAAATATGGAGAAGAAGTTGATCATTTTAGTGGCTACCCAGAGTGTGATCTGTCCCACAGACAATATTTTAATTTCAATGGTTGCTAAGGCACAACCAGCCTCTGAATTTTTGGAAGTTGGCCAAGATTAGTACCGAGATCATTGATTGTCTTTATTTCTAACATGTAAAATGCAACAAAAACAGTAGTTAAAAACAAATGTGTGTATTGATCAGCAGTTGGACATAGACCCAAAAAATACACTATTAAACTCTGCTTGAACCAGTTTGGCTAAAAACGTAAAGTGCCCCGTAAATGACTTAGCCCTCAAAAAAAAATAAAACTATACATTTTTAAAGATTTGCATTTTCATTTGAAACAAAAAGGTTTGTCAGCGCTGAGTGAGTGCCCCAGACAGGTTAGGTAATTGAGAAAGTATTGCAAGAAGCATTCATGCATTGTTGCTTTTGGTCTTTTTTTTTTTTTGGAATTTGTTGACAATGAGAAAAATATACTGCAGCCACATCCTATAAAATGCTGACTGTCAGCTTTCATTTGAGGGTGACTGCATTCACAACCAATCGACTGTGTAGAATTTGAGTGCATACCTCCGGGGGTTGCAGAGCTACAACCCTTCATCCCTCAAATACCCTTAAAGCTGACAGTGAGCACTTAAACTTCACAGGATGTGTTTCATTTGAAGTCCAGTGCACTGGAATTAAGAGTTGACTGATACTTGGAGGAATGTGAAAACAAAAACATGTATATGTGACTAAATACTGTACATGGATATTAAATATAAAAATGAATCATATACTATATAGTTATCAGGTACTTTTCAGACACAGCCATGTATGCCAATATGAGTTCTATACTGTATAGTGCTGTATCTGTTTTGCTTGTTTCTATCATGCTTACATATTTGTAACTGAGACTTAGGTTGAGACAGCATTTTAAACATCCCAAAACTTCTATCATGCTTTTGCTATTTGACAAGAAAAAAAAGAGTCTCTATTGTATAACTTTTTAATGCGAGTACTGCTCTGAGGTGACTGTGTATCTGTTACTGCCTTCATTGTTAATGACTCTTTGCCATTTATGGAGTCACATTTACTGTACAGTGGGTGTTTTTATCTGTGATCTTTGCCAAAATCGGGGAATCAATTTTAATGTCTTCTATTCAAGAAAAAAAGAGTACAGTATTTCAACAACAACAAGTGAGTGTGTGGATTTTTATTTGTTTTCTCCACATCAAACAGCAGTTGTGACTAAAGGATGGAGACAGACATTTGGCACAGAGAGTGTCATACAGCTTCTATAATGTTCAGAGAGAGAGAAGAACAAAAAATAATAATAGGTCTGCCACAGCTCACTGTCTGTCTTTGTGAATTCTGACCTGTGGTACGGGTGCACCGAGATGAGAGAGAGGATGATGAGGAAGAAGCAACGAGGACAGGAGGCTCAGTGTGTGTGTGTGTGTGTGTGTGTGTGTGTGTGTGTTTGTGTTTGTGTGTGTACCTGTAATTGCTACATAGTGAGGACCAACATTTTAAGCAACAGAGTGAGGGCATTTTTGGAAAGTGTGGACATTTTGGCTGGTCCTCACTTCTTCAAAGACCTGTATGAGATTTAAGACCTGATTTTAAGGTTTGGGTTAGACTGAGGTTTAGATGTGATGTTAAGGTTTGTATATGTATATGAATAGGTATATGACGGTCCTCTCAAAGATAGACTCACATGGGTTTTGTGTGTGTGCGTGCCTGCGTGTGTATGTGTGTGGTTAAACAGATGAAAAAACAACAAGAGGCTGGGTTTTGCTGTTGTCAGATAAAAACATGTCATGTGTTGCACTGGACCTTCAGACAGAGCACACTGCCTGCATATTAAACCCCAGCTAAGCTGCCGTATGGGCTTGAACCCTCTGTCAGTTAGAATACCCACAGACTCCATGTCATGTGACTGCATGATTCAATATGTTCTTGTACTTCATGTGATCAAATGAAAAGCAACAGTTGTCTATATATACCATATAGACATGGGAGTGGTATCTTTTTCAGAGCGCAAAATCATGTATTTCCCAAACTCTCAAACCTTTCATTTGAGAATTCATTGTTCACAAAAATTAAAGCCGACTTAATGTTCATTGTGTTGAATAAAGCATCCAAACATGTTAAACATACCCATTAAATTACCTTTTGTAAATATCTGCTTAGCAAAATGTAAAATACATGTGAGTTGCAGTAAATTAGTTGAAACATGCAAAACAAGCAGAATGGGTAATTATGCTGCAGATTAATTTTGTATTAATGTTTGATATAATTAAACCAGGTTATTTTATTTCCCCAATGTATTGAGTATTTCTCAGAGAATAGTATTATTGTAAGGAAAGAGAAGCCTCTAAAACCGAGTTTAGACCACATTGGGGCTTTAAATGTCTCCACTGAAAGCCAGCAGCTCATTAGGGCTTCATGATGGACACTTTATTGCAGGTTTTATGGACTAGTATGATGGACAGACACATGATACAGAAATAACCTCGCCTGACCACTGGCTGTGGTCATGGAAGACCTCAAGTAGCATGGGAGATAAACCACAGCCAATGTATGATTTATAATGAAAGGTCATAATAATCAGCTCTCCTGTCAGCCTTTGGGAAGCTCAGACTTGCACTGCATCTGGTTCCTGTCATTTTCCAAACCAGCAGAGAGAGATTCAGCGAGCAAATGTCTGAAGTCTGTCAGAGCAGCCGCAATCTCCAGGTAGCACCATCTGTGCCTCTTTTCATCCATATTAAACACTTTACTCAGAAGGTGGGGCTCACTGGAAGTACAAAACCCAGAGCATGATTGTTTTACATCAAGGTTCAGTTTGAAGGAAAATGTGTTTGAAAGCAAAAACTAACACCTCCATATTTCGATGATTTACAGAAACATATGCAATTCCTCTGAAAAAGCTTTAGAACAAGATTTTTGCCTACTATAACAATAATGCAGAGTAACTTGTCTTTAATACATGCCATTGGATTCAAACTGACTACTGTAAATATTATCTTGTTACATGATAACAATGAGTGTTTCAAGATGTCTTTTCCTCTCCAAAACAACAGACCTAGTTGGAAACTTTCATTTAGTAACAAAAAAAAGCGTTTGAGATTAATTAGTTCTGTCGTGTGCTCAATGGGCGCACCACAATTTTGGAAGGTATGTCATGGGTACACAAATGCACACATAGTCACATGACTTCATCAGGATGTTTAAGAGATGTCACTAACGAAGAAACACGACGGTATATCATGCTGGTCTGCGATGCATCTAAATCGCTCATTCATGCCAATATATCCCCCTGAATCCTACAGGCTGAACCTTTAAGGCAAGTATAGGGAGCACTGAATGTAAATTAAGGTTTTTGCAGATTGGCATTGAAAAGTGTTGCAGTTATTCCAGTCAGAGTGTATGATATGTCTAGAGTAAGGTCCTTGTGACCACAATGTCGACTTTTTTTAAAAAAAAATAGATCAATGCAGAGGTGATAAGTGTGTGCAGTAAACAACTTTTTCCAAAGAAAAAGTTGTTTCAATCAGCCAACTCCTGAGGAACAGATTATAATGTGAGTATAGAATATGTATAGAATCACTCCAAACAAGGACACTCAGCAAGACATGGATTGGGGAGTGAGAATTATTTTATTTTATTTTATTTATAAACAAAATACCATTTTTTTATCAAAAAGTTCAGTCAGCAGCTTAGACACTGATCGGCATTTCGACAGTGATTAGACGTCTGTGCCTGGCTGTGAAGTGAAGGCTGCATAAAAAATGCACTGCGGGACAATTAACATAGACACAATATTTTAAAAAAAGAGCAAAACGGCAGGAGAATGCCAGGAGACCAAATTACAAATGACGACATGAAACTCTACAGGTGATTGAGGGACTGGGCTGAGAAAAGAGAAAATAACCTCTTAACAGCTGCAAAGAGAGTTTTAAGAGAGAAAGAAGAATCCGGTCGGAGGAAAGACAGACATAGACCAAAAGATATTAAAACAAGAAAAGAAGAAAGACGTGTGTAAGAGACGAGCCTGGGGAGCTTTCATCAAGGCTAATTATCATGTCTTTGGTGCTCCATCAGTCCCTGGGTGTCACCTCCAGCCCAGCAGCTCATGATAATACATCTTGAGTCTCCTCAACCGTCCCTCTTCCACATTTGGTGAAGGGTGTCGAAGTGGGGGTGGATTTTGCAGAGACAGGCATAAGACTGCTGTTTGATCGTCACAGGGAAGATGGATGGGTTTTGCCTTGAGTCCCTGCCGTGTATGTGTGTGTCATTTGTTGCATTCCTCCTATAAGGAGAACAGACCCAGTCACACCGAGAAGTAACAAAGAGAAGTTTATTCATCTTTTTTTTTAAAGGTTATTTTTTTGGCATTTTAGCCTTTTTATTAGACAGGACAGATCAGTAGTGTGAAAGGGGTAGAGAGAGTGGGGATGACATGCAGCAAAGGGCCTTGCGCAGGAGTCAAACCCAAGGCTGCGGTGGCAAGGACATTGCCTTTATTCATGGGGTGCATGCTTTATCCACTCAGCCACCGACGCCCCGAGTTTATTCATCTTTATTCAACAGGTGGGTCTGGAAGTTTGGTGACATAGTAACAACTCACAGAGCTAGTTTGTCATCTACTGCAGCTGCCCAAGCAGTCAGCTGGGAAAATGCTAACACTTGTCAATAGAGAGCTAAAGTCAGTTCTATGAAGTCCTGTGACTAGGAGCACACTGTCAGGTGAGCAAACCAGTTTGGGTTACCACAGAACATTCTAAGGAAAAGGCCCCCTCCAGGGACGCTCACTTGTGTTTAGGCAACAACACCTCAGATGATAAGGTTTTTAGGACAAAGTCACACATGGTTAGGTTTAAGGCAAGGAGGCACATGTTAAGGTGTAGAAGACATCATATTCTGACGGGAAGCAAACACCAGACTCCAGCAATCAAAGTCCAAGCTTTGTGGGAGCCATCCACCTCCTCTCACACCTACCCTATCAGCGCCCTTACAGTACTTATATTACATAGTTACTGGCAGTATTACATCAAATAACACGGCAACCGATTCTGTCTGGCTGTCTGTCTGACATGAAAGGTGCCTTTTGGTAACACACTAACACCAAAAACACTGATAGTATGTGGCTATTTGGTGATTTCAGAATGAGACTGAGTTGAGTGCAACACATGACAATGGGGGGTGAGGGGTCACAAGGCCCCCTAAAAGTCCTGGGACAGCCCTGGTGTGGGAAAAGCCGTTACTAAAAACAGCTAAAAAGGAAACTACCAAAGCACATTGCATTCACAAAAGTAAGAAAAATAGACCCCAACTCTCATTTTTACAAGAAAAGATCCAAAACTTGTGAAAAAATGGAAATTCATTAATTTACAGTTCATCTATAAAGCCTCCTGCACTGCTTTTACTGCTTTTTCCATAAAATCAAACTGGACTTTCTGTCTGAACAGTCCCATCAACTGGATATGCCTGCACAATGTTGACATGACATTCATTTCCATTTAAATTAGGTAACATTAACATTAACATTTTCCAGTGTCTCATATTGGAACATAAAGCAGAATAAATGAGATTGGACCATCTTACAGCCTGAGGTAGCATTAGCTATTAGCTGGACTTAACTTATCAGAGCAGGTAATTACAAGATCTTCTCTTGTAATTAAGAGATAGTGACTCAATTATGAGATAAGGTTTCTAATTTTTCTTTTCTTTTGTGAATGCAGGGTCCCTCTGCAGTAAACAATGGTATTTTTAAATTACTCTTTCTATCTAGACTCTTGTGAATCATACAATACATAAGGTGGCTGAATTTTTACTTATTTCTGTTGTAAGTAACCTTGCAGTTACTGATTCACTTCGACTCTCTATAGCTCTCTGAGCTTCCCGTCATTTTCTCTGAACTTATTCTCCTACTTCTCTGTATTTTTCCCTGCACAGCCTTTGATCAATAAAGGGATACTGCAGGAGAACATGCTCTCAGAGCCAGTGAGCCTGCTAATGGGGCCCCTATGCTGCTTCAAAAGTGCTCTCAGATGGTCGAATAGATTCGGTTGTCTTCTGTGGCCGACTATTTCTAGAGCCTAGCTCTCTGAAACCGCCAATCTGAGTCTCTTTTTTGTTTGTCACACAGCTGTTTGTGGCTTTTTTTTGTGTAAGCAACTGAATACAGACTGTCTTCCAGACTGTCTGAAAATATATCCAAAATATTTGATGACTGGCTTATTTTTCTGTCTTCTGATGTATTAACTGTGAGTTTATTTTAAATAATATAATAATAATAATCAGTCAGTGAAGGTCATCACAAGACTAGTATGTACAGACGTACGTATATGCATCCACATTTGTGTGAGATTATTGAGTATGTCTTTGCATTAATGCAGGTGTGTGTATGTATGTTAATATCCATGAGTAAGTGATTGAGTGTGCTCTCTCTGACTGGTAAAGTGTGTGAGTGATTGAAGGGTGTGTGTGTGTGTGTGTGTGAGAGAGAGAGAGAGAGAGAGAGAGAGAGAGATGAGGCAGGTGGTGGAGAGCTGAGTGCCTTCTTGGATCCTGGGAGGCATCTCTCCAGAGACAAATTGAAGGACTATCATTTCACTTCACTGTCAGCAGCATTCCTGCCTAGCACATCAAGGACATAATCACCATACAGGAGTACCATCACCATCCTCACACACATTGTTCCCACCCTTAGGGGTTACAACAATATATATTCAGATTTGCTGATATCGCAGGCTGTTATCGACATTTTCATTAGATATCAGCCATCAACCAGCCAGCGCTGTCCACCTCCAATGTAATGAAGGTCCCTCTCAGAATAGTGAACGCATCTCTCCAGTCTGGTGTGGGGGGATTGCACTTAACAACCTGAAGAACCTGCAATATAACCTGCATAACTTTTAATTAAATGGGGAGGCTGTAAAGTGCCAGCATTACTCTTAATTAGCCTACTTAAGGTATGATTATGTAATTGGTGCGCATTTATTTATGAATGCAGTTTATATTTAAATGCCAATCAAAAGAAAAGTTAAATATTTATTTGTTGAAATGAATTATGGGGATTTTTTCCATTTAGTGGCATCATGACAAAAACTTGGCATTTAAAGGCTTGACGTTCTGAAAATTAGTGAATGTTTGATATTTATGATTAGGACTGAAGTTGGTTAAAACATTAACTCAGTGAAAGTAGAAAACAATATTATTGTATAGTATAGCTTGATTTTGAAAAGTGCATTGTGTGTGCAGAGCGATAAAAGTGTGTGTAATACTAACTCATTGAGTGCCAGCCCTATTATATAATGGAAAGTGGCTTGTGCCAGCTTTTCTGGCCATTTTGAGTCATCTTTCAAGACCCACAGAATATTTTATACAAAGACTCTGAAAACACCAAATAGCTCAAATGAAAGAAGAAACTCTCTTTTTCGTCATGGAAAAAAATGATTGTTTGCACCTTCTTCCATTCTTGATTTATCTGAAGTTGAATAGAGGCTAGTTTCATCAAAATTACAAATGTTATTTTATTGTAAAATAAATATGCAAAGTACTGCACAATGCAACAAATCATGGCCCCTTCCTTCAATGTATTTCTATTGTAATCTATTTAATTGTTGATTGTTTAATTACTCTGAATGGTTCAGATGGTTAACCACACCTGCAACCATAGAGCCTGTCAGCCTATTGGTGTGCATTATGTGTAAATATAGGTGTGATTTCATCTTTTCAAACATTTGACCTGACAAAGATCCAAGCAGGATTGGAATGTTGTCTTTAATAAACTTGTGTGGCATGGAGTAAGTGTGCAGGCGTTACCTTTTTTTCTCACACGTGACAAACCCACCATTTTCAACTAGCCAAGTTACCATCAAAAATAATTAGTTTGTTGTCCATACTTGTTTAAAGCACTCAACCCCATTTTTTAAGGGCATCTGCAAAAGCACACCATAGATTACAGGGTTCAGCTAATGAAGTGCTGATGTTCCTCTGTTTGTTGGCTGAGTTGAGGATCCTGCCTATTCTTCAAGACTGTCCACAGTCAAAATCGAAATAGAGAAAAAAAGATCTGGTACCAAAAGTGAGTGTGTATGTAAAGCATGCCGAAGTCCCTTTTTGGCTTCACATTGACAAAATGTGTGTCTAAATTAGGCCTAATTCACATTGATGCTGTGAAGCATTTCATTAATGTAGAAGTTCCTTTGATGTATAAAACCTCTTAAAGCCCATCAGACTGATAGCTACCTGCTTCAACTAACTTCAGTTAGCTGCTTAGATTGCGCATACCAGTGTAAATGTTTAAACACCTTATGTTTGAATTACAGTCAAAATTATTAAAATGTACAAATCTTGTGGAATTTTTATTGGCACAAATAAGGTGTATTAAGGCTGAAATGACTTAACTACCGCAAAATCTTAAAAAATAGTTCAGTGATAGGGAGGGGAGTTATAACTGAAGGGGAAATTTTAACTTTAAAACAGTGTTCATACCACCAGAATAAGGTTTTGTAGGCTATATCAATCTATGGAGTTAAACTATGGAATAGTTTGAACTCCGACACGTGATGACTTAAACGTAATACGCATGCTGCCTGTCAACACTGCCATGACAACAATGTCCCACAAGGAAACGATTATGGCCTGGTCTGGGGCCAGGATGGCTGTAACAATCTCCAAATAATTCACTGATAAGAATTAAACATTTTTTCAAAGTAGGAAACGTACACATTACATGGTATTATTACTGCTCTCAGAGCCAGATCTGGGATCCGGATCTTCAACTCATGATTAATGTACTATAAAACCTGATGCTGAAGGTATATACGAATATTATTTTGGTGCTAATGTAAAATGTTTTTCTTTTAGTATTTCTGTTTGCATTTTTCCAGTATTGTTGCAGTACTAATCCATAGACATGTCGGTCTGTGATACAGAATATTCTGAGTTGGAAAAAGGCTTCAGCTGTTTAAAATGTATTACCATGTCAGCATCTCTGTCAGCATTTATTCATCAGTTTGTCATGTTTAATCCACAGACGTGAAAGGCTGTGCTTCAAAATACTCTCATTCACCAGATATCTTATTCTTCACTAATTTCACAGTGGGTTGATAAAAGCCTTTGACTGTTTAAAATGTATTGCTTTGTTCTTTACTGAACCTTTGACCCACTGGGCACATAAATCATCTATGACCTGTCTAAGTCTGTTTTTTGTGCCCCGCAGCAAGATTTTAAAAGCAGACTCATCCATGAATCATCTTATAATAAATCTTTCAATTGACAGTGGCATCGTTTGTGTGAAATTTATCAGTTTGATTGAGACTAAAACCCTGTGGGACGTCTGGAGCTGAACAGAGCGTCTCAGAGGGAATCATTAACCTGAATACACGCAAAATGTCCACTCTGGATCTCATTATGTTCATTTTTTAAATGTAAAAACTTTGAGACAGGACGAATCGACAGCCATATGCCAGCAGCTCAAAGGCTGAAATTATGCCAGCATATTAACATATTTACAATACAATACTAAAGGCTTTTGTTGTTGTTTTTTAGCATCTGTTCACCATAGTTTAGCCTGTTTGCTAATTTGTACTAAATATAAAATAAATACTGTTGGTTTCATTAAATGAAAAGTCAAGAGATCAACAGAATCATTAAGATTAACCTTCTGGGAACTGTGAATGTCTGTATTGTATTTTGATTACAACCTATCTTTTTTTAACATACATTTAAAATATTACTACCTTTCACCGTAAGCTCACCGTAATTTCATATCCTATATATATCCTGATTTACCATATTATACTATATAATGTTGGTATGTTACACAGATTTTTGCATAATATTCTATTCTATTCTATTATATGTATATTACCTCTATAGAAAAACACTAAGTAACATTACTTAAACATATTATTAATAATTACATATTAGTCTGGTGTATGTGAAGTAAAGAAGTGTAAGTAGGTCTAACCATATAAATAACTTTGTATCTGTCATATATTTTTACTCTGATGTTGAAATGGCATTACATTTGCAGAAAAGTGAATTGTGACTTGTTTTCATTATGCAAGACACAAAGTGGGAAATGGTGACTTCATACTACCTCTGGTCTATGGTAACATCTCACAGACATGTTCTGGCCCAGCACGTTCTCATTCCAAAGTCATCAAATACTGCAGCTTTGTGAGTAACTTTGGCGTAAGATACCAATGCCAAAAGCCACCTTTTGCGGCAGTATGTAGCACAGCTGGACGGAACCTTTCACGGTGTTATGATATGCCACTGATCAGCCGGCCGGTACCTGGCTCGGCTGTATGATGCGAAGACGGATGGATCAGTTGATATCACAACTGGATGCAACCTGTCGTGGCTGTATAATACACCGCCGGATGGTGTCAGATTAAAACACTGCCGTTAACGATGTAATATAAGGAGTGCAAGGGTCCTTATAGGATGGTCGGCAGGGGCGGTGGATAGGTCCAACAAACCCAGGAGTTTCGTCCAGGAGCCCGATGTTTGCTTCCCCTGTAAGTGTAAAGCCAAACCATGATCTTTGTTTTTCTGAAAATACATGCTTTTGCTGCCTAATCTTAACCATGTGCTTTTATTGACATCACAGCATTGACGTTGCGGTATCCTGAAATGTCAACAGCAGACATAGGAGGATACCTAAAACCTAATACGTAGACGTGGAAGGCCACTGACAAAGCAGCAATATGTGACGAGTTGGGAACATGTTGCCTGGTTTTAATTTTGTTTTTCAGAACAAGTTAATTTTATTAAGAACTTCCAAACTCTCACAATTCACACTCTCTTGGACGGCAGTGTTCTCTAATCCTTTTGGCATCTGTTGGTATAACAACTTTCAATCCCATCAGAAGATCTAGCTTTAGCATTTATTGCCATTGACATCTTAAGAACCAGAGATACACAACAATCAATACTCATTATCGTCATCATCATCATCCATTGATCACTGACACTCACAGAGAAGTATTAGCATAAGCAACAGAGAGCTGCAGCAGTCGGGTCCAGCCACTCCAGAGGTTTCTCAGTCTGTCATAACAGATGAGCAGCAGGTGTGAAACCGGTCCAGTGATCACAACGAGGCTCAAACCACTAATACATCAATTATCACCCCCCACACACTTACTCCCTGAAGACCCTGACAACAAAGGTCCACTGTCCTCTCATGCTGTGAAAGGAAAATGCTATACTGCTACTGGTCAAGGAATTTAAGAAAAACAATTTATTTTTTGACAACGATTGAAGACTTTACTGGCAGCAGTGTTGGCACTGGGTTTGGCTCAGTGGACAAAGTTAGGACAAATAACAGAGTACTCCTTGGAGGGATGAGGCGGCTGATAGAGAATAGAGCTAAATGTCAGGAAGAAAAACTACTGCACACTCAGTGACACTACTGAAGAATCTGTGATTAACACTGTGGCACTGCAAAGGTGCAAACTTCTATTACTGTTCAGTCCCTCCAGGATTTTAAGGCTGCTGATTGTTGTGGGCTGATATGTCTGATTTCACGGCAGCTTTTCCAAAAAAAATTGAAGTATGTTGCCTTGTTTATACACACTTTTTGCATAAATTTGTCCACTTGAAAAGTGAAATTGCAAGAATAGCTATGACGCTGTCTCAGATTTAAAATGTATTGTTATGAGTTTTCAGTGTTTTCCACAGAATTGTAATCTATTTGCGATGGTGGAGTTGAGAGGGGAGCAGCAACAGCTCATCGAAAAGCAGAAAAGTTGAAAAATTATGCACGCCCCAAAAGCACATCGCTCACAACAAGAGAGGAGTGCCCAAAAGACACAGACACAGACACATCTTAATGTGACTGGTCTTTTATCTTATATAACAAGTTTCTTTCAACCTCACTCCCTCTTAACTCGCTGAGCTGAACAGCCACTCAGAGTGATTTCAGTCACTGACGGGTTGCACAGCCAGCACTGCTGAATCAGCAGAAAAAAGCAGACAATCGCCAACATTACGGGACACAAAGGCCGACAAGGACAGCAGACGCTCGCCATCAGCCCAATGTGACCAGACGGTGTAGTGATAAAAAAAAAATCGGACCATTGGGTGAAAAGTTCAGCAGCCCACAGAGGAACGAAAGGAGCAGTTGCCAAGATAAGAACTGGGCATAATGAGGAGATTTAAGGCCAGAGCAACTTTTGGCATTAGGCTTCGAAAGGCTACATCTTGCTGTATGGGGCTAATGGGGAGATTCAAGGCCAGAAGTGACTGTTTGGTATGAGGCCTTGAGTAGCTCCAGCTCACTGTATGTGAACAACAGGAGAGGTGAAAAGTTTAACAGCACACACACAACAGAGGTGAAAAGTTTAACAACACACACCCTTTTAAAGTGGCTGAATATGATTTTTATATAAGTAAATTGAATCTTGATTTTGTGTTTATCTACTGAGTGGTCAATTCTGCTGTAGTTTGAAACAGGTGAGCATTTAACCAGTATGAATAACAAGTTTGTAAACTATGTGTGAAACAAAGTAAACATTTAACCAGTTTGTAACCTATGTATGGTAAATAAACCAAGATATATTGATTTTTAAAATATAGTGCTAACGGTCTCGGAAATAATGGTGGCATGTGAAAGGTGGGGTTGAGGTGTGGAAAAGTACAGAGAGCCCTGCTGGCAGCCTGACGCCATCAGAAACGAAGCCAAAAGATGAGAGTATAAGAAAAGTGGGGACTCTTGGGAAGGAGAAGAGACCCCTGAAGTCCCCAAAAGAGGATATAAGTGACTGTATCAAAAGTACTGTTTAGTCTAATCCTGGGATTGACTCGAGTTTGTTGTTGTTCTGTCAAAGACTGCAATAAACCCTTCTTTGCATCTGACTTTGCTCCTCTCCAGTGTTCCTTGATTGAGACATCTGCACCAACCTGAAGAAAGCTTGCAAGAACTAGATACATTAGATTCAAGTTAAAGTTGATTATAGAGAGATCATCAGAGGTGTCAACTTTTTACCACGACAACGGCCAACCATGAGCTTGTGTCACAGCCTTAAGACCCCCTACTTTCAAAGCCCAGTCTGTTCTGATTGGTCAGTATGTCTAGGTCTTCCACATCTGAGTTGTCATTGTCATTGTCTCTGTATTATCACTGCATCTGCTAAATGACTGTCACAGCAATGTAGCAGCACTTTTTCACCTTTTAAATAGTGCATTTCTGACATCACAAGTTAACGGAGGTTCTAATAGCTTGTTTAAAGACACAGTTTCTATATATTGGCTGTGTGCATTTCTCTGTAGATACTTGTATCGCACCATTACCTGCTTTATTATAAAAAAAGATATAGAAAACAGATTTTCAAAATATGGGACCTTTAAAGGAACACTTTGACATTTTAGGAAGTACACATGCTTGCTCTCTTGCTGAGAGCTGATGAGAAGATTGCCACCACACTCTGAGAGTGCATCAATCTCCTTCTCATTTAACGCTCAGCAAGAAAATGAATGTGCAATTCCAAATGCGTCAAACGACTCTTTTGAATTAGGCTGTTGGCTTTTGATGCGAGTCCTGTCTTCCATGCTGCGCTGCCCTATGATCTAATGTTTATTACACAAAGTCCATTAAATAACTCATTATAGAAACAACTACATGCATTAAATCATCATGATAAAGTCTGGTAAAGGAATGAGACACGGCAGCTGTCCCTTGATTATAAATTCATAAAAGTGCAGTGACTGAAGCCAAGCCAATTATATTAATCAAAAGCTTTCAGAGTATTTATGGAAATGCATCATGCCTGCTGACAGGTTACCACTGTGACTAATGCAACACAGCACTTAACTGCGCAGAAACTGCCTGAGAGGAGGCTCTCTCTTACTGCTGTCATGTGAAGCCCATGGGTCTCATATTTTGGTGATTCTTTTGTTCATTTGCATTGTAATGCCAGGGATTACACAATGCTCAACGGGATGAGGGAAATTCACAGGCCGAGGTTTATGAAATCAATTGCAGATATTAGGTGCTGAACAGAAGCACCTCATAAAGAGTCAGGCTCTGTAGTCTTATTGGCCTCTTCACTTGTATGTGATGCTTTTAACAATTCAGAGTGCTTGGATGAATTTTAAAATAAAAGGAACACAGTGTGTACGGCTATGGTAGCAGCAAGGTCAAACCTGATGATGTCTGATTGAGAAGTAAATTGGAAAACAATTGGTCAATTTTTTTACCCTCTAGCAGCAGGGGTCCTGTGCATGAATGTTTCGTTATTAGAGTGGTGAAAGGAAAATTTGTATTGTTACAGCAGCATAGGGAATATCAAAGAAAGGTATGTATAAGATGAATAAAGCAAAAAGAGCAATATAAACAGTAAAAAAAAAAAAAACAAGAAGCAAAATAAGAAATAGAAATAGGAAAACAACCAAAATAAAAGTATAAATAGTAAAAAACAAGATGCAAAACAGAACAGTAAAAAATATATAGTTGCCAACTGTAGCATTAATCACTTGACTTGAGTTGAGCACAGTTCAAATACAGTTGAGGACTACTGACTTGGCTCGGACGTGGTTTGAATTCAACATCTCTCCCTTATTTTTTCAACGCTTTTTTCAACACGCTGAATGCCTTCCAGCCATCAGATGTGTGATGTTGAGTCAACACACACAACATTCTGTGTCTGTCTCAGCTTGGCTTCCTCCATGAGATGCACTGTACACTGTAGACACACAGAATTAATGTACAGAATGTGAAAAATAATACACACTTTTTGACAGAGAAGCACACAGATTTTTTTTTTTTAATCAAATAACTTACTTGATCAAATACGATTGCTGTGTTTGTTGTAGATGTGTTGGCTATACTGTTAATTCTGTTCAAGTAGCAAATGTCTGACTGAATTATTTAAGGCAGTGACTCCTCTAGCAGATGTTATTTGCCACCATTAATAAAGCTTATTTCAGCTGTCCAATTATCATTCTTATATTGATGATTATAGATTATGTGGGACATACAATACTTTTAGCTAAAACAAGTAATTATCTCAACTAAATGCAGCCACCATTACGCATTGTTTGTAATATTTCTATTCTTTACGGCTCCCCATGGTCTTTGGATTCATTTCTATTGTCTCATATCCAGATAAAATTCAAATGCAAATCAATAAACATTGGTTTACACTTAACCTTACACATGGATGTCTGTTAACCTGATCATAAACCCTATTGCACCTGTCTCAGTTCTCCCAGGCTACATTCAAGTCAGACCCAATGCTTGGGGATAATACTAAAGCTAAAGATATTTAATAACTATCAGATGGATCAATCCCATCTTTAGACTAAGAACGGGAGAAAAGTGTTATCATTTTTATCATCTCACTCAAGCTGCTCTCACCCAGAACAGTTCATTCACTGTTTGAGCTGATCAGGGATAACATTAATCCCTGTTCAGTTCAGTTCAGTGAGAACTTTGTTGCATTTCCATTTCAAAAAAGTTGTGGATGCTACCTTTGGAACCATTCCTTACTGTCCCCATTTTTCGTCACCCCAATGTTTGGGTACTTAGCACTCAGATCCGGTAGTAAAAAGAGGAGCTAGAAATCCTGTAGCATTCTGGCAATACCAAACCTTGCTGCCATATGAATCTCTCACTCCAGCCTGCTCTTTTTTATTCTGAAAATGTCACCATGCAACCCTGTTCTGTGGACGATAAACAGGGTGCAGTTTCCACGCTGTATCACCGGTGAACAAGGAAATACAGCGAGTGCTGCTGGACAGAGCAGTTAGTGACAACAACCCCGCCCACATGCTGCAGTGAAAACACTTAACAGATCTAGGGTCTAAGTACCTGTTTGCACAGGTTACTTTGGTTCCAAAGGTACTATATTGACAGCTTTTGGTGAAAACGCAGCTTTATATATCACGCCTGAAATTAGTGGCATTATTTTTTGCTGTCAGTAGAGGCAGTAACAGCACTGACTCAACATCTGTGTAAAAAGTGTGAATGTGAAGGACAAGACATTTTGACAACCTGATACTTACAACCCATCACCACAAGATTTAAAAAGTTGCTAGCAGCAGTTAACCGCTAACTCAAACAAGTAAAACAGTTCCTCACACTCCAAGCAGAGGACAAGATCAGACGCCATATAACAAGGATGACAAATGATTGTTATTGCCATGTTATACCATTAATGGTAGAAAGTTGCCCATTGTTGTTCAAAATGCCGTTGTGTTACTTGTCAGACTAATGATGCCTCTTTTGCTTTCAAAACACTGCCATGCTATCTAAAATGAAGGGACATGGTTGCAGCAGTATTGTGGGATCTCTGTGTTAAAAGGGTCAACGTAAAGGCTACGTTTTTTGGGGAGAAGAGCAAAGGATGACAAAATGGTCAAAATCTCTCAGTGATTTTAAAGATGGATTGCATGGGAGGAAAAAAAGGAAAATGGAGAGAGAGAGAGAGAGAGAGAGAGAGAGATCTTATTTAGGGTATTCCTCTTAGTAATTTAAGTAATGAATGGTGGTCAGTGTGAACAGCTGGGCTGTGAAGCAAGAATTCTGAGTCACCGTGCAAAAGAAATCTCCCCACACATGTTGCTGTTTCCTCTTAGCAGAAACTGTTACAGACAAACTGTCCTCACTGGGCATTGTCCTCCCGATTTACGTTGCCAGCCTGCATGCCGAGCAGCAGCAAACTAATAACTCAAAATAATTGATGGTACAAAATAGTGCTTCAGCCAGCCAGTTCATTAGTGCTCTCACATCTGCCTTCTTAGCATAAACTGTGGGGTATTTTCTACTGAAACGTTCTCTGGTACTCAGAAAGCCAAGCACTTTATGACTCTGGCAGCACAAACTGACAAGAGCCTCTTAAGACTCCAGTGTGCTTCATATGAAGTGCGTTTCAGTTTGTCTAAACATCCTCTCCATCCATCAAAAAACAGACAACCCAACAAACATGCCCACTTTATGTTGCAGAGGTCAGGTGTGCAGAGGTGTAGAGGTAGAGCTCGGCTTTCTTTCTTTATTCTTCAAGTAACTACTTCTTCACATTTTGCATGTAACACTGTTTGCTTTCCACATTTTTGAAATAAATCAAGTCAAGTTCAGGTTTCAAGGGGTTAAAGAAGTTCTTTGGATGTATAAAACCAGGTTACTAGCTACCTGCTGGAGCTTAGTTTGCTGCTTACATCATGCATACAAATATAAAAGTTTAATCTTTTGTCAATATGGACACAATTCAATCATTCAGTCCATTTCAATGGAACCATGAGCACCAAAGCAGACAGTAATACTGGCTTTGTAAACAAGAGAGATGCAAAAAAAAGAGGTTTAAATACAATTTGATTGTATTTCCATCTTTGATGAGCAACAGTTTTCTGAGAAAGGGAAAAAAGGCTGTCCCATATTGACACCTGTCCCAAATATAAGCCTGTTGAGTTCAGTGATTTAATAAAACTTTATTAATTGCTATTAATTGAAGTTTTACAATAAGATATTTTAAAGCAGAGGGTTAGCCCAGGATGCCCAGGATGTTTTTTTCCTGTGTATTGACATCGATGTACCTATGTAGTAGCCTGCAATTCAGTAGGTGATGTTGTCCCACAGTCTGCATACATCAAACTTGATGTCTTTCCCAAGTTTATTAAGATCCATGTTGCACAGTTTAGCTGCATTAAACATGGGTAAACATTTGAATATTTGAGGGGGAGTCATTGAAGGACTACCATACAAAAAGGGTTCTTGATGAAACCTGTAGTCTTAAAAAGAAGTTTTGAAGAACGCTTCAGAAGGAAATGGTTTAGGGTAGGAAGAACGCTTTTGGAACCCTTATTTCTAAGACTGAGGCTTCTGCTTTATAGTAATTGTCCATGTTTCCTGACTGGCTGCAGTGTGTATGTGTGTTTATGGCATTCCCAGATGGTTCTGGCAGTCAGTGGTTTCTGGTTATGAACGATTAAACTGTAGTTTTGGGAACCGTTGCTTCTGTTGTTTTACAAATTAAATCCAACACAAACATTGACGTCATCAGTGACGTTGATGTCGGTGTCCTGGAAGGAGGATGATTTCCCCATCCTGATAAGTGACCTGTAGCCATATGTCATCACCATCCAATGCCAATTACATTGCACAATTATAAAATAGACAGAAAAAGCAGAAAATCTGTATAAATTCAACAAAAATTTAGTATAAATTTAGCTGAGACGAAAGAGCTGTGCCTGAAAAGATAAATAAATAAAAAATAAATAAAAACAAAAAATAAATAAATATAATATTATTTATATACATACACACATTATATTATTTATTTTATTTATTTTTTTTTTTTTCGATTTTATCTTAGTAATACATATCACGAAACTGCTATCAACCTCTTGTTTAAACACTCTTTTGCGCAAAAATGCAACCCATCTTCTTTGTAGCTTCCATGTTGGTCTCTGGTTTCCTGCCTGTTTCCTTACACACCTGCTTCCTATTAGTCTTGGTAGTCCATCCCTGTTCCAGAGGTTTCCATACACACCTATCATGTGTTAGTCTCGTTTGCTCCACTCTGGTGTTACCTGCCACACCCCCATTATCTCCATTGTTGGCCCATTCTTGTGTTTCGTAATTGTTCTTGTGTTCTTGTGATTAGTTTTCTGTGTATAAAAACCTGTGTTTCTTTGTTCCCTGTCAGTCCATGTGTTGCTCTCTGTGCTGCTTCTTTTTTTTTCTCTGTGTTTTTGAGTCCTGGTTTGTTCCTTGTTTGGTTTGGGTTTTTTTTTTTTTTGGTTGGTACGTTTCATTTCAGCCTGCTTTTAAGCCTTCTTTTTGTCTTTTTTTTTGAATGAAAAAAGTTTTATCAAAAATTATTTCAATCATAACAGCAAGAAAATGGCCTCAAAAGTAGCAACACATGTAAAAATTAATATATGAAAAAAATTTTGCTGCTATATATATAAAAAAATATATATATATATATATATATATATATATATATATATATATATATTTGTGGAAAAAAATTTAAAAATAAATTCTAAATTTCATCTATCAGTTTTCAGGTCATTGCTGGCAAAATTAGAAAACACACCTTACTTTCTTGTAAGGCACCTCTTGCTTGTTGCTTTTTTCCCCCAAGTTTTAAAAGACATCAAATGAATTTTCTCAGGTTTCAAAGGATTTAATGCCTGTGAAAGGCATCCAAACACAGCACAAGAAAACTGACATCAAACCAGGTTTTAAAGGGTTAAAGCCCCGTGTACTGCATTTTAGTCCTCTATAGTAACTTGAAACACGACTATGGCTTAAGTTGGCCACTTTATTTCTAAGAGTGTACAATGTAAGAGGTGCAAAATATAAGGCTATTTTGGATATTTGGGGGTGCATTTGCCTAACAATGAAAAAAAAATACATTTTAACATGGTACTTTTCCCGTTAGCAAGATAAATAGTATATTTGTATAACAAAGAGTTTTTTGTTATAACATGATAAGCTTGTATGATGTCTCGAGTGCTTTGCTCAGCCTGCAGCCCCTGCGATATGGAAGGATGGATGGATGGATGGATGGATGGATGGATGGATGGATGGAAGTTTGTGCGATGTAATAACGTGAACATATCTTGTTAAAACATAAATATATTCTGTTAAAATATCAAAACCATCATGTTATAACAATAAACTGCTTATTGTATTAATTTATACTTTTAATTTTTTTTTACATGGCAGCAATAAGCTTCCATAGCCGAGAATTTTCCTATATACTGTGAATGAACTTAGCAAAAACATGAATGTGATAATATACATTTATAATCAGAATTTATAGTTTCAAAATAAAGTTTTGGTCTACAGATGTTGTTTTCTTGCTGTATTTTTGTAGTCACACACCTAAAAAAAAAAGCAAAGAAAAATTCAGTCGATGAAACTTTTTTTACCCTCAGTGACTGAGATTGGCATGTGTGCTTGACGCTCTTTTTTCTGGCTGCATTTAGGTTATAATCTCTCCATACTTGTTCGCTGTGTCTCACCCAAGACAGTCAATCATAACAGCCTCTTCTCTCTGACAGCTGTGACAGACAACTGGATTATGTTACTATTTTGATACTGGAGGAATTTCACTAATGAGAGGAGATGGACGTGACACTGTGGATCTCAAAACCCTGACAGTCAGCTGCCAAGAGGAGGTAGTGTTGTCACCGAGACCTCCGCCTTTAGAGTGAGCGCTGAAAAAATGATACAACTGATAGGAACCTGTCAGAGGATCGTATACATATTCAACCATTAAGGTCTCCAAAACCTGATCAATACCCAGCCCTGTAAATTATTTGTATAAGCAAGAACGCACCCTGCTGGTGTATAAATCACCCCACTGTGGGCAAATGTACACCGCCTGTCATCCCGCCTTTTCTCACATTCCTACAGTAAGAGCAGATGTGTGGCAGAGCCAAGGCAGCAAGCTTTACACAAAGTCCAACACTGTAGGTCAACACAGAGGGAGGACGGAGCAGCACGAATGGCACAGAGTGGGGAAAAGATGAAGTACAAGATGACGCTGAAGAGGGTGTCAAGTGTTGGAGCGCAAAGGAGTGGAAGCCCCTGATCCTAACTACAAGAGGCAATCTGAAAAATGGCTCGTAGGGGAGCCGCTGGATTCCTCCTACAGGCAGTATTTTCTCTTTATCGGCATGATTTCCCACCATGAGACAGTCATCACAGCAACGACCACAGGGCTTTACTTCTTTTCTGTGACCCAGGAGCAGATAATGCTCAGTGTTGACTCATCTTTCATCTCTAAAAGAGAAGTTAGCCACAGATTTATCTTTTAATTGGCGTCATGTGTTCCATTACACACTTTATTATGTGCACTGATGAATGTTGTCTGGTGCTAATGGAGTCCAAAGTTAAAGGTGAAGCAGAGAGAGACAAGGCAGACTGAATAAAATGTATTAAATCTCAAAGACGTGCAGCAAGTCATCGTTCATATTGATCCCCTCTACACTGTAAACTGTAAATAGCTATGCATGCTTTATTATTAAATGCATTTAAGTTGCTGTAGACTTTTAGCATTAATCGTTAAAAACTGCTAAATGCTCCACTATGTTCACCAGATAGTTGCTAACTCTGTCTGATGGTTGGCACTGACCAGGTATTCACAGTGGGTTCGTCTGAGCTTTATTTGCTGAAAACAGCTGCCTGCTGCTGCTGGAACCAGAGAGCGGCGAGACTGAACCGAACAGTAAAGCTGCTGGCAGCTGAAAAACCAAAACACTGGGCTGAAAGATGCTCCATCACTTCATTACACTTACTCAATGTATCCATTATAAGTAAAAAAAATAAATAAATATACATTAAGAGCCGCGCAGGGAAAAAGTCCAGCATATCCTACATTGTGCTTCAAGTCAGTGTTGAACTTTAAGCACAGTTGCCAGGAGAAAATGTTGGCAACATGCATTTTTGCAAAGCACAAATGCGTTACATTTGCACATTTCATGCCTATCATATCAACATAAAGTGATGTTGTAACCAGCTCTTCTTTTATCCAGTTATTGTTGTGTTGTGGGTGTTCTTAGTGACCTGTGGCAGTTTTTTCTGCATCTTTTTTAGCCCCCAAACATGGATATTTATAGCAACCTGTGGCTGATTTACCTGTGCTTTTTTTTGCCCCCAGCCGTGGTGTTTTTCGGGACTCGTGGGACTTGTGGCTGTATTTCCAGCAGCTTTTTAGCTGCTGAACATGGATGTTTTTTAGCAACCTGTTAATGCTATTCCAGTGGCTTTTAAGGCCTCAAATGTGGGTGTTATTCAGCCACTCATCACTATTTTTCAAGCGTGTATAGAGCCACTAAAACCTGGTATTTTAAGCCAAGATATGATTTTTACCTCACCCTAACCGACTAGGTTTTATGCCCAGACAAAGCTACAATAAGTTTTTTTATTGAGAAATCACTGTGTTTCCTGCCAGATAGTGGCATGAAAAGCAATTGTTGTTTTTCTTATCAAGACATCCCTCCTTTTCCAGTGGAAACTGTAACGCCAAAATCACAATTTTGAGGCAAAACATGTAAACTGCAGCGTCAATACTGAAATGTGAAATGTGTAGTTTGTAAAAATGTACAAAACACTTATTGGCAATTGGATTTGAATTTTTCAGTCTCAGAAAGACCCAAATCTTTCTCCCCCTAACAAAAGTGCATTGATGACATCATGCCAGGAACAGGAAACATATGAAATACAGAGCAAGACAGTGAGCATTTACTGATGTATTCTGAACATTTTGCAATGGCAGTCTGCAGATACATTTAAAACAAATGTTTCCTTGTTGTGTTAGATAAAACAAAATTTAAATGCAAATCCCTTTCATATAAACTGTTTTTATTTCAGGGCACAGGCTTCCTTTGGTATAAAGCATTTTTTAAGTTCAAAGTTGGAGCAGACACATACAAATTCACCTCCTGCATGTGGTATGCATTTGCACCCACATTGTTTATTTCCTCTCTACTGTCCATGTGTGATAAGCCCTGCTCAGATGAAATTCAATTGTATAATTATGTAAGCATCCCCCACCTGTACCTACACATCTGGACTCCATCATGCATGAAGTCAAGGAGGGAGAAAAAGTCTGTCTCTGGCACAGAGAGGGTGGAGGCAGTGAGGCGGGGTCAGAGCCAATTCGAGGCGTCATCTTGCATTTCACAGTGTGTCACTCATAAAACATTTCTCTTATTCTTTGAGAATTATAATGCCATAAAAGGTGATTTTTCAGCCAGACCTCAGTGTCAACCTAACAGAACTGATCTTGGTTTATAAATATTTTTGCACTGGTCGAGGAACAAGCACTTGGCAAAGCTGTTGAAAATATGCTACTGTAAGCATGGGACTAATCCAGCAGTAAATATCCAGGCCTACATCATTAAATATTTGAGAAACCCCTCTCTCCTTTTTTGCTTTGTTCTGTAAGCTGCAAGATACTTACTATTTTTCATGTAGGGGATATAGATGAGAATAAATCCATGCAAGCAATTTTCCTCAAAGGAAACTTATAGCTGTCTCAGATGGGTCGAGACCTGTGTGGTGTGCCAGCCCTCTAAAACGTAAGGGCCCTCTGGTACAGTTCTCGGTAGATTATATCATGGACTTTCTGGGACCTTTTCCTCCTTCCTTGGCTCACACATCTCCCAACCATGGTGGACATGACCACTCTTTGGCTGGAAGCTGCCCCACTACCAAGTTCTTGGGTGTTCATTTGGAGTTGGGCTGCCCAGTCCCATCTGAGGCCTCCTCCAACCAGCGCCCCCAGTTCACATTCCAGCTCTGGAACACAGTTAGGGAAAGCTAGGGGGTAAATCTTCACTGCACCATCGCTCATCACCTGCAGACTAACAGGTGGCGCAAGCCGTTCCATCATTTAATGACAGCAGCAAGGTAGACAAGCTCCTGAGGGTCATGGTAGGTCTCAGGACTGCCCCGATAGAAGACCTTCCATTTTTTTCCACCTAGTTGGTTTACGGCAAACAACTGTTGGCATTTCCACCTGTAAGTCAGGCCCCCAGCCAGCCTGCAGTCAGCATGGCTTGTGTTCATCTGCCAGGATCCCCAATGTGGACCCTTGCAGCCTCCCTACAATGTTCCCATCAGTTTGCACATTGCAGTGAGGTCCTACACAGTGCCATGCCCCAACCAGCCTGAAGTCAGAATTAATATATGCTTATCAGCTAGATTGCCCACGGTGTAACATGGTAGTCTCTCCACAAAGCCAATGTTCACACCATTTTTTAAATTGCAAGGTCCTTTGCAATGTTACACCTGAGCCAGTCTGCAGTCAGGATAGCTTGTGTTCATCTGCCAGGACACCCAGCGTGAGCCCTTGCAATGTCTCTACTGGACATCGGTGGTAAGCCAGAGCACATTTCGATGGATTGCCTCATGCAAGCCCACCTGGATCTGGACCAACCAGTTGAACTGGCTAAGTTCGGCAAGCTGACATTTTGCCTGAAACGTGTAGGTTCCTCCAGGTTTTTGGCATGATGTCATGTGTGAAGTCAAACTGTGAATATTCAAGTCCCTTTTACAAGGTGGAGATTGATATTTTTTATGCCACTCACAGACTTTTAGCATTAGCATTATGTTAGATTAGCTGTGGCTACAATCTGCTTGACATTCAGCATTTCAGCCCACAAAATCAGCTAGAATGTCTTAATGTCTGAAATCAAAGATCTATTGTTTTTTTGTGTTTTTTTTTAAAGCAGTTTTTCTGCCACTATTATCATTGTAGACTGCAGGTGTGCTTTGCTAAAATGGGAAGACTAACAAAACAAAACAGTAGCAACTGGGGGGGCTGACTTAACTAATGATCAATTGTAATGCAATGCATGCTTTTAATGAAAAATAAAGAAATAAATGCTTATGTTCAATAATATTGGCAGCCACTCGTTAAACCCCCTCCAGTGACTACTTCAAGTTCCTTTAAACTGAAAGAATAATGTATTCCTTCAGCCAAGCTTTGACAGTCTGTTTAAAGATATGACAGTATGGCATCTGCACTCTGCTGGGAGAGGGGATGAATGGTGGTGGTGTTGAGGGGGGGGTCGTGGGCACAGAGCCAAATTGCCAACTTTTAAAGAAAAAGGAACAACAAAAGGAGAGCCAGGGAGACTGGAGCCAACACAACTTATGCCATCATATATTCTCGTTTCATCTCCTTGTTCTCCCCACATCCATCCACACTCCATCTACATGTACAAGCTCAGAATAAAAAGCGGGATGAGCAGTGCACATGATGGATGCAAGTGTTCTTTTTTCATCCTCTCTGTTTCTCTCCTATTGTCAAAAGTAGCTGCTCTAGTATTCTGTGCTCACTTTTCTACATCTCCATCTTTTAACAATGCAAAGCGCATCTGCTGAAAACACGGGTCTCATTGCTGCAGGGATTGTCAAAGCTCTCTTGGAAGCTTTGTCAAAACACAAGCTTGGATTGTTTTCTCGTCATAGCAATTTCCTTTGTTCCAGTTGCCTCTGATTTCTCTGCCACCAGATGACAAATGTTATCGTCTTGTACAAAGAAGTTGTAAGAAATCGACTACATTCACTCCAAAGACAAAAGAAAAAATGTTCCCACTCAGATTTAGATTTTTAGGACAAAGGTAGGGTCATGTACTCACACACATGCAAAATAGTGTCATGGACTTTTATTCAGTACATTTGCAGAGTACAGAACATGTTGTTTATGTTCCTTTGTGCACAGCTATTTAGTCCATCAATGTCTCCACACCACACAAACAAAGCAGATACTGTACATACAACAATAAGTGAGCAGATGATTGCTATTTTCCATCACATTTGATTGTGCACTGGTAGCTGGCTTCCCGCTTGGTTTCCCGCTTGGCTCCTTCCACTTATCTCTTTGCCAACCCGCCAGCTCATTACAATGCTGCATTTTTTCACACTAATGCAAAGAAATATTTAGCGCTTCCTGCAGACTTTTGTTCTTTTCCCAAGAAAGTAAGACCCTGTTGCAGGGATACTCAGCTTGCTTTGCTTGGGGGCCAGTTTCACAAAATGACAGCAGGACATGGGCCCATCGCAGCAGCCCCTTATGTCTCCAGGATTTTAGGACATTTCTATGATTTTACGGCATTTCTGGGATTTTCGGACATTTCTAGCATTTTAGGACATATAGGACTTTAGGATGTTTCTAGAATTTTAGGACACTTCTAGAATTTTAGGACATTTTTAGGATTTTAGCGCATTTCTAGGTTTTTGGGATGGATCTAGCCTCTAAGGACATTTTGGGATTTTATGATGTTT
Organism: Plectropomus leopardus; assembly: GCF_008729295.1. Taxonomy (NCBI): domain Eukaryota; kingdom Metazoa; phylum Chordata; class Actinopteri; order Perciformes; family Serranidae; genus Plectropomus; species Plectropomus leopardus. The sequence continues at coordinate 5,938,240 of NC_056468.1, forward strand.
CTAGGACTTTAGCATGTTTTAAAGATTTCTGGAAATTTTAGGGGGGTAACTGAGACCTCTGTCAGGAGCTGCAGGGGATCCTCCATTGGCACTTTTTTTTGATAAATAAGATTTATTTTGAAGTTGTTTAATTTACTATGGAACTTTATATATACTAAAATTACAAAAAAAAAACCAAACTGTGAATCACATTATTTTTTATTGTGAATTTAGAAATGGTTGCACCCAGGGGGGGCACCCAGCACCAGATTTGGCCTGCGTGCCAGAAGTTAAGTATCATTGCCTTATCGAAACCTAACATACATAATAGACAGTTGTATGACATCACTCTGTTATTAAACAGACCTGTTCAAGTGTTCAGTAGTTTGGCGGGACTAATTTGGGCATCACATGAGGTCACCAGGGTATATATGCTAGCAACAGTGATAAAGGTAAACGTGTCCAGCTCAAATACTTGAAACAAACCTAACAGGAGGGAAACAAATAAATCTGCCATGGCCAATCTTTATAGACCCACACAGTCATGAGATCTAATCGGGCAAAATAATTACAAACAGGTGATTTTCAGATATCCTGACTGATTAAATCTCCAAAGAGTGACATGGGGGGAGGTATGGAAGGTGTTACACGAGGTGAATAAATGCTGCCTGACCTTAAAGGCTCTAACTACCAATGTTCCACCTGTGCTTTCACTCACGTCGTTTCCTCCGGATTGTGTAAGTGTGTACAGACTGTGCTTCATTGATCTTTTCACTCTCCTGTACCTTTTAAGGTGAGAAAAAATACACCTTTATCATGTTGATTGGTGAGTAGCAGAATCTTGTAGAGATCCTTTATAAAATGACAAAAGTTTTCTTTACTTTTTCTCACCCAGATGCATTCATGCATACTTGAGCCCAAACAAATGTGTTGACTGCATTTCCTTCCTCGTGAAACTATTGCAAAGTCATTCAATTTTATTTGAAATCCAGCATAATTGGCATGTTTACTTGCAGGCATGCTTCTTTATCCCTGTCTTTGTTTGTGCATTGCAGTTTATCTTAGTGTTCCCGCCACCTGTTGATCCGCAAAAAAGAATGAAACCCTCAGGACTGTGAATCACCTGTTTCAGCGTGCATGTGTGTCCTCAATTGCATTGAACAAATCAGGGTCCGACTCATAGTTAAAAGGCTCAATTGCAGCACTAGAAGTCAAAAACTCCAAAGGGGACTTTTAAGCTCACTGACCTCACACATTCCTAGCATATTTATGCTCAACTTCCACCTGAGAATCGCTCTAATAACCCATAATAACTGAAAACACATCTCTTTGTGTGCATGGCCTTTGAGAGCACCCTATGGAGGCTTTGACCAATAGCAGCACTACGGAGCAATGTCTTCATGAGTGGGTTCCCACTTTGTATCATGTACACGCACAATTATGCACATGCAATACACACAAGCACGCAGGTGGCACAATTTACATTCTGCTGCTGGTTTCAAATTTAGAGCGTTCTGTCTGGTCATACTACCGCGAAAGATGGCTTTTGGCATTGAAAATCACTGAAGTGGCAGTATTTGACAACTTTGGAGTAAGAATGGGCTGAAATGGCACATGCAGTTTCAGCCATTCTACTTTTGCATTTTATGACATGATAAACAACCTGTTACAGCATATTAATCAGACTATTCCCCCTTATAGGTTTTTTGGGGGGGGGTGTTTTTCCTTAGTCGCTGTGAGGATCTAAGGACAGAGGGATGTCGTTTGTTGTAAAGCCCTCTGAGGCAAATTTTGATTTATGATACTGGGCTTCACAAATAAAATTTAAATCGCATCGCTGCATGTAAACAGTGATATTAGTGGAATAATCCTTTTCATTAGCCATGTAAACAGCTCACTCTGAATATTATCTTTTTGTGCATGTTATCATACTCACTAAGAGGCTTTAACTGTTAAATAAAAAGTACAATAATGTGATGGATAAATATTGATTAGAATGCATCCATTTTGTTGCAAAATTCAGCCCCAATAAGTCATGTAATGTGTTATTCAATGCATAATTATATCATAATTGTATTTTCCAAATAATGTATTGCTCAGAAGGGTGAGTCTTCAGTTGATTGCGTTGTGAAATGAATTTGTTTGAGCAGCTGTCTTTAACCAAGATGAATGCTCTTGTCGCTAATAGAATGATCATGATTCTTCTCATTGCACTGCAGAAATGAAGAGCTGAAAATGAGAAAAAGTGACACGTTAAGATGGATGTCCTCCCCATCATGACGGAGTTTTCTCCAGTGATTGACCTTTTTAATCAAAGCACAAGTTGATCATTTCAGTAGATGAGACATTTTATGGCGTGTTATGAAATTTGTTAATTTATGAATTCAAGCAGCCCTCCTGCTGCTCGCAGCCAACACTCTTTGTGCGTTGTAAATGAGACTGTGCTCTTAAACCTGCCAAGTCAAATAAGAGTTAATGATTTCAGTCTCTGAGATGCCTTTTGTCTCTTTGCCTATTATTACCATTTTATCAGCCACACATCAAGTGCCGATTTGCTTCAGCACACACTTATCATCTCATCAGAAAATGAGTTTGGGGTTTTGTGTCTCGTGGAAGCCGAACACGGCCAAGCCCCGAGAACTCTGACGCACACTGAGATGGATTAAATGAAAGGACGAGGGATTAATTAAATTGATTTGGAAAGTGAGAGCTGCTTCACAGATTGTCGATGTTAATTTTGCTCAAATGAGACATAAACAGAGATAATAAACTATACTTTGCATTTATTGATCACTGGACTCAAAAACATCAGATTGTGGTGTAAGTCAGCAAGAGGTGAATGTATTCCTCGTCCTCTCAGCCAGGAGATCTACTCAAATGAGTCAAGAAAAGCGATTAATAGTAATTTGGTGGGTGTTCAGGAGCAATTTATTTCAACAATCAAAGTGTTTTCTATGAAGGTATTGAGTGTGGGGGCGTCTCCATCCCGAGCTTTATTTTCACCATTTCAAAATAATGCAATTAAATTATGAATAAAATCGATTCCTCAGTCGTAAAAATATCCATTATGCTAACTGAGGAAAAAAGTTCTACATGTGAAGTGACGGAGGTGCCTGCCCATTAGAGTTAGCAAACTAGCTTTTGCGAATTTGTCCGTATATCTTTATATCAGTGTGTGTGTGTGTGTGTGTGTGTGTGTGTGTGTGTGTGTGAGATTATGTGGCTTTATACACATTTGACTACAGCTGCTGCTCTCCCTCTCTCTATCACACACATACACACCAAGAATGCAAGCTGCAAACAAAAGTGAAAAGCTCCCACCAAGCATTTCATAAAAGTGACATCCAATCGATTAGCTGGTATCATATCAATCATGTCAGTGTGTGTTTATCTGCTAGAGATCCATCTGCTTTCCATACTGCATCTGCCTGTCACTCACCGTTGTGTATCTTCAAAAACAATTAACAAAAAAAGGATAGGAATAAAGAAAAGAATGTTTTGTTGCTTCATAAAAGTCTGAAAATTTGTTTAAAACCCAGGTAGAGTAAAATCAGCCTCAAGGTTTCTTTTGAAATATATTAAAATGTTAAAATACTTGCTAAAACCATGTTTAAAAACACTGGGAACTATACAAAAGTTCATTTTTGAGTTACAGTTTTTTGTTTTGTTTTGTTTTGTTTTGTTTTGTTTTTTATTTATGCAACCGTTTTAATCCAAAAAATTATCCACCAATATGGTGGAAAGCTATCTGAGATTTACTTGCCAAAACGGAAATCTACCTGAAATCTAATCTGCGCTTGGCAGATGTTAATTTCACTACCTGAGTTTGTGTATTGTGCTACCTTTAGCTGCAACAAAAGTCTATTGTTTCACAGCTGCTCTACTTAGGCTCAGCTCCTTAGTAAGAACTGTGCAGTTGACAAGTATGCCTTTGTTGTTATTACTGGTGCGTTACATTCAATGTCAAAAAAAGTGTCAGAAAACAGGTTAGTAAACAGTAGAAAGCAGCATGGAGGCCTCTGAAAATGTTACAGTGGTTACCTCTTTTTTGTATCTGTTCCTTATTCAGTCTGTCTTTCAGTCTCAGTGCTGACGAATTTAGATGTTGTTTGAGAAACGCTTGAAAGGAGACTGAGAGTATTTGTTGCGGCGCATCGTTGCAATGCCCTGCAAAAGGGGCGAGAATGAGTGAGTCCACCTTGGTGTCATTTTTGCCATCACAGCCAACTGAATCTGATCAGAGCTGCAGACAAAAACACCCCAGACTCCCACAGAGTCATTTGTTCCGGGAGTGAATAAATGTTCCCATTAAAGACAAAAGCCAGATGATGATAATGGGTGTTGTTTTTGTCCAGTGGGAAAGAGGCTTAAGTGAACATCACAACAAAGCTCCAGTTTAATCGGCACGCAGTAACAACTGTTCAGGTGTTCTTTGTTTGGAGGTAAGCAATGGTAGCTGTTCAAGTGTGTTTTTTGATGCTCAAGGATTTTCTGCTCCTCTGCACACTTTCTCACACTCTTTTGTCTGCCATCATTAAAATTCAGAGAATGCAAGCTGATTATATTTTCTCTTGCCCACCATAATCTTCCCCTATACCTGCACAAGCTGCTCCTCCATAGGATTTTTCATACAAAACTTTGCACATTATGTTATCCTTATCAAAAACCAGCAGGTTGTGCAGTCAACCACAAATACCACCCCTCCTCCACCACACTGTGATTGAAACTCATGCTGAGTCTTAAGTTTGTGCCAATTACATTCATTAATTCCTTAATTAATGCCATTAAATGCCTGTTGTTTCATAATCCACAGCAGATGCTTTAATTCATAAAACCCATTATGCAAGATGTCAGATATCCGTTCTACCTAAATCAGGGATTACCAGCCTCTTTGAGAATGAGAACTACCTAAAGGGTAGAGAGCCATATGAAGGGCTATTTGTTTAATATAATTGTATTGAACAGAATAAATTTGCTCGATTTACAGTATCAGTAGTGAATCTGTTTCAATATTTGAAAGTCACTTTATATATGCTTCCTCTAGGCAACATAATCAGAAATCACTATGTAAATTTCCATTATTATGCTGATGATACGCAACTGTATCTATCTATGAAACCAGATGAAACTGATCAGCTATCTAGACTTCAAACATGTCTTAAGGACATAAAAGCCTGGGTGAGCCATAATTTCTTGATGCTGAATTCAGACAAAACTGAAGTTATTGTTCTTGGGCCCAAACACCTCAGAAACTCCTTTTATAAGGATTTCATTTCTCTAGATGGCGTGGAGTTTTATTCGACCAAGATCTATCTTTTGCCTCCCATATAAAACAAACTTCTAGGACTGCTTTCTTTCACTTGTCTAACATCGCAAAAATTAGACATATCCTGTCCCAAACAGATGCCGAAAAATTAGTACATGCATTTGTTACTTCTAGGCTGGATTACTGTAACTCCCAATTATGTGGTTGCCCCAACAAATCTCTTAGGTCTCTCCAACTGGTGCAGAACGCTGCTGCACGTTTTCTAACGGGAACCAAGAAAAGGGACTATATTTCTCCTGTTTTAGCTTTGTTGTACTGGCTCCTTTCTTACAAAGCTCTAAATGGTCAGGCTCCATCCTGTCTGTCGCAGCTCACAGTTCCTTACCAACCCTCAAGATCACTGCACTCTAAAAATGCAGGGTTACTTGTGGTTCCGAAAGTCTCCAAAAGTAGGATGGGAGCCAGAGCCTTCAGTTACCACGCCCCTCCTTTATGGAACCATCTTCCAGTGTCAGTCAGGGAGACAGACACCGTGTCCACTTTTAAGGGTAGACTTTAGATCTTCCTCTTTGATAAAGCTTATAATTAGGGCTGGCTCAGGTTGCCTTGACCAGCCCCTAGTTAGGCTGACATAGGTTTAGTCTGCTGGGGGACTTCCTATGATACACTGAGCTCCTTTTTCCTTCTCTTACTCCCTCCATCTGAAAACGCTCATGTCTATTTACTGCATTACACTAACTCCATTGCCTCTACGGAGCATTCATGCTCCCTTGTTTCCTAGTTTTCCCGGATCCTGGCTGCAATCCCAGCTGCGCCTGATCGTGGCGATAGCTGTGCTGGTTCTGTGACCCTGCCTTTGGTCATGCTCATGCTGTGGCTACACTGATACCATACCCCCGACTCGACCTGACTGTGGTCTTGGTTTTGTCATTGCTGTGGTCCTGTCTGAAGCTATGCCTATGTTGTGGGTCCTGGTTACGCCGATGCCGTGATCGTGCTTGATGCAGCCTTCTACTGCCATTATTATGAGCCACGTCAATATACGCATGGGAGCATTATCAACACCCACAATATTATCATAGAGTACATTTAGTAATTTTACACCTATCGTTATTGTAATATGACATGTTTGTTTCCATTATTGCTGTGCAACTCTCCCCCTCACTTCCCCTCTCTTCCCCTCTATATATATTACGCTCAAAGTATCCTTCTGCGTCCGCTGTTTACGTTCTGGCATGGCACCACCATGATGTCAACGCATGCACAAGGTGAGATTATGCTTTAGATCAGTGTTTTTCAACCTTTTTCTAGCCAAGGCACATTTCTTTCATTGAAAAAATGCCGCGGCACACCACCAGCTGAAAATGTGGGAAAAAAAGCTTCTAATAACAATATAAGTGCTATATTGTTAATATAAGCTTTTTAACATTGAAAAATTACATAATATTATAACGTCTTGAATAGGAATCAAATAAACACAAAGAAAAAAGTATTTTATAATCTTTCATATTTATACTCACTCAGTGTGAAACCTGGGCTTGTTTGGATGAACACAGAGCTGATATCCTGGCTGGAATCGATGAAAGACACACTCGAAGCTCTTCCTCCACAGCTCTCAGTCTTTCCCTGTTTTTAGTTTTTACAGCAGTCAGGCTTGAAAAGCTCACCTCACACAGATATGTTGTGGAAAATGGGAGCAATGTCAAAATAGCTTTGTTGGCTAGCATGGGGAACTCCTTGGCAGCCGCCAACCAAAAACTGTCCAAAGGTAGATCAGCAAAGCTTAGCTTGAGACCATGATCTTGTCTCAGTTCAGTTAGTTCCTCCTGCTCCTGTAAAGTCATGTCCTTCCCAACAGCTAATGCTGAGCTAAATGGGTCCCTAACCCAGTCAAGGCACTCCGTGGAGGCTGAAGAGAAATAAAATGACATCTTCTCCTCAAGAGTTTTCAAATGTTTAACTATTATCTCACACAGTGCAGCAGTATTAACATCTTGCCATTTATTGGTGAGTGGGAACATTTCAAGATTGCCACTTTCCACATGTTGCTGCCAGAGTTACACCTTTGAACGGAATCCATTTATTTTTATCTGTACTTGTAAGTAGGTTTTCATTTCGGCCTTGCATTCGTGTGTTCAGTTCATTCAGATGATGAAAAATATCTGCCACCCTTGCACACCACTCATCACTTGCAAGCAGCTTTGCATAATCCGACTTCTCATTTGTCAGAAACACTTTAAGTTCCTCTCGCAGCTCATACACCCGGGCGAGCACCTTGCCACGCGACAACCATCGGACCTCCGTATGAAACAGCAAGGCTTTATGCTCCGCTCCCATTTCCTCACACAAAGCCGCAAATATGCGACTTTTCACAGGTCGTGACTTCACAAAGTTTACCATGCGCACAACATCATCCAACACAGGAACTAAGTCTGCTGGTAAAGTCTTGGCTACGAGGGCTTCGCGGTGTAAAAAACAGTGTGTAATGATCACATCTGGGTTTTTTTCCTTCACTCTGCTTACGAAGCCCTTGGTGCGCCCGACCATGGCTGCAGCTCCATCAGTGCAGACACTCGTGCAGTTTTCCCACTTAAGTCCTCCTTTTTCCAGATATTCTGATGTGACCCGAAAAATTTCCTCTCCTGTTGTTTTTTCTGGCAAAGCCTTGCAAAATAGAAAGTTTTCTCTGATTGTGTCTTCATCCACAAAACGCACATTGGCCAAGAGTTGAGCATGTCCACTTATATCCGTAGACTCATCAACTTGCAGCGCAAATTTATTACTGATACGGATCTTGTCCAAAACCACACTTTCGATGTCTGCAGACATTTCATCGATACGTCTGGAAATTGTGTTATCTGAGAGAGGGACTTTGGCTATTTCTTTAGCCACTTTGGGTCCGAGCATCTCATTTACAATGGCTTTGCAGGCGGGAAGTAATAATTGCTCTGCTACAGTGTGGGACTTTTTTGATTTAGCCACAAGTTCAGCGACGTGGTAGCTAGCTTTAAGGGCTCTCTCGTTTACCTTTGCGGTTTTTCTCATGAAAGTTACCTGTTTCTCTGTGTGTTCACGCAGGCGAACAAAATACTCCACATTTTTGTTTTGAAGTGATGGGTGTTTCGTTTGGAGATGGCGTTTGAGCTTACTCGGGACCATTGCACTGTTGGAGAGCTTTTCACCACATACCAAGCACAACGGAGTCGGTGCCGTTGCATCTCCGGTAAAAGAAAATCCAAATGAAAGATAGCTCTCATTGTATTGCCTCGCGCCAGAAGCTTTGCTCGATGTTACCGTCTTTGCTTTCTTTTGACCTCCACTCATACTAGGGCCTTCATCTGGGTCCGGATTTTGTCCAGGGTCCAGTTCAGAGTCAGCATTTTTCCTCTTCAAAAACGTATCCATCACTTTCACCGTCGTCCCGCTAGCTGCATCCATGCGTCACTAATTCGCTTGTCTCCAGGCACAAGGCAATTAGCTACCTGCTGCTGCCACCTAATGGTATGGAAGAGTACTACATGATTACTCTGCCAGGCGCTAGACCGCACAGGCACACAAATTGGACAATTTCCCACGGCACACCTGACAATATCGCACGGCACACCAGTGTGCCGCGGCACAGTGGTTGAAAAACACTGCTTTAGATGACAAAAGCACATGGCAACCAATCAGGACATCAACAGACACAGATGGTTTGAGTTTGGCAACAAGGGCACAGATGGTTAGGATTAGGAGTAAGGTTAGGGGGAAAAAAAACATCACATTCAGACGAAAAGCTAACACTGGACTCCAGAATGAAAATCCAGGTTTGTTGGACCCATCCACTGCCCCCTCTTCCCATCCTATAGGTGCCCTGATGTTTCTTATATTATGTCGTTACCTGCAGCATTTCAACCTGATGATATCCTGCTGCATATTGAGGTGTATTATGCTCTGTTTATATGGGTCTTATCTTGAGATCATAGGTTAAAGGATGGTTAGGCCTTGGGGTCTGATGTCTGGACTACTGGCACAAGCATCTAGATGTGTAGATGCTTGTACCTATATAAGACACATGCATGAGCTGTAAGATAGAGAGATTCGCATTGGTCCTGAATCCTCTCCCAGGCAGACCATGGTGCCTGGTGGATGCTGAACTTTGTTGTAATAAATTGATTCTCATGCAACCAAGTCAGTGTCAGCGGAGGTTTCTTCATCGTCTACACATCATTGCTACTTAAGAAACAACAACAATATCATGTGGACACGCCAGGTCCCTTCCAGGTCCGTCCGTGTTCTCAGCTGACGCCGTCCATGAACTTATCATGCAGACGCAAAATGTGGCTTTTGCTGTCAGAATCTTACACCGAAAGCAGTGACAAAGGAGGGGTACTTGACAACTTCAGAATAAGAATGGCAAATGGTCAGTTTAATGACTTCCCAAGAAGCACAACCTTACACAGCAGCAGCAGCTGTTAAACAGTCCAAAAACTCAGGACAGTAAAACAGCTTAACTGTGTCATTAAACTTGTTAATAATCATTAGGTAATGTTGGCTGTGTGATCATAACAGTTAGCCTTGTCTCTGTGCAGCTGGGTGAACTCGCACAACTGACCCTATCATGGAGCTCAGCAGCAGTAGTCTCCCAGCGGTACTTGTGTCATGATTAACAGGCACAGATACCACAAATTTAATCATTTTAAATAAAGGCTAGAAGTGTGCGTATAATACTGCAAACCCCCTGCCTGTTGGAAACACCATCAATGCATTTGGTGTTTATTTGCATGCAGAGCTGGGAAGTGAGATAGGATCACAGGTGGTTACCAGAGACATATGTGGAGACACATTTCTAAAGTCAGTGTGAACAGACTGAAACAGAGCTGTCAACTTGTGATTGGATCACCTAGGACACATGTAAATACCAGGTGTAAACAGGCTTTAAGTGGGAAACTTGGAAATGCATACTCCTCGTAAGAGCAATGTAATCAGGGGTATAACTTCACACTGCAACTCTGATTTAAGTCTTTTAAATGTGCAGTCTACAGTAAGGCGTGTTCTGTGTGCATTCTGCGTACATTCTTATGTGTCCATTTATATGAGAAAAAGCTAATTAAGTTGAAAGGGTGTGTCATTGTTTCTTAAGTAACAATGATGTGTGGATGATGAAGAAACCTCGGCTGACACCAACTTGGTTGCATAAAAATCAATTTATTACAACAAAGTTTAGCATCCACCAGGCACCATGGTCTGCCTGGGAGAGGATTCAGGATCAATGCGAATCTCTCTCTCCTACAGCTCAAGGAAATCTCTTATATAGGTACAGACATCTACACATTTATCAGTAAACAATTCCTCACCTACTGTGATCAATCACAAAAAACCCCAAGGGGCCGCAGTCCATGTCATTTAAGCCTGGTATCAATATTCTACTCATCTGGCTCCGAGACGTAATCATCCCTAGACCTCTGACCTCAAGATAAGACCCATACAAACAAAGCTTAATACACCTCAGGTGCAAATATGTGCATACAGCTTTGTACTTTTCTGGGTCCACAAGGCACCAAAACTTTAAACCCTCGTGGGCTTTGAGATGGATACCACTTTGCAATGTGAAAATTCCTATCTCTACCTCACCAGCATTCAAGTTAAATTCTGCACTTTGAAATCACACATGGCTCCAGTTTATCAAAGTCACAGAACCTGTCTTCAAACTTTTGGCCGAGTCTAATAAAGGTTTGAGAACTTTTCTGCAGCCCACAAGACCCCAGATGCAGAGGCATTGTTATTCAGCACTGACCGCACAGAGGGAAAGTGTAGCAATTTATTTCTCTTTAAATGGACAAAGAAAACTTTTCATCTTGACTTAAAAAGCCTTTACAGCACTGATCCACCAGAGACAGTCTTACCTTTGCCTTGCAGTTCACAGTTCAAATGGTTTATTTTGCCAGCGGTGTCCGTTTTTGCAAGGTCTAATATCCACTCATGTCCTGAGGCAGCAAGTCATCCTCCCCACTGGATTCCATGAACTCTTTGATTTCAACCCAAAGTGATGAAAACATTGCAAAACTCCTTCCCCGCTGAGCCATCAGATTCCAGCATGCAGTAAGAGGTAACCATATTCTGCTGACAGCTCCTCCAACAGAATCTTGATGGCCCTCTTTTATTTAGCTTTGGAGCGGATGCTGTTAAAGATCTCTGTGACATGATGCATTATGTGATCAAACCCCATAACTTTTGCACATGTTGCCTGCTGCTGAATAGTGCAGTTGTAAGAAAGAAATTTTGAGAAATCTAGCTCGCCTTTGCATTGTGCAACAAAGCTGATCTGACGGCCACTTATTGCAGGGGTACTGCATGTCATAGACACCAGCTTCTCCAGCAGTAAACCTAACCTAATCTATGTAACTTTATGTTAAGTACATAACTATGTTTCTTGACCTATGTAATCTTCCAACAAGTATATAAAGTGACTACAACACTAAACCATTGGATGAGTATACGTTGACATATGTCAGGTAAAATTAATTTGTTGCTATAATGGCTAAAGTCGTAAGCGGTCATCACACTTTTGGACCGACCAACCCATTCTCATCCTAATTCATCACATATTGCCAAATTTCAGTGGACTACATGTTACATTCTAGGTATCCCTCTGCGTTTGCTGTCGATGTGTCTGGATGCCACTACTGTGATGTCAACACAAGCACATGGTGGGATTACGCTGCATGTAGTCATGTTTAGGCAAAAACAGCACATGGCAACCGATGCCAGGACGTCAACAAACGCACATGCTGACACAGATGGTTAGGATTAGGAGAAGGAGGAACATGGTAAGGTATAGGGAAAGAACATCACATTCAAATGGGAAGCAAACACTGGACTCCAGCACAAAAGTCCAGGGTTTGTTCAAACCATCCAATGCCGCTGCCGTCCGACCTATAGATTTCTTTGTGCTCCTTATATTTAGTCATTACCGGCATTACCGGTTTAACCTGAACCGTATCATCATGATGTGAAAGGTGGCTTTTGGTGTCGGGGTCCGAAAGTACTGCGTAAGTGGAACTATTTGACAGCACTTTGTGATAAGGACAGGCCTGTATGTAGCAAAATTACACCCAGCCATGTTTTTTTTTCTTAAACCTAACCAAACCTGCATAACTTGTTAAGTGTGTAGATGCCATTTGTGTCATGCTTGTTTATTGGATATTATACAAACTATTTGTGCACTTTTGTAAGATATTACATGAACTGTACGTGGATACGGATACAAAGATACGTGAACCTTTTTCAGGTAAAATTAATCTGTCATGTGCTGTGCTGCAGACTCTTAAGCCTAATCATACTCCAAGATAGACGTGCACAGCTGCAATGTGGGTTATACATACCTACACATGTTTAACAAATGCAGACTAGAAATCATGATGCCAAAGTCTATTCATCAAATGGGCATACATATCATTCAAGTCTCCTGTTTTACCTTTGTACATCGTAATTCCCACCAGCAGCAATATTAGACATCAGCCAGTCAACTGGTCTTTATTTGATGACAAGTAAAGTTATATACAGTATACACAGTTTGTATATTTATCCATAATTTTAGGATATTAAACACATAAAAACTGGGTTGTAAGTACTAAGGAAGTAGACTTTTCCTATTTGACAGCTAACTACATTAGAAATCAACAATCACTGTTATAAATTTAGTATTAAGTATTCAGTGGCTGTTGAAATTTGGGTCTCTCTGTCACATATTCCCTTTAAGAGCCATGTTCTGTTTGGAAAGGTCAGGATCAATCAGAACACGTTCTCCTCTCCTGACTTAATGAAAACATTTCTTCCTTTAAGCCATACAGTAGCCTGTTAAAATTTCAGTTCTTTAGTGACAAGTTATTCCGTCCTGGAAGCTGCTTTGAGAGTTGCTCGGTCTGTCCCCCTGTTGAATAAATCCATTGTCAGCTTTCGGAAATCCACAGGTTCTTTTTGCATCACTGTATGGGCACTGCATATAACATAGATCCAGAACATACTAAAAACCTGCAGACAGATGTTAGCTAAGTATGCAATCAATCCAGTCCTTTAGCTGTATGCCCTTGTCTGCAAACTATTTGCAGACACTATTGTAATGAGAAACTTAATCAACTTAATCATCTAACTTGACATTCATCTCTATTGCCCAATGGGCAGCCAGAGTTTGATCCTTTTTTATTATGGTGTAGTATTAAGTGTTGTGTTTTACAGTAATTTCCATCAGTATGAATTATGCTTGTCCAAAATAAAAATGCTGTGGGGCTGCCAAGCTCTCCTTACAAACTCTCTCAATACCTCTTCAATTATGGATTGCTCAGTCAAGGGAATTACAGGAAACTCTCAAAGGCAACAGATAGCATCAAAATGTGTGTGTCTGGGTCCTTTGGGTGTGTGTTTGCAGAGCAGCAGCCATGGGTCCTACTTACATCCCAAGAGCTTTATACCTGCCCAGCATGTTAATACGGGACCATAGAAAAGTCTATATTTCTGTGCTCAGTTTGTACGACTGCTGCATCATCCAAATGATTCAAGCGGCACTAAACTGAGGCCCTTTAACAAGGCTGATGCAAACAGATGGCAGGGGGTTTATTTCCCATTTATCTGACGATATAAGGATCATTGGTGTCATGGTTCCTGCATCCTCCTCCCCCTCACTGCCAGTAAATTTCCACTCACCTTCCTCTGACCTGCTCTACCTGCAAGCCCCGCCCACTGCTGCAGCCTGCTCTCCCCACAGCTGCAGCTCATCAGCAATCAACCCGGTATTTAAGACACTCCAGCCCACACACACATTGCCAGATCGTCCTCTGCAGCATGCATGTCTTTCCAGCACTCGCCAAACAGATTCTCCGTTGCTGACTTTGCCTGTCCCCGACCTGCTCTCCTCGCCTGACTCCTTGTGAACCTACCTGCCTTCTGTCCCCGACCACGTGCTCAGTTTCGGCATTCCAGAAATCTGACGGATTCCCTGGTAAAGACCTCTCTGCTCTGCTTCGACGATTCTCCTGCCTGATCCCTGCTGGTACTGTTGTTTCCGTGGACTGACTTCCCGGTAACCGAACCCCTGCCTGCCCTCGACCACTCCTCCGCTCGATCCCCGACAACGCTCACACACGTGTTGTCGGCTCGCGGAGCTACGGGGTTTCTCCGTCACCAGCCACAGTGGGTACAAGCTTCGTGTCTTCGCTTCGTGTGATTCCCAGAGACATTGCTTGGGCTCACAGCCCGAAGAACGAACTCTCAGTCTGTACCCTGTTTACCATTCGTGTTGGTATTAATAAAGGTTATTACCAACTGCCAGTGAAGCGTACTGTACTGCATCTGGGTCCTCCATACACCCGTTACAATTGGCGTGATATGGGAATATTCTCCTATGTATTGCCCCAGCCATCCACTGACTTTTAATCAACAACTATTGACACCCGTCTGTCATTTAGTCCCTGTTGCAAGCCCATTCCCAATGCCAAGAGCCACCTCTCATGTCCACATGATGATACTGTTCAGGTTCAGATGCTGCTGGTAACAACTAAATATAAGAAGCACAATGGCAGTGGATGGATCCCACAGTGGACTTTCATGCGGAAGACCAGTGTTCATTTCCTGTCTGAGTGTGATGTTTTCTTTTCTACACCTGACTATGTGCTTCCTTCCCTTAAACCTAACCATCCTTTTACTTGTTGCCTAAACCTAACTATCCATGCCAGCATGTTCATTTGTTGGTGTTCCAGTATTGGTTGCCATGTGCTGTTGTTGCCTAAACATAAGCGCATATGTCCCATGTGTATTTGTTGACATCGCGGAATCGGTTTTCAGGAATGTAAATTTACTTACCCAAAAGGATTCCTAACTTATAATACGTAGACGCGGAAGTGCACTGAGAAAGCAACAACATATGACGAGTTGAGATGAGAACATGTTGGAAAATTTCCTTTGGTTAAATTTCATTTTGATAACACTGAATATAGCCTTTGTGCTCACTGGCCTTCTCTTATAAGTTGCAGAATTCTGTTCCATGGCCAATCCTTGAAACACTTCCCTGCTTTAATGTCTTATCTACTCTCATAAGAAATCTACTCTCTTGTATCTTTGAGCAGTATATAACTGAGTGTGTTTCATTAAAAATCTTAGAGCATTCTGAATTGAAATCTGCTTCAGAACAGTTTGTTCTTGGAGCTTGTGTGCTTCCAAAATCAACACTAATAAGCAACATAATGCCAGTAGATAACAAATTATAGGATACACACCACTGAACAATAGTGATAATTGTTTCACAGCACTCCCTTGTCCAGTGTCCATTCAGTCGTAACAATTTATTGTTCTCGGTCCAGGTATCATCTATTCATTCAATTATTCAATTCCATCTGGCAAACTAAAAAATAAAAAAAAAACCTCTGAGAATTTAATTTAAGAATTTTCTGCTTGAAAGGAAAAATCAAATAGAGTAGGAAACAAAAGCAAAATAACAAGTCACATTTACATTTTCCTTTATTTTATTTATTTATTTTATATTTCCTATTGTGTCATTCTGCTGCAGCTCCACGCTTTGCGCATGCGCAGCCAAAAGAGTGACGCTCAGAGATGAGAACATGAGGGTGGAAAAGACTTTTAAAAAAAATTTCAGGCAGTATAGTCATCAGAGCCGAGGTCACCAAGTAGACATATGCCTGGGTGTAAAATCTTCTTTAGCCGCAGCAGAATGGCACCATGGGAAATAAGAAAATAAATAAATAAAAAGAAATAATTATTTTGTTATTTGTTTCCTTATTGATTTGATTTTTCCTTTCAAGCAGATAATGAGAAAAAATATGCCTTTTTAATATTTGGTTATACAGAAAAACAAATAAACAAAGTTGTTTGGGTTTTTTTCGGGGGGGGGGGTTTGCTTTTTATTTTTCAAGATGGAATTGAATAGTTGAATGACCGGATGATACACGTACCATTCTCCTTAGCTATTCCCGTCTAAATGTCCATACGTGCTAAAGGTTACGTGATGGCAAGACCATGCCTGATGATAAAATGTGGTTAAAAGCTCTTGTTTCAGTATTTAGATTCAGCTTCAGATCCCCACTTCCTGCCCTCATCTGTTTCCCGCTACTGTGACTGCCTGCTCCCCCCTGATATCTTTCACCTGTGTCCAATTATACCCACCTCCTTGAGTATTTAATCTGTGTGCTCCCTGCCTCCTCTGCCATTTCATCCTCCAGAATTTTTGCTAGTGTTAGTGTTCCTGGTTTTCTAGATCCTACTTTGTGTTTTTGACCTTGTTTTTTGCCTGTTTGACTGCATGCCTCTGCACTGAACCCTTTTTGTGAAAGCAAAGACTTTGATTTTTGTCCTTGAATGGTCTCAGTTATGCATCTGAGCCCTGAATCTCTGTGTACCAGTCTTGTCAGCTCTGTGAAAAACTAACACCTGGGCCTTTAGTCGAAATTATATTGTCATACAAAAAAGACTGTGAATAAGACCACTGAGTAGCTTTAAAATCAATTGTGATAATGGTTTACTCTTATTTGTAGTATTGATCAATTATATGTAACCCTTCCCCTTTCCTCACCCTCCTCCTCACTTATAATTATCATACAGTCCCCAACATACCTACAGTAAGTTCACCCATATCAACCCGCTGGGAAAAAATTATGGTCTTTAAAACCAATTTGACAAAAAAGCCAAACATGGAATTTCAACATCTGGGTCCGTCACGCGATGTCAGCGTGCAACTGCATAAAAAGATTTGAGATTGGATATAATCGTTTGGATAACATGTTTGAAGTCTAGAAGAGCTTCACTTATAAATCCATGTATCCCCATTCATGTTAGTTGAGATCTAAACCAGAAGTCAGAAGGTCAGCTGTAATAAGTCTCTAGTGCTCTTGCTCTAAGGGCCACATGATGCAGAGGATTCAGGTAATTTCACTGTCTCGTTGCTTCATGGTTACACGGTTATTTAGTTTAATTTTATTCAGTCATGACAACACCAAATATTGTACACAGTATTGACATTTCACACAAAATCACAAAATCATTAACTCAAGAAACATGTGTTGAATATTGACTGAAAAGGCATAGGCAGAAGCAGACTGCTTATTAAAGCCTATCCTATATTATCAACTTTTCTGGTCCACCAACCTCCAGAAAAACAAAGAAGACACAACAACAGATAATTAATCACACTTATAAGCTTCAAAAATAGCTTTACAAAGCATTTTCTTAAAAACCAAAAAAGAATGACATGTTTTTAAATTTATGTCGGCATCATTCCAGAATTTAACGCCTATAATGGAGACACATCTTCTTTTCATACCTTTTTTAGCTTTTTGTACCGTGAACTTGTAAACACCTCTAAGATTATAAGGACTGTCCTGAATTAAAAAGAACCTCTGTATTGAGTCGGGGAGCATTTTTGATTTTGCTCTGAACATAATTTGCATTAATTTATAATAAAACAGATCATTAAATTTCATAACATGTGAATTTAGAAAAAGTATTTCTGTGTGTGCATAATAGTTAGCATTATTGATGATACGTATAGCTCGTTTTTGCAATTTTACAATTGAGTTTATGGTGGTTTTAAAGGTGGATCCCCACAATTCCACACAGTAAGACATATAGGGAACAATCAATGAGTAATAGATCAAATGCAAAGCCTTGGAATTTAGCACATTTCTGGATTTATATAGGATTGCAAGTGATTTTGAGATTTTCCCTTTAATATACTCAATGTGTTGTTTCCATGTTAGCTTTTGATCAATGACAACCCCAAGGAATTTAGTCTCAGAGACTCTTTCAATGTCAATATTACAGATTTTTAATTTAACATTACAGTCACTTTCATTTGGATTCCCAAATACCATAAATTTTGTTTTCTTAATATTTAAGGATAATTTGTTGACATCAAACCAAGTCTTGAGATTTTCCAGCTCCATTTCTACACAACACAAAAGTTCCTTTAAATTCTTACCCGAACAAAACAGATTGGTATCATCTGCAAATATTACATATCTAAAAAAATCGGTTACATTGCAGATGTCATTGATATAAAGAATGAACAGTATTGGACCAATCACTGATCCTTGTGGTACACCACATGTAATCTTTCTCAGTGCTGACATAGTATCATTAATTTGTACACACTGGTGTCTATTGCCTAAATAGCTTTCCAGCCAAGAATGAACAACCCCTCGTATTCCATACATCTCTAGCTTCTTCAATAACTGTCCGTGATCTATGGTGTCAAACGCCTTCTGCAGATCAATATACAGACCAATAGAACACTCACCATTTTCATTTGCATTTGCTATTTCTTCTACCATTTGCATTACTGCAAAGGCAGTAGTTCTGCTCTCTCTGAATCCATATTGATTTTCACTTAATAATTTATTTTTATGAATGAACAAATTTAATTGTTTCACAAACAATTTCTCTATAATTTTAGAAAATTGTGGCAAAAGTGATATTGGTCTGTAATTTTCCATATAGTGTTTATCTCCATTTTTATAAATTGGGATCACCTTTGCCAATTTCATGTCGTTAGGAAAAATTCCTTTTTGGAAAGACAGATTACAAACATAGGTCAAGGGTCTGACAATATAATCAATAACATCTTTAATAATTACAGTATCAATGGAATGTATGTCAAGTGATCTCTTATTTTTAAATTTTCTTACAATTTCAATAATATCAGTTTCATGTACCCCACTTAAAAACATAGAACTAGCATTAGTATTAATCAAATTATTTAACATATATTTGTTATCATCAGGTACAGTAATCTGTTTTGCCAAAGAAGCCCCAACATCTACAAAATAGTCATTGAACTCGTCAACAATACTTCTTAAATCACGCACTTTATTATTAACTTTATTTATAAAGAAATCTGGGAGTTCTGAATTATTACTTTTATTCTGTGTAATATAATTGATTACCTTCCAAGTTTTTTGTATGTTATTTTTACTGTCCTCCAACAATTTACTATAGTATTCCTTTTTTTGAGTCCTCATAATAGTAGTTAGTTTGTTCTTATAGCGCTTGTATTTTTCCTCACTATCACTAGTTCTCAGCTGTAAAAACTTTTTGTACAGTTGGTTTTTCTTATTACATGCCTTTTGCAGACCTTTTGTAATCCAGGGTTTACCTTCATATTGATCTTTCACCCTACACATTTTTATAGGACAATGCTTATTATATGATTTTAAAAATGCAAATAAAAATGCTTCATATGCTAGATCTGGATCATCAACATAAACCTCGTCCCAGTTACAATTTCTAAGATCCATCTTTAAGGCTTCAATTCTTTCTAATGTTGTCAATCTCCTTAATTTGTAGGGACGTTTATTCTTATCAACCGAACATTTTGCAATTAAATTATGCACAACTACAAAAACAGGAAGGTGATCACTTACATCACTTATGAGCAAACCACTTGTTACTTGGTGACGAGTATTCGTAAAAATATTGTCTATTAGTGTTTCACTGTCTTTGGTTATTCGACTCGGGTTGTCAATCAGGGGCCAGACACCTAGACTGAACATTGAGTTACAAAATTCTGTTGTCATTTTATGTTCATTCCATTTCATTAAATCAATATTGAAATCACCACAAACAAAAACTTGTTTCTTATCACATACCTTACCTAAAATGTCAACCATGAAATTAACAAAAGAATCAATGCAAGAGCCAGGTGTCCTATATATACAACTCACAATAATACTTTTCAGATTTGTGGAGTGTATTTCAATCGTCAGACTCTCCATGATATCATCCACAACTGTACTGTCAACCACTCTACATTGCAAATCTTTCTGTACAAAGAAAGCCACTCCACCACCCCTTTTATTCTTACGGTTTACACTAAAATGATTGTATCCCTCTAATATAAAATTGGAGCCCTTTTCATTTGTCAGCCAGGTTTCACTGATAGCAATGACTTGAAAACTATGTTTTGATGATTGCACAATTTCTTTGATTTGATCAAAATTTGCATAGAGGCTTCGACTATTAAAATGTATAATTGAAAATCCATTCAGACTGAGTTCATTAAACTGATTTTCCGTGTAATATTTGGACCTAGAGTTCCAATCTTTATAAAAATTTGCATCTGGATCAATGTCATTCTCAAAACTAAATGATTTATGTTCAGCTGACTTTAAAAAACTTAAGTGTGACTCTTCATATATTCTATTGAAACAAGGCTCAGCTAAATAGTTTTCATTCTCATAGTAATCCTCATACTCCTGTTCTAAAGGAAAAGATATGTTTTTATCTGTCATATCTTAACTAAAAAAGTAAAAATCAACAAATCAGCAAAACAGAAGTCACAAGATTGTACAATATACTTATATTCTCGTACTATCATAGAGCACCGAATATAACTCAAAGTGAAAGCAACAAATTCCAATTTCATACTTCAAACTTGGCATTAATTCTTTATCTTGCTTCTTTATTCCAATAGACAAACAAACATTTTCCAATCCTCATTAAGTGTGCCATTTGCTAACAAAGCTGCATCCATTATCACTTGTATTGTTCCAAGTCTCCCAGATTCCTCACTGCAATCACCTTTGCCTGCTCTGGTGGTCCATTTAACTTGATAAATGTTTTCCCATTCCTTGTCCATGTTGAATGAATTTTATTTTGTTTTCTAAGTATGCGGCTATGTCTAGCTATTTCAGCATTCTTCTTCGTCAGATGTTCATTTATGTACACCCCTGTGCCCTTTAGTTTTTTTGCCTGTCGTAGTAAATTAATCTTATACTTTCTGTTAGTAAGCTGAACAACAATGGTTGGTTTGGCATTTTTATCCTTACGTGGAAGGCTGTGGCAGGCTGAGATGTTCTCACTATCCAGATCAATGTTCTTACTGCTCAAAAATTTAACAACTTGTGTCTCTAGTGTGAGCAGTTCTTCAGGTGGTGCATCCTCACCTTGCTGGTCGCTGGCTGCAGCCCTGGCATAGCTACGATGTCTGGTATCCAGCCCAGTGATGATCAGATCATTTCCCCTGGAGTACTGCTCCAAGTCATCAATCCTTTCTTCAAGCAGATGGATCTTCTGGTCTTTAAGTTTAATTGCGGCCTTCAGCTCACGGACTTCTTCCACTAGGCCCATCAAACTGGCTTGCTGCTTAACCACTTTGCTGATCTCCTCAGACATGAAATTAAGTGTTTTTTTAATCTCTTCCAGCTCTTCTGCCAACTTTTTAGTTGTTGTCGCCATGTTTTCAACCTTTTTTTTTTTTTTTTTTTTTTACAAAAGGATATGCTCCAGGAAGCTTGAAGCTCTGTTGCTGGTCACCATATGTTCTCAGGCCCCTTTCAAAATCCACGGTCAAAAACACCAAACTAAACAAATATCCTCAGGAAATGAACCAAAAAAACACTTTACCACCAACAGTGCTTTCATAGCACATGGATGGCACCAGTATTTTGGTGATTTTAAACAGATTTACAAGGAGACTACTGCAGGGAGATTGGTGGCAGCCATCTTCATCAGGCAGCCATCTTCTGTTATCTGTGCCAAAAAGCTGTGTGCTGTTGCTGTATTATTGTTTTTTACTGATTTCTACTATTTCTTATTGCTTTGCATGGCTTGTGTTTTGTCTCGAGAATTCCTTTTTGTTATTGCTATTTCTATCTTTATGTTGTCCAGCTGTCGTTGTTCTGTGAATTTGATCATTTTATAGGTTTCAGAACATCTTACCAAAGGACTACAGTTGAAAGTTGACCAGCTGATTAATGCTGGCACATTTACAAAAATGCTGATTAATGTGTGTTGTCCTTATAAGTAAAATAAATACCAATTTTATACCATGAAAATCAAGCTTTTTTTGCTTCATGCACCACTCAGCAACTTTCACAGGAATAAACGGTAGCCTACCTCCAATGCCAGTACTCTTCACATCCATCACCTGTCTGTGGTGGTCTTAGTCAGTGTCCACTGAACTGTTGTACTGTTTGCTTGCGGTCAGAATACTATTTGACTCCATCAAAAAAGAAAATCCATGTGATGTTGTGACA
The DNA here is from genome assembly GCF_008729295.1 of Plectropomus leopardus. Lineage (NCBI taxonomy): Eukaryota > Metazoa > Chordata > Actinopteri > Perciformes > Serranidae > Plectropomus > Plectropomus leopardus. Next base: position 5,960,503 of record NC_056468.1, read on the forward strand.
TCATCATTAGTGACATGCTTGCATTGTTAGCTAAAAGTAGCAACAGGCAAATGGAAAAGATGAAGAGGATATCTCATTGATTTACTGGCAGAGGGCATGTTGCCAACTTCTTTTCCTGGCAATGATGGCCTACAACTGCACTTTGATGATGAAGTTTATGCAAATGTACCACTGACCTGCACAACAGCAAACAAGTGTGGAGGCAGAGCATCTGTGTGAGGGGGTAGGGAGGCAATCAAATTCACATTTGCACTATTTTCATCCCAACTCTCCACAATCAGAAAAAGAAAAAAAGTGTGACATGTTGACAGTGACTGACCTCCCTAGCAAAACTCAACAATGTTTTTAGTCAGGGTCAGCACCTTTCCCCTGCTGAACACAGCCTGAGCCAGGCCCTTCTCTTTCTAAATCATGTCTTGACAGAACTTCTTTAGGGCCAAAATGAAAGTTGAATGAACTCTTCCACCACACAGGTTTCTGCTTTGGTAACCACCAACACTGCAGCCATTCTGCATCCACCAATTACCATCTGACCACTTCTTCTAGCAGCCACCTTCACAACACAAGCTTTAAATATGGCCCACTTCTATTTCAAATCCTCAGACTCCCCTGGGATACATGACTGAATGTAAGTTCAACGTCACAGACAGATAGATGATCAAGCACCACTCAGGGTCAGATTGTACAGGCAATTGCTCCCAGTCACTCCACTGCATGTTTCACCATTATTTCCTCACAGGAGTGTTACCACATTCCCCAGCAGAGCTACATATTGCATAGGAGGTATCTTATCCAGGATCTCCAGAAGACTGAATCCTTGTTTTCGGTGGATGGGCACAAAAAAACAGTCCATGCACTGGATGAGTAACTTTAATTGGAATAAATTAGCACCGCATTGGAGTCCAGTATCAAACTGTTTTAATAATCGTGATAATGAAGTACCTCTTGAATGGCAGTGGCATGGAACCATGAGTTTGATTACTGAGGACCATGGGAAATGGTTTATTAACCATCTCCTTTGAACTATTAATCCCCAGGTATCATTTATTCAACTTTTTGAAGAAAAAGAAACATGAAAAAGATGCTGTCTATGCAGCAACTGGATGTGGGGTTAGGGTTAGGGTTAGGGGTTAGGGCTAACCCAGATATAAGACAGTTCTCTCCTACACTTTTGCCGCTCTAGGCAAGAAACAATCATGTTGCAGTGCACCACACCCATTACAATACACAAAGGCCAATATGTCACACACATAAAGCAAAAAAAGTAACAACATAATGTCAACATTGTCAAAGTATGCATGACAATTTTGCAGTCATTTTGCGAATCTACTACCAAATATGTTTGCATAACTTCAGTAACCTGGCTCAGAATTCAGTACAGCAGAGAAATGACTGAATATTTCTTTAAAAAATAATACAATAACAGCTCTTGAAATAAATAATACCAGTGCATATCCCTCTATTTACCACTTTCTCACATGTACAGGTGTGCATCAAATATATCTAACTAAAAGACTGCAACTTTACAGCTAGAGAGGAAATAAAGCCTAACTTTTAGGAATGTACACAGCACTTTGCAAGGCCAAACTTTAGTCTAACACTTTCCATTCATGAAAACTTTCTATATGCTCATCTGACTTTTCCTTGGGCACCAAGGATGCTTGACATATATTCCAGTCTTTAACACCGTATTTTAAAAGAGTTTACTTTCTCTCACTTCTGAAAAACAGTTTACAACAGAAGATAACATAACATGGGAGGTAGTGAGAGGGAGGCGTTTGCAGTCAGAAAGTGTAACTTAGTAAGTTAGAAGCCTGCAGTTACTGCCATTGGTTACTGCATGACTTTACTCATGAATAGTTGTTTTTTCCACCCTTGCCAAAATGCAGCCCGAAGACAGCTGCCTAAGCCTACATGGATGTGCCGGCTGTGATCCACTCTGCAGTGTAACTCTTCAACTTCTGTTTTGAAAAACATTAAGCTGGCAAATGGTGACACTAGAAAGACTGAAGTTGAAAAGTTTAAAAAAAAATGAATCCACTTAAGTCCATTTTGTAATAACTAACAAAAATTAATAAACTTAGGACAGGTCACATTTGCTTTACTCACCCTAAAACAGGTCTGGATAGCAGAGCATCTACTTTCCTCTTTATTTCTCATCAGTGCTAAATGGAAAGCGCCACACTGCCACATAAATATCACCTCCAGTGATTATTGTGGTGCTATTTACTCTCCATGGCATTGTATGTACCAGTGGTTATGACTACAAGGGGCTGCTGGTTAGCGCATTAGGAAGCGCACCGGGTAATGATCAACCTACACACACACATACACACACGAGCACACACACACACACACACACCACCCCCTGACTCGAGATGTCACCAAAGCGCTGCCAGTCATTATCAGTCGGCATGCTGGAGTTAATTGCCACAGCTCTGCAGGCCTCAACTTAATGAGTGGAGGCTCTGCAGGCCCACATGGAGAGCCAGGTCAGCTGACCAGGTGGAGGTAAAGACTATTAAACACTGATGGGGGCAGCAGAGAGGAGGCTCGTGCATTATTTACAGACACGCTGTAAATGTGTCAGAACATGGCCGAGATGTGTATTGCATGTGTATGTGTGTGGGAGGGAAGAAGATCCAGGGGGGCTGCACAAAGGGCAACAATCATCTGTTTGAATTAGCCGTGTCTGTCCACAGTTAAGGGAAAATTGCAGGAACCTGGAGTATCTTTCCTCTCAATTGGGATTTCATTTTATTAAAGGAACAGTGTGTGGAATTTAGGGGGATGTATTGGCAGAAAGTCTGTTTTTCCATAGTAACTGAAAACAGACAAATCAAACATTGGTGGTAAATAGGGCAATTCGATTTGTCACATTTTCACGAAGGCCACTGTAGTTAGCAGTCCCTCCACAATGAGCAGTAGACTAACGGAAAAACATAGATTTTTTTTTTTTCAGTGTTTCACCGGTTTAAATCGCCTCGTCAATTTGTTTCGGAGAGGAAGAGACTTCTGTGGGTAATTCTGCTCCTGGTAAAAACCTCCAGAACTATAAACAGTGAAGGAATCCTAACACGGAGTTTACACTTGGCACATGGGGGGGGAGAAAAAACATGAAGATTACAAAAAATTTTATTGTTTTATGTTTTAGAGTAATTGCAATGAATGGATAATTAATTTGATATATTGATCCACAAATCCTAATTAAGACTATGAAAACAATTGGATGATATGGATGATATAGTGTGTGTTAAGCTTCTGATTGGCTTACATATAGTTCTTCGATGCTTTGGCCATCCAGGCTTTTTGGAGAGAATGTGTGTGTGTGTGTGTGTGTGTGTGTGTGTGTGTAGAGAGAGAGATGGCACAGATCTATTTTAGGAGATAGTTGAAGGCTGCTGTGACATTTCAGATTGCCAGAGCACTGCATTCTTGTTTTGGCTCAAAACACTGAAATCAAAGACGTTAAAGTAGTGGAGATATCTCGTAATGTGTTCTTGATTTTGCAAGACTGTCATCAGAAAAAAATTGAGTCCTGGAGGAAACGTGGCGAGGGCATTCAGGCTCTGCAGTCTGTGATGATGATGATGCACTTGTTTGGCCTTGTTCTGAAAATAAAATAGAAAAAAAAATATTTGCAATGATTTACAAGCGAAAAAAAGCCTTTAGACAACCACAGATCTATTCCACAGAAGAATAATTAGATGTATATATTGATTTAATGGCTTTTATACAACAGATCTGCAACATGAACACATCAAATCACTGGTGGGAGCTGGGGTCCCTGATGTGCCTGGCTGTGGATCACTCTGAGTCAGGGCTTCAGAAACTGATGCAACTGGAGTGGCATCACTGTCAGGTGGAGCGTCAGGCTGAACACCTGTCAGTGCCGCCTCTCCAATTATTTTCTGAAATCTCTCTGTCTATTTGCCACCTCCTCCTGCCCTCCTCCATTGCTCATCATGGATTGCTTGGTTTGGGCAATGCGTCATTTTGTTGTTGGGTTTTTTTTTTTGCTTTTGCAAATCACTCTATCCATTTCAGCAAATCTGCATGCCTCTGCTGATATTCACATTATCATGACTGTTTTGCCTTTCTTGATTTTTTTCTCTTAACCAAGGTTCCTTGTTTATTTTGTTTGAGTTTATTTAACAATACCTTGATTTCCCTACAGTCAAAGTTCTTCCTCCAGCCTTTTTTTGGTGGTATCTCCAATTATTGGATGAGTGCACACAGCACAACACCTGCTCTTACAGTGCTTTGTGAAAGTATTCACCCCCCTTGGCCTTTTTTTCTGATTTGTTGACTTACAACCTGGAATTAAAATGGATTTTAATTCCCCCCAAAAAGAGTTACTTTGTAGAGCCACCTTTTTGCAATTAATTGCTGTCTCTTCAGGAACGTTTCAATAAGTTGGCTTCATCTTGCCACTGGGATCTTACAGTCAAAACTGCTCCAGCCCCTTCAAGTTGGATGGGTTCTGTTGGTTTACACAGATCTTTAAGTCATACCTGAGCTCTTTGCTTTGACTAGGCTATTCCAAGTCTTTGAAGTCTTTTGTTTCCCCTTAAACCAATCGAGTTTTGTATAAGCTTGGAACACATTGGGGTTTTTCTGCACCACACTGCCTGCGTGAGCAGCACTGGTCAGGCGCGTCTCATAAACACTGCAAATGACACGGTTGTCAGCTGAAATAGTCTACCACCATTTACTGCAGTTTGAATTTCTCTATCTACCACAGGCATGGGGAAACACAAACATATCTATTTTGCTTAACCCTCTCTGTTTCAAATTAAAAGCCTTATAATAATGTTTCTGTCAAGTGAATCCCTGATTTTGTTGTGAAATATTTCCAGGACCATGTTGTTGGCAATGCAGGAACTTGCTTCATAAATAAGTTGAATATGTGCTTATAATTGTGGAAATACATGACTCATAGCAGCAGACAGCTCTGCAGCAGCATTGCAGCAGCAATGCTGCCAGTGTAAACACCACAAGCATGGAAGACACAGCAGTTTGGCAAGGTTGCCATCACATGCTGTCCACACAGTGTGTCCCAGGCGTTAGGGTAATGGTCCTGCTGGAAGGTGAACCTTCGCCCTAGTCTCGGGGCAATAGTGTTGGGTGTTAGAGGTGAGAGGTGTTGGATTTGTGCAATACATATGTTTTCTTTGCTGGCCAAAAAAATCTATTTTTAATCTCATGTGACCAGAGTCAGAGGCTTTTTCGTGTGGCCCCTCTTCAGTAAAGTATTGTCTCAAAGTGGTCCTATAGACAAATATTCCTGGTCTCTACTGTAGAGCTTTCCAGCTTCTTCACAGTTCTCTATGGTGACTTTGTTGTCTCTCTGATTAATGCCATCCTTGCACGCTCTTTGAGTTTATGTTCGCGTTCCTCTCTTGGCAGGTTTGTTGTAGTGCCATTTTTTTTTTCATTTAGTAAGAATTAACTAAATGGTGCTCCGTGGGATGTTCAAAGTTTCAGATCCTTTTTTATAACTCAACCCTGATGTTTGGAGTGCTCCAGTATGGTGCCGATTGCTTTTTAATGCTGCACATTCTGTGGTCTATCAGAACAGGTGTATACATATTGAAATCAGGTTACTCTTAGATTGCACACAGGTGGAGTTTATTTAACTAAAATAGCAAAGAGGGTGAAAACATATGCACACACCACTTTCCGATTTGTCTCATCACCTGAGAATGTGTCGGGGACCCCCAGGAGGAGCTGGAAAGTGTTGCTGAGGAGGAGGACGTCTGGAGTACTTTGCTCAGCCTGAGGCTCCTGCGACCTAGCCCTGGATAAGCAGATAAAAATGAATGAATAAATGAATGAATGATTTTATTATCTCCTCTTGTAATTACATTAAAAGTAAAAGTAAACTCAAGCGTGGTCACCCAATAACTGAGCTGCACAGTACATTAGGACTTCACAAAAGTAGCCGACATGTTCGAATGGAATTTCTCTTCAAGTTGAATTTACTTCAAAAAAGAAAATTAAAACGCTCACCCTCATGCACCTTCCATTGAAGTGTTTCTCAAAAAATGGATGATGTGTCAAGATGTGCACATTTTTGCAGTGAGCTTCTCAAGAAGAGATCACATAAGCCATGAAATGAATTGCCTGTTAATGAAATCTGCGATGCAATTGACTTAGTGTATAGGAGCTACATGAGCTGAATGTTGGAGATTCAGGACCATAGCATATCCAAATTGAAAACCCTACAGACATGCTGCTGCATAAAGGTTGCTACATTTAGGCCCTGTTTGACCAAGATGGATTCGGTCATTGAGTCTGTGGGCAGACATGTTGCAGCATTCATCCCTGTAAGTCATTTAGTGTAGTTAAACTGAAAACAGGATTGAGGGCATTTCAGTTGGGTTTCTGTATGTGCAGTGACATAAATGTGATGTTGTTTGACTTGTGCATTTTGCTTCATGCATTCATATTTAGGAAGTATCTAAGTGGAATTATTCCTCACATCGACAGACATCATAGAAGCTAAGAAAAATGTAAATAGATCATGGTAACTGAAGGCTGGCTCAGACCTCCTGCTGCTCTTTACTTCCTCTAGAGTGAGAGCAGGATGGCTGCTAGTAAACTGGGCGAATGGACCCAAGGCCGGCTTGATTGAAGGTTTTCTTGCTCATACCTCAGTGAATAGGTAGGAGCAGCACAAGGTTGTTGTGCTGTCAAGGACAGAATCAACACAGTTTAATTAAACTTCATGCATGACCTTGTTCACTGGACAGGCAGTTTAGCAGAGCACAAGTGGAACCAATAACACTAGTCAAGTTAACTTTACTTAAACAGCCCAATATCACAGATGAGAAATCTGCCTGAAGGGGCTGAACAATCTGTACAGCATATGACACCCTCTGTCTCTGGAACCTCTCTTCATATGAGGAACATAGCCCCCAAATGACTTTTAACAGATGTTGATGAGAGTAAGAAGACTGGATGTGGGCAGTAAAACCAAAGCAATTAGCTTGTGATGTCCCATGCTGATATTTTAGTTACTCATACCAACCAGGTCTCGTTCCCAGGTCTTCAAACATGTCCCTCGGCATATGGCTCAGACACCGAAGGCGGCCCGTCTCTGCCCATCACACAGGGCTTCTGATCAATTCCAATGCAAACCAATCCACTGCAATATTAGACACTAAGAGAAACTGATATAGTATAGACAGTGAGAAAGTCAGTTTAGGGTAGGACGGAAGGTTAAGCTGATTACAGACTTTCATAAAGAAGACCACTTTTCATGTCCTGTGTGAAACCAAAAGTCAGTGTTGTGTCAACCTTGACGTACGTAAATGATGTCCTTCCATCACACTTTATGTCAGTCACATGATGTATTGACATCACCTTGTGTTCTTATTTAAACCAAAAACGTGGAGTGTGTGTGCAGGGCCGGCTCTAGCCACTTTAGTGCCCTTAGCCAATTCATGCTAGGGGCTTCATGTTATTTTCTTAAGCTTATGAGAGTAAAAAGTGAATAGTTGAAAAAAAAATTTCTAGCAAAGCTTTAGATAACAATATGCTGCAGTGCAAAACTTTTGATTGTCTTTTGATTGTAACATTATATCTAAGAGCTTTGCTTCTTAGGTGTTATCTCACTGTGACTATGAAGAGGAGTTCGGTGATAATTGGAGTCAAACAGACGAAGGCCTAGAGATGACTTTTGTCAGAATTAACTGACAGCCAGCCTTAACATCTTTCATCATTAGTTTCGCCTGCATCTTCTGCTCAGCGCCTGTCCATCTCATCAGAGCAGAGACTGATCTCTCTGACATTCAGCCTCCTGGCAAATGTAATCAAATAAAGACAAACACATTATCATAAAGTTATTATGACTTTCATATTGTGAGTAGGTTTTTGGATTAAGGTATAAAGCCATGTCTAAAATAAAGCTGTGTATACCACAGCTCATAGTTTAGCTTCGGTGTGAATTTGTGATATAAAGGCGCCCTATTCATTTGAGAAATACAAATTTAGTTGGTTAGTTAGTGTTAAACGCAGTATTCCACAGAATACTCGGGCACAGGTTTGATAGAAGCATATTTACTGTTAAATACTTCTAAAAAATAAAAAATAAAAATAGAATAAAAATTAAAAAGGGTTAAAATTCAAAAAGTTGAAAAGGGGAAAAAAAGAATTTAAAAAGTGTAAAGAATAATACATTGTAACATAGTTCATGGTAAATGATAGATATAAAATGGAGGAAGATGAGGGGAGAGGACAAGTGAAAGAAGGGGAGAAATGTAGTACAAAGTATGTAATACCCAAGGCACTGGCAGGGTAAGGTTAGGGTTCAATTTTATTTTTGAACATGCCAAATAAAATGGGAGAAAAAAATAAAATCTAAACAAGAAAAACAACCCAGAATGCCCATTGGACATAGTCAGTAACAAATTGCATGTCCGAAAAAGGAGTAGGAGGAAGTTATCAAATATAATATCAAATCAAAAGTAACTTATCAAATCCTGAAAATACCAGTGTGATAAATTTGGAATTATAAAATAAAGGGCTCCTTAAAAAATAATTAAAATGGCATTATGAAATATAGTCTCCTGAAATAAATGTCCAAAAGACCATAGACCTGTGCTGTATATATCCCTATTTATAAGCCACTGATTCCAATAAACAGACTTTTTCCTAAAAATATGGCTGGGTTGTGCTATAGAGAGGCATATGAGTGCCTTCACTGCGACACACACATCATGAAAGTACATGTATTTTCTCTTCAGACTGCCTCAAAATAAGCAGTACTGGATCTGAAGAGTAGTCATGTCTGTTAGTAGTGATACGTTGTAGCATTAGGGGACAAACATACCTCCTTTGTCCTTTAGTGACCACATTTACTTTATATTGATTCTTTGTCTTGTCTTGTTTCACAAAAACAATTCTATCAAATTAAAATTTTCTTTCATAAAATGCCGACTCAAGAAGAGGCACTTCTGTGTTTATTATTAATCCTGCTGCAACAGAAAAAAAGGTGCCCTGCTGAGACTGGCTGTTCTAGCTACCACGCTGCTTCACAGTTGGCATCGCTGTAGCGGTGTACTGTACCAACAAAAATAAACGAAATAAATGTTTATTTATAGAATCACCTCATCTGTAGGGAAATTTGACTCAGTTTTCCAGTGTTTGATGAAGTATGACAGCCAAGTGAGCTCCTTCACATTGGATTTGAAATCAAGAGAATCTTGAAATTAAATCTTGTCACATACCTCCATAGCTACCTCACCTATGGTACATACTTAGGATGGATGGAGAAAGGTGACACGTTATTTAGTTTATTCTAGTTCTAGCTTTAAACATAAGTAACATGAATGACATAGAAACAGGGCATCTGACAAAAGTTTTGCTTTGTGCTGCATTGTTCACGAGCAGTTGCCATTAAGCAAACTGTAACTGTGAAAAAATTGGGTACACTTTGACTTCATTTAGGAAATAAGCATTCTTTGCCAGTCAAGGACCTGTCGACATCCAGAGTGTCATTGTCCTATGCACATACGGTGGAGCCATTGGCTGCAGACTGTGCTCCTCTGTGCATTTGAGGTCATCCTTGTCACCAAATGCATATCTGCATTGTTGCTGTTTTAGTTTTCATATATTCCCTTGCTCCTTTTCTTCAACAAACTGGAAATGTTCCTTGCTGGTATGATTCCAAGTTGAAGGATTAGCCCTCTGGCAGATGGTGGTGGGTGACTTTCTCACTAGCTATGTAACAAGCCAGAACCTTGAGAGCCAGTCTGGCCATTTGACAGTGCTGCTGATTTTGCCCAGGCCTTGGAGAACAGAGGGGTAAACAATGCCCTGTCCAGTCTTCTTCTCCACTGTCTCTTGCAAGTCTCCAGTGATGTTTAAGGCTCTCAAGCTGAGCTCTGTCTGCTGGCTGCAGGAGTGCTGTGGGACTGCAGGCTAGAATCGAAGACATTGTTGTACCAAATATTAAGAAAGTCCAAGTTCTAAACATGTACACTGTGCCAATCTGCTAGTAGCAAATGTAGGTCATCTTTTGGGAGATGCAGCAGAAAAAGTTTGCCCCACTCCAAGAACAGGCCACTGTTTATCCACCCACTTTTGGAGATCTTTGTGTTGAGTAGGGGACCTAGAGGCCACTTTGCTTTTAAAAGTTTCCCCTTGAATATAATCATAGTAGGACTTTTGTGTTGGTTCTTGCACTCAATAACAGAACAAATAGCGTGCTTTGCTCTTACCATGTTTCCTGATTCAAGGTAAAATTGTTCAAGCAAAGGCAGTATATTCAGGTACTTAGTGGGCCAGGATTGTCACCAATGTGGTGGTGGTTGTATGTTGAAGCCCATAGGACGTTATAGCCAGAACAAAATTGAACAAGCTCATGTTTTTTTGATGGATGGAGCAGGAAAAAAAAGAGAAAGAGGATGGGGTTTTTTTTTGTACTTTAGGGATCTCTTGACACATTGAGGACACATTTATTTTGAAAAGCCATGAAAAAGTGCATTTACATAAATATGTCCCCATCAAGGTTTTATTTGCGGCAGGATCATCAAAATGAAATATCAATATCATAAGAATTTTTAAACCCTTTTGTTGTGATCAATGAAGAAAACACAACCAAAAATCAAGAACAAAGCACATTGGTATCACGCTTCAAGACAAAAGTGGGCCACTTCCTTCCATCGTGGGGGGGCAATATCTTGCCTATAATTTAGTCCCTGATAGAAGAAGACAGTAAAACCCTCACACAAGTGTTGAGGACAGGCTTAGTGACGAGGAGGGAGGGAAAAGGAACTTTATGGATAGTGATTTTGCTTTCACAAAGCCTGCTGAAATGTCAGAAGGGAGGGGTACAATATCATCCAACAGGAGCACAATGTGTATTTGCAACACGGATGGCGGATAAAGGCAGTACAAAGCAGTTCAACTGCAAAGTCTCCTTGGTCAATCTGAGTGACTTTATAATTATGAAATTGTCGATCCAATTTCATAATTATAAAGTCACTCAGATTGACCAAGGAGACTTTGTATTTGTGTAAACTTTACTTAAGCTTCGTTGCAGGTGGAGAGGATTAGAAACACATATTTCACACCTGGGATTTTTCCAGAGCAGCTCCATTGGAGCAGCATGGTGGTTAGAACTCCTTGTTGCAGTTTTCAGCGGCAGTTGATGAGAAACAGGGGAGCTCCTGTGGTTCACTCGCAGCCTGCCAAGTTTCCTGTTCAGTCTCTCACTGCTCTACCACGAGTGTTGATTTGACATCTGTGCAGATGCTCAGGAGTCAGCCTTTACTCTCCAATCTGTCAGACAAAACAAAGTGTGTTATCTTTAATGGTACTACACCATAAAAAAGGCTTTGTAAGGCCATCAGAAGTGCAACAAGGCAACAGAGAAGGCACAGAGAAGGAATATGATTTTTTTTTCTCATTTGCCTTATGTGCTGTGTGAATATAGAGAACGTTTCTGCAAACACGATCAAGCCAGTATTTCAGCAGCCTCACTTCACTCACTCTCGGACTGTTTTCCTGGTTTCCACTCGGCTCCCCTCTGACCACCTCTCCTCATCTCTGCCCTAGTCAACAGCCTTCTGTCCAAGAGTTTTTCCTGTGCGCGTCCTGGTTCTCGTCTGCCTGTGGCTGTGCAGTGTTCTACTGCTTCAGCTCCGTCGAGAGAGATCGCCATTCTTCCTGCCGTCTTCAGAGCTTCCCGCCTAGCTAAACATCTCTTCTGTGTGTGTGCCGCTGGTGTTTATTGTTCTGATGGTACATCGATTCCCCGCCTGTCCTTGTTAATCCCGCTGCCTGCTCCTACTGTATTCGTCTGCTCCACTGCCTGCCTGCCTGACGCCAACTCTGCTTTCTCCTTAACCATGAGCCCTGCCTGTCCCTCTTTGGAGTCCCTGCTTTTCCCACAAGCTCCCTGCTGTAAGTGTTTCTGCATCTTACCTAACGGTGCGTACCCACCAAACGCGATTAAAAATGATCGCGCCTCAAGATTACATACAAAGTCAATGTAAAGACGCGATTTGACGCCTCATTTTGCCGAGCGACGCGATGGACGCGATTGCGCGGCGCGTTGGACGCGTTGGACGCGAAATTCGCGTCCAACGCTCGAGTTGAAATAATTGAACTTCTCCAGAGCAGGTGCAGTGCAGCGATCGTCAACGAGAGAATGAAATGGCGGAAGAAATGTTGTTGTTTGGGCGGGCTCAACGCGCGGCGCGATTTCGTCACGCGTCGAGTCCCATTTTGGGGTTTTTGTACGAGCGTCAAAACTGGAGCGTCCGGCGCGACGCGATTTCATTTGAGGCGCGATGAAGTAATTTTCATCGCGTTTGGTGGGTACGCACGGTAATAATTCACCTGCCAGTCCACTCCATGTTTTCATTCATTCACGATTTCTCCACTCGAACTCTGAACTATTACCTGTGCACGTGAGCTCACCCCAGTCTCTCTACGAGTTCAGCTCAACCCTTGTACTCTGCTCCACCCCAGAACTGATAACTGTCCCTACTTACAACCTGATTATACTCGCCTTTGCTCCATTAAACCTGCCAAAAGATTAAATAAAGGTCATTACCAACTACTCACCTGCTCTGTTGTGCTGCAGTTGGGTCCTACCACAGCCCATTACAACGACAAATATTTTTGGGGGGTGTTAAGTCGCAGTATTTTTTTGACAAAAGTATAAAGTTGCAGCTTTAAATGGAACACTAGAACTTTGCAGATATTGAAAGGTAACAAAAAAAGTATCGTCTTGACCTTTAACCTCACTTCCACATATTTTACCCAAATTTTTGGGTGTATGTAAAATGCCTGTCAGACAGTAAATCTGCTGGATTGTCTGGAGGCCTATTAAAACCACCTTTCTTTTTTTCTTCTCCAGTGAATGTGATAAAAATGGTTGCAATATTAAAACAAGAGGAGGGTCAGGCACTTGTTCATTCAGCCACTTCAGCTCATAATAACCCCACTTCTTAACACTAGAGCCACTCTTGATTTTTTCATGGTTCTCCCACTACACTCTTGAGAGCCTGCTAGACAGCTGACTGACCTGTTGGCATTAAGGCCAGCTTGAAAGGCACATGATATTTATTCTCCCCCGATAGCTAATACAAACCACCACTGCCCCCAAAATGTAGCAATGCATCCCATTAGTGTGACTTACATACATTTTATAATATGCTGAGGAAGGACTCACCCTCTGGAATCAAAGAGCTTTTGAAGATTTTCCTTCAGCCATCACTGGAGGGGTAAGTGAACACACTGACATAGTGAAGTCGCCATTTGCAGAAGACAAGCAGGTGGATTCTTCAGTGAGCGTTATGCAGTCCCACAACTGTCTTCATCTACTAGTGAGCCTCACAATCAATAGGGAATGAATGATTGACACAAATTGCACCCTGATTCTAGCAGTGAGAGTGAGAAATGCATAATATTTTTTCCCTCCCATTGAGCAACCCTGAAATGCTTCAATTAATCCTGCATGTAGCATAGCGTAATTATAACATCTCACCAATTTAAACACAGAGCACATTCAAAGTATGACAGATGGTCTACGTTTTTTATGAGGGGAGATCAGAGAGCCATTCATTACATCAGCTAAAATACAATGCATTTTCTGTTACAAAGAAGCACTGGGAACAATTAAAGTGAGTGGGATGACACATTATACATACTAATGTTTGACCTCTGACTCTGCATTTGTTTCAGATTGCGAAATGGTCAGATAATGGGTTCCACTGAGTGTTTGGGGTCAACTGCAAACAACCAATGACACATAACAACACAATGATCTTGAAATATGTATAAAACATGTTCGGGCAAATGACATGTGGATGGTCCAGCTATTAATTTAATCTCTATCTAGATCAAACCATCTAAAGCTGGGAGAATGCAAATGCAATCTGAATCTGATCTGACTGCAGATGGAACATGATGAACAAGTGGTCCTTGTTGGGTATCAATTTGAAATTATTTGCATGCACAAACAGAGTACACTATAAAATGTTACTTGTGGTTGTCTTTCATGAATTTTTCCGATGCTTAAGTCCTTGTACTTGAATGTGCAGATTGGACTATGTGCAATTCATCAGCTAGTGCTGTTTTCTTCGTCTGTAGTTTGTTTTATTGTAACAGTGAAGACATTTATGGGCGCAGCATCTGAGTCTGAGACAAAGTTCCCTACAGAGACAATACAGCATATCGGAAAGTATCGTATCACTTGCTCTGTTTGTATTTTAAAAAGCTTTATTACAAAAAAAATGTGTCTGCAGTTTTGTTAAAATGGTAATAACAAAAAGTTCAAATATTTTAAATTTGGACGATAATGCCATCTATAGTTGTTGTGTTATTCTGCTGGCTTCACCTAATTTTACCATCCTGCTCTCGTCCATTAAAATGATAAACGGTTTGCTATGTACCATCTGTCTGAGTCCGTGTGAATGTTGCATAAGGCATGCCACCCTATGCCTCTGAATGAAGCACACATACACACTCACAAAGAGTTTATATACAGAAGACTTTTACATTATGATAAGTCACTTCTGAGGATTTTTACATTTTGCATAAAAAGGGGGGTTTATTTTGGCCTTATCATTTTCTTGGAAACTTGGAAGCTCAAACACCACATACATAAACATGCATTTCAGCACTAGACTGCATGTTTTTTAATCCAAGTTATTCTCAGTGGAGTTAAGTTTGCATCCATGGGGATTCAAACTTCATCTTTTTCTTTGAGGAAACCAAGCATGAATAACAGGAGTGCAGAGCTTTTTCTTCCAAACACTGACTGAAACTCCCATGTCATCATAAAGGCAGACCTCCTCTGCAGACAGTAACTACAGGATTCCAGCTATAGCAACCTGTTTCCTTGAACATATTTCCCTGTCGCAATGATAACATTCAAAGGACAAGCATGCACTATGTCTGATCAGTCTAGCTTTGCTGAGTGTTGTCTTAAATTTGTTTCTGTCTTACTTTTCAATCTGCTGTTGTACCGTCATTCACCTTCCTTCGTCTGTTCATTTTCCTTCCTTACAATCCTGCCTGCCCTAAAATGCCAGTGTCTGGTCCCCACACGGGCCAGAGGATTAGCACACCATAACCATGCTCGGAAAAAGCATGCTGGGAGTCTCTGTCACACCTGTATAGCTTAATGCATGCTTGCAGGGTTCAATGGCTTTTGAAGAAGTCCCATTTTTCTGGTTGGGGGTGGGAACAAACTGCACATGCACATGGATACATGTAGGAATGTGCCAGCTGATGTGCAAAAGTAATCTGTACATTTCAATACAACAAAGAAAAAAAAAGTATAAATTATTGCAATATTTTTAAAAAAGCTATCCATGGTCAGGAAGCACAAGAAAGACTTTGTTTTGTGCCCAGGGCCAAAGTTGATGTTCACTTCAGGGCTAACACCTTCACTTTACCTAAAAATACTTTAAAAATCAAGACGAACCTGACATAAGACATGGGCTTGAGGAGCTGCATGATTTCTTGAAACAGAAGAGAAGAGCTGCAGTTGATTTCTATTTTTTTTATTATTATTATTATTTTTACCACTTTGAGCAACACAAGTCAAGTGCCACCTAGTTCCATTATACTGGAGAGAAGGCAGACATCTCAGCCAATATCGACACACTTAGCAGCTTACAACAAAACAATTTAGACTGATAAATAACTCAACATGTTTGCATCTGAAGTGGACTTTGAAGTGGACTTCCACGTCGACAAATTACACTCTAGGTAATCTTCTGCTCTCTACATTCCAGGGTGCTGCTACCATGATGTCAACAAAAGCACATGGTGGGATTATGTTGCTGGATTGTTGAGGCAACACAAGCATATGGCAATCAACACTAGGACGTTAACAAACACACATGCTGCCACAGAGGGTTAGGATTACAGAAAGGGGGCGCATGGTAAGGTGTAGCATTTAAACCTGACGCCATCCTGCTATGTTTCATCTGGACTCATCAGGTACTGTCTAGCCGTTCGCCTGCAATAACACTGTGATGGGCTCTGTCCTGCTGTATTCTCACCTGACGCCAACAGCGCAATATATTTGGACGCAAAAGAAGGCTTTTGCCATCACGCACTTACACCAAAAGCACTGTCAAAGTGGCTTTATTTTACAAGTCCAGATTGAGAACGGGCTAAATAACACTACAGATAAGAGGAAAATTTGCATTTTCTAAAGCAGCAAAGACTTTCTTATAACATATGCATTAAACTATGTCAATACCCTACAAATATAGAATTGAAACATTATGTTTGCAACACATTTACACAGAGGGACCAAAAATTACAATATTTCAGAGCTCCCCCTAAACATCTCAAATGAGGTCTCCTGAGGAGCCCATGTCTCTTTCAGGAAGGCCAAGCTCCACGTGGCTCCCTCGTTTTTCCAACTTCACAGCTTGTCTTAATCTGTCTTTTGGTCATGTTCTAAGTCTCATCTTTTAATTAACAGGACTACCGCAGAGTTGCCCTATTCCATAGAGACTAGTCATGTAGTGAAGGATGAATGGTGTAAAGGTCCTGAGCAGGTTTGTAAGCAGCTTCCTGTGGCAAGAGACTGCACACATACTCTCTTTCTGTGTGTGTGTGTGTGTGTGTGTGTGTGTGTGTGTGTGTGTGTGTGTGTGTGTGTGTTTATGTGTTTGTGTACAGTAATGCATTGTTCCTATATATAAGCCATTTTGACTTGTCACAGCAGGAAAAGCATCAGTTTCAATAATGAAATCCATGAAGGCTGACATCCATTAAGACGGAATTCCATTCAACGGCTTTGAATACAGGTCCCTGGATCGTGCATGCTGTCTCATCCCCACTTTCACTGAAAGACTTGAATAGTCATCATTAGTGTGTTATTACCTGTGCTTTTGCTGCTATGACAAGTCAAAATGTCTGCAGTTAGAAAGGCCAATTAAATCTAAGACAGTGGCTACATACAGGGCTCCTCTTTATCTCCCTCCTCCCTCTTCTGATGGGAAATTGTAGGTGCTTTATCACTGGTCTATCCCATTGAAATGAGATGGCCTTTATTCGTCTTGCTCTGTTGCCTGGGAACTAAAACTCCCCTCTGTTACACACTGCATTGATGGAAGCCCTCTATAGGAGATGTAATTTACCTTATTTTATTTCACACTTGAGACGTTTTTCCATATCTTCTTTTCAGAGTGAGCATAAGTAACAGCAATAATAAAACAGGCCTGGTGCTGTGGCTAAAGAGACACATCACCTTAAATTCAAAAATACATATTTTCCCTCTTACCTGTAGTGCTGTTTATCAATCTAGATTGTTGTGGTGTTAGTTGCAGTGTTGGAGATATTGGCCGTAGAGATGTCTGCCTTCTCCCCAATATAATGAAACTAGCTGGCACTCAGGTTATGTTGCTCAAAGCACCAAAAAATACTTTTGAAAAACTCAACAGCAATGTCTCTTTGCAGAAATCAGGACCCAGTAACTCAAGATAATTCACAGACCTAGTTGTGAGCAGTCTCATGTAGGTAATATTTCCAACACTCAACAGCTGACACCATACAATCTAAACTGATAAATAGCACTGCAGGTAAGAGGAAAAATATGTTTTTTTATTTGGGGGTGAACTGTCCCTTTAACATCATAGCACCTGACACATTTCCTAAGCAGAAACCAGAATGGAGGTGTATGTAGCACATCTCTTCTGTCAAATGCTGGTGAAGAACAGACAAATGATATCATCAATAAATCCCAGGCAGCTCTGGCCCGGTTTAAAGAGTTTTACGGTGCACACAGGACCATCATTGATTCCTCCTGCATGGCTGTCATAAAAATCGACAGCTGAATTGCTGACAGTCAGATTTTCAATGTGATCAGCTGCAGGCGAGTCCATGGAGCAAAATCCCAGATTGGACAGTAAATAAGCTCATGTCAGTCTTGCTAATCACAATTTTGACCCCTAATCAGTGGATCAAGAAATCAAATCAATATCTGGACACACGCCACCTGCTTTTCCTGATATGAGTCATCAGTATTCATGGAATCACTCCTCAGTTATTCAGATGTTGCTGATGGAACTCAATGGGGCCATTACAGAGTGGGCTCAATTTATTCTTAACTTCCTATCAGTATATGGCAAAATATTTCAAAGGATGTTGAAAATTTGATAGACGTCATTTAATTTTTTAAGGCTGAGTAAACACTGCATAAATACTAATGTGGAAATATATTGCAAATGTGAACGCACATCGGCGAATGATTGCTCCCATCAGAACGCTTGCATGTGTCAGTACACATGTGGGTCTCTGAAAGTGTGGATTATTTTGAAAAGAGTCGGTGACAGACAAGCTGTCAAAAAAAAAAAAAGCATTTTCTCTGTTACACATATTTCCATCTTTTCAGGACAACCAACCTTTCTCAGCTGGCTATTTGAAAATCCCAGGCCTCAGCTGTTTCAGATGAAAAGGTAACAAAATGTAAGATGAAGACACAGCAGAGATCATGGAATTAGCATCTTTCTCCTGGAGAGCCGGCAGCTTTCCCGGAGGCATCAGCTGCCTCTAACATCAGTAGGCCTGAAATACATGTCAAAGTGGGAAGCTGTCACAATGGGGGTGTGCATCACATCTTGTGAAATTCTTTGTGAGTTCAGTCTATTGAATGTATGTAGTATACTTCTTTACACATCCAGCATAAAATGGCAGCATTAGATGTTTTTTTGAACACACAAATTTATTTAAAGTAAAGCCCCTTTTTTAATGTCGATACCATAAAAACTTTGCCAAGTCCCTTTGACTATAATAACCCCTGTTACATCTTTGTATAACCAAATGTTAAAAAATGATGGATAAAAAAAACATGAGATGGCATCACTGTCACATACTGAAGCAGTGCAGTTTGCTCAGATTTGATAACTTTCTAAAATTGTCATCCCTTAAAGTGATTTTTAAATGCCTTTAAAATTAAGTGCCAGATATTTTATGCAAATTTATCAGCAGGAAAAATAGTGGCAGGAACATCAGGGACACAGCAAGTTAGAAGCAGGTGAGTTGCATACATTCTTAATTCTGCTGTAAAGTTTGGGGCATTTTAACATGGAGGTCAATGGGGAGTGACACGTTCTTGGAACCAGCCTCAAGTGGCCATTGGAGGAACTACAGTTTTTGGCATTTCCACATTGGCTTCATTTTCAGCTTTGACGGTTGCTGCTTGTCCAAAACACACATTTAAATATTTTTGTTCAGACATAAAGTTGGAGCCTACTTTTAGAAGTGCATAAGGCTGTCTACCACAAAGTTGATGATATTCATTACAACACCACAAGAATTATTCTATTACTAAATGATGTATATATTCTCCCACATCTGGCATCCTCAGCATATTCAGACAAATGGCCAGCACTCTTTTCTTTGACACTGCTCACCTGCCTCATTCTGCCTTTGTTTTAACAACACTTTGTACCCATTTACAGCACACCCTTACTGTGCAATTTCATTAAAAGCATTGGATCGCTAGAGCACATATATCTTCTTCAATAACTTGGACCTCTGCCCATCCTAGCCTCTGCCTTCCAGACTTAACACAATGTAGCATGGGCCCTAATCACACTGCATATTGTTTGAGTGTGCTAGAAGTTAAGTGCCCCATTAACCATGAGCTAACAAGTGTCTGCGACCTGAGCGAGCGTGCACTCCTGTAAAAGACAGGTCAAACTGAAGATGAACAAGATGTAACCAAAAGTTCACTGTTAAAAATAGCGCCAAGAAAGTGTTGACAGGATTAAAGAGAAGCAGGGAGGGCAGGGAAAGATGAGTCATTCAATAATTCTCATCATCTCCCATCAGTGACCAGACAGTGGAAATTAATCAAATGGCATTGGCTGGTTAAAACAAGCCAAGGATTCTGCTCGAGAGATAAATGTTTTTTCATTTGTTTGGCGCTGCTTCATGCTGACATGAATATGTGAACGCATGTTTCTCTGTTTATGGAGATGGGATTTAAATATAGGGCCATATTACACACACAAACACACACACACACTCTGCCATTTCAGTTTTAATGCCATAATCATATATCACAGTGAAGTGCTTCTCTTGTACAGAGAGACTGTTCAGTCCATGGGTTTGCCTGTGTTATCATTAAAACCTAAACCAGGACCAAATACTACAACAGTCTTCCACAATGAGATTAATAGAGTGTGTTTTTTTTAGGAATTTGTTTCTGCTCTTGCTACTCAGGATGTATACACACACTTAAACTTGTGTAAAATGATAAACGATGTTTGGGTTTGTCCACCATTACATACATAACTCCAAGCCGAAGAGCTTTCAACACAGAGTCCAATCGCAGGGCTTACATCAATCTCTTGCTCTGTGGTGTAATGCTGTGCTTTGCAAAAGACTTCAAAATGAATGTGTAAACAAAAGCAAGTAAGCAACAATGTGTGAGGAAGCGTGACATTAACTGAGAACAGTTTGTTCATCCGTCCATCATTAAAAGTTTTCAGGCAAAGGTTTGATTTTCTGTTTTTCGCATCTATCAAGAGCTTTTAGAAAGTTGTTTGACAAAAAACAGTGAAGAAAATGAGAAAGCAGGACACATCAGTGACAAAAGAGAAGAGCAGAGCGCACAGTATCTTTTCATAACTCAGATAGCTCACTTTTAACAGGTCAGATAGTGATATTCAGGTGGATGAGGATCACATGTTTTTTTTCATACTGCCAATTTTTACAATGAATAGAACAATAAAATGCATCAGACTCAGCGTGTGGGTTTTTTTTTGTTTTGTTTTTTTTTTTGGATGATTAATCAAAAAGAATGCATCCCAAAAAAAGACTCAGTGTGTAAAGGCCTTTATATGTAAATGAATTTCCGTGTCTTTTTTTTATTATAAAGCAGGAAAAGGTGCAATATAAATACTGTGAAATTTTCAAAACACTCCTTCAGTGTGAAAAATGGTCGACATGCATTTATATTTAGGGCTCCATCTGACTGGAACAACCTGCTTTGCTGAATTCGGTCTATTACCTCTTCTCATCTCTTTAAAGCATCCATACTCAACCATCTTCAAACAACCTGCTCCTGCTTCTTACTCTATTTATATCTTGTCTCACTTTCTCACTATCATGGAAACAGTTTGTTTATATCTTTGTTTCCCTTTATGCCTGCATATCACATAAAAATGCCTGTATACTCATTGTGTGTACACCTACTGAATATATTGCACGTTCTCTACTTTAATGTACATTACCTGGGGGATTTGGCTGGTGGGGGATTCGCTGGGCCTGGGAGAGCTTTTTGTGTATGTTTGAGTGAGTATCATTACACTCATTTACCAGATGTAGTGCAGGTAATAAGATGCCAAGAGCGCAGATGTGCTAGACCTGGAAACAGTGACCAATTAGAACAGACTGGGCTTTTTGGGGAGGGGTCTTGAAGAGGCAGGCACTAAAACAGAGAGTTTTAGACAGAGGGTATACACATGTATAATAACATAGACAGTATGGGAAAATAATGTGTTTTTTTAACATTAAAGCATGTTAAAATATTCTAATAGCCACCAAAAATACAAATATGAACCTGAAAATGTGTATAATATGGGACCTTTAAAAGGTTTATGACCTGAAATCTTGAAAATCAAATAGGATGACTCCATTGATTGAGCTTGGCACTTCACATAGAGCAGTGTAGATAGCGAGAGATCCAAGGCACTCGCATGGAAAATACAATATTATCTTTATTACTGTTGCAAACACATAGCATCGCCTGGGGGATTCATTTTTCATTCACAACATATATGGGGAAATGAAACAAATGCCACACTGGTACTGTAACTTGCCAGAATGGAGTCTTGTTTTTTACTGCCATCTAGTGAGCAGCTGTTGTTTTTTCTCTGTTATCAACTCACCCTTTCTATCCTATTTTTGTCCATAGACAATTATGCTTCCATATAAATATAAAACAGAGATTTGACAGTATTTTGACAGTTTTTCATCAGATTTTATCTCTAATAATAAGACATATCAGGGCTTCATTCTATCATTTCAGTCTATACTTATTATGTCTTAAGACAGTCATATATCTTTTTCACTTTGCATAATTTTAATTAACAGTCAACTTTCATGGGCTTTAAAAAATCATCATCATAATACTTAATTATAAGAATCAGTTGTGAAGATGTACAGTTTAATTGATGAAATGTGAATTTATGTTGTTAGAGAAACAGGGGCGTAGCACCAAATTCTGGGCCCTGTGCATTAACAGTCTCTTTGGGCATCCCACCCTTCATCTCTTGGTCCATGACTCTGCACTCACCTTTTGATGTTTTGAGTTTTTTTTTGTTTTGTTTTGTTTTTTACAAAGTCAATTTGTTTGTTTTTTCCCTTTCCTTTTTGAAGGAAAAGGGAAATCTGTTGAATGCTGAAGGTAAATGCAAGTGCAGTTATGACATGTCATTGTATCTCCCTTTTGACATATGCATCATTGCATTGCTGGCCTACAGGAGCAGTTCAATATTTGTTTATTTGTCTGTGCTGATTTGAAGCAATTTGGTAAAAAAAATAAAAGAAAGGAGTGGGGGTGATTGCAGTTTTCCACTATTGTTAATTGAATGGCAGTATTAATTTTATTTAGCTACATCACAAATGAGTGCCCTTCAACCCCCATACTGTCCTATCTGATCTGGCACGATTATTAGAAATACTGTTTCAGCATTGTTTTTCCGTATCCTCCCATCACTGTCCTAATAATTGTGCTGGTGAAGGAACAGACCACTCAGAAAATCACAGGGCTCATCAAATTATCAGTGAATATGACCCAGTAAATGGAAATGTACGTGCAAATTTTGTTTTTGTGTCATCACAATACAATGCGTGGATCAAGTGTTTATGAGCACTATCAGCGGCTTTGTTACCAAATGTGCAAGTACAGCTGCAGCAACAATGCACATCACTTCCTGGAGAAACAAATACTTAATTTCAGCCAAGTAGAATACAACAGCCAGCACACATAATGATTTTTTTTTTTTTTTTTTTGTAGTACAAAATATTGAGCAGAATCTGACAATAAGGGACTTATGTATCAGAGTACAGGGTTTGCTTTGTATTACAAAGAAAATAAAAAAAAAATCATTATGTGTGCTGCGTGTTGTATTCTAATTGGCTGAAATTAAATATTTGTTTCCTCAGCATATATATATATATATATATATATGTGTGTATATATATATGTATATATATATATATATATATATATATATATTGATCCCTTGAGCAACATCCCTGAGTGACTTCATATAAAACCACATTTCACATTTCCTATTTTCCTATTTACGATAAATAGTGTCAAATCAAAATATAACTCCCTCCCCAGAGCTTAAAAAAAAGTGCCTCCCCCATTTTCAGTCCCTTTCTAACTCAGCTTAATGAAGTGTGAAAAGTGTTATTTAAAAAAAAAAAAAAAAACAGTACTATAAAATAAATTAAAAACACGACACCAAAGATGGGTAATACAATACTATTACTTTTACATCCACAATAACCGCTACTTAAAATAAAATATTGGGGTTTTTAGGCTGGGTATTCCTTTTTCCCCTTGTTGGTGAGTCACGAGGAAATCGCTCGGAGTGGGCGTGGTTTAACGTCATTACGTATAGTGTTGTTACGTAAACCGTCCGGCGCAAAAATTCAAACGCTGAACAGGAAGAAAAACTACAGCTCGGTCTGTTCTCTGTTTGCCTTATTCTAAATTACAACGAGACGCAATAAAGCCACGTCGGATTTCAGACATTTCGAGGTACGCTGAGTGGGCCAAGTCTGTTATGTGGTAAAACTCTTGAGTGTTAGTAAGCCAGCAAGCTATCTGTGATAGTGAGAGCACGTTCTTATTAGCTAATGCTAGCCTGAAGCTAGTGTTGTTATGCTAAATTGCATGTAAAATTAGCGTAGCGGCTAGTTGAGCTTGGGCAACGTTTGTTTTGAAGTTGTTTTGTTCGTTTTGGACATTTAATTAGACTGGTTTGGTAGTTAAGCGAATATGCTGCGTCAAGATAGCCTGTTGCTTTCTCAACAAATTCGTGTACTTTTCAGCTATGTTGACGTTATGAGCCCGTTGGAGTCCCTTTGTTTATGAGTGAGATAGCTATGGTAAACTTAAATCAGAAAAAAAAACATATCTACATAGAACCCATAAAACAGCACTTTCAAAACAAAATTGTACTGTAGAAATGAATCGCACAACGTGGCACCCTTTGTGGCTGCAAAAAGCATGGGGTGAGAAACAAGAAATAAATCATCTGAGGTCTGAATCATATCTAATCTTTGTAATTAAAGGCGTCTTTACTAAAGTGTGCACTTTCCAGTCAAACTTGGTATCAGCTGTTGGCTGTAGAGTAAAACTAGGTCTTGTGGGTGAAACAAATGTAATGTTAATGCCAACTTAATTCAGTGATATAAATCCATATTTCTTTTGTTTTAATTTCATTGTTATTCTCATATGTTCTTTCTTTTCCTTTATTTGTTATCTTCATTATGCACTCCCATACATAAATAAAAATAAATTGTTTCCCCTCAAAAGACAAAAACAATGCAAGTCAGTTAAAAATATCAAAATAGAAATAGGTAAATAAAAGTCATAATTAAGTGCATAAAAGTTATAAGCACCATAATTTTTTTTTAAAAAATCTATAAAGTGTATCATTGCAGAGCTATTAAGGGCCCCTTTAAGTGTCCATAAAGTTCATCATATTTTATTTGTCCACTATCTGTGTGTGTGTGTGCCTGAGTCTGTAGATTGGCATAGATAGTAGAAGGCAGGATGTATGTGGATGTGTGTTGTATGAGATTCTCTTGCATTTTCCAATTGAATCCTAATGTTAACGTAACACGGCCAACTATTGTATGCTGAGTGGTGAAGGGTGTCAAACTTGACTTTAAAATTCAGCTGTAGAGTGGAGGCAGAAACACATGAATGTTTCTACTTTTCTAGGACTTTAACACTGCAAGCCATTTTTTTACACATTGAAAATACTGTGTATTGCTCTTTACAAAATTTACTTACAATTCTATGCTCAATTATACCTCAACTTAAATATGTTTAAATGAAAATCATCATATTAGCCTTTCTAATGCTTCGTTATACACTACAACACAGTGCAGTTAATATGGAAATACTTTTCAGCAAGTATAACATTCTGCTACCAACTTTTTTACTATCTTTCTAAACATTGTAACATGATCCTAGCTATTTTCTTAAACATATGTCAACATGTAGATAATGGCATGTTTCTATATCTCCAGCAAGGATGAGCGCAGCCTCCACACCGGTCTCTCGGATATGTCCAGGATGGACGTCGTCCTCCTTGAAGAACAAGGGTCTTTCCCCTGCAGCCTGCAGCACCCCGCTGCTGGCAGCCTTCCCCGGCAATGATGATGAGCAGGAACGACGTCAGCGCCGAAGGTCAAGAGTCATTGACCTTCAGACTGCCACTGACTCCTCCTTCAATGACTCTGCAGCTCATAGGTAAGCTGTAGAGATAAAGGTTTTGCCAAATTGTGCTTTTTGTTGTGTTTTGAGCATGACTTTGGTGACAGTCTGTCACATAGAGTTTGTAGAGTTTGAGCAACTCTGATTTCTAGAAACATTGAATACCACGGCTTTAAAAGCCAATTTCTCTCTGCCCTGCTAATATGTATCTTGAGATCTTAAAGATAATCTCATTTTTGTATGCAGTGCCTCGGGGACTCCTGCTGCCGTGCCCAAGCTATCAAATGCACAGATCTCTGAGCATTACTCCACCTGCATAAAACTCTCCACTGAGAATGTGAGTGTGTGTGCATGCATAAGATAGAAAGTGAGAGAAATCAGTCAGTGACTCACACAATGTGCCTTTTAAAGTGTTATAATAATTACCCTTGAAATGTAATGGTTTTTTTCCCTGTCTTTGATATTGTTCATGTGTTTAAGATGTATGTCTATGACTTTTGAAATGGAGAGTGTAAAGACTTCAAAGGCACAAATCAGAGACTAATGCATTTCTCTTTTCTTTTTGGCAGAAAATCACCACCAAAAATGCCTTTGGCCTTCATCTGATTGATTACATGGCTGATATTCTCAAACAGAAGGATTCTGAGCTCACAAACTTCAAGGTTTGAGTTTTTTTTTAAATCCAGGCTAGCTTTGATATAACTCTTGGTTCCCCAGACATCTTTGAACTTTTGAATAATTTATTGAAGTTTAATCAAATGTGTCGTACTTTATCTGTTGTAGCTGCTTTCCCGCTTTAACCTAGAAAGTCCTAAAAACACAGACTTTCTTTTTACTTCAACTGTCGAAAAAATGTGATCAAATGTATCTTGGATTTTTTCCTTTTTGTATGATACTTCGATCCCTTAAAGGTCTTTAATATGGTGACGTAGGTAATTAAATCTTAAATTACAGTGTCTAGCAAAGTGTTTTATCTGAACAATGTGCAACATCTCGAGGTAACCCACTGAAAGCTGCAAAACATTGCCTCAAAAGTGTGAAGGGATTGTTGTAATTATTAAAACATAAATATCAGCAGTGTTATTTGATGTTATTATGCTCTAAAAAAAATCCCTAGCAGACTTATTTTACAGGCAGTGTGTATGATTTTTGCACGCCCCTTCTTGTGATATTAAGCGAAATAAATAAAATTGACTTGACCTGATTAGTGCTTGTGTGTCTCCTGCTATAGGTGGCAGCTGGCACTTTAGATGCCAGCACAAAGATCTATGCTGTGAGGGTGGATGCTGTTCATGCTGACGCCTACAGGGTGCTGGGGGGCCTGGGGGCTGAGACTAAACCTGGAGAAAGTGAGAACCTCAGCAATGTCATTTCTTTCTTTCTTTCTTTCTTTCTTTCTTTCTTCTTCTTTTTTTTTGTTTATTTCTGTCAGTTTTTCATTTGGATACACTGAATTACACTGAAGCAAGGATGCAGGATTTGGGGGGCTCTGTCCTACAGAAAGTTATCTTGTTCTTAAAGTATTGCTCCATTATTTTATGTTTTCTGCCTTTTGGCTCTCTTAATTTTTGTGCCTCTTCAGACCATGGTGTGGAGGAGGACAGAGATAATGAGGAGGCTGCAGCAGGTGAAGTGGCCGCCAAGCAGCCGAAGAAAAAGAGACCTCCGAAGAGGACAGTAGAGCAGAACCTGAGCAACATCAATAGTGCAGAGTCTGAGAGGAAGTGTGAGGTATGGTGCTATCTTTACCGAACAGTATAAGTTTAACTGACACCCACCATAGTTCTAGAAGGAAGATAGCTCTGCTGTCAAACTGCAATATGCAGTGTTATTTAAGTAATATTGATATTTATATATTCTGCAGATGGGATAGATGGGCAAACAGAATGCCAGAAGGGCAGTTCCAGTTATTTCCCTGTTTGAGAAGATGAAATGATGCACCTCAGTTTTTCTCTTCTGATACTTTTACTCAATTTTTATTCAAGGCGACATCCCTGCAGTAACAGCATATCATTCTATCAGTCACTAAAACTTCATAATCCCCTCATATCTGCTGAGTGTCTGTCTGATGACTGATAAGTTCATATTTGAGGATTAAGATACATTATTCGACATGGGTCACTAAGCTTTCATCAAGCCACTATCTTTGGTCTCAAGTATGACTGTCTCACCTGACATCAGATAACCAGAAGACATTAATATAAATGAAGGACCCACTGAAGTCTGTTTCAGTACATTGTATAAGTATTTTTGACTGTTATCGTATGGCTGTAAACCTGATCGGCTGTCTTTCTTACCCGCCCAGGTGGACCCCATGTTTCAGCGGATGGCTTCATCCTTCGATGAGAGCAGCACAGCTGGCGTCTTCCTGTCAGTTCTCTTCAGTGAGAACAGTCGTTGCGAGCTGTTATTTCCCTCCCACATGACCCTCCTGGAGTCCAGACCCTCGTACTCTCCTCCACCTCAACAGGGAGTCACTGCATCCCCGTTCATGGGTAAAAAACATTTACCACCACGCCTAAAATGTGTTAAATTTCATAACCATAACTTGTTAGGTTGTCATAAAACACTGTCCCATCAAAAGGATTTGTCTGAAGCTTACTGACAACCTGTCCAGGGTGTACCTCGCCTCTCATCCAATGACAGCTGGGATAGGCTCCAGCCGCCCCGCACCTCCACCCCCCAGAACCCTTATGAGGACAAGCGGCTACGGACAATGAATGAAGCTTACTGCCACCCAGCTGTGTGTCATGTTTTCAGCTGTTCCTCAGTAGCAATGCTAGCTCCTCATCTTTCTCTGCTGTGTTTCTGCCAGCCGGACTGCAACGCTCTCAGGAGAAAAGCGCCATCTGCCCCTCCCTGCAGGATTTCTCCTTCACGAGCTGGAACCCTGAGCAGGTCAGAGAAACCATTTAACCACCGAGCCAAATATTAGAAATTGTTCTGATGGAATACTTTATTAGTTTTCAGATTACAAGGTAAATAAGACCAGCACTTCCTTTAAGATTTTGCCATCCATTAAATGGAAAGACACATTCACACAGAGGTGTTTGATCATATGCTGTTAAGAAGAATATTCTTTTAACTTTACCAGATTTAATTTATCCATCTTAGTGCTGACCTGAGTTGATATGGTTTGGAGTAGCAGGCATTTTAGAGAGATAATTGCTGAGTTTGATGGAAAAAAGTGTATTGGATTAGAATCACAGACTGCACCTTTAATTCAAACCAGTATTTTTTGTTTAAACTTGACGTTTTGATCAGTTGGAAGTCCCAGTCTTTTTTATGCACACACAAACGCAAAATTCCCGCAGATAATTTACCCTGGGAAAGGAGCAGATTATGGCCTGCAAACGCAGTGCCCAGTTAATAAAATATTATCTTGGTGACACCACTGTCAAGATGCTGACACACCAAGGTTGGCTTAATACATCAACTGATATCTGTAAAAATGTGCATGTCCACATGGTGCAAAGACAACAGTGAAGTCCAACTGAGCACCAAGAAATCTCTACAGTTCTCTACCTTCTTCCTCTATCAAATCATCTGCATGAGTCTCATTTACAGACTGTCAGATCCAGCTGACTGTGATTGTGCATCGTCTTTCAGACCATGAATCAGCTCTTGGAGAAGATGAAGCAAGGCGATCACGTGTTTGATGTGAATGCTGAGCCCGAGCCTGAGCCTGAAGAGGACGACTGCCCTGACTTTGACGCAGACTATGAGGAGGGAATGGGTGACTGTGACGACAGACCCAAGGAGTACAAAGAGGGCTGTGAGGCTTCTGGCTCCGGTAAAGGGAGGTAAGATGGCAGATTGTAAGACGGTTGAATGGTGATGTTTGTCTTCTGCTGAGTGGTAGAGGAACTCTTTTACCACTGACCTTCTAGTTAACTGATTTTTCTGTTGTTTTTTATAGTCGTGGGTATACGTTTCTAGAGATGGTTCTCTTTTCTTTATTCCTTTTTTGCACCCTTTCCTTTTCCTCTCCTAGAATTCTATATGCACCTTGTGTTAGGATGGGATAATTTGCCTCCCCCTCAAGAAAATAGCCTTTTTTAATGCTTCTTAAGCTTTCAAGTTTGAAATGCATTATATAATCATAGGGGTAAAATGCATTGCCTATCACTACCAGGAGAGCAGGTATTTGATTGATTACACCATTCTGAATGAGTCAAAATGCTACTCTAACAGCCTCTATTAGCAAGAGATTATGATTTGTGTCTATGTGCTTGACGATTTTAATGGTTTCTCATGCTGGTATGATGGTGTTGCAGGGATGTGATTCCAATCGGAGAGGGAGACATCACCACCATGTGTCTGCAGCTGTCCTCTCAGCCCAGGGAGTACTCATACTTCAGCCCCAGGACCATGGCCACGTGGGCTGGACCCGGCTACTGGCAGTTCAAACCAAAGCACAAGTGTGAGTGGAAAATTAGCATAAACACATAAAAAGAGAATACTCAGGTGTCAGAGTAGAGAAGTGTCCTTCACCAAGACATGTTCTTTTTTTTTGTCATATACTTGATAAATTTGGGCAGACTAGTGCTAAAAGATCATAACAATAAACATTTTTTGTTTTGTATATATTGTAATTAGAGTTAATGTAACCTCAGCCTTCTGCATTTCCTCTCTTTGTGTAATCAGTATATGCAACAGGGATTTTCTAGTTTCAGTTAATTAAGTAGTCCATTATATGTAATGCCAGAAATGTATTTGGATGCTGTGTTATACTGCAGCATAATGTATACACATTAGGCTTATTTTTTGTTTTGGGAGATAAATCAGGCTTTCCCATTTTCTCTAAAAGCCGAGATGTTTGCTAATGGTTGGCCTCTCCTGCTGAATGTGTACAGAGAAACGATTATCTGTCTCATCTGTCTGTATGTTTCTATAGTGGACCATTTGCCTGACAAAGAGACACGTAAAAGGAAGCCCAAGAAGACCTTTGAGATAGACTTCAATGATGATGTCAACTTTGATACCTACTTCCGCACCACAAGAGTAAGAACCCTCACTGCTTTTGTCATTCCAGACACAACATATTAGCAGTTAGAGAGTGTCATCTAGTGTATACAGTGCCTGATGTTTGGTTTAGTTTAGTTGGGTTTATTTGTACACAATTTAAAAACTTTATCAAATCCATATGAATTTTAAAAAAATGGGTCAGGAGAGGTCACGATGCCAGAGGCTTAAACAAATGGACCCCCTCAACTTGAAAACAACCAACAAAAATCAAGAGGAAACAAACAAACGAAACCCAGTCAATTAACATTTTTCAAAAAATAATACATAGGGCAAAAAAGTAACCAATCAGTAAACATTTATCTAAAAAACAAGAGGTACATAGAATGCAATACAAAGTGTAGAGGAAAAAATGAAATATATACACACGTACATATAGATATAGATATATATAATAAAAATGAGGAGCTCCTGAGAGCGTGTTCATATCTGTACACTGTTATATCAGAGAAAATACTGGCTATGTTTTGTTCTGTAAAATGGGCGGTGATGGTAATCAACCTGTCTAGTTTTATATGACTGAATCTTTCAGTAAATATAAAGAAATTGCTAAAGGATGATGCTTCACCTTCCTGCAGGGTTGTGCAGAGTTGTAGGTATGTTTATATTTCTAATATTTATGTCATATACTACTCATTATTAAATACATTGTATGGCATATGGAGAAATATGTTTCTTTGCTTTCTTGAGAGTTAGATGAGCAGATTCATACTAAAGTAAATATATCCAGAGAAGGGCAGAGATTAGCATCAAAACATTGAAACAGGTAGGAAGCTGGCCTGGCTCTGGCAGAAAGGAACAAAATACATAAATCTCACAAAATAATGCTTTTTTGTAAAAATTAAACCAACAAGCTATGTGTTAGTGAGCTTTAGAGGTACAGGTATTTTGTTACCTTTGATGTTTGGCTCCATTTTTCTTTTAACCATCAGAATCTTTCAGTTTTTTTTTTTTATTTATTTTTTCATTTACTCTTATTCTTAGACTAAATTTGGATTGGTTCATTTTTTGGGTACATAGCTTTATTTTATTAATGAATTAATTAAATAATTAGTACTTTTTTGTGGTCATGTTTGTTTTTGTTTTTTAATTATTATTGTTATTATTTTTGCTTGTTTTTAAGTAATTTTCTTGTCATTTTTTACAAATGTCTCACTTTTTTGAACAATTTTGTTTTAAGTTGTTTGTCACCCTCTTCCCTTGTTTTTTAAAAAGAAATGAAGCCAATTTGTTCGAGTATCAAAGGGTTTAGAGCTTGTGAGTTAAACATGTGTATGAAGGAAACCCCCCAAATACAGAGGTATCTGAACTGAATGTGACATTCTCTACTTTCCCTTTACAGGCTGCCACCACTAACAGCAAGTCTGCCCTAAGTGCAAGCAACAAGAAAACAACTCTGCCAGCAGACTTCCAGTTTCCCCCAGAGACACTGTCCCAGCTCAGCCTCAAACCCTCCAGCTCGGTGAGTCTTCATTCCTCCTGTCAGCTGACAGGGCTGCAGGAGGAGGCTGAAGGTAGAGATGCACAAACTCATCTTCATCCTCAGCACTGATATGAGATGAATGTTGGCTGAAGTTTGACATCATTATCAATACAGACCACATAAACATAAAAAAAATAGTACAATAATTACATAATTTTCATGGTCTTAAGCTTTTTATATTAAATTTGACACATGGCATCAGTCAACATGCAATGTCCTGTGAGTATCTGTTGCTAAAAAAAGATCATTTGTGTTTTGTTCACTCTAGTTGAGTCAAGAAGGTCAGAAGAGGCTGTCTGGAGAGCTTGGAGAGGGTATTGGAGACTACGACTACAACAACGCCAACGACACAGCCAACTTCTGTCCAGGTCTTCAGGTCTGAACATTACTTTTTTTTTTTTTTTTTTTTTTTTCAGGCTTCCCACAAATCAGTAAAAAGTCTTAAAAGTACATTGAATTCATTAAGTAAAAAATAAGGCCTTAATTGGTATTGCACTGACTTAAATGAATCTTTCAAAAGTCTTTAAAATGCTCACACATGGGAAGGGGGATTTTTTTTTCTGACATTCCATTGTAAAATCAAAATATAATTGGTCTTTTTGTTGTTGTTGTTGTTGTTGTTGTTTTGTTAAATAATTTAATAAATTACTTTTGTTAAACTTACCTAATGGGAATCCAAGCAGTGGAATCTCACATGCAGATTGAGAAAACAAAAATCAATCAGAAAACAGGCCAGAAATGCCAGATATTTCCGCCTCTGTTGGGCAACTAAATAGATACCTTTATGATACAATAATATGTTCACGTCTTTCATGTGTTCCACCCTAAAAAGAGTTATTTTTCCAACATTTGATGTAAATAATCTAACCTTTTCACTGGATAAAAAAGTCATTTTTTGTTATGGTAAGTTTAAGTCTAACTTGCCTTAAGCTGTAGGAATCCTGTTTTTATTACTAAGGATTTATTTAGTTCTTGTCAACTTTTACAAAGATCGAGCATTGTCATCGGATATTAAAAACCACATCGCAGATTTTCAATCCTTCATCTCTGTCCATCTTCCTCTTCAGGGGCCTGACAGTGATGATGATGTCGAAGGGTTTGCTGGTTCAGACGACACACAGCCTTCAGGTGATAGTATGCCTCTGCCCTCACAAGATCTAGAGGGCGTCTCAACCTACGGGGAGGATGATCTGGTACCTGAACCACACAGGGTGAGTAACACAAGGTCTTAGTGCAGGTGATACTGTAGGTGGTTCTTGGCCTTTTAAAGATAACTGCTCTTCACTCAAGAGCTTTTGTAAAAAATTCAACTCAGTTTTCAGTTTTATTTATTAAGCCCATTATCACAATTCACAATTTGCCTCAGGGGGCTTTACAGCATATGACATCCCTCTGTCCTTAGACCCTCACAGCAACTAAGGAACCCCCCCCCCCCCCAAAAAAAAAAACTTTTAACTGGGAAAAAATGGTAGAAACCGCAGGAGGTGGCCCTGGGGAGTGATCCCTCTTCCAGGACGAACAGATGTGCAATAGATGTCATAAAGAACAAAAAAATTACTGTAATGACCAAATGATACATAGGAAAGAGAGACAAAAAGAGAGAGGGAGGGGTAGAAATGCACAGCAACAATAATAGTAACAATAGAAATAGACATAAACAAAAATAAATGTAATTAATGATAACATGTAATATTACATGCAAATATTGCAGTTTATGGGTGTGGCAATAACAACCATATGTGTATTATAATAATAGTAGAGGTATGACTAATAAAAATGTCAGTAGTAGTTGGTGTCGATTAGGACCACGTCATCAGTGCAACCACAACCCGTGATCCAGGTGCTGCTGCGGGCAGGATCATGGCATCAGCACAACTACGACACGGGCGCAGCCACAGACAGGATCACAGCATCAGCACAACTATGACCACGATGTAGAAATATAAAATGTGATCCAAGAAATATCAAATGTGCTCATGATTCGTGAGGCAACATAGCACTACAGTGACAACAACCAAAACTGCCTCATAATCTTTCAAATTCTATTTCTAACAGTACAATTTTAATACCTGAAATCCATTACAGTCAGTAACACTGAAATTGACACGCTAAACTGAACGCTTTGGGCACATTTTACACAAAAGATTTTACTAATGAACTGAAACTTTTTTGCTAACTTTTACATAATTAAACTTGCATCATTGCTTATTTTATAGGTCAACAAGATTGAGATCAACTATGCTAAGACAGCAAAGAAAATGGACATGAAGAGACTCAAGACCAACATGTGGAGTCTTCTTACCGAAAGCCCCGAAAAGCCCACAGAGGTAAATTACACTGACACACTGAAACCCCAGTCTTTTGTCGTTGCTCACATTTTGTGTTTACATGCAGCCAATCAGGGTTAGTTGTGTATATCTGCGTGCTTCTGATTGTATATTGTGTCTATTTGATTAGTTTTTGCCTTAATGTTCCCTACAGGAGGTGGATACTGAGGAGAAGCCAGTAGTGTGCGGGGAGAAAGCCTTCAGTCAGACCACAAAGACGCTGCTTCAAAGGTACAAGCAGACCTCCTGCTATGCTTGCCATAGGCCCGGCACTAATGAGGAATAATAATGACTGAACAGCACTCAGCAAGAGAGCATGGCATGCATATATAAACACAGCTTTTCATTGTTGATCGGGGTTTCTG
This sequence comes from Plectropomus leopardus, assembly GCF_008729295.1. Taxonomy (NCBI): domain Eukaryota; kingdom Metazoa; phylum Chordata; class Actinopteri; order Perciformes; family Serranidae; genus Plectropomus; species Plectropomus leopardus. The sequence goes on from NC_056468.1 coordinate 5,995,159, forward strand.
CTCAGATATGGACATGTAGATTTAAACACAATTTTTTTCAATGTCTTAATTATTGTAAGGACGTATTTTCATCTGCACGGTTCTATTGCTTTGTTTGATAGATGTATAACAACTAAAGAGAGTCTCAGTCAAATTTGGTAAGATTTAGCCTGGCAGATACGCATCATTTAAACCCTGCTGTGAGCCAGCAAACAGCAAAACCAAATACTGCTACTGCTTTAGGGCCCCTGCACATGTCGCAGTTTTTGAACCCTCAGATTCACTGTTTTCAGTGTAGGCATGTGGTATTTACACTCAACTGATATCCAGTTTAGTGCTTTGCTGGCTTGAATGGCGGTCTAAAAAATTTAATCTCACAGCCCTTTTAGACTTTCCAAGTGTTCTCAACCTGGATGGCTTAAATCTAGATAGTGAAACGAGCAGTATCGCGGGGGTTACTCACAAAAAATGATTCGCTGATTTACAGGCGTCTCTTTCCTGATGTAAGTCAATGGGGAAAAGTCTTTCTAGGCTTGTGGGCATCACATGACAGACCCGGATGGTGTAATTCAACGTTTGGTCTGGTTGTGGCATGCAAGCGTTCCCATGTGCCTGTTTTTCAGTGCTGCATCCTGAGATAAGCGAAATTCAACTTTATGAAAGCAGCAATGCACACTGCATGTCATGTGCCAACAAACAGCCCATCGCAACCTGTAGATATCTTCCCTTTCTTCTGTAAACATCAGTCTGTGATAAATATGTGTGTAAGAAGTTGATCATTTTAGCACAGGGCTACCTCGAGCTTTACATTTTACCTGCGGAAAACCTTTTAGTCCAAATACACATTCAAAAACAATACCTGGAAGCTGGCCAGCTCAAAGGAAACTGATGTTTACAGCTTTCTTAATCAGCTATGCACTTAGGATTCTTTTAGTAAGTATTATGGTGTTGGTTATGGTTGCATCGCAACCTCAGATGCAGCCTGCCTCTGCGCCTCTGACAGTTGACACAGTAGATACAAGAGTGGCACCCGACACCTGGCAGTTAAAGACTCCGCATGTGTCCCAACCTTTACATGCGCTGGGTTTGAACAGCATGATTGAAGGAATATAACACTTCTTGTGTATGCCCTTCTCCCTTTCTCTTTTCTCTTTCTTGTCCAGGTTGCCAAACACGATGGCTCAGAACCTGTCGGTGCCTCTGGCTTTTGTCGCTCTGCTTCACCTCGCCAATGAAAAGGTGAGTTTTGTTTTATGGGTGGGTGTTTACATGGCAAAAGACCTGTAAAAATAGAGAGAAAAAAATTGATGTGTAAAATGTTTTATAAACTTAAAGCAATAGTTCAACATTTTGAAAATTACGCTAATTCACGCATTCAGAGAGTTAGATGACATTGATACCACTTGGGTCGATATTGATCTTCTCTTCTACCTCTCTGCTGCAATTTTTGAAATTGTGTAGAATTGTCTTTAAGTTTTTTTCTTCATTCCTATTCCTCTGTGATTAACATCAAACTTTATTTAAATCATTAAACCCTGCGTAATATATTTTGTCAAGGTCAGATTTATGATTTGCTTACAAGTGTCAACAAAGTTGCACATTAGGATGTTATAAATAGGTTCAGTCAACAGATACATTGCTTTTCTAAGTAAGTTCTCAAAGTAACTGCAGGTAACTGTAGCAACCATATTAATGTTTCACTCTACAAGTTAACTTGCTGGTGAAACTAACTAAACTGTGGTTCAAACTAATTGCAGACTATTTTAAAAATTAATACATTTTCCTTTGCTCATTCTTAAAGCATGACAGGCACTCAAAGTTGTCTCATATGACAAATGTGTATGTTTAACCCTTTGAAACCAGGATCGGCATCACTTGTCTTTTGCTGCATTCAGGTGAATGTCACAAGCTATTTGACCCGTTGAACCATGAGAAGGTTTGCTTTCTTTCAGAAACGTAGGTGGTAATGACCAATTTGTCAATAAATGTCCCACAAGCTGAACAAGAACATTTTCTTAAAATTTGTTTTTTAAAAAGTGGGGAGGACTATAGGAAAATTAGAGGGAATAGAGAAAAAGTCCAGAAAACTATATTTTTAATTATAATAATTTTACATTTAAATTATGTGCCTAAAATAGAATAGAATAAATAAAATGCATAAAATAAAAAAATACACATAATACCTATTTTCTGTTGATTTTCGTTGAACTTTTTTTAGTCGTATCATACGTTTAGTTGCTTATGGCTTTTCCCGATGTTTTTGAAACAAATTACACCACTTTGTTTAAGTTTCAACGGTTTAATACATTACTGTGATATATTCTGCTTCTCATGAAATGTTCCCCACCTTACAATGATAATTTTCCCATAGACATAACATGAAATACCTTAAACTAATAACGCACAAAGAAAAAAGGACTTTGAAATGTAAAAGTGTACACACCTTTCATGTTTTACTTACCCTGGAGATAACCAAAATGGGCTTATTTAGACATGTGGCTATCTACTGGAAAATGGGAAGTATTTATATGTATTTATTGTTGTGTACACAAAGGAATATGTTCTGTTTTTTACAGAATTTGGAGCTGGTGAAGGTGGATGACATGTCAGATATCATCATCAGACAAGGCCACTGAGGAGAGATCAATGATGGGATGTTGTATGTTTGAGAATTGCTGTTATTCTCTGCTTTTTCATCTCTTTTACTGTTTATTGTACGTCTCTTTCTTTGTGACACGCTCTTGTTTAGATTTTTTTTAATTCATTTTTATAGGAAATCCAGTATGAAATAAGAGCTCAGACATCAAGTCTGCCTCTTTTCCTTTAATAGCATTTCCCTTTTATTCTGTACTTCTCCTGTGTGTAGATAACTTAAACTGCTCAACCACCGCACAAAAATTTATATTGTCAAAAGAAATAAAAGCTTTTTCTAAAACATTCTGTGGAAATCAGACTTTTTCCCCCCACAATTTATGTTTTCCATAATGCAATAGACAGTATTTTTAGTGCTAATGCCTGCTGGGCAAATTGTTTTCCAAAATCATCATAATGGCTTGAATTATTTTTAGCTGGGTGTGATTCAGAGCAGAACTACTGAGGTTGTCTCACATCATGTGACGTGACAGCAGGAAATGAACGACATGTAAGCGTAACGCTGCATTCTGAGATAGAGGTGAAACCGGTTGGTCGGGGCTGCTGCAGGTAGCTGGGTGGGACTCGGTATGACATCAGTGCGTCAGGGAGCTGCAGGACAGGGAGGAGTCACTCAGTCAGCTGAGAAACACACCAAAGAGCCAACAGTCTCAGGCAGAGTTAAATTACACTGTCATTGATTTCTATAGAAAATGAATAGTAGTGAGTAATAGCAAACCCATGTTTTTAACATCATCAGTTCTGTGTGGATCATTTTCTACACTCAAATGACATCTTTATCTAATCGAATGAGATCTGTGGAATGGGACATTGCTGCTGATGTAGAGATACTGAGCTATTGTGTTAAGGAATGACTTGCAGTGGTCTGTATTTCATATGTGCGGCTGCCTTCAGCGATGAAATATAATGTCAAAACATATTTCTCAAACCATCATCAACAAATTAGTTGTTGATGCTGTTTTCTTGTGCTGGATGGATATCTGTGGCCTGAGGGTGCATGATGAACCAAGTTTTTGATACAGTTGTAGAAATTATACATTACCATGTCACTTTAAGCCCTCAGAAATACTGATACATCTCATGATGAAAAAACACAAGATTACAAAGATGCACTCAACCTATTTTCTTATTTATTGCATTCAAAGTGTGCTAGTTGGATATGGTAGGGGTGTTTTCATATTTGCAATATTCATTGAAATGTTAGCACATTTGAATCCAATTAATATGCTGCAATCAAATTGCATGACCACATTGCCAATTGCTGTTTTGTTTAAAAATGTCAAAAACAGTAATTATTAAATAAACCAGTGTTCCAAAACCTGTCAGTTCAAATGCCAGTGTTCTCAGAGGTAAACTTCTTTCTCTTATTATTTTGATAACTAACAATTTTGTTGCTGTTTTTATTTGTTTATGTATTTATTTTTGATTAGCTGCTGATAATGAAAACTTTTCTTGTTTTGGTGGATTGAAACTTGAGTTTGTGATTGTCTTATAACAATGGTAATTTTGATTTGATTCTTGCTGGTGGTGGGCTCATCATAAATTAGTATGTTGTTATTCAGGCTATCTTAGCACGCCCCCACATCTTTGCCTTGTCCTTTTGTTTGATCATGAACACAAAAGATGACATAACAACTATCTCACACCTTAAAGCTCTCTTTTCAACTGAAGAAAAGCAAACAAAATCTTATAATTATTAACACTGGTCGTTATATTATTTGTGTCTTTGTGATTCAGCAACTGGGCTCACTGCCAACATATGACGGGAACACCTTGATATTAGGATAAAATCGGGTGAGCCACATCAAGTTGGTGTGTTGCACAACAATAACGGAAGTTAAAGGAAGGGGCCTTCAAAATAAAAGTACCAAAACGTCTGGTTTATTACGTATTATATTGTGTATTGTAAATTATATTAAATTAAATTCAAATAACAAACTGGCCTGTATAATTAATAACAAAAAACATGCCAAAACAGATTTCTTTGTCTAATAACTGGGCTGTAGTTCTGGAGAGGGGGCGGGGGGTTGATTTGGCACAGTATTTAAACTTCCTGAAATCTTTATCTCAGATTAAGCATATACTGACAAAGTTTTCATTAAGGGACAAAATTTGCAGTTGACAAAAACGTGATAAATTGCAGTATATGTCATCGCAATACGCAACACATTTAAAATCACAATATTATATCATGATTTTAAAAAATGTTGTGACTATACTGTAGGCCATTGATTATCCCCATTTCTGTTTATCTCTGTTACTATATACGTATAAAGGGTAATATAATGTGTGAAACTGAATTTGCTCATTGTGGTTTTCAGTCAATTTTGATATTACCAGTAAATATGTAGTTCATTGCAAGCTTAATTATTTTTGGTACATAATTTGTGATTATATTAATAATTAAGGTGACCTAAAAACTTGTATGTGTCTTTAAAATATATGTAAATTGCAAGTGCTTTATTTTGAAAACATAGGCAGGAAGTCATAGTTGTGTTATGGGACACTTCACAACACTTGAGTTCAAGGAATTCAGTTTGAAGAGAAAAAAAAACAACCAGGAAGTTAAACAGAGGAGGAAACGTCTGCGTTGTGTTGGAGCATCAAACTTTCATATCTTTAGGAAGATTTTTTTACATAAGTTTTGAATAACAGCGTCAACTTAAAAGACAGTTAGTCCATCGGGTTGTGGTCAAAGGGCATTGTTTCTGACAAGATGAACACTGATCCGGTAGGTGATACTGGCTGAAGCTTGTGGTTTTTGTTCAGAAAGTCTCCGCCGTCATGATGTTTAACAGCAAACACCACACGCAACAGGTGTATATCCGGATATCATATCATACATTTGAACCACAAGAGTTGTATTAAGTCTGGAGATTAGTTATATAAGTGTGTATTAAGTTTTCATTGTTAGGAGAGGAAGTCTTAGTGTATCTTAACAAAATGGCCTAAGTAGCTGTCGAAACCGTAACAGGTGCAGTTTGTCAAGGAATTTGGCTAATGTCGGTTTCTCTCACGCTTCATTTCACCTGAAAACTTTATCCGCGCTGATATATTGTCAGTTAATTAACTTCGGTCACCTGCAGAAAAAAAATATTGCGTAAATATTTCAAAAGCACGAAGTTGCTTCCAGGTCGGTTGAGCCTGGCGCCTGCAGCCAAACTCCACTGAAAGATGTGCTAATTCCACGCTAACTTAGCTTGACTTTACCTTACCTACTACTTGAGGTTAAAAAAAAAAAAAGTTAAAAATGACATTTCTGAAGCCTCATTTTTCTCTAAAGACCCTTTAGCACTCTTTTGGGTAAAAATTCAACTTTTACATCTTTAGCTCAGTGTTTGAATTAGCTGCTTCATAGCCACAGTTGGTGCCACTCAAGTATTAGCGTTATATTCGGCTAATATTTTGTATTAACAAACTGTGCTAAGAAATACTGGTGTAAAAGTTAGCACGTTTTTAAATGAGGTCTTGCGTCCCTCAAATATTATTCAAAATTGAAAGAGGCATGTAAAATTCTTTCTATCTATCGTTATAACTTTTGACATTTTTTACTTTGTCAAATTTGGCTTTTACATTTTTTAGGGATTGTTCGTTATTTATTAGGGGGCTGGAGGGGTGCAAAACGAGGGAGATATGTTTAATAATTTCTTAAGCACTAGTGAGGAACTGTGTGTGTGTGTGTGTGTGTGTGTGTGTGTGTGTGTGTGTGTATACATATATATATTATAAATATCCACTGAACACCAAACCCACCTGCAGGTTTAGGCAAGTTTTATTTTTAAAAAATTGCCAAAATTACCATGGTTGTCATAGCCAAAAACTGTAAAGACTTGCATAATAATCATATGATTTGTGAGTAGGATTTGCAGTTTTCAATTTCCGTAAGAAATTAGCTTTGTCTTGGTTGTAACTCTCCATCCTGTGCTGTTTGGCTTCAGTGTCATCATTTAATGTAAGTATATACGAACATGGCAAGGGCCTATTTATGGTTGTGGGAGGGTTATGCATATTTCCCCAATCACCCAGAGACTCAAGGAAAAATATTTGTAGGTCCGGGGAATGTCAGAATACAGTTAATAAAAAAACAGATAATTTTTAAAAAAGAAAGAAAGAAAATCCATGTCACACCTAAGCCACCCCCTCCACTCATAAAAAAAGAACAGCCCCTTCTCCTATCAGTGATGAAGTACCTTGAAAGTCTCCCAGGATCTTTGAAGAGCACATTTAAGGATACTTGAGTGTTATTAATAGGCTGCTGTTATTTTTATTCATGATGACTTACGAAATGATCTTTCCTTCCGTGTTCTCACTCTGCTGTGCTATGAATGAGGGTTTTTTTTGTTCATATCTAACACACATCTTCTCTGTCAGTCGCCAGTAACAGAAGCTTGTCCAATGAAGGACCCTGGGGTATAATGAGTATCTGTTGGAGGTTAAATACCCCAAACTGTTGCTCTTTGCGATAAACAGTTACATACAGTGACCTCTGAGCTTTCAGGGAAGGGGCTTCCTTTTTCGTTTAAAGTCCAAGCAAACTAAAGATATAGACTCTGCTGTGCAGCAGGGAGAGCTAAACCAACAAACAGTGTTTCCTGTAGCCTGCAGCATTTATTGGTGTCGGTTTAACGAAAGCATTTATTTTGAGTCTGCTTGCATAAAAGGAAAAATCTCACTGCTCATCTACGGCATGTAGTCTATTCAAAACCCGAGTGCACTCACAGATTATTTCACATTTGACTAGATTAGGACGCGAGGATTTATTGTGGCCTACCGGGACAAATAAAATCCATCGTTTTGTTTTTATAGCCTAAGTCAAACATTTAAAGAGAAACGATTTGATTCATCTAACTTACACGTCAACGGGAACTTCCTTTTGAATCATTCTTACTCCTCGTGCATCAGCAAAGAATTTACGAGGCGTCTTCTCTGCAGGCTTTTGTTTGAGTTGTCAAATTTTACTGGAAGACTGCAGTCACTTTCCATGCACAGCAGAGGAACTTATTTTTCACACATTTTTGGGTGTATTCTTCTACAAGGTTTAAACACTTGTTAATAGGACACATCTTTGTTGTCGTCGGTGCATGAGCGTCTTGTCCCGGACTGTGTCTGTCTCCCTCTTTCTGTGGATGTTGATACTTGATAGCTGTCAGCCATTCAGACGGCCTCATTAAACTGCCAGCACTGGTAGAGGCAAACGAGAGAGGGACTAAACCTGGTTTATATGGCAGATAAATAAGAGCAGAGTTAAACAGATGAGAATACAGAAATATGCAGTATGATATTATGGGGACACAAAGACACCGAGAAATATGTTAAATGAGTCGCAAAAGTAGCAAGACGAATTGTTTTTAGGATCAAAAGCAACTACATATCAGAAAATCTATTAAAGTGTTGTTTTTAGAAGTGGATTTGATATTACTGAATGGAGAATGGAGTGAAGAAAGAAGGAAGGATGGGGGATAAGAATGAAAGAAGGGAGGAAAAGACTGGAAAAATGCAATATGAAGAAGGGATCAGTGAATAGAAAGAAGAAAGGGTAGGGGCGGGCAACAAGGGAGCAGGTAGACGGCAGGTAGACGGCAGGTGACGCAGCAAAAAAGCTGCTGTTTCCTAGAGACAGGTTTGTTTACAGTCTGGTGCTGGCTCATGGGATAAGAAAGTCACTGTACACTTACCACAGGTGTCGTTTCTACACACACCATAAATATCATTTCTACTTAGAAATGACACCCACAACGACTGTGTAAGATCACAGCCTTTCTTCCTGTTGAGTGCAGACGCGCTGTAGCAGGCGTTCCCAGAGATGGTGTGACTGCCAGCAGGCTGTGCTGTCACCTGCAGCAGCCCGAGAGACTGAAAGGACTCTCAGAGCTGCCACCAGTTGTCATTCACATTGTCTTCTGAAAACACAAGTCTGATAGTACTTTGTTTAGATTGTAATGTTGTATTGACTCGCTTGTGTCAGACAGAAGAATCCAGGGACTGGGGAATAGGAGGAAAAGAAAAATTATTCTAAAAAATACTGCAGGGCCAATTGGAAAAATGTGTCCTGAGAGCAGCTTAAAAAGGCCAGCCACTTTGATTTTAGTTTTGAAAGACATGTACTACTTTGAAACCTGAAGCAACATCACTTTTCTTGTGCTGCTTTCAGATGACTTTCATAAGTGTTTAAAACTGAACCCTGAGAAAACTGCTTGATTTCTTTCCAAAACATGTAAAAGAAGGCAATGAGCAATGTCATAAGAAATGTTCCTTGAATTGCGAGAAATTAGCAGATTTTTAAAAAGCTAGGGATAAAAGAAAAAAAGCTACTGAAAAATATATTAATAATAATCATAAATATATTCAAGGTTACGTTACAGAATTCTTTTTCAAGGTAATTTCCTTGTTTGTTTGTTTTTTTAACTTTCTTTTTACTTTTTTATTTTATTTTATTTATTTATTTATTTATTTATTTATTACAGTCTTCAGGTAATTTTCTTGTACTTTTAATTTCTTGCTAATTTTTGGGTCATTTTTTCTTTCATTCCTCATAGCCTTCTTTCCATGTTTTTTTTATAGAAATCAAGCAATTTTGCTCAGGTTTGAAAGGGTTAAAGTCATACTATGCAGGAAAATGATGTATTGATTCACAAATGTTTTTCTTCTCAGTCATCCCTTATGACCCACTATACGTTTGTGGTATGATTTAAATCTGCACAGGGTCTCTTCTGTGCCTGTATTTTCTTATTTTCCTCTTATTTTGCTGCGTTTGGAAAGTTCCAAGGCACAGCGCACAGGTGAGGTTGTAACGTCATTAAAAGGTAGCGATTAGATACACGACCTGGCAGCCTATCAGGGGCCAGATTCGGGCCAAGCCAGTTGAGTACCACTGTGCAAGACACTAAGGACGCTATAGTCTACACACAAGAGCTGTACCAAGAGCTGTTCAGCTACAATGAGACAGTCCTGCACTTTGGAAAGAAAAGGTCATTTTAAAATAGAATTGACAATTGCTTAACCCCAAAAATTTGGTTTGCATCTAATGTCCCTTAACCACAAACGAAGCCAAAAAACACATTTATTTTTTAGTTACATTTCAATGTAACTGTTCATACAAAGTTGTTTGGATTTTTAACACCAATAAAAAAAAAACTATAAAATAAAGTTTGGACATGGGAACTTTGTTCCTCAACTAATTTTTTTTGTGTCCATCCCAGGAGCGGGGAGGAGTAGGGGCAGCGCCGGAGTCACAGGACAAGGTGCAGTCCTTAAAGGAACAAGTAGATGGAGTGAAAACCATCATGACGCATAATGTGGACCGGATCCTGGCCCGAGGAGAGAGACTGGATGACCTCATGGGCAAGTCAGAGGACCTGCAAGCAGGGGTGAGTCATACTGCCACATACTGTAACTTTGGTTTGTGTAAAAGTGGGTTGAGATGTGCACTATATTCTTATACTTGCACCAATGCATCTTTGGTGTACCGTGTATTTGTCAATACACAGGTTGTTTTGCAGCGACCTCAGTGATAATCATCTGGTAAACCAGTATAACAAGTCAGTCAGATTCCAGACACTACACAACCCAAATGAACCAGAGAAATGTTTTGTTCAGACTCAGCCCAAATCCGTTTTTTGTCATATCCAGATTGTATTTGGATTGATTTTTAGAAAGTATGTAGAGAAAAAAAAACAAGAAAAAAACACACACATGAAAACGAAATTGTTTACAACATGGATCCAAACCATATTTGAAGGGGGGTTGAAATGGGATTCCTGTCGGATTTCTACAGATGCGTCTCAGTTAAGCCATCCTGGTCTCTCGAATCGGATACTCAGAATTATGCCAGTCGAATCAAATTTGGCTGTTCAATACTAATATTTAACTATTTGCTCCTTTTTTTCAATAAAGATTGTGAGAGTTTGAACAGGGTTCAGTGAGATGTTCAGGATGCAAGTGAAATTTAAGCAATGTAGTTAATAGGTTAATTGCACTGTAGACGGATGGGAAACGTGCAACATTTTTTAGTCAGTATCTGTATCATATTGAGTTGCTGTGAGCTGTAAACTCACCATTTCTACGCAGAGGACAGAAAATAATGTGATTTTGCAGTCTTATGGGGCAAAATCTCTCCTCCTCCAGGCAGCTGCCTCTGTGTACGCAGCAGCCTGTAACCAAATAGCAGCGTGAAATTGAAGAGTGCTCACTCTGCAGGAAAATCTGAGGACTGAAACGTCCCTGTAAGTATACTGCACACTAACTGGCAAAAAAAGAGATTGCTTGACTTGAAGTCATCTCAGTCGTCTGAGAGGTCTCTGACTGATGATACGAATCTCTGACTTTCAGCGATCATCCTATTTTTGACACACATATACGATGTGATCACTCGACATAACAGTACAAAATTGTCAGTCTGTCAATTGACAGTCTGTCTTAAAGATCTCACTTGAGAAACAACTCTCTTTTTTTCTCTCTATGTCTTTTTTTTTCTATCTGATCATAGCTTAAGTCTGGCTTTTTTGTTTCTCTGACCTAAACTTTGGGTTAAGCATTTATTAGTACGACGTTAGAGCTGCTTCTTATTAGGTAATTACGCTCACTAACCCAACAACCTTCTGTCTGAGGTTCAAATGCCTCACTGCACAGTAGAGGTTGACAGATTATCAGCCTGGTCAAATATCGTGGCCGATATTTGGCATTATGCCGATTATCTGTGTCAGCGTTTTATTTTAATGATCACCGATAGAATGAAAAAGTGTGCTTATTACACTCAACCAACACCAGTGAAGATAGTCTGCAATACATGCAAGAAAGTGTCAACATGGCAGGAACTTTTACTTTGTAAAACCTCAGCAAGCAGTTTTATTTATTCTTTTTTTTTATTTAAATTTTCATTGAATTGTATAAAAAGTTGCCGTGAACTTGCTGTGTGTGATATTTAACAGTTCAGTTTGGATTACACATTTGCTAAAGGCATTTAGATAAAGTTTTGTGTTGGAGTTTGTTGTATTCCAAATTTTAAATTTTGACAAATATTTTAATTTGTATTATAAATGTATATCGGTTCCAAATATTGGTTATCGGCCTCATTAAGTACTAATAATTGGTATTGGCATCTGCCCTGAAAAAAACAATATTGGTCGACCTAGTGCACAGGCTGTATAGTCCTTCTGCACTGTAGACTTTTTGATTTTGTCGTAGCAGGAGAAGCACAGATGCCACTAACAATATTAATGATGGCTCTGATCTATCGATGTCTCTGAGGAAGCCATCTCAAACAGCCAATATTTACAAAACCAGGACGCCGAAACTGGCTGAGTTAAATGGAATGCAGTCATTATTAATGTTCCTAAGCACGCAGGTGACCTATCGAAATGGGAATGAAGCAGCAACTTTCTTTAAATGTACTGAACCTTTAATTGTTGTTGCTAAAAAACATGCGGCCTCTTGCTGTCTCATAAAGCTGACCTTCCTCACAGCAGACATCTTGACTCTTCATAGCTGTTAACGCACAGCCGTATCTAATAACGTGGATAATGGCTCCGTTCCACTTAGCTGTGCCAGGAAGCCATGTCATTGAACCTGCAGCTCAGTACCAGGAATGAACAAAGGAGCCATTATCAGTGACGCGTGACTCAGGTGTACTATGTAAAGGTCTGACATTAACATTAACCTTCCTCAAAAAACATAGCTGTCATTAGGCAGTGTGTGTATTTAAATGGTGAATAAAGTGTTAGTTACTACGTGATGATGGCATTGTTGGAGTTACTCCGATGGCATAAATATTTGATGGTAGAAAAAGTGACAATCCCAGTGAGAATAGGTGCAGACTAATGGTGCATTTCCACTACATGGTTCCGGCTCTTCTCTACTCTACACTACTCGCCTTTGGTATCGGGTACCGTTCTGGGGGTCGTTTTCCATTAGAAGATAGTACCGCCTCAGTGTAGCTGGTCGTCATAGCGATGCCGTGTAACACTGCCGTGACGTCAGTTTTGACGCGACACACACATACACATAGGGTTCAAAATTAACAGTGGCTTCTGTGGGAGCCCCATTTTCCAGTGCACACCACTACTAAAACACATCACATGCATAAAGTGTGCAGCAGCGTGTGGTCAATAACAGGGTTACTGCCAAAAAGATTCTACTAATACCCACCGGTAACATTTCCTCTCTCTCTCTGTCCATTCTGTGGGATGATGAGTTCAAGGGACTATGTAAATGTAGGAGTTTGAGTGCAGCACCGCTTCACGCACAGATGACCGCAGCAGGAATATACACAACAGTTAGGTAGTGGAGACAGATGTTTGGAAATGGAATGTAATGAGCGAATAAACACACAACATTGACATATTACTTCTGTTTTTTTTTTTTATTATTTCAGGAACCTTTATGCGCAGAATATATATATTCTTTAACATAAAAGTGAACACTTTTTTAGAGTTCTTCTGAACATCCCAAGAGAGGCTTTCAGGGGATCCGAGCTCCCCTTAGCTCCCCCGTAATTCCAACTATGCATACACACAGACACTCGCTGGATACACTCAGCGGCCAGTAAGGTGAGGAACATTTGCACCTCCTTGAGTGACCATGGCATGATCTTTCTGTTGCTTAGCATTTTGGGAAAGGAAAAAAAATGCTAAACAGCAGCCGCTATAATAGCTTTGCTGTGTGCGCTGTTCAGGGTATTCCATGCGTGCCACGCATTGATGACGCAGTGACACAGTGATGTTTCTCTCTGACCAATCAGTGGTCTGCAGTGTTTCACATCACCTTTTAGTACCTCATAGTACCTGGTCGACTTTTTTTGGAACCCCAGGAGAGCAGGTACCAAAAAAGATGGTACCAGGTACCAGGTACTTTTTCCTAATGGAAAACCAAAAAAGGCGAGTAGAGTAGAGCCGGTACCATGTAGTGGAAACTTGCCATAAGTGGCCTAGGAACTATAGTATGTTGAAACGGCCACTATACGATCTCATGAATATGTCACTCGCTGCTGTTTGGTAGAAGCGAAGCAATAAAATAACACATGGAGGCTTTAATAGAACCACTTTTCCAAGAATGCATGATTTGTTGCTTTAATGTCTCGTCTCCCTCTCTGCTCAGGCTCAACACTTCAAGCAGACGTCTCAGAAAGTGGCTCGCACCTACTGGTGGAAGAACGTGAAGCTGGTCGTGGTCATCGTGGTGGTAGTCCTCATCATCGTCCTCATCATCGTCCTGCTGGCCACCGGAGTCATCCCTGTCAGTGCCCCCGTGCCTCCAGTCGCTCCCACCACAAAGCCTTAAACACACACACACACAAACACATAATGTATATACAGTCATACACACATTCTTATTGCACAGTATAAAAAGTAATATATAGACTAAAGCAGGAAACTGCTGTCTGGTGAAGCCTTTATTACTTCTGAGTTAGTTTCTGCTGGGAGCTTTCATGCTTGTATTGGAATTCAAGGACTTTGTGCTTGTTTGAAGGAACTTAAAAGGCACATCCGTTTTTGAAACTCTTTCAAAACGCAGTTCAAGTGTAGCCACTTTTTGAATTTGTGAGAAATTAAAGAAAGGTGTCTGGAAGGTCTGAAGTTTTCACCTGACAGCAGCAAAAACACTGTCCCTGTTCTTAAAGGACGCTGCATAACATCACACCAGCTCCTCTGTTTTTAACTGTTTCACCACCAACGGTTATTTCATCCTGGAAAACAGCGCATCACTTTAATGTGTGGATTTAGAAAAAATCATTTTGGATTTCTCCAGTATCATACGAGACATTTTGTTAATGTTAAATGTCATCACTTATGTGCACCTTTACCAAGGGCAGTCTGTATAGTTTAAAAGTTGAAAAATGCAGTTCCTAAAAATATCAGGCAGCATGTTTTTGCTGACATTGGACATATGCACCTAACACAAATCTGTTACAATGTCACTCACACTAGTGAAAGGCTGAATTGTGTATTTTAAGATATATAGAAATGTTACCATTTATGGGCATGTTACTTTCAAAGTGCTTCCACTTTCTTTGTAGTCAGACAATCTAGAAAAAAGTAATCATCCACAGAAACTCATTTTTTACATTTTTCAGGTAGTTGATTGAATGTATACACTTAGGGCTGCTTTAGTTCTTTATTAAAAAAAATGAAATTAGCTCCTCACTGGTTTTAAGGGCTCATGTTTGAGGAGAGGTTTGTAAAAGTAATAGTACACAGTCAAAGGTTAAGAAACAATTATAATGCACAAAAATCACATCATTCAATTGTGTTTAGTGTCAAACCGGTGAGCTAAGACACCACCGAGTACAACATTAGTGTGTCCAGAAGTGTACATCAAAAGATCCAGTGTTTAGGATTTAGGGTTTTTTTTTAGTGTACAATCACCTGAAAATAAGAATCGTTGTGTATCGTTATCTTAGATTAACTGTTTAAAGTTACATATGGTCCTCTTCTATGGAGTTCAACATGTATTTTCTACAGTAACCTGGAACAGACAAATCTCTGGCTCTAGATAGGGCCGTTTTTTGTGTTTTCATGTTGGCCATTGTAAGTCTCCTACACACTTCACGCTACACGTTTCAGTTTCTTGCAATCTGCAAAATCACCACTAGATGTCACTAAATCCTACACACTGGACCTTTAAATATAAATCAGCATTGACTTGGGTGATAAAAATTAACTGATATTACCTTATGTTTTAAAACAACACTGCATTTTCAGTTACACGTTTTTCTACTTAACAGAAGAAAAGTTAACTCAAAATTTCAGATTTGTACATTTGCGCTTTGCAGTATCATTTAACACATCTTGTTAATTTTTTTTTTCCTCAGTGTGTTTTACCTCTAGCGTTATTGCATTTTAAATGTAGAGCTTCGGTACGTTGATTCAATAAATAAACCACCAGGGTCAGCAGTTAACCCTTTGAAACCTGAGGACATTAGCTTGAGTTCTTTCAAATATGTGGGGAGAAGGCAACGAGCAACTTAACAAAAAATGGCCCAAAAATTTTCAAGCATAAGTAAATAAAATTTCTAGACATTTACTTAAAAAAAAAGAAAAGTAAAAAATTAACTAGAGAATGACCTTTAAAAAAAGTGCAGAATATTTATTAAAAAAACTATAACAGCATTATAAATATTCTGCACTTTTTTTAAAGGTCATTCTCTAGTTAATTTTTTACTTTTCTTTTTTTTTAAGTAAATGTCTAGAAATTTTATTTACTTATGCTTTAATACTAATTTCCAAGTCCCCCAAACCCCCCATTTTTTAAAGAAATCAAAGCAACTTCTGAAGTTTAAACAGGTTTAATAGCTTGTAAAAGGTGTTTAAACACAGCAAAAGAAACAAGATGTGGATCCAGGTTGCAACGGGTTAAAAGTCTGTTTCCACACTTCTTGTTTTGGCTCTACCAGCCAGCCAGCTGAGAGAGATCAGTTACAGCCCCACGTGGCTCCCCCTGCTGGGTCCGTGTCAACCAATAGGCCCCCGCAGTCGCAGCTTAGCAAAAACTTGCAAAAATGTCTGCAGCACAGATCCTGCATGTGCAGCTTCCCGCCTCTCTCTGCTGTTACAGTATCAGTTTAGCTTCAAGGAGGTCAAAATAACTCCCATCATGAACTGTAAATAGTTAATATAGTTTCACCTTTATGTATATTTGCAACAGCCTCAAACCAATGTGTTAATGAAAGTAGCTGTTCTTGTAGAGGCTATTTATTTATGTCATTCATGTTCTCTCTCTTTTTGTTTTAATCAAAAATGAACTTGTGAAAGCTGTTTGATTTCAACAGAATAATCCAGACTGATTAATCCTGACATGGTACAGTTGTATTGCTCTGTTCTCAAATCATTTCTAGAAGCATAGGTGTAAAAAAAAAAAAGGAGGCTGTGTTGGAACAAATTTCTGCATAGTGTTTATTACGTGGCTCTGGAGTGCAGTAGAGCTAATCTCTTTGCCTGATCTCATACTGCTCTGATTAATGCTTTGTGTTCACACAGGCTGCAGCAAGTCTGTTGTTGCATTAGAAGCTTTTTTTTGTCATTTTGAATCAACATCTTTTAACAGGTGAGATGTCGGACTCCAGTTGACCTTTGTTGTACCTGAATGTTATTAGAATTCTGGAGGGTTCTGTTCTGATTAATAATGGTATTTAATGGTCTGATAATAAATAAATAGTATTTACCACTAATGGTGTGCCCTCTTTTGCTGTTTCTCCAAATGACACGGGGAGACAGAGAGTCCAACTACTCTGAGACTAAGGAAGTTGATCAGAGCCCTTTTTTTTTCTCTCAGTGAAGCTACGACAAGTAACAGGGCTCATTTTCCTCAACTGTCAATTTCATGTTAACTGCTATTAGTGCCAAGTAAGAAAAACCAAAAACAGAACACCTGTTGTAACAGGTGACTTATGATCAGTGGGATTCAGCATTGAGCACACCTGGTCAGAGCAGATTTGGATGGTTAAGAGCGTTTGGTGCAGGGCGACCTCTGGCTCACTGGGGCACAGTGTGCACCCCATATGCCTCAGGCCCCTGCAGCGGCCTGGGTTTGAGTCTAGCTTGTGGCCCTTTGCTGCATGTCATTCCCCTTTCTCTGTCCCAGCTTTCCCATCTCTCTCAAACTGTCCTATAAAATAAAGGGAAAATGCCCCCCCCCCCCCCGCCCCCCAAAAAAAAACCTTAAAAAAAAGAGAGAAGAGAAATTTAAGAGAAAGTTGCTGCATGAAGCCCAATGCCTTCACTGGAAACAACATGGCTACAAAGACAGCGACAAAAAGTTGGATGCTGGTTTATTTCAGGCAGTACATTCAGTTACATGACAACAGTAGCTGGCTTGCTCTTGTGCTCTAAAGTTCATTTACACTAAATGATTTTTTGGAAATGGTGTCATGGCTTCCTTGATGTGATTCCTGTAAGTCAGGGAGGAGATGGACTATCAGTCATGGAGAGAAAGGAAGTGTGATTTGACAGGAAGGCTGGATTGCTAAAACAAAACCTCACGATGTAATTGGTCAGCCTTTATTGTTAACATCATCAGGGATGGTTATCTGTTTTTCAGGAAGCTCAAGTAATCGGGCAATGACATATTTAAATGCTTTCGATATGCGACAGGCCTGGCACAGACACAGCAAGAGACAGGACACACATGGTAAGTGAAGAGTAGCCTCATTTCTTACCCTACCCTGGGACACCATAGCTTCAACTTCAACTTCAGGAACTTCACATTGATTTCAGAAAAAATAATGATAATCCCAAAGCTAGCACTATACATGGTAAAGAGGTTGAGCTTGTTGTCTCTTTAAGTTACCTGGGACCCTGTTCCATTCCCAACTTAATGCAAGTTTAAGTTTAATGCAAACACAGTGTCAATCATCAGACGTGGACAACAAAGAATGCACCTACTGCGGAAACTTCACTCCTTTAAAGTCTGCAACACCCTTTTAAGCATTTTTATCAATCATTTATCGAAAGTCCTTTAACTTTTTCTTTTATCTGTTGGTTTAACGGGCTGTCTGTTACAGACAGGAACAGTATGAACAATATCATTAATGTCTGCTTCAGGATTATAGAGAGTCCAGCAGAGAGATCTTGACCCCCTTTAGGAGAAATATGCAGCCAAGAAATCAAAATGAATTATAAGTCAATCTGATCATGTTCTATCAAGTGAATTCACTTAAATGCCCTCAGGCTGGCACTACAAAGCACCCTTACAAAAATAAATCCTTTATTCCTTCTGCTATCAGGCTGCTAAATGTTGACAGTAATCTTTTTAAATGACTGCTGTATTTTTCTAATCACATGGTTGGTTTATCATTGGATCTCTGTCTTCTTCACATGGCTGGCAAGCCCATGCATACATTTTATGAACATGAATGTATTTGAGTGATGTGCAATGCATCGGAACATCTTATTTAATTAATTAATTGAATTTATTCTGTCCGGTCCTCATGTGGGTCAGTATGTTCAGGACCATACGAGGTGTCAGTGTGTATCTTGCCCATGTCCTGGTCTCTCTGATGTTCTGCTACTACTACTGAGTGTCGCGTGTGTTGTTGTCTCTCAGTTTGTGTTTGGTCTGGGTAGATTGTGAAACTAAATTGCCCTTTTGGGATAAATAAAGCTGATTGAAGTTGAAGTGAAGTTGAAGTAAAGGTGAAGGAGAAACCTGACAGGTTACAAGTTGCTTTAAAAAGTAGAAAGGGTGTTATGTCGGCAATATATCACCATTGAATGTTGTACAATGTAAGTATGTCCTAAATGAAAAAATCATGGTGTATGTTGTGAAAAGGTTTTTTGTTTCACAACACTTTTAAATGGTTACACACACACCACAATGTTAAATAGGTGAGTACAGCCCTGCTTCAATGGTTAGTTCTTTTGGTGTTTACATACAAAACTAATCATTTCATCTGCCTGCAGGGCTCACTCTTTCAGCTCTTTACACTTTAGCAAATAACTTCAAACCGCTTCAGTGTTTTAAATTCAAGTGACACATCGACTGCTTTTAGTGCGTTAGCTTGAACTGCCCACACAACAGCTCAAATGTAGATATTTAACATTTCAATCTGTTTACAGGAAACACAGCCCTTTCCAGTAGCACTTTATATCCTATTACAAAATGATACGCCATAATCTAAAAAGAAAATGACTGTATTTTATCTCAGTCTATTTTTATATACTTTTTTTAAATGCACTTTTTTTAAAATGCAATAAAATGTAATGGAGTAAAAGTATATATATATACATATATATATATATATATATATATATATATTAGTAACAGAAGTTGGAAATACTTAAGTAGGGTGCAAATATCTTAAAATTTTACTCACAGTAAATACATTAGTTTTCCACTATACTCCCATCCAGAACCAGCAAACGTTGCTGTAAAGTGTCTTTGGAAATTAAAGGTTATTTTGAAAGTGATTTTGATTAAATTCTAAATTATGGTTTAACTTTTGCATGTTGTGCCACTTTTAACTAACTTTTCCCACCCCAGGAACGGCAGAGCCAGCATCACAAAGCAAGGTGCAAGCCTTGAGCAGTGAGGTCAATGAAGTCACTGGCAAGATGAAAGATAATGTGGAAAAAAATGCTTAAACTGGGAAAGATCATGGTCCACCTCTCTGACAAGTCAAAGGTTATGGAAAATTGGGTCAGTGGTCAGTGTCACTACGATATTTTACACTTTTATCATGATTTGTGTTAAATTATGTTGTTGTGTATTTGATTCCATAAACTTACACTAATGCATCTTTGGTGAACTGTGCAGTTACAGTTTAATGTGAAGTCAAATAAAAAGGTTGCTACACTATGACCTCAGTGTTCATCATCATCGGGTAGAGCAGTGCAAGTCAGCCGAGGTCATCCCATATTCAAGATGTGACATAACAGAACAAAAATTAAAGCGTGGCTGATCTGACCTAAGCTTCAAATAAAGCTTTGTTAAGCAAGGCGTTGTTCTAGCTACACCTTGTTAGGTGATTAAACTCAATAACCCAATAACCTTTTGTTTGTGGTTCAAATGCCTCACTGCACAGGCTGTATTGCTCATCGGGAAAGAAGTTATCACTTTCTGTTAGTGCACAACTGGTCATTCTAGTTTTCTTATTCCAGGAAATGTTTCAGTACGCATTACAGTAAGCACTGTCTCAGGCGAACAGTTTGTTTTTGCATAGCTGTTACCAATATCGGCCAAAGAGATGTTTGCCTTCTCTCCAATATAATGGAACTAGATGGCAATCAGCTTGTGGTGCTTTAAGTGCCAAAAAATACATTTGAAAACTCAACAGCAATGTGTCTTTCCAGAAATCATGACATGGTTACTCAAAATAATCCACAGATGTTGTTTTGAGCAGTTTTATGCAATACAAAGGGTCCTCCATTGACATATGCACAATCGTTTCATGTGTTAAATTGAAACTTTTTGCTTACTACCAAACTAAACCCGCTAACAGCTTCACCACACAGAGGGAAGCGTGCATCTGCTCACGAATGAGAGGCTGGTTATACGTATGGTTATATCCATATTAATAGCATATTTTCACATATAGGTCACACGACTATATTTTATGTCTTGTCTTAACTTATGTATGACTTAACTAAGTCAATGACACATTTTAGATCACTATAACAGGTCTGTTTCTTGTGGTTTTGATGTTAGTGTACTTTTTTCTGTTACTCTGTCAAATGGACTTTGAATGTTACAAGCTTAATATTCAAAACAGTGACCTGTGATTAAGGTATTCTTGGAGGGACCATTGATGAGTTGGGTTCCATTTCTTTGTTGCTTTAAAGTGGACCAGTGTGTCGGAATACAAAATGTATTGCTTCACTGTAGTGTCTCATCTCCCTCCCTGCTCAGGCTCACATCTTCAAGAGGACAACAGAGAAAGTGAAACATGAATACAGGTAGAAGAATGTAAAACTGATCGTGGTCATCGTGGTGGTCGTCATCACCATCCTGCTGGCCAGAGTCATCCCTGTCAGTGCCCCGGTGTCTCCTATAGTCTATCCCACCAAAAAGCCTTAAACACACACACAGGCACAAATAATGTACATACAGACAAAATTAAATCATAAACAAAATTGTCCTGTCACAGGCCGCATTCTTTACTGGGAACGGAAAAATGGGAGAAATTAGGTAAACATGTTTATATTGTAAAATAAATAAATATATTTTTGTATGTTGCACTGTATTTTGAAATATGACATTCTAATGGTGATATTGACTTTTTATGTAATTGTGCATTTTTTGGTTATGGAGGTAATACTAAATATAATGTACATTTTTGCTCCTATGAACAAAACATCAGGTTAAATTTTAATATAATTAATACAAAAATATACTTTCCCTCAAACAAATTTCATCTGAGTTTTGATTGGAAAAACAAATAACGGTGCAGCAAGCTATTTATCATTTTAACAACAGATGTCATTTTAGATCTTTTATGAACACAGTTATTTTTAAGATGTAGTCTAAAGCATTATCTAGATTACCATTACCTTAAGTGTATGAATGACAATTTAATTACAGATGGAAGAATGGGTTCTTAAGAGTAAAACACATTTTGTGTTGAGTCTAAGTTAAAGTTTATGCAGAGGTGTGTGTAGAGCATTAAATGCAGTTTGTAATATAGACATGGCTTGTGTTTGAGAGGAGGGAAATGCATAAAGTATTTTGTCATCTGCAAAAAATATATTTTTAAGTCAGTGTTTAGTGTTTGGTATATTATAAATAACAAAGGACCAAGTGCAGAACCTTGTGGTACCTCCTCAAAATCACAAATCTGGTGTGAAATTTGGCTGTTAGCTGTGTTTCAAACCTTCTTCATGAGCAGGGAAAACTTTGGAGGATTTTGGAACACTATTGTGTCCAATCTTTAAATATATAGCAGAGATATTGAACCCTTTGACTTCTTCAACTCAGCTCAGTGTTCCTGCTGCTGTGAATCTGTTGTGAAGCAGCGGAGGTCACTGAAAAGAAGATTGAGGGCACTGAGAGAAAATAAGCACAGCTTTGGAAAGCACAAGAGCTCCACACTTTACCATATGTCTTTGATTTAATAAACACAGCACCACGGTCAGCTGTTAAAGGTCAGATTTCAGGCCAGTGGATGTTCACACACTTTAGGCCGACCAGCTGAGAGATCATTTACAGCCCCTCGTGGTTTCCCCTGCTGGGCACATGTCAGCCAATTGGACCTCAGAAAGAACAGTTTATAACTAGAAAATTATGTTCCAAAACACACAGTCACTTTACAGAAGTGTGTTTTCAGTCTGGGGCAACATTTTTACACATCTCAGCTCCCACCTCCCTCTGCTGTTAAAGTAGCAATTCAGCTTCAAAGAGGTCAAGATAAGAAACAATATGAACTATAGATAGTCAATATAGTCACACCTTTATGTATATTTGCAACAGCCTTAAACCAATGAGTTAATGCATGCATCTGTTCTTTTGGGTGCTATTTGTTGTTGTGTTTTTTTTATTTTGCTTCATTTGTTAGCTTGTTTTCTTTTTAAGACATGCTACCTATGAAGAGGTCTGACTTTTCGGTCAGCCAGCTTTCTGAGTTAGTGTAGCTCACACATGAAAAAAGTTATCTGGGACTGTGACACATATCATAAAAATAAATCTAACCTAAAATCATGGCTACAAGACAATCAAGTGAGTGACCACACTATGTAACTTGTTTAAAATATGAAGTGTGCTTTGTTTATATGTTTTATGTCCTGTTTGCACATTTACAGAATTAATGTGCGCTGTCCCTGTAATCTTTAACTGTATTAAAAACTATATAAATAAATAATCACATATTAACCAAAGAGGGATGTATTTGATGTTCGTACAATCATTTTATTTTATTTATTTAGATTTTTGTAATGATTCTGGAGCAGAGTTGTCCGATTCTCTTTGGTTGCTCATGCATTCTTACACTGATCCATGCTGTGTGAGAGTAAGATCATTTTCTGTTCATACAGACTCTAGTTGTTGCAGGTCTAATGTGTTTTTCACCATGTCTTTAACTGTTTGATTAGCAGAATTCACAAGGGTCTTTTCTGATAACATATTATATAATGGTGCTTTGATGTGTAATAAATATCACTTTTACTCATTTGCTTTTTGCCACAAGATGGAGACAGAGAGTCCAGAGTGATGTGAGAATTTAGGAAATAGATCTGAGGGGATTCCCATCATCTTCTCTGGTGGTTCACATCTGCTCCTGGTAAAACCATGGAGGGCATTATGGCACACTGTCTCATACTTTTGGTTTCTGTTCAGCTTATTAGTAGGCTGAAAGACAAAACTTTTGTGTATTTATAATCACTTCACTGAAGAAGACATTTGCAAACACTGAAACAAAAGGGAGTCATGTTAGTTTGAGTACTGTGAAGAATGCAGTAGGGAAAAAAGGGTGGTATAGCCTACTACAAATCAGGCCCAGCTGGTGAGGCGAGGGGCCAGCATGCCTTCACTGTGCACACATCTGTTTTCAAATAAGAAAAAATGAAACTTTAAGATTTACCACTGAGTACTGACTTGTCTGTAATTCTTTTCTATCAAACATTTTTTTGTTAAATTTTTTTGTTTATGTTTTTTTTTTTTATTAAGATATATGCCCACCAAACATATCTACTACATTCAAACCAAACAACCTGTAAAAAGGACTATTAAGCAAGAGAGAACAAAAATTCAGGCAGAGTATTTAACATGTTGCAACAGGCCCACCGCTCCTGTTGACTCAACAACAGTGAACCTCTGTGTCCCACCAGAATGAATGTGCTCTTTTGTCAAAAGTGGTGACTAAACTATTAAAGTTTTATCCCCATGACAAAGGGCCTGATGAGTTTTCAGAACAACAGCCTCTAAGACAAACACAGACAAAAAAAATCCACTGAAAGCCCATTTGTGAGTGATGGGAAATGAGCCTGGCCTCAGACTGCCGTAGTCATGCGGATGTGAGTCTTCCATCCATGGACGAGTATTTGACAATGATGCGAAGGCAGAGTGGTCAGCCTGCTGAATATGGCCTTTGTGTTTGTGAAGCTTTTGCCTGAAGTAGCCTTTTGTTGGCCGGGCCTCTGACCCCGGCCGCTCTGACCTGACAAAGTCTCACATGCTGCCTCAGTTAGAAAAATGGTAAATACTACATCACAGATGTATTGTGGTGATTATGTGTTCACTTTGATGATGCGGTGGTGATATGAATCTGAGGTGGAGTCTGATGGAGGTTAAGAAGGTCAATGCTGACTGATTTGGACTGAAATTGTTGATACCACAGACTGTATATAAAGATCTTTATATACAGTATTGCCATTCATTTATTCCTTTACTAGGCTACACTATACTATAGCCAGCTATACTATGATATACTACATTATACTATGCTTTTGCTATGCTATGCTATGCAAATGGGATCGTATATTACTTAGTATGCGACAATATAATATAGTATACTACATTACAGTATTATACTGCACTTTAAAGTCGTATGGTGTCCTATAATGTAGTATACTAGTACACTACTCTTCACTAGTCTATCATAATACTGTGTAATAGAGCCCATTATCACAAAAGATGGTTTGCCTCAGAGGGCTTTACAGTGTACGACATCCCTCTGCCCTTAGACCCTCACATCACCCAAGAAAAAAGTCCCGAAAATGAACAACAACCCCTGTAACAAGGGAAAAAAAGGAAGAAACCTCAGGAAGAGCAGCAGAGGATGATGAGGGATCCCTCTTCTATGACGGACAGACGTGCAATAGATGTCATAAATAACAACTGAAATACAATCATGGCAAAAAAGAAAGAGAAAGAGAGAGGGGAGGAGAGGGGGAGCGAGGGGGAGAGAGGCACAGCAATAATAGAAACAGATGCATGTCATATTACAATAACAATAGGTGTGAGATTATCAAATGCACTCTATGATGATATTGTGGGTGTTGATAAGAGTCTCATGCATATACTGTATTAATAGGGAGGTGTCCAAAGGCATGATCACAGCATCGGCGCAAGCAGGACCAAGACCACGATCAGGGCGAGCGGGGGGCAGAGTATCAGTGCAGCCACAGCACGAACACAACCAAAGGCAGGGTCACAGCATCAGCACAGATATTACAATGATCAGGCACAGCCAGGGCTGCGGCCAGGATCCAGGAAAGCTAGGAAACAAGGGAGCAGGAATGCTCCCAAGAGGCAATGGGATTAGTGTAGTGCAGTTCAACAGACCCAAGGTGGTGAGCAGTAAAAAGGATAAGCACTCAATCAGAATCCTAGAGTCACTGATCAGCAATTATGACTTAAATATGAATGCTAGAGAGCAGTAACAGAAAAGAAAGATAGAGAGAAGAAAGACAGGTCTGAACGGACTCAAAACCAACCCTGCCGGATTGGGCCGAAAACTCTGCCACCTCCCCCTCCTTTTCAACTTGTGCTCCAGGAACTGAACTGAACTGCACTATGGTGCAGTATAATATGGTACAATGTTATATACTTTGGGGATATAACTGTACTCTACTATACTGTTCATGCTGTACCTTTACGTATAAAATGGTGAATGAATGCTAATACAGTATAGTATACAACTATATTGAACTACAAAACACTATACTATACTAGACTAGACTAGACTAGACTAGATCAGAGTAGACTGTACAAAACTACACTATAAAACTATACTATACCACAGTATACTATACTGTACTATCTATATTAGGGTATGCTATTATACTTAGTATAGTAAGTACATACTGGACAATAATACAATACTGTGCTACTCTACTATACTACATTATAGTATACTATAACAAACTATAAAACAACTCTTGCATTATCAAACAAATTATATTATGATATGCTGTACTACACTATTAAACTATACAAATATTACTGCAGAAGTAGTATTACCATTCATATTGGATTTAAAAGTAGCAATTTAATTATAACTGTAATGTATGCAATACATAATGATCGTATTGCTTCTTCTAATGACATGCCATAGAAAATTACTCCACTACACTCCACTATGATTTTGATCATGTTTGCACACTCACAGCTTTGGCTTGGGTTTGGTAGTAACATGTTACAGTAAACAGAAACAATTACAGGGCCGGTCGTCTTACTGCTTTCCCTCTGATAACAGCACGTAATCAGTAATATGAGATGTATTTTAGATTGGTTGTATTTGTTCATGGTTTATTAGGTCTAACTTTGTTTTCAAATGGTGAGGCTCTGAGAGCTTTACATGGACTGCCTCCCTTCTCTCTGTGCAAAACCTTAAGTGAAGTCTGGCAAAAAAAAATTATATTGATTTTCGATAGTACAGTTCTTTTAGATATATATTTACAGGTTTTTGTTCTTTCATATAAAACGAAAACAAAACTATTCAAACCAAACATTAACACATTGAGATCAAATACCACAGTCCTTGCATGTAATCCATTCTAGTTCTGTATATAGTTTCACATCCGTAATAGAGCCACTATTTGCTGCTCAGCATCCCAGAGCACTCAAGTGATTCAATGATTCAAAAAAACTTAAATCTGAGTGAGATTTAATTTAATTATGGGCATAAATGGAAGCCTATGAGTTTAATTCATATAATAACAGCCAATAATTCATACATACAGAGCCTCAGCAACATACAGATTAAACCAATGTTTTATTAAAAGACAACCAAATGAAACTTAGAATTTTGACCTGACACAGAGTTCACATGAAAAAGACAATTTAAATGTTTAGGGAAGAAATGCTTGAATTACCCTACTTCTTCTTTCTGGTACTTCTTTATTCCCAAACCACTATTTCCAAGCTAATACGTCCTCTATTTGTTCCTCTTTTTGTATGCAGCTTACAAACACTGTAACACAGCAGTGCAGTTATGAATTAATCACGCAGCAACTTCTTTTGAACAAAGTATGTCTTGATGTCTCAATTATGTTTGGACGACTTCTGTAATTCGAGATAATGGGGTTTGCCTCAGGGTGTGCTGTTTGACATGTAATTGTCACCAAATGAATCGAAGACTGTTGGAAAGAATTTCAGTCCCCGTGTTAGTGACACAGTTGAGCTACAATGGACTTGTGTTGTCAGTCTGTCAGCTCCTTATCATAAGTGTGGCAGCGACAGACAAACACACACACACACACACACACACACACACGTAGCTGCAACACTAATGATAAAGAGCCTGTGTGGTGTTGCCTATAGTTGTAGTAACTGATGACAAACTGAAGAAACCCACAGACACGTTTGGTCTTTGGATTTGACCCAGCACATGTCTAGAGTTATGTGTAGTTTATAACTGTAACATGATTTAACCCACTGAAACCTGGATTGACATCAGTTCATAAATTGCAAAAAAGATTAATAAAAGGTGACAGAAAAGTGACCTAAAAATTAGGTCACATTTCAAAATCAGGGGAAAATATCAAGAAATCTATATTAATAATAGGCCATGGGAAAAAAAAAAATTTATTATAATTTTTTTTTTAATTTTCATTTCATGTTTTTGTTTTTGTTGTTGTTGTTTTTTTTAAATTTCAGGTAATTTTCTCTTAACTTTGTATTATTTTCTTGCTAATTTTTTTAGTAATTTCTTCTTAAGTTTCTCATTGCCTTTTTTCTGTGTTTTTTTTTAATCAAGCCAAGTCTCTCAGGTCTCAAAGGGTTAAGGCCAGAAAGCAGTCTACTGCAAGACAAGGACACCATTGTTTTCTTTTCAAATTAATTAAAAAAGAAAAAAAAATTAAAGGTTCAACCTATAGGTCAATAGGTCATAAGGACATAAAGTACTGTTTAGTGCAACAAGGTCACATGAAATGTACTTTTTCATGCCTCAGACACACTGTAAGTCCCTGTGGTGATATTATATAAACATTGCGCATATTTCTCGCAAGGGTGGACCAGCAGTCACCTTCTTAAATCTTGCACAGCCCATAAGTAGGCAACACCCTTCAGTGACCAAACTGCACACAATGTTTTGCAGTGAGTCTGCAAACGCCTGATAGACATGGACGAGTCTTATGTTCATGACATGACAAAGATGCATGCAGAGAACGAGATGGTTCATGCCAAACTGTCACTGAACAGACACATATAAGGAAATGACATACCAATATATTTATGATACATCTGTCCTGCAATTCTTATTAGTTTTCCTGCAGGCTGAAGATAAAGGAGAGTCTGAGTGCTGCTGCATTCAGGTGTCCCTGGTAATTTCACGACCAACTCAACGACAGAAGCATTATCAGTAAAATATACTGAAGTATCAGCAATAAATTTGTGATTACAGATTATAACATAATTTTGTATGTTACTGGATTATGGAATGATACGTAAGTACATCTTACCCAAGTACTGCACTGCAACCTTTGAAACCTGGACAAACTGGTTTCATTTCATGCAAAAACATGAGGAGAGGCCAACGAACAACTTAATAGGACTTGGCCAAAAATGAGCAAGGAGTTGTATGCTTGTATGGTAGCCTCGGCCACTAGTGTGTGAATGTGTGTGTGAATGGGCGATTGTGACATGTAGTGTTAGAGTACTTTGAGTGGTCTGAAGACTAGAGAAGCAATTTATAAGTGCAATCCCTATACCATTCCCTTAGTCTTACATAAGTAAAGAACAGTCCCTAAGAGAAAAAAGCACAGTATTTTCGGCTGAAATGTAATGGAGTAAAAGTATAAAGCAGCTTTGAACGACAGACAACAAGTCTACTAGTCGCCAATTCCGGGAAAGTCCAGACTTTGAGGAAGTGGCATCACGGTCATGTTATCGCCTCTTGTAATTGTAAGGTTTCCGGGAATACCCTGAACGCCTCACAATCAGACTGCACGAAGCCCAGCAGCAGGCAGGGAGAGGACCACAGCACAGAGAAGTGAAAGTGACAGAGAGAGGGTGAGAAGAAAAGAGAAAACCGCAAAACTTTGCGCTTGCTAAACGCTGCACTTGCTTTGTTTCGGGAGACAATTAATTATTAACATTAAGACAGGTTGAAAACTACAGAGCTGGTATGCTGTGTTTCCTGTTACTAAAGTTGACTCAAGCCGCACTATAAATGCATTGGATCCGGTGACAGACTCGACACAAACACAGCAAGACGCGAGACAGACATGGTGAGTCAATATCCATTTACAATTTGTTATAATGCCAACAGCTTCGACAAGACAGAGGAGGGGGAACTTTGTTTTGGCAGAATGTTTTAAGAAATGTACTATGACCTTTCTTATCTTTGGTCAAAGTCCCACAAGGTAGCAGAAGGTAAATGGGACACGGCAGCTGCTGTCAGCTCGTCCATTTAAAATGACGAATACAGAATATTACAACGCTTGGATTTTTTTACTGTGTTTTTTTTTATTTAGTTGAAAATACATAAATTCGGTGTGAGGTCGAAAAACATTAAAGTTAAACAAGTGAATACACTAAGGGACTGTTCGTAATTTATTAGAAGGGGTGATGCAGAACGGCGGGGGGGCACTTGAATGAAGTACTGGAAAGCCACACTTGAGTAAAAATACTAGAAAATGATTTTGGTAGAACCTTAAGTCTCCTTTAAGAATATTACTTGAATAAAAGTCTTGAAGTACCTAATATTTACTGTACTGTACAAGTATCGAAAGTCATTTCATTGTATTGCAAGTAAAAGTCAAAGTACTTGCTGTAATCAAAAAAACATGCAGTCAGAATTTTGACAATTGTTTCTTTGTAACATACACCACAATGCACGACACTTGAACAAAAACTTTTTTTTTTTTTTTACAACTTAAAGGACAAAAAACATTTTTTCTTCAGTCATCTGTCCATGCCTTTCTTCCTTCCTCCCTTCCTTTTCTATTTTGAAATAGGTACATAAAATGCCTAGGGTAAATGTAGTCTAGTATAGTAAGTATAGTATAATATATTAAGTATAGTAAGTATAGTATAGTAACTAAGTACGCATTTTTTAAGGAAATATAGTGGAGGAAAAGTGAAAGTTCACAAAAACACAAAAACTCAAGCAAAGTACATTTACTCCCCAAAATATTTAGTATATAGGTACTTTGTTACATCACATAACTGGGTAAGGGACATTTAACATGAAAGGATCATGTTCTTATTTATTATAAATATCCTCAGAACCCCCTTAATCCACAAGAGGGT
The DNA here is from genome assembly GCF_008729295.1 of Plectropomus leopardus. Lineage (NCBI taxonomy): Eukaryota > Metazoa > Chordata > Actinopteri > Perciformes > Serranidae > Plectropomus > Plectropomus leopardus. The sequence goes on from NC_056468.1 coordinate 6,025,405, forward strand.
TGAAAACGATTGTTCTTTGAAAAAAATCTCCCAAATCACACTGTTTGTCATAACCAGAAACTGTGAAATATGGTTATTTATGGGGAAGGAAGTGTCATATATTCTCCCACAGTCACTCATGGAAGCTTGAGGAAAAATATTTGGGTCATGATATTTAACCCTTTGACATCTGGATTGACATTACTTGTCTTGTGCTCCTATTTTTCAGACACCTTTCACAATTGTTTCAACCTTTTTTGATTTTTCTTTCTGTCTTTTTAACATGGGGATGAGAAACTTGGCAAGAAATGTCCCACAAATTGCAAGATTTGGTAGATTTTTACAAGTAAAAAGCTAGGGGATAGAATTCCAGAAAACTATATTTATAATTATTGTAATTATATTATATTTTAAATTATTTTACAGAATCTTTAAGCACTTGTTTCAGATCTTTTTTCCCTTTTTGCTAATTTTCTGGTACTTTTTGTAGCTTTTTACTAATTTCTTTTTTAACATTTAGGTCATTTCTTCTTAGGTTGCTTGTTTTTTTGAAGGAAATCAAGCCAATCTGCACAGTTTTCAAAGAGTAAATAATAAGTGATGTCACACATTAGCCACCCTCTATACTGAATATAGCATAGTCCCTAAATAAAACCCATTCAAAAACATGACTAAAAAAGGAAAACGAATGTCCGTACAGTGCCGATACAAAGTAAGTTAATATAATGAAGTGAGTCTGCTTAGGTTTAAATTTAAGAGCAGCATTAAGTGCGATATGAGAAGCAACCTTACAGAATAACATAGGTTACAATTATTAAACTAAAGGAATGCAAACATGAAAGATGATCTCTTCTTTCTTGCTTTTTTTTTTCAAGATGAATGAAGAATGCATTTTTGGCAGGACAACAACATCATGTGTTGCATCCCAATAACCTTCACACATTGCTCTCCTTCAATATAAATGAGCTTAACACAAGATTAATTATTAGCCAACAAGATAGCAGTTGTTTTGACTGTCCTACAGCACCACACCACACTATCATGAACGTGCTGTAACCTGCGGTGGGTGTGGTTTCCCTGGATAATGCCAGGTACATTAATGCAGGCAAGGAGGGAGGGAGGGAAGGAAGGAAGCAAGGAGGGGAACTGGAATGGGCAGCAGTTCCTGTGTTAAAGACGTCGCCGGCTGAATTTTAAACACACACTATTGTTCAGCTGCTATTTGGTTGAGCCAAAAACGAGATAACTGGGCATTCAGGGCATCCATTCATCAGTTTCCACCAGCCAGTGATATGATGTTTACTATTCTTAGCGTATAAAGTCGACTTACTCAGACAGTGTGTTTCAACAGGAAATGGCAATGAATTATGAACCAAATCAAGATGCAGAGAGTGCACTTGTTTTGTTCTGTCTGTTGGTTTCCTGTTCCTGTCGACTTTCAGAGATGTTGTCTTCCTCTCATGGCTTGGAGTTTAAAAGGTGAAGGCGAAAGCTGTCAGGATATAAATTGCTTTGAGGTCAAACTACTTATAAAATATCCTGCTTCAGGGTTCTTATCAATGTGCAGTTACCCTGTTGTTGTTGTTGTTTCGCCCTTGGGTGCTGCATTTCTCCTCAGAGCAGAGACAGAGGGTTGAGTAAACAGCTGCTGCGAGAACGCAACCTTCGTGATCTTAGAAAACCCGCCCGACTTCATTTTATTGGTTTCATGTGTCACTGGTTGCTTGTTTCACGTAAACTTAACCTTGCAGGGCTGGATCATGAATGTGTTCCAAAACATGTTTTAATAGCAATTATTTTGGTTCTAAAGTTACAAATTAGGAGTTGACAGATTATCGGCCTGGCTGATAATATTTGGCTTTTTTTTTATTATTATCTGTATCTGCGCTTTATTTTAATGATCACTGAAAAAAAATAATCAATTGAAAGTGTCAAGAAGGTGTCAACATGAGAGAAACTTTTACCTTGTTAAACTTCTGAGAGATATTTTTATTCATTTTTTTAGTTTAAATTTTCCCTTGACTTTTTATTTAAAAAAGTTGCTGGGAACTTGCTTTACATGATGTTGAAAGGTTTCACTTTTGGTTAAACATTTGCTAAAGGAATTTAAACAAAGTTTTGTGTTGGAGTTTTTTTATATTCCAAATTCTAAATATTGATAGAAAGATTTTGTTTTTAAATATTAGTCGCCAGTCTCATTAATTACTAATAATCACAATCGGTATTTACCCAGAAAAAACAATATTGGTCGACTCCTATTATAAATGAATGTACTCTTGCTTCGGTCTGCTTGGAAAAAACATGTCACAGCAGGTTGTCTTGTTCTGCTTAAATTCACTGCAGGACTATTGTTGTGTTTATAAAACACAAAGCCAGTCTGATCTGTATCAGGCAGACATAGTTTGTGGTTTTTTTTCCATTTGGCAGCCAGTCTGAAAAACAAGCTATGCAATTAACATTTGCCTTACTTGTTTTATAAACCTGCTGACCAAAAACACGAAGGAATTAAAGATTTAATAATCTAACTATAGGAGGAGCTAAAACAGTAATTATTTTACAGAAAAAAAAAACCAACTGACGCACTAATAGAGTGCCACAGAGATGAAGTTTTTCTGTTGGCCAACCCAAAAGCTAATGTCACTCCGGTTCCCTCGCCAGAAAGCCTGTGGGATTTTTCCATTGGATTTTGGATTAATACAGAAAATAAGCTTTGTAGTAAATCAGTTTTTGTGATACTTACACGTTTTAATCAGCAAGATAATCTTCACAAATGATAACCACTTTCAGGATTTTTGAAGCCTAAATTTAATCTCTAGGAGGAAAAAACTCATGCTAAGCTAGAATCAAACTACACCAGCGTGTTCAGCGTGATTCAGCTTGATGATGTTCTGTAGTTTTATTTAGCCACTTGATAGCATCCATATTTTTTTAAGGCCCATAAAAGCTTTACAGTGTGAGTGGGGTATTTACTGAAATGCTAATCCATTCTCAAGTTTAAGGACTCATTACTGGGGTTTTCTGTTAGCAAAACTAAAAAAAAAGTACTACCCTCGCTCCTTCACAGCTCTACCCTTTTGTTCAAATATGGTCACTCTTGGCTGGAGTCCACAAAAAATGGGTGATGTTTGTCCTAAACAGACTATGATTAAACTCTAAAAAAAACTGAATCCTACATTTCCCACAATGCGAGTTGCAACTAATAGCATATTTCTATTCATTAAGTGCCCATGCCTTTTAAATTCCACAACGCCAGTTTGTAATGCAGACGTGATGACATCATCAGGGACTGTTTTCTCAGACTTGATAAAAGTCCCTCCAGAGCCACAGAAAACAATAAACTACTGTTTTCCTCGCTGAGTAGTACTCACTGTGACTTGTAAACTGGCCTTTATGTATAAGATTGGTGGCATTGTGCAGAAAAACTTTTCTAAAGCTCAGGAATATTTTGGCTACACAAGGTTTGATAACATCTTTTTTAAAATGACATACAATAAATGCATTCAAAGTCAGTAGAAACATGAGTGAGATGTCATCACAAATTAGAAGTGCAACACTGAGATGTAAAGGTCCAATATGTTGCTTATTTTCAGGTTCATACTTGTATTTTGTATTTCTCTGGTGTTAAAACAGAAAAAAATGCATTATTTTTCTCATTTCACATTATATTTCTCATACACTTTGTCTGAATACGCCTCTATTCACGCTTTGTCTCCAATGCTCCGTTTGAGCGCCTGTCTCTATAAAACCCCCTTTTGGAAAAATCTGAGTCCGCTCTGATTGGTCAGTGTTTCCGCGTCTTCCACTTCTGCGCTCTCGTTGTCTCTGCGCTGTCGTTGCAGTGGGGTAATGACTGCAGTGGCACTGTAGTGGCAGTTTTTACCTTTTACCTTTATATGGTATAGCTGTGACATCACAAATTCACAGAAGTCCTGACGGCCTGTTTAACTTTTTGAAACCCAAGCTAATTGGCTTGATTTCTTTAAAAGAAATAAAATAAAACTGGAAAAGGGCAATGAGCAACTTAGGAAGAAATTGCCCCAAAAATGTACACACACACACACACACACACACACACACACAAGGATGAAATAAAAAAAAAAGAAATGGGGGAAAAAAAAACAAGAAAAAAAGATATGACCTGAAAAAAGTTTACAAGAATAATAATTCTTTAAAACATTTTTTTAGAAATAAAATTCTGATCATCATAAATACATTTTTTAATATATTTTTCCCTATCCTTTTAAAAACTTTTTTTCCTAAACCTACTAATTTCTTGACATTTTTGCCACAGTTCTTGCCAAGTTGCCAAGAAAGCACATTAATTTGCTCAAATTTCAAAGTTTTATATACAGCACAAGAAAATTGATGTTGATCCAGGTTTCAAAGGGTTAAAGGCGCAGTTTGTGGATACAGTCTGTGTGCATTTCTCAGTGGATTGAGTGTTTTGAGATTTTCACAGTATTTATATTGCATGCATCCTTGCCTTATAGTAACAAAATCATGGAAATCCTACATTTTTACAATGTAGGACTTTAAAAAAACACCTGACATACCTGACATTGGGTGTTTATAACCAAATGTTACCATTATCAGCCTTTTATTCGCCAACGGGAAAGATTGAACAATGCAAGCTCATAAATTTTTGCAAAACGTCCCAAATGACTGTATGAATCCACATTATGTCTCACTCTTTAACAATGTTATGTGTGTTGATTGGACAGGAGAATGGGAAGAGCCGCCTGCAGCAGGCCCAGGAGGAGGTGGAGGAGGTGAAGGTCATCATGCTGGACAACCTGAACAAGGCTGACGAGAGATCTGGCAAACTGGGCGAGCTGGAGGATAGGGCTGATGAGCTGCTGGCAAAGGTATGCGAGGGGAGTGCGGAGAAGCTGGTCCAAGTGGAAAAACATCATTACATCTAGTCACACCAAACTATTTTAACTGAGCGTGGAAGTGTCTGGAAGTATCTGGGTCGTATGGATAAGGTGGATTACTGGAGCAAATGGCACACACACTCCCTTTTCCACAGGCGTCAAGGGATTAAAACCAGGAAATGTCATATTGATGTCTATAAATACACCTTAGGTGGAGCTGGAGAGGAAAACAAATGTACAATTTACATCCTGATTCTGTTTTATGGGGCTATTTTTAGAAAGGTATTTCCTATTGTTTCCTAAGATGAATGAAGCGAGCTGGTCTCCCTGGGTACGACAGAGTGAGTCCAGGACATGCCACGAGGCGAATGTCCGTCCGGGGGTCAACAAGTGGGTCACTTCGTTCCCACGTTTCCCCCTTGGTCAGTGTTACATAACACTATCGGGCAGTTCTCAGAGAACTAAAAAATCACACAGACAGATAACTGAAATTTGAGCTAAAAATTCACTTGTGATAGCATGAATGATGAGCAGGCAAACTGGGAAAGCGCCTCCCAAATTCAAGTGCAGCTCCTAGTTTTAGGGATAATGCTGCCTTCATGTGCTCCTCGGGAATATCGTACTTGCCAGTTGTGTAGTTGTAATTATGACATACACGCATTCAAGTGCTCAAAAAAGCAACAAACGTGGACACTAGAAGTAAAATGATGTTGTTTTCATGGCTGATGTTTTACCAAAAGCAAGTAGCACAGAGCTCCTTTGTGCTCCAGCAGCCAAACGAAGCAAATAGAATGTGCATCAGGTATATAGTTGACGTTTAATTCCTTTATAAGCTTAAATAATATTTTAATTAGCTTATATTTGCTTAGCTAGCTAGCTTTATGTTCCTGTTGTCTCAATGTGCAGCAACCAAAAGTAAATGATAGCTACTAGGACTAAAATAACGAAATATATATTTTTTTACTGTCAACAGTTTCAATGCTTTCTGCCATTTGTGCTTCCCTGAAACATCACGCAAACATCACAACTCTGCAACCTCGGGTATAATCAAAATTTCCCAATTTCTCTACTCATAATTACTACCATGAAGGGCCCTTCATGTGCTTGTAACTTGTAAAAACAATATTTCCGAGGAGCACATGAATGCTGCATAAGGTTAAATGACTGTGTAATGTGAATGGGGTCATTCATTAACCCCCGAAGGAATTAGTATCAGCTCCACAGTGTTTTGGCAACTTTCAGCTCATTGTTTTGATGTTGCGACCCTCATCTTAACTGTTCACTCTCGCTGCTGTCTTCTAACAGCAGCAGACAGTCAAAAAATAAACTCACTCAGTACATGCACAGTTTTGTGAACCTTATTTCATAGCTCAATTAGGCTATTTAATCGGACTACTGTCCTGTCCTCCTTTGCCACTGGATACCACAACAACAAACCCCCAAGCCAGCCAAACCTATACACTGAAAATGGCAAATTTTGACTAAAACTTGGATTGTGCAATAAGGCATGTGTGTTTTATTCTGTCTATGAATTGTTGTAAAGACTTACAACAACTGAAACAACTAAAGAACCCACTTTGGAAAAGCCCAGACTCTGTCTCACAGGACCCTCATGCCCGATGTTGATCCGTTTTCTTGCACTGCCAGCTGGAATTTATTTGCCTCATCTTTTGACCCTGGCAGCGACATGTGACAGTGACAGTGACTTCACCAATGTACCGATCTGTTTACATGAGCTTCTGTGATACAGTTGTAATGGTGCTCTGCTAGAGCCACATACAGCTATCAGATCATCTGTGGTTACAAAAGATCCAATGAGCTTCTCCAGAACTGTAAAGTATATTCAGGCCTCATTTCTAAGGCACCAATTATCAAATTATGTTTCTTTTTTATCACTGAAAGTGTAATCACACAGTTGACATACATCTGTTAGGCCTACTGCATTTTGTGGCACTTTGTGGTGTTTTGTTACATGGCGTTTTGTTTTGTGGCATATTCTTTTGCAAAGAATTTGCCATTTTAATGACAGTACTTGCCTCCAAAGAAGTTCTCCCCGACACTCTTTTGCAAGACCATGGTCGCTGCATCCCGGGTGTAGCGCCGCCGCCACCACCCAAGACAATTAAGTAAATAAATACAAAAAAGCCAGAACATTTTTTCCCCTAAAGCAAAATGATAATGTGTGCTTCTAGACCTTGCATGTTCTCCCCGTGTCTGCGTGGGTTCTCTCCGGGGTCACAGTCCAAAGACATGCAGCTCAGGTTGATTGGTGACTCTAAATTGTCCTTAGGTGTGACTGTGAGTGTGTATGGTTGTCTGTCTATATGTGTCACCCTGCGATAGTCTGGCGACCTGTCCAGGGTGTACCCCGCCTTCTGCCCGATGACAGCTGGGATTGGCTCCAGCCCCCTAGCGACCCTTACGATGACATGCGGTTACAGAAAATGACTGACTGACTGACTGCTTCTAGATCTTTCTCTAGCACTGGCACAGCGCTCTGGAGATGGTTATGGCTATGTGAGACTATCTATGATATTAGACTTTTTTTTTGTTAAAAACATCTGTTAGCTCCAGCCAAAAATGATGCTGATTAGAGTGAAAGTACTGAACCATAACCATCAAATTCAGGCGGTAAAACCAAAACAATGAACTGAAAGAGGCTAAAACACCTTTTACAGCCGAGAGAACCTGCAGAGTGCAACCTCGAGTGACCCCCTTCACATTACATGCAGTTATTTGATCATTGGAGCTTGAAGTTTTATCATGGCCCCAAAATTCTGAGGTCTGCCAAGAGAGCTGCTTTCCTAAATCCATGTCATCACAAAGTGTATCCAAGTGCTCATGGAGCTTCAGTTTTAGTGGACTTCATGTTTGCTTTGTTAGTTCTCTGAAAAATGCTCAATAGCGTGATGCAACATGAGCCAATGGAGTAATGTGGGAGTGGGGTGATAACTCTCTGTGGCTTCACCTTTCATATCACATGCAGTCATTTGATTCATTGTTGATATAGAACATATAGATCGGTTCATATTAACAATGTTGTCATATGTTGTCCTATCCTATAGAATGCTTTCCTGTTCATAATCCATGTGATCACAAAATTTATCCCTGTATGGTGTGACTAAAATCTCAGTTCGCTCTTTTAATTCTCTGATAAATGCTCAACAGTGTTATGTAACACTGGCAAACAAGGCATTGTGGGAACTATGTGACCTGCTTGTCAATGCCAAGACGGACCATAGCAGCCGTGTGATCCATTGTTAATACGAGCTTATTGAATAGAGCCACAACCCTTTGAAACTGGGGAAAATTGGTTTGATTTATTTCAAAATCATGGGATGAAGGCATTAAAGCATTGTAGGAGAAATGAGCCAAAAAACTGCAAGAAATGAGTACAAGAAAATTACCTGAAAGTTAGTAACAAAATTAAAAAAGAAAGGGTGAAGAAATTAGGTCTGATTTAAAAAAAGAAGGTGATTAAAAAAAATCTAATAATTCTATAAAATAATTTTAAATATGTTATTTTGTTAATTAAAAATGTCGTTTTCTGGACATTTTTGTTTAGCTTTTTAAAACATATTTTTCTAATATATATTTTTCTTGCAATATGCAGGAAATTTCCTGCAAACATGCTTATTATCTTCTTTTCCTTGGTTTTGAAAGAAAACATACCAAGTTTAGCTAAGACTTCAAAGGTTTATAAATAATTGTGAAAAGCATCTGAATGCAGCACAAGAAAAACTGATGTGAATCCAGGTTTTAAAGGGTTTAGACGGGGAAAGTAGGGAAACAAGTGACAATTTTTCTAAATAAGTTTTCTGGATAGAATATGTTTTTCTTGTCGTCTTTTGGAGTTTTATAGAAGTTTTTATGCCGCCTTCGGCCAAATAAATCCATCACATTGCCAAAATTTTCCATATGTTCAATATAATTAGACAGATAAAAAGCAACAGTATAATGTAAAATCTTCTCTTTGTGTTTTCTCCTCAGAGTAAAGCTTTTGAAAGGACCGCCAACCAGGTGAAGCAAAAGAAACGATGGGAGAACAGCAAGATGAAAGTTGTGTTTATTGTCGTTGGCGTAGTCACGGCAGCAGTCATCATCGGACTTATAATCTACGCCATCGTTGATAGCGCAGGAGGACAGTAGCTCATTTGGTGATGTAAAGAAAAACAATATATTGGGACTGAGGAGGGACATGAAGTGGACAAAAGGCAAAAAGCTCCATGAAAATCGGAATGCAAACTGTGGGACTCCAACATCTCGCTCAAACTGCTCAGTCTGCATATTTCTGTGTTGAGATATTCATGGGAGTATCGGTCCTTCTCTTTATTAGTGTCAGTTGATATGGTACCAGTGATTGCTCGGCTGCTTCGCTGCTTTTCATAATAACTTTTCAAAAGTCATGTCTCTGTCAGGTCCACATTTGAAGGATACACAAATCTTAGATCTTAGAATACGTTCTAAATAAGTGCTCCAGCAAAACTATGGATAGCTAATATTTTTAACCAAACATCATTGGCCGACTACTTTTGTACTATTTGTTTGTACATATGGGTTTATGTGCACCACTCAGAGGAACAGTGCCATTAGTGGTTGCTGAACTGAAGACAAAGTCCATTTCACCAACCATTCAATCGATTATCTGAGTCAACCTTAAGTGCAAGAAGACGGAGGAAAAGACAGGACAGATGGTGAATATATGCAGTTTCAAATAGCTTCTGTTAAGAATTAATTGTACTGTTGCAAATTTCATGTGTCAAATATGAGTCTGTGTCATTAAAATGTGTTTAAAGGTGCAAAAGAGTCATTTTCTGTTTGTTTTTTTTGTTTTGTTTTTTGTATTTGTATTTGTTGGACTGTAATTAAGATTTACTGAAGTTTAAAGTTTACCAAATTTGTTTTTTTTTTCTTTGGCTCCCAAAAACACAGAAATGGATTTGTTGTCAGTACTTGTTCTCTACATTGCTTTTTTAAGATATGCATAGATAACATATTTAAGTCTTGAGCTCAAGTTTTGTGTAATTTGGTTCAAATGACCAGTCAACTATCAAATGGAACAATATGATTTAGAGCCAAAATATATAAGTGTGCTTTCAGAAGCATAGATAAAATCTAAACTTGGAAATGTCAGTTATTATAAGCCTATATTGGAATTTTATTGCAGTTAATCTGCAGTTGTAGTAAAGAATATTGTGATAAACATTGACCCCTGCTGGTCAATATTTTTATGACAGATAAATATGCAGAGCAGAGGGGAACAACATAACAGGTATGTTGTGTACACGGTTATTAACAGTTGGCTTTTATAGATCCATAAAATCAATCACAGTATTCATCAAATAATGACACTTACTGTTTATTAAAAGGCTTGAGGATGGTTCCATTAATTTTATTGATTTAAATCAATATGTTAAAAGTAAAATGAACATAAATTTATATATATGGACTTAATGTAGGTACCACTTAATTAAATTAGTAACACAACTAAATAACTTCAAATTGATTGATTGATTATTGAAGTACTCTTTTTTTTATTTAGGACCAGACAATTATTATTTTTTGTTTCAAATTACGTCTATTTTATCATTAAATGTTACACACTAGAAATTTTGTCAAGGGAATGAAACAGTGGCAAGTGTGCAGATGACAAATGGTCAGGTGAAGGAAAAGAAAAGAGCGGCGGAGTGACTTTAATTTGAATTTAATTATCTTAATTAATCAATCAAAACAATAAACTCTTTTTACTTGATAATTATGTCTCCAAATGAAGAGACCATAGTATTAGTTTTTATGATGTTGAAAATAAAACTTAAGCCATATATCATAATGGCACTCTGCGAAATGAGGTGTAGGTGGTCTGTTAAGATGACAACCAGAACTGTCAGTCTCTGCTGTTGGTAAATCTGTACATGTGAATCTGAGTAAGTAGACCCATGTGCCTGTTTACCACTACGTTTTCAGGCATGGTAATGTGTCACCTTCATACTTGACACAATTGCAAAAATATTTATTGCTTAAGAAGCTGTTCAGCTTCACTGTAATTATTTTTATTTAAGTGATTTATCAGCAATGCCAGAAAACATTGTTTTCTAGGTAAGGTTTGAAATGGGTGAGTATGTAGTGGACACCCTGTGGACCAAAATCATCAAGCAGTCACTATGGAGATAAGGGCTTTCTGCGTTTATGATGTTAAATAGGACAATATGCACAGTTTACAGACCGCCATGAGTCTGCAATGAACAGATGGTAGGTCACGCCAGCAAAATTAAAGAGACAGGTAAAACAAATTACAAGAACAACCATATTGCATGCATATAGTTTTGTAAGTTTTTTGTCTTATTTATTTGAATGTCTTACTACTTGAAAACAGTATTGATGCATCATTTGTTTGCATTTTCTTTCTATTTAACGTATCCTTGTTTACAGTAATACAAAAAGGTGCGCACAGTAAAACTCCTGACAATTATTCATCTCTCAACATTGTTTTCACAAAAAAAAGTGTTGAAACCATTTCTTGTGACTTTTGTTTGACTAAAGTAGAACATAGATCTTCTTTTCTTTTCATGCTCACAAACCATTAATTTTGGTTTGAGACTCGCAGCTTGATTCTTATAAATTCTAGCCAATATTCCAGAATATCCATTCTATAGTCAATATGAATCAAGTAATTTCCAATTGTATTGATCTCATTTTAAATGTGTGCAAATTTAATGTGTGTCTTTTGAAATTTATTACGGCTTATTTTGTTCCATGTGTTTTGTTCTAAAATCCCTAAAATGCCAGTCACCTATTCAAGCATCTGTATCGTATCTATGAAAATATCAAATATCCACATTTAGGCCTACAGATGTACATTTTGAATGTGCTACTGTTTTTTTTTTTTACATATAACTATTTAGTGTGTGTGTTTTTCAGGTTTGGTTTTACATGTTATGTGACAATGCAAAGGGATAACGTTAGAACTACTGATTTAATAAAAGGTTACGTAGCATTTGTGACCCGGAAGTGACATCAACAAGTCCTTCCTGCAGCGGGACCGGCAAGATGGCAGCGGACACGCAGGTTTGTGTGGCTGTTTTTTAATAATAGACTACCCGCTTACAGACAGGTATCCATTTACGGTAAAAACGGAATTCGTGGTATCTTAACCACCGCTGTACAAACATATCGGTATGTTTTGGCATTCAACGAGAAACTCGGACAAAATTCAACAAGAGCTCGCGAGCAGGCTGCTAGCTTAGTGCTACGTAGCCCCAGTGTGACTTCATCACTGTGAGCTGCTGCTAAGCTAACGAGAGCCACCCTCTACTGACTAAAGACTGGCCTCTGTCCGGAGGAGGAGGCGAGCTGAAGCTTCATTTTGATATTGCTGTACTGTATTCTAACTTGTTGAATGTTAAAATTTACTGTCATTAACTTCAGCAGGTCTGAACTCCTTAAATTTGGCACACGAGCATCTTATGTGATGATGAGTTAAGCCACGCCCCCCACAAGTAGTAAATTGTAATTAACTAACTGACATCTTTTGGGTGCATTAAAACCTTAAGTAGTCACTTAAATAGTCAGCGTAACAGTTGCTGGTGCAGTGCTGGTATTGTTATAGTGCTGAAAATCCCTTCATCAACCACTAGTTGATTCAGAAACAAGGCCTTCAGAGTTTACTGCTCATTGCTTTTTCAAAACAGTTAAACAAATAAACCATCTCCTTTATTTCTCACTCATTACAAGGAGGTTATCTCCCCACCACCCAGTAAATTTTCAAACAAGACGTAAAACTGAACACTTGGTCTTAACCCTTTGAAACCCGGATCGGCATCACTTTTCTCGTGCTGTGTTTTCAGAAATATTAAACCTTCAAACTCTGAGCAAATTGGTATTTTTTCTTTTAAAAATGTGCAGCTTGGGAAGAAATGGTCTGCAAATTGCAAAAACAAGAAAGAAAGAAGTATATTTATGGTTGAGTAACTATTTTGTAACTTTTTTGTAGGGCATTTACTTGTTTATTTGTTGCAGCTGCTGTCGTTATGGTTATTGTTTGTGTTTTTCTTTGTTTATGTAATTTTCATGTAGTTTTTAATATATTCTTTTTGCTACTTCTTGGGTAGTTCCTTTTTAAGTTTCTCGTTGCTTTTTTCACCCATTTTGTGGGGTGAAAAAACAAGCCAATTTGCTGAGGTTTCAAAGCGTTAACATCAAAGTCCCAAATATGAATTAACAAACATGTAACCAGAGCTGAGATGATAAGTTGATTTGACAGTCGACAGTAAACAATTGGGATACTTTTTGGCTGATCAGCCAATCTTTTAAGCCATTCCTCAGTTACAAGTGCCAATAATCCTCTAAAATGTAAGGATAAGCCACCCATCCCTGCCCTATATTATCATGAACTGATTATCTTGTGCTCCTGGAGCGTAGGTCGGACTGATAATGTCACCACAGCCATTCACTTCACTGAAGTCATTTGACCAGTCTTTATACAATACATGACTATTTCTCTAGGTTTCAGATACGCTGAAGAAATTTGCTGTGAAAGTGACAACAGCCAGCTTGAAAGAGCGCAAGGAGATCTTCGGGGAGCTGAAACAGTGTATAAAGGGCAAAGGTGAGGGATTTTGTCTTTATTTTTTCACACTGTGTTTAAAACAGGTGCTATAATCAAAACTAATGCTCCTTTCAAATCTGTCTTTTAGAGTTACCAGAGCCTGCCGTCAAAGGATTATGCAAGCTCTTCTGTCTCACTCCAAACAGATATCGGTAGGTGCATGCAATGATATTCAGCCATGAGAAAACCACACCTAATATGACGAAATTCTCCCAAAACTGGTGTTGTTTTAATGTTTACAGTCGGTTCCTTCTTTCTTTTGTACGTGTTGATATACTAATGCAGACTAACGCAACAGTCTGGCAATAAATCCCACCATCCTCAACGTTGTTACGTTCAGCGTTTGTTGAGTCTGTTTTAGAAAGGTGTCAATTAAATTTTATTTACTTTTATTTCGGAGGTAGTAGTCTGTGAGAGATGTGTTCCTGTTATTTAGTCTAACCGTTGATATAAATAGCTTTCTGAAATGATCATAGTGTTGAGCCAAAGCCTCTCTAAAACGAATTCAACAAAAACAGAACATGAGAACCATCATGCAGGTGGAATTTTTTGCAGTCGTGTTTTATTCATCTGCATTAATTTCAGCTCAGTGTACCCAAAAAACTTGAAGCTGAGTGCAATATCCTTTGTGTGTACATGGATGTTTGTGTTTTTCAGGGATGCTGCATCACGCAGAGAGCTGCTCTCTGTCATCGCCCTGCTGGCTGACCGTCAGCCCGACATTCTGGTGACTAGCCTCCTCTACTGCCTGCTGAACAGTGGCATCATCAGCAAAAATGGAGAGCCCAGGTACTGCGCTGAACTTGACATTTTTATATTTATTGAATTGAACTGAAATGTATCCATTGGTTATTGAAAAATAATTGACCCGCTTGCATTTTAATAAGGAATTTAATTCTCTTAAACTATGTAACTGTATATAAAATATAAACTGTGAAGTTTGTAGTTGCACCCCTAAAAAAAAAAATTCCTAAATGTACTGATTTACAGAATAAACTGCATTAGATATCCTTAATTTTCCAATGTTTGACAGGCAAGGTGAGAACAAACCATATAATGTTGTGTATTCGATTATAATGATCCGAGTGCAGTTAGAAGAAACAAATTAAACTACATTAATTCTCTATAGTAAGGTTTGTTTTATTGAATAAGACAATGAAATCAGCAGAAAATTTTAAAAAAGTGTGTCTTGGAACCAATATTTGAAACTTTGGTTGTATATTATGCCGGTTATTTATTATTATTACTATATTCGCAGCAAAAGCACAGGATCTGCTGCCTTCATCGGCTTGTCGTGGACCTGCCTTTTAGTCCCCGCCGTGTTTTCTGCCCCAGAGAAAAAAGAAGGACCCATCTGGAAGAAAATGGTCAGTAAAAGAATCTCTTCTTCTTTTTTTTAAAATAAATTTTAGTTAAGTAGGGCATGAAAATGTTGCTTTCTGAGTTGGTAACCTGTTGCACAGAATCCTCCCACATTTTACAAGTCAGATCAACCTACCACACACCCCCCCTTTATACTGCATCATTTTATCATTATTGTGCTTATTTAACTATTGCAGTGCCTTGTTTTTACTTAGTGTCTAATTTTGATTTTTTTTTCTTTCTTTGTTAATTTATATTGTGCACCACTGGAGGTCTGCCATATGCTTGCTCAATTAATGACATATAAGGTTCATCTTCTTCTTTAGGTGGAGGTTCAGAGCCTTCTCGTAGCGGAGGTGGTAGGTGGAGCAAAGACCACGGCTCAGAAATCAAGCTTCAAGAATCTCAATCACCTCTGGAAGGAAGTGAGTACAGACACAGTGGGGAAAAAAAGACACACATTGATCTTGTCAGAGGGGACGATCTAACCAGGTTTTTTTCCACCTCGGTCATCCGCTTTGTTTAAATCGCTGATCAAATCAGAGATGTGGGGCTGAGCAGCGATCTGGAACCGGACTAGGGAGGACTACTTACCCCAATAATAATCATATCCCCAGTTACCAACTGTCTTTTGGCCAACACACTTCTCCTGATATAATTTAAAACCAGTCTGGAGAGACACTTTCAATAGTGTTCCTCTGGGTTTTTCTACATCTAGTTTGATTTACTGTTACTGAGTTAAATCCCCTCTGTCTACAGTATGACAACTGAAGAATTAGAAAAGAATGTTACTAACCAGATAGAAAACGTCAAACTCAAACAATGAAGAAAAAGGATTGATACATTTTACGAAACAAAAAAACCCACAAGCTCATCAAATGGGCTGTTGTAATGTCATGCTGCAGTCTGGTGACCCTATGGGACATAATATATAACAACAATAACAATAATAATCTTTATTCGTATAGCACCCTTTATACATAAAATGCAGCTCAAAGTGCTAAACATGCAAGAGTGCTAAAAATTTAAAGCTAACAATATATAGAAATATATATGTATTTATAAATATAAAAAAATGTAATAAAAAATAAAGTGATCATTATAAAGTGCATGGATACTGTAACTCTGGAAATAAGTTGCAGACAGGCCAGAGGTGGAATACAAATAAAAGAAATATTATAAACAACAAAAGTCAAAATCGTAAAGTTGCACAAAAAGCATAAAACAGATTTATAAGAATTAACGACTGTAATATGTGATAAAATTAAATAGAATGTGGGATTAATTAAAAGCAAGATCACAGAAATGGGTCTTGGGCTGCTTCTTTAAACTATCTACAGAGGTTGCTTCTCTTATTATCGGCAGTCTGTTCCAGGCAGCTGGTGCATAAAAACAGAACGCTGCTTCATTATACTTTTTGTAATTCATTTTCGGTGCATTAAGCAGGCAAGCACCAGAGGACCTGAGAGATCAGGTTGGAACATGATCAGACAAGCAGTCAGATAGGTAAGAGGGTGCTAAAATCATGTAGTGCTTTAAAAAGACGTGAAAGAATTTAAAAAACAATCCTCAATGCTACAGGAAGCCAGTGTAGCGATGCTAAAATTGAAGTAATGTGATCTCTCAACCTAGTTTTTGTTAAGACTCTGTCTGCTGCATTCTGTACTAATTGCAGCCTGTCAATACTTTTTTGAAACGTGCATTTCAAAAGTCCAGATGCAACAAGACAAATGCATGCATCAACAGACCATACAAATACATATAGTGTATGTGTTTAAATCTAGATGTAATAATGGATCATAATTTGTGAGTGACACACAGGAATGTTGGATATGTCTGATGTTGTGTTGTTTTTAACAGAACCCTGGACTGGTCGAACAATACATCAGCACACTGTTGAGTCTGGAGCAGAGCCCCACCAATCTGGCCATGCTGGGGGTGTGTTTAGACTTCTGCACTGCTGAGAAAGACAAAGCTACAATCGAGAAACATAAGGTGATTGGTCTTCTGTCTTGTTGTCATTTTTAGTATGATGTTGTTGATTACTGCAGTACTAATTAACCAACTGTGCAACTTTGATACTGTACTTTCTCAGGCAGTACATGGAATCTGATGAATATGTTTTTGGCTGTCAACATATAACCTTTGTCTACTGTTTTCCAGAGTGCCCTGTTGGACTTGTACATAAAAACAGTTCTTATGAGCAAGACAAAACCACAACAGCACATTCTGGACAAAAGTAGCTCCTTTCTGCGTCATGTGTGCCACTCTGAATTCAAGGAGCAGCTACTCCCGGCGCTGCAGAAGACAATGCTCCGCAGTCCCGAGAACGCCATGCAGAGTGAGATGCTTGTAGTTGATGGTGTTAAATATTCATCTGCTTGGTGCTCCGACAGCTCTCACACAGTGGTTTTAAACATTGTCTGGTCTCTTTCTAGCTGTTTCATGCCTGCTGTCGGCTGTAACTCTCGACCTCAGTCAGTATGCCATGGATATTGGAAAGGCAATTGCAAGTAAGGCCTTAGTGGACACCTAATTGATTTAGTTTTACATGCATCTTGCGGAACATATTTTTAAAACATACACTCGGTTGTCAGGGTATGGTCTGATTTGTCACAGAAGAATTGATGACTGAAAAGATGGTCGCTCCATTTAGCATAACTGTGTGTATCTTATAACAGGCCAGCTAAAAGCTAATAATGCCCAGCTGATGGAGGAGGCGGTCCAGGCCATGCAGAACCTGGCCAAGCAGTGCAGTGACCTGACTGCTGTCCAGGATATTGTCACTCACCTTTTCAAGATCCTCGGAGGTGAACTAATTAATGACTCCGATTAGGATGTTGTCTAACCATGTTTGGAATGACTCACCTGAATTATAATTCTTGTGGTTGCAGGGTCTGAAGGAAAGCTCACAGTTGTTGCCCAAAAGATGAGTGTGTTATCAGGTAAGACGACTTACATACTACTGATGAGGGATATGACCCTAAAATAATATCACTATATTTGATGGTATTTTAGTCATAGCAATATTCCTGATGATAATATAATGTAATATGATATAATTTTGTTTTGTTTTGTTTTGCTTTTGTCTGTTCACCTGTCTTGTGGGGGGATTTTTTATTTGTATATTGATGTGCAACTTTTCTGCACTTTTTTGTATTGACAAAACTTTAATAAAAATATTGTTTAAAATATATATAATATAATATGTATAAAAGGTGACAAGGAGCCGATTGTTGTTGATTGTGTTGTTTTTTTGCTTATTTTTAGGTAACTTTCTTGTAACTTTTTACTGATTTCTTGCTCATTTTTTGGCTATTTCTTGTTAAATTGCTTGTCGCCCTTTTTTCCATAGTATTGAAATAAACCAAGCTAATTCGCTCAGTTATCAAAGGGTTAAATGCTGGTACAAGTTGCCTAAGTTGGAATGTTGTTTTTTTCACACCATAATAAAAACTATACAGATGTTATAGTGAATGACATTATATGAAACACCTGTGTTGCAAACACTTATATTATTAGCTATCTGTGAGATGCGTTGAAAAACATTTCGTTCGAACCTCACAGTTGTGGTTTTGTTGTAGGGATTTCGAGCTGCAGCCATCATGCTGTATCAGGAACCTCCAGCCAGACGCTCAGCTCTGCAGTCACTGTGATGTTCGTCCCTTATTTACAACAAGAAGGTACCATTGCTCTGTCTTTTCTTCCTCTCCTTCATGGCAAAATGCTGGACAGATTTACCAATTGCATGAAAATGTTTTTAATAAGTCTCAAAAAGCACATGTTTTAGGCCCCGGGTCTGTAAGTCCTTTTAAGAGTCCGCAGTTTAATGTTTGAGTCTTGCACTAACCTTTTCTTTGTGTTATTTTAGTTCACGAGGCGACCCTGGTGCACGCGGTGTCCGTGCTCTCTCAGTGGAGCGGTCGTCTCACTGTGGAAGTTCCCACCGCTCTGCTGGATTGGTTAAAAAAAGCTTTCACTCTCAAGACTTCCACCTCTCTTGTACGGCACGCCTACCTTCAGGCCATGGTGGGGGCCTTCAGAGGTCAGTCACCCAAAGGACGTTGTGATACATGTCTAAAACACATATCCTCAAACTGAACTTAATCCTGTGCTATCATCTCTACCATGTTTTTTAGGTGACACTCTGGCCCAAGCCACAGACCTCATGCCCTTGCTCATTCAAACAGTGGAGAAGGCTGCGGCGCAAAACTCCCAGCAAGCTCTGCTTGCAGAAGGTGTGGCAGCTTCTGTTCTTCTGTGTCGACTTGCACTGCTGGAGTCACAGACGGGTGAGACTGCCATCTCTTTTTTCTCAATTTTGGAGACTGCTGGAGCATAGAAAGATGGGAAGCGATGAGGATTTTTTTCTTAAACATTTTGTTTCTGCAGAGGCAAAGTTCTCCAGCTTTTGGAACCTGATCTTAGATGAGAAAAAGCCGCTCTTCACCACAGAGAAGTTCTTATCTCAGGCCAGCGAAGAAAGTAAGACAATTTTTTAACGTATTTCATTTGCTTAAAGTCTTAAATATTAAGACATGAAATGATGGCCTGTGTCTGTCTTTAGCTCTGCTCACAGTGCTGCTGCTCTGCGAAAGGCTCTTCTTGGACCATGCTCACAGGCTTAACACCAGCAAATCACAGTGAGTTTGTCTGTTAACATTAGAAAACTTCTGACCTATGAGATGTCCTAGAGCAGGCGCCCCATATACAGAGGCTGTTTCCTCGCTGCAGTGGCCGCAGTTAGATTCCAGCCTGCAACCCTTTGCTGCATGTCTTTCTCACTCCTCTTTTCATCTTTTCATCTGTCCTGTCTATTTAAGGCAAAAAAGCCACAGAAATCATCTTTAAAAAAAAAAGAAAAGAAATGTCATTGAGCTTATATACTTACTCCAGAAAAACACTTATTTGCCTGCATATTTTGTGCATAGCCAGAAGATTAAAAGGTATATCCAGAGGGAGATAAGGGCCAAATTATCATAAGAGAACACTGGAATATTTATCTTAAATGTCTGATTCTGCAAAAGCATACAAACCATGATAATACGCAGTGACTTCCTGTATATATTTGCTTCCTGAAAAGTTTTATCGAAAGACAGATCTAATGTACTTTCTGTGTAGGAAAAACAAATATGTAAATATGAATTAATTACAGATTGGTATCGTATATCTTATTCCTGTAGTGCTAAAGCACTCGTTAATTTTTCCTTCATGTCACTGTTCTGTAGAATGTATCATCACGCCACAGTTGCTGTTCTGCTGTCTCGGAGCTGGCGTGTGAGAAAGCGGGCTCAACAGACAATTAGGAAACTGCTCTCCTCTCTGGGGGGATCCAGTCTTGCCCATGGCCTTCTGGGAGAACTCCGCGTGGTCATCAACAAACACAAAGTACAGACTGATTTTTCACCATTAACTACAAAAATATAAAGTTGCATTTTTAATTTTTTTGTTTTAAATCATCGAATCAGTTAAAGCCTGACTGTTTAAAAAATGAGTTTATTTTTCTTTCTCAGCCTAATTGTTACTGACTGTGCGGTGTAAACATTCAGGTTTTGCCTCAGGACGTCCTGGTGTCAGAGTCAGGAGAGCTGACTGAGCTGGGTCGCAGCTACGTCCCCCCTCGTGTCCTGCTGGACGCACTGTGTGTTGTTTGCTCCTCTGCCAGCCAATGGGGCGACCCCACTGAAGCAGAGAGTTTGGCCATGGAGATTCTCATAGTCACTCACCATCCATCCATAGGTATGAGCATGAGTTGCTATCCAGAATGAGTCTGCTGCTCAGTCTGTAACCACAGTCAAGTTAACTGTATGCCAGGTTTTTATGAATCTTAATAACACTGGAGTTTGTTGGTTGTGTGTTGGCACTCTGTCCTATATTTTAATTGTTTTCCGCTCTGTGCGAATTTCAGTTGGAGCTCGCCGCGGCCTCTGGCCTTTCCTGCTCCAATCCATGAACATAAAAGCAGAAGAATTTATAGAAAAGAATCTGGAGGAAATTCTGCCGCATCTTCTAGAGGTCAACGCTGACAACCAGGTCTGAAAATAACACGCACCTCTGATGCATTTAAAGATTTATACACACCAGAACACGTAAGTGTACCTGATTCCTGAAGTCGATTTAAGGATAGATGAACAGCAGTATCTTCCCACACATAGAGAAGTAATTTGGCAACACATTTGTAGTGTTGTAATAAAAATCTTTTATTAAAGGTCAAATGTAGATGCTTTTTCTGCTGGCAGTTAACACCATCCCTTTCCATCTGCTACCACCACAAGTATATTTCAGACCTGTGGGAAAGACAACAGCAGTTACACTGTTTTTTTCATTCTGTGCAAAATATCAAGGATATTAGTGTTTGACTTATGCTGATGTGTTTTACATGATACCAGGGTGTTTATTGTCCTAATATCTCCTCTCAGGCGGTGAGGAATGCGGTCGGTGCCCTCTCTGGTCTCTCCCCCACCAAGCTGTTGCCGCGGGTAATCAGCCACGTCACAGAGGGGCTCTCCCGGCCTGCTCTTCATCAGGTCACCAAAGAGGAGTATGCCATCATGCAGACACCCGAGGGAACACTGTATGACAACAGCATCATCCAGAGGTAACACACAGCCTTTCCTCCCACTGTGATCTCAACATCAGTCACCAGAGCCTTCTGATGTTCACTGCGTTTTATTTCTTTCGTCCTCCTCAACACTCGCCACAGTGCCCATAAGGAAAGCACCAAGAAGGTCAACATGAAGAGAGAGAACAAGGCGTACTCATACAAGGAGCAGATCATTGAACTGGAGTTACAGGAGGTAAAGTGCACTTACCTTCATCTGTGTGTGGTTATTTTAGGTGGTGTTAATGTCTGGAGCACATTTTGATCTCTTTTATATTACAGGAGATCAAAAAGAAAAAAGGCATCAAAGATGAATTGCAACTAACCAGCAAGCAGAAGGAAATGATGCAAATACAGATGGAAAAAGAGGCTGGTATTCGCAAGAGACTTCAAGGGGTATGAAACCAAGTCAACAGAATGAATCCTTTAATACTAAGCGCCTGATGTGTGACATTCTTTGTTGATGTGTGATGTGCTTCTCACTGTCACCAGCTGGATGTGGAGTTGCAGAGTGTGGTGGGTCTCCTGGAAGCCACTCTGATAGAGAGACCACCTCAGATCACCTGGGAGCTCCCCAGTGTCCTCCAGGTCCTATTGCCCCTGCTGCAGTCCCCTCTGGCTGCTCCACGCATCCAGCAGGCCTTCTTGGACATCGGAGTGTGCCTCATGCCCAAACACTTTCACCATCTAGGTACACGGCCTGTCTTAGTATTGATTTTTATAGATAAATACAGCCTCAACATGTCGACTCAATGTCACTTTTTTTTTTTACTTCTAGCTGTGCTTGTGGGGCACGTGACCTTACGACTGCTGAAGCCAGAGTGTGATCTGGACAATGCTTGGGAACAGGAGGACCTGGACACAGCAGCCCACCGCACCGTGCTGCTGCTGCACAACCACACTGTCCCGCAAAGAGACACCAAGACTGCCGGTGAGCTCAGTTACAGACACAAGTGAAAGTTCAATTAGTAAACACAGTAAACACCAGAAGTAACTGCATTTTTTAACACACATGCATACTTTTGTTTGGAATTATATGTTTTTTCCTTTTATTCATATATTGTTATTTATTATTTCCAGGGAGGACATGTAAATAAATGGTATAATATTCCCAAAATTATCAAGCCAATATTTCAAATGAAAACTTCCAAGTAAATAATTTAAAGTTTAACAACATCTAAGGTGGATTTATGAATAGGTGGGAGAAAGGAAAGATTAAGATGAAAGACAGCATGAAACTGAAGATTTTCTGAAATTGGCATTTTTTTACTGTGCAGAAGACACACATGATTACGTATGTCAACAATTTTTCAGTTTGCCATTTGGAACCATTTTGAGAAATTGACAACCACTTCTTGGATGGCAACCTATTTTTAACGTATAACAAATAGGGACACCAAACAGAAAACAGTGCCACCCAAATGACATATTTTTAAAATATTTGTTGTATTGGTGATATTTTAATATTGCCGTTATAGTGAGAGAACAGGACAACGCTGTTTTTGATCGTGTGTGTGCTCAGGCATGTGTTTTAGAGACAGTGGCTAATTAAGTTGCTTCTCAGATTTTGTAGAGTAAAAATAAAAGCAAACTGCAAAGAATTTTGTTTCTTTTACTGTAATAAGGCTTTTAAACATTCTTTTATTTTACATTTTCTTGTTGAGAGCACTCACTCTGCAGCAAACTCTGGTGACCGAAACTTCCCCAGAAGCACACTGCACAGCATTCTGACTAGCAAAAAAAAAAAAAAATGCTCAAGTGAAAACAAACTCAACAACATACAAACCTTCAAGCGAGACAAACAATGATGCATACAATGAAACCAAAGACAGCGAAACATAACAATACAAAACAAGACAGGGATACAGCACAGGATGATGGGTGTGGGAAATGTGATCAAAATAAAATAAAAAAAAATCCACAGAGATACAGCAAAAACAAGTCCACAGATGCATAAAGTGGCTTTCAGTGGCAACCATATTATCAGTTTCCACATCCAAAAGCTGCTTTGTCAGTCTGGGAGCCTCTAGTAAAGTTGGTGTTAAGCAGGAAGTGACTAGGATAAGAAATGTGACTGTGCTGGTGTCCTGATTGCTCTCCTGTTTCTTTGTATCAATGTTTTTCCCCTTAGACGTGGCTCCACTGTCTGCTCCTGCTTTCTCCTTCTGCTTCCCTCTCCTCAATGCCATGCTGAGGGAGTCTTCAGGGAGCACAGAGGAGACAGAGACCATGATGACCAGAGCCTTGCAAGTCATTCTCGAACACTCCCAGCTCCGGTCCGCCACAGACAGCGATGACCTTGTTATAGATGAGGTAGGCACAGACATCTCCATTGCATTTTCCTTTTGTCTGTGACCTGTGCAGGACATTGTTGGAAAATCCATTTATGCTTAAAAAAACAAAAAAATAGACAACCAAAGCAACAATGTATCTTTTGTTTTTTTTTGTTTTGTTTTTTGTTTTTGCCATGCACCCTTTTGAACACATTGTTCATCACTAGTACATGGAGTCATTGGTCTGTAAAAAATAAATGACATACCAAATTTGGAAAGCTTTATGTGACAGCACTACCATTTATTTTGTAGATTTATTTACCAACTGTTGTGTGTTTTCTTGTCTTAGAACGGCCCAGAGCTGCTTCCACGTGTCAACATGCTGCTGCTACTGACAAGAGTTATTTCCACAGCCACCCCAAGACTCCAGGTAAACAAGGGATTTTACAGACAGAATTTAAATGCATTTCAAATGCATTGTTGTTGTTCTTATTTGTATATATTTAGACATGTACATGAACTCCTTTGGTTTTTGCAAGCTCTTAAACGTATTCCCTGTTACATTCCTCAATAGCCACATGACAGAGTTGTTGCTTAGAACTGTGATGTGACGTCTGTCACTGTGTTTTCAGGTGTTGGCGTCTCAGTGCCTGACCACGCTGTGTGCCAGTGCTGGAGGTGGAGAGGGCTGCACCGTAGCAGAGCAGCCTGAGATAGACGTCCTGCTCAACGCCCTCCTCTCACCCTGCTTCTCTGTCAGGGATGCTGCCCTCAGGGTGAGCTGGGAATTTGGCATTTGTTGAAGCTGGCCTGTCCCACAGGAAACACAGGGTTCCCACAGATCCTTTAAAAGTCTTGAAAGGCATTGACTTTATTAATTGAAAAGTAAATTAAATGGACTGTAATTTTTCAAAAGCATTAAAAATACTCAGACATGGGAAGTAAGATTTTATTAATCTTTTTTTTCTAATGTTGCAGTGCAAAATCTCAAAATGATTGGCAACTGCTATTTTTTACTTAAATTATTGAATAAATTCCTTTTCTTAAAATCTCCATGATGGGAATTCAAATAGTGGAATTTCACATTCCAACTGAGAAACACAAAATCACCCAGAAAACCGTCCAGAAAGGCCAGATATTTCCTATTTCTATTGGTAAACTAAATACTTTAACGATAATACGATATGTTCATTGTTTTCCATGTATTACTCTCAAAATGATTTTTTTTTTTAACATAGATCATCTAACTTTGTCTTCGCAGAAGTCATATTTAATGCTAAATGAAATTGTCCTACAGTTTTGGTTATTAGAAAATTGGTCTCAAACACAATTCCAAGTTACATTAAAATAGTCTTAAAAAGTCTTAAATCTATGTTGCCTTACGCTGCAGGAACCCTGAAACAAAAAGGGAAAATAACCACATTTTCAGCTGTTTATCCACAGATTAGGCTTTATAAGCCAAAATCATTTTTGTTCATCTAAAAAGACATACAGTTTCTAGATCAATACTACTGTTTACCAGGTTACCACTAAATATGTTAAATGATATTGTATTATAGTCCTTGTATATGTGTATTCCTGTTAGGCATGCTTTAAAAACCCTTCTGTATGTTCTCAGGGCTTGTTGGAGATGGAGTTTGCGCTGCCCACAGACAGCGCAGAGACCAGCGGGCTGAGTTTGCTGCGCAGGCTTTGGGTTGCCAAGTTCGATGTAGAGGAGGAAGGCCGAGCCTTGTCTGAAAAGTGCGTATTATGGGGTTTCTTGCTCCTTTCTTCTACAAGCTGATTGCTCATTCTACAAAAACTCACTGGTTCTTATGTGTCTTTATCTTTCTTTTTAAAAAAAATTTAGCTATGCTGCTGTTCAAATGACATTTTGATTGTTTTATCCTGCATAATCAGTTTTTTCTCCATAAAGGAGAAAAACAAAACAAAACAGAAAATGCTTAAAAAGAGGAAGACACTCAATTTTCTGTTTTTTTTTTTGTGTGTATATAGTTTTGGCATTTTTTGTAGGATGTTATCGGGGGTACAGAACATTGATTTAATGTTCAGTTGTATGTTTTTTTCATCAGATAATGAATAAACTAAGTACCAGGAACAATCCGAATATTTATATACATATTTACACATTTATTTTGTGTGTGATTATGTATTTCTTTATCGGTATGTATTTATTGGCATGTATTTTGAAACATCTTGTTCACGTTAATTAAGCAGTTGAACTAATTTCTTGGCTTGTTCTTCCTGCTCAGACTGTGGGAGTCTCTGGGTCTGGAGTTGGTCCCTGAGCTCTGCTCTCTGCTCATTGGAGATGTCACCCACCACGAGGAGGCCGTCCGCTCTGCCGCAGCAGAAGCTCTGTCGAGCGCCGTATCCCAGTACAGAGACCAGTCTGCTGGAGTGTTGGGCCAGCTCACTGAGCTCTACCACCAGAAACTCTATGTGAGACCCTGCACCACGGCCAAATCACTTTATTAGTGGATGAATTTGAGGTCAGAAACCAAAATAATGTGTTTCTATTTTTACAGAGACCACCTCCTGTGCTTGATGCTCTGGGCAGAGTCATCTCTGAAGCTCCACCTGACCAATGGGAGGCCAGGTAAACCTCAACGTTTTCTTAACAAAGATGAAATATACCAGGATTTTTAACTTTTTTATCTTAAATTTAAAAAAAAGAATGGGTCCCAGGAACACACAATTAACTACCATAATATCTACATTATCCCACTGTCAATGTGTGCAGAAACATTTGAATTAGTTTCATTCATTAGTACAATTGCAGATAATAACATTATCTGTTTTCACTGAAATAAATAAAAATAATTATTTAAAAAGAAGAAAAAGGGTAAAAAAAACCAAGACAGGACTAAGGCAAGACAAATACTACAGTTCAAATCAGCACCCAGACAAAGACAAAAACATAAAGCTAGCAATTAAATAAAAACAGAAAAATATGTAAATATATGTTTACAATGATAAAAGTAACATAAACTATTAAAACATTATATAATGGTTGTCAGTTGGACAACTGCCTGTCACATCAAAATTTTATGTCCCTAAAATACATAGTTAATCATTCAGGAATATCTGGAAAATCCAGCTCTCGTATATGTTTGAAAAAGGGGTCCCACATCGTCCAAAATTTTCTCAGGGAGCCGTTCACCTTGTCATTTTGAGACAGATTATATCGTAACCCACAGCCCAGGCGTTTTGCTTATTAATGTCTTGCTTTAGTGGTTATACATCAGATATTATCAGAAACTCTAATGCTATTGTAACAGTGTACCAGAAACATAACATTTTCCTAACAGGTTGCGTCTTGTGCATTAAACCATTCTGTCACACATGTCTTTGTCAGGGGTGGCATTGCTCTGGCTCTGAACAAGCTGTCCCAGTACCTGGACGAATCTCAGGTCACCCCTCTCTTCCTCTTCTTTGTTCCCGATGCTCTGAACGACCGCCACCCTGAGGTGCGGCGCTGCATGCTGGACGCTGCCCTCTCTGCGCTCAACACACACGGGAAGGTACTGCTCACTTCTTCATTTCACTGCATAAACATACAGATCAGTTCAAACATGTGCTTCGTATATATTGCCATTTACGTCTCGGACTATATCTTATGAGCCCGTTTTATGTAACAGGACAATGTGAGCTCCCTGCTGCCAGTGTTCGAGGAGTTTCTAAAGAACGCCCCCCAGGACGCCAGTTACGACTCCGTCCGTCAGAGTGTGGTCATTCTCATGGGCTCCCTGGCAAAACATCTGGACAAAAACGACCCCAAGGTCAAACCCATCGTGGCCAAGCTCATCACTGCACTCTCTACGCCTTCACAGCAGGTAAACAGATAAAGCTGTCAGAATTAGTGACTTCGCTTCTTAGATAAGAAGAAGAAGACTTAATTTTATGTGATGTTTGTGTTGATGTTTAATTCATTTATTTTAGTCTGTCTTTTAAGTTATCTTTTAATTTGTTCTTTTATTCTGTCTTGATCGCATTTAATTCTGTTATTAGTATTGATATTTCTGTGTTTCCTTCTAATATTTTAATTGGCACGGGTTGTTAGTGCTATTTTTGTTTTGTAATTGTTTCTCTCTTGATTAATTCTACTTTAAATTTTGTCCGGCTTTAGTTCTGCATTATTGTTTGGCTCTTATAGTTATGTTGCCTCTGCCTCCTCCTTCTTGCTTCTGCTTTGCTTTGTTTGTCAAAGGACTTTGTAAACTCTGTTTATAAAGGTGCTATAATAATAAAATTATTTTTACACTCTGAAAATTAACAACAACAAAAACAAACAAAATTAAAAAAAAAAAAACTAGAACATGATGATGATTCCTAGGCTCTGAGAGTCCTCATGAACGTGTTCAGCATTTAAGATAAATAAACAGAAATAAAATTACAGAGTTGAGTTGTCATATTAAAATAAAACAAGGGTATTTCAGAAAAATAGAGATTTTCCACTTCATCCAAATTTCTTCAAATTTAGTTTCCTGAAGCCTAATTGAAAAGGCAAATTCTTTCCATTATAAAAATTTCATAAATGGTATCATACCAGTTAATATTTTTGTTTTTGTTTATTTATTTATTTTTTTTTGTTTTTGTTTTATAAGGAGCTCATCCTGCTGTTTTACTCCCTACCTAACTTGCATTGTTGAGACTGTTCAGTCCCATTTATGTCTTTTTATACAGATCCCACTTTGCGTTGTTACTCCTTGTTCTCAATCCACCACGTTATCTCTTGTGGTTTGTCATTCCTCATCAGGTCCAGGAGTCCGTGGCCAGCTGTTTACCTCCTTTAGTTCCTGCCATCAAGGAGGATGCTGCAGGCATTGTAAGAAACCTGCTGCAGCTGCTGCTGGAGAGTGACAAGTACGCAGAGAGGAAGGGGGCAGCGTACGGACTGGCAGGCCTGGTCAAAGGTCTCGGCATCCTGGCGCTCAAACAGCAGGACATCATGACCACGCTGACCGACGCCATCCAAGACAAGAAGAACTTCAGACGGAGGGAAGGTCAGTGAAGTTCATCCAACCACTTCAGTCAAGTCTATTTTATTTATAAAGGCCATTATCAAAAATCACAGGTTGCCTCAGAAGGCTGTACAGCATATGGTATCCCTCTATCCTTGGGCCCTCACAGCGACTAAGGAAAAACTCCCGCAAAAAAAACCCCTTTAACTGGGAAAAAGCAGAACTGCTTTGTTTATTTAGACCCATGCGTGTCAGACTGTGTGGTCTTTATTGTATGTACCAGATGCAGGTATTCTTTTCAAGAAATCAGAAACCACTGAGCTGCTGTTTGTTTGTGTGCAGGAGCGCTGTTTGCCTTTGAGATGTTGTGTAACATGCTGGGGAAGCTGTTTGAGCCGTATGTGGTCCATGTGCTGCCACACCTCTTGCTTTGCTTTGGAGACGGAAACCAGTATGTCAGAGAGGTGAGCAGGCACGTTTTATCCCTCAGTCTCGTCTTCACAACTGTTTCACTTTCTGCTTGAACACATCTATTATTTTTCATGAATTTATCACCAAAATGTCTTGCTTGACTCTCCTGTCTTCCTGCATATCCACATCAAAGCTCTAACGCTCTTAAACGCTTATTTCCGCCATACTTCTACTGTAGCTATGGTGTCTTTATTTCAAACTGTCGACACACATACAACATACAAAGTATCAGAAAAAAATATCAGAATCAAACACATGCAGATGAAGCAACAAAATTAAAAACAACAGCAACAAATTAAAGAAATTCAAGGTTCATTTTATTGTTATTCTGAACATGTTGACACATGAAAAGAACAAAACTCTTGACTCAGATCCAGCAGCATACGTTAAAATGACCGTGGTACTAAATAACTTAATAAATGAATAACTACAACTATTATTATAATCATCTTTTTGCTCTTGCCCGTTGATGTAAAATGCATCACTTGTGAGTCTGTATGGGAAAATTGCCACAGACACCAAAAAAACAAAACAATGGTACACTGAGAAATACAGTTTCCAGTTTTCAGTAGAGTTTTCCATAATGGCAATAGGCTCAAACTGTGTTGTGTGAGCTTGTTTGGGCTTGAATGTAACATTCTCATTTATGTGTAAAAGTCCCTCACTACAGTTTTAAAAAGTGGCAAGGTTTTAGGATTTAGGAAACTTCAATAATCCCTGTCTTCCGTCACAGAATTTGAGTGTAAAAAATGTGTAGGATCCCTGTTTAAGTTTTTACCCCTTGCCTCCTCTTCCACCAGGCTGCAGATGACTGTGCCAAGGCTGTGATGAGGAACCTGAGCGCCCACGGAGTGAAGCTGGTCCTTCCCTCCCTGCTGGTGGCCCTGGAGGAGGAGTCCTGGAGAACTAAAGCAGGTTGGGGGTGCCTACATGCATGGGATTCCTAGGCATTACTGGATTGTCTTCAGAGGATGGAAAAAAAATTTGGTCATCTCCAGATTTTTGACATATTGGGGGAGTGCTTTAAAGCCCAGGAAGATTATGTCCCAGCATATGTAGTACTGTACACGCCCCATACTAAATTCATATAAACTGTCATGTCGGACATTGGGAATTTAATTTTATTAAGTATAGTTTATAGGTACATCATAAGTGTTAAGTTGATAGCCAGTGTGATTATAGTTGTTTATTACTGGATAATGATTTTTTAATCTTTGTTCTCACACATCAATACGAGGACAGTCACAGTCAAACAGGAGCTTCTTGTGAATCACCCCTCTCCCCCCCTCCTCCTACAGGCTCGGTGGAGTTGCTGGGTGCCATGGCTTTCTGTGCACCCAAGCAGTTGTCCTCCTGCCTGCCCAGCATCGTGCCCAAGCTGACGGAGGTGCTGACTGACTCCCATGTGAAAGTGCAGAAAGCCGGCCAGCAGGCCCTCCGCCAGATCGGCTCTGTCATCCGCAACCCTGAAATCCTCGGTAAGTGACTTTGAGTCATGAGGCAGAACTGCCTCGACAGTATCAGCGGTGGTCTCTGTATCAACCCAAAAAGTTTTTTGAAAATCCACAGAACTTTTACCCCATTTTTGCAGGGCTCAATGTCCATCTGTAATAACTACTAAACTGAATTACAGCATTGTAGTAAAAGAGGAATTCCACCTATTTTTACACATCTAAGTCTCTGTACAGATCTTTCAGCATACGACTACATACTAAAGTATATGTATAAAAAGTTGTTTAAAGACTTTTGTGACTCCAGAGCTGTGTGAAGTTGGTTCTGCTGAAGATCACAAATTTGAAAACTAAATAACAAATCTGATTATGTTGAGAAAGAAATAAATAAGTAAATAAATAAAGAAAGAAAGAAATGGGCTACACACCTGTGTATCCCGCTCTTCATCTCTGTTTGAGGCTGGAGGCTACATTAGCCGCTGCTACCATAACATACCTGAATCTCTGGCTGAACTGTTGGCTGTTGTTGCATTGTGGGTAATGTAGGCACCTGGTTTCAACAGTGACAAAGAAGCCATGGATTTAAAAGGACTATCTCTGACAAACTTGCTAATGAACTCCAGTTATACAGGAGTCACAGACTTTAACGAGATCATCTGTTCAGATCATCTGTTCAGCACAGGAGCGCAGCATTATATAGCAGTGCTACATTTTTTTGAGGCCATAGCAAACAGCTGTTGATTTGCCTCATCAGGGAATCAGAACAACAAAACATCAATTAGGGTTACTGTCATGAGCATTAAATCTGCATTCATTAGAAACATTTGGTAAAATTTGTTTAGTTATTGGTTTGGACAATGCCAGGCATGAATACAAATGATAGTAATTCTATTTTTTTTTAAAAGAGGCTTGCATCCAAACAACAAATACAGTTTTGAGAATTACTTATCTTTTCTACGACTGATGTTTAAACTATTGTTTTACTAATGTCATTTGTCCCCCCGCTCAGCCATCACCCCCATCCTGCTGGACGCTCTCACTGATCCGTCCAGGAGGACACAGACGTGCCTGCAGACGCTGCTGGACACCAAGTTTGTTCACTTCATTGACGCCCCCTCTCTGGCCCTCATCATGCCCATCGTCCAGAGAGCCTTCCAGGATCGCTCGACTGACACTCGAAAGATGGCCGCTCAGATCATCGGCAACATGTACTCCCTCACTGACCAGAAGGTACACACCGAAATATTACAATGAACTGTAAACAAAAGAAACTGTGTATTAGTTCCCACTTCAAACCAGTGGTATTTTGAAGTCTTTGGGTTGTTTGGTTTATGAGTGTGTGATACACTGAAGCAGAAGGCACAGCTTTATATTTTACACACTTTACACACTCAGCATATTGTTCATATTATAATTGAAATATTCACAGATAAGTGCTAATTGTCTTTACTGTATATTTTACATTTCAGCATATATACATGTTTTATTTAAATATTTCAGTATTTACATACTAGTGCTAATTGTTCACTCTTACTGTATTTTTATTTTAGATTTTTATATACTTATGCTGGTACTTATTTCTACTTGTTATAATTCTCTATGCTGACACCAGAGGGACTGTAACGAGCCACAGGTTCCCCCCCGGTAATTAACAAAGTATTTCTGATTCTGATACGTGTTGTTGTTTATAGGATCTGTCACCCTACCTGCCCAGTGTTATTCCTGGACTGAAGGCGTCCCTGTTGGACCCGGTGCCTGAGGTGTGTTGGTGATATAAACAGTAGCACAGTAATATATTTCCTGCATGTTTGAAGATGAAGCTAAAACAGGTCTCCTCCTCTTTAGGTGCGTACAGTCTCAGCCAAAGCCCTGGGTGCCATGGTGAAGGGGATGGGTGAATCGTGCTTTGACGACCTGCTGCCGTGGCTCATGGAGACTCTGGCGTCTGAGCAGAGCTCCGTGGATCGCTCTGGAGCTGCACAGGGTCGGTTCCTCTACTCTCAATCCCAGCATTTTTTCTCATGTGGTCATTAAATGTCTCATTGAATGATTCGTGTGTTGCTGTTTTCAGGTCTGGCTGAAGTGATGGCCGGACTGGGAGTGGAGAAGTTGAACAAGCTGATGCCGGACGTGGTGCAAACAGCCAGCAAGGTGGACATCGCCTCCCATGTCAGAGATGGCTACATCATGATGTTCATCTACCTGCCGCTCACCTTTGGAGACAAGTTTACCCCCTATGTTGGGCCCATCATCCCCTGCATTCTCAAGGTACTGCTATGACCAGAAAGTTGTTTGTTTGTTTTTGCCATAAATCACATTTCCTTGATTTTGAAATTACTACCTCCTGTGAATATTCTAGCCATTTTCTTTAGATTCATTGGATTTCTTTTTATGTGGAGTTTTAATTTTAAAAACAGACCTACAATTAAATTGAATTTCCCAATTTTATTCTTTTATGTGTTCGATTATGTGGTCATATTTTTTAGTAGAAAACGAATTCTTCTGATATCTAATGATGTTGCTCGTTGAGCTGCCCGCAAAGTTTAAAATGAAAAGTTTTCTACACGCGTTCATTTAATCTAAAACTGTATATATTTTTCCACAAAGCTGAGCTAAAAACTGCTGTTTCGAAAACTCAGATCCAGGGTCTGAAATTATAACATTTTTTTCCCTACCTGCCACTGTAGCAGGCAAGGTTTTTACTACTGGTTGATTGGTCACTAGGCAGGGAGGAAGAAAGAAAGAATCCAATAACATGTATTCTCAAATGAGCCATTCTGCATAAAGAGTATGTTTCTTTTTTTTAAAAAAAAAAAGTATATTTTGATGCTAATATTTGTGTACTTTTACTTAACTAAGATTTTGAATGCATATTACTTGTAAATTGTAACAGAGTATTTTACAGTGTGCTATCACACTTTTGCTCAAGTAAAGATTTGAGTACTTCCTCCACTGCTAACCTCCAGTGTTCAAATTACACCATAGCTTTTGGGGATCCCTATTTTTCAGGGGTCAGAGGGTACTGTACACAGGAACGTGCATAAAATACACCGACTTACATTGGGAAGCAAAACACAGGAACTTTACTTGGGTCTTGAGGGGCTGCAGTGTTTATTCATGGATATCTGAAACCTAAACTGTACATTTACTACCACCACATATCTTAACTGCTAAATTCTCCTCTGCACCAACGGCTGTCTGTGCTGAGTGTACCATCACACTCTTTCCTTTTATTGCATGTCAGGCGCTCTCACTACAGCCTGAGCTATTTCTCGAGATGAAATTGACACGAGGTATAATCACTAATTTCATTCCGATTCTTTGGACACTGACACAAAACTTGCAGATACATACAGTGTGCCACGATATGATTTTGATTTGATTCGACTAAGGGGCCTGTGATCAGTATGAAATGATATCTTGTGCCCATTTTACACAGTCAGTTACAGAAGAAGCTGTCATCTCTTCCTTTTATGCTGTTGGCCGGAAAAGATTTAAAAAAAAAATACATGAATGCTGTAAATATGTGTAACTTGTTACGTGTAATAAAGTCTAACTTAAATTGACTCCACTAACAAACATCAAACAGCACATGAGATCAGTTTGCCTGCAGCGCTTTCTGGAAAAAAAACATAATTTTAACCCAAACCAAGATCTTTTTCCAAAAACTCAAGGGCTATCTGCCCTGAAGGCAAACTTCTCCCAACAGCCATTAACAACAAGATCATTTAACTGAAGCATTAAATTTGGCTCAGTGATAACTGTCGAGGTTCATAGAGAAAACTGTTGTTTTTGCTACTCACATAGTATTAGCTTAAACACTTTTACATAGCATAAATTAGCCTAGCAGTCTGTTAAGCTACTCATAGTAACAGAATTCATGTAGTATTTATACTGTTACTCACCATTTGTTTAAATCACTTCATCTCCTTGAATTTCAGCCTGCATGCATGTTTTTCAGCCTTAAAATCGTTAAAGCAGAGCTGCTAATGTTGCTGATCATATCTATGACTCTTTGTAAAGTGTCAATGAAGTTTGAAAAAAGCCTCCTTGTTTCAGTATATAGTCCTCCAAACACACATACAAACAAGCACACACATACTGATAGTACCAGCAGGTATTTGTCCCTGCATAGTGGAACAGATTTTGATGAGAAATACTGGAATCTCAATTCAGGACTCTCAACCTTTGCTGTTCCTGTCTCTCTCTGTGGTCCACCAGGCTCTGGCTGATGAAAATGAATACGTGAGGGACACGGCACTGCGAGCTGGCCAGCGAATCATCAGCATGTATGCAGAGACCGCCATTGCTCTGCTACTTCCTGAGCTGGAGCAGGGCCTGTTTGACGACCTGTGGAGAATCAGGTTGGACTTTAATACACCTCAGCACATCAGTGACAGTAAATGTCGCTCTTACATTGACTGATTGTGATTCTTGCTGTTGGTTTGCAGGTTTAGCTCCGTGCAGCTTCTTGGAGACCTGTTGTTCCACATCTCTGGAGTGACGGGAAAGATGACCACGGAAACCGCCTGCGAGGATGACAACTTTGGAACAGCTGCATCCAATAAAGTATAAATACATTTCTTTTCTACTGTGGTGTTGATCTGTTATTGAAAAGTGTTTATACATTTATGGGTCAAGAGATGCTGACCTTTGACCTCTTCTTTCCAGGCTATCATTGGAGCTCTGGGTGCTGAGCGGCGTAATCGTGTCCTCTCTGGCCTCTACATGGGTCGTTCAGACACTCAGCTGGTGGTTCGACAGGCGTCCCTCCATGTGTGGAAGATCGTGGTGTCCAACACCCCCAGAACTCTCCGAGAGATTCTCCCGACCCTCTTCACGCTCCTGCTGGGCTTCTTGGCTTCCACCTGCCCTGACAAGAGAACGGTATTACCTTTGTAAACACACTCATACACGTTTATCTAATTGTTTATTTCTTCCTGTCATTGCGAAAGTACCTTCTGCTGACGCTGTGTGTCGGTGTGGTTAAAGATCGCTGCTCGGACACTGGGTGACCTGGTGAGGAAACTGGGAGAGAAGATTCTCCCCGAGATTATTCCCATCCTGGAGGAGGGACTGCGCTCCGACAAGAGTGACGAGAGGCAGGGAGTCTGCATCGGCCTCAGTGAGATCATGAAGTCCACCAGCAAAGATGCGGTGAGTCACACAAACGCTGTAACACAGAATTAGATTTACATGGCTATCCACAGCATGAGAGACATCACAAACACTATTAGAATTATTTTATTTTTTAAAAAACACGACCCCAGAGCTGCTCCCACCATTCAAATATAGTTTTTTTGTTTTGTTTTTTTTTTTTAAATACATTTCGGATGAAGACACAGATTAGTTTAAACCAGGATTGACGTGCAGCAAAGAGCTGAGGTTGGAATAAACCCTGCAGCTGTTTCGGCAAAGACAATCAAGGATGTAGCCTCTGTTCATGGGGCAGCCGCTCAGTTTGATTCATTTTCTTCAAATAAAAACAAGTGTTCCGCTTATTACAAGGTCTCCAAAGTGAGATAAAATACAAAGCTTGTTTATCTGTGCTGTAGATCAGCGTCGTAGATATAAAATTACATTTTTTTTCTGCATTTACTGTCAGTAAATATATAGTACTGGATATCAAGGTTAAATAAAGAGGTTCACCTATAGTGAATTTTTTAAAGGCGGTTATAATAACGATAGTTTGGACCAGGGAAAAGCTGATAGCTGGGGTTTTTTTCCTGAAGAGCCAGCTCAGACGTCTGGACGTCGAGAATGTCAGCAGACATGAATCATAATTATCCTGATGGTGTTTGTTGTGTAGGTGCTCGTCTTCTCTGAGTCGCTGGTCCCCACAGTGAGGAAGGCTCTCTGTGATCCTCTGGAGGAGGTCCGAGAGGCTGCAGCCAAAACCTTTGAGCAGCTTCACGCAACCATCGGTCACCAGGCGCTGGATGACATCCTGCCTACTCTGCTCAAACAGCTGGTGAGGGAGCCAGGACTCAAACATAACACAGATAACACGCCTCCAATCCAGTCTGGCTTTTATTACACTGAATGTCTTTCCTCAGGATGACGAGGAGACAGCTGAGTTTGCTTTGGACGGCCTGAAGCAGGTCATGGCGGTGAAGAGTCGCTCTGTGCTACCTTATTTGGTTCCAAAGGTAAAAAGGCTCACAGTCTGTGTTTTCTTATTAGGTATTAATATTGTGTATGTCTATTGGACTAAAATGATTGTCCTTTCTGGTCGTACCAGCTGACTGCTCCTCCTGTGAACACCCGTGTGCTGGCCTTCCTGTCCGCTGTGGCTGGAGACGCTCTCACACGCCACCTCGGAGTCATCCTGCCCGCCTTACTCTCCTCCCTCAAAGAAAAGCTGGGAACAGAGGATGAAGCAGCGGTAATACCTGCATCTTATTTCCAGAGTTATAGTGTCCAGTGCTCTATAATGATTTTACTTTAATTTATTTTACTTTTTTATATATTGTTAGGTTTTAAATTTTAGCACTCTCTTCTTCTTCTTCTTCTTCTTCTTCTTCTTCTTCTTCTTCTTCTTCTTCTTCTTCTTCTTCTTCTTCTTCTTCTTCTTCTTATTATTATTATTGTTGTTGTTGTTGTTGTTGTTGTTGTTGTTGTTGTTGTTGTTGTTGTTGTTGTTGTTATTTTAGTTATTTTATAGCCTTTTCCTCTTTTCTCATCCCCGTTTGTGCTCTCTTTGCCTCAGGAGTTGTGCAGCTGTCAGACAGTGATCCTCTCAGTAGAGGATGAAATGGGCCAGCGGATCATTATCGATGACCTGCTGGAGGCCACGCGCGGCACTGACCCCGGCCTCAGACAGGCCGCTGTCACCATCCTCAACGCTTACTTTGCCCGCACCCGCCTGGACTACAGTGCCCATACCCGTACCCTGCTGTCAGGCCTCATCCGCCTTCTCAATGATTCCAACCCTGAGGTCCTGTCTCAGAGCTGGGACACCATCAACTCCATCACCAAGGTGTGTTGACGTGCAAATAGAAGTGGGCAATATTTGTACATTGTTTTTGCATTGGCGTAAAGATAGTTTGACACCAAACATTAGTTCCATGGTTTCTGCACACATTTACACACAATGGTGGAAAGACAACAGTACTAATAAGTACTATATTTATCCTACTCAGTGGGTAAATACGGCCAGCGTGTTGTTTGTTCTTCTTTTATAGAAACTAGATGCAAGCAGCCAGCTGGCTATGATCGACGACCTGCATCGAGACATTAGATCAGCAGCTGCAGACGTAAAGGGTCAGCACCTGCCTGGTTTCTGCCTGCCAAAGAAGGTAAGAAAGCTCCTCCTGATGCAGTAAACATTGGGACATCATGACAACATGATGGTTTGGTTCTTGTGTTTCTAGCTTATACATAATCTTTCTGTCTTCCTGAGTTGTAAAATGAATATAAGTTTGCTCTGACCGGAATCTGGTTCCCATATGTCACAAATGTGTGTCCACACTTAAAAGAAGCCATTTTTCACCTGTTACTTATCACATACAAGCTTTTCTATTTGTCTGTTTGACCCTGGACCATGTCTTTAACCGCAGCAATTAATCTGATAGCTCAGATATTTTTACAGAAACATTTAAGCAATGATACCTGACATGTGGTAATCTCCATGACTGTAATGACTGATAGACACCTTTGACAGAAGTCCCTCTTCCTACAGTTAGTTGATTTGGACGTTCAGATTTGGACGTTCAGATTTATACAAAAATCAAGCTGAATTTAAATTTGTCTTGTTCTCATGAAGAAATTATTCATCCCTTCATTGTTCAATACAGGTTCTATATTCTCAATTCAAATTGTTTGATTACAAGAACTGATCCACACCTTTCAGTCAAAACAGAATTCTCAGTGGCCTCTAACAACAATTTTTGAGAATCAGTTGACTGTTTAAGTGCTACATGAAACAACAGTTTACTGTTTCCAGCCTCATATATGTGAGTATTTACTGCTCCTCTGTGGTTAATTGCAAATTTTTACATCTGTGGGTGACAATGTCCCTTTGGGCTCTGGGAAATCCAAATGGGCCTTTTTCATAATTTTCAGACGTGAAAGACTAAGCAGTTAAGCAGTTAATCCCAATCATTAATTGACACATTAATCAGTAGTAAAAATATTTTTTTTTCCAAACCCCTTCATCATTTCATGGTGTCATGCCTCTGCACCAGTGACAGCCGTTGCCTGAAGCATTGTGTTTTTGTTGCCTGTATGTCCCATCTTTGTACACTTGACATATCTAGAACACTTTGCAAGAATTTCTTCAAATTTGCACAAACGTACATTTGCATAAGGATTACTCAATTACATTTTGGTCGTTAAAGGTCAACTTCACTGTGACATCATAATGTTTTCTCACGATTATTTAACACCATAGGAAGACAATTGGTCACTAATCTTGAAGCTGTGATAGTAGAGATCTTCTTGCTGCTGGGTTGAAGATGTGTGTGAAGCGTCCATGTTTGAGAATGTGTAGCTTCTTGGTAGCAACATCCATATTTAAAGCATAGTCTACCATCATGTCTACATCTGGACAGACATGGATGTAAAGTTTACATTGTGAACTGTAACTTGACTGGTTAGTTATAGACATACAGCCGCGAGGCAGTAATTGTAGTTTTTTCTGTGTCTTTGTTTGCACAGGGTGTGACCTGCATCCTGCCTGTCTTGAGAGAAGGTGTCCTCACTGGTAGCCCCGAGCAAAAAGAAGAGGCAGCCAAAGCATTAGGAGGAGTCATCAAACTGACTTCCCCTGAGGCACTGCGGCCCTCTGTCGTCAACATAACCGGACCGCTGATTCGAATCCTGGGAGACAGATTTGCGTGGACAGTGAAGACCGCTCTGTTAGAGACTCTCACTCTGCTGTTGGCAAAGGTCTGTGCCTGCATCTCTCTGTGGGATGTGAATGGCCAAAAGCTGTTTAAAAACACCATCATTTCTCCCCACAGTTGATCAAATTGTCAGTCAGGAGGCAAAGTCACAATGTTTGTCTCTGACATCTCGATCGTATTCCTCCTCCAGGTGGGCATCGCCCTGAAGCCCTTCCTGCCTCAGCTGCAGACCACATTCCTGAAGGCCCTTCAGGACTCGAGCCGCGCGGTGAGGCTGAGGGCCGCTGAGGCTCTAGGCCAGCTGGTTTCCATCCACACCAAGGTGGATCCACTCTTTAGTGAGCAGCTCTCTGCCATCCGAAACGCTGAGGACTCAGGAGTCAGGTGAGCACTTGAGTAGTATCAAAATCTTCAGTTAGAGGAAACTTAATTCAGACTGCTCTGCCCACTGTTGCTTTAATCAAACTACCATATCTTTGGAAGTGGAATGATTTAGCTATGAATATCAGAGATATAGGCATAACTGATTGGATGGTGCGTTTCTAGATACTAGAAAATACCATTCGAAGCAGTAAGAAGAGGACGAGGGTCATGACAGTAGTGTTAGTGTAAAGTGCAAATTAAAATTCTTTTTGGAATCCTGGAACCAGTTGACAGCAACACAATAAATCCGTTGTCAGAAGTAGACACGAAAGGGATAAAGATCAATAACACTGGATGACGTGGGAAACAGCCACGTGAAAAGATGAGGCGGCAAACCACAAAAACAACATATCAAACGGCCAATGACTAATTTGTGTTATTTGACATTCGTCCCAAAATCTTCTTTATTAGAGGCCATTATTATTCGGTGATCCTAACTCATCTTAGATATATCACTATCTACATATGTCAGCTGATATGACATGTCAGTACAGAAATGGCAATTATATTTTTAAGTTATTGAAAAGTTGTATCAGCATCACATAGTTTGTCCACCAGAGAGCACTGGCGAGTTTGTTTTTCTGCCGTCTATTTTCCCACTCATGACAAGTTTATTTACTAAGCACCATTCAGACGCAAGGCAATTCAAAGTGCTTTAAAGGGGCTTAGAAATGCATTAAAAATAATATATTAAGAAAACATTACAATTGCATTCATAAGTGTATAGATAACTTTGGGGAGAAAAACAAACATTAAAGGACATTAAAAAAGCAAAAGTAAACAAATAAATAGTTACAGATCAATGGAAATAGTTATGTTAATGGAAAGCAAGAGTGAACAAATAGTGTTAAAAAACCTCATTTAAATGAGCTAACAGTGTGAGCTCACCTCAGGTGTTCAGGAAACTTGTTCCACAGGTGGCGAGCACAGAAACTAAACACTGTGAACGCTGAGTAAACACTGGCCCAGATGACCCGAGGGGTCTGGATGCTTCGTATTTTAAAAGTAAATCCAAAATGTATTAAGGCCTGAGACTATTTAGTGCTTTACAGACAGTGTGAAAAGGATTTTAAAAACCTATCCGTTGACACACAGGAAGCCAGTGAAGTGATTGGAGGGCTGGTGTAGCATAGTCTTAATTTTTGGTGTTGTTAAGAATTACATTTCTTGGTCCCAGTTCTTTAAATTCAGCTCACAATGTGACTTCAGTGAAATGAATGTCAGTTCCATCAAAGTGCACATTTAAAACATTGTAAATATAGCAACACTAATGATTAGGCAGGCTCGTCATTTCGAATCCTTGTAGCCTGAGGGTAGAAGCTCCTCCTCAGCGACTCAGTGCCAGCCTGGTGTAACCGGTACCTCCTTCCACATCTCAACAAGTGAAAAGGCAAAATTCCTTAAGTAATACGCTAATTCAAGGGATGCAAATGTTTGTGTTATTTGTTTAGGTTTTATAAATAACATCAACAATATTGTTATTAATGTGTATGTGTTTGTTATATCCCCATCTGAATTTTGGACCCCAGGAAGATTAGTTTTTGTCATTGGCACCAGCTAATAGGTATCCAGGTATCCTTTTAGATAAATAAATTAATTAGTAAATAAATAAATATCTACAATGGTATCTGCTTCAAAACCCTTTGGCCAGGCTCTATTCTCAACACAGGAAAAGTAGTCATCAGCTTAAAGGAAGTGGATGAAATGGTACGTGTTGTTTTTAGAACTGATAAAGTTTAAAGACTCACTCTCATGCTTGTGCCTGTGCTCTCCCCCCCTCTCTCAGGGAGACAATGCTCCAAGCCTTAAGGTTTGTCATCCAGGGGGCCGGCTCAAAGGTGGACCCAACCATCCGCAAGAACATCACCACCACATTGCTAGGCATGCTGGGACATGATGAGGTATGACAGGGGGAGCAGATGCTTTGCAACTAGAGCTGGGGAGATTTTTTTTTTTTTTAATCTGTGGCAACACTCCTGTTTTCCCACCCCAGGGCCTGTATTGGCTGCTGAATACATAAAATAATTACCAGTGAAATAAAGTATAAATGTATCAACACAGATACAGAGAATTTGACAGCGTTGTTCTGTGGTGTAGCTTCCTCTGTGATCACAGCAGAGAAACGGAAGTGAGGCAGAGAGGATGTGGTTTTCTGAAAAGGTGGTTTTTGAGCCTCTGTGTCTGTTGACTATAAGTGACACTCAAACCTGTCTGTCTGTCTGTGCACGTAGGATGCGACCCGAATGGCTTCAGCCGGCTGCGTCGGCGAGCTGTGTGCCTTCCTGTCGGAGGAGGAGCTGAAGAGCGTGTTACTGCAGCACGTCCTGGGTTGGTATTTCGTTGCAAAGTTATTGTCACGCATATCACATTCTGTGTATAATGTCAGCTGTGTTTCTGAATGTGCCCCAGATTGCTGTTTATGAAAATGCTTGGCGCACAGACTGAAATAATAACAGTGACTTAGTAAATGTGTGTTTTTGCTTAGTTTAAGCACAAATAGTGTTTTTCTTGTCTTTTTCTAAATATGTTTATAGTGACATTTCTCATGGTGTATTTGTCCAACAGAATTGTTTGACTTTACCTGTGTGTGTTTGTGTGTGTGCACGCACACACTGCTCCCCGTGCATCAGCAGGACAGTGGGAGCATGAGCTAATAGCTGTTTTTCCTTCCCTCAGCGGATGTGTCAGGTGTCGACTGGATGGTGCGTCACGGTCGCAGCTTGGCCATGGCCATAGCTGTCAAGTCTGCTCCTGAGAAGCTGTGTGGGAAGGAATACTGTGATACTGTGACAGAGACTATTTTGGCCAACGCCACTGCTGACAGGGTGAGGGCAAAGTTTGTGTCGCACTCTGTTCTTCGACCATATTTTTCTCCCGTCTCTCATGAGCTGAATATTCTGTATGAGTCACCTTTCAAGAAGTGATTTGATATTTTTGGAACTAGGCTGATTTCCAAGTTGTGGTTTTATTTGGAGTTACGTGCTGTAACAGTTTCTTGGCTGGGGTCTTGTTGTTTCCAAAAGGTTGCAAGGCAACCAGCAGTGACTACAGGAGGTCAAGAAATATTCCAGCCCATAACTGGTGAAAAAAACACAACTTGTCAATTTTAGTGATTAAATCAACAGGATATAATGTGATAAATTGTAAGCTTTAACCCTTTGAAACCTGAGCAAACTGGCTTGATTTCTTTAAAAAAAAACATTGGTAAAAAAGTGACGTGCAGTTTAACAAAATGGGCCAAAAAAATAAAAAGAAACTAGTAAAATGTTATCAGAAAATGACCTAAAAATGTTTTTTAAAAAGATAAAAAGATTAACAAAAAAAGCACAAATTACCTCAACAAAGTGCAAAAAAACTTTAATATATATACCTTTTTCCTTTTTTTTTTGCAAAATTTTAAATTTTAAAATATAAATTAAAGAGATTTTAACGTGTAGTTTTCTGGACATTTTCCCTTTGGATGTTTTTTTTTTTTTATGAATATTGAATAACCCCCACCACTCCCCAGTAATTGCCCACTTTTGGCTTTCTAAAATACAACTTTTAAGTATTTAACTGATATCTTAAATACAACATATATAGCTGATATAATTTACAGTATATTATAGGGTACAGTCCTATGTTTTCTGTACAGCTGTTATCTTACAATATATGTTTATTCCTTTTGTCCCTTGTGTGTCACTACATGTTGTGATTCTGCTCCTCCTCCAGATTCCCATTGCCACCAGTGGGATCAGAGCGATGGGATATCTGATGAGGCATCATCTCAAAACAGAGGGAGGCAACGGCGTTTCCCAGCGCATCATCACACAGTTTGTCAAGGTAAAGCAGGAACCGTGTCACTCAGCTCATATTTACACGCTATTTACTTTTCTTTATTTGTACAAGTAAGGAAGTGGGTGTGAATAAGTTACTCAACAGTGATTAAACCTAGGTTTCGGGTTGAGACATCTGTTGTCTGTGTGATCCCGCAGTGTCTTCAGAATCAGTCCAGTGACATCAGACTGGTGTCAGAGCGGGTGCTGTGGTGGGTGTTCAAGGACCCAGCAACGCCCGCCCTGGAGGCCAGTCTCATCAAGCCTGTACTGAAGAGTCTGCTGGACAACACCAAGGACAAGAACACCAGCGTGAGAGCTCAGAGCGAACACACCATCGTCAACCTGCTACAACTCCGACAGGGAGAGGAAACCATGCAGGTCAGACTACAGAATCCCTGCTGTGATTTACAGATGGATAAAACACATCTAGGAAAAAAAAATGTTTATTCTAATCCTTACTTTTTGCTTTTTTAAACATTTCAGAGCATCACTGCAATTCTGGACTCAGCCAGTAATGAGCTGCTGTCAGAGTGTCACCGCCGGTCCTTGAAGAAAATCGCCAGCCTGCCAGACTCCAATGAAGAGATAGACGACACCATCCTAACGTGATGGAGCAGGACTGAGCTATGAAATGATCTGTGCTCTGCAGATCCCCACCGTACAACCCCAGAAACACTCACCACACATGCCCATGTTGCCTTTTATGGACCAAGGCTGAGATGGGTTGTTTTCCCAAATATTACCCAACAAATTCCTTTTTTTCTCTCTTTGCATCATTGTTTTAGCGGCATTTAAGC
The DNA here is from genome assembly GCF_008729295.1 of Plectropomus leopardus. Classification (NCBI taxonomy): domain Eukaryota; kingdom Metazoa; phylum Chordata; class Actinopteri; order Perciformes; family Serranidae; genus Plectropomus; species Plectropomus leopardus. The sequence goes on from NC_056468.1 coordinate 6,069,872, forward strand.
CCAATTTATAACTTTTTTTTATTTTATCTCACCATGTGCAGGTTACTGTCCTGTGCTGAACTACATTAGAACGACACAAATGCCAATTCTGTTTTGATGTTTCAGTGTTTTGCTACTTATTTTACCAAAATGATTTCAAGCATTTAAGACGCCGCTGTAATCAAAAAACACCCCTGTCTTTGACTTTTATTTGGACTTTGTGTGTGAGAGTTGTTTTGGGGGGGAGCAACCTCTTATAAGAATAAAAATCATTCTTATGTCAGTGATACGGTTGTAAAAAGGCAATACAAAATAAAAAGATCTTGATTTCATAATGTAGTGTATGAAATATTGGAAAACAGTTTTGTTCAGGGTGGTGTCATGGGTCACAGAGACTTTCTTTAATTATTACAGTAACACAACATATTTTTCTGTGCGCCGCCTACCAGCGTTTGAATGAAATTTAAATTGTCAGTACATGTGGGAATCATATGTAGACAAAACACATCTTCAGTGGAGGTGGATGGAACAAAATACAGCATAGTATAGCAATATTTTGTATCAATACACAGATGCTAAGTTTCATTTTTAAAATTATATAAATGATTAACAAATACATATTAAACCTTTTAAACCTTTGTGCTGCATTAGGATACCTTTCACAAGTATTTAAACCTTTGAACCCTTTGCAAATTGGCTTGATTACTTTAGAAAAGAGAAATTGGGGGAAAAAAAGGCAAAGGGTGACTTTGCAAGAAATGTCCAGAAAAATTGCAAGAAATTTGTAGATTTTGTGCTAATTTTCAGGTAATTTACTTCCTTTTTTTTTTTTTTACTACTTCTTGCATCATATCTTCTTAACTTGCTTAATACCTTTTTCCTGTGTTTTTGAAAAAGTTAAGCCAATTTGCCCAGGTTTCAAAGGGTTAAACTTTCAACATCCTGTGAGAATAATAAAATCAGTCATCTTTTTCAGTCCAGAGGATACATTTTTCTCCAATAAAAATGACTGAAGTGAGGTGGACAGGCTGAAAACTATGTCTTTTTAGAGAAAACAGATAATGACAAGGTTTTCCTTTGGGGACATAATTTGCTGTCAAAAATGGTAATAAATTGCAGAATATCTCAGTTTATTTTAATGCAACACATTAAAATCGCAATGATATTGTATCATAACTTAAGTATCGTGATAATATCGTATTGTGGCCTTAAGCGATTCTTACTGCCAACATACAAGGGGATTGTCAATAACTGTGACCCTCCTGGAGAGTGACCTTTGCTCTAAGAAGCACCCCATCTAATCTGGTTTAAAGATCACTAGGGGCGACCCTGATGTCTCAAGCAAAATGTTTTTAATTCATTTTATGCTGCTTGGACATACTAATCATTTTCCAACCAGTAATCTGACTGGTGTATATAAAGGGATGCGGTAGATTTGCCATATTATTTGGTTGTCCTTGTGTACATTTCTGTTGTCTAATTTCTTTTATGAGAAATGTGAGGGATCACGCAATTTATTGGCCCCTTGCTTGCAGATGTTGTGAATCAGTGAGACGGTAGGAGTCTTTTGCCCTTGTAGTAGCATGAGTGTGGTGTTCATCAATGGGACGGGACGGCCGTGCTGTAGCAGGAGCCTGCGCAGTGACGCCGGGTCAGAGTTGGGTGCAGCTCCACCAGAGAAGGAAGCGGAGTTTCCGGCTGTTTGCAGCGGAGGGAGAGGATTGCTGACGCCGCGAAACCCCGAGAAAAACGCCGCCGGCTCGGGGGGGCTAACCGTTTCTAGTACCGGTAGTGGTCGTTTTTCTTTCATATTGGGGGACCTGGGGGCTGGTGTTTTTTTTACGAGCCGAGGGGGTCGGACAGCAAACCGAGCAAAGAAGCGGCACAAGGCGGGGGTGAGCCACCAGCTACCGGCATGGCCAGGGACTACGATTACCTCTTCAAGCTGCTCATCATCGGTGACAGCGGTAAGCCGACGCCGGGGATGCGGGACGGGAAGTGGGCCTTGTCTTGGGGTTTTTTTCAAGACGGGAAGAAGAAATGCAGGTGTAGGCCCGCGTTCTGCTCCTATGATGCGTTTACTACTTGGTATTTTTTATTTTCTGCATTGAAGTGATTGGTGAGACGTACACATCCGCCATATTTTTGTGGCGCTGACAGGGCGGAGGTTGTGTGTCCGGGCTGGGCATGTCAGGCGATCGGGCCGGATATCGCCTCCAGATCTGTAGGGTTTGTCTCTCGAAGATTTTCAAGTCCTGTACTCATATCGGCACAGACATTTTTTCAGCTCTACAACAGAACACAAACTATAGCCCAAATAACTGTACCGGGGTCCCCATGTTTCTCTAAATTTGGCCACTAGTTTGTGTCCCCTTGTAGCTGTTAGCTAGTTGGAAGTTAGGCTAACATTACACTTGCTTGGTATGTAGCTAACTGCTAGCTAACGTTAGCTGGACTTAGAATCTTGTAACGTTTTTCCTGGATGTTGCGGTCTGTATTCACAAGTTAAATGTGGTCCAATATGTGTCCTGCATTGTTTTAAGCCAATTTAGTTGCGTTGTTATGGAAATGCGATTTGTTATTTAGCTAGTTAGCATAATAGTGCTAGCTTCTCGATAGTGGAGGAATGCTGCACTGCAGTCTGTAGCTTGCATCCACACAGTCAAAGTATAAAGTGTGACAACAGAGTGGTGAGTGTCAACTGAAGTATCACTTAATTCACTGCCTATTAAGCAGCAGAGGATGAAAGGCTATCCTTACTCACTTACTAACTATGTTTACCGTCTTTATTATACTAAAACTGGTGGGAAACAATGTCACAGGTGGATGCATTATGCAAATGTGCACAACTGATAAGGAGTGCTCTTCTTGTGTCTCCCCATTCAAGTGAAAACGTTTTAATGCAGCTCCACCCTTAGTAGAAGTGCAGCCCCAGCCTGCAGGACTTCTTTGTGGGCAATGGTGTTTGCATCCATTGACAACCCCGATCCTGGCACTACCCCATCAGCTGGCTGTTCACAGTAGAGAGCAAGGCAGCACAGCAAGCCCTTCTCTGCCGCTCACACACAGAGGCCAGTGTCCCCTCAGCTGCGGCATGGAAGTACAAGTGTTTGTAGTGCTGCACAGAGATTATCTGAGAAAGATGCTCTGACTTCTGCCCCTCCTCGGCTGCATCTTGCAGAATGATCTGCTGCTGAGAATAAGAAATTCCTCACGCTGAATCTCCATTTAGCTGGTCTCTTTTAGCCCCTGGCTTGCCACAGGAGCACATGCACATGGAGAGACAAAAGTTGTGTAACACAAGTTCCAGGCTGCACAACTTGAAACTGTAAATGTCATAACAGGTTTCATTACTGACACCCTTAGGAATTTTACATTTGAGGGAATTTTTGTTTCTTTGGGCCAGATGGCTGGAGGGAATATTAAAGCTTCAAAAGTACAAAAAGATGATCATCTCTCTTTTGCTTTGAAGCTTTGGTTATTGTTTGTTTGAGACCACAGAAACCTGAGAGCTTTTATGTTGGGACCGATCAAACATGAGATGACAATAACACAATAGGTAGGCTAAGTAACGGGGCTGTGGCTTGAGTCCCACCCCAGGCTGAGCACCAGAGTCACTTCCTAACTCCTGTAACCTGACAGCTAATCTGTTAAAGACTGCACTGATCTCTCTCATTTTTCTTCCTTTTTTATCCCACTCTGCTTCTCCCTCTGCTTTGTCCTCTTTTGTCATTTGTTGTGACTATTATCTTCTTCCTAAAACCTATTTATTATTATGCAAGATTATTTTAGGAGGCCAGACAGATATATTTGCTCCATTTGTTGTCTTGCTTAGACGCTGCTGCTGTTGTTGTATTAGTTAAGCTGTTTTAGGTACAGTCGTTCAAAATCCTTTAAATGAGCGTGAACTGTGCAGTCTTATTTACCTTACGTCATTCACGTCATCACTGTGCAACAGGTACAACTGTGTATGTTTGCTAAATGTTTAGGTACACAAGGTTTAAAGCAACTGTTCAAATTGACATCTTGTTTGTGGTTTACAGCCATAATGTGCTGTTACCCTGAGTGGCTAGAATATAACATGGAAACCAAGTCTTTACAGATACTTGACATTTTGTGGTGCACAAATCTCCCAAAAACCTCATGCTCAGACAGCCGTAGAATTTAATTTGAAAGCTACAAGTCAAATATTATTTTGCAACCTGTTCTCTAAACCTCATCATGTGCTTGTGTTTCCTCCTCAGGAGTGGGGAAGAGCAGTCTCCTCCTGCGATTTGCAGACAACACATTTTCAGGTGTGTGGTTCTACCCCAGTCGCTGTAGCTTCATTTCAAGGCTCTCCTACTGTGTTGTTGTAGGTCTTTAACTTGATTTTGTGTCGGTGTGCAGGTAGCTATATCACCACGATCGGCGTGGACTTTAAGATCCGGACAGTGGAGATAAACGGGGAGAAGGTGAAGCTACAGATCTGGGATACAGCAGGGCAGGAGCGCTTCCGTACCATCACCTCCACGTAAGTAGACGCACTTTTGTGTGGGCTTTTCAAGGGATGCTTGATTTTTTTTTTTTTTTTTCATTTCAGCAGTTGAATCTGAAACCAAAAAGGCTCTTGTGGTCCTCAGATTAGGTTTTATGTGAGGAAGCAGTTTGTAGACAACTAGAATGAGTCGGTGCTGCTCTGTGAAACTGGGCGGAATTCCCCACAGATGTTAATTACAGATGTGAGAGGGAGGCTCCTGGTCTCCTACTGTAGTGCTACATGACGGCAAAGGCTGGGCGTCGTTCCCCTCTTGTGCCTTACCCTCTCAGTGTGTGTCACACTGCTGTCCGGGGTTCCTCTGGCTTCACACTGATGATGAATGAAAATAGTTTTGGTCTGTAGAGCTGAAGTTATTATTCTATCATCTTGCAACATGAGAGCAGGATACACATGTCCAACATGAGGACTGGTCTGTCTGTTCAGTTCGGCCTCAGCTGAGTCACTACACAAATCAAACACACAAGAGGTCGACTGATATACGTTTTTCAGGGCTGATACACATTATTAGTAGTTAATGAGACAGATAACCGATATTTGGAACCGATATGCATTTCCAATAAAAATGAAAATATTAAGTCAAGTGAAAATTTAATTTAAAAAAAGAATAAGTAAAAATAGCTCTCTGGGGTGTCACATAATAAAAGTTCCTCCTGTGCTGACACTTTCGTTGCACTGTTTAATTAATTAATTTTATCAGTGATCATTAAAATAAAACGGTGATACAGATAATTGGCAAAGTATTGGCCCCGATAATCATCCAGGCTGATAGTCTGTCGACCCCTGAAGCACACAGCTGCGCACTATTGTTGAATGAGAACAGTTTTCCTGTTGGGCAAGCCTTCACAACACACAGCATCATTTGCCTTTACTCCTGCTGCTCGCAGCACAGTACTGTTGAATACAACTGGATTATATCACATTCATATAAGATTTTAATGAGTTAATGGAAGACGCAGCAGTGGTTAGCCAGGTGTCTGTTTTTAGATCTGTGGCCGAGAAAAGGCACTTAATGCAAAATGAATGGGATCCTCATATATTCAAAGTGTAATGTTAACATAGCGATACTTTTACTTTTACCGTATTTTCATGACTCTTGCTACTGACACATTAATATTATCGGGTGTCACGGTTCGCAGAAGTCATGCTTCAGTTCATAACCCAGTTTAGGAGTCACAGTTAAGTGCAAGTTCTGAACAATGGGAAAAGTAACCAGATGCATAAGGATCTGTTTCTGTTCATTTATGTTAACAGACAGTAGTGCATGTGTCAAAGACAGAATCCGCTTGTTGGAGCATTTTGCCCACTGGCAACTTTGGTGAACTGTATTTATCATAAAAATAAAGGAGCTGTACAGAAACGCTGTGCAGACTCTGAACAGACACTTTCTTGAAGACAATAAGTCATAGCAACAGGCTATACAACTGAAAAGTGACTAGTACTTGTTACTTTCGTTGGTCGGATTGGTTAGGTTTAGGCAAGAGGAGTGGGATTGGTTAGAGTGAGGGTAAGAACGTCATAGTAAGCCAGCTGGAGGCAGAGTGTCATTTCTTCATTATTCTAGGATTTGCAAATTCACGATTGTCACATCTGGGCGATGCCGTCGAATGTCCGTCAGCATGTTGGAAATGTTTTCATTCACAAACCCTACAACAGTGGAGCGATGTGGACACACCGTCCTCCTCTTATAGACCTCTCTCCCACTGTTGCTGTTGTAGCTGACCAACATTCAGCAAGTGGGTCTTTCAGCACACGAACTGTGGTAATAATAATGATTATAATGCTTCAACAGCAACATGTCCTCAAAGAAACAGTGTCCCTGTCACTTAAGTTTACATTGGGACTATTTTCTTCAGCAGAAAGTAGATCAGGTGGAACCTTTAAACAGGAGATCTGTAGATTATCCAGAGTAAATGGGCCATTTTTTGGATAGATTATCATTATTTAATTTTCTAGTACTGTGATCAACACAAACACAATTACTTTCACGTCCACTTCATTAGTGTGGAGGCGTAAAACTAAAGCCCTTTCTATAGAGATCATGCTGCGGGGCTGCTACAGCGTCCCTTCATGAAGGCACCATTGCTTTTTTGTAAAGAACCAAACATCTGCAGCATCATGGCACTCCAGTGTGTGGTTTTAAATAGCACGCTAGCATCCTGTCCCATCCTGCCAGCTGTCCCTTTTATACAGACATTGATGCGGTGCTGTTGCTGCCTCCGCTTTCAACCTAAAGGCGAGACAACTCTGTCCTCCATCCCACAGTCAAAAAGAATGACAAAGCAGAATAATGGCATAACATTCCACCTTTGAAAAGGCGGTGTAAATGAGGTTTAAGAGATAGATCATCTCAATCAAATGTAAATGTCCGTTACACCCAGATCTAAAACCGTCAGTCATGGATTTTTGACCACTCAGGGGCAGCAGAGGGAGTATCTGTCTCTTTAGGAGCTAAAATTGTAAAATTGATTATTGTAATTTTGTTTTTGTTTTTTAAACTTTGTTTAAAAAATGACCAATAAATCTACCTTCTAACTTCTAAATGTTTTACTATTTTCTAGGAGTTGACCAGTCTGGTTTTTAAGGGCCGATACTGATTATTAGGAGTTAATGAGGATGAACTGATATGCCAATACTGATATGCATTTACAATATAAATGAAAATCTCTCTGTCAATATTTAGAATATGGAATATAACAGATTTCAACACAAAACCTTATTTAAATGCCTTTAGCAAATGTTTAATCACAACTGAAACGTAAAGCATCATATACAGCAAGTTCCCAGCAACTTTTTTTATACAGTCAAGTAAAATTTACATAAAAAATGAATAAATAAAGATAGCTCCCTGAGGTTTTACTAAGTAAACGTTCCTCCCTTGCTGACACTTTATTTGCACTCTTTAATTCATTTTATTGGTGATCATTAAAATAAAATGTCAATACAGATAAAAATCAAAATGCCAAGTATTGGTCCCAATAATCGGTTATATGTTTAATATACTATTTTCACCTGCTAGCTGCTAACTCTGTTTACTGTTTGGTGCTGAGCAGGTTGTGTGCAGTTGTTCTTTACAGCTTTCCTGCTCGTGAAAACACTGATGAGAGCAGTGAAAGTGAGACAGATCAGTGTGGTTGTAAGCCATCAAACCAAAACAATGAGCTGAATGACAGGAACTAAAGAGGAACTAAAGTCTGATGATAATTCTCTGTGTGTTTGTCACTACAAGTGACCCCTCTGACATTACACACACAGTCACTTGATCCGTTATTAGTATGAAAATATTTATTATTGGCAGGTTTAAAGCAGTCAGCCCCAGTGACTAAACTGCAGTTAAACTGCTTCTGTTGCTACAGGCTGTCCTCTTTAACTCGAGTGTCCCTCGCTTTGTCTGACAACCAATCATTTCTGTACTCAAGTGTCTCGCACTAAAGACAGCTCAAACGTGATTTCTTTCCCCCTGCCCTGCTGAATTATGGACTTGCCATTCATTAATGTGCAGTTTACTTGGAGTTGCTTGACATTACAGAATTTATGTCCATAATAAATAAGAGTTGTGCATAAATGTGCAGCTGCTGAGGAGACAGTGTCCTAGCTGCTCTGATAGAGACAGCATTAATATGACAGCTGCAAACTGCAGTCATCTTCCCCACACACTCCTTTTTGACTTTGACAGAGGCCACTCTTAATTAAAAGATATTAAACTGTCACAGTCTGAGCCATGTGAGTTTGTCCTAATTAAGGCCAAGAGGACATGTTAGATAGTTGATATAACATAATGACGCCGTCGCAGTGAGGACGATCAGAACACCAAAATCATCCAGAAAGCTTGAAATCCTCTGCAGTGCTGACGCCTCGGCCCCTGAGGAGTATGACCGTCCTAGTTTGGAAGCACGGCTGCCACTCGTTGTGCAGGAATCCACCGAGCAGGCGGCCTATTTAGGCTGATTGGTCACTGCGCTGAAGTAGAGTGGCGTGGTGCCTCATTAGGTCCTAAATGAAATTCACCGTGGTGCTGGATCATGGGCAGAGACCTGCTATGTCCACTTATGCAGGCTTTCTGTATGCCGGACCCTGTGGCCACGTGCCTGTGGCTGACCCACAGCTGTTATCAGCCTTGGGCCCAAAGCAAGACCTTGTACATCCCACAATAACATAAAATACAGCTTTTTCTTTTTAATTTTAACACTTTTTGTCGCAAGGTCATGATTTTATTTAAGACGTTTATTCTCATTTTCATTTGCAAAGTTGGTTTTGAAATTTGGGATGCTTCTCCACTCTGATATTGCACTTCGTTTACCAAAAATGTTTACTGCTTTGGGATCATAAACACATAACGTCTTAATTTTGTTCCCAACAATGTGGAGAAATCTATCTTTCCTACAGAATAAGAGTATAAACTTAAATGCATGTTTGTTTCGTTATATCATTATATGGTTCCTCTCTAAATTTGAAGTTTTTTTTCGGGCCTGTGAATGTAGCGCAGGCAGAGCTCCCCATGAGTTATTTTTTTCCTCAGCAGCAGTTTGTGATTCGCGTTTTAGATAATCGATCTTTTGATCGATTTAGAGCTGATCAGATCAGATTAATGGATGAGAGGAGTAGCTGCTGCAAGTGAATGCAAATGTTAGACCCTGCAGAATGAACAGATTAGTTTAAATTTCACTGCACCTGATGCTCCATCTGTGCCCAGAGTACGCTCTGCACTCCAAGAGTGTGGTGCAGTAAATAACTGGTCAGTATATATATTTCAGCAGAGCTCCTAATGAACTGTCCATCTCCAAAAAAAAAATGTATTTGTGGTGGCAGATGTTTTAATCTTGGCAGGCAGCATCAAATAACTGAATGTGTGGGAAACCCTGGAAATAAATTGTCGAGACAGAGAGGAAATGAGGTGAGAGAGATGGGCAGTAGCGTGCAACAGCCCAATTGGAATCAAACCAGGGACACTGAGATCACTTGATCAGCACCTTCAACCACAAGGCCACAAGAGCGCCCCTTGATTGATGTGAGAAGTCCACTTTAATAAACTTTTATTACCCTGTTTGTGCAGAGTTTTACTGCAGAAAACACGACTGCCGGTGGGGCCCCCACACGCCTGCTGTGTGTGTTTTGTAATTTATGGTTCTCTATCATGTCTGCTGAGCAGACACACACATACGGACTTGCACACACGTAGCCATCTACCCCTGCTGTCTGGTGGGTCATTACCGCTGGACATTGGGGACATGCTCAGACAACAGCGTATCCCCACACACTGTCACGCCAGGCAGAAACACTGACACACACGCACACATAGTACAACTGACAAAAGGGTCTTTGTGTTTGTTTGGCGAGTGCAGATACTCTGGGGATGCTCCCTTTCTGATGCCCGCTGCTCTGTTTGATGCTTGGCTGCAGGTTTACAGTTGAACTGTCCATCACATTCTGGCTTTGTTGTGTCTGTGTGGGACAGATGCTGGTCTCAGTTCTGTTGGCTTTCCTTCTTTACTCAAGCAGTCACACTCTGTTCTGATGTATTTCAATGCAGCAGTATTGTAGCAATTATGCAGTTATTTTTTAGACTATGCAGCTTCTTTAAAATAAAGTTATTTAACTTAGATGAGACAAGTGGATGTTTTTGTCAATGATAGAGGGCCAGATGTTCACCATTTCTACTATTTATCCATTGGTGCCTTGTGCCATCCAAAAAAGTATAGTTGATTAATATGCTTTACCGTTTATTTTATTTACGTCATCTGATAAAGCTTTGTGACCATCCGCCTGGTTGAGGGGGGCGTTGACGCAATGCCAGCACCAAAACAGACAAACATGGCGGAGCTGGAAAGCGATACTGAACATGGGGATTCAGCACTAGACATTGACACATTTTATCTTATTAAACGTTATTATAACAGTAGTTTATGTAACTTTATTTTATGTCATTAGCTAGTTTATTTGTAACTAGTTCATTTAATGATTTAGAATTTTAGCAGACATATATTGTGTATCATGATATAGCCTAAAAATATTGTGATATCATTTTGAAGCCATATTGCCCAGTCCTACCTTTCTTAAAATTTGGCACAAACGTCCACTCAAAAAAGAGCTGATTAGAATTCAGTGCTCAAAGATCACTGTGATCTTGTGTCTGTCTATATTTCCCGACTGATATCAGAGGGATACAGTGAAGTATTTTCAAATTTGGCACAAACATCCATGCAGACTCAATGATGAACTGTGCAGAACTTGGTGATCAGAGGACAAAGGTCACTAAGACCTCATGTATGTTTCATCCTCATGAACATATCTCAAGAACATCTTAAAGGAATATCTTAAAATTTGGCGCAAACGTCCACCTTGTTTCAAGAATGAACTGATTAGAATAAAGCACGTGTTTGCACGTAAGTCAAAATTTTGACAAAATTTCACATAAACGTCTAATATGAAAATGATAAAGTTCTGACAATTTATATCCAAAAGTTAAAAGGTCGACTTCACTGTGAGGTCATAATGTTCTGCAAAAACACGTTTCTGGCCATTATTAAGCATCATATATCTCAGTACAGAAGCGGAGACATTTGCTCAGTAACTTACTGTTAAAAGTTGTATTGAATTCGTGCTGATGATAAAGATCTTGCTGCCGGGTTGAAGATGTGTGTGAAATATCCATGTTTCACAATGTGTAGCTTCTTTGCATCAACATAAACTTGTCAGCTGTCATGGCTACATGTGAATCTGACCGGACCTGTATGTAAACTATGACTGCAACTTGACTGGTTCACAGAGGCGTTTTGGACTGGGATTCACTGAGTTACCTAACGCCAAAGGTTGACTGACTCTCTCCCTCTGCACGTTCAGATATTACAGGGGAACGCATGGGGTCATAGTGGTATATGACGTCACGAGTGCCGAGTCCTTCGTCAACGTCAAACGATGGCTACATGAAATCAACCAGAACTGTGATGACGTGTGCCGAATATTAGGTGAGTCTGCACCTTTCAAAAAAAAAGGGTCTGGGTGCTGTGTTGTCATTTTGGCACCCTTCACCTAAAAATAGACCTAAAATCTGGGTCACACCTGTTGTTTTTTATTTGCAGGCATTGAAGAATTGTTTTTGACTCAAGACTGTAACATCACCTGACAGCATTTTCTATTTTCAGTGGGAAACAAAAACGACGACCCCAACTCCAAGGTGGTCGAGACGACTGACGCGCAGAAGTTTGCAGAGCAGATGGGCATAAACCTGTTTGAGACGAGTGCAAAAGAGAACATCAATGTTGAAGAGGTAAGTAAGTCACTGTTTGTGTCGCCTCGGACTGTTTGCAGACGGACATGTTTGCGTGGAGCAGTGTGTGGGACATGGCTGGTATGCAGAGCAGCTCGGCTGAAGACATGAATTAAGCAGCGTGTGTGAACGCTCCGTATTACCCGCTGATCAGGAGGATGTCTCACCGTGCTCAGTCTGTAACAGTCTGATTGTACAGACCATTCCTTAAAGCTGTGGTTCCTAAACTTTCCTTAAGGGATCCCTTTTCTGTTATTGCGTAAACGTATGACCACTGAGTAGTGACATATTTTGTGGATGTTTAATATTAAATTCAATGCAAAACAATAAGGATACAGACCAACTGATAAACTGTACAATCAACCCAAAAAGTGAAGGCAATAAATGCAGGAAGTTTGTGTAAATGAGGGATTTGGATACATTTTGAGCAGATTTTTTCCTGTCAATATTGCAGATGAGTTTTCTCAAAATGTTAACTACTGTTTGTGTGTTTTTTGTTTTTTTTTAACAATACTACACAATTAATAGGATTCTCTTCCCACAAATTCTGTGTTTTCTTCTTCCTACTGCTGTTTACCGTGCATTTTTCTAATGCAGGACGAGGTTGTTTCACAGAGAGTGAAGGCTCTGTCAATACAGTTTGTGTTCAGGTCTTCACTGTGTCCCTAATCTGTGAGATTTTTTTAAAGTTTATATCTTGATAATAATATATCTGCTTTATTCATTCATTTCACAGAAATGAATGAAATGCTTAAATAAAGGCCAACTCTATATATCTTTGAGTTACATATTATTGTTATAGTTTACGTAGACCCCTTAAAATTAAGACAGTCTCTTGACCCCCAGGTTGGGAATCAGAGGAATAAAGGTATACACACTGGGAAGTACACTTTATGGTCCCAACTAATGATTATTCTAATTTATTTTCTTTATTATTTTCTTAATAATCAATGAATTGTTTAATCTATAAAATGTCGAAAACTATGAAAAAAAAATATCTCACAATCAGAATTTCTTAAAACCCAACTGAATATCTCATATAGTTAGCTAAGCTAAGTATAAAGCCTGGAAACATGTAGTCTGGCTTGTGAAAAGATAACAAAATCTGCCTACAAGTACCTCTGAGGCCCTCTAATAAACACATCGCACTTTGTTTGTCTTGTCATGGTCAGGTGGTTGTCAAAGTGATCTGATCCTTACTCGTCATATTTAGACATGCTTGGGTAGAAGCCCCCAATGTTGCTGTATTGATGCTGGGATCAGCCTTGTGCATTGCATCTTGATGTAGAAAGGGTCAGCAGTAAGTCACATGAGTCAGCTCTCCTGGGTCAAAGTCCCGTTCTTGTTGGACCAACCGTCAGCAGACTTTCTCGCTCTTAAAACTACATCCGTTACCCTCAGTGTCTGATAATGATGGGTTTACAGTGGAGGTGCCATATATAGAAATATATAAAATATATATATATATATATATATATATACATAGAGAGAGAGAGACATAGAGAGAGTGAGAAGAGAGAGAGAGTATAGAAAAATAGAATATTTGAAAATGATAAAAATGGAAAACTAAAAAGCCCAGATGAGTTGTGCAGAAATTTGATATAAACTTTCACCTCTGCATTTGATTGTTTTTCTTCAATTCCTCTTTTCAGAAGTGTCGACAATTTTGTAAAAAAAAAACAAAAACAAGAACCATATGCACAACTCCTTAAGATCTACATAGTCAGATATGCATAAGTTACATGACATTTAATCTCTCTCTATCTATAGCTAGAGATAGATCTATAGATCTATCTATCTATAGATATATAGACAGATAGGTAAAAATGTGTGTATTTATATTTCTACATAAAATTTTGTGTGTGTGTGTGTGTGTGTGTGTGTGTGTGTGAGTGAGTGAAACAAACCAGATTTAAGGTATTCATCTTCTAATTTTTGCCACTTTATGTTTATGTGTCTGATCTGGCTGACTGATGGCTGTACTCGCCTCACGCCCTCGCCGTTTGCTTTTCCCTTGCAGATGTTCAACTGCATCACAGAGCTAGTTCTAAGAGCCAAGAAGGAGGTGCTCGCCAAGCAGCAGCAGCAGCAACAGAACGACGTGGTCAAACTTACCCGGAACAGTAAAAAAAAGAAAAAGTGCTGCTAGCAAACTCGAAGCCATCCACAAAAGGCCGGCGGCGTCTTTTCTTTACACATGCATATACACAAGACGGGACTCAGAGCATCTAAATTAAAGAGCAGATAAAGATTTAATAAATATATGGTGAAAGATAAAAAAAATAAATGGAAAAAATGTCCCCTTTGGACAAACTAATCATGAAGACTTCAAAAAAAAGTGTACAGATTTTATTAGACGTCAGATCAAGTTTTATTTGGAATTCAGCAGACGGGCACTATTGACCTGAGGTCCTCCTTTCTTAAAGGATCTGCGAGCCGACAACTGACCGCCATAACGCTCCGATTTATATCCACATAGCCCCCAAGTTCAGTATCTCATCTCTCCTTCTCATTCCACTGCACACGGGACATTCAGAGTCGAGAAGGACTCTGCGCCTGAGGAGGAGGCTTCACCTGTTTTTTTTTCTGGATTTCTTTGTTTCTCTAGTTTAATTTTATGGGGGGATGGGAGGGGGGGTGTTTGCTTGGTTGGGAGGTGTATTTTTTTGGAACGGGCGTAAGAGTGGTCTCACCACCTCTGTGCAGTTTCAACATTTCAGACACGGTGGCTCACGCCAACACATCATGAACTGCTAGGTTTTGTTTTATTTGACTTGTTGGGGGAGAAAAAAATCACACAGATGATGATGATGATGATGGTGATGATGATGATGATGATTGGTAGACAACCTTTAGCAACTAATCCGATGGACAGAACTGGTGACTTTTCATGTTTTTCTTTGTCTTTTTATTTTGCCAAGCTTCCCACCTTCTCCCCTCTAACCTCCAATAGTGCTGAGCCAACGATGATTGATTTTATTTTTTTGTCTCTTTTTTTTTTTTTTTTTTTTTTAAGTGCGGCAGAGCAGTGGGAGCGGGCTCTGAAAGCACCGTTCACTGCAGTCTTACTACGCTTTCTGGCTTTTAAACCTTTTTTTTTTTCCATCTCAATTTTTTTTTAAACAATGATACTGCCAATATTATAGAAAAAAAAATATTAGGAGCTCCAGTGGCACCTCTCATTTGGACTGTTGCCATAGTGGCCCCTGGTCGGCCATGAGGCAGAATCAGGGACCCTGTTGAGTCCTCAGGAAGCGCTCAGGGCTGCCCTCCCTCCCTCTCCTTATTTCACCTGTGTATTTCTGCAGCCACTGGCCTTCTCTCCACCCCGACGCCCACATATCGGCACCTCTCACGAGCGACGGACTCCTGCATCCGGTCCGCCTAAGCGGCACGAGGGGGCTCTGGAAACTGGCTCCTCGTAGTCGCCGTGCTTCATAGCAGACTGTGGTTTTTGCCCTTGTGTTCGAGCATGTAACACTTTGTTTGCAGGGGTATGTAAAAACGCCTGACATGCATTTAGACTGTCAAGGATTTACTGTATTTTCTCAGCTCGCAGAATATTCTTAACAGTTGACTAAAAGTCCGATGTCGTGTTTTTCTTTGCTTTTTCTCTGTCACAACGTCCCCTCGCTCAATTTGAAGTGCAACCAGACAGTGTTTTTGGCATCCACGATGAGAGTGTGGCAGACAGTGGGACTGTTAACAAACGGGGGCGAACTGCAGCACTGGATCTCAGTGTGTTTCGGGCCTGAGCTCCCTCTCCACGTGCACCGCCAGGGTTTGTCAGAGGCCGAAGCGTCGCACAGTGTCTACCGCTGACATCTTTGTTTCTTTATTTTTGAATTGGGAGAGTAAAACACAGAGAGAGCCGTAGGCATTGGCTGAGCTTCAGTGGGAAACATTTCCTCCTCTGGGCAGACTCTGGCAGCCGGTTTGGGATCCTGATACGCGTCGAGAGGTCACTGTGACCTCCAGGGCCTAGGAGTGGTATCAAATCTCACACCTTATGATTTATATTCATTACGTGTCTGTATATATAAATATATTTGTGTGTTTATATTCAGTAAAGAACATACACACATAATTAGCACACCCAAAACGGTGCCATGTGTCAAACGGGCCCCGTGTGCTATGGTTGAAACACACTCGTCAGCTGTGGTTTGCTGTACACTGGAGAAAAAAAAGAGATGTACTATTCATTTTTTTTTCCCTACATGAATTTAATCAGTAATAAACGTTTTAAAGGAATAAATATTTGACACATAATGGCTGATCTCATGTGTCAATGATTGGTCTTAACTTCATTTTAAACCTGTGTCTTTTTATTTTATTTTTTGCTTTCTGTGAATAAAATTGTATGGGAGGAAGTGTGCGCTGGTCTCTGGAAGCCTCTTGCTGCTGTCTGTCTTTGGTGTTCGATGCTGTAGAGATTATTCACGTTAGGAGAGGAATTCCAGCTCTCACCCTTCACAGGAACTATGACACAGTCTGTTCTTGTCTTTCATCGTCTTTTTCTTCCCATCATCAGTTGTTAGCTGTCATCCACACACACCCCCCTAACGTCATACCTGGGGCCGGATTCACAAAGATTCCTGGTTGCTCCTACTGACAAAATTCTACGAAAATTCTTTGAATTGTGATGAAGAATTTCCCTTTAAAGTTAAAACTTCCTGGTAAAGATAAATATTTACAAAGCATATTAGCCCATAAAAGAGCTCCCCAAGGTGAAAAACGGGGGTAGGGAGGAGGACTTTGAAGAGGCTGATTAGATCAAAATACTCCATTCTGAGTTCATGAAATGCTGCAGATTAGGTGGTGCAAGAAAGATGTTTCTGCTCAGTCTTACTACGGATATTTCCACATTTCCAGAAAACGCGATAATGGTATAATGCTAGATGTAATGTAATAACCACTAAAAAAAAGTATTTGCAACTGGAGAATGTTACAGGGCAGCAGTGTGATCACACAACTTTCACAGTCTCATATTGGGACGCAGTTTGTTTCATTTCCACTGGGTGTCCACTCTTTGCAGGCTCACAAAGTCTGTGACAACCAATCACATCTGTTAAAATAATGTGCCATACCTAGCAACAGGGTCAACCACACCTCCTCACTAAAAGGATTTTCTGTTCTTTCCTTTCTCAGAGATACTCTGAGAACTTTCCTAAATCACTCCTAAACTAGGACTCCCTCCTAGATTTTTTTTGGCAAAGTTTGGAGCTCTCTCAGATCATTCTCTGAATGTTTGTGAGTACGGCTCCTGGCGTTTTTAGCTGATGGAAAGGCAAGTGTGGATTTTACATGATCGGTACTGCAGGGAATCATTTAAAATGTTTGATACTAAAACAGTACTTAAACAAAAAAAGATCTTTACTTTGGGGGATATAAACCTGCTGGGGAATACACATGAACAGGCGGTGTGAAGGGATACTAAACTCAACAGACCTTTTTCGCAGACATCTTGACCTGTCAAACACAGCTGTGACTCATAACATTAATTGCTGCATTGCACTGCAGAGCTCACAGGTGCAGAGCAGCAGAATGTCTGCTGTGAATGATCGATTTGGGAATAATATTGAACAAAGTGAAGAGAAACATGCAGTTCATGTTTCATATAATGTTAATTCAGCACTCCTTGCTGTGCTTGGCTCCTTTTGGTAAGATTTGATTTTTATATATACTGTTCTGTCTTTTGTGCACAAGGGTAAAGACAGACGTGTTTTCTGATTCAGATCAGATTAAGACAATGACTGATGCAATCTTTAAATATTTGACACTTATGTGCCTAATGCAAAATACATATTTTGGTTGGTGGTGACTAAATACTGAGGTTGGTTACCTGGCTCTGTCTAGTAGCTGGAGAAAACACTACATTTATTGACACCACCTTCATCATTCCCTAAAAAAATGAACAATAAGTAGACGAGAAGTGCTAGCAGTCTGTGCCACAGTGCTTTGAGCTAAATGCTCACATAAGCATGCTAACACACTCACGTGTTAACATGTGGATGTTAACCCTTTGAAACCTGGGTTGTCATCAGTTTTCTTGTGCTGCGCTGAGACACCTTTCACAAGTATTTGACCCTTTGAAACAAATTTAAACAAACAAACACGTTTAATAATTCTGGAAACATGGGGGAAAAGTCAATGATCAACTTATCATGAAATGTACCACATATTGAAGAAATTAGTAAAAGGTTACAAGAAAATTGTTTTAAAATATTTTTTTTAAAAGGTGAGGACTATTAGAAAATTATCACAAAAATTCTGTACAATAAAGACATTTTTTTTTTAGCACTTTTTAGGCCATTTTCTTGTTTGTTTTTTGCTCTTTTTTGGGGTGGGGTGGGAGGTATTTCAGGTAATTTTCTTGTGACTTTTTTTCAAATTTCTTTGCAATTTTTGGGCCATGTCTTGTTAAGTTTTCCCCATTTAGACTATTTATACAACTCCTACTTTGTTTTTGCATCCCAACAATCACCTGAGATGACAAGACATTACAGGTTGCTCATGATGCAATATTAATGATCTACGCTTGTTCAGTTTGCTTATTGTTTGCCCTCATCATGCAGGTGGTGATATGTGTAAAACTTAAATTGGGTCTCTTCTATCTGCTGTTATTGAATTCCTTGTTGTTAGCAGAAAGTTAGAAGCGTCCGAGGCTTATCTAGAACAAGCCACGCAGTGAGAACCACAGAATGAAAGCATCTGCATTTCAAGGCCGAGTCAGGACACAAGCAGATTGTAAAGTATTTATTTGTACAAAAAAAATCCCCAAAATGCTAAGAAAATTGCATGATAAATATTTTGAATAGTTTGAAGCATTCTGTAACTGAAACAGTGCCGTTATTAGTCAGTGGTGAATGGAAGCACTCACAGGGAGCACAATGAGCCCACCGAAAGCACTACATTCCAAAACAACATCCGACCATGTGGAGACAAGCAACAGAGCACACGCTCGACGGCATGCCCGTCTGTCGCTGCGGCACAAACTCGACCCACAGCCGCAGCATCAGGATGTTTAACCACACAAACACGCTGCAGACGGCGCTTTGAAAATGCTTTCAATTACAAAAATGAATCAGTACAGTCTACAGTGTCGGAGTGACAGGAAGGAAAAATAGAAAGTCAAACATGGAAGAAACAGTTATTACAACATAATGTGGACAGAACTAAATATGTTACAATGGATTGTTTTTCTAACAGAAATGTGACATGAAGTGAGAGAAATGACAGTCTGGTTGTGGCAGGAGTGACTGGTGTTTAATCCAAGCTTGATGCAGTCTTTCTCTGACCTGTCAATCACTGGAAGAGAGACCCAAACTACAAACACGTGTACATGAAGGTTCAGTGTTTGGATCCAGCCAGTTACACACTTTCTATATATTTCTCAACCATGTTTCTGTAAAGAACTTTCTAATAAGCCACCCTTTATACGGTTTTACTTTTTATTTTTATCCGTAACCAAGCCCTCACAGTTGGAAAAAAAATGTGAAATTTGCTCTCTTTTTAAATTAATATCAAAATCTTGACACATCAAGTCTCATTAACCTGAGCAAACTGGTTTGATTTCTTTCAGAACATGGGAAGAATTCACCAAAAAAGAAATTTCAGATAATTACCTAAAAATGAGCCAAAAAAACAAACAAGGAAATGACTGACAAAAGTACTGAAAAATATATATGTATATATTGTATTGGTGTATTGTAATTTTTAAGATTACAGTATAAATAATAATTAAAAAATATAATATAATCCTCTGGACATTTTTATCCTCCCCTCTTTTTTAAAACAATTTAAAGATTTTTTTTGACATCTTTTACTAGTTTCTTGAAATGTGTGGTACATTTCCTAAAAAGATGGTCATTGCATTTTTTTCTCCATGTTTTCCAAAGTAATGGAACCACTTTTCTTAGTTTTCAAAGTGTCAGATACTTGTGAAAGGTGTCTAAACGCAGCACAAGTAAAACTGATGACAATCCAGGTTTCAAAGGGTTAAAGGAATACCTCACCCACAAAATGACCATTTGTACATCAACTACTCACTGTGAGTTGCCTTGAATTTTGAAAGAAAACTTTGTTTTTCTCGCATGCCTCCACAGTGAACAGAGAATACAAAAAAGGTGAACATTCTTAGTGCATTAAAGTAAATGGGGTCCAGAGTTAACCACAACAAAACTATCAAAACATTTATCGTCTGCTCAGAACTTCCCAAAGACGTCAATTTTTGCTAAAACATTACAAGCAAAACACCTCTGCTTATGAGAAGCGCACAGTTAACATGCCTAGCAACAATCTGAGTATAAGCTCTGATTGAGCACTCTACTTGGCCGTGCATGAGACTGTTTGTAGTAACGTGTTTGAATAGGAAAGTTTTAGCTGAAATGCATGTGTTTGGGAAGTTCTGAGCATGTGACTTGATAAATGAGACTTAAATTATACTGCACAAGTTGTGTGAGAGTTTGCTCACAGTTTTGCTGTTGTTAAAGGTGGATCCCATTTACTTCAGTTCATGAAGAATGTTTGCCTTTTTTGAATTTTCCGTTCACTATGCAAAAAATGTATGAGAAAAATAGATTTTTTTTTTTATGAATTCAAGGTATCGTGGTGAGAAATTGTTAGGGTCTGGTCATTTGACGGTTGAAGTATTCCTTTATGTTGTTTTAGATTGGTCTTAGTAATTTTACATTTAAAGATAAATTAGCTTTTGGGTTGTTTTAAGGTGCCAGTTCGGTTGATTTTTTTTTAAGAAATTGTATTTCAGTTTGATTCTGATATTTTTTATGTTACTTATTTTAGCTTGTTTCTCTGTTGCTTAGTGCTAATGCTGCATATCTTAGCCAGCTGTTTTTGGTATAAATGAGATTTTCTTGGTTAAATTAAAAAATACATTTTAGCTATTTAACTTATCATACAGACTCATCCAATAAATCATTTGACCTTTGACTTCCTGGGAAAGTGCTATAAAGAATTTGGATTAAAAAAAACAGTGCATAAACAATTGATTATATAAATAAAGATTTTTTTGTTTAGCCTAACTTTTGCTGTTAGTTTATTAGTGAGTGGATAAGTGAGAATCTTTTGATTCTTTATTCATATTTTTTAACATGTATAACTGCAGACTTAATATTTAAATAATGGCTATCATCACCTGGTTTGCTGTTAACCCCCGTTTTCAGTCTTTGCACAAAGCTAAGCTAACCAGCTGCTGTCTGTAGTATTGACTTTCTCATATACAATTTATGAACAATTAAAGAATAAATGAATGAGCGTTTATAGACTGTTTTATAAAGGGTGACTTATAAGGAAGTGGCCCCAAGAACTGTCCACTGCAATTTATCAGGCACTCTTGGATTAATAATTGGGATTCATGAGTCTTCTTGGGGTATTCCCAGTAAATTATGCATCACATTGGTGAATAATTTAGGTGAAATTTAGGAGTACTAATGAATCTCGGACCAGCTACTACTACATGCCACAACTGAACAGTCAGTCAACGGACGTGTGAGTGATAATGTCCAACTCGATAGTGGAATTCCTGTTAGGACACACATGAAGAAAAAAGAAAACAAAAGCCTAGAAATAACTTACAGGTATATTTCTCTCTAAAAAAAGATTTTCATTCAAAAGGTATGCATTTTTTTCTTATAAATATAACGATTTCATCCAAACCTATTCAACTTTTTGTAAAAAAAAAAATCATTCTTTGGGTTGATCCTTCCCAACAACCAGCTGAGATGACAAGAAGACATCTGCATAGGTTTGCACAGCTGCATTAGACATGAGTTCAAACACAGACAGACATGAGACATCACCGTGCCACACTGTAACTCATTCATGCTCGGAGATTTCAGGCCGACACACAACTGTATTACTGATGGAGTCACAGATGTGTATGTCACCTAAAAAGGAAGCCCGGCAGCTAACAAATCAAAGTGCCCATGAAGTATTGAAGCCATGAGAATGGAGGTAGACCTTTTTTAGAGTTTAACCGCAGCAGCTCAGATGTGTCGACCCAGGGTACAAAATTAGCAACATCCAGCCGCCAAATGCTGCTTAAATATGCAAGTCCCTGTAAGATTCCCTTCACTCACCAGCCCAAAAATATAATGTTAATCTATGGAGTAGCTGAACATTCACAAGCCGTTTGGCTGATGGACAAAAATCTAACTTTGCACCCTGTGTGGACCGCTGCAGAGGAAGTTTAGTGGAGTTTTGTACGCCGGCACGCCTTAAAATGATTCAGCAAGTTACTGTTGATTGATTGATGAGCAGTCTACAGTTCTCTTCCTCCTTCTCACGCTGATGTAAACATTTTTGAAAATTTTGGTCAACTAGGAAGATGATTGACATCATGACAACAATGTTGGACAGTTCCTTTTTTTTCTTTGACAAATGATAAATATTTAAAATGTTCAATATAACGTGAAAAATGATGGACGAACCGTATCACTAACCTCAGTCAAAGGTTTATTCAGATGCTGGGGATGCACACGAAGGCCTCATAGAGTTCACCACAGACCCACAACTAAAAAGTGCTGTTCTTTTAATCACTCGCTCAGTATAAGGATACCCTTCTCTCGCTTGATTCTGTTTTACTTCAGTGTGAAACTTAAATCTTAAAGGTCCAGAGTGTTGGATTTAGTGGCATCTAGTTGTGAGGCTGCAGACTGCGTTTAGGAGAGCTAAAGTGGCCAACTTGAGAAATGTGAATTGCCTGACCAAGAGCCAGTGTTTGAGTTTTTTTTAACTTGTTCTGTATCCCCAAGTGGCCAAAAATAATAAAATAAATTAATGCAGAGTGAATTTTTCCATGAATTCAGGCATTCGAAGATCCAGTGTGTTGGATTTAGTGGCATGCAGCGGTGAGGTTGCAAATTGCAACAAACTGAAACATCGGCTCATTCTAAGGTGACGGAAACACAGCAGTTCTTATTTTCAGATGGTTATAACCTAATGACAGCATATTTGTGAATGCTGTATTCCACGATGCCTCGAAATCCTACTCTGGTACTTTTATCATGGTGATATGTATACTTTTGGGGACAAACCGGAGTACAATTTTTAAAGGAGAATAATACCAAATTTACTCATAAAAATAAGTTTACTGGTCATGGGGATATTTCTCAGCATGTAAAACCAGCTTTGTTTTTTCTCAAAGAGTTGCTGCCAATGATGTCATCAGGATTTTGTTTTGAGGGAACTACAGGAAAAGTCTGACCCTGTAGCACAAAAAATGCTCAGTTTCCACGCCAGATGCTGACTGTGTCTGTCCACCATCAGAGCATATAGTGTACAATCATTTGATCAGAGGTTTTCAATGAAAACAGCTGCCTGCTGCTGAAAACTATATTACATTTTATTGAAATTGCATTCATATGATTTAATTTGGCAAAATAACTGAATGATTTAATGATTGATTGTTTTTTTAAAAAAAAAAAAAAAAAAAAGGCTGAAGCACTCCGTAGAGCTGACTGGAACTGCAGTTCGAGTTCTCTAGTTAACTCTTTAAAACCTGAATAAAGTGGCTTGATTTTTTTTTAAAAATAGGAAGAAGGCAATGAGCAACTTAAGAAAAAATGACGCAAAAAAAGTACAACAAAATTACCTGAAAAATAGCACAAAATCTGAAAAAAAGACAAAAAAGGACAGTCAAAATCAAAAACAAACAAGCAAAGGACCTGAAAAAGTGCTTAAAAAGTAATTATAATTATGTAACATAATTTTAAAAAAGTTTGGGAAAATGCTAAAAAATGTTCATAATTGCATATGTCATAGATGTATTTTTTCACTTTTCTTTAAAAATTACCCTATCTTTCCTATTTTCCCAGTCATTTTCTTGTACTTTAAAAAAAAAACCTGCTTATTTTTTGGATCATTTCCTCTTAATCATTTCCTTCTGTCCAGGTTTCTTTTTCCAAAAACATAGGAAGAAGGCAATGAGCAACTTCTGAAGAAATCACACAACAATCTGCAAGAAAAGTACAACAAAATTACCTGAAAAATAGCACACAAAGAGACAGTCAAAAACAAAAACAAACAAGCAAATTACCTGAAAAAAGTGCCTAGAAAATCATTACGATTATGTAACATAATTTCAAAAAATAAAATAAAAATTGCATTTTTCTGTTTTTTGTTTGTTTTTAAGGTAATTTTCTTGTTTGTTTGTTTGGAGTTTTTTTTTTCATTTTTTGTTAACTTTTTCATTAAGTTGATAATTTCTGTCTTTCCATGTTTAGAAAAAAAGAATCAAGCCAATTTGCTCAGGTTTCAAACGGTTAATTATGAGTGACTCCTTCCACATTAAACATTGTTTATATAAAAATATTGATTAGTGCAGATTAGTATTAGATTAGTATCTGTCCCGAGTCCCCAAACTTTTTGAAAGTGCAATACTAAATCTTTTGCATATCCCTTTAGAGGTTTTCTCTCTCTCACTCTGATTGGACGTTTGGGCCGGGCATTAAACCACAGTAAACCTCCTGCACTTCTGTCTGTAGGAAACTAAACACTCTTTGTCATTCTTGTCGTCAGATATGCAGCACGCTACAGTCCTGATACATCACCCTGTTGCCTCATGTGGTGAACATCCCCTGAACAAATGAATAAACCTGAGAGATCACATGTGGGCAAGCTGACATTACAGCTCTGTCCCCATCTTGTCCCACAATCCTGCGGTGTCCCATACAGCCACCTGTCTTTCCCCAGACTCCTTGGCCTGATTACTGGGATGCATACAGTAACAGTTTGGACATGGGGTTCCCTCTCTACAGAGTTGGCAGTGGGCTAGTAGAGATGGTCGTAGGCACTACAAGGAAACCTTCCTCAGTGGAGGTAAACTTTGTGACCCTGTTCATGTTTCTGTAAGACCGAAAGCTTTCTGAGAGAGGGGCCGGAGCCAAAGCCTCTGGGGACTCTGATATTTCTATCTCTCATCGTCAGCAGTCACCAATTAATCAGCGAAGAGAAGAGTAATGGGACAGATAAAGTGCAAAATGACCCCCACCCTCCCCCTCCCCCCCTAACCTCAGTGTGTGCCACTGCCCGTCTTTGGCTGTGTTGTTACCCCTGTGCTGTGATGTCGCTCCCTCCTCCTCCCTCACCTCGTCTGTCTCTGTCTGTCTGCTGTGCTCAGGACCAGTCCAATAGTGGGGGCTCAGTTCTTTTTGAAAAAAGAGAAAAGTCTCTTGTCCCGGTCGGAGATGCGGTGAGCTCGTCTGGACGACTGACCGCCGTGGGCCCTCGACGACCCTGACAGCGAGGTAGGGGCCGAGCGCCACTCGTCCTGGTACTTGTCCATCAGCTGCTGGTCAATCACTCTGTGCATATCATCCTGAAGCACGGGGGACAAAGACGTGAATGAGACAAAGACAGGAGAGAAAGGCCACAGAGAGGGTGTAAGGTGGAGCAGGACAGGGTGTTCTTGGGAGACTGGACTCGTTGATCAAGTTACCTGTTACTGATCACATAGACACTACAATCACCTTTCACCCCCAGCAGATCAACTTAATACTGCCCAGCCTTAGATTGGCAGGGTGGTAATTTGATTCAAAATTTGTATTAGTATTTATAATTTCATTTCATACTGTGCCAAAAATCAAACACACACTCTGACCATCAGCGTGCAATGTTTTGCTTAAAGACACATCGACACATAGACAAGAGGAGTCACGTATCTGCACAAATCAGTTTAAGTGCAGGCGCCGTGGAGCTTTCGGCAGCCCTGGATTCCTGGACATTAGCTGCATGATTTGGGCAGTTTGTAATCCAGCCTTGAAGATGATGAAAAAACATGTTCTGTTCTGAATAACCAGGGGCCGCATTCCATAAGAAGAGAAAATAACAAGTATTTAAGTGACATCATATTCTGAATCAGTGATTCCCAGATTTTTCCAGCTTGTGACCCCTTGAAATGAAGCAATATCATTTTTTGTACCATATGTTTACCTGTTGTGAAGAGTTAAACAATGAGATATTTTTCCTCTCAAAATAATAAAGCCGACAAGCTTGCGATATACTTGTGATTACTATTCAGCAATCAAGAAGAACATTCAGACCTTATAACAAAATCTGAAAAAGCAACCTAATTTTAAAGTCAGATAAGTTAATCTTGCTAACAGGTAAGTGAAGGTATAAAGTAAAAGGAGTTATGTTCACTTGTAGATTTAAAGATTTGTAGCATCAGAAATGTGGATTTTAATGCAGAAGAGCTCCACATTTTGACAAAAAGAAATTTAAACACCATTAAATGTATACTAACTTTAAAGGATACATATATATTTATAGAATTTAAAATATAAAATCATACATTAAAATCAGTCAAGTCTTTGTCTTCTTTGTGCAACGAGTGCTTTGATTGGCTGTCAAACACTATGATGTTACCATTAAAATAAGAAATGACTCTCTCTGTCACAGCTACACATATCAATAAAACCGACATGGATGAAACAGAATCAAACGCTCTCTAAAAATCTGATTGTTGCAGTTGAGCCATTGTCTGAAATGATTTGGGTTCCTTATCATCGATTCATAAAAAACAAATATGTATATTTGTGTGTATAACTTGATTTACTCTTTCTTTTTTGTTTAAGGGGAGAGAGAGTGGATGACATGCAATGTTGGAATCAAACCTGCAGCCACTGCGGCAAACACAGAGCCTTTTTACAACTGGCACCTGCTCTTCCAGGTGAGCTACTAGACTTACATTTAATTTTAGACATTTTAAGACTTTTTCAGGACCTGCAGACACACTGCTGCCAAGCTGTTTGTTACAAGCTGTTGACAGATTGCACCACCAGGGGGCTCTGACAAGCTGCTAAACCATGCTGGCAAACAACTGCTCTGGGACACTAAAAACAAGTACTTAGTGTATGAATGCAAACCTTTGATTACTCCGGCTGTCACCTAATATCCCTCAGCAGTACCATTAATATAACTAGCACCATTTAAGCTTTATGATCTATTGGGGATGCAGCGGGGGTGTTTTTGGTGTCTGTGTGCTCATCTCTCAGCAGGTAAGCTGACCAGTGGACCATCACCTAAAAACCCTCAGGGGCTACAGGTGTATGGAGGGAGGAGACAGAGGCAGGTGGACACAGAGGTGGTGGGTTGGGATGGTTCTCTGTGGTGGTTCATGGTTTCAGAGAGACAGAGATCTGCGATGTGCGTTTCTCCTGACTCAGTTAACCGTAGCATGGAATGGCTCAGCATGGCGGAGTCAGGTTAGTGCAGGGTGAAACGGCGAGATGGCGCAGCTCGGGGCTCACCTCTAAGGCAGGAGGGGGGGGTACCACAGGGGAGAAAGGGTGGTACGGAAGCTGAGAAAGGCCACTAGATCAGAAACCACAAGAGCCAAACAGTAAAGAGCCCTGAGGAGGCAAACTGTGGGCAGGGAGAAGAGAGAGGAGAGAGCTGCTAGTTACAGATGAGGGAGGGGAGGGAGGCAACACACGCACGCACGCACGCACGCATGCATGCGCGTGCGCACACACACACACACACACACACACACACAGTGTCCTCAGGCTGTTTCCTTACAGACACCCATCAAAGACAAGCACCTGACAAACACTCTCAGAAGTTAATTGAGTGGTTTAGTGTATATGCACAGACTCTAGAAGTATTAAAATAGACGGTAAACACAAGTTACAGAGAAGGGGAAGGGAAATGGACAGCTAGTGTAATTTCATTTTGATACACATTATATTATGGTGTGTTTACTGATTTCATCAAAAAATGTGTAAAAAAAAAATTTATCAAGAAACTACATTTACCGAACAGCTTTATTATCGTAACAACCTTAAAATAGCAGTTTCAAAGCACAACAAAAGGACTTTTAGGCTTTTACTCGTATAACACTTGTGACCTTTGACCCACCTGCCAGGCCTCCAGCTGCTGCGACAGGTTGAGCTTCTGCTGGATGGCGTCCAGGAGCTGGCTATTCAGAGACATGATGTCTATTTTACACTTGGCCAGCTCCATCTCCACTGCTTTCTTCCTGCAACACCCCCACACACACACACACACACACACACATACACACACACAAACACACATTAAATAGTGGCATTCTGCTAGCGTGATTGGTCTACCGAAACTAACACAGTGATGAACGCAACTCTTTAAAGAAATACTTCAGCCTTTCAGTAAAAACAACTTATTTCTTGCAGAGAGTTAGATGAAAAGATTGGTAAATAAAAGGCTACAGTCAGCAGCAAGTTAGCTTAGCATAAAGCTAAGGTAACAAAATTTTGATCTAAAGCTTGTTAATTAACACATTATGGTCATAAGGAGACTCCAGGAAATCACTGCTCCCAGCCAGGAAACAGTCCAGCACATTACCTCCTTATGGCCACAACTTGTTTTAAATGTTTAATTTTGGATGGGTTAAACAGACAAGATATGACTAAGTGAGCTTTAGAGGTGTTTGTAGGCAGAGTCTGTTAGCTTTGGACAGAGCTGGGCTATCTGTTTCTCCAAGCTTCCGGTCTTTATGCTCAGTGAGTTGTCGAGATGTCTGTCTTCTCTCCAATATAATGGAACTGTCTTACTGGCACTCTGCTTGTGGTGCTCAAAGCACCAAAAAATGCACCTGAAAAACTCAACAGTAATATCTCTTTGCAGAAATCATGACCCGGTTACTCAAGATAATCTACAGACCTTATGAGCAGTTTCATGTAGGAACTATTTTCTTTACACCAAACTACGCCCGCCAGCTGTATCACCATGCAGAAGGACAAGAGGCTCATGCTCACGACATTGCGAGATGTAAACATTAATGGTGTCTTCCTCAGCTGAGCTGTAACGTTGGCTCGCTCTTGTCCATGAGTTAATGTGCGCGTCCATTTCTGCAGTGATGCAGTTGACGGCTGTTGTTTGGTGGACATAAAGTGGGTCCTACATGAAACTGCTCACAACAAGGTCTGTGGATTTTCTTGAGTAAGCGGGTCATGATTTGTGAAAAGCAAAACTGAAAGTTTTTCAAATGTTTTTTTCAAATTTTTTGGCTCTTTAAGCAAAACAAGCTGAGTGCGCCTTAGTTCCATTATATTAAAGAGAAAGCAGACATCTCTACAACTGATATCTCCAACACTCCAACACAACTCACACCAAAACAATCTAGACTGCACAGCCAAGAGGAAAAATATGTATTTTTTTATTTTGGGGTGAACTGTCCCTTTAATTACCTTTAGGAACAATTGCCAAAACTATAAATACCAGACCCAGATTGTGATAAAATGGAATTATCGTTTGGACTTGGCATCATTTTAATTGAAAAAAATTTAGTAAAATAAAGTTTAAGTCTGCATATTTTTATGTGACATGCTCTTACTTGGCTATGGCGTCGTCTCTGTCTCTGATAGCAGTCTGAAGCTGCTCGCTGGGTTCTCGGACTTCAGCCATCGTCCTCATCCGCTCATTGTCTTCCCGGAGAGAGCACATCTCTACAGAGAGCAGCGCCATCTGTAGGTCAGATGGGAGAATGACACAGATGTTTGTGTAAGACGCAGGACTCATAAATTTAAGAATGCATCCAGTCTCTGAAGTCCGAGGGCGGCTCATGTTTGAGACTGAGTTGACCCAGTTCATCGGGAGAGCAACTGACTGTGTGTGTGTGCGTGCCTGCGTGCGTGCGTG
Organism: Plectropomus leopardus; assembly: GCF_008729295.1. Taxonomy (NCBI): domain Eukaryota; kingdom Metazoa; phylum Chordata; class Actinopteri; order Perciformes; family Serranidae; genus Plectropomus; species Plectropomus leopardus. The sequence goes on from NC_056468.1 coordinate 6,099,295, forward strand.
TGTAGCTTATTTTGTGTAAGTCATGTAAGATGGCACTTTAAACCCACAGGGGAGTGAGAGCTGTCCTGGCAGAAAGAAGACAAGGTTGAAGCGATGTCCTACATTACGAACAACACACATCAAATTCACACTGGCATACAAACTCAGGACTACATGCAAGGGGTCGACCGATACTGGTTTTTCTGGACCAAAACCGATACCGATTATTAGTGCTTAATGAGACCAATAACCAATATTTGGAACTGATATGCATTTACAACAAAATGAAAATCTCCAACACAAGACTTTTGCTAAACAATGCATTTAGCAAAAGTTTAATCAAAACTGAAACTTTCAACATCATATACAGAAAGTTCCCTGAAACTTCTTTTTTTTATAAAGTCATGAAAATTTAAACTAAAAATGAATCATCAAAAAAGCTCCCTGATGTTTTGCAAAGTAAAATTTCTCCGATGCTGACACTTTTTTTGCAACTTTTAATTATTTATTCCTATCATTAAAATAAAATACCAATACAGATAATCGGCAAAATGTCAATATCAGCCCCAGTAATCGGCCAGGCCAACAATCTGTCGACCTCTACCACATGCAGCAATATGTTGTATCACAAATGTTGCATCTTAGTCATGAGCACGCCTCACTGCAATCTTATTCAGCCAAGAAAGACTGGATGCAATCTTTATCTGCCTCGGTAAAAATATTTCTGCATTGTGCTCACGCTTTCGCGTCTGTATGTGTCACCTGCTCTCTTGTGATTCATTAGTGCAAACATATGCAGCATGTTTGTATGTGTGAACGCGTGCACAGCGCTGTCACCAGAGCCGGTACCTGATTGTGCAGCTGTAGCCCCTCCTCTTCACTGCTGCGAGTTTTGTCCTGCTCGGTTTCATACAGCTCTCTGACCTCCCGCAGCTCCTCTCCCAGCTTCCTCACCTGCTCCTCCAGCGCCTCCTCATCACTGCGCCGTGAGCCCTTCCAACACACAAAACACACACAGCATTTCAAAACACATACTCGCAGTAAATGTGCTGTTACAGCCCACAACTTAATACTGAAAACAGCCCCACAGAGGCTCCATCCTGTCAAAGTATTATTGAGTTAGCTGTCTTTAAAACGTCTTTAAAAAAATTTCACCTTTGCAACATCACCAACTCTTGGTAACACTTAATTTTATGAGCCCAAAAGGTTCCTCATACTGCGTTTTAACTTTAATATTAATCTAATAAAGTGTTACATAGTGGTGGAAGAGCTATTCAAATCCTTTACTAAAGTAGTAGTACTAATACCACACACAAAAAATAATCCTCTGCAAGTCATAGTCCTAAAAACCTTATTTGAGTAAAAGTATGTAAGTATTATCAGCTAAATGTACTTAACCCTTTAAAAGCTGGACCTTGATCAGTTTTCATGTGCTGCGTTCAGACGCCTTTTACAAACATTAAAACCTCCGAAACCTGAAAAAATCGTTTGGTTTCTAGACACACACTACTGGACACTGAATACCTAATTATCAAGGTTGTGAATACAAATCATTATTTTTCAACAACAACATGAAAAAAATCATCCTTAAAAAAAAAACAATTTTGTAAAACACAATTCCCTGCAAAATATAATAAACATGAAACATACAACAAGTACGTCATGGCCATGGACTTTGTTCACGTAGGGAAACATTTTGGATTTTACTACCTATGATAACTATATTTTTTAATACTGGCATAAGGTCACATAACCTGGTTAGTTGACCTGTCTCCCACTTTAGTGTTTCACATTATTATTATTATTATTAAGTTCACTCACTTAATGCCCCTCCCTCCACAGCCTGTCAAATGACTGTATCCCCCAGGATACAATAAACAATGTAAACTCCTAGAGTTTGGCTGTGTTAGGGTGTTTTCATTATGTATTATTTTATTAGCTGTGGGTAACTCTGAAAACAAGCAGGTGAACAGAGGCAAGCCCACTGCAAAACCTTTTAAATCTGCCACTGTATGCCCTTTCATTAAATTTACAAAAACTACTACATCACTTCCTGGTTCTCTCTTACAAACTAAAATAAGAGTGGCTGCTTCCTATGGTGTCTTCCCTGTTAGCAGGGAACAAAGTTACCTGCAAGTTGCAATCATTTTTTAAAGAAAACATTTTAATCTAATGTTCAAAGAACGTTTTAAGGATGTTAATCATTGCAAACAATTCTCCTTTAAAGTTAAATGCTGACTAAGACATGACGTTATAACTGCAACATTCTGAAGATGTTTGGTTGATGCTGAGAGGTGACAGATCATAGAATGTTCTTTTATACAGTGTTCCCACAATGTTACATGAGAACAAAGGAAGAACATTTTCAAGGCAACATTCAGAAAATTGACGACTGAGATTAGAGACCACTTTTAATGAAAATGTAATGTAAGGTGATATGTTAACAAAAACATTTTTTCATGTTTATAGAGAATGTTACCCTAACTTTAAGAACATTCTGAGAACTAAAAGAAAACTGAACACTGCTGAACACATTATTAAAGCATTGTATTGGTTGCATTTTACTGTTCTCAGAATATTTTCAGAACCAAGAATTGCTAGCTGGGTTGGGCGATTGTCTCTACTTTTCATATAATAATAATAACGAGTAACATGATTCTTCCAAGGAGATTGTTTGGAAATTAACAGAGCCATAACATGAGACATTACCTCAATGTTTTACATAGAGGCTATTTTCTGACAGTGCTGATTGTGTGTGTTTTTTGTTTTTTTTATTACCGTAGACTCGTTGCCATCTAGCAGATTCTGTGTGAGCCTCCGTAGCTCTAGCAGGCTGGTGTGGAGGCTCCCAGTAGGCACATCCTTGGCTGACGATGTCTCCGAGGACTCGTCCATGGAAGAGTCAGTGGACAGCGCCGAATCTGTAACGTCGTTCCCCCGGAGGTGGGAGCAGAGTGAGCGGACTTCGCAGTAGGCCTCCCATAGCTGAAGACGCAGCTGAATAGACAAGGTAAGTGTTAAAAAAAGCAAAGCAAAGTATCTGATATGCAAACACAACCCTACTGTAGCTACCTGCTCTCTCTCCTGCTCCTGCTCCTCCTGCTCCATGCTCTGTTCTATCTCACACAGCAGGCTGGACGGGTGCGGGGTGAGGCTGTGGAGGCTGTGCTCCTCCGTCAGCTCCTCCAGCCGAGCAGTCAGCTGCCTGTGGGACACCTGAACCTCCTGAAGCTCCAGCTGGCTCTGCCGTAACTGGACGCAGCACAGGAGGAAAAACTGTGACTTAACCCCTTGAAACATGAGCAAGTTGGCTTGTTTTCTTTCAAAAAAATGTGAAGAAAACAATTAGCAAAGAAAGAAGAAATTACACAAAAATGAGCAAAAAAATTAGTTAAAAAAAAAAGAAAATGAGTCAAATAAATAATATATCAAAAATAATAAATAAATCAAACAAAACACAGAAATTACCTGGAAAAACTGCTTAAAATCATAAGTTTGTAACATAATTTTAAATATGTAGTTATGATAGTTGTATAGTTATTCCCCCTAGCTTTTTCCTTTTCCCCTAGACATTTTTTAGTAGCTATTAAATAAAGCAATTTTCTTAATTTACTAATTTCTTGCAAAAAAATGTATTGCCAAGTTGCTCATTGCCTTTTTCCCATGTTTTTGAAAGAAATTGCACCAATTCACTCATGGTTCAAAGATTTAAATACTTGTAAAAGGCATGTGAAAGCAGCACAACTAAAGTAATGTTGCTCTAGTTTTCAAAGGGTTAACAGTGTAGAAAAAGCACCTGTAGAGGTCTGATTGGTCAGTTGACTACCTCAAGGACAAATTTTAGTGTATAAACACAAGAACAGCTTTATAGAAGGTTACTTACTCACAATGTCTACAGTTAGTAGTTATTCTTTTAAGATTTTAGGTCTGTACCTGTAGGTCCTTCTCGTGAGACTGCCTCTCCAACACCAGCGTCCTCTCTCGGAGGTCGTCCACTGTACTCTGCAGCAGCTCATTCTCCTCCAGCATGGCGTGCACCCGACGCTCCAGCTCCATCTTCCTCTCTGACAGCATCTTAATCTAACATGTCAAACAGCACCGCTTAGTTACTGCGCCGTGGGAAAGAGGAATTAATCGCAGAAACTGAGGACTGTTTCGATTTCTCTGGTCGATAGCGGACCGATGGGCAGCTATGGAGCTGATTAAAGGCTAAATCTTGTTGTTTTTTCTGACTCTGAGGCAAGCTGGGCTCTTACACAAGATTAAAAAGTACTCCCACTGGCCTAAAGAATGTTTGTTGCCTAGCAGGGGCGTAGGCGTCAGTTGCCACCCTCGTCTTCAGGAATGCCTTGGTGATATGTTAGCGTCTCCACAAAGCTTGATTTCAGCTTACTCCACAGTATACATGTGTGACGGCTTTCCACTGAAGGCTAGCACTGCAGAAACACAACATGTTCCCAGTGAATTGTTTACCTTGCAGCTGCCTCTGACAGATTCCCCATTAAACAAACATCAGTTCATTTCAATCCCTCCTGCTTTTGACCTACATCTGGTAACCTACTTCACAGGGTACGGGCTTACATGTGGATCACTTGTTTTTATTACCATATGAGCGTCCACATTGCCAGGTTTGGGTTATTTTTGGGGCTGCTGTAGTCGCTCTCGTCACACAAATAGGGCAAAAAGCCATTAGTCATCAGTATATGTCATATAAAGGCAAAGCATTGGGAAAAGTGGGAGCACCCAGACATTGCAGTATCTCATCTAAATATAGAGCGGTAGCCTTTTCTCCCAATTATAGCACAGGCTCTGCAGTCTGGGTGTTTTCTGCCTCACTTTGAAGAGAGGCTATGGGGAAATCTGATTTGTTTTTATGCTCTTACAGTGCCTTTGTTCATGATTCATCTGGCTGATCATCATACATGACACAGCTGACATCACAATACATCTCATGCTCCAATAACCAAGCATGTTCCTCATGCTCGATGTCATGAAACAGGGATTGCTGTAAGGATTTGGAAATGTCAAGTGCAAATTTTTCATTTTTAGAGAGACAGAAACATGAATATCACAAAACATTAAATGTACAATGCTACAGTATTACTATCTATGAATTGATAGTATTTTACCCAATTATTGGCTGGTTTACAGACAGAGGAGGTGTGATTCAAAAGAAAATAATGGTGCAATCCTTGTTTCTATTATTTTGCGAGACGTTACATGCGGCATGCAGTCTGAGCGACAGGCAGCGTTCGGTAACCACTCACTTCTAGCCCTTGCTGCTCCAACCAAGAGGGAAGGAGAGTGAGGGGAGGAGGAATGGTGAAGAGAGAGATGAAGATAATCATTACAGAGAGAGAAAAAGTAGTTTGAGAGTAATCCCACATTTGCCCTGACAGAATAAACACTTCATGGTGGGTGAAAGGTGAACATCATCTCCTAAAAAAACAGGGCATTTGTTTAAAGTAGTGTTTCCCTTTAGTGTGATTCTATTTCCTTATTATTATTATTTTTTTTTACCAAGAATTCCAACATCAAAGCGAGACTGTGTAACTTTTGTTAAACAGCAGCCCCTGTGGTAACTGCGCATTAATGGGACATTGAATTTTCCTAAAATTCCTAAAATTCCTGGAGTCAACTGTTTTAGACGGACTGACATCAATATTAGGTGACCACACTGAGAGTGAGTGCAATGGACCAAAAGCAGGAAAAAAAGACATCTCCTGGTGTGGTACAGCTTCTTTACATCTGTTAGGCTTGGGTGGTATCATGATATTAAGATATACCAAGATATTTAAAAATCCCAATGCCATGATTTTGAATGCCATAAAAAATACAAACACTCATCTTTCTATTGAACTCACATGGATATGCTGTATTGTTTCATAAGGACAAAGGGTAAGACTGTTACCTTACGGTTTATTTATTAGACTGAAAAGAGAGCTTGCAGAAACTCGTTACAAACTTGCTATTCGGGGTGGTCGTATGTAGTGTTGTGTTTTTTCGTCTCATGTATTCATCCATTTACCTTATATCCTGTTTTATTTTGAAAGTCAAGCTCCTCATGAGTCATGTCTTGTGTTACTTCCTGCCTTTGTCTGTTTCCCACCTGTCTTCTGACACAACTGACCTCCAACAGTCTCATTAATCCTTCCCTGTTCCTAGAGTCTTCCCTGTACACCTGTTCTGTGTTAGTCTGTTTGCTCCACCCTAGTGTTCCCCACCACACCCTTGTTGTTAGCGAATCCCTGTGTTTCCCTCCTTAAGCATCCTCCTGCCGCATCCTCCAGCTTTCCCTTCCCTGGTGTTGAGGTTTGATGTTTGTTCCTTGTCTTGCCTCCTTGCATTTAAAGCCAGTTCTGTTATGCATACATCTGTCTGTTCCCATAAGCTGGTTATAAATAAGTTATATTTCTTCAAGTTCCTGTTGCCATGCTGTTGCTTTTTTGCACCTGGGGTTGACTGCCTGTAATATCCCCAACAGAACCAACTGACCTCTATGAACCCAACAAAGCAACATTCCTGTCAGTGTTTTGAATTGGATTGGTCTGCAGCAAATCTCCCTGCATTCCGGCCACTAATCCACCCCCTGGACCCAGATGGTGAGTATATTATGTTGTTGTAGTATATTACGTTTTTTTTTTGCATTACATGATGGGTAGCACTGCACATCAATACTCTCATATACCGTACAACCCAGTGAAATTTAATAAAAGGATTAAGTTATGCAAAAAAAATAAACTCTTTCTATTTAACTCATACAGAGAGGCTGTATTGAGGATGTATTGTCTGTGGTGCACCCCATGTGCCACCAGAAGTCTGTCTCTACTGGTGGAACAGGTAGCTGAGCTGAGAAACATGGTGCCTACAAGTGGTGGGCATAACATTACAGGGCTGTAAACAGCCGGTGAGCAACGGCAGAGAGTGCGCAGGGGAAAACAGCATATTTTCACATCTAACTTGATGAATTAAGGGTTTATTTTGACTGAACCAGAGTTAGAACAGTTGACTAAATTGTACTAGATGACTAACTAAGATGGTTTAGGTGAGTTTTATTGTGTTTCTGTTAAGTTTGAATTCAGTGTGTTGATAAGTTAACAAGGCAGTTATGCTATATTTAGTTCAGTGAAAAATAGATGCTTGATTTTAGGAGGTGCAAGGTTGTATTCTTCTGTTTAACTTTCTTGAAATTTTGTGAGTTTGTGTTGGTTATTTATCAGATTTTAAAGCTTAGATATCTTTTGGAGTGTTGCAAACTCGTGGGTCAAGTGGGAGAAGGGGATAGGTAGATAGCACTGCACACAAATATCATCATAAACAGTAAACCCCTGTGAAATTTCAGGAAAGTATGAGGGAACGAAAAAATAGATACCATCCAAGCCTATCATCTGTAACGTACAAAACATAATACAAAAGCAACACAAGGTCAGAAAATATTTACATTGTCTCTGTAAAGTCGAATCACACAGCAATATCTAAAGTTTGCTAACATTAGCCACCATGATGGTCACATCTGACCAATTAAGCCAGTAGAAACAAAACTTTTGAGTGTACTGAAATAAACAGCGCTGTGTTTTATTGGTAAAAAAAAAATCATAATCATGTTTATTTGCATGAAGGAGAATGTTTGAAAAATTCTTTCAAAAGTTACATAGTCTCGCTTTAACTTCTCTTGGGATCTGCTGTCACCTCAGGCAGTCAGGCTTCTCGCTGACTACCAATATAACTGCAAACATTGTTTTTGCAAGTAGCAAATGACTACTCGAGGTCTGTGCACTCTGAAAAGTACAATTCAATCAACTGTACTTAGTAGAAAGTGATGCATAATGTTAAAAACGGTGCTGATAGTGGCTCACCTCCGCCTGTAGAGTCTCTAGTCGTGTCATGTGCTGGCTTGTAGACATACTCTTCTCCCTGAAGTCATCCCGTAATGAATGGACCTGAGTGGACAGCTGCCTCTCCACCTCTGCAGCCTGGATGGAGACACACAGACAGGATAGTAAGAAAAGATAGCCCAGATATGATATAAATGTGTCTGCTCTTGCATTAGTACTATAACGATTTAGCTCCCCTCTCACAATGGATGGGTTGTCAAAATTGACACCATGCAACTGACAGTTCAGTCAAAATTCTGGTCATTTTTTGTGTAACTAACATAGCATCTTCTTTGTAACTTGCACCCCCAGATTTTTTGGGGTCTATAGACCCACACTACACTGTCTTAAGTGACATCACTTTAGGGCATTATTCAGACTTTTCACAGCTCCCTCTGGAGACACTAAAGGCTTTATAAAACTATTTTCACATGTGCAGCAGACCATAGACTGTATATAACAATGGACAACATGACTGTTCCCCCAAAGTATGACATTTCAATCTCGATCGCCCCCTGATGTCTGTCTGCAGTATAGGTCATAAAGCCCTCCCCTCCATATTAGTGAATGGGACAAACTTAGCCAAACTAAAAACTCGCTGTATGTGGGATATTTTAGCTTTACTTAAGCATAACAGGAGTAAGTGGGTGCGCATCATCCATCTTTATACACAGTCTTTGCAGCACACCTGTAAAATCAGATGTGTTCTCCTTTAATCGTTGTTTATGGTCAAGTTGACATAACAGCACATTGTAAATGTGTTACATTAACCTCTCAGTTTTATTAGAAAGATTGAATAGCAGCTCTTTAAGTCTGTGTTCCCTTACAAAGATACTGAGGTGACTCACTAGAGTCTGACAGCTATTGTAAACACACACACACACACACACACACACACACACACACACACACAGACAAGCATAAACACATTGATGTTCACCATGTACTCAGTGACACAGAGTCACTTGTACATCATCCCTCTCCAGTCTGTTCCTGTAAAATGGTGCATTTGATAGCTGTTTCTCTGAAAGCCCAATTTTGTCTGAATGTCATGGCCCTTTTTTAAAAGCCTTGAATAGTCCACTGCTCAGTATTTGTGCAATCCAGCCCAGCAGCAGCCTGAGTGCATCAGTTGAGCTTATTGGACAGGTGGGATCAGGCCACACAGAGCCTGGCTCAGCTTCATTAGCATAAAGCTGCACTCAGGAAGCTACCGCTCGCATTATCATCACTGCCATGGCAACAGCAAAATCCTCAAAACCACTCACTTTTTACAGCTCACTGAGGAGACTGCATGAACAGTAAATATATCAAAAAGACTGTAAGAAAGGGAGCAACTGATCTGCACACTGAATACTAATTCCAGTTTTATTACCATGGCAAGCACTCTTAGGCCCTGAGGAGATCACCACGCATGCTTGAGTTCACATTATCAATAAATTTTTCTGGTTTGTCTTTAAATCACTGGTTGAACATGGAGATGACTAATATCAGTCTGAAGAAACGCCTCTAGGTGGCACCACACACTGCTACCTCCTCTCAAGGCGCTCACAAAAGATGAGAGGAGGATCAACAGCTGGTCGTGGTGCGTTCAAGGGCTCTGCTCTGAGCAGTTAATAATGCAGCACTCTTGAAATAACCCTGTGTAATTTCTTTTTACAATAAAATAAAACTGGAATTAAGGAACATTAATAGATTAGGTCGAAGTTCAAATGTTCTCCTCGCATAAAATGTTTGAAATAAAATAGTTTTCATATCTCTGCAAAGTATTTTAAAACAACAATTAATGAATAGATCACCCATCTCTCAATGTATATTCCAAAAAGGACTATTCCACATATAATGCATCCCAAAGATACACAGCAACTCAAACTTAATATATGACCATAACATAATAAAGAAATAACTTTTTTTGTAAAACAACCATAATAATGCAGGTTAAATAATTCCACCACTCTTAAAAAAATGTATCTTTCCTTGTACATCCTTTAAACCTGGTTTAAAACATGGCTCCAAATAACTTCACTGCAACTATTATACGTTGAATAACAGAAAGATTTTAATTCAAAATATCAGAAAGATTTAAAGCAAATTTGTCATTCAATGACATCATGACAACAGTTTATATTGAGTAGATGAACAGCTAATTGATAAGCCTGAGCGATGACTAATAGGTTGTGTAGGTGTCATGATTGTGTGACAACTCAAATGTAAAACTGTGTTCATCTGGTACTCAAAGCAGATTAAGCAAATGCTAGTAGAAAGGTATTGCTGCTCTGTCTGTAATAGTCCTATGTATGAGTTTGAAGGACTTAGATGTGACACAAGGTCTAGGAAATCAAGATTTCTTTACACTTAATCTTTTTTTAATAAAAGGTTTTAGGACCAGTCTGAACAAAGATATATGAATGGTATAACTAACCACTCAAGACACTGCCATTCATAAAAATGTGCTACTCTCTACCAAGGGAATACTCCAATAGTTTTACAAGTAAGAGATAGATACTTGGCAAGAGGCGCTGGTACAAAGCTGATGCAGGAAAGAGCAATAACTTGATATTAGTCAGGATATCTATTTCATGGAAAAGTTGCCCATCAAGGGCGTCATTATGGTGTTTGATGCTGTTTGTCGTCATGGATTTCTCACATGTAAAAAGATACAGTAGTGCATATACTGTGGTTGCAGACTTAGATTTAGAGTCATGATGTATTATAGTACATTATGGCTCAGCTGCCTATCTGTGAAACTTAAAACTAATCAACTTCAAATTTGCGCAAAGATAATTGGCCAACCTGTGGCATACTCCTTTCAGGCAACTCATAAAAAGAGCATTCTCAGACTTAACAGCATCTCTACAGACCCCTTGCTTGTTCTAAAAAGAGGCCAACTTCTGCGTCTCATCATTTAAATGCAACAAGCTAAAAAATATGTTGATACATCAGTCTATTCTGTTGCTACACCAAAATCTGTGCTACTGATTGAGATTATTTACATTATTTGTTTTATACGGTCGTGACTGATTGGTGTGTTTTTGACAGGTATGTGCTGTTTGTGTATTTTTATGTCTAATTCTATATGAACTCCTTGAGCAGAACTGCGTGAGGCCGAAAAATGAATTTCAACGTATCGTATTATCATGGGTCAATGGATAATATTTGCATGATGTTTGTGTTGCTCTATATCTAATAATAATAACCATGGGGTGTGTGTCCTCACCGCAGCGGCCACAGGTTCTACTCCGATCTGCGGCCCTTTGCTGCATGTCATCCCCCCTCTCCCTCTGTCCTATAAATAATAAAAGCAAAAGCCAAAAAATAAACCTTTAAAGTAATAACAATGATAAGCACAACAACACTAATAATAGAGACCATGGTACAACTACTTCTGGACCCCTTGCTCAGATAACACTCTTCTTTGAACGTGTCCTTAATTTTTTTAATCTTAACTAAACACCTGTAAATTTCGTGTCTGCATCTTGCATGGATATGCTCACTGTTAGTCAACCTGCCAGTACTCAAAACAGCTTGTGTGGTAGTTCACCCTGCAATAGGTGTCATCAGGACAACAGGAATACAAAACCAGCTGTGACGAAGGTGTCGAATCAAACAAAAAAAACCTAAACCTAAATTTAGCACTTAAATCAGCATATTTAATGAAGTTGGTGGTATTACTATTTGAGTTCTAGCCAAATGGTTGAATTCCAGTATTGTAAGTTGCTTTAGTAAAAACAGCATTGTCTAAATAAATGAAACTGAATTAAATAAAATCTAAATGTATTATTTCTTAGATGTACTGATGATTTAAATGATTTGTTTCGACTTGGTTAATAATGACAGATAAATCACAGTTTATTTATTGTGATTTGTTGTGGAAAAAAAATAACAAATGTTGATGGATTCTGATGTAGACTAAAAGAAAAATAAATAATCCAGTATGTATTTCTGCAGTAGCCTAATATGCTTTAATATAAACTTTAAAGATTATGAACCTGCATAGCTCCATAAAACTTAAAATAAACTTATTGTCTTTGCTTTGGAGTCCTCTAAGCCATTTTCAAGTTTTGGAATATAAGCCAAAATAACATGTCAGTGAGCAAATGTCTCTGAGCCAGTTGGTATTAAACTATAGTGGCCAGATGTGAGTTTCTCTGTGATCACGTTTCTGTGTCCTCTGCGTGGGAAACAGATGTGCAGTCATTGTAGGCCAGTGCAGTGGCAGGTCACAGTGGTGAAGTGACATCTGACACACTGGCCCAGTAATAGGCTGACAGATTGAGAGCATGTCGGAAAACCACAGAGTTGACCACGGAGTGCCTCATTTGCAGATACTCACTTAATCTGCACATAAATTCCTCACATCCCAGACCAAGCATCATCAGTGTGGCAGGACAAACCGCCAAATCAGACCGCTGTGACGGAATCCAGGGCAGCAAAGTAGGGCTCAGCAGAGTCACGTTTACTTACGGTCTCTTTGCTTTCACATTTATGTGAGTAAATACTAAATACTGTGCTTTCCAGAAGAGGGTTGAAACTTAGAAAGTAGACATCACTCCTGTTGATTCAGTTGCCGATTGTCTGTGGCTGTGGAACCTGATCTCGCAGGTATGACTGCAGGTATGTCACAGGTCTTCGGTGGCACAACCTGGCATCAAACTATCTGCATCCTTGTGCCATTCTGTACAGCTCATTCCCATGGTAACAACACATGGAGTTTCAATTTGCATGTCACTCTGGTTGTCATAGCAACCCGGGAGAAGTGGGATGGGGTGGGGAGCCGCGAATAGTGGTCTCAATGCTTCTAGTATTTTCCTTAGTCACTTTCACAGAGTGCTGCCTCGTCTAGACGTGTGGAGGATGGGCAACCCCACGATCAAACGGTTGCATAACAAACACTGAGAGTGACAATACGTGCCAATCGGAGAGCTGATACCAAGAGCAACAGCTACCTTTGGCTGGTGGGAGGCAGATGTTATGTGCTCCGGTGATTGGATGCAAACGAAGCTGATGGCTGGACAGATGCCTGGGGACTGTGTTCAGTGCTGGCTAGAGGTTGTATAAGGAGGAGTGAAAGTGAATGCTGTGCAAAGTGTGATGTGGATACACACACACGCACGCACGCCCGCACGCCCGCACGCACGCACGCACGCACGCACGCACGCACGCACGCACGCACGCACACACACACACAACGTAGTATGCCAACGTTCTGCTTTTGCCACCTCAAAAACATCACGCTTGTTAAATTCTTGTAAATGAGAAGTCAGAAAAATTGAATTACTTCTCCCCCTATAGTCTCAGATAAACATCTTAAATGCGTCACCGGAGGCTGCTGTCAATGTTCAATTAAGTAAATTCTAGAGGTTGACGGAAGCAGAATTGACCATGGCCATAAAACATGCAGACACTTTTGCTGGAGTCAGTGCATCCCCGGCCTTCTCTGAGCATGTGTGGTAATGTAATTAGAGAAAGGTCCCCTTCCTGCTGGTTCGCTCTGATCAGATTAGGCCTGAAGAGATTGGCTGTTCTCACACTCAGGAGCCATACAGACCAGAACACACCTCCTAGGCTCTACCCCTGGATCAATGAGAATGGATTTCTCCGGGTTTATGGAATATATGATATAGTTTTATCACCCAGTATTGGAAAATCCCAAAAAGAAATAATCCCTGGGGGTATTCGTGTCAACCCGGGATAAGATGTGACGAGCCACAGACTAAAACTTTAGATCTTCTTTGTCCCAATATCTATTCTACCTGCTGTTATTAATTAATTAGAGTATGGACTGGAGTTGTTTTGGTTCCTTGCTGAATGCATATGGCGAAGCTATTAGCGCGGATTATAGCCTAATCCCCTCAGGGCTGTATTTTAAACTGTGACTTACATCACTTCCTACAGAGTGACCTGCCTTCTCAAGGTCATCCCACTGCAACCAATTTAAGGTCCTGCTAAGAACTGACTGTTGTTAGGAAGGCAACACACTGTTTTCTTAAATATAATCTTTGGCTGTAAGGTAAATAAACGTTAGTTAATGATTAATTCTTCTAAAAAACATGACTGAAATGCAAAAAAAATCAAATGTCCTCAATTTATTTCAGAAACAAACTGAACATCGGCACTCACATATAAATCAACTTATTTAATTTGGACAAAATTAGCAGAAAGTGATGAGTTTCAAAGGCAAATTACATAAGTGAGGCTCCTCTATATATTGTTTGAGATTTTGGAGTTGTGTGCACTTTTTAAAAAAATATCCAATTTAATTCAATATTGAATATAATAATAATAAAATGATTGAATGAATGAATAATAATTGATGATGATTTATCAATTTAAATATATTTTTTATTTGTTTGATAATTCAGTCCTCGACAGCAATGATGAATACAAGATTCCAGTTAGTGATTATAATGCATATTTTGATGGATAGACCCCCCCACCCCTATTTAAATATCCTCAAAATGTGTATGGGGCTCCATCACTGTTGATTGAGATTGATTGTATAAAGTGTTATGAAAATGATAATTTATACACACTGTGAATTGGCTTGCAGACAGCCCATACTTTCTGAGCATATTTCCCTTGTTAGCTTTGTGTGAAGTTAGGATCCGTTAATGTTGCTATTGTTGTTAATGGTGAACTTATTATTGCAACATCATACAGCTAATACCACTTCAGTCAGAGTGTGAAAAGGTCACATTATGTCACTGCGTCATTTTGCACATCTTGCACTGAAACTGTAACTTTTTTTTAAATAATATTTTTCTAAAAAGTGTCAAATGCATGGAGTGAAATTTGGACAATTTGTGAGTACTAATCAATCGCCAGTCATTAATGTCAGCTATAGCTAAGTTACCTGCAGTACTGTAGCCACACATACACCCAGCAAACAACAATGGTACTCATGAGTGTATTCAACTTATGTTATTGTCATTATGTTATTTTCTTAGATATCCCGAGTGATGTCTGAGCAAAGTGTCAATTATTTACATTGCGCTGCATGTATACAGTTGTAGCTTTAATTTATTGCATATTTGTAAGGTATACTGTACAGCTGTGTTAGTTGGGGTTTTTTTTGGGGGGGGGGGGGGTATTTTTAATTCCATGGCTACAGCCTTGCAATATCGTGATTGTGGTGTAGCAATGGTAGCTGGTAACAAACTCGTTTATGTGCTCCTCTTGTATGTTATTGTAAACCCAGGGGCTGTATATGTGGTTGTTCTGTCAGTTATCAAAACCTCGTCCTCGCCACTCTGAGCAGACATGTCAAAAGACAATAATAAAAAGATCAGAATCACTTGAGCAGAGTGCAGGAATATGCACTATGCCATAGTCTGGGGGGGGGGGGGCTGTCATAATAACTGTTGTGTTTTAAAGAGTTAACTATTATGAGAAACAGAAGGTGCAGATGAAAATAGCAGGCCCTCAGGGACCTCACCACTGTAGAGTTCCCTCAGGGTAGTTTTACATTGCCTCCACATGCACAGAGCTGTAAACAGTTAACATTACTTAGTCATAGTCCAGTGCTCAATAATGAGCACTGACAGAGAGAGAGAGAGAAGAAAGCAAGAAAGAAAAGAGAAAGGAAGATAAAAATGAGCAAGAAAGCGAGCGCTGTGACTGACCTCATTTGTTCTATTACCCAGCAGGTCTCCCTCTGTCTGCCCAATTCACTGAATCATGGATCTGGATCGATGCGGTCAATTAAGTCTCATAAATTTCACTGAGTCACAAAGACCACAAAGATATGCCCCCCCTTTGCCCAAAACACAATCTACCACTTTAAGGGAATATCTTTATAGATTCCCACACCCAGGTTTCAGTTAAATTAAATGCAGTTTAATTATGCTAAGTGCCAGCTCTTGCTTGGATCCATAACAACTGACCAGCCTTTGATTGCTATGTGATGATGGTGTCGGGGCAACATAAGGCAGGATGCTGAAAAAATCTGACCCGAGATGAGAGGGAGAGCTGCTCTGCACAGCAGTGAGCTGGGGGTTAAAATCAACCACACAGAGCTGTCTCCTCCCTGAACAGCGTGTGCCTTTGCAGCCGATCCTATCTCCTCCCAGGAAGGGGAGCGACACAGTGTGAGCGTCACCATAGACACAGCTGCTGACGGGGTTATCAAAGCACTCGTATAGGCTTGTCAACCTTTGTATGCACAGCTCTGAGGCATCCTGAAACGCAGCCTTGGTACCCACTGCCAGCCTACCTGGCAGCTGACAACACTGATTCCTTTGTTTACAGCCCTTCAGTTGTTATAATGGTCTTAAAGGAGTTTATGCTGTATATCCCTTTGACAGGTTAGGCAGCATGATGTAGTCTTACTCTTAGAAAGCAAGCTCATCCCTGTGACGTATCAGTTGTAAAGTGTGTCAGAGTGATTTGTAGCTGCTCAACCACACAGTTTGAGAAATTTAACATAATATATAGTGATAAGGAATGTTACTTTTCTGGTGTGGAAATGAGGCCACAAATGAAGAGACGGGTTGGACAAATTAACATGAAAACCAAGGGTATAATCCAGGTCAATCCTACAATAACACAGACTATTCTCTATTTACAAGTGAGAAATGTCCTTGATAAGACTGTGAAAGAGGTGAGTAAGTACTGCTTAGTAGTTTAAATAACTTATTTAATAATCAGGTGCTCAAAAAAAGCATCAGCCATTTGCACTGACTAAGTAGAAGTTATTACTATTTGGCCTAAACCTAAGAACACCTGTTGCCAAAAAAAAGTAGGTATAAATACTTCCTTATTCCTGTCTCCATTCATGATGATGATGCTATGGCGACAGTAACAGTACATGTTGTATTGTAATATGACGATGCTGATAATGACAATGACAGGGTGACAGTAACAGTACATATTGTACACGTAGTACTGATGATGATGATGACGATGATGATAGGGTGACTTGTAACATTACGATGTTGTATTTGTAGTATTGATGAAGTTGATGACGATGATAGGGTGACAGAGGCTATACATATTGTACTGATGATGATGATGATGTTAGAGTGACAGTAACAGTACATATTGTTCTTGTGTGCTATATTGCAGCATCAGCATTTATGTCACCGGTCCTGATGCTGCATTATGGTGACTGTCATGACCTGTTGAAGGTGATGTATACAGTATTAGGAATGGTTTCTGTTATTAGGAGATGTCATATTTAATGCTCACTAAATTATTATAGGCTCTTTGGAGTTATGGTGGACACTTATTAGTCTGCTCCTGTGGAGTTTGAATGTGCAGAAGTGCAAGTCATCTTGGGTATAGATTAATGTCAGCTGTATGTTTCTGAGTCATATTGTTTGTGCTTTATGTGTTTTTATTATGTTTTTACCCATGCTGCAACACAAATTCCCATTTGGGACAAATAATAAAATTGGATTTTTCAAATGTCATTTCTGTTTAGGAACTAACATGCCACCAGTGACAGCATTCGAATATTGCATTGGAGCCAGAGTTTGGTGCCACTTCTATGGTAGTCAAGTTGGCGGGCACCCCAAATTACAGTATAACCCATCATATCTTTGTTGTTTCAGCTTTGACTTAAAAAAAACCTTCCATCAGATTAAATAACACACATTAGGTGATGTCGACTGATGCTTTTATCGGATTGTGCCCATTTTTTTCCTTGTAATTGGTCTCCAAACAGACTGGCCATGCGATTGACTTCAATAAAAGAGGCACCAAACTCAGGCTGAAGCGCAAAATTTGAATGCTGTGACATCATGTCCTTTCCTTATTTTATAGTTCCCATGTGAGCTCTTAACAAAGTTTTGTGCTGGAGATTGTTATCAACAAATATTAAACAATATTTGTTGACCCCTAATATGTACAAAGCTAACTGTGAAAAGTTAAGTAACTAATGTAAGGATGAAAATGCACTTTGATTGCAAAGTTAGGAGATTGCAGTAACGTTACTGTTGAGCTGATAGAAGGTAAACAGACAGGATTTCAGTAAAATGATGTACGGAAATAGCACCAAACAAGACCGAAAGGCCCTGCAAAAATCATTCAGTAAAATTCATTCATTCAGTAAAACATACTACAGGTACTGCTTTGCCATAAAGGATGTTTACACTGAGCGCTGCAAGTACAAAACCAGGAGAATCATCAAAGATCCCAACTGAGCAGATAACATACTTTTCTACTTATTGAGGTCGGGAAGAGGGTACTGGTTACTCCAGGCCAGCGGTGAGAGGCACCGGAAATTATGAGCTCAGCAAGAGCTTCTACCCACAATTGTATTTCTAAGGTTTCATGAGACAAATAAATTGATTGAATTGACTAATGTATTGTTGCAGTACATCGTGCAAGTAGAGAATAGTCTCAAAAATTAAACTGGCATCTATTTTAGTACTTCATCTCATTAAAGATTTACATTGAAAACTCCACAAAGATACAGTTGATTGCAGAGCTGTTACATTGTTACACCTGAGTGACCACTTTCTATGGATTAAGTGTCTGTTGTGGCGTAGATCAGCAGACTGAAGAGTTGTATTGAACTCCTTTGCATGGATTAATCAGACATTGCTACAAATGCCAGCACTCTCAGCTCAGCTCCATCAATCTGCATGTACTGCCAATCTCAGTTTCTCCTGAGATGTGTTCAGTAGGTCACATCATCAAGTCTCAAGTCCTCCTTGAGTGCATGTATGTATCTGTCTGTCCATCAGTCAGTTTATCTGAATATCTCATTTAGGACATTTTCTACTCTTCCTGTCATAATAACTGCACTCAAATTACCTGCCAATATGCAGAGTGCTATTGCATAAGTGTGCAGTCCAATCATTCTAAATTATTCAACACAAGGCCCGGAAGCTCCACTTTTAAATTGATGAGTTAGCATAATTCAGGTAGAGTTAGATGGAGACAGGCTGAACCGAGGTAGATGACCCCCGAGGGATGATGAATCCTCACTCGGCTGAGCATCTTATGTCATGTCAGCCAGGCAGACTTGAACTGGACTGAGTGGCCCTGAGGCCAGGCCAGGGAGACAACACACTACACATACACACACACACACACACACACAGGGTGGAAGGTTGTTTAAAGCAGCATTAAGACCATGTGACACAGTGAGTCAAAGCCCAGACTAATTAAATCTTCCATGCAGATTTGCCCAGCCCGCCTGAAGCAGAACTTTTGAAGCACATGCATTCATACACACACACACACACACACACACACACACACACACACACACTGCTCCTCACCCTACTGAGTTGCTCCAGCAGTCTGTGGTTCTGTTCTGAGAGCTCACTGATGGCCTTGGTCTTGTCTCTGTCAGCTTCTCTCAGCTGGACCTGATGGCGCTCCAGCTCGCCCTGCAGGTGCTGGATGTCCGTCTCTAGCTCGGCCACACGGCCCTCCCATTCCCCCTCTCGACTTTCTAGACGCCGACGCAGCTCATGCTTCTCCTGCTCCAAGTGCTGGATGAGGGGAGAGAGGGTGACATGGTTAAACCTTGATTTGCTTGAATTTAATGTGCAGTATTGACCTAGTTTTACAAAACAGAAGTACCACTGAAATCACTGAGGGTGTGACAAAGTCAGACTTGACACAGATGCTGGTGCTGCAACAGACTGAGACAGTTGTATTCAATCTTTGTAAATATTTCACTAAAATATTTCACTGCATGTTTTGTTACAACACATCTTCATTTTTAAAATTTATTTTTATGTTATTACAAGATATTTTCACGTTATCACAAAAAATCATATTATAACAAGAGGTTTTCATGAACAAGAAACTTTTGTTCTAATTTTTTGTTCAACTTTTCTTGTTATAGCAAGATGTGTTCATGCAATGACAAGACATTTTTCTTGTTTTAACAACTAAATTTTCTTGTTATTACATGAAAATATCTTATAAAAACCCAAATAACATCTTGGTATTACAAGAAACTTTTCATGTTAATACCTACCTGGTAGTTATATGCTTCCATACAAACAATGTTTTTTTTTTCCATACTTAACGTTTTATCTTCTATGTCTGCCTTTTTTCTACTTTTGGGTGTGGATGTTTTCACTGTGCCATGAGTATACATTTAGCATTAACCTAAAAATATATGATGTTAAGAATGATGAAAATTTGAGTATTGCGCTATACTCCAGAAATGCAAGAAATGCTCTTTCAGTGCAAGAGTCACAATAAGTGCAACTATGGCGGCCCAAAATGTAAGAAGCAGTTTAATCTGGTGCAAGGATATAATTCAGTGATTTTTAACTGAACTAGCCTTGTTTCTCCTGTTCCTGGAGTGACAGTTCAGATAATAGGATGCTTCTTTCTATTCTCTGGATGGCAATGAACGGTGGACAGATGCACTGCACCACCAGCGGCTGCCAGAGTTTGGATGGGGGTTGTTGTTACGGTTAAGTCCAAGGCTGAAGCAGCTGGCATCTGTGTGGCCACTATTTTCATCTCTGATTATACGTCCGAACACAAGGAGGGATCAAAGAGAATAAAAACAACACCAGGCGCTGTTGGAATAGGATACCAGGAGTTGTAAAAACATCCATAAGAGTTTGTTATTTGTTAACAGGCAGATTATTTCTCTGAGCTGGAGCATGAGGATGAATATGGATCAAAGGGCTGAACAGATGTACAGTAGCTACAGTAGGCCCTGGACAGCCACAGGATTAGTCTTTAGGGGTTTCTCAGGCCACGTGCTGGCTTGAGTGAAGGATTTTGAAAACAAGAACAAAAGCTCAACTGTACAGCAGTTATTGTAAACATGATGTGTGAAATTAATAGGCTATGGTATAACCATGTTACACTATGAATGATCAGCAAGTTTCAAATTATTGTATGCAGGCTAACTAGTGCCCAGATTGTAGTACATTAGGTACATTATTATAGTTGCTACTATAAAAAATGGGAGCCTGCAAGGTGAAACACTCCCATGTCACTTTGAATGTGGAGCTCTATAGGCAGCATTTGTTATGATGGTCTTAAGTTTTTTTACATTGTGAGGGCCCAAACTTCACTCAAGTATTACAGAACAAACCAGAAAGAGGCCTAGACCAGCCTTAAAACATGACTAAATAATATTAAAATTAAATTATTTCTTTAGTTTACCTCTAATTTCTAACTGAGATCCTTGTGCACTTTCTTATATGTCATTTCAGTCAATATTTTAAAAAAGACTGAAATAAATAAATTAATTAATAAAACAAAACAAAAAATATGAAGAATGTAATTTGCCTAAGTTTATATCTGACTATATCAAACTAATATATTATAATGTTAGCATAACAATAAGTTACCCATAAAAATGTGATTTGACACTTTTGCTTTCACTTCTGGTAATTTGAATGTGGAGCTCTACAGACAGCATTTGTTATGGTGGTCTTAAGTTTGTTTACATTGTCAAGACCCAAACTTCACTAAAGTATTATGGAGAACAAACCAGGAAGAGGCCTAGACCAGCATTAAAAACCTGACTAAATTATATTCTAATTAGATTACTTTATTAGTTTACCTCTAGTTTCTCGTTGAGATCTTTGTGCATTTTCTCATATTGCTTGGTCAAATCTTGGTTTCTCTCCAGCAAAGCTTTGCCGAGTTTAGCAGCTAAAACCAAGTCTTTTTCCTTTTGACGGAAGAGCGACAGCAAGTCTGCGCTATGCCCCGCCGGAGGCGTCTCTAGGTCCAGCAGCTCCTCCTCGTCGTCCCGCTCCCCGGTGAGCATGGCCAGTTCCTCCTCCAAGGCCATGCCGAGGCCTCCGGAGCCGGCGTGCCGCAGCGGGTGACCCTGAAAGCCGCCGGGCTCCTGAGCGGCGGGGCTGGCCCGGGGCTCCATGCAGTCGCTGTCCAGCTCCAGTGGTGCTGAAACCACGGCAGACGTCTGCAGGTCGAGGCAGAAAGCGGACATCGCCGCCCGGCGGAGGAGAAGCCAACGGATAAGAGCCGACTGATTTCACTCCGGATGAACCCACCCTGCTCCGACAGGGCTGGGCTGACCGGACCAGCTTGTAATCGACAATTCATCCATCATTCCCGCAATGTCGAGCTGGATCCACCTCGATTATAAACTGCTGTCTTCTCAGTTTCCTCACGTCCCTCTCTCCGAGTCAACCTACCAGCCGCGACTCTGGCTCTGATTGAATCCCAGCAAACACCGCCTCCTCTGCACCTCACACTGGCTGTTTGTTGTTGGACACACCAAATGTTTTTATCCCGGTATAAACCGCCTGGATGAGCTCTGCGCAGCGGTCGGTCGGTCAGGGTCTATCCCGCCTCGGGGTCCTGTGTCCCCCATAATGATCGGCCTGTTACACCGGAGGTATTTGCCAGCCAAACAGATGAGCGCGATCCCGATGCCTTCTCAACCGCTCTCCCGTCTTAGATGCGCGTTCCCGCCACGGTAGTGACGCCAGCTGCAACCTGTTACAAACGGCCAGCCCATTGGCTGAGAATGATAGCGCCATATTTTGGTGCTTCTCACACACATCTGTGGCATCCAGTAAATGAGCACGTGAAGAGACAAAATGAGAACAGGCTGTTGCCTAAAGTGATGCAGCAGCTATCGTCAGAAGGGGTAAAAAAAAATAAATAAAAAAAACCAAACTGTAACGGATGAAAAACCCCAACAATTTACCCTACATGTCGCATAACCGGTCGCTTAAAACAAAACAACCAAACAAGAATATGATGAAGAATATACAGTAATTTGCCTAATTTTTTATATGACTATATCAAATGAAAATATTATGATATTAGCATAAGTTACCATTAAAAAGGTGATCTGACACTTTTGCATCCACCTTTAAGGTTATTATATTATGTTCAGCATGTAGTAAAATGTAAATATTACAGCCAGTAAGGCAGTTCAGTTTCATTCTTCGCAAATAAAACTGAAACAGAAATGTTTCTCTTATGCAGAGCCATGTAACTGCGGAAGGCCATTTTAGTCAATACTAAATAAATAAATATATCAATAAATAAATATGAGCAGGAAGTAAATTAATATGACGGAAATAAATCCATAAATAAATATACATGTATATTATATATTTTTTAATTAATTGATTGGTTTTGCCATTTTTTTTATGGATTCAGTTTTAGTCATATTTATTTCCTGTTCATATAAATTTACTGATGTATTATTTATTTAATATTGACAATAATGGCACTCAGGTAAATTAGCCCGCTTAAATGAAATGAAATGCTTGCTGCACAGGTGCTACTCCTCATCACTTTATTTGCAGTCTAGCTACCAAGACGATTGTTGCTGAGCTACTACCTCTTAACAGCTAGTTTTCCAGTAATTTCGCCAGCATTAGTGAAAAACTTACCCAAACTCCGGTCTGAACTGCTGAATCGTTGCAACCTGTCTCCAACTTTCGCACCTGCTAGTGCATGTGAGCTAGTCGAATGTCAGGTGAGGCTCTCAGGTAGCTAACATTAACCCCAATTTTACATTAAACAGCTACTGCGTCATACATTATTTTTTAAGTGTGTGTTTCATGCTATTAATAGTTTATTGACAGATTCCCATTCTGACCTCTTTAACTAAAATGAAATGCAGGCCACATAGGTGCTAGCCACAATAGCTAGCATACTAGCTACCGAGATGAGCTGGCTTAAGGTTACCTCTTCGACCTAGCTTGTAACTAGTGTGCCATTGAGCTAGCTGGTGTTAAGTTTAGTTGTCAAAAACTTACACAAACCCATGTAAAATTAATGAAGTAATGTTATTATTATGAGTCTAGTCTAAAGCTGAGTCACTGCAACTTAGTTCCTACCATTCTGCTGTTGGTCTTTTTTTTTCCAATTGCATAGAGGTGAAGCTGTCACTTAGCTAACCTTAGCCCCAATTTGTTTCCTTTTTTTCCCCCACAAAACAGCTAACTTACTGCGTCATCAATTAAATACATTCATTGATGTAATGCGTCTTTAATTTACACATTTATTTTTTATAATTGAAGCATAAAATGTGTGTGTTTAATATTGTTAAACGTTTCTTGACTAATTCTATGTTATTTATTTGCCTCCAAAATAGCCTACATATCTCCAGTGATGGAAAGTAACCGAACTACTGAAATATACTACTGTACTGCAAGTAAACTTTTGAAGTAGGCTACAATTTGTACTTATCATCCATTTTATGATGACTTCACTGAATTTTAGACATATCGTAGGTTTTCATGTGACGGCTACAGTTACCATACTTTACAGATTAAGATTCTATAACATTGTTATTGACTGAACTGTAACAAAGCCAATGGTATGGACCCATTACAGCTGCAGCACTGAAATGCTGTTTACAGGGAAATAGGTCAGAGATAGTAATCCAATAATAATATAACAATACAGTATATCACTCTGAAAGGGGTCATTCTGAATAATGAGTTAGCTACATTTACTTTGATACTAAAGTACAATGAGCTGATAATAGGTTACTTATGTGCTTTTACTATTATTTATGCAGGACTTTTTAATTTTTAAAAACTTTTTCTACTATTTTTTTACTATTTTTTTTTTTTTTTTTTCATTTTTGATGCGGACCACAAATGCACAGGAGAACTAAACAGACAGGCAAACAGGGGTAGTACAATACAGCTCATATGTAGTTAGCTTTGTGTTAATGATTCCTTTCCCAACAGTCTCTGGAAAAAAAGAGAGACATAAAAAGACACCAAGTAAGGATCACGTCATTTTCAGTCCATCTAGCTCTCAAAGGAAATTACATTTATATACTAAACCCACTCAGCAAATAGACCAATACTACCAATAAACCAATAATAACCATACTTTATGTAATAACCATTTGGACCAATACTGACAAAATGCAATGATACAAAGGTCAACCTCTCCATTTCATATATTTTCTTTACAATTGCTCTTTTTACTTTTACTTGGATATTTTTGACATCTTGGTATTGCTACCTATACTTAGTGTATCCCATAGTCAGTATTATCTGTTTTGGATATGCTGCGTTTCTCCTTTCTGTATTGTGTACATTTTTGTTATGTACGGTCTATTTTATGACAAAATCAAATACGATGAACTAAATCATCCAAAATTCCGAAAGTATAGTTGTTGTTTGCATACACAATGAACGCACACATGACACAGTCTGTCGACCCTGCCTCGATAGTTAGTTATGCCTCATCTTCACAGGCCAAAAGGCTGACTTTCTACTTCTCCAGGCTAATTTGCAAATAGCCCCTTTTTATTTCTTTAACAAAGATGGAGGTGATAGTATCTAGTCCCATGAAGCTAATCTATTAACTCGAACTCTGATGTATATAAATGTATATAATGCAAATGTATATAAATCAAATGTATTTAGTGTCAAAACGTAGCTATCTGATGTGTTTATTAGTATCATATTTTTCCACAGAAGGAGAAAGGTGAGGGGAAATATCCCAAACTGAGAACTGCTTCCTAACTGCTTTAAGAGGCTAATTGGGGGTCAGAGAGTAAATTAAGGGTTGCAATTACAGTTGGGATTAAGTAAAGGTTAGTGTGAGTTGAGGTTAAAGGTTAAGGCATTAACATACATGTTACAGGCCTCACGCCTTGTGCTGCCTGTAACAGGTGTGGTGTCCTGTTTTATACAGGAATATCCCAGTTACCAAACAATGTTTTAAGGTTTTAGATGTGTATTATGTCTCATAATCAGTAACTGCTTATTACCAGCTTCAAAATACACCTAACCAGTGTCTTAAATGCTGTAATTCAACCTCCTACATTGTTTACTGCACTGACTAGACACATTATAAAACGTACACAACAAAATATTTATATTAACACATATTTGGCTTCTCTAAATTATCACTTATTATAACATGTTTACAGCTTTATTATAAACATCACACAAAATAAAAATAATGACGAAAATAAGGCCGCAATTTCTGTTACACTCTTTTTATGGAAACTAGCAAAACTGACAGGAAGCGTTTAAGCTTTTTACTCAAAACTACAATTTAACACATTAAATTTGATCAAAACGAAAACAAAAAGGTGTTAACAGTACTAAAGCATGTTTTGGTAATAAAGTAACCCACATTACTAACCTGTTTTATACAGGAAAAGTAGAAACAGGAGACGTTAGTTGTGTCTTTACAGCAGGCCGTTTTCTGTCTTTATTCACAGAATTCATATCTTTTTTCTCTCTTTCTTTCATAAAATAAAGTGTTTCACAAAAATCTGTTTCAATTCACAATAATCCTCCAGAGAAAAGTGAGGGGAAATACTCCAATCTGAAAACTGCTTGCTAACTGCTTTAAGAGGCTAATTGGGGGTCAGGGAGTAAATTAAGGGTTTAACAGTTACAGTCAGGATAAAGTAAAGGTTAGTGTGAGTTGAGGTTAAAGGTTAAGGCATTAACATACACAATGAAGGCCCTCTCAGATACAGCAGTATGTGTGTTTCTGTGTATATTATGAGTGGGGGATGAAGGGGTAGAGACGACGTTAGGATGTTGGGGGCGGGGCATTGGTGATGAATGATTACAAACAAAGCCTCTTGAGCTGATAAAGTGAAGGCACAAAAGAAGTGGGTCACAGCCTGCTGGTCCAACGTCGCCTAGCTGCAGGGGCCGAGGGGGCCACGCACGAGATAATGGGTGATTTCCTCCGAGCACATCAAAACCTCACTGATTTGATAAACCGCTAAGCTGAGTGAATTTAGCAGCCCACATTATCCTTATTAGAGTAATACTGCTGGTGTTGAATTGATTGCAAATACAAGGAAAAACAACAACAATCTTTGTGCTGCAAAATGAATTACATGTACATACTGTATTGCAGACTGATTGGTCAGCAAAGTGACAGTTATTAAATTGTCTATTACAAACAACATTTATGAAAATAATTACTGTTGCAGCAAAGCAGAAAAAAATAAGGGTGAACCACAGTTAAATACAAAAATAAATCTAATCAGAGAGCTAAGAAATAATAGTGTTTAAAGTAAAAACATAAAACAACACGATGAGCTTAGCAATATGTAATGTTACACAAGTGTTTATGTAGATAAATTTAATTGACATTGTAGGAAAATAGCCTGACAATACATGAAAATTGTTGTCAGGAGTGTTAATAAATGCTCATCAGTTTACCACATTGCCTTTGAAAGGAGATAAACATTATAAGCGAGAGCCCGTTGCTCTTTATAATAGACTATGGCTCCCTCTGTGGAAAAAAAATTATATTACATTCACATTCTGCAAGTGATAAGTAAACAATCAACCACCCGCTGCCATTGCCATTGCTCTAAAGAACTGCAGAGATCAGATCTGAAAGGTAATTGGGGGTTGCTGTGTTAATATGATCAATACTATTAAATGGTCAATAATTTTATGACTTAATGCCAATAACTTTGAGTATGAAATTTGTTCTGATTATTGTAGATTACGTTATTAGTAAATAAATAATGTCTTTTTTAATATCTGCAGTCACAGTTGTAGCTCAGTTTACAGATCTCCAGGATTTACAACCAATCATAAGGACATTTTTCCCTCAGAGAAAAATAAATAGCCTTCTCTCTGTGACGCACTGTCAGCAACATCAAAAGCTTTGTATTGTAAATTTTTGAGTGACTACATCCCATCCCCTTGCCAAACTGTCTTGTGATCAAATGAGTAAGCAGCCTTAAGTTCCCTCAATGGAGCTCCTTTTATACTGGCAGTTTACAGGAAGTATCTAGAGCAGCGTCTTCCTAGTACTTAGTGTTCTGTGCTTATGTAACATCAACCCTTAGTCATACTGGCCTGACTCTGCCTTTTTGTAACTAATGCAAGGTTTGACTGACTCTTATGTAACAAAATCAGACCCTTCAAACCTCGAGATTGCAGTATTTCTCTCTGATCGCCCTAACCTCATACCAAATGACTAAACACACAAGATAGAGAAATGCTTAGCTATTTAAATGTTTTGCCAGTGGGTGGCAGTGTTTTTACACTGATATGTTTTCTAGATTACATGAAAAGCATGTGGCACCTGTCGAGGAGGTAAAACTCTGTCTGAGCATTTAAGTCCCTCCCTAATGATACTTTCTAACATACCTACACTGTTGGGTATGTATATTTTTTAAGTACTAATCATTATTTTGCAGGAGAAAAAAAATCCTAAAAACAACTATGCTGTGCTTTTACACTGCAGAAAGATTTGAATTTTCAACAGAATCTGAAGTTATTGAGAATTAATGAATTACAGTACATTGCATTGCAGTGAAATCCTAGTAAAAACATCCAGCGAAAAGGACTGTAATTTTCCGTCTTTACTTCAGAGTTAAGCTGGGATTGGCCCTAGACACATACGCTACCTTGTTGCTAGGTAACATCATTATGATGCCTCTGCCTCAACTCCAAATCTCTGTGAAAGTGCAACCCTTTTCATACTGATTTCAAACACTGAGATATTACATTAACTATAGACTGTTTTTAATAGTTTAACTTTATGGCTTTCACATGAGACGGATCAATGCGAGGAATAGAAAAATGCATTCAGACTTTAAAACATCGTTTTTATTATAGGAGCAGTAAACTGTAATAGCAGATCTAGTTTTGCTATTTACTGTATGCACAACAAGTTGCACAGTATCTGTGAAGGTTTGAAGTCCGGCTGAGCGAAGTCACATACTTAACAATATGCTGCATTATGTAATGGCATAAGATAAAAGCAGGTTGTATTAATAAATAATGACACATTTTTCTCTTGAGTATATTTAACGATAATTAACAAAAACCTCCCTCTGCATTTGGTGCTTCTCTTTTGTTTCATTAGGTGTCACTGGCAGATAATCTGTTTCTGTGGCAGGTGATGACCTCATCCTGAGCTTATGTGGGTAAGTCTTTTATTGAGGGCTCTTCCTGGATGTGTGTTTGTCCAGACACAGATTTCTCTTCAGATTACACTAACACATCTGCTTGTCTGAATCAAAAACATCAAAGACAAAAGAGCTAAAAAAAAGAAAGAAAAGAAAAAAGAAAAATTAAAAAACAGCAATAAAGCACTGGAGTCGAGGAGCAAAATAACAAAATCAGTCAGCTCCACATGGAGGTGTGAGCTCACTCCTGGCCAGTGTATGAGGATACGCAGGCTTTGCCTTACGTACTCTTTTTTGTGCATTAATTTCACTTATTCATTGTTTTTTATTTTTGTGTCATGCTGAATCATTTGGCCCATGGGATTACAAGTAAAAATTTCCAACATGTCCTGGTCTTGTATGTGCCAAGCATGCGGGGGGAAACAAAAAAAACAAGCAAAACAAACTATAAATAAAACAAAAACAACATCCCAAATGAACTACCTCATGGGAAACTACCACGTATCTGCAAATTATCTCAATAAAGACCTCTCTTTACCAGGACAAAGGTTTTCACATGCCTTTTGTAGTACTGCAGTCATAAAAGTCTAATTTACAACTAGCAAGAAGTATAAGTGAGTACTGCCCTTGTTGTCAGTCTGCCACTGATTACTGTATTTATACATTTGATTGTACTGTACTGCTTTCACCTTTTTGCATTTTGTCCCTTCTGCTGTGCTGATGTAGTACTGCTTGCCAGGTTAGGTTCTGCCATCTGTTGCTGTATGTGTAATCTGTCACTCTGTGCGTGTGTGTGTGTGTGTGTGTGTGTGTTATGTGGTGTGCACGTGTAGTCAGTATCACAGTGACGTGTCACTTGGCTCACATTAGCATAAAAACAAGAAAACTGAGGTGAGCTTGCATGAGAATGTCAGACACTGGGGACCTTGTTAGGTTGTGACATGACATGTACTGTATTACGGTTTACACTGATACAAAAATACTTCAATATGCTTTGTTACATTGTTATTTATGTTCATTCTCTTCCAATACTTTAAGCACACACTGTACTGTACACTGTTTCAGTGCTGTTGAAGATTATACTGATACATAGCACTGCGTATAGTTTGCTATGTTAAGTGCTTTTATTGCAAATAATTACAGAAACTCAGAGTCAAGTATGGAGGGTTGTAAGCGACATTTCGGCTGTAAAGGATTGTGATTTATGATATAAATATAAAGCATGAGAAAGCTTCTGTTAAGGGGTCTCTTAGCTTTATCTAAAAGCAAAAATGAACACATTTGTAACTACACAATAAAACTGAAGGGAAAATATAAGTGGAATTTTAAAAATGTCACAGGCTCAAAGGTTCATAACTGTAGCCTCTATCTGAGAAAAGGGTTGCAATAATTGACTTCTTGAGCAGAGTTTTTTTCAGGGAGGTATAGAAATTCTGCGTTACATTCATAGTGACTTTTTTCTTCAAGCAAAAACCTCTTGCAGAACCTCTTTTTAATTGCTCTGCTTCTTGTTTACTTGCAGATGGATTTTACTGTACCATCCTTGTCCTGCCAGTTATTAGATTGCATTGCTTCTTCTCATTTGGAGGAGGTTTAGAAGGGGTCATTGTACTTAGTCACTAATGAGCTGCACAATTAAAGGACTTGTTAGTAACTGACATGAATGTACAGTAGTTTGCAACTATTGGGAGCTGACTGTTAACGCAGTGTGTCAAGCAGCATACATTAGTGTGATTAGTGACGGCTGCTGCAGCACGAGGAGAGGAAGAAAGAGTTGAGGGGGGGTAAGGGTGAGTGGGTGACAGAGAAGAGAGGGAGAGAGGGTGGGAGCTTCCTCTCACTCTCTACAGTATGTGATCACCGGTCTGCTGCATTACTTCACAATGCCATTTCTCTGTGGTCCTCTCCTCCCTCCCTCTCTCCCCCGCTCTATCTCTCTGTAAGCAGTAATCTCCAGTCGCTCTCGCTGCC
Organism: Plectropomus leopardus; assembly: GCF_008729295.1. NCBI lineage: Eukaryota > Metazoa > Chordata > Actinopteri > Perciformes > Serranidae > Plectropomus > Plectropomus leopardus. The sequence goes on from NC_056468.1 coordinate 6,129,910, forward strand.
TCACAGCTTTCTGCCCTGCCACAGCACATCTCTCTCTCCCCTCAGCTCCACTCTCCCCAGTGAGGATGACATCCCCGAATTTGATGAACCAGCGAAGCTCTCATTCTGGCTGGTGGCTTCCGAGGGAGAACCCACATGAACGGGCTTACTGGACGAGGAGGTGCCGTGTCTAAGGAGCTTCATAGGAAAGCTGTCAGCTGTAGCAGTCTCTGAGTAAGTGCTATACTGTTTCCTTACAGTACTGATCCTGTCAGATATAAGGAAGAGGGTGATGGCTTGGTAAGGGAAAGAATGAAAGCAGAATGTTTGTTTTACAGCTCTGAACTGCTACAGTGCATTGTTATTTTCCCCATGTCAGCATGTTGGATTACCTGACTGATTGATTGACTGACACTACAGTTGAGGATTTATGCAGCGAGCAGATAGCAGTGGTAGCAGCGAGCTTCTGCAGCATCTGTATCTTGTCTATCAGGAGTGAGCGCTATTCTTGGTCACGACACTGAATTGCTGTGTCTTTGTTTGCCCATCTCTCTTCATTGCTGTGCTTACTGTAGCATACACTCATACAGATGGCTATCACTCCCTGGGATGCCGTTTAAACTCTGCACTGTTTGTATGCGGTCATAATGAGACCCCTGGTCAGAGATATGATTCATCTATAGCAAGACAGGAAGTTTTGGGAAAAAGTTTATCTGAATGTTTATCACGCAGGGGATTTACCAACAGCCTCAACTCCTTTTAAGCACCTAGTCGGTAAGGTGCCATAGTAGTTGCGGTTGAGATTCAGTCCACAAAGAAAGCTGAAATTACAAAGTCAGTTGGAGAAAGTATGACAAGATGAAGACTGTGGTTGGAGGGACATATCTCTATGGTAACAGCAGGTTTTGCCAAGGGTGGAGGAGAGGTGAAGGAAGCTTGCTGCTTCTTTCTGGCGCTTATTCAGCTGGATCAAAAATTACAGCACTGACAGGACTTTTCAGGCAGAACAAAACTGAATATTAATGAAGAGATTGTGGGAGGGACAGAGGAAATTATCGATAGATAGATGGACAGATGGACGGATAGATGACAGTAGTATAACTGTAGTATTATGCACACCAACAGGATTTTGTGATTTCATGCTTAACGCAGAGCCTGGTTTAAGGTACCTAGAATGTGTTTACTAAATTCTATATAAAAGTGGTTCAAAGCTTTTTGGGAGCGGTGTGCAGTCACATCTGTTGGTGTTTACCTGTTTGTGAATGTGGACCAAATTGGTGGTCGATGGAACAGAAAAAATGAGAGACACCTGTGCTTAGTCAAAAAGCACCAAACTCTCTGCAGAACAGATCTGTCAGCGCTAACGTGAGTTGTGATGAAAGAGAGAGAGAGAGAGAGAAAGAGAGAGAGAGAGCTCTCCTGCTCCACATCCTCAAGTGTCATTTTACCGAAAGCCTCCTTCAGAGGCCCACACTGATCCTCTTTGTCATTTGGATTTGTGATATAATGATGGACTGGATTTTTGAAGTGCTCAGCATACTTTTATGGATTGTGATACTCTGTCAACTCGACCACTACAGAGTGCATCAGTGGAAGAGCTGTCAGGTGCAGGTCTGTGGCTTTGGTGGCCCCAGTGACAATTGCCATGCAACAGCAGCAACAGCAGCCAATTGTTGATTAAAGGCTAATTGTGGCTTTTGTTGACTAGGTGAACAATCCTTCTACTGGCTATATTTCATGACAACATATCATCCTAGCACCGGCTTCCTGAGAACTGCACAGAATTATCGTGCAGATTTTTCCTTTCATAGCTCTTGTAACAAAATAGTAGTTTTTTTTCTGACTAATGTTTATGTATTCCTTTGAGTGTGTTTGTTTATTAACTATCAGGCCACAAGGATAATAAACTATTAACTGCCACCAAGCTCACTCCCCCTTGCAGCATCTTCAAACTGGTAGCCTCTGTAAAATGTGCACAGTTTGGTCTTCAAACTACTCTAAAAATATTTAGAAAACAGTCTATAAAAATGTATTTAAATGCAATGAGACGTTCACATGCATGAATTGTCTGAACCAATGCAAATGCACTGTTTTTTTTCATGCGCCTCCAAAAATATAGCGCTGTAATATCAAGCTCAGATTCCATGGATGAGGCTGCATTTAGGGATTGGCCGGGGTTAGCCTTTCCTAATCTTCAAAGAGTGTGGTGTTTAGCAGAAAACCAAGAAGCTGAAAAACCATGTCTGAATTGTAAAACTACTGCGATGGCAGAAACCTGAAGCGCTCTATCTTTGTTGCATGACTGAGGTATTATTTATTTATTGTTGTCATGACAATAGGCACAAAATGTCTCTAAGTATATGTGGAGAGGATGGGCTGAAAGATCACCAGAGGGGAGTAGATAGGAAAAGGACTGTGAGCTTGTTTTTGGAGAAGAATCTGTGCCACTACAGTGTTGCAACAGGTCAATGATTCACCGCTGCCCACAGCCCATACAGTAGCAGTGGCCCCTGGTCACCCTGCAGACTGGATGTAGAGCAACACCATGACTGGGATGCAACCTCTCTCTCCGCTTTCCTCCTCTTCAACAACTCTGACTCACAGACCAGCACACATTATTCAACCCACGAAAAAGAAGGGCTCCTCGACTGAGTTGGAAGCCAGTGTTCCTCTGAATGTTCTGTTGTTGATGAGCTCTTATAAACAAACAGTATTTGTGGGACATATCTGATTGAAGGCACTGTAATATTGCTTCCCTACCAAATGTTGGACCAATATCTGGATTTGTACATGTATCCGTTCACATTTCAATAACAAGTAACTGTTCACTAAACACTGATAAGCCGACTCAGTGGTCAAACTCTTTCCTGTAGTTGTAATGAGCTTTTTAAAGTATAGTTATTAGTAATTGCTTTCAGGGAGCTAATTATTGCAGAGGAGGGGCCCAGCTGCACAGTCTGTTAGCTCAGCTCATTATGGGCAGTCAGCTAGCACTTGAGTCTGGGAGGAAGACAGCCAGATCTGAGTCCCATCTGGTGCCTCATGCTAGGATGGCACCATATAACCACCAACTTTACCACTGGCTGCTTGTTGTGGAAGTTCTCTGCATTGTTGAGGACTATACACTAACACAAACACTAAATGTGAATTGTTGTAGGTGTCAGCATGTATAAATGTCTGAAATTCCTTAGTGGGCGTAGAGTCACCATGAGGCATGAACCATGTATCTCAGTCATAACACTCTCACATGCCACCTGGTTCCTGAGCAAAAAAATTCAAACAGGACATTTTGACATCTCATTTAAACCAGACATCCATTGTTGTATTGTGTATACTGAAGATCAGCAGGTTGCTGGAGAAAGCTTACCTCAGCTAACACTTTGCTCATGCCATCATCAGTCATGACAAGCCACCTGCTCCAACATCATGTCATGCTGATGAAACTGGAATACCAGGCAGTATTGTGATGCAGCTTGGGCCCATTCTGTGTGGCCTGCTGTGTTACCGAACAACTCAGCCCTCAAATGACCCTCGAAGCCATAATGATTACATCAGTGACATTTCTGGGCAAATATTAGCAAGCACCAGAGTCATCTCTAGAGACTCATAATGTCCGTTGTTCATGTACAATGTCTGCTTAGCTTGTTGCTAACATGTGATCTACTGGGCAGCAATATAATGGTTATGTCCTGCTGTTCACAGTAGGTTAACACAGTAGTCAAAAAGTGGCAACAGACAATATATATGACAATTTGCATTTATGCAACAGTAAATCCACATAGCAATCTGCTTGCCTCCTAATGTTAGTTGAGCTTGAGTTGAGCATGTTACTGTAGGGAGGAGTGGGAGGTGAGCCTCTGCTTTTAATAGACATTCTCCCTGTGTCGCTCATTCTTCTGCCTGCCTCTTGATCACAAAAGCTGCCAAATATATCCAGCGGTGGTAAAAAGAGGCTGTTGTGTGAACACAGGCAGGCTATTTATAGCCTCTGTTAAGCCACAATATGAGCGCATATTTGGTCAGCGCAGTATGGATCTCCTTTGAACAACATACTTTATCTGCTAGTGATCTGTGGCTTCATGTTAAAGTGTGTGCATGGAATAAGTGTTATAAGTCTTCAGTGCTTGATTGCTAATTGTTCTTCTTGGTATTAGAGCTTGTATTATAATTTGATTTGGATGCATTTGCTTGATTAGCTATTAGTAATCAACATGGATGTATTTAGTTTTGATTGCAATACTCACATCTGTGATCTAGGGTCTTGATATTCCTTGTTTACTTGTTAAACATTTAGATATGGAATACTACAGCAAACTGCCACCTTTATGGGTGTCAGAACACATACAGAAGGTAAATTATTCCAGTTGACAGACTCAACAAAGTCTGATCTATACAGTCTGATTATAAAAGCTAAGTGTTTTACATAAGAGCATTGAGTCAGCCCCTCAGTTTTCGCAAGAGGTTGTGCATAAAGACTTTGCCATCATGTTTCTCTCCCTGTATCTCCCCATCCTCTCCTCACTCTCTTTTCTCCTACAGATTAGTGACTACACCCGTCAACTCTCTAGAAAAGACTGCCTCCTTTGGAAAAAGCCTCATTAAAAACACAAGACAGCCTGAATTGCCGGACACATGTCACAGGTATTACTCTTCACATGGTAAGAGTTTGATTCCAGAATGAGCTATATCAGCCATCTGTTTGTCAGTTTGCCTCTACACTGTAGCTCAGCTGGAGTGTTTGTGTGTGTGTCTATGTATCTTAGTATTCCACGTCACTCTCTGACTATTTGTGAAAAATGGGCATGAATCAGTTACAGTTGTAAAGGCTAAAATTAATCTTTGTCAATGTCACCGTAATGTCTGTTTTGCTAAGTGACCTCCATCAACTATTTTGATTTTAATTTAACAGTAAAATGCTTTAATCCTCTGTGGTAAAGATAATATTTTTGTCGATTCACTTCACTGGCTTGTTGGTGGGATTCAAAAATTACATATTGGTTTTTATTTGATTGTCTTGTAATAACAAACTACTGATGGTAGAATTCAGCATATGGTTCAGTATTTTCCACTCAGCAGCTTGCAGTGATGTTAAATATATGACGTGACAACGATGGCTGAACCACTTCACCACCTCCAGCCCACCATAAAGCATACATTTAGATCCAACAAGTAAAAACTTCTCTGACCTGTTCTTGTAAGATTTCAGTGTAATGAAGTCTGTATGATTCAGAACTTTACCTGTCAGCGTGAAGAGGAATTGTCCAATACCATAACCCCAAAATGTGCAAAAATCTTCAAACATCTACTGTGTTACACTTAAAACACAAACACTTAAAATGTAGTTTGTTTTTATTATCAGATCTGTATACAACATCTGTCTCTCCAAGGTATACTATGCAGGATTGTAGATTTCTACTTCTATACATGCTTGCTAGCAAAACTGAAAGTAAAAGCCAATCCCAGATTCACCCTCGACTGGTGTCACTAAGTGTGTTTACATGATGTTGAAAAAAGTTGAATTATTATATTAATGCAACTAAAACTGGATTTTTAAAATACATGTAAAGTTTGTCCAACTGAAATCAAACTAAATCGAATTTCTTGAAATCAGACTAACTCACCCACATAGTTCAATTGGAAGTCAAGCTGTTCTGCCGTGAAAGCACCATAGTCAGACTTTAACTGGACTTGGTGGTTGCACATGCTCCTCATCCCCTTGCCAACCTCCCTCGTTGGTTAGGGGTAGGGACTGTCCGTTACTTCGTTATGTGGGTGGGGGTGGGGGTTTGGGGGTGCAAAACAGGTCAGGCATTAAGATAAATGTAAGCACTGAGGAAGGACTTGTGTTTATAGTTTTGGCTTAGGTGAGGGATATACAACTTGAAAAGGTAGTATTTTGTATTTATTTCAGATGAAAAAGTCACAGTCCAGTCACCCTTCTCCTCTGATAAATAAAGCATAGTGCCACAACGCCGGCATGGAAGCCAAGCAATGTACAGCTGTGGATGGGGCTGCAGCAAGACATACTTTAGCCACCTAAAAAAAAAAACAATATCAGTTTAGTTGTTCACTTTATTTGGATATTTTTTCCTCTTTACCTTACACAACAACTGAACTCATCTATTAAGGCAGCCTTTGCTCCGTGCTGTTTGATTACATGTACGTGATGCAGCTGTTTTTGACCCCAAAATTATTGTAAATAAACAGTAGTGATTGTGATGCAGTCTATATCAGAGACTGTGTAAATAAAACAGGTATATTGCAACTAGCTGAAAGAGGGCACATCTCCATCTACTTTGTCGGAGTCAGACTTATCCACACATGTGAACGTACTAACTGACTTTGTGGTTTTACGCCGCTGTGTGTTTTGCTGCATACGGTCTGGCACCTGGATGCTAACCTTTTATAAAGCTCAGACGTTGCCTGAGCACTGTGGGGGCACAGGCCCATAAATGTCCCTAACATGGACAATTAGAGGAAAATGAGAAAATACAGGCAGGGGGCAAGGTCTGCAGAAAATACAATCCCACACACTTCTAATGGGTCATATAAGATGATGACGGTGATTAAGTCTTTACTTTGTCATTTAGGAAAGTCCTGCATAGTATATTTTCAAATGTGTTGGAAACGGGAAATCTTTTTGTAAAATATCCAGTGATACCTTGCAGTAAGGTTAGATTTCAGTGCAATGTTGACCCATTGCTTTTCATGTCTCCAGCCCCATGCTGTTGTGCTTTGTTGTTGTGAGCATGTGTCTGCATGCTGACTGTGTGTTAGTGCTGCTGTACACTAAGTGCTGTGACTGTGTATCTGTGGCTGTGCTGCCAGCCCTGCTGTTTTTCTGGTTTCCAGTGCTCCTCAGGCCCTTTAATGCTGTAATGGCACATCTAATTGTATCATCAATCGCTACCAATGACATGTACCGCCAAACAAGTGCAGTCTCTTACACTTGCACACACAGACACGCAAGCATTACAGGTGCATTGTTCCTAAAACTGTTATATTTAAAACAATGAGAAGATGTCCTTAACACAGCTACACCGTCAAGGGATGCTGAAAGAAAAAAAAGCATATCTACTAACATCCACAGGCCCCAGAGACTCATTAAACCATACCAAACTGTCAGATAGAAGTTAGGTCCATGCTGTGTTCTTGTTTCCAGGTTGAGCAGGAGATCTCACTCGTCCAGAGGAAGATGTCTGACCTTGAGTCAGTGCTGCAGCAGAAGGATATAGAGTTGAAGGCCTCAGAGACCCAGAGGACTATCCTGGAACAAGACCTGGCAACCTACATCACAGAATGTAGTGTGAGTAGCCCTGTAGCTTCTACAATGAACACACATTAGAAGGATTTGACTGCTATGGGTGCAGTGCTTTCTTTTAGAACCGCAGGACATTTACTGACATACTGTAATTTGGGTGGACAAAATATTAGAAACACCTGTCAGCATAACACATTCCAATTCAACAGCACAGAATAAACACCTATTTTCATTAGAGTTTCATTAGAAACATCATATTATAACCACTGCGGAGTGATTGTACTAGGCCAGCCATGCCTAAGTCCAGCCCAGAAGCCAACTGTGGCCCAAACTTAAAGGGCCCTTGGCTTGTCTTTCAGAATATACTATATGATTAACACAATATTGGTTAAACCAACAAGATCACTTTGCATTTGTTTTCATTCCCCTGATAATGACAGGACAATCATACAGTTTGTAGACATGCACCAATTAGGAACTACAGAGGCAAAACTAATGTGTTTTTGTAACCAGAAGGTAAACAAGCAAACTAACAGTGACCAAACTAACATGACCACGGCAAAGGCGCGTAAAGTCGACAGTGAGGGCTGTCACTTTCAGGAGCGGTGGAAGGTTGTGTACTTTTTTACTTAAAGATGTCATTTTTATTTGATTTTTTTAATGTCTTTTTTTTTTTTTTTTTTAATAACCTATCTGACATGAGAAGCAGCTGCCCCCCAGGGATTTTCACATTATGTAATCTGGCCCCCATTTAAAAAAAAAGAAAAAAGAGGGGACAACACTGTATCAGACTGTCTGTAGTTTTAGCTGGGTGTACCCAACCTACAACCAACTTACATGTGCATGTCTTGGTTTCAGAGTCTAAAGCGCAGTTTGGAACAGGCTCGGATGGAGGTGTCACAGGAGGACGATAAAGCTCTGCAGCTCCTCCATGACATCCGGGAGCAGAGCAACAAGCTCCAAGAGATCAAAGAACAGGTAGGACTCCATCTTGGGCGCCACTGGGTTAAAATATATACTCTTTAATTCCAAATGTTGTCTCCACTGATCTAACGTCACAATCACTTAAAATTTAATCAAAGTTTTGTAAATTGTACAATTCTTGAAACGGTTTGTCGTCGACAGAAAACAAAACACATGCACGCCCTTTTGTGGCAGAATTTTTTACTTGTTTGAACTCAGTGATGTAAACACTGTACTGTATGTAATGCATAAAGCCAGAATGCTAAAATAATCTTTTTTTATTTTGAAAAAAAAAAGCAGAGTATTTCATAACAGCAGTCAGATGGAGTAGGTCAACTCACCAAGGCTGAGTGTGTGGGGTGTGTGTTAATTAGAGAGACATTAGATGTTGTTGGATCCCCACCACTCTCTGTCAGGCGGTTGTCAGTATAACATCACAAACCTACAGTATGTTCAGAAATGCCTCATATTGCAGTACACTATTAATGTAAATAGTTGTGTGATTATTGTCACTTTTTTTAATCCTTGAACCTTTTTACAATAATATAATGGTGCAGGTCATCTACAGTATAGAAGATTTTCAATGTTTGAGGATTTTGAGAGGAAAAGATGAACTAAGTAATTAGTGAAAAAAAATCTGCTTTCAGTGATCTATAGTTTATTCCTTTATTTGCAAAAAAAGCAATGTGCCACATTTTACAGACTAAGTTATTTTACACAATCTGTAGTCCTCTGTTTAATTCGTCAAGACTGTATGGAGTGTGTGCTGTGTCAACTCAGTGTGTATCTGTGAAATCAGGAATACTATTACAGGAGAAAGACACAGGGGAGCTTTACTGTACACACAGCCCTTAATTACTGAAATCAAACATGATGAGTGTGTGGCATGTACGAGTGTCTGTGCATGTGCGTATAGTTCTGCATGTGTGGCAGCACCACATGACCAAGTGTTGCTAACTGTGAGAATGAAGCTGTTAAGAGATTGACAGCTTAGAACAACAGATAGAGCATGAAAAATCATCATCCTGGCATGATTTTTTTTTTTTTTTTTGAAAAAGGTAATAGAAAAGCAACCTGTTTTTCTCAGCCTACACTAGTGCTGGTTACCAAGCACAGAATACATTGTGCAATGGTTGCTATGGTGATGAGAGCCATATACCTACGAGTGGGGAGAGCACTGATGCAGTGGGCAGGCTGTCGTGATGAGGTGCTGGGGCCTTAGCTCATGCTGTTTGAGAAACAGATCATCAGTTGATATACCACCCTAAAATTAGTGATTTGTTAGACGGATGCACCCTGTCCTGAATAGAGCTTTTTCATTATTTCTTATCTCAATACACTCACAAGCAACTCTTAAAAAATGTATTTTTGTCATGTTCTGTGCATACACATACTTCTTCCACGTAGAAAACGCAATTTACTACTCTCATTTAATATTTACTTGGTATACAATACCATATCATAGTAGAAGGGGCTCATTCAGTTAAAACAGACCTTGGAATTAATCTGTGGCTCCTTGGCAAGTGAAGCCTGTGGAAGTGGTCCAGGCATCTGTCCTAAAAGGGGAAACCCCGTCTCCTGCAAATTACATTTTTATATTACTAAATTGCATCTATAAGTATGTTGCAGTAATATAACTGCTGCCTGTGACTATGTTTAGGCAACAAAAGCACTTTGGATAAGGTTAGGGAAAGATTGTGATTTTGATTAAATGTCAACTAGACTGTAGACACTATGAGTGGCCAGTGTGATGTAAGATTGCATGTTTTGGCAGAAAATACTTATAGACATTGTCAGTGAACATTTCGCTGATACATTCTGTATCATAAAAGGACAATACTGTATAGTACTACTATACTATTAAATATTTTACTATAATATATAATACTAAAATCACTTATATTGGAGGCACAGTAGGAAGGGAGCTCATAGTGGTGAGTGTGCACAGGTGGACTGATTACAGCAAGCAAAATTGTTCATATTGGTACCTGACTATTGTTTTAAGACTCTGCAGATTGGGAACATATACATATAAGGGTTCAGTGTACTTGGAACAAACTATGATTAAAGACAAATGTGTTTATACCTGTTTTGAATGGCTTCACTCAGAGGGGGGTCAAAAGGCCTGCCTACATCCCACTGCCGCCCTGATCTCTCTCCTCTGTGGCTGCATATCTTTGCTGTCTTTAAACAATGAAAGGGTACAAGCTGGATGAGGGGGCGCACTTTCAGACAGCCTCTCCTTGAAGGTTTTTATGGTGTTGCACTCAGCTGCGCACAAGAAAAGTGCAGAAAACAGCTGCATGAGAAAGGAAAAAAGAGAGTTTGACAGAGAAGGTCAAATCCTGTCTACTTTGTCGTTTCTAAACACCTGGCCAATTGTTACATGAAGTGGCCCAGGTTGTCAGGTAGTTTGGAAAGTTACAGAAATTGTTAGATGCAGCCAACAGTTTCAACGTGCAAACAAAAAGTTTTGAGACCCTGTCAGAATATATGTCTTGCTTTTCATTTAAAGCATACTGAGGCCCTTGGGGATCCTTTTCCTCAGCAACATTGCTATGTCAGTGTTGATTTTAACATGTTGCTATGTAGAGCAGCACCTGCTAATCTGGTTATGAGTATTTATTCACTCTTATACTTTTGCTCACGGCTTCATGGAGCAAGCACGAGTGTAGACTTATTAGATTGCTAGTTTGACAATTCTGGCGTGCATTGCTACCCAAAGAACTTTTTGATTTCCCAACCAATCTATGAGTGTGTTTACATGACATGAATTATCTGTTTATCATTGGTTTTTGGAGTCTCACTTTTTTGTGTATGAGCATGTAATTAATTAATTGATTAATACTTTTAAAAGAACTCAATGTGTTAGCTGGAGTATTTTGAAAGAAACTGGGATGTATACGGGGAATATGAATAACCCGATTTCTCTGTGCTCATGTAAACATTATGGTCCAAATATGATAATAAGAAGGATATGCCGGTTGTTATCACACATGTTATTTATGTCCATTTAATCACTCTTGTGTTCTCCAAATAATAAAGGTAAAGATGCTTTCGCTCGTAAACTGTCTGCAGGCACAAGTTAAAATTGAATTCTGTCAGTGAAAAAATTGATAACACTCCCCCATCAGGATTGTCAGGAAATGTGAGTAAAGGATTGTGTTGGTCAACAGCTGCAAGGCTGTGGTTAATCTGAGCACCTTGTGAAGGGATGTGTATAACTGGGAAGGAGTTAAAAATAACAAGCCTTCTCAAAGCAATTCGTGCATGGATAAATTATGATTAGAGCAAAATGATTATAGTCTGTATCTACAAATTTATGAGTATAGTTTGCTGCTCATGCACATTATCTGGCTCTGTGTTCCCATTGGTGCCTCTCAGCAGGGTATTTACGCCGGCTTAATCCAGCATTTCATCTTGAAAAGCATCTGTCTCCCACGCTCTGTCATATGACTGCAGTGTTTATCATTTTCATGCAGAAACCTTGCAGTGTTGGATCAACAAACAGTAGAGATTGGGGATAGATTCATTTTCAAAGAAAAGCAAACTGCGCCAAAGCCATTAAGACCTGCAAACACATGCACGGAAACTATTTCACCAAAGACATATGGAAAACCACACTGTTTCTGTCAAAAGAGGCTAGAACCCATAACACTTCCTGGGCCATCAATTCATGTGTGTATTGTATATGTAAGCTTTCATAATCAAGGGCACTGGATCTACGTGAATCGACAGGTCTGCATTTCTATTTGTTTTCTATTTCTAAGTATTATTAAGCCCCTGTCCCACTGGACAAAGAAAAACACTGACACCCACTAGCATCTGCCTTTATTGTGAAATGTTGCGATCTGCATTCATTCCCGGGACAAATGACTCTGCATGGTCACGGGTATTCATCGGCTCCAGCTCTGATCGGCCCAGAGCAGCCCCTTTTCAGAAATGATGCAATTATGCACCACCACAAAATACCGTCTGTCCCCATCCAAGCAGCACTCAAACATCGTTGAAAATTAGTTGATGCTACATTTGAAAGAGAGATTGATTAAGTAACAGGTATATAAAAGAAGTAACTCTTGTTACATTTTCACTGGGCTCCATGCTGCTCTCTAATGTTTACTAACCCGTGTCCTGCACATTCATGCTGCCAAATGTGACACACCTTTAAAAAACAGTAAGGCATACTCATCTACACCAGAGTTGTGTACACAGTTCTGGTCTACTGGCCATGGGAAAGTCTATCGCCTATTTTTAATGAGTGTTCATGTGTTTAAAAAGCTGCTTGTTGGGAAAAGGGTATTAGCCTGGGGAGGGGGGTGGGGGGTGATAGCTCACCTGGAGGAGCATGCACCTCATGCACTAAAGGCTGATGCCTACCCAGAGCCTTTTGCTACATGCCACCCTCTCTCTCCCTTCCTCATCTATCTTTAGTTGTCCTTTCAAATAAGGGCAAAAAGCCAAAATTATCATTAAAATTAATATCCTTTAAGTCTGCATTTTTTTTTTTTTTTTTTTTTTTATTTATTTTTTTTTTTTAAAAAAAAAGCTCTTTTAGTAGGCAAAAAACAAATGCAGACTTAAAGGACCAGTCTGTGCAAGAATGGCATCTAGTAGTAAGGTCTGAATACCCCTTTCTATCTTTTGAACCAGTGGGCCCTTGAGTTCAGACAGAGGCAGACAAAAATCACAAGTATGCACTAGATTGCCTATGGTTATCTATGTCATCCCATCATAAAAAGTTTTGTGGTTTTACATTTTTCATTATTTCATTCTAACATAACCCTGTGTGGCTATTTAGTTTACAACTTGATTACTTTTAAATTATTTCCCATCATGCTCCTGGAGAAAAATATTATGCCAAACAGGTATGACATACTGTATATTAGCATTTCCTCACATGTCAGCAAAAACACAAAACTCTCAGTACAAGATAAGAGATGTCATATTTTGACAGTATTCTGTTGTCATATGACATATTTGCGTACGTGCTGTATTTGCATACAACAGTTTTGAATGGTTTTTTTTTGCCTTAACTCACTACCAACGTCTGTTTGTTAGCTTTGTTATTTTAGTGGGAGGAGACTATGAGAGTGAGGGGCGAACTGTTTAAAGATTAAGATTTGTCACAGCATAAGTGCTTATTAGTGAATCAGATACACGCTATAATAAACACAGACTCTTGTTTAGTCATAAACTTTACCAATTACTCCTCCTTTTCCACAGAACAAGAGAACTGAGACTTGTTGACATTCTTTCGCCTTCCTGGAGTCCCTTCCATGTTTACTGTGTACCTGGTTTGCTGCTTGTTGTTTGGTGCTGGAGAGGGCGCAGCTATTAGTTGTTGACAGTATTCACATCATTCGGTTTTTGCATGAGCCAAAACTAAAGACTTACAGTACTATTAAATATGTTTGATTTTACCAGAATGTCAAGATCAAGTTAAGACAGCTCAGACTGAGTTTTATGAATCATGGGAGTTCAAACCAACTGAGGTAAAACCCTTACTGGTGTAAGGCTGACATATGTTTTAAACACAACAGCAGGTTATTAGAAAAAAGCCAGCAGGAACATAAACTAATCCGATTTTGCAGTAAATGGACTAAAGCTCACTGGTAAGGATATTTAAAAAATATATTTTCTATGTGCAAAAAAATGATAATTTCGCATACAACAGAAGGTAGAAGGTAGATTTATTAGTCATTTTTTAAAACCAAGTTTAAAGAAATAAAATTTAATTTTTCCTTGATCCTGCTACATCTTTAGAGTTGAAGGATTAATTGAATAAAATCAGCAGCTAATATGAAGATTCCATCTGGTTGCTCAGGCATGTTACTGCTGGTGGCATCATTCAATTCCTACAGAGCATTTTTTGAATTTGCATCAGTCTTGTGTCTTATGGCTCCCAACAAGGTATGTTGTTACAGTGCAACAACTTGATCTGGGATGTAAGGGGTTAACCATGTCTCTGTGAAGATGTGTGCAGAGCAGTGTCTGATTTCCCGATGTTAAGTGAGTCTCAATCTCATCTCATCCACTGGGAGGCTTGGTAGATGAACAGCTCACGGTCCAAGTCAGGTCAGCCTCACCCTGATGCTGGCTCTCCTCCCTCTCTTTGTTTGGTGTTTTTGGTTTCATTTTTCCCCTGTGGTCTGACTGGCTGCTAGGCATATGCCATTGTTGAGGATCCTCTGGCGGTCTGCTGCATTCAGTCCAAACCTTACACAGCTTTACCCAATGTTGATGAGTGCTTTTCCATCGTAGAAAAGTCGTGCTTTAACAGAAGCGGCCATGTATATATAGAAAGGGAAATTGCGAGGCAATGAATGTTTTGTTTAAGGGCAAATATACTGAGCTAAAAGGGAAAGAGCAAAAGAAGTTCATATCTTTAAGTGGAACTCAAGGGATAACCTTAATAGTAAAGTATGCCAGTTTACCAGTCTTAAACCTGAGGCTGATTGAGCCAAACAACAAAATGAAATACAGAATTGCTTCTGTTATTACCTAAAATCACCCTTACTGAGAGTTAATCATGTTCGTGATTTGCAGTCATGAGCGTTGTGTGCTTTTAGGGCAGATGATACCTCCAATAAAGATTGTACGCAGCCCCAAGATAGCCCACAGACAGATAATTACTAATGTGAAGGTCTCTCTCAGTCTCAACAAGGTGTTAAATCTATAAATCTGCTGTATAAAGGGATAGTTTTGAAGGCAAATGCCCATTTTAAAACTCAAATATATTCTTTTTTGTAGGATTTGGAATGATTTTTCTGTTTTTTTTGGAAGTGTTTTAAATACCCGTAAATGATCCACAATGGTGAAATTCTAACACAAAGGTATCTATTACAAAGTATTTTTTGCACACAGATAACCTGAATGGACCAAGGACAGAACAGGGAATATACAATAGGTTCTCTGTAATGAAAGGATATTGTGATTCAGCGCTCCACAAGCTCTTAGATGTTTAACGTCACATTGAAAGCTGAATTCCCTTTTCTTTCATTTCCTTATACTGAGTCATTGTTTGAAATTTGAAAACAAGTTCTAGCTTTTGTTGACTTGGGAAGTCATGACCAGATAAAATGTAGTACCCAGGAGATCCAGTCAGTTCTCATTGATGGGAGCTGTCAACCTGCTTTTGTGAAGCCAAAATGATCAGTGGGGGGCAGGCACCCAGGTACTTTTATACTGTGCACAGCCACCTCACAGGAGTTTTTTTCTTACTTGACACAAACAGGTCAGCTACCAAACATGGAAGGCCAACATAAGCTAGCCGATTAGGGAGATTGTCTCTTTACTGAGAGATTCGTGGTTATATATGTAACCTCCTGTCCCACTTTAACTTCACTGTTAGCACCCTTTTCAGCATGTCTGATGTTGTCTGCTTCACTTGTCCTAATCTGTGTCGGTTAAGCGTCAGTCTCTCTGGATGCAGAAGGATGCTACTTTTTATTAGCCTGACAGACAGGCCGATGTGCCCAGCACGCTGATGAGGAGGTTGAAATTAGATCTGTTAGGCTGTGACTAATTACTTTTAAACAGACATGTGCATTAAGTGATTCTGGCTGATCAAATTTTTCTCTTCAAATTCTTTTCTTCTGTTCAGTGCCTTTTCATATCATTAGCCTGGTTATACTTTGCTACCCTTTTGTAGTATCTCTGCACTCCAATAACTGCAAACACATTTGACAAATAATGGCTTTCATACAAGCCTTTAATTACCCTCATTGAAGCATTTTCATCCTTTTCAGTTGATTGTGCTTCTGTACTGGCAGCGCATCTTAGATTACATCTCTTATAAATGAGTTTGTTCTTATAAATGATGCAATGGCTTCTAACTAGAACATGTTCTTCAAACAGGTTCAGGATTTGACGGAGAGCTCTTTTCCACCTAAGACATGTCGTCATCGCTTTTCATAAATATGCTGCAATGGTAGCTGCTAGACAAATATTTTATTTTATTTTTTTTAAGTAGCCTACTATTGTGCTTACAAGTAGCCAGAATTCAAAAAGACTGTGTCCCATTCCAGGCACTTTTTGGCAGGGGCACAGTCCAGAAATATCAGTAAAGATTAGCAACTCTTTTAAATCCAAAGACATTTGTGATATCATCAAGTATAAAGTCTGGAGCTGCTGTGAGTCTGATTTGAGGACCCACAGAATGTTTGTTTTCCTTTTTTTTTAACCCAAATTTGCCTTTTTCTGTTGTGGTGTTCATGGCTCAGACAGAACAGGAAAATGTACCCATATACACAGAACATTTCCCTGGGGGCTCTGAGTGTCATCTGTAACATCTTTACCAATTCATTGTTGATGGAGAAGCTCCAGACTTTGTACTTGATGACAGTTTTAGTTTTAGCACTCTAGTTTTTGGATTAGGGAGACAGTTGTTCATGTTTACTAATATTTTTGGACTACAATCCTGCCAAAAAGCACCTGGATTGGGAACACAGTCTTTTTGAATTTTGGCCACTTGTAAGCACAATTGTCCAAAGATATTAGTAAACATAAACAATTCTCTCTCAAATCCAAAAACTACAGTGCTAAAACTCAAATTTGTGATGCCATGGGCTATAAAATCTGGAGCTGCTCTATTAGACAGTGGATGGTGAAAGATGCTCTAGATAATACTAAGAGCAACCAGGAGAATGATCTGACTGTAAGGGTACATCTTCTGGGTTTTTTTTTTTCCAGTATTTGAAAAAAATTGTATACTTGATAACATTACTAATCTGAGTTTTAGCACTCTAGTTTTTGGATTTGAGAGAGAGTTTTTCATGTGTACTAATGTTTTTTTGGACTGTACCCCTGCCAAAAAGTTACTGGAATGGGACACGGTCTTTTTGAATTCTGTCTACTTGTTATTCAATTAGCTTTTTTTTTCAATTTTAAAAGTGCCTTTCTACCATTGCAGCAAATTTATGCAAAGTGACCTTAACATGTCTCTGTTGAAAAGAGCTCTTGAACCTTGAAATGTTCTTTTTAGAAGCCATTGTAAAGTCTGGAACTGCTCCATAGACAATGATTGGTGAAAGAGATGACTCTGGGAGCACCTAGTGAGAAAGTTCTTGGTGTACAGGTACATACCTGTGTCAGAACTGAGATCAGTACAATAGAAAAAAGCTCATCTCTATAGAAAAACGGAAACACGTTCTGTAGGTCCACAATATCAGGCTCCCATTCATTGTCTATAGAGCAGCCCCAGACTTAATACCCTATGAAAACATGTGAGTTTGAGACTTTCTTCTCTGGTTTCTAGCTTTGAACAAGAGCAGCTTGTGTTCACAAATATTGACTGAACTTTCCTTGGCCATGGAAATAGCATATTGGAATTTTTCAGTGTTATTACTCCCTTTGTGTGTGTTAGATTATTGCTCTGCAGCTCCTACATCCTTTTACATCTTCTATCGGGGGTTGCTGTTTTTCTTGTGCAGGAATATCATGCCCAGCTGGAGGAGATGCGAGTCTCTATAAGACAACTGGAGGAGGACCTGTCTGCTGCCCGTCGCCGTAGCGACCTGTATGAGTCTGAGCTGAAAGAGTCTCGGCAGACCAGCGAGGAACTGAAGAGGAAGGCTGCTGACTACCAGCACAGGATACAGAAGGTCTCCACTGTACCTACAGCTGTTAATGACCCTGAAAGTTACATAGAAAGGAGCTGCGGTTTCTCAGTGTAAATCAAAGTAACCGGTAGTCATTATGAAGTTTTTGCTTGGCTGTCATCTTGCCATGATCATTAAAGGGAGGGATCTAAGAGTTTCCGATATCTTTACAGGCCAAAGAACAGGGCAGAGTGGATGCAGAGGAGCAGGTCACCAAGTTGGAGAAGGTAAAAAAAAAAAGTTTATTTAACTGTAATTAGATTCGTTAATTGGTGAGGGTGGCTGAATATGTCTCAGTAAATATGCTGACAGGTTCAAGTAACTTTAAGAAAGGATGAGAAGCTTTAGTATCAACCTTTACACATCGTAATGGCTGTATTTTTCATTTTTAGACCAGTGCTGAGCAGCAGACCAGGATCCAAGAACTTCAAGAGAAGCTTGCCAAGGTAAAATATTTTTGCTGGGAAGATTAATGAATAATTTATATGAGCTTGTGCTCCCAAATGCGAGTGATGTAACAGCATTTTACCCTTTCAGATGAGTGTATAAACTCCTTCTTCACCCTCCCTGACCTCATTTTTTTATCTGTCAGATTTGGTCTATGGCCCCAGAACTATTAAGTTGTCTTTTTAAAACCAGACTTACAACTTAATTATCAGCAATCAAACAGTTTTGCCTCATTAGCAAAGATAATTTCATCCTAATTGTCTTTTTGCTAGAAATGAATATTTAAAACTATAATTCTCTCTGCCAAGAGCACATGAGGTTGTGGAGCTGGTATTCAAGGCTGATTGAGCCCACATTTGGAATAGGTCTACTTCTGACTCGATGCAAAATAGTTTATGAAATAATCATTAGGGTAGCACTTTATTCTTAAAATAACCTTGCATAGTTTGGTTAAGGATTTCATATTAATATACAGCAGTTTGTGTCTTAGTAGCCACTGAACTTCGGAAAAGAATGTCAATCATTGCTTATACAGTTAAATCAAGAACCTGCACTGTAAACAAGGGTTACTAGGTGTACTGAGCAGGTGATGCAGCTGCATATAAAACCAATTCATTCCATGTATTTTAATTGTTTTACAATTGTTATACTGATACATGTTCAAATTATTTTTGTTGGCCAGAGGCATTATGTTTTCGGGTCGTTCACCTGTCCATCCGTCCATATTTCCATACCTCCGTCTGTCCCTCTCTCATAAATGTGATATCTCACAAACACCATTTGGGGATTTTTTCAGATTTGACACAAACGTTCACTTGGACCCAAAAAAGGATTGATTAGATTTTGGTGTTCATAGGTCAGTGTGACCTTGCATCAATCTCATTCGCTTGAATATCTCAAGAAAACCTTGAAGGGAATTCCTTACATTTGGCACAAACGTCCACTCAAGAAAAAACTGTTTAGACTTTTGAGGTTAAAAGCCAAGGTAACTGTGACCTAAAAAAAATGTTTTTTTAGGTTACAGTTACCTCAAGAATTCATGTATAATTATGACAAAATTTCAAAAAATATCTCACCAGGAAAAAATGATGAAATGATGACATTTGGTATCGAAAATGCCAAAGGTCAGCTTGATCATAATGTTCTGAAAAATCACTTATTTGGTCATCACTCAACGTCATATTTTAGAAACCAGAAGGGGAGACATTTGATAAGGTACCAAACTGATTATATAGATCTTCAGTTCTACCAGGGGGAAGATGTGTGTGAGGCATCCATGTTTTCAGAGACATGGATGTAAACTGTAAGTGCAACTTGACTGGAACATGGAAGCATACAACCGCACAACCGTCTGGTTTTGACTCAGTTCTTTTATTCAGTGTAGTTATTAATCATTCAACACTGGCATGTTGCATCAGACATGTGTTGTCATTTATGTATGTGTAAATAACAGCAAACACTGTTAAAGTGATATTTTTCTTTCAACACCTAGTCGTTAAAGGCTAGCGCTGAAGCTACAGACCTCCTTCAGAGTATGAGAGCCGCCAAAGAGCGCATGGAGCGAGATCTGGAGAGGCTACAGAACAAGGAAGACTCCAGTGACAGCCTGCGTAGACGCCTCCGCGAGACTGAGGTATACACACACGCCTCCATTATCACGCATACAGTACACATACACACATAGCCTAGCATATATGTGTTCTGGCCCCTTGCCTGTTTGTTCTCATTCTTTTGTGTATCATGTCATTTGTTGCTTTGCAACATCACAGACCTTTTTGTTAAAAGTGTTACATAAATAAATCTGGCTTGGGTATCTGCTAAGCACAATGAGCCCATATGTTCTCTTGTAAACATGTTGTTTCTGCACTTTCTGAGGAACACTTGTGCTGTGATGGCATGATAACTTGATAGATAGGCAAAATGTTTGACACAGTTTATCATTATTTGAAAATGTATCCACTTGTGTTCATGTTTTTGTATTTCTGTTGCTACCTCGCTGTACCGTACAAATACAGTGTGAAACTAAACCAAAGGCTCTTTAAGCCGATTCAAGAATGTTATTGGCGTGCCACCGCACAAACAAGCATAGTTTCAGACATTTTTTGGTACCAATATCACCAAAAGTTCTCTTAAATTCATTGTGTGGAGACAATGTGTGGTCTTGAAAAGAGAAGTACTTATTGTTACTGGTGTCATGAAGCAAATCAGTCTGCATGAGACATTTTACTGTCTGATTCCTCAGTGGCTCAGTAATTCCTGTGGCTCAGTGCTCCTGCCTCCTCTATTATGTTGATTTTATTATGTATCTGTGCAGTTTTCTTACAGGCTAAATTCACTGGCTAAATTGTAAATGTCTTAACATCTAAATTTAACAAAGAGAAAAGAATCCATAGCTGTGTAAAGGCTATTTAATAATGGAGCTTTTTTTTAAAATTTTTTTTTACTATTCTTTAGTAATTTACCACTTTTATTCATCTCTTTTGTTTTGCTGTTTTTTCTGCTTCTTGTATAAAAAAAAACATCCAGACATCTTAAATGCAAGGATTTGTTTTATCGTTTTTCATTAAAGGTCCAGTGTGTAGGATTTAGTGGCATCTAGCAGTGAGGTTGCAGAATTGAAACTTCTCCCATGTACCAAGCGTGTAGGAGAACTTCTGTGGCTGACGCGAATGGCCCTTTCTTGAGGGTGTCTGATTTTTCCGTGGCAGGCTACTGTGGAGGAACACGGTAGACTCTGTGGAGGAGGACCTGCCCCATATGTAGATATAAACAGCTCATTCTACTGGAGTGGTCTAATGTGACTAAGTGATAATAATTTGTTCCAGTATTTTTGGGAGTATCTGTACTTTACTTGAGTTTTTATATTTCTGGCAACATTCACTTTTACTCCACTACGTTTCCTCTTAGCATTTTAGTTACTTACTACAAAATAGGGAAGGAAGGGAGGATGAATGAAGGAATTGGAAGGAAGAGAAAAACTGCATTTCCCTCTTTAAATCCTTTAAGTTGTAAAAAAAAGATGTTTCTCAGGTGCAATGTATGTTTTATTTCTAAGGTGGTTAATTGTATGAAGAAATAAACTTCATGATTCTGAAAATTCTTACCACTAGCTTTTTGTCGATAGAATTTACTACCTCTACTTTTACTTTAAATGCTTAAGTACATTTCATGTTTTAAAATTACCTTTCATATTTAAGTACAATATATATCAGATACTTTAAGACTTTTACTTAAGTGACATTCTAATAGGTGACTGTAACTTTAAGTCATTTTATCATTTTAAAAAAAAAAGTGTACCTTTACTCAAATATGGCTTTTGGATACTTCATCCACCAGTGTTCTACTGTTATGAAAACACAATGATTCTTATTTTCAGGTGATTCTAAACTTATGAAAACATAATTATGAATATTATTATACCCTATTTCTGCCAATAGATGCCCCTAAATTCTTCACATTGGACCTTTAAATGAGGTTTCCTCTAAACAAAATCATAATATGAACTTTCAAATATCTGAACATTGAATGTTGACAGGACTTTTAATGCTTCTGTTAAGTGTGTATGCTTTAGTTAGTAGGGAATATAAAGGAACAAACAAAGAACATAAAAACCTTGAACCTTTCTCTGCTAACCACAGACTGCAAGAGTGCAAACACCAGCAGGCAACCCTTTCATCATCTTCAACACTATCTCACAAGAATCTGCCAGAGCTCTTTCTATTTCAGTCAAATGCAGAACTTTACTGTGACCTAGTCACACAATCCACCAGCTCTAATAAATGCATAAAAGATACATGCAGAATGCATATGTTTTTAATATGTATTCATTTCTGCAGTGTCTGTAGTTACATGTACAGTATACTTTAATTTAATTAAAGGTTGTTATAAGTTCTTCTTAACCAGCACTTCACATCAAGCACTTCACATGTAAATTTGGTAATTAGCATAGGTTAATGTGGACAGCAGAGTCAGAGGAAAGAAAATGCTCATGTGGTCACATTTAAACAGCTCCAAAGACCTCTCACACCATCACACATGAATGCAAATGGGCTCTTTGGAGCCATTGTGAGGAAGTTGGAATAATGAGATATAAACAATGGAGATGTGCATCCCTAACAAGCCAAATGGATGCGGCTGCCACTGTATATCATCAATTCTTCCTTGAAGTGGAAATCTTAAGTTGAATTAGCATTTCTTTAAAAATGTGCTGTGATGTCCAGCAAAAAGCACTATTTCTTTTTTCACCGTGGATCTTTTGACCCAAGGTTTGGGGTAAAACTAAAGGAAATATTCTATTTGTCAGTCAACACTTGTGTGTGTGTTTTTGTGTTTGTGCATTATTTGTGTCCGTCGTGTGCAGGATGGTAGGAAGACTCTGGAGAACCAGGTGAAAAGGCTGGAGATTGTGGAGCGCCGGGAAGCTAAACTGAAGGAAGAGATCCAGAGCAAGGCCCAGCAGATTCAGCAGATGGCAGATAAGATTCTGGTAACCCACCTTTCACCATTTGTGTGGAGCTAAAATAATCAGAGGAGGTGTGAGATAAACATAGCCCATTGTCATCATTGCAGAGGAAGTGCTATTTTACGTAATATTTCTGAAAAAAAACCCTCCTGTTTATCATTTACTGATATATATACACTGTACAATTTCGTGAATATATATATAATATATATTTTCACGAAATTGGACAGTGTATATATATATAGACACTGTCCAATTTCGTGAATGTGATATCTCAAGAACACCTTGGAGGAATTTTATAAAATTTGGCACAAATTTTCAATAAGATTCAATGATGAACTGAAAAGATTTTGGTGGTAAAAGACAATGTGACCTTGAATCCCTCTCATTCTTGTGGACCTGATATATCGCAAATCAACTGAGGGAATGTCTTCAAATTTGGCACAGACATCCACTTTGACTCAAGAATATACTGATATGAATCTGGTGGTTAAAGGTCAAAGGTCGACATCACTGTGACCTCACAAAACATGATTTGGGCATTAATTCAAGGATTCAAATGCCAGTTATGACTACCTTTGACACAAATGTTTAATAGGATAAAATTATGAACTGATGATTTTAATATCCAAAAGGTCAACTCCACTTAGACATCGTAACTCAAATTCTAAATCAACATTTGTGTGCTGTACAGATAAACATTAGACTACATGAATATTGTTAGTATTATACTATTTGTAGAATTGCTTGTGACCGTTGTGATTCAAACATTTTCGGTAACTCCAGAGTGCTGTAGTTCAAAAGCCAAAATTTGTTTAAAAAAATGTGTTGTTCAGCCTTTCAAACACAACATTTTCATTGTGGCAAAAAAAATGGATTACTATTCTGCTTGCTACAAACAGAAGGAGGCATGCACCTGTATAAACAAAGGGGTCTACCAGCAGTCCTACATTAAAATTCTTTTTATTAATTAATAATACTAGCTCTTTTAATCTGATGAATCATTTCATTCAAATTTATGAGGATTTGTTGGAGGGTGCTTTTTTTTGTTTTTGGCTGGTGACAACATAAAATATGATGATAGACATTCAAATCGACATTCTCAATAGAAACTTCAAATGTAAAAAAACAAATAAAACATTTGGTACAGCTGAAAAAATTATACAGATTACTACTCTTATTCATCCATAGACTTCACATCACATCATTTAATCTGCTGCATATCTGCCCCAAGCTTTAACCCAATCAGAGGTCTAATTACACAAAATAAGTGACAAACAGCGTGTGGGTGTACAGGGGAGAAAGTAGTAGTTCATAGGAAATAATAATTGCTTTTTTCCATTTTGGTGTACCAGTTCTGGGGCTTGAGTTTTATGTTTTAGTTCCACCTGTGCTTTTCCTGCCATAACAAGTGAAAAATGTCGATAGAGAGTGCTCAAAAGAGAAGGGGTCAGGTTGACCTCATTGATGTGGATAACAGTGTGTCTCATGCATACTGAAACCCGCTTCCTTCCTACATCCATAGTAACAAAGACAAGAGACTGATTTTCTGTGTAATTCACTGTTGTTGAACTTTTATGTATTTTTAGCTTTCTTTTAACTTTATATTTTTACTTTGGTTCGTGACATATATGATATGTGATTTTATGCAGTTTTATTGCTCTTGTTTTTTGTAAGGTGAGTGTCTTGAGTGTCCTGAAAGGCGCCCAAAAATAAAATGTATTATTTTTATTGTTATTATTATTTTAGTGCGTGGATACTTAAAAGTCATGAATATATTTGATAAAAATGTGTCCCCAGTTTTAAACATTTAACAAAGTCTTTCACTGCCTCACTGCCTGAACAAACATACTGCATCTGGTATCAAAAATGCCTAAGTTTGTAAGCTTATTTAATCTCTTATTGGCTCCACCACAATCGCCTTGCAAATGTGCTAAATAACAACTCATTATAATTATATTTTTCCAATCACCACACATAACCAGCAGGAACCATCAGTGATTTTGATTACGAGTTTGTGATTTTAGGGGCCCTTCTGACTACCTCTTGCATACCACAAATATATCATAAGTATAAGCTGTTTTTTTGTGATACATTTCTTTGTACATCTCCCTTTTAATTAAAGGAGGCACTAAGTTTTGTCTACTTTTAGCAGTTGTGTGTATGACATATTTATATGTTTGTGTAGGCACTGGAGGAGAATCTGCGAGAGACCCAAGCCACAGCCCAAAGACTGGAGACTCATCTGAAGCAGAAGGAGAAGCTCTTTGAAGACAAGATAAAGGTAAAATTCATGAACACAGAAATGTGCAGGCTCTTTGGTGCTACTCAGAAAAAAACAACAACAGGCAGGTACATCCTGATGTACTGTACTATCAGGAAGTGCTCTGTGCTATATTTGGAGGTCATACTTGAGGTGGTTAGGTTGTGGGTGTACTCTATGCTCAGGAGATCTACAGTATGTCATCTTCACACTGCTCTCTGTCCTGTTAAGTGATATCCTGGTTATGGTTCTGTGGGCTACCTTGCATTGAGCAGGTGTTGGAGGCCCAGATGAAGGCGGACATGGCTGATAAGGAGATGCTGGAGTCCAGTCAGAGCAAATATGAGGAGGAGGTGCGGGAGAAGTGCAGCATCATCAGTGAACAGAAGGCGGTAAGCACTGACCAGCTTGGCAGTGACACTATCTCAGGCGTATTTTAGCATTTATCACACTGACATAGATATCTTGTTTGGAATAATTTTGGGTAGGTTATTGTAGAACTCAAAATAATGAGCCATAAAATGACAGTTTACACTAAAATAAAAAAAAAACAAACATATATTTACTTATATCTGAAGTGCCAATTATCAATTCAGATTGTTTGGTGTGAGTTGCAGAGTTTTGGAGATATCGGTGGTAGGGATGTCTGCCTTTTCTCCATTACAATTAAACTAAAAGGCACTCCGCTTGTGGTGCTGAAAGCAAAACAGTGCATTTGAAAAACTCAACAGCAATGTCTTTTTACCAGAAATCAGGACCTGGTTACTTAAGATAATCCACAGACCATGTTGTGAGCAGGTTCATGAAGGAACTATTTTCTCTCTACCAAACTACACCCACCAACTGTATCACCACACAGAAGAAAGGATGTATCTACTAATGGACATGAGTGAGCTGACGTGAAAGTTAAGCTGAGGAGGACGGCACTAACGTTTACATCTCTTGCTGTCAAGAGCATGAGCTTCTTGTCCGTGTGTGGATTAAAGCTTTCCTCTGCACCATGATAACGGTGGTAGTTGTAGTTTGGTAAAAAAAAATACTTCCTACTTCTAACTGCTCACAATAAGGTCTGTGGAATATCTTAAGTAACAAGGTCGTGATTTTTGGAAATAGACATTGCTGTTGAGTTTCTCAAGTGTTTTTTTGGCACTTAGAGCACCACAAGCTGAGTACTGTTTAGTTCAATTACATTAGAGAAAAGGCAGACATCTCTACAGTCAATATCTCCAACATTCTATCTACATCTACATCTACTTTGATAAACAGCACTGCAGGTGGGAGCAAAACTTTTTAATTTATTTATTTATTTTATTTTGGGGATGAACTGATCCTAAATAAAGCCAGTGATGTGAATATGTGACTGAATGTTTTATTAAAACACAAACAATACTCTCCATCATTTCTATTCAGACCATAAATGCTATGGACTCTAAGATGAACAGCCTGGAGCAGCGAATTGCTGAGCTGTCTGAGGCCAACAAACTGGCAGCCAACAGCAGTATCTACACCCAGAAAAACATGTAAGCACTGTTACACAAATCTTTGTAATTTTGTTTGACAGTACATCTCTATCCATGAAATACAGTAATGTGAAAGCTGTGAGCTTTTGTTGATTATCCCAAGTAAAATATTAGCTTTAATCATAATGGTTTAATATATGATGAAGTGCAAAAGAGGAAGTTGTAGGGTGTAGTTTGTGCAAAATTATTCCCAGAAAATGCCTTGTTTTTTTTGTCTTTGGAATGTATGTATACATAATGGCACAATACAAGATTGCATTGGCTCCTATTGAACTTTTTGCACACAAGTATGTGTGGTGTTGGCAGGAAAGCCCAGGAGGAGATGATTTCAGAGCTACGCCAACAGAAGTTCTACTTGGAGTCTCAGGCTGGGAAGTTGGAGGCCCAGAATGCCAAACTGGAGGAGCATCTTGAGAAAATGAGTCAGCAGGAGCAAAGCAATAAGAGTCGTGTTCTGG
The DNA here is from genome assembly GCF_008729295.1 of Plectropomus leopardus. Lineage (NCBI taxonomy): Eukaryota > Metazoa > Chordata > Actinopteri > Perciformes > Serranidae > Plectropomus > Plectropomus leopardus. The sequence continues at coordinate 6,156,862 of NC_056468.1, forward strand.
AGCAGGAAACTAGGCTCCGAGAGGTGAGGAGGTACTACAAGTAGATGGACCAGAAAGTTAGGTAGTAGGGCTTAAAAAAATTACAATACTAGTACCAGTAGCACTACCATTAAAGTGATTCTGTTACCAATAGAGTATTTAATTTAATTTTTAAAAAATCCCACTTCATTCAATTCTTATCTTGTGAATGGAAGTATTTAATTGCGTAAAAAGGCACCAGATGCCACAGGCGTGTAGCGTAGCCGTACTTTCAAACGTTTTGGTGACATCTCAGCACACCGATCTACAAGCTTTATCAATTATGTTACCCTTGACTTAACCACACCACAGATCGTATGGGTTACAGCTGTAGTGGGCCAATCAGATGTTGCATTAAAGCAAAGAATGCTTGCGATTGTCAGCTGTGATCAAAGCCATATAAATTATTATTTTTCTACAAAAAGGATGGAATGCAAGTATCGTTTGACTGGGAGAATTTCAATACCATTCCTTTAGTTCTTTTTTTTCCTCAACAGCAGTTTGTGACTCATAGGGTGGATAATAGATATGTTGACAAGGTCCCAGCTGATCAGCTAGAGTGATGAGAGGAGCAGCTGCTGCAAGTGAATGTGCATTTTTAGACCCAGCAGAGGGAATGGTTAAGATTTACTTTGAAAACACCTAGAGTTCTGCTGCTCGACCTCTGCCTGGAGTGCACCCCACGCTCCGAAAGTGTGGTGCTAAAAATAACCAAATATCTTTAAACAGCATCCTTAAAGAGGCCTTATTATGCTAATTTTCTGGATCATATTTGTGTGTTGGGGGTCTACTAGAATAGGTTTACATGCTTTAATGTTCAAGAAACACATCGTGTGTCTCATACTGGCCTTTACTGCAGCACCTCTGTCTGAAACAGTCTGTCTGACGTTATGTCCCGCCTCCCAGAATCCCAGTCTGCTCTGATTAGTCGGCTGGCTCACTCTATGCACATATACAGTGCCTTCTGAGGGAGAGAGAGCTCCCTTTAGCTTGGGCTTTATTACTTAGGAGAGTTTTTACAAAAACAAAAATACTATACAAAACAATAAAGAAAAGGAAAAAAACCCAAAGCACAATAGGTCCCTTTTTAGGTATGGTCCAGCTTCAAATAGAAAATATCTTTGTGGCAGCATTTATTTTAATTGTGGCAGGCTGCCACATATGAATGACTATGCAGAAAAACCTGGTATGGAGACCTGGCACCCAGCCCTGTTGTGAGACAGATGTATGTGTTGATAGACTGTAGGATAAAGGCTTTCCGACCAGAGTTTAACAAGCAGGTAAAACCATTTCATTTTACTCCCTTGTTCCGTAGTTGTTCCTTCCTGTCCTGTCAGTCCCATCCTAGTCTGTCACTTCTGTGCCTAATTCTGTTTCAGTACAAATAATTTCAACTATTAGAATCTACTAACTTTTAAGTGTTGCATAGATAACGCTGAACACTGGGCCTCTTCCATCTGTACTGATCTGGTTTCAAAGAGTGGAAACACACCTGTGTATAACTGCTCTCCAGTATATTGAGGTTATAATTATGGTGCATCATAACCCCATGTGGAAGCAGGTGCAGCATATAAAACAGTTATTAAATTATTATATATATAGGCTCTAACCACAAGGCTTAATGCTAAAAACAATAATTTGATATACAAAGCATAAATTAGATATATTCAATTTTATTTATAAAGCCCATTATCACAAATCACACTTTGCCTCAGAGGGCTTTATAGCAGCTGACATCCCTCTGTCCTTAGACCTTTACATCGACTAAGGAAAAAACTCTCCTAAAAAAAAACCTATGAAAAAATGGGAGAAACCTCAGGAAGAGTGACTGAGGATGGATCCCTCTTCCCCAACAGACAGATGCGCAATAGATGGCATAAAGAACAGTAAAATTACAGTAGATGAAAAATGATACAAAGGAGAGAGCATGAGAAAGAGGGGGGGGGGTGCACAGCAATAATAATAGTAACAATAACAAACAATAGTAATAGACATTAAAAAAAGTAATTTGCGATAGTATAATATGACATGCAAATATTGTAATTTATGTATTTGGCAATAACAGTCATATATGTATACTAATAGTGGAGGCATGACTAATAGTAAGGGCATATGATATGACAGTGAAATCTAGTAGTATTTTGTGGTCATTGCAGGGATCTTGTTGAGGACTTGTTTTAAAGTATTCTTTAATACTACTGAAAATGAGTTTTACAGGCTAGAAATCTCAACAACAGGAGAATTTTGGTAAAGATCAACAACCTTTCTGGCAAATGTTTTAAGATAATTTTATAACACTGGATGAAAAAAAAAACGTGAGGCAAAGTAAAGGTGAAGTATCTGTGCCTTGGGGTAAGTCACATTCTCGTCCACCCTCATCCTAGATGGCCTCTTCCTGTCTCTCTTCGTAGATTGGGCTGGAACATGAGGAACAGAAACTGGAGATTAAGCGTCAAGTGACGGATCTGACTCTGTCGCTGCAGGAGCGCGAATCCCAGATCAGCAATCTGCAGGCAACTCGCCGCGCTCTGGAGAGCCAGCTACAGCAGGCTAAGACTGAGCTGGAGGAGACCACTGCAGAGGCTGAGGAGGAGATCACCGTGCTTAGAGTGAGAGAGAGAGAAAGTAGACTTGTACTGAAGGTGACATCTCTTGTGATGTTATATAATACAGGCAGTGAAATCTGTCCTTCTGTCTTTCTTGTCATACCTGCTAGGCACACAGAGATGAGATACAACGCAAGTTCGATGCCTTGAGAGACAGCTGTGCGGTAAGCTGCTCCCTCTTTTTTTTCTTTCCTTTTTGCTTTTTCACTCTTTCCAGGAATAGACAGCTTGTCTGGCACCAAGCACCAGCTGACTCTTCACACATCATTGCACATAACTAACAACCTAAAGTAGACAGAATATTTCAGTCCATATGTGTTTCTGTCATTCTTGGCTAAATTAGGCTTCATTAAAAACATTTCTTCTCTACTTCCATTAAATATAAAATGTCTCCCTGTGACTTTAAACACTCTTATTCATCTTCCTTCTCTCTCATATGGTTAAAAGTATCAGGGTGGGTCCTCGCTCATGTTTACAAAGCTGACCCAAAAACATTGTATCTATGGTCAATGTGAGAATTGCAAACATGCACCAATTTTTACACAAGTGGTAAATTAATTCCCAGTTGAATTGGTTTCAGTTATGCAGTTGTGCACATAAACAGCCAAGTGAGCTACCATTACCAAAACAGGCCCAGAAGGAGCAGGCCCGTTTCACACAGCGCGCGTCAGGAGCGCGTGAGCGGCGCTGAGCGTGTTGTTACATATTTCGGCGTCAATGTTATCAAGTTGGAGCGTGCACGCTGCCTGCCTGAGCCTGACCTGAGCAGCACTTGTCAGATGCGTCTCCGCTGCATGTTGACTGCAGCACATCTAGAGAAACGGTGGCTTGCCGATTTTTTCCGCGTGACGCGCGCGTTTGTCAGCAGAAATAGTGAAGATGGTGTTTTGATGATTACATTGACTCTGTACCACTTTTTACTGCAGTTTAAAAGTTTGTCCCTGTCACAGAGATGAGGAAATACAAAGACGGCTGTCATACTCCAACTTCCCCGCTTCCCTTTCAAAACAAAAGCCCTCTGACAGCGTCTCTGTGGACAGAATCCCATCAGTTGCTGAAAGAAGGCATTTTATTTTGAAACATTTATAGGACCGTGTCGTCGGCTGTGCAGGAGCTTGCACGACTTCGTAAATGAGTAGAATTTGTGCTTATGAGTACAGAAATACATCACTAATATCTGCGGGCCGTGAGGCAGCAGCGACGTTGCAACAACGCTGCATGTGTGAACACCACAAGCATTAAACACGCTGCAGTTCGGCGAGGCCGAAGTCACGCACTTCTGACGCTTACTGTGTGAAAGGTAATGGCTCTTATCCTGCTGTCATGGTTGTTTGGTGCCTGCACATTCTAGGATTTCTTTTCTTCTTTTTTTTTTTTTTTAACTGCTCTTCATGGTTTCATTTACCCAACCTACCTACTGGCTAACAGAGCACCTCACAGTCCACATGTACTGGTAGATTTAGCCAGAAGAGTTTTAAATGTGTCGTTTGATTTACGAGATACTATTTTCCCTTCTATAAAACCACATTATCTTATCACCAGTGTCTGATAATGAGGCCAAGCTACAAATGATGCTTCAAGAAACTACCAGTTAAATAAGTTCCATCTTTTATTGTGTACATCTTTAATAAGTGAAGGTATATTTTTTTCAGTACATGTAGCTATTTAACAGCCATTTATATCTTTTCATTTTTCAGGCAATCAGGGCTAAATTAAAGGGGAACACAACCTAAATGGAGACTGTTATTTCCATGGCCAAGAAAAGCTCAATCAATATTTCTGAACATGAGCTGCTCTTTCTCAAAGTCAGAAACCACAGAAGTGAGTCTCTAACTTGTGATGTCATCAAGTATAAAGTCTAGTGCTCCTCCAGAGACAATTAAAACTGACTGACTGATTTGTAGACCCACAGGATGTTTGTTTTCTTGTTTATTCTAAAAGGAGCTTTACTCTATTGTAGTGTTCTCAGTGCTGAAGCAGAAAATGTGCTTATATACTCAGAACTTATTCCCCTGGCTGCTCTGTGTCATCTAGAACATCAGCTACAAAATGAGGTGACATCACAAGTTTGACTTTTAGGACTCTGGCTTTTGGATTTGAAAGAGAGTTGTTCATGTGTACTAATATTTTTGGAGTGCCTTAGACCACAGGGATAACATATGAATTATTGAAATGGGTGTAGTTCCCCTTTAAAGCTGCAGTTAAGGTTGCTTTCATCAAAATAACTTTTTGTCATATATGCTGAAACAGTCGCTACATTCACAAAAAAGTGCATAACACATAGAGTTTGTGATAAAAGTATGTCACTCCTCCTTTTCATAGTGTTTCTAATGACATTTTCTACAATATACCATGACAAAAGGAAAACAACCAGTCAGAGTCGAGGAATCTATGACAGCGGTCTGCATACTAATCACTGCTTGTGAACTGTGGTCAAATTAGGCTGCTCTGATCAAATACAAATCAAGATTCTGTTATTGCATTGCCTGTTTCTCATTTCTTTTTTTTCAGAAACATATTTTAGTGTACTGTTTAGCTGTAGAATGTGAAAGTTGGTCTGGCCAGTGGGTGCTGCTTAGTTTACGCTTGACTTTTGTCAACATGGCAGCAGGGTCACAAATCTTGATTCATAATTTAACAGCGCTGCCTAGTTTGACAGTTTTAGCGCAGTTCATAAGCAGCGAGTGACTTGATTGATAGCTGCGTTAGAGGCTCCTGGTCTCTGGTTGGTAGACTCCAGCAAATGCCATCAGAAACACAACAAGGAGGCAGAGGAACATGATTTTGTTCACATCTATCTCATGCACTACTGTATTTATGTAATGCGTAATATGACAAAAAGTTATTTTAATAAAAATCTCCAACTATAGCTTTAAAGTATCATATAATCCCAAAGGATTGTCAAGTTTATGTAACTTTATCTGCTAGTTGCACAAGAGCAGTACAGGCACTTTGGAATTGTAGTTTTCTCAGTCCCCAGGCCATTTTGAGAGTTATTATTACATTTTGTTATTATTTAGTTGGACAATATTAGGGTATGTTGCTATGGAGCCCTTGTGTCCCACTAACCTTGAGAAAATGATGATGTCATGTTTAAGGGATTTGAGTTTCTTCAAATTTATTTAGCTTGAATTAAAACCAAGATCATCACGGTCTTCCTTTATTCCATTGCCCTACTTCTGAGATCCACCCACTCACAAACTGTTCAGAGAGCACTGTCCATAGATTCAGCTGGCCAACGTTCAGGCAAACACAGCCAAATTCTGCAACAAGCAGAGCTTGAAATGCCACTCTATTTTTTGCCCTGCTGAGAATTGTGATATTTGTCTATCCGTTAGTCTGTCTGTTGAATACTTTGGAAGGCTGCAAGATATCTTGACAACTACAGTATGGGCCAAATTGTCATGAAATTTACATAAATATTTTCATCCATCATTTTGCCACCCCTTAGCAGTTCTAGTTTTGGTTTAGTGTAGCCATTATTTCCATTTGACAGACATATCAAAAACATAGCAAAGTGCCAATATAATTGAGATATACTGAGCATATTAGTCTCCTTCAAAGGATGAATTCTTTACATGTTGGACATACCTGAACTTTCCTCTTGTGCGATCTTTAAGCCAAAATGTCAGCGTACTACAGAAGCCATCCCATAATCAGCAGCCTGCAAAGAAACCTGCTGACAGCAGACATTTTATTTTTAGCCACACTACTGGTAAGACTGTAGAAATACTTACAGTGTCAGTGTGTTAATACAAACACTGTCAGTGTGTTCTTTGTTGTGTCAGTTATTTTGTATTGTGGGGTTTATTTTGTTATAGTATATATATATAAACCTGTAGCCTCAACCTGCCACTAGAGGAGCTTCAGGCTGTTATCCTTGTTCAAACATGTATGTCTTTCTTGTATCTTTAATGACTCTAAATATACCTGGCTTACATTAGCTAGCATTATGTTCTCCATTCAGACTGGAAAAAAAACATATAAAAGGTTACCTTGACAGCATAATAATGGTGGCATTTGAGAGTGGAGCGCTTTCTTATAAGTGCCCATTCTTCCTGCTGAGTTCTTTTCTTAACACAGTGAACATTTAGTTTTGAATTATGACAGTTTATATTGTGGTACTACTGACAGTTGTCAGCCCACAGAGATTTTGTTATACTGTTTCCACTGAAGTAGTTATTCTTTTAATATTTCTGTTTGTATTAGACCATTGCACGCATGTTTTAAATTGATTAGGACTCCTTTTAGACTGGATCAGCCAAAAGACAATTCCATCTTATTTCACCTATAAAAGTAGAATTTACTTTTTAAGCATTATCCCACTTCAGGGAGTGTTATTTTAATTATCTTCGGTTTATCTTTGATTATCTTCTACAACCCAATCATCACTGTGCTGATAGAAGCACAACCTCCAGTGTGATATTGCTTTTATACAATCGTTTTACAAGCGACATTTATTAGTTAAAAGTTATTTTATTGTGGCTTGTGGTGTTGATCTACATGTAACCACAGACCAGCTACTTTCCATCATGTGCATATATTTGTATGTTTTCATTTATCGTGCAACCAGTGAAATATCTGTTTACTGTCGCTTTGCTGGTAGGTGCGATTCCAATGAGTTAACAGCTCGTTCAAACTGTAAATTGTGACACTTCTTTCCTTTCCTTTGTCCTCTTCTGATGATAAGTTATATGTTGAAATATGTTCATCTTTGCGGTGCAAACGCTGATTCAGTGATCGTTACTGTAGCTAACTGATGGTTAATGTAATTGATATTTTAGAAGACCTGTTTAGCAGATTGATATATGCAAAGTTAAAAGTCCCAGTGATGTCGTACTCTGTATCAGCACTAGTGGAATCCCTGTTGTTGTTGAATCAAATTACTTGGTTGGAACTAACTGCAAATTTGTTCATAATGCAATTTTAACCATTCAGTCAGCCATATCTTGGTAGTAATAATATCCCTAAAAAATAGTTACATATAAAAACTGTGAGTAAAGCCATATTTAGGTGGATTCAGGCACCACAGCATCTGTGCTGCTTAGTCGGTTTCATAGAAAGAGCAGGTGTTCCTCTGTATTTCGTACTGCCAGGGTACAGTAAATGTTACATTCATTTTAGTCAAGGAAACTGTTGGACTGATTTACTGCCTCTTTAACTGGGCTTTTTATTTGCTGTACACCCACAGCCTTCACAAGTTAGTATTGAGCCATTTGTATTTAGCAGTGTTTAGGATGCAAAGCTCCGGATGTGATTTACTTTAGGTTCGCAAGTTGCTCCATAGATTGGGATGATGGACAAGTTGAGTAAATATAGAGGCTTGCTGGATCACAACTGTATCCATTTCAGCCCTGACTTCCTCGCCCCGCCTTAAGTCTTTAGTTGCTGCTGTCAGTCCCCTGCCTCGGGGGAGCAGAAGCACTGAGTCAGTGCAGAACAGACAGCTAATTTATGGACTTAAAAGCTTTGCCCCCCCCCCCGCCACCTGCAAGTTCTGCATGGTACACATGTTCCCATGAGAGCAGAGAATAAGGAGCTCTTACAGGCAGCCTCGGCAGCCTTTCACCCTCATTTCCCTACAGCGTGCACTGTAGTCATGGCTGATTAGGGGAACAGACTAGTGCTGATGAAATGATTAGCCTGCTCCTTGCTCTGATATGCTGCCTGGGTTAAACAAGTAGCCGAGATAACATGCTGAAATGATTACCGCATTATATCACTAACCTAGATATCTGCATCATGTAATAATGCAGCAGTGGAGTTTAGACTGTGTGGGGTGTTTGGTCAATTTTTTGTGTGTATGAGTAATAATATGCACAATGTTATGTATATGCACGATGTAAGCAAGACCTTCTTATGCATATAAATTTTAACATGAAAGTACATTTATTGTGTATACTGAGTGTATATCAAAGTACAGTAGGGGTACCTTTTTCAGACCTATTAACAGAATATCACAGTATGTATCAACTGTGTTAAGACTTAGAATGCTGCATGTTGTAACTTGAATGCATAGTAAACATACAGTTATTTAAGCCTAATATATCACTATTATCAAAATACTCATGTCTGATGAAATTCTTAAAGGACATGAATTAATTTAGAAAATCCTGATTATGTTTTATTAGTAGCTGCTTTTTATTTGGTTGATTTATTTAAGGTGCAGAGGAGGTGCTCTGTATATTGTCCTTTCTTTAAGCTGGCAGTCTGAGTGTCTTGTTGACTTCCTGCAGGTGATCACAGATCTGGAGGAGCAGCTGACCACACTGACTCAGGAGAATGCCGAGCTGAATCGCCAGAACTTCTACCTGTCCAAGCAGCTGGATGAGGCTTCTGATGAAAGAGAAGACCGTCTGCACCTCAGCCAGGACGTGGACAGGCTGCGTCGGGAGGTGGCCGACCGTGAAATGCACCTTAACAACCAGAAACAGGTACTTGTTTTTAATCCCTGTGCTGCAGTTAAAGGTGCTTTGAGGTTTGACCTGTAGCGATATGATAATGCGACAGTGTTTTTACATGTTGTTCTCTGTTTTGTTAGTTCTCATGCACAAGCAGTCAGGTGACAGAATACACATTCTGCCAGTAGTTGTCCATCCAAATGTAGTGCAAATTTTACATCGTTTTCAGAAAATCTGCAAAAGACAAATTTGTTTGAGTTGTGAGTTTATGTGCTTTTCAGTCTAGTTCTGTTATGTGAATACTGGTAGTTGGTTAATTGAAATGCTAAAAAAAAGCAGTTGGTGGCTCTGATTCTCTATTCAGGTGCCACTGTAGAAGAGGGCATAACAAGATGATGTAACTAAAAAAGCCGAACCTCAAACAACAGATGTGTAATAGATGTATGATAATGGAGCGCACGCTGGTTGATACACAAACTTTTTAATCTTCCCCAACCTTGAAAACTTTTTTTGTGATATTTTGCGATTTTTTTTTTTTATTACTGGCTTTTTCTTCTTTTGTTTCAATTATCAAGTAAAAAATATGGATAAAAAAAAGATACAAATGTACCTTCCGATCCTCTAATATTAGTCTGATCTACATATTACTTTGATGCACGTGTGACAGACTTCAGGATATACACATGTGAATAAAGTAGAATCTAATGGGGCATTTTGATCAGATGTTACAAATGTATTGCTTCTATAAGTACTGCTGTTATTTTTTTTTATATCGCAATCCTTAAGATTTATATATATAGTTGAGAATTAGGGCTGGGTGATATTGAGAAAGTCAAATATCACAATATATTTGACCAAATACCTCAATATCGATATTGTGACAATATTGTAGGCTTTGGGTGCTTTCAAGAAATATTTACATGATGAAATTTTGATAAATAATCACCAATTAATTAAATGGCTAAATGCAAATAATGGAAAACCCGGAAAAGTCTGCAAAGTTTAGAAAATGAAATCACTTAAAAGTAATGCAGCCTTTAGATCCAGAAAAAGACAATACTTACGATATAAAAATATCCACAATCTAAGATGATATCTAGTCTCATATCAAGATATCGATATAATATCAACATATTGGCCAGCCCTATTTGAGAGCTTTTTCAGGGTGGTTTGTACCCTAACATGACTCAAAATAAACAATGAAACACTGCAGTCTTCCAACCATTCAGGAGCTATAACACTTTGGATGGGTTGCGAGTCTGTTAAGAGGTAATCAAACAAACAGTGAAAGCCCTGACTTTTGAACCCAGTGCTTTCGTCTCAGTGCGTATCGCTGAGTCAGCCACGATGGTCTGGTAGTCTTCAATTTCTGCATGAAACTGCCACAAAACATCAGCTGCCATTAGTTGAATAATTTTTAAGATAAAAAAGGAAGCCTTCAGTTTTCTGTTGTCTCAGACAGTTGTACTACTTCCTCTAGTTCAGGTTCCTTCCCCCTGCCCACTTCCAGCTCACAGCCAGTCAGACACCAGGCCTCCACTTACCCACATTATGTGATATCTCCACAGTACCTTTGACAGGTGACCTAGACATCTTTCCAAGCTCTGACAGTGTTAAGTGTAAATCAGGCAGCAGAAACCCTGGGAATATTTCAGTATTGTTCTGTGCTGTATTCTGGATGCAGCGAGAGAGAGCGCGAGCGAGGAGGCTGTGTGATGTGTGCGCTGCCCCTGTGGGAGGATATGTGTGTGGGTGTCCAGTAGCGCTCTCGGTCCTGCTGGTTGTGTAACCAGCGATGGAAGTCATAGACGAGGGATGGGGTGGTGTGTGGGAGGGATGTGTCATCCCCATCACTCCCAGGTCGTGTCAGCTGTGGAAGCGTTGGACTTCAGAGGGCCGTGGTGTTGCTGCAGCACCAGCACAGGCTATATTTGTCTCCCAGTGCTTTGTCTAAAGCAGTGCGTTGTAAGACGTTAAACACAGCACTTTGTGTAGGCCCTGTGAATACAAAACGTTCTGTGCCCAAACATGTCATGTAAATAACTGCACACGAGGACTGGTGATGTTCTAATTGCAGTTGAGGAGTTGTTAAGTAATGGTTTTATATATAAGATTTTAACCATTAAACACAGAAAACTATTTGCTATTTAAAGATATAGTGGAGTAATGGTGTCCTGAGTAGAGAATGAACTTCCTGCTGTGTGTGTTGTAATCCAAGCTTCTCTGTTAAAACGTTAACAATGTCACTTAGATAACTCTGTTGTCTTTCTTGCCTAGTGTATTTGCCTCGTCACTTGACATTGTTCACAAAATCGTAACTTTATTCTGTTATTTAACTTGTTATGTGTTCCATGCAATGACCGTATATAAAGATGGATGACGTGTCTCTACTTCCTCACACTGTGCAAAAATTAAGCCAAAATTTCATACCTACGGATGCTGCCGTCTTTTGCTGGTCACGTCACTTGGAATCAGAGTGGATAATTGAGGATGTGCAGCCATGGTATTGAGACGTGTAGTTGCAGCCACTACCTTTTCCGAGCATACATGACACACCCCCTAAAAATCAAGCCCACCACCACCACCAGTACAAGACATACCAACTAACGAAACGGTTATTTGAACTCTGCTACAATGCTTTACTGTAGTGACTATATATAAGGCCAAATGTAGTTCCAATCCACTTCATCTATTTATTTAATTTATAAGACATTCAGTTGTGATTTATTTTATAGCAAGATGTCAAGCCTTACCCTAATCCTGACCTCAACTGCCTGTCTTCTAAACTGGCGAGCATTTTCTTCAAGGCTTCATAAGGAGCAAAGGGGCTGATCATCTGTTGATAGTGGGTGAGTTACCAGCTGGTGTGCGGGTCAAGTAGCTACTCCAGCCACAGCTTTACCTACACAAAGGTATCGAGTTCCTTCCCACACACCTATCTGACCCAACAGCGAGCAGCGCCATGGATCAAGAGCACACTGATTGACACACAACTGTCAATTATTAAGTCTTACGCCTTTTAAAGCATCAAATAACTGATTAAAGCTAAACTTATCAGAAAAAAAATTAAGACTTGAACAAACATCAGCGTAATAAGAACTTCTTAAAGTGACAGACACCGTCTTTGTGAGAATGTCTTTGATGTGTACTTTGATCTTTTAGTTTGATATACGTCCCATCCCTTTAACATGGAGGGGGTGAGGTTTATGACCTATACTGTGGGCAGCCACCAGGGGGCGATCGAGATGCTTTGGCTTCACTTTCAGGGAGCTGTTATGTTGTCTGTCTTTATATACAGCCTGGGAACTGTGCCCAGCACACCAATTTGTTTAGAGCTGAGATGCTGTTGCTCTAGTGCTGCCATCAAATGCTCCTTGAAGGCCCTTGTGCCTGGGTTCCTGATTTATTTTAGGAATGCCATTAGTTCATAGTGCTATGGCTAAGTGAATTCCATCACTGACACAAAAACAAAGAAGAAACTGTTGAGATGGCTTTAGATGGCCCACTCTCTTTTCTCCATGATGGCCTATGAGCAAAAGGAACTGACAAAAAAAAAGGAAGTAGACAGCTTGTGTTGCATAAAATCCTTCTGACGCTTCTCATGACACTGCCATGCAAAAACTTTCCTTGTTATCCCCGAATCTTTCTTGCATTGCTACTTCTAATAGTGATCCCTCCTTCACAGCCTCTCAATAGGCAGCAATAATAAACTGAGAGCTGTAAGGCAATGCTGTTTGAGAGTAATTAATCATATTTGCTTACGTATTGTACACAGGTGCAATTTTGAGTATATTGTTTCCTTGTAATTCTATCTCAATACACTAAATATTTTACCTTTTACTCCACTACATTTCTTTTCTTATTACTTAATTTGCTAACTGTGGCTACCAAATCAGTTTTACATATAAAACACATGATCAGTTTCAAGTTAAAGTCTGACCATCCAACAGAATGTTACAAAGTTAAATTAATAGCCCTTTGTCGACAAGTACAACACAAAAATTCTGCTTACATGATAATGCACCACCAATAATTATAATAAAACAATAATACAAAATGCAGTACTTTTCTGACAGGGTCCTTTTTCCTGCAATATGAGGACTTTTCTTTGAGCACACTATAAGCATAGGCTCTCAAGACCTGTCCTTCTGACCAGCCTTAGGGAAAGAGGCAGACCATGAGGGGATTTCCCAAACCCACCAGTGTGAATATAAATCACATTTATTTCTTAACCAGTGAATGAGCAGTAGTAGTTTCTGAAGCTATGTGATAATCAGACAGACACCCTCAATGTCAGTCCTGTTACAGCTGTTGAATTACATTCTCGCTTTATCTCTCCTTTGCACAATTGTCCTTTTCTGACTGAAAATGAATGACAGCACGTCATGTTGAGCTGTGGCACAAAGGTATTTCTCATCTAAGTCCTGTTGTGTACCAGAACCTGGAGACACTGAAGACCACATGCACCATGCTGGAGGAGCAGGTTATGGAGCTGGAGACCCTGAATGATGAGCTGCTGGAGAAGGAGAGACAGTGGGAGGCCTGGAGGGCAACACTGGAGGACGAGAAGAACCAGGCTGAGAGGAGGACCAGGGACATCCAGAGACTGCTGGACACAGAGAAACAGAACAGGTACAGCAACACACACACACACACACACACACACACACACACACACACACACACACACACACACACTATAATGTTATGGACATTTCTCGTCCATACTAAACACACACACACACATATAATGTTATGGACATTTATCGACCAAACTAAACCATTTGGTTTTGAGTATTTTTGTAACTGAAGCTTACTGGACAAACAGACATGGTTACGGAACATTCAGATATTTTGACATGCTGCTACGACTTAATAGACTTGGGAGTTATGGGAATTTTTTCCACATGTAGTGTTTTCAGATCTAATTTAACCACAAGACATGTTACATATCGAGACAAGATTCTAAGTTTCTTTTTCTAGACAACTTTATCTTTTTGCTCTGAATGTTGCTGTTGCTATCAGTACTGGATCAGCTCCTTCCGCCTACACACCCTGAATGCAACAAGTTTAGGAATATTCTCTAGGGTTTGTCAAAAGGTATTCTTGGAAATATGTGAAATTATTCTGAGTATGTGTAGGCAAGGCATGTGATGTGGACTGGGCACACAAAAATCATATTAAAAGAGAGAGCTTTGAATATATATATATATACTTAGACAAGATATAAAAGATATATTTTACTGTATTTGATTCAAAAAACAAATGTATGTAAGTTACTAAGAGGTCGGAGAAAATATCATGGCTATACTGAAAATGAATGCACTTAAGGACTCTACATAAATAGTGTAAATAATAGTAGTTTTCTGTATGCTCCAGGCTTCGTTCAGAGCAGCGCAGCTCTGAGTCTCGCCAAGCTGTGGAGCAGGCAGTTAAGGAGCACAAAGCTGAGATCCTGGCCCTGCAGCAGGCCCTTAAAGACCAGAAACTCAAAGCTGAGAGCCTTGCCGACACTGTAAGCATTTCCACACTGTTAAATAAGTATTTCATTGTATAGTATTTTTTTTTCTGGTAAACAGATGTTACAGCATGCTCTTCCTGCTTTCTGTTCTCAGTTGAATGATCTGGAGAAGAAGCATGCCATGCTGGAGATGAATGCTCGCAGTTTGCAGCAAAAGCTAGAGAGTGAGAGGGATGTGAAGCAGAGGCTGCTGGAGGAGGTATTCTGTATCAACCCACTGATCTCTTTCTATATGCCTAATGTGCTTATGATAGATGTTTAAAGGCTGTCTTTGTGCATGTCTCCTGCAAATTAGTTGCCAGAATAGAAAAATGAACTTGATTTTCTCTGTGTGAAGTCATAGCCATTACAAATGTCAATCCATGCTGAGAGGTCTAGCTGGTGCTATCATTGGAAGCAATCATTTACAAGTGGCAAAGTCACAGTGTCCAGATGGTGATGTAACAGCTGTTTCATGTCCACAGCAAGAGAAACTGCAGCAGCAGATGGATGCCCAGAAGACACACATCTTCCGTCTGACCCAGGGGCTGCAGGACGCTCTGGACCAGACTGACCTGCTGAAGACTGAAAGGACCGACCTGGAATACCAGCTGGAGAACATCCAGGTGCTGCTACACACACATACACACACATACACACACATACACACCCACAGAAAGAAAACATACTCTCAAAGATAATGAGGCACACACATGTAGACCTGTTAGACTCTCTGTCATTTACTGTCTTGTTTCTCCCTCACTGTTCTGTAACTTTGTTTTAATAGTGAAAGACACAAACAGAAACATAGCCCCCTCGCTCTGTTTTACCCCTCAGCAAAGAACCCCCCTCTCTCTGTCCCTCTGTCACCCTCTCTGTGTGAAATAAAGTACTTGAGGAGAAATTCATGGCAGTAGTGATGTTCACTTAGCTCCACCTGCAGGCTGTGTACTCCCATGAGAAGGTGAAAATGGAGGGGACCATCACTCAGCAGACCAAGCTCATCGACTTCCTCCAGGCCCAGGCCCACGGTGGCTCCAAGAAGAAAAAGGTCAGATGGGATTATGAATTTAATTGTACTGATGAGAATTTATCTGTCCTCCAACACAGGTCTGAATGTTTATTTAAAAAAAACATGGAAAAATGTACATGTACACAAAAAATAAAATTTAAAGGCAAATTTTACCAATTTAGGAAGTCAGAGTGATGAAGAGCTCCACAAAGACAGTTAAGATAGCAAATGTTCAGCATGATGATCAGGTAATTCATTTCAATTCAATTAAAAACTTTATTAAGGACTCAGCTCATTGAGATGTCCATAGGTAATAACGCAGGATAACATCACCAAAATAAGGACATAAAACAAGAATAGAAAGGTAATTTTCTTTATTATGTGTTATGTGTTAAATATATATGTATGTGTGTGTTACACACACACACACACACACACACACATATATATATATAAAAAAATAAATTATCTTATATATATATATATAGTTGTATCATTACTACCTCATGAACATTAAGGGTACTTCTTATGCTTTTCCTTGTTTTCTGTCATTTAAATAGTGTTATAATGTTGGATGTTCATATTAAACAAGTTCAGAATTTCAATTAATAAGGTAAACCTATGTGAGTAATGGTTAAAACAAGTGAACAATATGTGGGTTCCTGTGTCTCAGGGTCTGTTTGGGCGACGTCGAGAGGACCTGTTGGCCGCCATGGCTGCTCAGGCCCAGGCTCAGGGTCAGACTCAAGGCCAGGTTTCCCCTGTGCCTCCCATCCAGCCGGTGCCTCTGCAGTACAGCGACATGAAGGCAGCTCTGGACAAAGAGCGCACTCGCTGCTCTGAGCTGGAAGAAGCCCTGCAGAAAATGAGAGCGGAGCTGCGATCTCTAAGAGAGGAAGGTGAGACTGCAGCAGTTTATGCAATCTGATCAAACACGTTTGAGATTTTGCACCTCATTTTATACCGCTGACATTAATTTCATAAATGTTTTGCAATTAATTTTAATTTATTTATTATTACAAAAATGAAGAATTGAAATAAGTTCAATTAATCAATTATTCCAACCCCAGCGCTCCAGTATAAAGATCATGGTAGCTCTGCAAACCCGGCGGCAGCACGACAGCAGATGATTATGTCTGCCATGGTGAAGTCTCCTGAGCACCAGCAGGGCCCAACCAACCTGGCACCCTCCAACTCAGAACGCAGGAAGGTGACTGCAACACCTGAGGGTGAGTGAAGGGTTGATGTTTACTGAATTGCAGCCTTTACAGACACACACATGCAGGTTTATAGATTCATAATTGACACACACTGGCCCTCACCTGCACACACATAGACACACACATATAATATCACTCGCGAAGATCATTTGTGAAACTCTTACTATCCTTTTTCTTTCACACACCTTTCAGAGAGAAGGAGGGTCACTTTTGAAAGTAAGTTGTCCAAACTCATGGTTCCCGCAGTTTGGTCTCTTATCTCTCTTCTCCTTTTGCCTCATCCACATCCTTGAAAGGCCAGATTTTAAAAGCTCTGCACTTATATAAAATGTGAGATCTCACCAGGCTGGTCAGGTGAAGCTGAGGGATCTTCATGTAAATTTTCACCTTCACAGTGCACAGCTTTAGAAATCTGAAGCATTTTATCTTGGTTGCTGAAGCTTAGTCAATCTGATTTGCAGAAACTCTGCTCTGCTCTTTGACTCACTACAATCCCACCCGAACTTCACATCATACACTAACAGAGATGAACCTTTTCATGAAATCTGCAATGCACAAAACGCTGTTTGAACCCTCACTGTGAAAAAAACTAACGGCATTTTTCAGTCATATTATTTAATCCTGCTAAAGAGTCAAGTTTACTACAATAAAATTAAAGGGAAAGTCGTCCCCCCCCCATTTAAAGCTACATATTTTTCCTCTAACCTATAGTGCTATCTATCAATTCAGGTTGTTTTTATGGAGTTTTGTTGTAGATATTAGCTGTAAAAATGCCCTTTTTCCATATATAACGGAACTAGGTTGCACTCAGCTTGTGGTGCTTAAAGCACCAAAAATGCATTTAAGAAACTCAACAGCGATGTCTCTTCTCAGAAATCATGATCCTGTTACTCAGGATAATCCACAGACCTTGATGTGAACAGTTTTATGTAGGAACATTTTTTTTTTCTTCTAAACTTAACATACCAATTAAATCACTACAGAGAGGGAAGCATGCACGCTCACCTAGCAAGTTAAAATTACAGCTCAGCCCAGGAGGATGCCATTAATGTTTAAATCTCATGCTGTCACAACCCTCTCATCCATTGGCAGGTGCATACTTCCTTCTGCGTGGTGATGCACTTGGCCGGTGTAGTTTGGTACAAAGAAAATAGTTCCTACATAAACTGCTCACACCAAGGTCTGTGGATTATCTCAAGTAACTTGGTCATAATTTTAGCACTTATATTACAGAGAAGGGAGACACCTCTATGTCTGCAACAATTGGCAACTCACACGAAAAGATATGAAAAGTAGCTCTACAAGTAAGAGGAAAAATATGTATTTTTGATTTTGGGGTGAACTGTACCTTAAAGTTTGGACGATCCTCATTACAATAAAATCCCATGTCAGTGTAGTCTGCCATTTATCTTTGCAGGAAAATGTGTTAATTGCAACATCAACAGAAAAAAAAGAAGGAAAGAAAAAGATAAATAGACAGCAACAAGAACATGAAAATAAAGTAAAAACACAAGTTATTTATTGGAGTTATGTTAAACACAAAAGTAAAGATGTGTGTAATATAGGGAAAAAAATCTCCAAAAAGTCCACAAATTATTATTATTAACCATCTGACTTTTAGTATGTTATTTCAGTGCAAAACCTGTTTGGTTCATTCTGTTCGTGCTTTCAGACCAAGTGTTTTATGGAGAACGCTGTGGTGTGCAAATGAACAATACTGGACACAGTGTGAAATTTGACTGAATAATGCCTTTAAAATGCAGCAGTGAGTGGGCACAAGCACGAGGGATTGATCAAATCAATATTCTTTTTCAAGCATCTTTGTCTCCAGAGTTTACTTGCTTATGCATTTTGCAAAACATCTTACAGTTCCTTTGGAAACCCTCTTTTGTTAACTAATTTCATAGCGGGTATGGCATGGTGCACTGAGGTTTAGAGGCGGTGAATGTGTCTGACACAGTAAGACGTGCTAGAGCTGCCTGCCCTCACTGTGTTCCCCTGGCTGTATTCAGAGTTTAGCCGTCGTTTGAAGGACAGTCAGAGAGACAGAGAGAGGGAGAGAGAGAGGGTGGTGCACCACAACACCGCTCACCGCTTCACAGTGGGACTCAACATGAGAGCCGCCAAGTGTACCGTGTGCCTGGATACTGTGCACTTTGGTCGCCAAGCTGCTACCTGTCTCGGTGAGTTACAGATGTGTTTGACAGGGGCCACCCTGAACCAAATCACCCATGTTACCTTTATGTAAACACAATGAACATATCATAGTAGCTTATACTTGTATTTGTTGCCCCATTTGTAAAACTACATTTGAAATTGTAGCCTTTCATTTATTTATTCATGTATTTTCCATTGTACAAAGGATAATTATGACAGTGATGATAGATGGGAGTGTTATTATGATGTGTGAAACCATGGTGACGGCTGCTGCTGTTGCCTCTCACTCATTCTCATTGTTTATAACATTGAAATTTTGTTTCTGAGACCAGTATTTGCATCTTTCATTTTTCCAAACAAACAAGGGGAAAAAACAGACAGTTTTATACACAAAGGAACTGATTGCAGGTCCTTTTATATGTTTTTTTATGTTTGAGATGTTTAACTGACGAGTACTGTGCCAGACAAAAGGGTGTGCAGAGGAGCCAAAAGCTCTCTATGACAATATTTTTTCTCCTCAGAATGTCACGCTTTGTGCCACCCAAAATGCTCCCCCTGCCTTCCAGCCACGTGTGGCATGTCCAGCGACTGCTCCCTGCATCTGCTTGAGGGCCTGTTACGGGATAAAGGCAGCTCCACGGGCCAACAGCTCAAAGAGGCCAGCGGACACATGCACCTGGAGGGCTGGATGAAACAGCCCAGGTAAGCATAAAGTCCCCCTCTACTCAAAAATCTGTTTTTATGGCTCCTAAAGTATCTGGCCTCAACCATACTTATGTGTATCTGTGCAAAGTTTGTCACTGGAAATGTGTTTTTTTACATTATTCTACTAAAGGGGGCAATTTCTGTGTGTCCTTGAAATCTGAGATTCAAACGTATGCTTGTCAAGCTGTATCAGCTCTGTGAATAGTGCAAAAGCCAGTAGCCGTCCAATACTAAAAATATGATTCGACAGGGGAACTGAGATCAACGCAACATTGGCAAAAAAAACTGAAACCTCCAACACAGGGTGAGAGCAGAGTTAGCATTAGCATAGTGAAAGGTCTGACAGTAAACAGTTAGAAAGTGCAGTTTTTATAAACCTGACCCTGGAGCTTCTCTCCACTATCTATACCTAAACCCAATAATAACAGATATTGTATGTTTCAAAAGCACTAAGATTATGTCAGCTACTGGTAGTAACAAGCTAACAAGCTTTCAAACAACAATAGTTACTATTTAACTTGTTATATAGCATTTTCCTTGATGAGTTTTCAAAGTGCTTTTCAGAAAAACAGCAGATTAAGACCAGACAAAAAAAAGAAAACGACACAGTGATAGTCAAATATACACACCGGGGGATAAACAAACTACAACTTAAACAAATAATAGATGCTTAATACACTTCCCATTCTGAAATGTTTGCTACTTGCCTATTTCGGTGAACAACTTACTTCTCATCTGAGTCTGATTGAGACTCAAACATGCATGGCTGAATCTCTCCCATGATACCACTAACTCTAATGCTAGCCATCTTGGTGCACACCACTCTTTCACTGGTCAACCTAGTGCGTGTAGCGCTGGAGAAAGTGGAAAGTGAAAAAGACCACAAACAGCAGTGGTGGGCAGCACGGAGGCTCAGATTTTTACAAACTCTAAAACTTGACTGGAGTGGGACTTTAAGCCTTTCTCTCACTGTCCTCAGTCTTACTATTGAGGTGCAGATCATGACAAAAAAAAGCTGATTTTTTTGATTGACAATATCAGTTTGGTCTTGATAGTCACATAGGCCAGAAATGCATCCAGACATTTTGCACATGCATCTTAATGTGACAGTGCGTCTCATTTGTACAGAAAGACAGATGAAAATATCACAGGCACTTTGCAGATAATTCTTAACATAAGAATGCATTGAATAGTTTATTGAGATTAACATTGCATTAAATTGATGTGCATTTTATCCTCCAGAAACTTGTAAAATCAATACCAAGATGCACTGAAGTTGTTGTGGAGTTCAACACTTCATGTTGAGTTATGGTTATATCCTTCACTCCCATAAGTGAATTTGTCTCGAGCAATATACAGCTGTTTCTCTGTAGTGCTCCCTCACTGTGAGCCTGTGTCATCTCCTCCCACTGATCAGGCATGCTGATGTTACTTAACTCAAGTCCTCTCAGGCACTCTCTGTTATGTTCTGTCTGGAAAAGTTCACCCATCTGGTACTTAAACCAATTTAAACAAAAGCATTTGTAGAGTTCCCTGCAAAAACAGATGGATCCATTTCATAATCTGTGCTCTGTACTAATGCAGCTGCCTTGCGTGTTTGCAGGAATGGGAAGCGAGGCCAGGGCTGGGAGAGAAAATACATGGTGCTGGATGGGACTAAAGTATCCATCTACGAGATAGAGCCCAGAGAAGGTTGCTCTCTTTTACCTGTATAACAGAAAAACACACAGTAACCTTTCATAGCTCTACCAAAGCAGATCGCTTTTAATTTTACAAACACTGTTCTCTTTGTGTGTGTGTTGTTCAGATTCAGTGAAGCCGCTGGAAGAGTTTGACCTGTGTTTGTCAGACGGAGAGGTGGTTGTTCATGGAGCAGTGGGGGCCTCTGAGCTCCCAAACACCGCCAAGTCAGGTACAATATACAAAGCTGTTGATTGCATGCTTAAAAATCTCTCTTTGTCATATTTCCTCACCGTCATCTTTCAGAGATCTCCTTGCCATTGTTTGTTAAAGTTTCTGTCTCATTTATACAAGACTTACCATATTGAATTTTTTTTTTTTAATGTAATTAAGAGGAGTTATGGCTCTTCAAGTCTGGGTCATTAACAGGGTTCCAAAGAGTCCCATTAAAATGAAGCACAGTGTGAATTTACTACAGTTAACTAGAATCCATGGAAATACGACAGAGTGTAAATTCTGAGGGCATTCCTTACTAATGTTTCCTGTGTGCCAGATGTTCCCTACGTCCTGAAGCTGGAGTCCCGTTGTCACGCCCCCTGCTGGCCTGGACAGTCAATGTACTTCATGGCTCCCAGTTTCCCAGACAAACAGCGCTGGGTGGCTGTCATGGAGTCAGTGGTGGCCGGGGGGCGAGCCTCACGGGAGAAGGCCGAGGCTGACGCAGTGAGTATCTCTGGAGCAGGACAAGGTTGACCAGCTCTCTGTGTCCTCGATGTCTGCTGACTCAGATCATGATCTGTTATGACCGCACTCACAGATAACTGCGTTGTCTGTGGCTGTGATCGTAAACTCGCTGTTTGACTGTGTGGGGGATATTCATGAGCAGCGGACATTGTATTCTTCAAGAATTCATTTTCAGTCATTTAGGTTTTAAGTTTAGAGTTTTGATGGATAACCCCCAGTTCACTTATATGTGTCGTTAATTGTCCCCTTCTCTCTCCTCTTCTCCTTCCCTCCTCTCTCTCTTTGTCTTTCTCACTGCTGTTTGTTGCTTTTTCATCATGCCACATTGTATGTCCGGTATATGGGCGTGTTTTGTTGATTTGCTCTGTTCTGCCCATTCCATTGGGTTTCATTGCACACATAGGCTGCTGTGTCCAAAAGACAAATGGTTCTGTCTCCTCTGGTCCAGGTAAAAAGTCACACAGATAAACTGTAGACATAAGACTTACCGACACTCACACACACACTTGAATATCCTTTACAAGGCACGCAGTAGTGCATGTGTCTGTCATTGTGTTAGTTAGTCATCTCCCCCCCTGCTCCCACCTCACCTGCTGTGACCGCTTCTCACTCTCACTATCCTCTGCTACACTGTCATGTCCCGTGCAAACTCTGTGTTCATGTAATAGTTTGGATGTTGCTGAATTATGTATTTGGTGTCCTGTTTTTTTTAACACCAGTACACAACATCTCACCAAGATGTTTGATCATCTTTGGGTTGATCCTCTTCAGCTGTCCTGTCCAGAGGACCAGGGATCAGACAGCGGGCTTTTACCTGCTGGTGTACTCGTCTGTGTTTATACCCTGCTGCCCCTCTGCACACTCTTTAGAGACTGGGACTCAAGTCACCTGACTCTTACTCATCTGTGAGACAAAAAAAAACAAAAACTGGGCAACATAAACTTGACTGAATTTACAGTTTGGATGGTCCAGAGTTGCCTGTGGCATGTATCAGAATTACTTGAAACTAACGTTTTTCATATTTCTTGCCAACTTTTAAAAGATAACTTTGGTATTTATTAACCTGGACCCTACTGTTTCCATTTTTTGCGTCAAAGTGACTAATTGAGACAACTTTCTGACATTGCTCCAGTATTGAGTGAGAACAGTGTAGCAGGCAGCAGCAGAGTACTCTGCCATGTAATGTTAATTGGCAATTTTGCACCTTCCTATTATGTCCACTAAAAGTGCTTGTTTGTGCCACTGACAGACTCAAATTGTTATTGGAAGTGAGTGACAACACCATAGAACGGATCCCTACAGAGGTAGACCTTTTTCTTAAAGAGTGAGAAACCCACAAAAAGAATATGGTGCGTCCAGTAATCACCAACTCTGGTTTGGTTGAAATAAAACCTTAATTTATGTAATCAAATGTGAATATTTAATGCTCCATAAACACTTAAAACGCTGCTTATTTCAGTGGAGTCTGGTGATGGTGATGCCGGAGCTGTTTCTGGTTAAACCAAAAGGACCTTACTCTTTAACAAAAAAGTCCATTGGTCACTTAAACAAAAATGTTGAAAATAAGGTCCAATTTAAAAAATACTGAATGATTTCCCATGCTGCTATTGCCTGTACATCAACAGATAAATTCAGGTTAGCCAGTTAAGAGTAAGGAACCTCATGTTATTACACTTCATTCATCATGGAAAACATATTAACAAAACCACTTAAAACAGATTTTGTCAGTTTTTGTTGAGCATCCTCTAATAAAAGTGAATTGTAAATGTTTTATTATTCTTCATACAACTTAAAGTTTATGAAGGTGTGGCTCTTTAAGCTGATATATACTTTTTAAAGCCAATATGTAAATTTAAATTACCATTGAGACTTAAATATTGGCTTTTTAATCATTTTCTCAACTGACTGGTTCACATTGAGCAGTACTTACGTAACTCACGTCAGACCACAAACAATATCTTTTAGATTAAAACAGTCACTCGAAAAGTAACTTCAGGACCACTGTAACCAGTAAATACACTTATTATATTATACATTATATGACCTCACTTTTTTTAATCCATTAATTTACCTTTTAAGTTATTTATTTATTATTGAAGATATATGTTAGTGCTATATTTAGAATGTTTGTGTGTGTGTGTGTGTGTGTGTGTGTGTGTGTGTGTGTGTGTAAAACTTTAATTGAGATAAAAAAAATTACAGATTGTTGAAAGTGTACATTTACTGTAAATGGACATGTCAGCTGGTGCAGTTTCAGAAGTAAAGGTGGCTACAATGCAGAAACTTTAGTATTTTTCTACAAATGACTGGACTTGTGATAATCCATGCTTCAAACTGCAGACTGACTTGTGACTTGGTCCCACGTCTGATCCTGTTAACGTTCACACAGTCCTGCAGCTGTCCAGCCCCCTCTGTTCTGCTCCTCTGCTGCCTCCCTCTGAGGTCTTGTTGAGGTCATGACCCTGCTGACCCTTCACCTTTCTCTACTCTTACAGAAGCTGCTAGGAAACTCTCTCCTAAAGCTGGAGGGAGACGATAGGCTTGATATTAACTGCACCCTCCCCCTCACAGACCAGGTATTGCTGTAGATCTCATTTTATTAGAGTACGGGCAGTGTTGTTTGTGTACAGTATTTACACTTTATCTCTTATTTTATTTTATTTATTATTACCATTTGATGCACCCTTCCAGATTATATGTTAGAGTTAATTTGCATCTGCAGTCCCTCGGCAGGTCGGAACAAATACACAGCACAATGGCATGATAACACAAAGCAGTACAAGAGACGAGAGAAACACACAAGATAATTAATACACACAAAACTTACAAAACACACAATAAAAATCTACACACAATAAAAAGCTACACACAATAAAACGCTACACACAATAGCGCGTCACAAGTGAATGCTTGTCAAATTAAAAACAAGTTATTAAGTCCAGAGTTCGAGGTCAGTGAGTGCAGAGCTGAGCAGCTTGTAACTGTCTTTTCAAGGTGGTTTTGTTAGTTCTGATAAAGTTGTAGCTCCTTAAAACATCAGAGTGTTTCACTGATTTGTAGCTTTTCCAGAAAAAGCTGATTGGCAAATGCATTGTGCCGATATGGTATATTACAGTCGGGTACAGGGGCTAATCTAGAGGATCTAATTCAACTCACTGAGTGAGTATACACAAAGTCACATAGTGAAGGAGAGGCCAAACCATTCAGAATTTTATAAACATGGCATAAATTTGAAAATAATATACAATTTTGAAAGTAAATTTAATTACATTATTCTGCTGATTTTAGACATTTTTTCATGTTCATAATTCAGAGAACATCTATACACAGTAGCAGCTCTGTTTAAAAGTAGCATTATCTCAATTTATGGCGCGACATGAAGCACAGAGCAGATGCTGGGGGCTCACTTCCAAGGTTCGCCACATGTTGCTCCTGTTTGAAATTTCCCCATGTTCACCGTAATAGTGACGGTTATGTTTATGACGATGTTTTCTTGCTGTGCTGCAGATAGTTCTGGTGGGTTCTGAAGAGGGTCTGTACGCACTGAATGTTATCAAGAACTCTTTGACTCACATCCCTGGCCTGGGATCAGTCTTTCAGATCCACATCATCAAAGAGCAGGAAAAACTGCTGATGATCGTTGGTGAGATGTCCAGCTTTGTCATTTTCAGTATATAATAACTACTGAGTGGCAGGATTTGAGTCGAGACTTTTCATTCAGTTCAGTAAGTTAGTGTTCATAAATCAAAAATCCAATATCCTCTGCCATAACTACCTGCCATTAGAAGTACTTGGTATTATTGAGGCTCTACAATTATTATTCATCATTAAAACTTCAAAAGGTCAAACTTCCACTCTAATAATTCTGTTGAAACTCGTAGATGTGATTCATCTTGTCACACAGGGCAGCGTGATGACTAAGAAGTGAATTGTCCTATTGGTCCTGGAACAGAAGCTAACTGTGTAACGTCTGTCTGTGCGCGCTGCAGGGGACGAGAGGGCGTTATGTCTGGTGGAGATTAAGAGAGTGAAGCAGTCCCTGGCCCAGTCCCACCTGCCCAGCCAGTCTGAGCTGGCTCCCTACATCTTTGAGACAGTGAAGGGCTGCCATCTGTTTGCTGCTGGGAGAGTAGGTCTTCTTCTGCTCCCTGAAACTTGAGATAAAGCAGAATTTCTTTGTTCTTTTGTCTTCCCTCAGTGGAAAAATGTGTTGTACAAACTGACATCTTTGCTCTCCCTGCAGATAGACAACGGCCCTTGTATATGTGCTGCTATGCCTAACAAGATAACCATTCTGCGCTACAATGACAATCTCAACAAATACTGCATTCGTAAGGTTAGCATGGCCTGTTAAGCATAATTTGTTCTGAGTACACTTATCCTGACATACAGTGGTAGAAAAAAAATAATAAAACTACAAACAAAATAAAAAGAGGGATGTTGTCAGTTTGAGAAAAAGTAGAAAATAATGTCAAAAAATTTATCTTGGTACAGCAGTTATGTGAATTAGAAACTAAACTAGCATTAACACAGTTTTAGTGGAAACTGTATTAATCCAAAATATGATTAGCAGCAGATAATCTGGATGTGAAAAGAATAGTTTACTCAAATGACCCTGTGTATATCAATAACTCTCCCCATGTTAGGTTGAATCCATGAAGAACACTCTGGGGTATTTTTTTTACTGCATGCCTTTATGGTCCAAACACTGAATCCAAGGAATCCAAAAACTGAGAAAATTCAGATTTGGAGTAAAAAGGGCTCCATGTTCAACAGAACTATTATCAAAACATCCATTTACTAACTCTCACACAAACCATTACACAACAAACCAACTGATCGAGGCAGAGGTAGACCTGCATGGTGACTAGCTTTGAAGAGAGCATAGTTCAGTTTCATTTGATTTAGTTTTGCAGTTGTTAAACATGGACCCTTATGACTTCAGTTCATCAAGAATTCCTTTTTTTGGATTCTTCGTTCATCGTGGAGGCATGCGAGAAAAACGTTTTCTTAACAAATTCAAATTATACAGGGTGAGTTATTGATATACAAATGATCATTTGGAGGATAAAGAGTTCCTTTAAAAAGCATCAAGATCACAACACTTTAGTCTAGAGGCCTTTTACAATCACCAAGGTTTCTAAACAGACTAGGGTGTTGTCTGTCGCTTTTGTCTGTGTCTCCCAAATGTCCAAGACAAATTTCTCCTAAGGGAGACAATAAAGGCTAGTCTTATCTAATCTTATCTTGTTCTTTATCTCACAGGAGATTGAAACTTTGGAGCCCTGCAGCTGCATCCATCTGACCAGCTACAGCATCATCATCGGCACAAACAAGTTCTACGAGATTGAGATGAAGCAGTTTGTGCTTGAGGGTGAGAACACACAAGTAGAATATTGTTGTGGTTTAAAAGAAAACTTCCTAAACAGCGGTTTTAAACAAAATTTAAGAATAAAATAATCTGCTTAAAATGCACATACGTCTCTTTTACTATGTTATTGATAGTAACTTTTTCATTTTCTTTCCTGTCTGTGATTGAAATCTGTCTGTGGTGAGAAGACCTTTGTCAGTTGGTTTAGAAGCTATTACTATATATTACAAATTACCTGCCTTAAGAAACAGATGATAAGGGGTTTCATACATTTTATAATAATACAATAGATAAGGTACTAGACAGTAACAGGGTAAAAGTTAAGATCTATGTCATCAAGTCTCATGAAGTAGGATTATGCTTAAAGCATAGATTTTCAAAATATTGTTTTCCCTGACTTGTCTGCTGCAGAGTTCCTGGACAAGAACGACGTGTCACTAGCCTCAGCGGTGTTTGCAGCCTCGTCCCACAGTTTCCCCATCGCCATCATGCAGGTGGCCAGCAGCATGCAGAAGGAGGAATACCTGCTGTGCTTTCACGGTGGGTTTGATTCATCGACTCCTCCACACACTGTTGCTCTTTTTCTGTTTGCATCACAACACAAGATGGTCATGTGCAGTATGGTCGTAGATAAGATACATTTTGAGTATAGCACAGACCAGCACTGCTGGGCAGCCACTACCAGTGAGAACACAAAAGTGTGTTTTTATTTTTTTCTTTTAAATCTTTATTAACATATATATTTGTAATGCTGACATGTCAGTTACAACAGAATAACAAACCAAAAGACAAAAGCTCATTTAAAAAAACCTGCCTGGGTGCATATATATTTTTGCATCCTTGAGTATAAGTCTGTCTGTTGATTAGTGTTACATTCCAGTGTTGTCTTTTTGAGTCTTGTAAAGAGTCAATTTTTTTTTCCATTTTCTTTCTATTTGTGCTTCTTGTAGTCTTAGTCTGTGTGTGAATTTTTCCATTAAAAAGATTTCTTTTATAATTGTTAGCCATTAATCTTTTGTTGGTGGTGAAAAGCATCTTTTTAGTGTTAAATTCTTTCCTCGTGCCACTATGATAAACATTTTAAGTCATAAAATTGTACTAGTGAAGCTGGGTGATTTTATCCTCCTTTTTCCATTAACACTTCTGCTTGCATACACGACTCCTTTTGCCCTGTCTCGACCTAACAAGACACACAGAGGAGCATAACAAGCTTTATTTATGTGGTAGAGTTTGGAGTGTTTGTGGACACGTACGGACGAAGAAGCCGCACAGAGGACATTAAGTGGAGCCGTCTGCCTCTGTCCTTCGGTAAATACACTTTACAACTTCTACTGCTTTATGAAACAACAATACAGTAATCAGCAAAACAGCATTAAGTGTTGTCATTCTCTCCATGGTGCAGCATACAGAGAGCCCTACCTATTTGCCACCTACTTCAACTCTCTGGACGTCATCGAGGTTCAGGGTCATGCTTCTCTGGGGTGAGACACACAGGCTACTTCAGACCAAATTCGAACAATGAACATTTTGGGTGTTAGCTATATTTCTCCCATCTCTGTTTTTGTTTCCAGTCCTACAGTGCTGGCTCACCTGGACATCCCCAACCCTCGCTACCTGGGCCCGGCCATATCCTCGGGAGCCATTTACCTGGCGTCCTCCTACCAGAACAAACTGCGGGTCATCTGCTGTAAGGGAAGTCTGATCAGAGAGTCAGGAGAGCTGCAGAGGACCGGCTCCAGCAGAGGGTCAGCTCCCTTCCTTAGTTTGAGCACCCGAATTTAAATTAAAGTGTGTAGGTGGATTACAAAAACACTTGAACACCCACAAACATGTTACCTTGAACCACATTTATTGTGAACTGAAAGTTCAAACTCACAGTTAGATATTACTATTGTTTTCATTAGATAGGCCAACAGTGCCATCTGCTGGCAAAATATTAAATCTTCTTTTGTCTTCCTGATAACACTGTAAGACACCATTGTGAGGTGCATCCTTCTTCTCTGTTTTCTAAAGTAGTCCCAGTAAGCGAGGCCCGCCCACCTACACAGAGCACATCACCAAGCGTTTGACCTCGGGCCCTGGCAGCCATGACGGCCTGCACCGGGAGCCCAGCACTCCACACCGTTACCGGGAGGGCCGCACCGAGTTCAGACGGGATAAGTCTCCTGCCAGACCACTGGACAGGGAGAAGTCGCCCGGCAGGGTGCTCGACAGTCGCAGGGAGAGGTCACCTGGGAGATTTGGAGACAGCACCCGACTTCATGCAGGGTCTGTCCGAACACAGCTTGCCCCTGTTAACAAGGTACTGTAGAGGCTTGCTGTTGCATGGGTGGTTTTCTTGCTTCAAAAAAAGTATGGCATGCTTCACAGTATAGCATGCCATAAAAACTAATAAGTTTAGTATATTATTAAAAAAGCTGTAGCACAGTATACCAAAAAAACATTACAGGAAAGTATGTATTAAAAAGGTCATAGTATGTTACAAGAAAAACTCATGTCATTAAAGAAGTCATAGTATAGCGTGTTATACAAGATGGCATGAAAGAGTCACAGTATAGTATGATGTTCAAAATTGCATAAATATCTCAAAGTATAGCATGTTGTTCAAAATGACATAAAACACTCATAGTATAGAATGTCGTACAAAATGTCATCAAAAACTCACATATACTATATCATTCAAAATAGCAGATAAAAGTCCTAGTATAGCATGTCTTCCAAAATGACATAATAGTATAATATGTTGTCCAAACTGGCAAAAAAGTTACAATATAGTATGTCGTCTAAAATGGCATTATATTGCATAGAATACTATGTCCTTCAAAATGGCATAAAAACGTCATAGTATAGTATGTCGTTCACTATGGCCTAAGAACATCATGATATAGTTTGTTGTACAAAATGGCATTAAAAACACAATAACATGGCAACCACGAAAAACGAATTTGTGACCATTCAGACAAGAAACAAAGGTTCTCAAAACGTGAGAGAGGATGAAACACGGTGGTTTTGCCAAAGAAAATAACTTAATACAACAAAATTAGGCCTAACTAAGTCACTACCCCAGAAAACAAAAGCTTAAAAAAAAGACCAACTCCCTTATCTAAAAATTAGCTTTCACAAACAAACACAGGGGGTAGCAACAACCAATTAACCTAGTCTGTCTAAACAGAGATTTCCTGAGTGTGTGCAAAAGTGTAAAGGGTACCCCAACTTACCTTATGTCCACAACCTCTCATCACATACCTTTTCATAAATGCAAAAACTGTTCTGTTCACCAAAACAGTAGCCAGCTTAGGCAGAGAACAAAAAGAAAAAAAAGAGTGACTGGCACTCTGCAGGACATCCTCTTTAATGATGGCGCCAACAGAGGATTGGACAGTTTGGAGTGGAGGCAACCAGTGAGCATCCTGACCATCTGCACAGGTGGAAATCAATCAGGATGTACAGGTGGAAAACACTCAGGTCATTAGCACCTGGAAAAAACACAAGAGAGGAGGGAGAAAACAGGGGCGAAAAACACACACAGCACTGTGCCCCTGCCTGGCATGTAACAGTCGTCTAAATGGCATAAAAAAAATCATCGAATCCTCTAAAATGACATAAAAACGTCATAATATAGTTTGTCGTTCAAAATTGCATAAAAACCTTCATTGTGTAGTATGTCATCCAAAATGGCAGAAAAAAGTAGTTGTACAGTATGACGTCCGCAATGGCATCAGAACCTTTTACTATACTATGTTGTCCAGAATTGTGTAAAAAGTTCAGGATATAGTATGTCATCCAAATTGGTATGAAAAAGTCATTGTATAGTTTGTCTTCCATAATGGCCCAAAAATGTCAAAATTGCTGTGTCCGCCAAAATGGCTTAAAAAATCATATTATGTCAGCCAAAATGGGCTAAAAACTTAATGAGATAGCATGTCGTCCAAAATGGCATCAAAAATCATGAAAGAGAGAATGGTATGTTAAGAGAATGGTATGTCACTCAAACATGATCAAAAATCATCAAAAAGATCATACTATAGTATGTCGCTTGAAATCATCAAAAATGTCATACCATAGAATGTTTCAAATATCTTTATTGTTAAGCATTCATACAGTATTAATACATGTTTCCATTTTAATGGACATATTGCCTCATTTTGATATCCAACTATAGAAAAATAAAACAAAAACAAACGTAAAAACAGCACAACAAATAACATATAACAAAGAGCCTCTCTCTCAACCCCAACTACAACCCTGGTGTAGTGCTGCTTAGGTCTGATAGAAGCTATGTATAGACAGTGCATCTTAACCATCTGTCCTTCCTATATATGAGATCACAGGTTTCCAAATCCTTTCAAATTCTTCTAATCTGTCATAGAGGGTATGTCAAATCCTTTCCAAGTGGAAGGTGTCAGTCAGTGTTGTTATCCAGGCTTTAAAAGTTGGTACATATTTCTTTTTCCAGAGCAAAAGAATACATTTCTTGGCGAAAAGGAGGCCATAGGACAGGAGGTGGCACTGCACACTCCTTAGGTTTTTACAGTTTTCTTGATGCACCCAATATAACTAAAAGTGGATCTGGGCTCATTTTAACCTTAAAAACCTCTGAGTAACATGAAAAAAATGTAGCCCAGAATTCCTTTAACTATGCAATAAATCTGCATCCGCCTGGTTACATTTTTCACAAATCAGTGACGTTTCTGGGAAGATTTTATGTAGTTTTACCTTTGAATAATGTAATCTGTGTAAAGTTTTAAACTGGATCAAACAGTGTCTAGAATTAAGGGAACATCTATTCACATATTTAGTTTTTCTATTCCCTCTTAATACCCTTCATAGTCACTAATCCATGTTCCTGCAGAAGATTGTATATAAATGAAATTGCACAGTTTAATTTGACCATGGTATGGTATGATTTATTATTATTAAACTTTCCAGCATTATATAAAAATGAAAAGCTCCATCTTAAACAAACTTCAGGAAAATTTAAGCACATTGTGCTGATAATAGGCAAACCTCTCCTGACTGCAGGACTCTGACTTGAACTTCTGTGAATCTTCTGTGACACATCTGTGCTATTAATCATTTTACTTTTTCTAAAAAACAACTTTTGAGTAGGCCTACCTTCCTATAGCTGCCAACACTTTGCCAACATTCCCAGTTAGAGAAAGGGTGAAGATAAGGTAATGTGCCCCCAGGCCCCCAAAACATTACATCTGCCCCTGGTAAAAATGATGAGAGCTCAGCACGATCAGCTGGATGAAAGACGGAGCAATAATTCATCCAAAGTCTGCTTTTACCTAAAACTAACACAAAGCAGTCTGTAGAAGTCTTAAAGAAGGCAATTTCCACCTCTGCAAATTTGGCTGTTTCAGACACTTTGTTGCTGTGAGGAGCTCTGCAGACCATCAGCTGTTTGATCCGCGATAATGAAACACTGTGGAAGCACATACGACACGGTTGTCAAACACTCAGCTGTAATCTAGAGTCAATTCTTTATTATCATTGGCTGGTCGTGTTGTCTGTCAAAACATAGCTGGAATGCGTTCTATCGACTACATCTCATATTTCAGTCCAGAAAAAGTTATTTTGTGATTGATATTGTTATCGATTATGTTGCTCAAAAATCCACAAAAACGTCTTACTATTGTCTGTCAGTGTGGACAAAGTATAAAAGTATAGTAAGTCATAGTATAGTATGTTGAAAAATGCCATATTATAACATATGGAAAAATTATTGAAAAAGCTCCAAATGTAAAAAAAAAAAAAAAGTAATAGTATAGCATGTTCAAGACGTTTATGATGTAGCATGTTGAAATATTGTTCAAAAAGTCAACGTTTGAGTTTTTTAAAGTCATAGAAAGGTTTGTCAAAAATGGTCAAAAAAGTCAGCACTCCAAATGTCAAAAAAAGTCATAGCATAGCATGTTTAAGAAATTTATAATGTAGCATGTTGAAAAAAAGGGTCCAAAAAGTAAATATATTAAATGTTTCAGAGCCTCACAAAATTTGTCGAAAAATGCCATACTATAGCATGTCGAAAAATGATCAAAAAAGTCAGCACTCCAAATGTCAAAAAAAGTCATATTATGACATGTTTAAGATGTTTATAGTGTAGCATGTCGAAAAAATGGTCCATAAAGTAAATATTTTAAATGTTTTATAGCTTTGCAAATTTTGTCGAAAAACGCTATACTATGGCATGTCGAAAAATGGTTCAAAAGTCCTCACTCCAAATGTCATAAAGTTAATAATGTTGCACGTTTAAGGACGTTATGGTGTAGCATGTTGAAAAAAACGGTCCATAAAGTCAATATTTAATGTTTCAGAGCCTCATGAAATTTGTCGAAAAATGCCATACTATATAGTATGTCGAACAATGGTCATGAAAGTCATCCCTCCAAATGTCAAAAAAAAGTCATAATGTAGCATGTTTAAGACATTTATAGAGTAGTGTGTCGACAAAACGGTCCAAAAACTCAATATTTTTAATGTTTTTCAGCCTCACAAAATTTGTCATAAAATGTCAAATGTCAAAAAAATTGTCAAAAAAGTCATCACTCCAAATGTCAAAAAAAGTTGTTGTATACAATCTTTTGGACTTTTATAGTGTAATATGTTGAAAACAAGGTCCAAAAATTCAATATTTAAAATGTTTTAGAGCCTTGCAAAATTTGTCGAAAAATGCCATACTATAACATGTCGATAAATGGTCAAAAAAGTCATCGCTCCAAATGTCAAAAAAGTCATATTATTGCATGTTGAATACGTTTATAGTGTAGCATGCCAAAAAAACGGTTCAAAAGTAAATATTTTTAATGTTTTTCAGCCTCACAAAATTTATAGCATGTCGAAAAATTGTCAAAAAAGTCATCATTCCAAATGTCAAAAAAAGTATACAATCTTTTGGACTTTTATAGTGTAATATGTTGAAAACAAGTTCCAAAAAGTCAGTATATTAAATGTTTCAGAGCCTCACGAAATTTGTCGAAAAAATGCCATACTATAGCATGTCGAAAAATGATCAAAAACATCATTGCTCCAAATGTCAAAAAAAGTCATAGTGTTATCATGTTGAAAACAATTTCCAAAAAGTCAGTATTTTAAATGTTTTAAAGCCTTGCAAACTTTTTCAAAAAAAGTCTTACTATAGCATGTCAGAAAAATGTCAAAAAAGTCATATATTAGCATGTTTAAGACGTTTATAGTTTAGCATGTTGAAAAAACGGTCCAAAAAGTCAATATTTTAAAGGTTTTACAGCCTTGCAAATTTTGTCGAAAAAAAGTCATACTATAGCATGTCGAAAAATGGTCAAAAACGTCATCGCTCCAAATGTCAAAAAAGGTCATATTATAGCATGTTTAACATGTTTATAGTGTAACATGGTGAAAACAAGTTCCAGAAAGTCAGTATTTTAAATGTTTCAGAGCCTCACAAAATTTGTCGAAAAATGCCATACTATAGCATGTCGAAAAATGGTCAAAAACATCATCGATCCAAATGTCAAAAAAAGTCATATTATAACATATTTAACACGTTTATAGTGTAGCATGTCGAAAAAATGGCCAAAAAACTCAGTATTTTTAATGCTTTTCAGCCTCACAAAATTTGTCATAAAATGCCATACTATAGCATGTCGAAAAATTGACAAAAAAGTCATCACTCCAAATATCAAAAAAAGTCATATTATAGCATGTTTAACACGTTTATAGTGTAGAATGTCGATAAAACGGTCCAAAAAGTCAAGATTTTAAATGTTTTACAGCCTTGCAAATTTTGTTGAAAAAGCCATACTATAGCATGTCAAAAAATGGTCAAAAACGTCATCCTTCCAAATGTCAAAAAAAGTCATATTATTGCATGTTTAACATGTTTATAGTGTAACATGTTGAAAACAAGTTCCAAAAAGTCAGTATATTAAATGTTTCAGAGCCTCACGAAATTTGTCGAAAAAATGCCATACTATAGCATGTCGAAAAATGATCAAAAACATCATTGCTCCAAATGTCAAAGAAAGTCATAACATAGAATGTTTAACATGTTCATAGTGTAGCATGTCGAAAAAATGGTCCAAAAACTCAATATTTTAAATGTTTTACAGCCTTGCAAATTTTGTCGAAAAAAGTCATACTATATAGCATGTCAAAAAAATTGTCAAAAAAGTCATCACTCCAAATGTCAAAAAAAGTTCTGTATACAATCTTTTGGACTTTTATAGTGTAATATGTTGAAAACAAGTTCCAAAAAGTCAGTATTTTAAATGTTGCAGAGCCTCACAAAATTTGTCGAAAAATGCCATACTATAGCATGTCGAAAAATGGTCAAAAAAGTCATCGCTCCAAATGTCAAAAAAGTCATATTATAACATGTTTAACACGTTTATAGTGTAGCATGTTGAAAAAAACGGTCCAAAAGCTCAATATTTTTAATGTTTTACAGCTTTGCAAATTTTGTCGAAAAAAAGTCATACTATAGCATGTCGAAAAAATGGTCAAAAACGTCATCGCTCCAAATGCCAAAAACAGTTGTTGTATTCAATCTTTTGGACTTTTATAGTGTAATATGTTGAAAACAAGTTCCAAAAAGTCAGTATTTTAAACGTTTCAGAGCCTCACAAAATTTGTCGAAAAATGCCATACTATAGCATGTCGAAAAATGGTCAAAAACGTCATCGCTCCAAATGTCAAAAACAGTTGTTGTATTCAATCTTTTGGACTTTTATAGTTTTAATATGTTGAAAACAAGGTCCAAAAATTCAATATTTAAAATGTTTTAGAGCCTTGCAAAATTTGTCGAAAAATGCCATACTATAGCATGTCAAAAAATGGTCAAAAACGTCATAGCTCCAAATGTCAAAAAAAGTCATATTATTGCATGTTGAATACGTTTATAGTGTAGCATGTCGAAAAAAACGGTTCAAAAGTAAATATTTTTAATGTTTTTCAGCCTCACAAAATTTTGTCAAAAAATGCCATACTATAGCATGTCAAAAAATGGTCAAAAACGTCATCGCTCCAAATGTCAAAAAAGGTCATATTATAGCATGTTTAACATGTTTATAGTGTAACATGTGAAAACAAGTTCCAAAAAGTCATATTTTAAATGTTTCAGAGCCTCACAAAATTTGTCGAAAAATGCCATACTATAGCATGTCGAAAAATGGTCAAAAACGTCATCGCTCCAAATGTCAAAAACAGTTGTTGTATTCAATCTTTGGACTTTTATAGTGTAATATGTTGAAAAATAAGGTCCAAAAATTCAATATTTAAAATGTTTTAGAGCCTTGCAAAATTTGTCGAAAAATGCCATACTATAGCATGTCGAAAAATGGTCAAAAAAGTCATCGCTCCAAATGTCAAAAAAAAGTCATATTATTGAATGTTGAATACGTTTATATTGTAGCATGTCGAAAAAAACGGTTCAAAAGTAAATATTTTTAATGTTTTTCAGCCTCACAAAATTTGTCGAAAAATGCCATACTATAGCATGTCAAAAAATGGTCAAAAACGTCATCGCTCCAAATGTCAAAAAAGGTCATATTATAGCATGTTTAACATGTTTATAGTGTAACATGGTGAAAACAAGTTCCAGAAAGTCAGTATTTTAAATGTTTCAGAGCCTCACAAAATTTGTCGAAAAATGCCATACTATAGCATGTCGAAAAATGGTCAAAAACGTCATCGCTCCAAATGTCAAAAAAAGTCATATTATAACATATTTAACACGTTTATAGTGTAGCATGTCAAAAAAATGGCCAAAAAAACTCAGCATTTTTAATGTTTTTCAGCCTCACAAAATTTGTCATAAAATGCCATACTATAGCATGTCGAAAAATTGACAAAAAAGTCATCACTCCAAATATCAAAAAAAGTCATATTATAGCATGTTTAACACGTTTATAGTGTAGAATGTCGATAAAGCGGTCCAAAAAGTCAAGATTTTAAATGTTTTACAGCCTTGCAAATTTTGTTGAAAAAGCCATACTATAGCATGTCAAAAAATGGTCAAAAATGTCATCCTTCCAAATGTCAAAAAAGTCATATTATTGCATGTTTAACATGTTTATAGTGTAACATGTTGAAAACAAGTTCCAAAAAGTCAGTATATTAAATGTTTCAGAGCCTCACGAAATTTGTCGAAAAATGCCATACTATAGCATGTCGAAAAATGATCAAAAACATCATTGCTCCAAATGTCAAAGAAAGTCATAATATAGAATGTTTTAACATGTTCATAGTGTAGCATGTCGAAAAAACAGTCCAAAAACTCAATATTTTAAATGTTTTACAGCCTTGCAAATTTTGTCGAAAAAAGTCATACTATATAGCATGTCAAAAAAATTGTCAAAAAAGTCATCACTCCAAATGTCAAAAAAAAGTTCTGTATACAATCTTTTGGACTTATATAGTGTAATATGTTGAAAACAAGTTCCAAAAAGTCAGTATTTTAAACGTTGCAGAGCCTCACAAAATTTGTCGAAAAATGCCATACTATAGCATGTCGAAAAATGGTCAAAAAAGTCATCGCTCCAAATGTCAAAAAAAGTTCATATTATAACATGTTTAACACGTTTATAGTGTAGCATGTCGAAAAAACGGTCCAAAAGCTCAATATTTTTAATGTTTTACAGCTTTGCAAATTTGTCGAAAAAAGTCATACTATAGCATGTCGAAAAATGGTCAAAAACGTCATCACTCCAAATGCAAAAAACGTTGTTGTATTCAATCTTTTGGACTTTTATAGTGTAATATGTTGAAAACAAGTTCCAAAAAGTCAGTATTTTAAACGTTTCAGAGCCTCACAAAATTTGTCGAAAAATGCCATACTATAGCATGTCGAAAAATGGTCAAAAACGTCATAGCTCCAAATGTCAAAAAAAAGTCATATTATTGCATGTTGAATACTTTTTATAGTGTAGCATGTCGAAAAAACGGTTCAAAAGTAAATATTTTTAATGTTTTTCAGCCTCACAAATTTGTCAAAAAATGCCATACTATAGCATGTCAAAAAATGGTCAAAAACGTCATCGCTCCAAATGTCAAAAAAGGTCATATTATAGCATGTTTAACATGTTTATAGTGTAACATGGTGAAAACAAGTTCCAGAAAGTCAGTATTTTAAATGTTTCAGAGCCTCACAAAATTTGTCGAAAAATGCCATACTATAGTATGTCGAAAAATGGTCAAAAACGTCATCGCTCCAAATGTCAAAAAAAGTCATATTATAACATATTAACACGTTTATAGTGTAGCATGTTGAAAAAAGGGCCAAAAAACTCAATATTTTTAATGTTTTTCAGCCTCACAAAATTTGTCATAAAATGCCATACGATAGCATGTCGAAAAATTGACAAAAAAGTCATCACTCCAAATATCAAAAAAAGTCATATTATAGCATGTTTAACACGTTTATAGTGTAGAATGTCGATAAAACGGTCCAAAAAGTCAAGATTTTAAATATTTTACAGCCTTGCAAATTTTGTTGAAAAAGCCATACTATAGCATGTCAAAAAATGGTCAAAAAAGTCATCGCTCCAAATGTCAAAAAAAGTCATAGTGTAGCATGTTTAACATGTTTATAGTGTAATATGTTGAAAACAAGTTCCAAAAAGTCATATTTTAAACGTTGCAGAGCCTCACAAAATTTGTCGAAAAATGCCATACTATAGCATGTCGAAAAATGGTCAAAAACGTCATCGCTCCAAATGTCAAAAACAGTTGTTGTATTCAATCCTTTGGACTTTTATAGTTTAATATGTTGAAAACAAGGTCCAAAATTCAATATTTAAAATGTTTTAGAGCCTTGCAAAATTTGTCGAAAAATGCCATACTATAGCATGTCAAAAAATGGTCAAAAACGTCATCGCTCCAAATGTCAAAAAAAAAAAAGTTGTTGTATAACAATCTTTTGGACTTTTAAAGTGTAATATGTTGAAAACAAGTCCAAAAAGTCAGTATATTAAATGTTTTGAGCCTCACGAAATTTGTCGAAAAAATGCCATACTATAGTATGTCGAAAAATTGACAAAAAAGTCATCACTCCAAATGTCAAAAAAAGTCGTAGTATAGCATGTTTAAGACTTTTCTATAGTGTAATATGTTGAAGACAAGGTCCAAAAATTCAATATTTAAAATGTTTTAGAGCCTTTTTGTCGAAAAATGCCATACTATAGCATGTCGAAAAATGGTCAAAAAAGTCATCGCTCCAAATGTCAAAAAAAGTCATATTATTGCATGTTGAACACGTTTATAGTGTAGCATGTCGAAAAAACGGTTCAAAAGTAAATATTTTTAATGTTTTTCAGCCTCACAAAATTTGTCGAAAAATGCCATACTATAGCATGTCGAAAAATGGTCAAAAAAGTCATTGCTCCAAATGTCAAAAAAAGTCATATTATAGCATGTTTAATACGTTTATAGTGTAGCATGTCGAAAAAACGGTCCAAAAAGTCAATATTTTAAATGTTTTACAGCCTTGCAAATTTTGTTGAAAAAGCCATACTATAGCATGTCAAAAAATGGTCAAAAACGTCATCGCTCCAAATGTCAAAAACAGTTGTTGTATCAATCTTTTGGACTTTTATAGTTTAATATGTTGAAAACAAGGTCCAAAAATTCAATATTTAAAATGTTTTAGAGCCTCCTTTTTGTCGAAAAATGCCATACTATAGCATGTCGAAAAATGGTCAAAAAAGTCATCGCTCCAAATGTCAAAAAAAGTAATATTATTGCATGTTTAACATGTTTATAGTGTAGCATGTCGAAAAAACGGTTCAAAAGTAAATATTTTTTAATGTTTTTCAGCCTCACAAAATTTGTCGAAAAATGCCATACTATAGCATGTCGAAAAATGGTCAAAAAAGTCATTGCTCCAAATGTCAAAAAAAGTCATATTATAGCATGTTTAAAACGTTTATAGTGTAGCATGTCGAAAAAACGGTCCAAAAAGTCAATATTTTAAATGTTTTACAGCCTTGCAAATTTTGTTGAAAAAGCCATACTATAGCATGTCAAAAAATGGTCAAAAAAGTCATCGCTCCAAATGTCAAAAAAAGTCATATTATAACATATTTAACACGTTTATAGTGTAGCATGTTGAAAAAATGGCCAAAAAACTCAATATTTTTAATGTTTTTCAGCCTCACAAAATTTGTCATAAAATGCCATACTATAGCATGTCGAAAAATTGACAAAAAAGTCATCACTCCAAATATCAAAAAAAGTCATATTATAGCATGTTTAACACGTTTATAGTGTAGAATGTCGATAAAACGGTCCAAAAAGTCAAGATTTTAAATATTTTACAGCCTTGCAAATTTTGTTGAAAAAAAAAGCCATACTATAGCATGTCAAAAAATGGTCAAAAAGTCATCGCTCCAAATGTCAAAAAAAGTCATAGTGTAGCATGTTTAACATGTTTATAGTGTAATATGTTGAAAACAAGTTCCAAAAAGTCAGTATTTTAAACGTTGCAGAGCCTCACAAAATTTGTCGAAAAATGCCATACTATAGCATGTCGAAAAATGGTCAAAAACGTCATCGCTCCAAATGTCAAAAACAGTTGTTGTATTCAATCCTTTTGGACTTTTATAGTTTAATATGTTGAAAACAAGGTCCAAAAATTCAATATTTAAAATGTTTTTAGAGCCTTGCAAAATTTGTCGAAAAATGCCATACTATAGCATGTCAAAAAATGGTCAAAAACGTCATCGCTCCAAATGTCAAAAAAAGTTGTTGTATACAATCTTTTGGACTTTTAAAGTGTAATATGTTGAAAACAAGTTCAAAAAGTCAGTATATTAAATGTTTTGAGCCTCACGAAATTTGTCGAAAAAATGCCATACTATAGTATGTCGAAAAATTGACAAAAAAGTCATCACTCCAAATGTCAAAAAAAGTCGTAGTATAGCATGTTTAAGATTCTATAGTGTAATATGTTGAAGACAAGGTCCAAAAATTCAATATTTAAAATGTTTTAGAGCCTTTTTGTCGAAAAATGCCATACTATAGCATGTCGAAAAATGGTCAAAAAAGTTATCGCTCCAAATGTCAAAAAAAGTCATATTATTGCATGTTGAACACGTTTATAGTGTAGCATGTCGAAAAAACGGTTCAAAAGTAAATATTTTTAATGTTTTTCAGCCTCACAAAATTTGTCGAAAAATGCCATACTATAGCATGTCGAAAAATGGTCAAAAAAGTCATTGCTCCAAATGTCAAAAAAAGTCATATTATAGCATGTTTAATACGTTTATAGTGTAGCATGTCGAAAAAACGGTCCAAAAAGTCAATATTTTAAATGTTTTACAGCCTTGCAAATTTTGTTGAAAAAGCCATACTATAGCATGTCAAAAAATGGTCAAAAACGTCATCGCTCCAAATGTCAAAAACAGTTGTTGTATTCAATCTTTTGGACTTTTATAGTTTAATATGTGAAAACAAGGTCCAAAAATTCAATATTTAAAATGTTTTAGAGCCTTTTTGTCGAAAAATGCCATACTATAGCATGTCGAAAAATTGACAAAAAAGTCATCGCTCCAAATATCAAAAAAAGTCATATTATAGCATGTTTAACACGTTTTATAGTGTAAATGTCGATAAAACGGTCCAAAAAGTCAAGATTTTAAATATTTTACAGCCTTGCAAATTTTGTTGAAAAAGCCATACTATAGCATGTCAAAAAATGGTCAAAAAAGTCATCGCTCCAAATGTCAAAAAAAGTCATAGTGTAGCATGTTTTAACATGTTTATAGTGTAATATGTGAAAACAAGTTCCAAAAAGTCAGTATTTTAAACGTTGCAGAGCCTCACACAAAATTTGTCGAAAAATGCCATACTATAGCATGTCGAAAAATGGTCAAAAACGTCATCGCTCCAAATGTCAAAAACAGTTGTTGTATTCATCCTTTGGACTTTTATAGTTTAATATGTTGAAAACAAGGTCCAAAAATTCAATATTTAAAATGTTTTAGAGCCTTGCAAAATTTGTCGAAAAATGCCATACTATAGCATGTCAAAAAATGGTCAAAAACGTCATCGCTCCAAATGTCAAAAAAAGTGTTGTATACAATCTTTTGGACTTTTAAAGTGTAATATGTTGAAAACAAGTTCCAAAAAGTCAGTATTTAAATGTTTTGAGCCTCACGAAATTTGTCGAAAAAATGCCATACTATAGTATGTCGAAAAATTGACAAAAAAGTCATCACTCCAAATGTCAAAAAAAGTCGTAGTATAGCATGTTTAAGATTTCTATAGTGTAATATGTTGAAGACAAGGTCCAAAAATTCAATATTTAAAATGTTTTAGAGCCTTTTTGTCGAAAAATGCCATACTATAGCATGTCGAAAAATGGTCAAAAAAGTTATCGCTCCAAATGTCAAAAAAAGTCATATTATTGCATGTTGAACACGTTTATAGTGTAGCATGTCGAAAAAACGGTTCAAAAGTAAATATTTTTAATGTTTTTCAGCCTCACAATTTGTCGAAAAATGCCATACTATAGCATGTCGAAAAATGGTCAAAAAAGTCATTGCTCCAAATGTCAAAAAAAGTCATATTATAGCATGTTTAATACGTTTATAGTGTAGCATGTCGAAAAAACGGTCCAAAAAGTCAATATTTTAAATGTTTTACAGCCTTGCAAATTTTGTTGAAAAAAGCCATACTATAGCATGTCAAAAAATGGTCAAAAACGTCATCGCTCCAAATGTCAAAAACAGTTGTTGTATTCAATCTTTTGGAACTTTTATAGTTTAATATGTTGAAAACAAGGTCCAAAAATTCAATATTTAAAATGTTTTAGAGCCTTTTTGTCGAAAAATGCCATACTATAGCATGTCGAAAAATGGTCAAAAAAGTCATCGCTCCAAATGTCAAAAAAAGTAATATTATTGCATGTTTAACATGTTTATAGTGTAGCATGTCGAAAAAACGGTTCAAAAGTAAATATTTTTAATGTTTTTCAGCCTCACAAAATTTGTCGAAAAATGCCATACTATAGCATGTCGAAAAATGGTCAAAAAAGTCATTGCTCCAAATGTCAAAAAAAAGTCATATTATAGCAT
Organism: Plectropomus leopardus; assembly: GCF_008729295.1. Classification (NCBI taxonomy): domain Eukaryota; kingdom Metazoa; phylum Chordata; class Actinopteri; order Perciformes; family Serranidae; genus Plectropomus; species Plectropomus leopardus. The sequence goes on from NC_056468.1 coordinate 6,200,331, forward strand.
GTTTAAAACGTTTTATAGTGTAGCATGTCGAAAAAACGGTCCAAAAAGTCAATATTTTAAATGTTTTACAGCCTTGCAAATTTTGTTGAAAAAGCCATACTATAGCATGTCAAAAAATGGTCAAAAAGTCATCGCTCCAAATGTCAAAAAAAGTCATATTATTGCATGTTGAACACGTTTATAGTGTAGCATGTCGAAAAAACGGTTCAAAAGTCAATATTTTTAATGTTTTTCAGCCTCACAAAATTTGTCATAAAATGCCATACTATAGCATGTCGAAAAATTGACAAAAAAGTCATCACTCCAAATATCAAAAAAAGTCATATTATAGCATGTTTAACACGTTTATAGTGTAGAATGTCGATAAAACGGTCCAAAAAGTCAAGATTTTAAATATTTTACAGCCTTGCAAATTTGTGTTGAAAAATGCCATACTATAGCATGTCAAAAAATGGTCAAAAAAGTCATATTTTTAATATGTTTTACAGCCTTGCAAATTTTGTTGAAAATGCCATACTATAGCATGTCGAAACATGGTCAAAAACGTCATCGCTCCAAATGTCAAAAACAGTTGTTGTATTCAATCTTTTGGACTTTTATAGTTTAATATGTTGAAAACAAGGTCCAAAAATTCAATATTTAAAATGTTTTAGAGCCTTGCAAAATTTGTCGAAAAATGCCATACTATAGCATGTCGAAAAAATGGCCAAAAAACTCAGTATTTTTAATGTTTTTTCAGCCTCACAAAATTTGTCAAAAATGCCATACTATAGCATGTCGAAAAATTGACAAAAAAGTCATCACTCCAAATATCAAAAAAAGTCATATTATAGCATGTTTAACACGTTTATAGTGTAGAATGTCGATAAAACGGTCCAAAAAGTCAAGATTTTAAATGTTTTACAGCCTTGCAAATTTTGTTGAAAAAAGCCATACTATAGCATGTCAAAAAATGGTCAAAAAGTCATCGCTCCAAATGTCAAAAAAAGTCATATTATTGCATGTTGAACATGTTTATAGTGTAGCATGTCGAAAAAACGGTTCAAAAGTAAATATTTTAATGTTTTTCAGCCTCACAAAATTTGTCGAAAAATGCCATACTATAGCATGTCGAAAAAATGACAAAAAAGTCATCACTCCAAATATCAAAAAAAGTCATATTATAGCATGTTTAACACGTTTATAGTGTAGAATGTCGATAAAACGGTCCAAAAACTCAATATTTTAAATGTTTTAGAGCTTTGCAAATTTGTCGAAAAAGTCATACTATAGCATGTCGAAAAATGGTCAAAAACGTCATCCCTCCAAATGTCAAAAACAGTTGTTGTATACAATCTTTTGGACTTTTATAGTGTAATATGTTGAAAACAAGTTCCAAAAAGTCAGTATTTTAAACGTTTCAGAGCCTCACAAAATTTGTCGAAAAATGCCATACTATAGCATGTCGAAAAATGGTCAAAAAAGTCATCGCTCCAAATGTCAAAAAAAGTCATATTATAGCATGTTTAACACGTTTATAGTGTAGAATGTCGATAAAACGGTCCAAAAACTCAATATTTTTAATGTTTTTCAGCCTCACAAAATTTGTCGAAAAATGCCATACTATAGCATGTCGAAAAATGGTCAAAAACGTCATCACTCCAATGTCAAAAAAAGTCATATTATAGCATGTTTAACACGTTTATAGTGTAGCATGTCGAAAAAACGGTCCAAAAAGTCAATATTTTATATGTTTTACAGCCTTGCAAATTTTGTTGAAAATGCCATACTATAGCATGTCGAAACATGGTCAAAAACGTCATCGCTCCAAATGTCAAAAAAAGTTGTATATCAATCTTTTGGACTTTTATAGTTTAATATGTTGAAAACAAGGTCCAAAAATTCAATATTTTAAATGTTTTAGAGCCTTGCAAAATTTGTCGAAAAATGCCATACTATAGCATGGCGAAAAAATGGTCAAAAAACGTCATAGCTCCAAATGTCAAAAAAAGTCATATTATTGCATGTTTGAATACGTTTATAGTGTAGCATGTCGAAAAAAAGGCCAAAAAACTCAATATTTTTAATGTTTTTCAGCCTCACAAAATTTGTCATAAAATGCCATACTATAGCATGTCAAAAAATTGACAAAAAAGTCATCACTCCAAATGTCAAAAAAAGTCATATTATAACATGTTTAACACGTTTATAGTGTAGCATGTCGAAAAAACGGTCCAAAAGCTCAATATTTTTAATGTTTTACAGCTTTGCAAATTTTGTCGAAAAAAGTCATACTATAGCATGTCGAAAAATGGTCAAAAACGTCATCACTCCAAATGTCAAAAACAGTTGTTGTATTCAATCTTTTGGACTTTTATAGTGTAATATGTTGAAAACAAGTTCCAAAAAGTCAGTATTTTAAACGTTTCAGAGCCTCACAAAATTTTGTCGAAAAAGCCATACTATAGCATGTCGAAAAATGGTCAAAAACGTCATCGCTCCAAATGTCAAAAACAGTTGTTGTATTCAATCTTTTGGACTTTTATAGTTTAATATGTTGAAAACAAGGTCCAAAAATTCAATATTTAAAATGTTTTAGAGCCTTGCAAAATTTGTCGAAAAATGCCATACTATAGCATGTCAAAAAATGGTCAAAAACGTCATCGCTCCAAATGTCAAAAAAAGTTGTTGTATACAATCTTTTGGACTTTTAAGTGTAATATGTTGAAAACAAGTTCCAAAAAGTCAGTATATTAAATGTTTTGAGCCTCACGAAATTTGTCGAAAAAATGCCATACTATAGTATGTCGAAAAATTGACAAAAAAGTCATCACTCCAAATGTCAAAAAAAGTCGTAGTATAGCATGTTTAAGATTTCTATAGTGTAATATGTTGAAACAAGGTCCAAAAATTCAATATTTAAAATGTTTTAGAGCCTTTTTGTCGAAAAATGCCATACTATAGCATGTCGAAAAATGGTCAAAAAAGTCATCGCTCCAAATGTCAAAAAAAGTCATATTATTGCATGTTGAACACGTTTATAGTGTAACATGTCGAAAAAAACGGTTCAAAAGTAAATATTTTAATGTTTTTCAGCCTCACAAAATTTGTCGAAAAATGCCATACTATAGCATGTCGAAAAATGGTCAAAAAAGTCATTGCTCCAAATGTCAAAAAAAGTCATATTATAGCATGTTTAATACGTTTATAGTGTAGCATGTCGAAAAAACGGTCCAAAAAGTCAATATTTTAAATGTTTTACAGCCTTGCAAATTTTGTTGAAAAAGCCATACTATAGCATGTCAAAAAATGGTCAAAAAAAGTCATCGCTCCAAATGTCAAAAAAAGTCATATTATTGCATGTTGAACACGTTTATAGTGTAGCATGTCGAAAAAACGGTCCAAAAAGTCAATATTTTATATGTTTTACAGCCTTGCAAATTTTGTTGAAAAATGCCATACTATAGCATGTCGAAAAATGGTCAAAAACGTCATCGCTCCAAATGTCAAAAAAAGTCATATTATAGCATGTTTAACACGTTTATAGTGTAGCATGTCGAAAAAAAACGGTCCAAAAAGTCAAGATTTTATATGTTTTACAGCCTTGCAAATTTTGTTGAAAAATGCCATACTATAGCATGTCGAAAAATGGTCAAAAACGTCATCGCTCCAAATGTCAAAAACAGTTGTTGTATTCAATCTTTTGGACTTTTATAGTTTAATATGTTGAAAACAAGGTCCAAAAATTCAATATTTAAAATGTTTTAGAGCCCTTGCAAAATTTGTCGAAAAATGCCATACTATAGCATGTCGAAAAAATGGCCAAAAAACTCAGTATTTTTAATGTTTTTCAGCCTCACAAAATTTGTCATAAAATGCCATACTATAGCATGTCGAAAAATTGACAAAAAAGTCATCACTCCAAATATCAAAAAAAGTCATATTATAGCATGTTTTAACACGTTTATAGTGTAGAATGTCGATAAAACGGTCCAAAAAGTCAAGATTTTAAATGTTTTACAGCCTTGCAAATTTTGTTGAAAAAGCCATACTATAGCATGTCAAAAAATGGTCAAAAAAGTCATCGCTCCAAATGTCAAAAAAAGTCATATTATTGCAATTTGAACATGTTTTATAGTGTAGCATGTCGAAAAAACGGTTCAAAAGTAAATATTTTTAATGTTTTTCAGCCTCACAAAATTTGTCGAAAAATGCCATACTATAGCATGTCGAAAAATTGACAAAAAAGTCATCACTCCAAATATCAAAAAAAGTCATATTATAGCATGTTTAACACGTTTATAGTGTAGAATGTCGATAAAACGGTCCAAAAACTCAATATTTTAAATGTTTTTAGAGCTTTGCAAATTTTGTCGAAAAAAGTCATACTATAGCATGTCGAAAAATGGTCAAAAACGTCATAGCTCCAAATGTCAAAAAAGTCATATTATTGCATGTTGAATACGTTTATAGTGTAGCATGTCGAAAAAATCCAAAAAACTCATATATTTTAATGTTTTTCAGCCTCACAAAATTTGTCATAAAATGCCATACTATAGCATGTCGAAAAATTGACAAAAAAGTCATCACTCCAAATATCAAAAAAAGTCATATTATAGCATGTTTAACACGTTTATAGTGTAGAATGTCGATAAAACGGTCCAAAAACTCAATATTTTAAATGTTTTAGAGCTTTGCAAATTTTGTTGAAAAAAGTCATACTATAGCATGTCGAAAAATGGTCAAAAACGTCATCCCTCCAAATGTCAAAAACAGTTGTTGTATACAATCTTTTGGACTTTTATAGTGTAATATGTTGAAAACAAGTTCCAAAAAGTCAGTATTTTAAACGTTTCAGAGCCTCACAAATTTGTCGAAAAATGCCATACTATAGCATGTCGAAAAATGGTCAAAAAAGTCATCACTCCAAATGTCAAAAAAAAGTCATATTATAGCATGTTTAATACATTTATAGTATAGCATGTCGAAAAAATGGCCAAAAAACTCAATATTTTTAATGTTTTTCAGCCTCACAAAATTTGTCATAAAAATGCCATACTATAGCATGTCGAAAAATTGACAAAAAAGTCATCACTCCAAATATCAAAAAAAGTCATATTATAGCATGTTTAACACGTTTATAGTGTAGAATGTCGATAAAACGGTCCAAAAACTCAATATTTTAAATGTTTTAGAGCTTTGCAAATTTTGTCGAAAAAAGTCATACTATAGCATGTCGAAAAATGGTCAAAAACGTCATCGCTCCAAATGCCAAAAACAGTTGTTGTATTCAATCTTTTGGACTTTTATAGTGTAATATGTTTGAAAACAAGTTCCAAAAAGTCAGTATTTTAAACGTTTCAGAGCCTCACAAAATTTGTCGAAAAATGCCATACTATAGCATGTCGAAAAATGGTCAAAAAGTCATCGCTCCAAATGTCAAAAAAAGTCATATTATTGCATGTTGAACACGTTTATAGTGTAGCATGTCGAAAAAACGGTCCAAAAAGTCAATATTTTATATGTTTTACAGCCTTGCAAATTTTGTTGAAAATTCCATACTATAGCATGTCGAAAAATGGTCAAAAAAGTCATCGCTCCAAATGTCAAAAAAAGTCATATTATTGCATGTTGAACATGTTTATAGTGTAGCATGTCGAAAAAACGGTTCCAAAAAGTAAATATTTTTAATGTTTTTCAGCCTCACAAAATTTGTCGAAAAATGCCATACTATAGCATGTCGAAAAATGGTCAAAAAAGTCATTGCTCCAAATGTCAAAAAAAGTCATATTATAGCATGTTTAATACGTTTATAGTTTAGCATGTCGAAAAAACGGTCCAAAAAGTCAATATTTTAAATGTTTTACAGCCTTGCAAATTTGTTGAAAAAGCCATACTATAGCATGTCAAAAAATGGTCAAAAAAGTCATCGCTCTAAATGTCAAAAAAGTCATATTATTGCATGTTTGAACACGTTTATAGTGTAGCATGTCGAAAAAACGGTTCAAAAGTCAATATTTTTAATGTTTTTAGCCTCACAAAATTTGTCGAAAAATGCCATACTATAGCATGTCGAAAAATGGTCAAAAACGTCATCGCTCCAAATGTCAAAAAAAGTCATATTATAGCATGTTTAACACGTTTATATTGTAGCATGTCGAAAAAAAAACGGTTCAAAAAGTCAATATTTTTAATGTTTTTCAGCCTCACAAAATTTGTCGAAAAATGCCATACTATAGCATGTCAAAAAATGGTCAAAAACGTCATCGCTCCAAATGTCAAAAAAGTCATATTATAGCATGTTTAACATGTTTATAGTGTAACATGGTGAAAACAAGTTCCAAAAAGTCAGTATTTTAAATGTTTTCAGAGCCTCACAAAATTTGTCGAAAAATGCCATACTATAGCATGTCGAAACATGGTCAAAAACGTCATCGCTCCAAATGTCAAAAACAGTTGTTGTATTCAATCTTTTGGACTTTTATAGTTTAATATGTTGAAAACAAGGTCCAAAAATTCAATATTTAAAATGTTTTAGAGCCTGCAAAATTTGTCGAAAAATGCCATACTATAGCATGTCGAAAAATGGTCAAAAAAGTCATCACTCCAAATATCAAAAAAAGTCATATTATAGCATGTTTAACACGTTTATAGTGTAAATGTCGATAAAACGGTCCAAAAAGTCAATATTTTAAATGTTTTACAGCCTTGCAAATTTTTGTTGAAAAAGCCATACTATAGCATGTCAAAAAATGGTCAAAAAATTCATCGCTCCAAATGTCAAAAAAAGTCATATTATAGCATGTTTAACACGTTTTATAGTGTAGCATGTCGAAAAAACGGTTCAAAAGTCAATATTTTTAATGTTTTTTTAGCCTCACAAAATTTGTCGAAAAATGCCATACTATAGCATGTCGAAAAATGGTCAAAAAAGTCATCGCTCCAAATGTCAAAAAAAGTCATATTATTGCATGTTTGAACATGTTTATAGTGTAGCATGTCGAAAAAACGGTTCCAAAAGTCAATATTTTTAATGTTTTTCAGCCTCACAAAATTTGTCGAAAAATGCCATACTATAGCATGTCGAAAAAATGGTCAAAAAAGTCATTGCTCCAAATGTCAAAAAAAGTCATATTATAGCATGTTTAATACGTTTTATAGTGTAGCATGTCGAAAAAACGGTCCAAAAAGTCAATATTTTAAATGTTTTACAGCCTTGCAAATTTTGTTGAAAAAGCCATACTATAGCATGTCAAAAAATGGTCAAAAAAGTCATCGCTCTAAATGTCAAAAAAAGTCATATTATTGCATGTTGAACACTTTTATAGTGTAGAATGTCGATAAAACGGTCCAAAAACTCAATATTTTAAATGTTTTAGAGCCTTGCAAATTTTGTCGAAAAAAGTCATACTATAGCATGTCGAAAAATGGTCAAAAACGTCATCCCTCCAAATGTCAAAAAAAGTTGTTGTATACAATCTTTTGGACTTTTATAGTGTAATATGTTGAAAACAAGTTCCAAAAAGTCAGTATTTTAAACGTTTCAGAGCCTCACAAAATTTGTCGAAAAATGCCATACTATAGCATGTCGAAAAATTGACAAAAAAGTCATCACTCCAAATATCAAAAAAAGTCATATTATAGCATGTTTTAACACGTTTATAGTGTAGAATGTCGATAAAACGGTCCAAAAACTCAATATTTTAAATGTTTTACAGCTTTGCAAATTTTGTCGAAAAAAGTCATACTATAGCATGTCGAAGAATGGTCAAAAAAGTCATCGCTCCAAATGTCAAAAAAAAGTCATATTATAGCATGTTTAACACGTTTATAGTGTAGCATGTCAAAAAAACGGTCCAAAAAGTCAATATTTTATATGTTTTTACAGCTTTGCAAATTTTGTTGAAAATGCCATACTATAGCATGTCAAAACATGGTCAAAAACGTCATCGCTCCAAATGTCAAAAACAGTTGTTGTATTCAATCTTTGGACTTTTATAGTTTAATATGTTGAAAACAAGGTCCAAAAATTCAATATTAAAATGTTTTAGAGCCTTTTTGTCGAAAAATGCCATACTATAGCATGTCGAAAAATGGTCAAAAAAGTCATCGCTCCAAATGTCAAAAAAAGTCATATTATATGCATGTTGAACATGTTTATAGTGTAGCATGTCGAAAAACGGTTCAAAAAAAATATTTTTAATGTTTTTCAGCCTCACAAAATTTGTCGAAAAATGCCATACTATAGCATGTCAAAAAATGGTCAAAAACGTCATCGCTCCAAATGTCAAAAAAGGTCATATTATAGCATGTTTAACATGTTTATAGTGTAACATGGTGAAAAAAGTTCCAGAAAGTCAGTATTTTAAATGTTTCAGAGCCTCACAAAATTTGTCGAAAAATGCCATACTATAGCATGTCGAAAAATGGTCAAAAAACGTCATCATCGCTCCAAATGTCAAAAAAAGTCATATTATAACATATTTAACACGTTTATAGTGTAGCATGTCGAAAAAAATGGCCAAAAACTCAATATTTTTAATGTTTTTTCAGCCTCACAAAATTTGTCATAAAATGCCATACTATAGCATGTCGAAAAATGACAAAAACGTCATCACTCCAAATGTCAAAAAAAGTCATATTATAGCATGTTTAACACGTTTATAGTGTAGAATGTCGATAAAACGGTCCAAAAACTCATCAATATTTTAAATGTTTTACAGCCTTGCAAATTTTGTTGAAAAAGTCATACTATAGCATGTCGAAAAATGGTCAAAAACGTCATCCCTCCAAATGTCAAAAACAGTTGTTGTATACAATCTTTTGGACTTTTATAGTGTAATATGTTGAAAACAAGTTCCAAAAAGTCAGTATTTTAAACGTTTCAGAGCCTCACAAAATTTGTCGAAAAATGCCATACTATAGCATGTCGAAGAATGGTCAAAAAAGTCATCGCTCCAAATGTCAAAAAAAGTCATATTATTGCATGTTGAACATGTTTATAGTGTAGCATGTCGAAAAAACGGTTCAAAAGTAAATATTTTTAATGTTTTTCAGCCTCACAAAATTTGTCGAAAAATGCCATACTATAGCATGTCGAAAAATGATCAAAAACATCATTGCTCCAAATGTCAAAGAAAGTCATAATATAGAATGTTTAACATGTTTTTAGTGTAGTATGTCAAAAAAATGGTCCAAAAACTCAATATTTTAAATTTTGTGGAGCCTCACAAAATTTGTCGAAAAATGCCATGGAGACATGGAAAGCTCAAGCGATCGTCCCCGTGGAGAAATTGGTTTGCAGCTACAAATAAAAGTATTGATCTATCTGCGATATTGGATATAATAGGCACATGCACACTCTGCTGCAACTGTATTTAAATTTCATTGGCCCTCTTGATATTTTTAGATATGATGTCGTAACGTAAGTGTCAAACTGTGAATTGAAATGGTGACAGATATTGAAGCAGTAAATGGGATCCTTTGTCCCTGTCTTTGTCTTGCAGGTGTGGGATCAGTCATCAGTGTGAATCCAGTTCTGCTCCTCTCCTGACTGGAGGTCAAAGAGAAACTACGGGAACACCTGGATCCACTCTGAGTGCAAGCACACACACATGCACACAAACACACTTCACTCAGGCTGAACGTCAGCCCCATCGCCTGTACATAGTGCAGCCTCAGTTCCTCGTTCAACAACACATAAACCTGCACTGGGAGACGTCTCCTGCGACAATCCTGTCTTTTCTGACCCGTGCTTTGACGGGAGAAATCCCGCCGTAGATTTGGTGGCAGGGAACCTCCGCTGATCTACACACAAAGAGAATCTACTTTATGATATGTACTCAAAGTTGTAAATATTGCTGTCTGAGTTTTTATAGATAAAGGGAATAGTCGGCTGGTAAAGCCATGTCTATTTTTTTTAAAAATGAGTTTCTAAAGATGTTGCAGGGAGATTACTGATGTCGTTGGTTTACGAAATACAATATCAACATTTCATTAGAATCTGAAGTTTCATGTTCGGTTTCTTCTCTGTTCGGAGAATCAAACTGACATTTAATTCCTCACATAAATCACGATAAGAGGGCGGTCCGAGGAGGCAACACTTTGCACATGAGATTGGATTTGAACAGGAGTTACGAGCTTGTTCTTGTTACACGACCAGTCTACTTTCTTTGGATCAAATGTATGGTCCTCTCGACTCAATAGCCTTTGATATATTAATGCATATGATTGCTTTATTGACAGTCGTCGTTCGGCCATACTTTGTAAAACAATTATTAAGCAATGTTTTGCTCCAAGTGTTCCTTGTGTTGTTTTTTAGCAAACCTAAGATCAAGAAACACGCAGCTCTGCCTCTGCTGCCGGAGCTTGCTCTTAGTCTGCTGCTGCTGCTGCTGCTGCTGCTGCTGATTATGGTACAGATGTCCTGTTTCTGTGCAGTGGTATGAAGTCTAGTAAACGTCAGGGGTCGTCACTTTCTAGTATCGTTTCTTTAGAGCCAGTAAGACCACCTCCATTCGTCACATCAGTGAGCATGACTAACTTAGAGCAGCACTTGTCGCTTTTCAAACTTGATTCTCTCTTGGTTGTTCTTTTTTCCGTCACGTATTCACTTGGATTTGCATTGAATAAGTAGACGTTGATGTTAGACAGTAACTTAAGATTTTCTTGATTTTTAGAGATGTATACCAGTACATGCATTAAACATGATTAAAGCGTCTGCTCTCTTCTTTGTGTGTTTGTTTTCAGCTGCAGATATTCCGCCAGGCAGTAATCAGTGAGAGCAGATATCAGCACAACACAGTAGGTTTATCTAGTTTATTTTTCCTTTAATTCTACAACAATGTAATGCTCTTTAAAGTAAATCCGACAAAACAAAATATTCAGACTGAACAAGGAGCACTTGTTGTTACAGGAAATTGCTATGTACAGCTACACACTCCTCTGACAGACATGAGAAGGTTCAAAGTGCTTATCAAACAGACGGGAGGAAAAAGGGAGGAAAATCAAACAAAAGCACGAGTGATCCCTTTGTGAGAGACCCGTAATAAAACTGCTTGGCACCAGTCTCCACCAAAAGAGACACACACACACACACAGTCACACTAATGCATTCACGCGCACACACTCATGTCAAATGATTACTGGGCCGTTGCAGTGACGCCTCTGACAGAGCACGTCAGCGCAAGTGAAGAAAAATACAACATATGCAGACCAAGACAACTTCTTGGGAGGGGGGAAAAATAAAAGCACGGCAAGGGATCGTACTGGCAACATGTGTTAACTGATGACTTGTTCACCATGTTACCCGATCCTCCCACACAACCATAACGCTCGTTACAATACTGAAAAGCACAGCACTCTCTCAGTTTCAGCTTTATATTGATGCACTCTGTGGCAGTGTCTACTTTATGTCATGTGCAAAAAATAGCTTTTTTTTTTCTTTTTTAAAGACAATTCACATTCATGGATTGTTGAACCAGACGAGCTTGGTGCCCCACATGCCTGTGATAGTGGTGAAAATACAGAGTGAGGATTCATGCTGTCAGGGTGTCAGCGAGGCAAGCGTAAGAGCTTTGACCTGATAAAGGGACATTACGCATTCTGAATTTGAGAAACTGCAAATTATGAAGCCTTTTTTAACATTTAGGACGTAGACACAGACGTTTGGGAGGAGTGTGAAGCCTTGGAACACATCCCGATCTAACATTACAGGCCAGCTTTACATCACCAATATAAACTTAGATGTAAAAGTCAATATTGTGGTTTCCGATCAATTTTCCAGTTAAAACAAATTTTGAATTGGACTGTGCTTTTAAAGGTTCAGTGTGTAGGATTCAGGTGGATATATTATCAGAAATGCAATATGAGAGGTATGTTTTTGTGTTTTTGTTACCTTCGATTGAGATGTTTATATCTACGTAGGGAGCAGGCCCTCATCTATGGAGACCGCCATGTTGCTCCGCCATGTTTCTACAGTAGCCTAGAACAGACAAACCAAATACTTTATTCAACACTAGTCTAGATAGAGCCACTCACACTTTGGCGTCGGCCACCGTAGTTAGCAGCCCCTCCACAATGAGCCAAAAAGCATCTGAAAAACATGGATGTTTAACGTCAAACTGTTTCGTTCAGTGTTTTAGCGCTTTAAATCACCGGGTCAATTGGTTTTGGAGAGGAGACCTCTCTGGAAAATCAGCTCCCAGTTAAATCCTCCTGAACAATGAACACTGAAGGAACTCTAACTGGGAGTTCACGCTTGGTACATAGGAGAGGCTTCAGCTAGATGCAGTCCTCATAGCTACATACCAATCAGTCCTACACACTGTTCCTTTACAGCAGTCGTACCATCTCAAATCAATTCTCAGACATTAATGTTTGGACAAATGCTAGTCTTGCTGCTGTGGCATCACAAGTGTTTTTGTAAATATTAAATTGGCAGAAATGTCAGCATCTCGTCACGAGGGGGCAAACACTTATTGCTATACTATTTGAAAGAGTGAAGGCCGAGCTGTTAATGAAACACATTCACCACTTCCACAGGAGGGCAGAGAGAAAAACACTTCAAGCCTGTTGTTGTTCTGACCACCTTTAAAAAAGCCGCTCCACTGCACACGCCTGCTGATTCTATCAACACATCAAAAGCCAACAGGAGAAACACATGATCAGAGATAACAGATCCAGAATGATTAAATGCTATCATGATGTCAATCACACGGTTATATTTATGCATTTCCTGTGATAGTCTGAACTTGTGGGGAACCACAGCGCCTCTCTGGCCTGCTGCTGTCTGAAGCGAAAGTGGGCCCTCTGCTGACCTGACCCGCTGTATGATGATGAAGAGAGATTCAAAGATTGGCAGTCTCAACAGTAAGATCATTCAAATGAAAGTCTGCGGGCGTGTGCTGTACCTTTGCTGCTCCAGCTGACTAAAGGAAAAAAAAAAAAAAAAACACACATTTTCAATAACAACAACAAAGGCCATTCTCAATGATGTAAGTCTGGAAAGCAAGAATCACTCAGCTACTACAAGCCCAGTGTGAATCTGTGTGTGTGGTGAATGAGTGTGTGTACAAAGTAGAGGTAGTGTTTGTAAATGGGTTTGAATGGAGTAATGTGTGTGAGTTGGGGGGGGGGGGGTGGGGGTTATTTTGGGTTCAGGCTGCTTGTTTTGGACCACTGTTCTCTCAGTGCATAGACATCTCGTTGGCTACAGACACTCCTTTTCTTTTTTTCCATTCTTACATGTGATCGTCTCAGGTCACATGATGCTAAATGACCTCTGACACTCCCCTTTATAATCGGGGAAATCGTTAACATCTCCAAATCTGGCTTTGATTGGCTGATACAAAATGATGAGTGTCGTCGTAGCCACAGATCAGAACCATCTCTCATCACATAAACACTGATTATCCTGTGGCATCTGAATTGTCTGGAGTTTAAACAGCAATTCAACAACAAAACCTTAATAAATTAAATCAAAGCAATGATCGCATTTAAACGGGAAAACCACTGCAGCATCAAAACAGGACACCCTGCTTCTCTATTTTAAAAAAACACACCTGTTACCTTCAACAGGTTGCAAAATATAGGTACTTTTCTGCAATTAATAACATAAGAAAACAAAGAAATAAAAAACAAAAACTTTTGGTGACTAATTTAGTGAGCCACTATTCAAGGATTCTATACATTTTCTTAAATGCTATATATGTATCTTTTTTCATTTATCTTACAAAAAGTGTGTGTGTGTGTGTGTGTGTGTGTGTGTGTGTGTGTGCGCAGGAGGTCATTGAATAGCTGTGAGGCAGAGCGGGCGTCTCAGTGTAGCTTCTCTGACTTGTTTCATGTGGGAGTTACAGACTTTTGAAAACGCCAAGAGCCCTTTCTACTGCTGCTGTCCTCCTCTGTGTTTCAGCCAATCAGAGTGGAGATCACGAGTGAGGTCACTGTCAATAGCCGCCTCCAAGAAATAATAATAATAATTACATGAAATAAACAAAAATATTGTATTTTGAATTTGAGGTTAAACGTGTCATATCTTCACTTGTGATTTCCACCGATGGACCGAAAAGTGAGCGAGACGTCCAGCTCCCAGTGCCTGCTGGGTAAGTAATCACAAAAAGGGGGCTGTTGTGAGTGAAGGGCATGAAGGTATGGCTTACAGGAGAGATTACACAGTCAGTCAGTCTGTGCCGGGCACAAACAACCTGCAGCTCTTCTGCCGCCTGACACAAACTGACAACGCCACAACACATCAGCTCACACTCCCAGCAGACGCCGAATAACAGTCTGTCAGCGACGAGGAGCTGAGCGGCCGTCAGCTGCTAAAGGGTCGGATGTTCAAAAGCCTTTTCTATTGATCACTGACTAGTCCCGTTGTAAGACTTGTATGGGTGATTTTGTTTCAAAACAAAACAAAAAGAATTTTTGCTCCTCACGGTGGTCAAGGTGAGCATGGAAAACAAGTACGGTGCTTTGAGGGACAAAATCCTTCAGATTGAGTTGCAGCGTCTCTGCACTCTGGGCTGAATCTCAATACGCTACACACAAACTCTAAACGGATATTTTGTATTTACACGTCAATTACCTGTAGGTACTCTATAAAAACACGTGTGGGCCATTCTGTGTCAAAAGATGAGAAAAAATTAAAAGAAAAAGCAAGCAAATATGCTGCATTAAGATTCAGCCCAGAGCACTTTAAAGGGTCAGTTCACCCAAATTACAAAATAGTGATTGATTATCCAGAGTAACGGAGACACGGTTTTGTAAAGAGGCACTCCACCAATTTTACACAATATCAGTTCACTCATCATGCAGAAAACAGTCCTGAAAAGTAACCCCAGTGATGTCATTGTGATGTCATCAGAGTCACTTTTCCTGGGGCATGGAGACCACAAACTTGATACGAAAAGCCTGCATGTGAAAGATGTGGCCGTTTAACCAGGCAAGAAGGAGCTATGTAGTATCAAGTATTTTTGGAGCTTGAACCACATTAAGGACTAAAAGTCAGGATATATTGGTCTCTGCTGCATCTCTGTGCAAACAGTAACTAGTTATTAAATAATTAAAGGGCAAACTATAGAAAACACTCTGTGGTTCCAGCTTCTGAAAAAAAAAAAAAAACGATTCTGTATTTCTTAATACTGTTATTGAACTAAATATCTTTTAGTTTTGGACAATAATTTGGTAAAAAAATCTTTCATATATGTGACCCTGGGCTGTATAATGACCAAATTTCACTTTTTTTCTGGCATTTTACGGAAAGAAAATGGACTGATTGATTGATAGAATGATTTGTAGATGTATCGGTAATAAGAACAATAGTTGCAGCTCTACTTCAGGTCACCTCCAGTGTCCTGGGACAAGATCTGAAAACCTGAAAAAATATATTAATATTTTTCTAGTTGCGGTTAGAAGTAAATGAGGAAGTATGGTATGTTCATTTGGATGAACTGACCCTTTACACTTTTCCCTAAACAACACTGTGAGCATCAGATCTCCAGATATTTCTGAAGCTGAGGGACTCGTAAGATTTTCCACATTGCTCCTGATCACACACCCTCCAGGGAAAAGAAGCAGTCTGAGCTTGGAGACGATGGTGCGTAGGAGTCCAATGAGAAGCGTTGATGAGCGGGGAAATGATTTAACAGACCAAAGCCCTCCAAGAGACTTCAGCGACACAGTGAGACGACCTTCTCTGCCTGCCTGGTCCAAGGCACCAGGATGTCCATTCTCACTCCTCTGGCCTCGGAGTGCAGTCCTGTCACAACCCCCCCCGCGTGTGATTTCCCTCTCTCACACACGCTCACACACACGTACACAACCCACCCCTGTGCACACCCACAGTTCAGAGCGCTCGGCATCTCGTCAACACGTCATTCAGCTCCTCTGCCACGTCATTCTCTGTATATACACATTAATTTCCATATCCGCAGCACACACACACGTAAAGTACATGGGACATTCTGTGTAGCTCCTGTGCTCTTCTTCTTCTTCTTCAGCGGTGCGCCTGCGTTGGCGGCTGGCAGCTCATCCTGTCCCGCACCTCTGACACTCAGTTGGAGCTGGCCGTGATGGGTTTCTCCAGCTCCAGCTCCAGGGGAGCCGGGCTGAGCTTGAGGCTGCCGTAGCAGGTCTTGCAGACGCGGCTGGGCTCGAACAGCTGCTGGCTTGGCACTGGGATCTTCTGGTCGCAACAGCTGGCACAGAACACGTTACCGCAGTTCCTGCAGGGAGACACACACAGGTTACTGCTGCGCTCTCACACACAGCCTCCTCACACCTACAGTTACCATGCGTCTCCTCTTCATTCCACCTAACTGCTCTACATCTGCACCAGATCCTGTTCTTCATACACGCAAACTGAGTGCACTGGATTTGACTGTTGATCTGTTGATACATTCATTTATAAGTGACTGCTTTCCTTAGATAAAAAAGTGCTGACTATTTATGACATTTTTATGGGGGATTTGCCATTTTAACACAAAACTGGATTAAATGTATTAGATAACTATTAATCATTCACTGCGGGGAATTACAGTGACATATATTTTATTAAGGGTTCCTACAAGTTAGACTTTAGACTTTTTAATGCAACTCAAAATGAAACCTAAGACTAATTTTACAATAAACAAAATTGAGGAGAAAAAAAATAGCTGAAATTACCTTTGGTTAGGGGGAATTTTGCCCATTTTGTCTCACTCTGCATGTGAGATTCCACTGACTTGATTTCCATAATGCTGAGTTTGAAAAATGTTTTGCATAAAATGCACTGAGCCACATATGTATTGACTTGTATTGACTTGTACTGGTTTAAGCCATGCCGCGAAATCTTGGTCTAATAGCTTGTTTTTGTTCAACTTGCATGTTGTCAAGGGTGCAGTGATAGCTCGCTGACCCTCATCTGTGTCACATGAGTGCAAGAGGCATTCAGTATTTTTTTAATTAGATGTTTCCAGTTATTGAGATTTTACAATGATACAAAGTCAGAAAAAAGATGAAGAAATCCTACTTCTCATGCATTTTTAAGACTTTTTAAATATTGATTTAAGACATTTAATAGCAATTAAAGTCTTATTTTTCAATGAATGACTTTAATGTATTCAAAGACGTTTTAAGGATCCGGGGAAGCCCTGTGATTACTTTACTGGTTTTTCCAGGGTAAGGCTAAGAATACTACAAAAACAAAAACATATTTTATACTTCTCAGCATGATCAATCACTGTTTGGGTTTTTTCATTTGCAAATATAAGATATTACCAGACTTGTGCAGTGACAATGTGCTGTCTGCAGCTGTGGTGCCAATTGCGCCGATCATGAGAATGATCTCATGATGGAGTTTGAAGAGGTGAATTAGGTGGGTGAGAATTAATGGGATCATTTTAGCTGGATAAATCCATGACAGCCTGGATCAGTTTATCCACATTTAAAGAACAGGATGCTGATGTGCAGAATGATTCTGATTTAGAGAAATGTTGTTGTTGCTCTGTCTGATTAAAATCCGATCACAGTGGACGCATGATAAATCAGGTGGAAAGAAGGTGTCAAAGTTGTGAGCAAACCTCATTCACCCTGTTTGAGTTCCACTCTGCTGTGATGTTGCTCTACATGCCGGTTAGCAGAGGTGCTCTAACACTCACTGGTGCTATTTTGATTATTCAGCCCATTAAAAACAACAACAAAAAAACATGTTACCATCACTACACAAGGAGGCAGGTCACACTGGAGGTGTCAGATACCCATGCTCAGATTAAGATGTAAGGCCATGCTCACACACTTTACACACACAGCGGCCCCTTTCTACCTGCCTGTACTCACCCTGAGCAGAATGTTTTTAAAGAAATTAAAAAAAAAAAAATCACAGTGAGTCTGCAGCCTTTTACACCCCCAGGTGGACAGAGAGGCCTCCTGCACCATGCGGCGCTGCTGGGAGGTGAGATGCAGACGGCTGGTGAGGGGCAGCATGCTGCCGGGTCGTGTGTGTCGAGGGGGGTGGGAGGGCAGGGTGCTGATGTGGTGCAATGGCAGGAGGAGTGTTGAGGTTGAGGAAGTCCACTGTTTGTTTGTTTGTTTCTTTCTTTTTTTGGGTGGGTATTTGAATTTTGCAGG
Organism: Plectropomus leopardus; assembly: GCF_008729295.1. Taxonomy (NCBI): domain Eukaryota; kingdom Metazoa; phylum Chordata; class Actinopteri; order Perciformes; family Serranidae; genus Plectropomus; species Plectropomus leopardus. Next base: position 6,218,418 of record NC_056468.1, read on the forward strand.
TGAAATAACAATCAGCCCTCGACCAATCACAGCCCTCCCACTGACAGCACCGTGCTCACGGTCACAGCCAATCAAAACCGCTGAATGGAAACACGTTGGCGCAGCAGGACGCACACTCAAGTCAATACATCTCAGAAATGAAGAGAGATTTCCCTGAGAGTTTGCTGACAACTACAACAGAATGAAGGGAAACCAGATGCATCAGGTGAGGAGGGGGAGGAGCAGGGAGGGAGGGAGGAGGAGGAGGAGGAGGAGGAGGAGGGAGGTGCAGTGATGCCAGGTTAAAGGGTAGAGGGCGGAGGGTGGAGGGGGGACAGGGGAGCCGGATCTCACCAGACCTCCTGGACAGGCTCCCTGCCACTGTAGAGGAGAGGGGCAGACAATGGATAAGAACTGCCGCAGCAGTGAAGGACACTTCACACACTACAACACACCTTCTGCTGAAGATGTGTGTTACAAAGCTTTTCTTCTGTTTTTATGAGGCACAAAATCTAAAATAGCTACAATTGAGAAATGGCTGCAATGCTACACTGTTATAATGAAGTCTGCAGTCCAGACCACACCAAGGTTATTAAAAATGACCAAAATTAAACTATGTGTAACAAAAAAAAAAAAGTAAAACTAGCTAACTAACAAGAGTGTACTTATTATAATAAAATGAAATAAAAATATACAAGTCTTTAGTTTTAGTCTTTTTAAATTTGGTTATATTTGTCAACACAACAAGCACCAAGAGCCGGGTGCATATGTTCGATGTTTACTGAGACTGGGATGTCTACATGACTGTAGGTCAGTTTCCTGTTCTGAACTTCTTGAATCTTGCCGCTGACAAATACCCCCCGCATTATAAATAACACGACCTAAAGATAATACTGAAAAGTAATAAAAATGAACCAAAGGCAAACATTTTAAAGGAATGAAAACTAAACAAACACATGTAATAAACTGAAACTCAACTGAAAACAAAATAATAATAAAATAAAATAATTTTAAATTTTTAAAAAATAAACCTATAACTCCAGATGAGCATCCAAAATACATCCTGCTTAAACTTCTGGTACTCAGCACTTAACTTGATCCAATCCATCACAAAAAAGCAAAGTAAGCAGCAGTCAGCAGTGACATGAGCAAATGATGATATTAAAGGAAACAACATCTGCAAAATCACAATGAGACAAACTACTGAAATAATATCTCCATCTGCACACTTCAGCCAACCAAAAGATGTCCTGATACTTCCGCGTACACTTTGAATGGACACTGAGGTTCCATCTGTCCCTTTATTCTAAACAGTGATGTCTGCGGGGCACATCAGTGCAGGACAGCAGCTCCCTGACAGTCTCACCTTTTACTCTTTTAATAAGGCTATGCCATACTTCACTCTAAAAATGTTCTCATTATAGTGCAAATTCAAAACTTATGAAAGGGACCTATTATGCTTTTTTGTATATTGTGTCATATATAGTGTTTTGCTCATAATTAAAATGGCCAAAGTTTAAAAAATGAGGTAAAAAAGTAATGTTTGTAAGCAAAACCCTCAGACTTCAGACTCTTCTGAATTCTATTTACAGCTGTTTTTCTACTCTAGCCACAATAATAATAATTGATATTATTAATAATAATAATTATTAATAATAATAATAATAATAAAGAAGAAGAAGAAGAAGAAGAAGAAGACATCATAGTGCGCTGGATTTCTTTTTAGGTTCATCTGCTCCGAACACACCACTGTAAGTGTTTAAACTCTGTAGCCTACGCTGCGAGATGAAGTGGCCTTCACACACGTCATGTAAACATGTAATGTGGGTTGTTGATGTTGTGAATTTCTCTCTGATTTGGCATCATATTCCTGTTGGAACATGTCCAATGAGTTTAGAAGTTTTTAGTTAAGATTTTTCACAAAAGAAAGTGCTGCTGTTTTTTTTGTAATAGTAATTCCTCGGCTGCAATGATGGTGCAGAAACGCTGAAATAACAAAGACCTGGAAACGCTGACCAATCAGGAGCAGACTTGGCTGTTTCGCATGAGGGGCTTAACCCTTTGAAGCCTGTAGCAACGTCACTATTTTTGTGCTGTTTTTAGATGCCTATGATAATAAGTATTTAAACCCAGAGGACACTGGTGCAATTTCTTTAAAAAAACATGATATAAAAGGCAATGAATATCTTGGTAAGAAATATTACATGAATTCCAAAAAATTAGCAGATTAAGAAAATGATTTTTAAAAACGTAGGGAAAATGTCTAAGCAAAAAAGAAAAAACACTAGGGATAACTAGATCTATAATTAGCATAATTAATTATTCAAAATTGTGTTACAGAATTATTATAAATTGTAGGCAATTTTTCCAGGTCATCTCTTTGTTTATTTTTTAAATTTTTTTTTCATTTTATGTATTTACAGTATTTATTTATTAGCAATTTTCTGGTAACTTTCTTTTAGTTTTTATTAATTTCTCAGGTAGTTCTGTTGTAGTGCTCATTGCCCTCTTCCCACTCTTCCCATGTTTTTTTAAAGAAATCAAGCCAAATTTTTTAGGTTTTAAAGGGTTAAAAAGACAGGCACTAAAACAAAGCGTCTTAGAGGATGAATGCAGATGTTCCAGCACAGACAGTATGAGGAAAATGAAGTGTTTTTCAGTATTATAGCATGTAAAGTAGTAGAAATTTTAAATACAAGTATGAACCTGAAAATAAGCATAATAGGTCCTCTTAAAGGACAGATTAGGTCATCTTATCCTCACACATGCACGTCTGCCGGTGGTCAGACATGCATGTATTCACATATGTAGTACAGAGAAGGCTGGACAATAAACTGAAGTCTTTTAAACCAGTCTAAGTCTTTCCTCCCTAGTGGAAACCAAAAACTAGTCAACAGTCTGATTTCGAGCTCTCATCTGCAGAAACACAAGTGACGGTGGACAGAAAGTAAAATCCAACCAATCCAACTCAGAATGAAAATTAGACTCATTACGATGCTGAGTGTGAACCAAAAGCTGCATCAGCTTAATCTGAACACAGTCTCAATGTATCTGGATACAAGAAACTGAGTGTGAACAGAGGAGGAGGGAGCTTAAACAGAGGAAGCATCTCTTTAAGCCTCGACGGGACAGACAGGAGTGGTCGATGGCAGGGAGAGTGACTGAAGCTTTGAGCTCTTTCAGCTCGATAACCATCAGTTCTTACCTGCAGTGATGCTTCCTGGTGGCGAGCCAGAACCTGCTCTCACAGCCGTAACACTGCGCTGCCAAATGGTCCCGGGGTACCAGCGGGTCACCTGGAATGTACGCACGGGTCTCAGTTCACAGCTCACCCACCATCAACCATCATCAGCTGACATTTCTGAAGAGATCTGAGTTCATAAATGCAACAAACAGAGCCGCTGCTTTGAGATTTTGGTTCCCTCCCTTAAAACGATGTTAGCCTGGCTGCTCACCTCAGTGTCCTGTTTGTCAACCTGCTCCCAGCTGGCCTCAGAGAACAGCTCCGTGCTGCAGCGTGACAAACAGTTGGGGTCCAGATTGTACTCGGAGTCTGTCATCGAGGTCTACAATAAGCGAGAGACAGAGAGTTAGAAGGCGTATGGAAGTGCATCGACCTGATTTGGGGAGCTATATCGGCAGAAATGGAAAATAATATAATTAAGATGTTTTCTTTAGTGTATAATCCCCTGAAATTGAGAACTGTTTTTGTTAACTTAGAATGAGCTGTTTGAATCTACCAAGGAAGCGGGTCCTCATCCATGGAGATCTCCATGTAGCACCATGTTTCTACAGTAGCATTGTTATTATAATTAGAATTACTTTTCTTTTTACTGTTATTATTTATTTATTGATCTAGTATCTACTAATATCAAATATTTAGTATTTATTATTATTATTTACTATTATCTATTATTATTATTTGATTAACTAATTTATTTTTATTCACAATTAAAGTTTGTTTTTCTGTTTCCTCTTTTGCCAGGACTTTGTTTTGAGGGATGGGAGGGATGGGGTTTGTTTGTGTCAATCTGTTCACTTAAAATTATTAAAAACCCAATATACATAATTTGAAAAAAAAAAAAAAAAGTTTCTACAGTAGCCCAGAATGGACAAACCAAACACTGGCTCGACAAAGGGCTATTTGCATTTAGCGTAAAAAACACTGATTTTGTTAAATTACTTAATTCAGTGTTACTGGTTTACTGGTTTAAATCACCAGGTTTGTTTGTGTTTAAGAGGAAGAAACCTGCGGATAATTCAGCTCCCAAAAACCTCCTGAACGTCTGCATCTTTAGTTCTCAGAGAAAAATGGGAGCACAGATGGCATAGATTATTTGTGCCCGTCTTTGACATGCCAAACAATGTAGGAGATGCACTGATTTATAACATGTCACTGCTTTATTCTGTGTTTTTACAGGTTTTAATGGCCTGGACCATTTGTTTTGGAAAGAAAGAGACTTCTGGAATAATTCGGCTCACAGTTAAAACTTCCTGACCGTCACCATAAGGAATTAGGTGAGCACACGTAAACAGGTGCACGGCGTCCCGAACATGTCAAACAGCGTTGGAGATTCACTGACTTTTATCAGAAAACTGCTTTATTCTGTTTTCACTTGTAATTGCCTGGTCCGTACCTCTGTGGATAATTTGGCTTACAGTAAAAACTTCCAGAACAATGAACACTTAAGGAATTCTAACCAGGAGAAGTTCCAGCTGGTTGCAATCTGCAATCCTCACTGCTGGACGCGACTTAATCCCCCTAACATTTACACACTAAACCTTAATTCGGAACATCCAGGAGGTAAACAGATCAGCAGGTCAATCAGTTTCAACCAATCAGCTCCTTACCACTTCGTCTCCCATATCTCCGTTGATCCTGTGGGAGCCGGCGTGCTGCTGATTCTCCAGGCGGCTCCACAGCTCCTGCACCTGCTTCTTCAGAGTCTCCACTTCCATCTGATGCCCCGCCTCAATCTGCCTCAGCCTCTGCTGGATGGCGTCTGTGTGCAGTGTCAGTCCATCGTCATCCAGGTGACTGCGGGACGGCTGCTCCGGGCTAATGGCGGCCCGGCCCAGCAGGGCATGGCACCAGCGGTGCTGAGAGCAGCTGCCCCGTGGGTGGAGGATCAGGGAGTTGCAGCTTACTAGGGACACCTGTCGACTCAGAGGAGCCCTCTCCCCGTTCCCTTTGGCCCAGTGATGTCCTCCGCAGGGCTCCCCGTCGGAGCTGTCGCCGTTACAAACCCCGTCCCTGCTGAGGTCAGACTGAAAGGCACTGACAGAGGGTCGCTTGCTGCCCCCGTTTAAAGTTCTCATAAAGCCATGCTCACCCGTCTCCGCTCCTTTCTCCTTCCTGGAGCAGGGCGGTTGGCTCCTGCTGTCACTGCAGGGCTGACGACTTGGACAAACAGGAAGCTGCACTGGAAGCTCCAGCCTGCTGCAGGCCTCCTCCGTCAAAGTCTCTGTGGAGCTTTCCATCAGTGAGGCCCTCTTATCCACCTGCTCCACCGCCTCTGTGATAACTTGGTCAGACTCTGAGTCAGGGCAGGGCTCCTCCTCCACACCCTGCTCTTCAGGTGAGCTGTCCACAAAGCCGTTAGTTATAGTTCTTTGGGCTGCAGGCTGCTCTGGCTCACCTGAGCCGGACTCACTGGGTCCATGAGCAAGCTCCTCTGGTACAGAAGAGTTCTCTACATCCTGCTTCACCTCCACCAGCTTCTCTGGGTTCTGAGTCACCTCAGCTGCCTGTTGATCTGGCTCCTCAGCCTTCTGTGAGGGCAGAGGGGGAAATTCTTCATCCTCCTCAGCCTCCATCACGCCATTTTCTGGAAGGTGACCATTAGCAAATGCTTCACTCTGCATCTCAGTCCCGACGATATTCGCACACTGATCATCGTCTTCAAGTTTTGCTTCTATCTCGACCTCTGTGCTGTCCAAGACATGTGTGACAGCAGCACTTTCCTCTCTCTGAATATCTGCTGCTGCCTCCTCTTTAGTGGCTTCCTGAAGAATGTTCTCCATCTGCCCCTCGGCCACGCCCACTGCTACAGAGAGCTCCGCCTTCTCCGCTTCCTCCTGTGTTGCTGCTGCGCTCACAGAGCCTTCCTGTCTGGGCTCAGTGTGCGAGCCCCGGGGCTGCGGGCTGTCTTCCAGCTCAGAGTCCACTCCGTCTGGGTAAGGCCCCACTCCGTTAGGCCGCACCTCCTGACCCTGGCCTCCCCCTCCCTCAGGCCCCACTGCCATGTTGAGCTCCAGAGAGCGCCGGTGGTCCTGCCACTTCTCATTGAGGCTTGGGTCACTGGAGCGACGGTTCGGAGCCAGCGAGCTTCCCAGCTCACATGCACTGGGCAAGTTGTCAAAGGAGCGAGTTTTCGTACGTCTGCAGAGCAAACAAAGAGAAGAGTTATTGACAGGAAACAGCATTTCATTACATAACAACAGCTCAGTGGGTTTAACACCCTGTGATTCAGTCTGCAGCAGCACACATAATCATTATCAAATTCAGTTAACAAATCAATCACACATCAGCCACATCAAAACAAGAAAAAGCAGCACAGACATAATGGAAGAAAAGCACTCAGACTTTGTCTCTTTCACTTAGAGCTAGCTGTCATAAAGTATGTCAACACTGAAATGAACCAACTTCCTGTTGCTCTTCCTTGCTGGTATGACTGTCATGAGACATGAGATAAGCAAAGCATAAAATCGTGTGAGACAGTGAGCACAGCAAAGTATTTAAGCAGTGGAGTCGGAAAGCCGGGCCCCTCCTGCTGTGGGATTCCTCGACCTGTGTTTATCTTACATGAGAGAGGAAGAGGAAGGGGGGGTTCGGGTGCCAGCGCGCCAGGCTCACCTGCCCAGGGGCGTGTCCTCCGGGTTGCCGCCGGGCACAGGGTAGGGGGCACAGGAGTCGTCGGAGGGGGTGGTGGGGGAGGAGCTGGGCAGGTACACCGCTGTCCACAGCATCAGGTTGCGTACGTGACACACTGGATGTAGAACCTGGAAGAAGAGCTGCAAACTTAATTTGGTGTGATCAGAAGGAAGAGGGGAAACAACATATAATCTTGAAACAGATCGTTAAAGTCTGAAACATCTAAAAAAAAAAAAAAAGAAAAAAGAAAAGAAACTAAGCCGTTTTTGGATGAACATTTGAATCTGAATGTAAATGAGTTCTGAGAATTGAAAGAAATGAGAACATTTTTCCTTCATGCACTCATGGTTAGCAGATAAAATTATGGTCAGAACACCCACACACACACAGTGTAAACACAAAAACAATAGTAACCACAAAAATGCAGCTCACACAAGTCTGAGGCTAAAAAATAACAAAAAAAATGAAGTTGGGCTGCATGATAAATGGTTTCAGCATAGACACTGCGATGTGCACATGGGCTTCTATCACATCGCAGGACGAGCATTGTCAGTTACAGGAAGTTAACTAAAACATGTCAAGCTACAACTTTTTAATGTTTTCATTTTTCATGAACTATGTTACCTGCCCGGCCTTCCTATTTAAGACAGATTACCTGTGTATGTGACATCATAGTCTGGCTGTGATTGTTATGGAAAGTGAGACTCTCCTGCTGTCTGTGTGTGTGTGTGTGTGTGTGTGTGTGTGTGTGTGTGTGTGTGTACAATAATTGGGGCGGCATGTGCTGCAGACACAGTGAAGCGCCAGCTTTTCCAAAGCTGCAGTAGTCAGCAGAAAGTTTCTAGATAAGTCCAGGTTCTAGTACGACTGTGAAAAGGCCAGTGTTTTGTGTTCACTGCACAGATGAAATCACGAAATTATCACAAATTCTCCAAGCTAATCTTCACTGCTGAGTTGCTGAACTGTAAAAGCTGGTTACCAGCTACAAGCCAGGCTAAAACTAATTGAGTTAGCCTAAAAAAAGACAGAGGTCTACCATTTGCATTTCGGAGCCGCGAGCCAGGAAAGGTAATGTCTATCTACAAGGGAAGTCGGTCTGATAAACAACCAAAGGGCAGCCCTACTAGCAGTCGACCACGACCTGAAAATGTGTGAGGAGACAGAGGAGCAATGTAAGGAAGGCCCATAGTTTAGGATAAGCAACATGTTATTATGACATGTTAGATCATGGACATGCCGGAATTGATAAAAGTATGATATGAATAAAAAGGTGTCATGGTGCATCAACTTAAACTACCCAGTTTCCCCTCCGTCCCTAAGAAAAGTAATCAGGATATATTTTTTTATTTTAATTTTTAGTAGAGATGCATGATATTGGATTTTTTTTGCATATATGCTGATATTTAACTCATTTGACCAATAACCAGTACTGATGTCGATTTATATACTTTTTTCCTACTTTTAGTGATCAAGTCTAGTAGTAGAATTAACATCATATTATGTATACTCTAATCTTGATGTCCCACCAGCAGATGGAGACATAAAATGCAATGCTTTTCAGAGTATGCAATATTCATTGTACAAAACAGGAAAATATTTTTATATGTATGTGTATATATATATATATACATTTATATATATATATATATATATATATATATATATATATATATATATATGGGTTGATATATACGTTTGTTATGCTTGTAGTATTGGCAGAAATGAACATGTTGGCTGATTGCGATATTTCATTTTCAAGCCAATTTCTGCCGATACTGGTGAGTTGCCAATATTATTATGCATCCCTATATTTTTGCCTTCATTATTATTATTATTGCTATTTTTTTCTATACAGATGCACTCATCTAGAAAATCACAACAGTAATTATAGAATTAACAATTATTTTCTAAAAGAGATATCAAGTAATTTGATATCTATTTATTTTTTATATTGCAACATATGTTGAGGAAACAAAATATATTACAATATAAGTTTTTTTCAATATCGTGCAGCCTAATCTAAAGAAACCTTATGAAAAACATAGCTCTGGGGTTCATCTTTCCTATGAAGCATTTGAAGATGTTGATGTCTAAACCTGCATGATTTAAAAACCCAAACCTAGGGCAGCTTAATTCTCTGTTTTCCAAATCAATTACACTAACACATTTTCTTTACATTAACTCATTTTTATCCTTTGCCTTCCTGGCTTTATATCTGTCCAGACTTCTCAAATATGTATTAGAAAATAATTTGTTAATGATTTTTATAGTTTCATCCTATTATTTGAAGAAAAAAAAAAAAAACAGAACAACCAGGACCACAACTAGCAGCACTGCACTTCCTAAAGGACTTGAGTCTGAACACACAGTGATAAAACAGTGGACGTACTGTCTCAGAGTGTGAGGAGTACAGCATGTTCCTCAGTGTGCGGTTGGCCGGTCTCAGCAGTGACCAGACAGAGCAGGTCCTCTCCTGGACGTGGCGGTCCTCCCTCTCCTTGCCACTGTTACACAGGAAGGTGCCGAACAGACAGGAGTAGGTGTGCTGCACCAGCTTAACCTGCAGGCACACACATACAGACATGTAGAAGCTTGCATACACACAACTCAGGTATGATAATAAGAGCAGAGATGACAGGACTTTCCTCATACGTCTTATGAACATACTCAGACAGTAACTGTATATCACAGGCTCACAATCGGAAACTGACATGACAACACTTGAATCGGAGGCATGCCGTTTCTACAGCTGTGCATTAAAACATTCTGAAGCATCTAATCTCAAGAATCTTTGCAACAGCTGCAGTACACATCAACTACCAGACTTATACGCACCAGGAAGGCCTCGTTAAACTCAAAGGAGCATGGGAACTGCCTCTGCAGCTGGTGAACACAGTCCAGCCACTGCAGGAAGACAGGGCAGCGCTCGTTCAGATCCTCAGAGTTTTCTCCGTGGCCGCAGCGGTCAGCAAACTTATGGCCAAAGTCCAGCCAATCCGTCTCCACCAAAACTTGGAAGCCCTGCGCAAAGACAACACAACTTAGATACTTTCGGACCAATTACTCTGGTAGCATTTTATTTGCACATAAAAACCAACAAATATTAAATTAAAGTGAACAGAAAGTTTTCCTGCTATCAGATGTCATCCTAGCTACATAAATTGCCCTCAAAAAAATTGAAAACGCTTATAAAGACCAGGGTCAAGTCTGGACCCAAAAGAGTCCTTATTTGTACCTCAATAGTGCGGTAGTAAGGGTCCAGCAGCAGCTTGGACAAAGCAACAATCTGAGGTGTGCGGTCCCAGCCGTCTGAGCAGTGCACCAGTACGGGCCTGTGGTCTCTGTCCACGGCGTTGACCACCAGCAGCGCCGCCTTCAGCAGCAGGGAGAGATGCTGCAGCCACTTGGTGCTCTCCAGTGCAGAAAGCCAGCTGCAGGAACACAGACAGCAAAAGAGCAAAAACATCAGAGAACCTCATAAGCCTCAGTCACCAAGTGATTGCATTGCACACGTTATATGAGGACAAGGACCCAGCTTGGACCTGTGCCACATTCCACAGCATTTCTAGCTTTATATAGATTGCAACGCCCATCAACAACTTCCCTAGGACATCGTATAGCTATGAGCACAACCATCATGTATATCCTTTATCTCAGAAAAAAGTGAGATTGTCCTTTAGTGTCTGACTTACACTTGTATAAAGCTTAAGGTCTATCTAAGCACATTTGTTGTTCTAAAATTTGCAATAACTAATTCTTTTGGCCATTTGGGGGCAGCAGAAACATGAAACAAAATAAAACCTCCTTTTAGGATGATATGACAAACTTTTGAGCAATATTTTATTAATTTATGCAGGCAGCAGTTATGGATATTAGCATTTATTTGCATTTCTGGCCACCTGGTGAGTGTAAGTTTTAATAGTTACTCTCCTTTAGTTCTGTTTGTGGTCTCTACCAACTCCTGAGGAATATATCTGAATCTTCAGCTGCTAATGCACAACTATATTCACCAGCTGGCTGTTAACTTTGTCTTGTCTGTTGTTTGGTATGGAGCAGGTCGATCGTAGCCACTTTAAGGCTCTGTGTCACCGCAGTGTGTTCAAATGAACAGTGTTTGGCTGCCCCCCCTGTACTGCTGGTGCCTGGATCTCCACGCACATTTGCAGCAGACTTCGATAACCCATTTTCCATCACACAGCAGACTTTTGCCAGTGGATGGTCACAGCTTGTTTGGGAAGCCAAACACTGTTCATCCACACACGCTGCAATGAATCAAAGCTCGCTGAAAATCGGCAATGTGTTTCCTAAAGCAAAAACTTCAAGCAAACAGGCTCTGATAAACCCACTGTACACTACCTGCTCCATCCCAAATGACAGGCGGAGAAAGTTAGTAGCTAAAGAGTAGAGAAATATTTTTCACAGGAGTTGGTGGAGATCAAACAAGAGCTACAGCAGAGAAAATATTAGACTTTCATTTGTCAGGTGCCCAGAAGTAGGACTTCAAAGGAATGACAGTGTATCTCTCAATCTGTTGGATATTCAAGTAGGCAACTGTTTGTTTACACTAATAACTTTACACGGCAGGTATATGGTGGTAGCTGTGTTGCTTGGCTGTTCTTCTGCCCCCTAGAGGTCACAAATTGATTAATGTAGCTTAAAAATCCAGGTGTCTGGTAATGATTAGCAAATGACTTTGCCTTTTTGAATCATGGCCAAATAATATTTCAAAACATTACATGACCAGTGGATGATGCATGCACCTTGGCCTACTTCAATTATGAGTAAATGTTAGCATCCTTATCTTATCTTGGTTATTATACTAAGCATTATGGGTGGTTTATATTGTCTACGAGCACGGAGCGTCTGTGACAGAGACAGTCGAGCATGTGACAGATTTTTCACTTTCAAAATTTGAGGACTACAAGTTCAGTCATTTAGCAATCATCCTTTACAAACTGGTGCAGCCTGCTGTCTTTTTTTGCATTTCTTTTGCAAATGTGCAAAAGACTATAATTGAAAGGCCTGCAAATACAGAGGTAAATGGACATGCACTGTGTGACCCTTATAAAAAGGCTGAATTAGGTTTAGAGTTGGGAGGGGTTTTTAGAGTCTGTTTTCGTCTTCTGATTTGATCTCCTAACTACTTTCAACAACATTCTCTTAAGCCGGAGTGATTCGATTACACATTATTGTAACGACGAGTCCGGGAGTGCTGATGGAAAGAGATCCTCCGCTTGAGGTTGGGCCAGACGTTCTAAATCAGGCGCAGATGTATGGCCAAGGTCAAAACACAGCTGTGATTACTAGTTACCTACAGTTACAGTGAAGCTTGAGAGCTTTGAGTTTAGTAGTTTGAGTCTGCAGAGCTTTAGAGTTACGACGAGGGAAAATTGGAGGCATTGCTGGAGGCGTAAAAAAAAAAAACCTACTTGGCTGGATCGGGCATCTGAGTGCAGAGGAAACGCAGAGACTGGAAACTCTTGCGGATGGAGTGGATGTTGGCCATGCCCATAAACACCACTTCACAGTTGGGATAGTACTCTGGAACAGGAAGAAAACAATGGGGGAAAAAAAGGAGAAAACTGGTGGTTTTAATTTTAGCACACAGAACAATCACATTTGCTGTCAACTGAGCTCCTGAATCCACAGCACACACTGACCTAATTCTGCTAGTAACCAGGGACTGAGTTGAGAGGACCTACCTGGACATTCACAGCCTCCCCCTTTAGCCCTATTAGCTACAGCAGCAGCGTAGGACCTGGCATCCAGGATCAGTAATTTGTGGGGCTGGATGGCCAACGTCTCCACCTCTGAGCTGTTGGTCATGGAGGATTCTGAAAAAGACACAAAACAAAGCACAATCGTCTCTCAGTTAAATTTAGGCCGTATGACAGTAGAGCTGAGGGGTTTGGTTGAGTTCATATTCACAATCAAAATTCAAGGATATCATTAAGAAGTGAATGATTTTCATCCAGGCACATCCATCACAATCTGTCTGACATAAGAAATTACTGTGATCTGTGTTTGTGTAAGCCTGCTACTTCAGACAAGTCCTAACAGGTCACACTGCACAGAGCGTCTGCTCTTCATGCAGATAGCAAGCCTTCAGTGCGGAAATATCTGTCTGTGTGCAGTGGTGGTGGGTGTGTTATCAGCCAGAAGAGTGTGTTTGTGTTTTTGTGTGTGTGTGTGTGTGTGTGTGTGTGTGTGTGGACAGTATATCAGTGAGTGAGAGGTTGAGTAAGGCCACATCTATACTATGTTTTTTTTTAAAAAAATAAGGTGATTTAAAATGAAAATGATCTCCCTACACAAGGGATTTTATGTTTTAGAAATAATCTCCTTCCATACTAACACACCTGAAAGCGAATATCACATGACCATTCACATATAGTCTTCACACGTGTACTGAATCCAGAAGGGAACGTGGTTGTCTGCTTCATCGTTTTCAAAAGTCTCTCTTCCCACCAATCCAGACTAAAACGCAACTCTGTAGCTTTCAAACTAAAACGCCAGAGTAGTTTGGACGTTGTGCATACATGTGGCAATAGTTATGTGTTTTAACTTCAAAAACATATTACAGTTAATGCAGCCCAGGGCTGACTGTGTGTAAGCGCTTACCAAAGTCGGTATCAGGCAGGTCAGTGCCGTTGGTGTAGCTGCCATTGGAAAGGTGTTTGCGGGAGCTGCTGTCCACAGCGCAGGCCTTGGCAATGGACTGGACCAGGTGCTCGTCATCAGCGTTCCTCCAGCCCCACCAGCTGACCTCTGGCTGGCCGCAGCGGGCGATCACAGCTCCTGTGGTCTGGTGTCTGTATGAGGGGGCGGTCAGGGCAACCAGAAAGAAGTTAGTCAAAACACAACAACATAGTCAGTCTACTGTTGAAGACTATGGCTGTTTATTTGATCTCACATCTATTCTTATATACAGGACAAAAATGCCTTTTGCTACCACAATGCCACAATACAGTAATTCACAGCTGTAGGTTTATGTTGTACATAACAGACAGCATTTAACATCTATCAGTTTCTTTTGCACAAATACATGTTTAATTTTTTTACTTGTTTCTTAATTTTTTTTAATCAAGAGGCCTGCAAGTATTAATTAATTCCATGGTTGCTTATCCTATTACTTTTTGAAAATTGTGAAAATGTTAATCACAGTGCCCTAAAGTCCATGTTGACATATCCAAACTGCATATTTTGTCCAAAACACATAAGTATTTTACTTACTATCTTATAGAACTGGAACAACAAATATTCTAATTTGAGAAGCTGGAACCAGTGATTTTTCTACTTTTTTTGCTTAATAAATGATCTTACAAATTTGATTAATTTGTCAATAAACTAATCAATTTATTGACTAATCATTAAGATATTAACTTGAGAATTCAATTTTTTTTTGGTTTAACTGCTTACAACTCATCTTATCTATTGTGGGTCTAAAGCAGACCTCCTTTATTTTCATTAGCTAAAAAGGTTAGGAACCACAGCAAACTTTGTCTAGTATTTATTTCAGGTGCTGTGACGCACAAAACAGGCATACAGTGTTGGCATTTCTGGTTGGAGTAGTTTTCCAAAAACAATGTTCAAAGGCTAAAGTACTCGAAGTACTGTTCATTAAATACAACAACCACAATTCACTGAAGCCCTGACGCAGTGTATGTTATTGGTTAAGTGAGTGGTCTTGGCCATGTTGACAAACTCTGAAAAGAACCAAATCCAGAAATGTAGCCTGGAGGGAATTATCCATTAGTAATTAGCTGTATGCTGTGGTTTTCTAAGTCAAAGTAAACTCTGTCCACAGTGACACTGACACACAGCCATAAAGATATTATCTGAGGATGCTTTAATTTCTTTCATAAATAAATCAGCTAATCAGCACCTGAGAAAGCCTTTCATTGTTTTGGGGCTATAAACACATTTAACCTTCAACCTTGAAACAAACACACCAACCTATAAACCACAGCAGGAAACCTCTTCCAGGAGCGGAAGGCTGCCACATTTTCCAGCTCCTTGTCAGTGATCCAGGCTGGCACCAGGAGCTGCTGAGGATAGCTGGGGCAAAGCCTGGCAGAGCGGAGGGACACACAGAGCAGTGAGGACAGAGAGCCAGAGCACCAAAGGGCTGTGATGGCTCAACAAAAGTCTCTGTCTACAGACACCTAATCCTGGGCTGGGCTCTTATCAGCCCGGGGCGCAGCACCAGCAGAGTACAATAACACAACCACCCACTGTCTCTCTCTCTCTCACACACACACACACACACACACACACACACACACACTGGTGCTGTACGCCAATGAAAGCAAAGGACGGATCTGTCTTCTAGCTGGGAGTGAAGGATGTCAACACAGCAGCAGGTTATCCTGAACAAAAGCCAACATTACCTGAACTTGCTGTTGATGTCAGATATCCTCCAGGCGTTTTGAGTGTCAAAGCCCATCCTCTCCACCTCGTTCTTGAACCAGGACGTCACGTGTTCGCCTACAGAGAATAGAGATGTCCGATAAGACCGGAGCAGAGAAAAGAGGTTCTGCTGGAGTGACGTGAGGACATGTGAGAGACAGTAAGGTACCTGGTCTACACAGCTCGCCGTGCTGCTCCTTTTCACCTGCATACACCTCCATGCACCAGGCGTGGAAGGCGAAGGAGAAGAGGTCCTCCAGGCGAGAGGGAGGGCGCACTACAGCGTTCAGGCGCTTCAACCATTCCTGACACTGCTCAAAAGTAGAGAACTGACACCTGTGGAGCAAACACAAGAGTCAATGTTACATCTTCATGGTGCTGCAACAGTTTATTAAGAGCCAAGGCTGGCACACTAAAGAAAACATTCAATACTGTTATCTACTTCAGAACCAAGGATATACTAGCCTGTACTGTTGTCCTCTCTGCATTTGGAAAGCACATATATTCCTGCCCAAGAGTTCAACTCAAATAGTCAGATATTACAGTTACATAAAGCATGTTTTTCCACATTAATTCCCTCCTTCATGGTAAAAATCACTCAACACATTTGTAGTAAAATAGATTTAAATCATGAATGTGATCTTGCAATTAGCTTTTAAATGTCATTATTGAAGTTGAAAGCTCCTTTACTGTTTTTGAAATTTGATCTTTATTTGCTGGTTCAAACACTGAGGTTTTAAATGGCTTGATAGTGTTTGTCACAGAGAAGAAGGAGGTCCACATAGAGAACACTGCTCTCACCTGAGCGTCACCTTTACTTTGTGATTGGCGGTAATTTGTCAACGAATTAGTTAATGCAGCATGACTTCCCAACTGCAAAGTGTAGACCTGTACTTTTGGCAGGTTTTTCAGTCTGCCACAGAGAAAATCAGAGGTTGCATTAACCAAGTATTTTATGTCATTGACATTTTTTTGACAGAAAAAAATGAGGTCTGTCTCTCATTTTTACATATTAGAACATGAGGCCGATCTATTATAACTTTAGGTAATTCACACCACATCCAGTTGGTGGCGCATGCACTTTAAGTAGCTATTGTACAGTCCTGTCTTTTATCAAAAGCATAAACTCATTATGGAGCTAGCTTTAGCCATCGCATTGGTCGGCTCTTTTACTACATAACATTGCAAAATGTCACAGCAGCTGAGTATCAGATGTTTCTTTGGATAGTCAGTGTCTCTGTTCATCTTTTCTCTCCATGACCCTATAAACAGGGGTGTAGTGCTGCCTGAGCTCACTGGAACATCACTCCTCCACTTTCTGGCTCCAAGTTAAGAAATTGATATCTGCAGGTTAGGGGTTTTTCCCTGCTTAAGGGTTTTTTTAGGAGTTTTCCTTAACTGCTGTGAGGGTCCAAGGTGAGGGTCTTTACGTCGTGTGGTGTAAAGACCTCTGAGGTAAATCGTGGTTTGTGTTTTGGCTTTTTAAATAAAATTGACTTGACCTCATATAACCGTTTGCAATTCAGGCTGAATTTTTCTAAGTGCATTAATATCCAATCATTGCTAAAGCCTATGTCATGCAAGTGGGAGTCAAAGTAGTAATATTGAAATTTAATGTGTGTTGACTGACGAACAAAGGCAACTTATAAATTAAGTAACATGCAAAACAAAACAAAAAAATTCTACTTTAAAGCCTATAACTGTCGCCAGCAGCCTTTGAGTGGAACAGTGAATAATATTCCGTTTTCTCTCTCTGTAGCTGCTAACTAATAACTTGTAAAGATGAAAAAGCAACAAACCTTAATTTATTTAATAGCTGTAGTTGACTGAGGTATGTAAACTTAACACTGTAGGAACAGTGGTTACATAACCTTTGAAACAAGCCAAAACTTAATTGTGCCGTGTACGTATGTGCACGTGTCACAGGTGTGCGGCAGAACTAAAACAAATAGCACTACAGTACTGCTTATGAATGCATAATCAACAAGTTTGTTCTGTATATTTATTATGAAAAATGGAAATAAATGAATGAAAATAAAATGCTATTTTATCAGTAAAATATGTAAATTAAAATGATGGGTAATAATATATTATGAAACACTTTTTGCAACCACGTCCATCAAAATGATGGACGACAAGAAAGTCCAACACAACCCCTGAAACAATTCTAAGTGACAGGGAAAACAATCTGTGCACTGCAATTTCAGCAGGCTACAAAACAACCAGCAGCTTTGTTGTTTGAACTTTGTGAGGCTAAGCAACAGGTGGTTTCTTTTCCTAATTAAATGTGAAATGGCAGTGATATTATTTTATACCTGCACATATTTTACTGATACAGCTTCTGGGTGCAAAGTGCATTTAACAGCCTCTATGCTTTGTAAACTTGTCCTTCCATCGCGCTGCTGCACATACAGTATGAAGCCTGTTTTGTCATTTTTGGGGGTTGTTGAATCGATTAGATGCATGTGAGGAAAAGGTCAGTTTACTCCTCGGGTGTATTGATACTCAAACAAACCGTTTTGTTTCTTGGTGGGCTGAACCCGGTGAAGCAGCTCTGTTGGTTCGGCTCATTCTGGCCTCATCTTGGTCAAACATAGTTTATGACTGTAGGATTCCTCTGTTACTTTTATAGTGTGTGTCATGTTTAAGTGAAGCCATAGTAACCTATGGGGCATGGCTTTGTCCTTTTAGCTAATTGTAACACCTATACATTCCTGCAGTTGGACTTCCTAGTCACAATAAACTTCTTAGTTATGTGGGGTTTTCTGTGACTTCAAAGGCTTCGCACAGGACATCACATGTACTCCTATAGATACGGAAGAAACATGATTCTACATCAAGTTTCCTACACCTTTAACAAAGAGGAGGTAACACCTGGTATGACACCAGGTTGAAGGAATTTATCACTGATCCTACCTGACGACTTTACAGTCCTTACAGGTGACATGAAGCTGGAACATATCCCGACACTCCACGTTCTCTATGAGCTGGAGAGGAACCTGTGGAACAAAAGAGAGGAAACATCAAATCTATACGCAGTCAAACTTTGATAAAATGTTAAATAGCATATCAAGTATGTCGAAAATATACCACAAGACACATGCTGTCAGTGAAAGTGGTGTAATAGACTGCAACTGACAGTCCCTTCAGCAGATTAGTGGATGCAGTAAAACGCCTTCATGCCAAGAACCAGCCACATGTGCTGCCACATCACGTTTAATTAAAAATATTTAATTGTATGAACCAAACCACCATTCAGCCACATGATGCTAAAAATATACAAGTCACACAGATTACTTGTCCAGGTGCATTTCCATTAATTTTTCACATCACATCACATCTCCCTGAGCTCTGTTAATATACATAATCTTCTTAACTTTGAGTGCGGGAGCACAAAAACACTCAATACTAGATGCAGAAGAGCCTGTTCCTGTATCTGCATTTCCCTTTTGGCCCAGAGCTACAGTCTTATCTTTAGTAGGCAAATACCATCCAAAGTACAGAACTGCCATGTGCTTATGACTTAAGAGCATACTTTGAATACAGCAGGGAAATACCTCTGCTGCTTCTGACTAAGCTCTGTTAATTAGCTAAGAGCACTGTTAAGCAGCGCAGTGGGCTTTTTATAAAAGGTGTGGCTCAAGCTGCTGTTCACACACAGTCCGCAGACATGCACGATCAGCGGCCACTCATCAGCAGGTTAAGCTCCCAATACATGAGTACAATGACAGGGTTTACTCTCTAATGGGAGATTTTTTTGGTGTAGAAGTTTCATTAAAGGTTGGCAGCTTAAATGCTTTGTATGGATACATTTTTCCACCACATACTTTTCGGATCACATTTAGTTTAATTCTACAGCCGATACCTCTTGGTCAGTTGGTGGATTGATTGGTCAATATGCTCTTGTCCCACCAAGGTCTTATTTATCAGACAATCCCTGGTGTCCACCAAATTTTTTTTTCCCAACTGAAAACAAAATGTGCTCTTTCAGAAAACGCGCAGCTCGGAAGCACTTTGGAGGCGCAGCGCTTTTTTCAGCTGAGACCCTTTGGTTGCGTCTGGTTGCTATGATGCAGAATATCTATGAAAGTAAAAATGTCAGCAAAAGCTCTGGCCTTTGCTCTGGATGAAGGGAAGGTAAGAGCACATCATATGACAGGTCTGACCTGACAGGCTATGTGGATTTAGTATTAGGCCACATCCACACCAACATTTTATAACAAAAGCTATCTCTGAGCAAAAAGCATTTTAGCATAGTTTCAGGAACAATCTCTGTTCATACTAATATTGCTAAAGAAGCATATCACATGATCATTCATGTACACCGGGCATGCACATACCGATGTCAACAGGAAGCAGATTGTCTACTCTGAGGCTGGTAGCTTAGTTACTGAAAATACTACAGAAATATCAACAAGTAAGACCAGAAATTTCTTTGCATGGACCGACTGAGGTGGAACTGTGGAACCCAACCCTGGAGTTTCCAAATTAAAACAGGGTCAGCAGCGTTTTCAAAGGTCTCCGTTTTAGAGGTTCTAAAATACCGGAGTAGTGTGAAAGCTGGGCATAAGCATAGCTTAGTTATGCATTTTAAAACAAAAACATATTAGTGTCAATGTATCTGTAATTTCTACTCAATTGTTGTTGTTCAGCACTTGTACATGTAAGATGCAACAGTTGTTTTGTGGTATTTGTCCTGCTCCTGCTCCACTGTGATTGGACAGCTGGGTAAAAAGTGACATTGATGAGCAAAGTGTCTTAGCAGAACTTTAACATGTTTTAAACTTTTGACAACCAGAAAGAATGTGCAACACTCAGCGCAGAACATATGCTCAGGGCCTCGTCATGCTGCTGGCATTTGTAGCTTTGTGTAAATACGCGACATTCCAATTCCAAAAAATATTAAAAAATACGATGACCTCAGAAAAAAAATGCTTTGGTGGACACACAACACTACCAGATAGAGAGCTCTCAGTGCTCTGAGGCTGATTTGGTTAATCTTAAAATAACATGCAGATTTTTTCAACCACTGACCAACTGTTTGACTGATAAGAATTTCACTCAAACACAATTTTCGTGGGTTGATTATAGCCCTATTTAATCCAGCACCTGGTGTTAAACAGGATGAACAAGCAGGATTCTCCTCCTCAAGGCACCAGCCGGTTAACAAACAAGCACACACATATTAAACACTCAAGTCAACCACTCCACACCGTGCAGCTCTGCTGGTACTTACTGACACCTCACAACAACAACTCTATCCAAAACAAAACACAGAGAACAATAATAAATATGATACTCGTTGATTTGTAACTATTTGTGGCCTGTGTAGAGCCGCAATCACCGCACATTCCGGATGTTCGAGCATCCTGCCACCACAATTTAATTCCTGCCCTCTAATCTACATCCCTAATCTGGCCACCATCAAAATTCCTGGGCTGCTTGTTAACAGCCTCTCGCTCTCTTGCAGCACCTCCCACCCCTGATCTGTGAGCCCTGACAACTCTGGCATGTGATGCAGATGCCTCGTCAACCCGTCCAAATATGTGCGAAGAGAACGTTGGCTCTGTCTGGTGTGAGCACAGAGAGGCGGTGTGTGAGCCAAAATCCAGAGGCTCATTAAGGTCCAATTAACTCCGGCAACATGTGACAGGAAACCAACAAGGACATGAAATTCTCAGATGGATGTGATCATCAGAACCACTGCATATATCCTATACATATCGAGCTCTGACAAATTCAAAAATAACATATGGATTTGTTTTGAAGCAATACCTACATTTGAGATTTGGTACCAGTTCTGTTTTTAAAAAAAATTACAAAGTGAGACAAAACAGAGACAAACATGAAATACTGTAGCTGTCAACAGGGCTCTATTGTTGACACCATACTTCCTCTATTCCCCCAAATTAGTTCTGGTCCTTGAACCGGACACATTCAGGACTCTTGATACCATGGTGCTATCTGGCAAACCAGCCCACGTTTCCACCAGTTTTGTAACTTAGGATGTGTCATCAATGGAGGGCATTCCACAATGCACAATAGAAGTTAACAATAGTGACAAAAATGTAGAAAAAACTGATTATCTGCAAACTTTTGATGTGTTACTACAGATTTGTTTTTACCCAAAAAACAAGCATGGACTCAGTATTAATGCGACCACTGCATGCCCTTCTTTCGGACTTGTCATCTTCCTTATTGCCTTCTCCATCCTCTTTCCAACCTGTAGAAAAACTCACCCACTGATGTCATCACTATTTGCACTTCAGGTCAAGGAAACCCTGCTGTTTTTTGGTTGCAGCTGAGAACCAACTTTTCAAGTTCTGAATCAATTTAGTTTTGGTCTTAATATTCTGAATGGTTCAAAATTAGGAGCAGGAACTCGAATAGAACCGGTTCCATGTTGGTGGAAAATCTGATACCAATACAGATGGGAAATCTTTTTAATACCTTACTTTACTAAATATCAACAAACGACTTAAGAATTGAGATTTAAAGTCAAAATAATAATTTTCTTATTGTTTAAAAAACAACTTGAAAATACCAAAACCAACAATATGCGAGTCCATATCCCAGTACTTTCTGACTCCCATTCTCTGTCTATGGCTCTCAGCATCAAGTCAATAGATTCTTATTGAGGAAACATTTTTTTATAAACTGGTCACAAATATATACTTTTTTTTAAGCTGAAGAAATTGCATAACAGATGGGGACTTTAGCTTTCAACACTTTTAACTCAAACAGTAGAACACTTGTGACATTTTGGTACTATTTCGATCTGTGGATTTTTAAGTGTGTGTGTGTCTGTGGCAGACGTGCACCTGCACAAATACATCGTCAGCGCCCAGTCGCTGGGCTGACAGTGGTCACCCAACCTTAACACAGACAATACTTGTTGATAGAATGTATTCATCGCTGGTTTTGGTATTATGGTGGTTGCTGACAGTAAGAAAAATACAGAATATCTTTTTTAGAAAATGAGTGAAAGTTATCTATAGATGATGATAGTTCTTAAGGAAAGGAAGTGAAACAGCCAAAAGCTTTCCCTGTAGCACATGGTTTGTCATTGCACAACTTTTCTGCTCTCACGTCAGCAGCAGAGCAGCTTGGCGATCTGAACATATCATGTGCTTTTCCAAAGGCATTTAGCGTCCTAGTCAGAAATATGGCAAATACTGTAATTTTGAATTAGAAACATTCGCAGGACTGCAAGTAAACAGCTTATTAGAGATAGCATACATAATCTAACAACACAGAATACAATCTAGAAAAAAAAAGTTGTTTTTTTCAGTACCACTACCCTTTGCAACACTTGCAATCTGCAATATAGAACATACAGTACAAATGTATATATATATCTTTATGTATGTATTTATGTGGTGTGCCTCTTGGCTGTAATAAGTCTCAGTCATAAGTCATAGTCATAGTTTTCTAAATTTAAACCAGTCTAGTACTAAGAGTATAAAAAAACAGTTTAAAATAAGAAAACATAGTTCAGTGAACATGGCAAATGAGGAAGGTTTTTTTTAATAAAGTGACCACAATTTGGTAACAACGCTAAACAGTCTTTCTCAACATGGTGAGGGTGAAGAGCAAAGCGAGACAGAGAGGCGGGGTGGGGGTGTGACTGTTATGCATCCCCCGTGGAACCACTGCAACCAAGGCAACAGCAAGTGCAGAGAGAAAGCCGAGCGGGCAGGCCAGTGTAAAAACAGAGGCGATGAAGAGTCACGAGGCACTGCTGCCAGTGCAGATCAGCTCTGAATGGCCTGGTCACCACAGCGCCTGCACAATGGCCCCGACTCTGTCCATTCACAAAACACTAATACGCACTTTCACACAGCCTCCAGTCGAGACAAAGCAGTTAATTCTTCAGTTATTTTGAGCTGTGTGGGAGACAGTCTCTAATCGTATCTGACCTTGACGCTCATCATTTACTTTTCAAAGATACTTACGTTGACAATGGACTCTTTGAACTTGATGTGTAGGCGGTAGTTGGACATTGCAATGATGGCATCCTCTGCTCTCCCCACATACTCTGTGAACTCCCCGTGCAGCTCAGGAAAGGGCACCTAGCAACAGCAGGGGAGAAAAAACATTTCAAACAAGCTGCAGAGCCACACAGATCACCAGAGGTGACGATGATAGATGCACAGAGGGCTGGGGTACAATCGCTTGTATCACTAGATGAGAAGAGTGGAACACAGTGAGATGAGAGGGTTAGCGAGGTATGTTGAGACTAAAGCCAGAGTTTTTCATGTTGCGAGGGTGTCTCTCTATTAACCTGGCAGATCGCCATGGTACATTATGGCTAGGGGTGGGAATGTCTGGCCACCTCACGATTTGATTTGGTTGCGATTCAGAGGGTTAAGATTCGATGATCAAACATTAATGATACCTCTGTGAAAACTTTTATGTTTCTTGAACCCAATTTTCACGTGTTTGCAATTTATAGTTTGATCAGGCATGACATTTATGCGATTATAGACAATATTGTTGTTCACGTTATTTGTATGTGTTTAATGTGTCGAAAATCTTGTTTACATTTGGAAAGTAGTCTATCATACTTAACATATGGGTACTGTAAAAGTAAAGGTATTATCTGCTATTAACCTAATGAGCCTGCATTACATTACCTGCTCTGTGGCCGAGATTATAACCACTACAGTCCTTTTTACCTCCTTTTACCTGTTTAAATACCTTTGAGGACGTCAATACTGGGCGATACAGCGTTAACAGGCTGCGCACACTCGCGTGGACAGCAATAAGTTTCTGGCAGACAATCACTTTTTGGCACGACACTGTTTGAATTTTACGCGCAGCCATCTTCACCGCGTGCTCCTGCTATGTGCACTCCATAGACTGTCTAGGCAGGCGCTACAATTCGGCAGTTCTGAGCGTTTTTTTCTGTTTCAATTTGTGAATTGTTTCAGAATCATCCACGTCCATATCGGGATGCATCTAAGAATCAAATTTTCCGTACATGTACATGTGCATGCATTCATTGTGAAAAAAAGAATTGTGTTCTATTTTATTATTAAGGTCACCCTTGCTCTTACTGAACTACTGAATATGTTTAAAGTGATCTCTGGCCATTTGCCCAAACTGGCTCTAAACGAAGCTTTCTATAAAATTGCAGGTAGCATAAATTAATAGTTTGCAGTTTTATTAATCAGTATCATATAATCAGCACAACCAATTTGCATATGAAATGTGGCACAATTGCTTTAAACCATAACATTACCACATTGGATAAGGTTTTTATGCTTCTACCTAATGTACTAAAGTCTGTTTTAAATTTATGGTATTGCAGCTAATAAAAAAAACAGTTAAAAAAGTGATCACTTTGTTGGTATTAATCACAGATAATATTCCCTCAATAAAATTCATTTCACTTATATTTGGCCAAAAACTAAAACAATTTACACACATTGTTCATTATGAGACAGTGTCAGTATACGCAATGGAAACACAACTTTTGAGCGTAACGTTTAAATATCCTACATCAATTTTTAAGTTAACAAGTTGTAGAATGTACAGTTGTCAGTTACCAGCGTCCAAAATTAACTTGTTGACTCACTGGCAAAGGGCACTGGAGGATGGAAAAATCCACACACCAAGCATATTTTTACTGGCTAGACTTGTTTTAAATTGCCTTTTTGTGTCACATATACATAATTGTTTCAGTAAATTTAATTGAGATAATAAGGTATTGTGTAGAATATTGCCAGAGCAAAATAAGAATCAAAATGTTTCTATCATACAGCTTACAACTCATCACCACACCCTCAGCCTGTGAATAAGTTCCCTTTGGTTAGCAGTGACTCAGTGTATGTCTAGGGTTTTTATTGTGAAAGGTAAGAATGGAAGGAGTGATGCAGTGATGTACTGCCGTTGACAATGTGCGAGGCAATAAAGAGTTTACCATCTTGGTTCAGACTGCAGAGCCTCTGTGTTATAATTTTATTACCTTCATAAGTATGCGCACAACACCAGTTAGCGGCAGAACTGAGGCAAGTGATAGTTTAGCTTATCAGCTGATGTCCAATACTGCAAAACTGGAGTCGGTCAGTTTTCTGACAGCATTTTGACACACATAAATGCACATCTGTAGTGTGTGTGTGAGGAGAGGAGCAGCAGAGCAGTATAAGTAACATCAAAATGCAGAAGAGGCTCTCAGCATAATTTTTCATTACATAACTGGTTTAGTACAAACATTTACCTGCCATTGTACATAATAGCCTTCGGATAATTCTAACCAAATGGAAAATCTACCAATTTTAGGAGCTTGGCAGGTATTACTTTTGGACCACGGTTCTCATGTTAGAAATGAATGGAGTGGTAAAATAAATATATTAACTTACTGCTTCACACAATAACCAATTTTCTGCAAAAAAGGACAGACTCGAACCTGCTTGGTGGTACACCCCTATGGTCACCCTAACTATTTTACAACTTGTATTAATGTGTTTACATGTCATGTCACCTTTGCAGGTACTGTACAACCAAATTGCTAAAATGGAAACCATACCCCCTTTTTTTCCCCATAGCAAAAACTTTTCCCATAACCAACCAATGATCTTTGTGTAGAACCCAGGACTTTTAACACTTTTCCAATTGGATTTTTTCGTAACAAAGAAAAGGCCTCAGACCAAATAGATCAATTTCGCTTGGCTGCAAAACATTAGCGTTTGCAGCACTGAACACTGATTTTTCTCAATATAGACAAAAATAAGTTTGTTTTTATTTTCAGATTTTAGGACTTCGGATATCATTTGACTTTTGACCCTTTGCCTCTGTTACTGGCCAAACTGAAAGTGATCTGAAGCCACATGTGTCGCAGGGATTGTGTAACTTATTACAGAGTAGAGACTCACCCGCACATTTTCACATAACTGTCAGGTTAACTTGCTTTTTTTACAGTACAATATAAGCTTCAGCTTCCTCACCTGCATGTTTTCCTCTTCCAGAACTGGGGACTTCTTGGGGAAGATCTGATTGGCCTGGATACACTCCAAGCTCTGCTGCCCCTCCTCCTCCTGCAGAAAAAATGGCCTGTTAATTCTTTACTGAACTAGCATCAATTTTAACAACCACAACCTTCTTTCAGTCACACACTTTCTTGAGTTTTAATATGGCTTTAAGAACATTTGTCCAGGGAGGGATGTCTGAGTAGGAACTTTTTCATTACTGCTCTTGTCACACCCTCATACACACTGAGACATGCATTTACAGCTTTGACCGCAGATGCCAGCTTTACACCAAATGACTTTCCATATGATTTCACTGTCCCAGACAAATTTCAAACGTCTGAGAAAAATTTTACCAGTTGGTTTGTACTTGCGTGATTTTGACTGGTGTAAGGTTGTCATAAAACTTGAACTGAGTTGTCTTAGGTCATTCTTTTTCTCATCTTGACATTCCAATAAAATCGAACATGTTTGAAATTAGTTTTTAGTCTTGGCTCATGCAAATAGTGACGTTCACGGATGTTAATGTTGTCAACAACAAATAGCTGCGCTCTCCCCAGCGCCAAACAAGAAGCAGCAAATTGGTTAGACAGCAAACATGGAGGGGATTCTTGGAGGCTCTCCATCTTACCCCTCTGCTGATACATTTGGAGCCAGTCTCCAGAACCACCTCTCAAGACCCTGACCCCACTGCTTAACACTACTTGTACCTTTTGTTTTTATTTATGCAATGCTTTTTGTGTTGTGATTTTGTCAAGATATTGTCTGCTTTCATTAATTTTACTTACTTTTTCCTACTTTTATTTTATTATTCTTACTTTTTACTTTTATTTGATCATTCCTGTATATTACTGGATCATGCGTCTGCTTTATTTATTCTCTTTGTGAAGCACTTCTATGCATTTGTTGTTTTAAATACGCTCCATAAATAAATCGCACTTCACTGGACTTGACTCGTGTTTCTAGAGTTATGCGTTTTTGCAGATAAGAGAGGAATTGTTAATATGTTATATTTCTTAAAGGAGGTGTGACGTAATATTTTCCACCAAGCACAGGATGGAAAATATTCTCATAAGGAATTTATTCCTAGTCTTGTAAAGAGTGATCCTGAGAGATCCCCAGTCTTTGCAAAATCTCAAAAAAAATAAAAATCACAATGTCAAAGAGTTTTACTCCTCCACTTTTTTTGCCTTGATTTTCCAAGCTTTGATTGATTGGTTGGTTTTCACATTGTTCTTACAAATGACGGAAGTGTCACAACCCCTGTTGTGACGGAGTTGATTTAAAACCATCTTGACAGAGCTGCATTTATGCTGTATTGTGCGGCTGTCTTCTCCCTCCCACCCACACTGTGATGTGCAACCCAGGCTAATTTACTATAATCATCCCTTGTGCAACAAGCCATGGTTTAATAACAAATGACAAAATGCTCTCAAACTAGATATAGAAATTGTCATTAATTTGCAAAAGCCCCTGAAAAGAAAGATGAGTGTAACTGCGATTTTTGGTTGGCAAAATCAAATTATGGACTTTTCTATATTTATTTACAGGCAGTTTCATCAGGGCCAAATGTTTGAGGTCACAGTAGACTTATGCAACATATTTCACGCAGGATGCCTATCAATGGGGAATGTGAGGCATGGATTTACAAAGCAGAGTCAGGGATTTTTTTCTCAAAGGCAAACTGGTGGAAAAAGAGTCTGGCCTTGTACTGACACATCGACAATAATCTATGGACTGTGTTTGGTCAGGAGCAGAATTTAGTCTCTACACTGCGCAAAGAAAGATTAAGGTGGTCGAAAGCAATGGCAGATAATGGACAGCGGCGGCACATCCTGAGGGATGCTGGCTCAGCATGGGCCGAGTTGATACACACAGTCGTCATGGCTGGAGGAGCAGCGTGGTGAGGCCAGCCAGGGGGCAGCCGCCACATGGCATCATGCCAAGAACACAAAAACTCAAACACACACGCACCGTTCAACAGGCAACACATCTGATCCAGTGGTTATGTCATGATGCAACAATACAACACAGAGTTCTACAGTGAAAACTAAAAGCTGCCCTGCTTAGTCTGCAGCCTTGGAGGACCTTTGACACTGTTGCAGCTGATTTAACTGTCTGCTTCCTGGTAAACAAAGCTGAGAGTTGAAAGTGAAAATCAATGGAGAGTTTTCTATCCTACAGAATGTGCCCAGGCCACCGGACACAAAGCAGCTACTGTCCAAAGCATGCATGAACTTAAAGTACTTTACCATGGCCCCTGTGAAGGAGTGTGGGTCACCCAACAAGGAACTCCGGCCTGGACCAGTCTGTGCAAGAAGATCACAGAAAGTTGAGAAGTTATTCTGCAGAAAAGATGTATGTAAATTATATATGGTGCACAAAATGAAAGCAGCCATCATCCTCTTAAATGCAGTCTGATCACATTCAGTGTTGACTAAACTTTTCAAATTAAGATTTATTAATAGATTTTTTTTTCTCCTCCAGCCTGAGGTGAACCATTGTGCAGTCAGTACCTCTGGGATCATTATTGTGAAATATGGAGCAACATTTATAGAAACAGAATTTGTGATCAAAATACTACATTGGCTATCTATGTCACTGTCAGCAGTGATTTCAGGTCAGTTAAAGGCATTGTAAATCTTTCTTTTCTTGCTACAGAGCTTACTTTTGTAGGGCAGCAATAATGACTGGTTTTGAAATTCATTTCTGTAATGTCTAATAGAACAAGTGTTTAAAGGAAATTCTCGGACAACCAGTTCGATAAAAAATAATGTGAAACTTCTATGCAAGCATCAAGATGTGTAAATACTTTCTCAGGGAATGGGTCTAGGCAGTGAACTGATTGCAGCCCATAATCTACTGAGAGACAGTGAGCCCCTAGTTGGGCAGTCATGTTCAAAACGTTCAATAGCAAATCAATTCACATGAAATTGCACTACATTGGACAGCACTGGCAGCATTTAGGCCTTCAGTAAAGCTTAGACGCAGTTTCATCAGATGCAGTAAAAATGGACAAAAGTTCTGGCCACCACATTTAAAGAAACAGCAGATGGCTGAAAATATCAAATAAAAAAAATAATGTAATACCTGTTTTCAACTTACCACGGACAGTCAGTAACAGACGATGAGCAGTCCTGATGATCCTAGTTCGAAGCACTCACAAGTAAGACATGGAAATCTGTGGAAATGAAGGCAAACATGCAACTCTGAATAATAAGCAAATGATTTTCCTTACAAACATGCAAATAGCAGACTTTTTTACCAAGACATTCAAGCTACAGAAGCTCTTTTGATTCCCTTGCAAATATAGCTGTACTGGTGGTCAGAGTGGCTTGCATGTGAGCTCAGAGATACCACTTAAACTCAGTTGTGGAATGGAAAAAAAGCCAGCTGGATCTTGTCGCACTAAATCTACAGTCCAGCCAGTACACAGGCATGGTTTGGTCACATGAGCTGGCCATTTAATGTTCACCTTTAGAAACAAACAAGTATCCTCAATTTATGTATAATATTAAATCTAAACCCCTGCCACTATGTCTGGAGATTATGCGAGTTAATAGAAGTAATGGTAGATGTACAAGTGTAAGAAAAACATTATTTGTGATATAACCACCCAACAATGGTTGGTTACCTGCCCAAATGACTGGTCAGGCACACGTACTTGGCATCGCCTAACAACACTTCACAACACTTGGCTGGTGGCCGGTATTGATTTTCTGCCCAGTGTACAGTTGAAATAGCTTAAAAAAAAAAAAGTTATTCACCAAGAAGATATACCAATGTTTTTGTGCAGGAGAGGTCAACATATCTTTGCAGAGAGACCACCCTTAAAGTGATATAGCAAAACTCTTCTCAAAACAGGCAACCTGCTAGGGATCTCTCAGCATACAGGCCCACAAATAGTTGTAAGGGTCAGCTACTCTTGCAGAGGCTGAAATCTGATCTGAGAAGGTCAGTGAATGAGCAGCACAGGACCTCAGCACACCTTCCAGGGAACATTTAAGATGCCTAAGGGCAGAAACAAGACAACAATCCCATAGCATCAAAGGCAGACGGGGACCTCAGCAACATCGGGTGGTCTTTGAGAGTGCTAAGGAGCAGCCAGAGGAGGTCATTACATCACTGACTGAGAAGTCCAGCCTTCACTGCCGGTGCTACCTGATAAAGCATATCTGCCACACACACAGGGCTCTGTTTACCGCAGCGGGCTCATGACCCGAGGCTACGGCTCAGTCTGGTTCTGAGTTCAGAGTCACAGAGGGAAGGCTAAGCCCCTTAGAGCCTTAACGTTACTGCTATCCCGTGACAGGCCACCATGCATCACAGACTGCAACACAATCTACCAAATAGCCTCAATCTCCTAACGGACATTAGCAACTTTTATACAGAAATACTGACTGAGGCAATAAATAGAACTGGCTGACTGCACAGTTAGCTTGACTGAACTGATGGTCAAGCAGAGAAAATGAACATAGCGCCACTAAAAAGGATTAACTAACACAATAGCATACATGTCGGCTAACTTTGTGTCGGACCAAAAAACAGATTCCGCTGGCTTTATAAGAACACTTTTCAATTACTGACGTTAACTATCGCTAGCAAAAACTTTCTAGTTAGCTCATGTTAAGTGAGAAAATAAACGTAACGTTGGTAACCTTAATTAAAAATGATATATATTTAGATATCCAAAAGAAGTAACGTTTTCCAAACACTTCTGAACAGTAACCTTAGTTTAAATGAGTACTAGAAAGAAAAGTGCTCTGTGACACAACGTTAGCTTTGGGGAAACCTTTTTTACCAGGCAAACGTCAGAACGTTAACCGTTAGCTATCGACATTTAACTTGTACAGGTTCGCTAGATTAGTTAGATAAGTACCCATGTCAATAGACTAAAGAAACGGCTGGCTGGCAGCAATATTGCTGCAGCTTTTTATTATCTTTGGCCAGCGTTGGCGTTAAGCTACATTTTTTGCAGCTGGCTAACGCCAATAGTTTAATAGTTAAAAGTCCTGCTAGCAAGCTAACGCGTAGTCCATGGTGGATATTTGGATAGCAAGCAGCCGACATTAACATTTAGTAGTAAACAGTGTGCTGTTGTGTTACAATCTCAGAGTACTCGATGTTTGCCACTAGTAGCGTTGGCACAGACCAGCCAGTAAGCTGGCTAGCTAACATTAGCTGCTGAAGCTAGCGCAGCTCTCTGCAACTGTTTTTGTTGTTATGAGATGGAGGGCGGAACCCAAAACGGAGGCCTCTGTCAAAACACACCAAGGAACGACCACAACCGGCGGACTCACCAGTGAAAGGAGTGATGAGAAGTTAGGAGCCAAAGATTCATCCGAAGCCCGTGCAATTACTGAGCAGCAAATACACCTCGCGCAAATAAGCATTAGTCATATCCGAGCCGAGGCCAGCTTCACTGCGTCCCTTTCCAGCACCGAGCCGTCGTCGCCATCGCCGCGAATTCTCCAGCCCAACAACCTACGTAAGTGCGTGACGTCACCGCGTCAGAGCGGTGCTCTGGGCGGGGGAGGGGCTCAGACACACCATGCGCTACGATCATGTAAACACAGGGCCTCCGACTGCCCCAATAAGCTGAATATATTAGACATGAATGCTGCTAAATTTAATCAGAGTGAATAATGTTTGGATCATGTGACTACTAATGAAGCAAACAGGGTAGGAATTACATATTATTAACTACATGGGGCATTTAATCATTTCAACATTGCTAATTTAGATTCACACTGCACTTTACAGTGAAGCACATTAAGATTTTATAGAATTCTTAAAAATACTTGATGATTGAAATTTTTTATACTAGGATATACCCCTTGAGATGCATCATCTCGTTTTCAAGGGGTCCCAAAATAAACATTTGTGAAATGAATGTAAAACAGAGCAGTACAGGACACAGTGTTTAAGTAAATTACAATACAAAACAAACTACAATCACATAACAAACAAACAAAAAGGGGAAATAAAATAAATAAATAATGATAATAATAATAATAGTAAAAAATACTTACGCTTTTTATTTGTTTTGAATGTATTTGTGTGCATTGATTTATATTGTAGGTGGTGGTTACTATAAAGAAATAACAACACAACACAGCAGGATCTTAAACAATTATGTATTGAATGATGGCTTACATATGCAAATTCAGTTCCAAGACGCTTGGCATACCTTTGTCCATTCTATAACATTTACTAGCCTGACACGTGAGGCATTAGACAGTTATTTAAGTCTGCAGGACACTTCTCTATATTGGCTCACAGCTGACTTTCATATGGATTTTTTTTCCTTGTGACAAACCCTCAGTGTCTAGAGTTGTACAATTTAACAACTCCGAATACAATCATTCAATTTTTGCCGTCCAATTGCCTCATTATTTTAGTGACTAATGTCAATTACAAAATAAAACCATCTAATGTGTAGAGCTCTTGTTATAAAAAGCTTAGCTTTTTTTCTGAACTGGGTTTCAAAAAGCCCTACACCCCTCTTAAATCACACTTTACCACAAGGCATTAACTCCTGCGAGGATAATGCACGAGGCATATGATATGGCACAACATAATCTTGATTTAAATATTTACCTGGAAGTAACTTATTGGGTTCTGATTTGACTGGATTCATGATGACTTTGTGAGAGCCAAATTTATCAGCTGCACCATGCATGGACTTCACCAATGTAAAAAGACTTTTAAGTGCTGATTCAATGTCCCTGTGCAAGAACAACAACACAAAAACACAGTCCTATCCCTTGTCATGAGACCAGAATGGATTCGCATGCAAAACAATGAGATGAGGTTTACATGAAGAGATAATGGTCTGGGTAAATACATTTCTTTTTCAGTCATATGTCCATGTTACCATGAAAGACGATGAAATTTCCACATTAGAAATGCCACTTCTAATCATACAGTATATTATGCACAAAAAAATGGTGGTACGAAAACCAGAGAAAAATCTTCTGTGGCTCCAAGAGAAAAAAAAAAACAAAAAAACAGTATTTTAGAGAGCAAAGTCTACTGATCTCAAAAATGCAACCCATTAGCCTCTACCTGGTAGTTCCAATCTACACTGTACTTTGACACGTCCGTGTAATGAATTACAAAACAGCAACAGCTCTCCGACAAACCACCACTTTCTGTGGAAGCTGCATTTCCTATATACACACAACTTCCACAGATCCATTTAATATTTAACAGAGTCATTCTCTACGCCACATAATGTTTATCATAGTCACCACCACTGATGAGAGCAACTGTTTCAGTAAAGCTTTAAAAAGCAAGACTACCCTGAGAGAAGGTCTAAAACGTGGGCAAGCTTGCCAGACCAGAACTGGCTTGAATGGGTTTGGTTTATTAAATCTGTACACTCTATTTCAATATAATCAGCACATTTTGTTCCAAGAATGTAAGATATTATTTTTTTTTAGTAATTGTGTAATATATATCTCTACATAATACAATCCAAGTCCTCTGAACTATGTAGACATGTGCAAGTGTTTACTACCAACTTCAACGATACAGTAAAGGCAAAGACTTGTGGACACTAAGTTAGGATAATGTTGATATTTGAAATTTTTCTTGAGTCCTCACAATTATCAAAATCTAAGTGCTGTAAGTAGTTCATACACGAGGTATTGAATATCTAGTTAACTGTTCTGAGTATAAAATAGAGGCAAAATACATAAAGAACATCTTGCAAGCATGACAAAGAAACTTCTACAGACACAATACACAAGTGGTCAAATATAATATGAGGGGATACCTGTAACCTTGTGTGTCCTTGAATATCGTGTACTTACAGACCGGATGCTTTAATGTTGATGTGAGATTATACTGTATCATGCTCTCAAATACTCTGAGTTTTAGCCCGAAAGGGAGATCAAGTCACGACACCGTAGTGTTGCTCACTGCAATTTTTTCACATCTGACTGCCCAGCTAAACCACACATCAGTACTCACAGGCTGAGGTGTTTGATCATTATTTTAGCTACAATAAATGACCCATTTCGAGAAAGTGCACTCCATCAGGTGTTACACACACGCAACGGAACTATTAGCTCCCTATCACTTCAAACAGCAGCATATTTTTTGTAAAAGACGAGATTTTGCTCGTTAAAAACTCGCCACTCGTGTTTGATCTCTCTGGTCTGAGGCATGATACAGAGTACCCCCCACCCCACCCCACCCCCCACGCTGATCTCAAATAAGTGTTTATGTGTAAGAATGAAACGCATGGTCATAGCATGATGTGCATCAACATAATCTGAGGTAAACCAGGTGTCCTGTGTGTCTTGGCCTGTTACAGTCTGAGAACCAGTGCCTTAGAGGGTCAGAGAGAGGTAAGTCTGAAAGAAATCATGTAAACTGTGCTCATGTGTAGTGAAATGTTTCACTTACTACCAGAAGCACAAGGGCCCTAAAGTGTAAACCTCAAGGATTATACAAAGAAAACAAGGAAACAAAACACTAAAAGTACTCTACTCGTTAGATTTAACGTGTTCCTTTTTTCTTATTTTTTGCAGGGTTTTCAACTTTTTTTTTTCTCTTGTTTTCGCTCAAGTATAATCACAGGTGACTAACTACAGAGGATAACAGGGTCAGGTGAGTACCATGCTACATCAGGTTTAGAGAAGGCTATTGCAGACAATTCTACAACATGTACAACCACATTTTATACGTGTGAGTTACAAATATTTCAAAACATATCACCAAGAAACTAAGTACATACAAGATGTTGAATATTTAGAGTCTTAAAGGACTATCCCTCAGTCAGTAATAGGATTTCATGTTACTTGACTTAAACTGTCCAGTCTTACAGACAAAATCTGAAAAATTGCTATTCAAAAAGTAGCAAATTTGGTCAATGTCTCTTTTCAAATAGTTATAGTGCTTTTAATGGCTTAAGACAGGGGTCTTTTTTTAATCTCACCCAGTGGCAATCTACAGAACTTCAGTGTACATTTTATGACACCATAGCTGCAAAAGTCTTCATGTCAAGTCCAATAGGTAAAACAACAGCTAGTGCTGTCACATATATTTCAAAGTAGTATGCATTATCAAAAAAAAAAAAACAAATACACAATTATAAATTTTTTTTCTTTAAGTTCTTGTAGGGAATTCAGCCTTGTGTTTAGCTCAGCGTTCCCGTTTCCTTTGAGTTATCAGTGTGAGAGGACAGGCCTTCAGGAGCCAGGCTCCGTTCCAAGTCTTCAGGAAGCTTCTATTTGAGACTCTCCTGTGTTTCCGCGAGGGTCTTTAGGACTAGATACAAGTAAAATTGGACTTAAAACTCCCATTCCAGTGTTTCTTCTCGATTGGCTGCTCTCTCTAACCTGTGGATGATGTTATTGAGGTTGGCCATTTTCTCATTGCGTCTCTGAGTGCTTCTGTTGAGTTTGGGGCTTTGGAAGGGAGGGAGCTGGTTAGGGTCCAGGCTGTGATTGGTGCTCGTCGAGGGCGGATTGGGCAGCGAGGGCGATATGGGAGCGGAGGAGGAGGGGACGGGGGAGACTGACATCATGAGGCCGGGTGAAGATGCAGCGGAGGGGGAGTTTAGGGAGACCTCCAGGCTGCTGCGGCAGGGCTCTGACGAAGCCTTGAAACTGACCGGGTCGACGGGTGACTTTCCGGAGTCTTCCCCCTCGTGCCTGGACTGGTTGGTCCTCTGGGGACCGTCTATGGAGACCGCGCCGGGGTAGAGCCCCTGAGCCTGGCTGCTCATCCCCTCTTCCTGCCTCAGGCTCTGGCCGGCCAAGAGGGGCTCGCGGCAGCCGGCGATGGAGTCCTCGTGCTCGCTTTTTAACTGCGGGAACTGTACTGCTGTGGAGAAACACTGAACTCTCGACTGTTTCATGCTGCCCTCCCTCTCTTCGTCCCCCTCGTCTTCCCTGTCTATCGCCTCCTGTTTGACGTGAGGCAGTGCGGTGTTGGCGCTGAGAGGAAGGCTGGAGTGGATGTGTCCTGAGGGCTGCTGCAGCCTCCTCTCCTCTCCGTCAGAGTGGGGGCTCCGCGTCACCGGGGGGGAGTAGCTGTGGTGCTCAGCATCTGTGTCGTTGTCGGGCAGACCCTCCATCAGCACCTCCCGTCGCATCCTGGACCTGCACACAAACACTGCTGTTAGAGGGCAAACACCGAAGTGTGGGAATATTTACAGGAGTCCCACACATTCTAGTGGATGAAATTTCAACACTCTTCCATGACTTTTCAAGGAGCCATGATCTTTTTTTTTTTTTTGCCTACTTGTCTGGCGTTCTTTAAGCGTATAAGATCCAAACATAGTTTCAGGTAGCTGGCAAACATGAAGGGAGAGACATGATGTGGAGAAAAAATGGAGAAATGTACGTGATGGTAAACCACACCTCACATCGATGCACATCAGAGCTGCGTTACATCGACAGCTTCATAAAATTAATTTTATATTATATTACATTTTACGTTACATTACATTGAAGATTATCCACGGAACAGTACTGTAACAGTTTCATTACCCGAAAAAAAAATTCCATGACTTTTCTAAAATTTTCAGTGATTTTTAACCCTTTGAAATTTGGATCAATATTGGTTTTTTTTGTGCTGTGTTCAGACACCTTTCACAGTTTTTTAAAAAATATATATTTTTAAGAGTCTTTTTTGGCCTTTATTAGACACGACAGCTTCAGCGTAACAGGGAGGTGACATGCGGCAAAGGGCCATGGGTGGAATTAAACTCGCGGCCACTGCAACAAGAGCACAGCCTCTGTGCATGTGGCGGCAACTCTGCTAGGTGCCTTTCACAGGTGTTTAGAGCGCTGAGCAAATTGGTTTGACTTCTTTTGAAAACATAGTCAAAAAGCAACTTGGGAGAATGGCCCACAAAGTGCAAGATTTTAATAGTTTATTTTACAAAAAAAGCTAGGGTAAAAGTTGAGAAAACTAATAATCAGAATTATATCTTTAAAATTATTTTAAAGAATGATTACTTTTTAAGCACTTGTTTTCAGTTCATTACCTTGTTTATATATTTTTACTTCCCTTTTTTCTGCTAATTAGTTGCAAATTTTTGGGTGATTTCTTTTCATGAGTTGCTCATTGCCTTCTTCTCGTTTTTGAAAGAAATCAATCCAGTTTACTAAGGTTTCAAAGTGTTAAAAAGTCAATGACTTTTCAAAACCTTTAAATAATTTTGACATATTCCGTGACTTTTCCAGACATGGAAAATATAATTGTGAAATTTTCTGACTTATCCTGGCTGTGGGAACACTGTATTTCAGTTAACTTTTCCACTTTATATTTCAGGTATATAATTTCAGCTTAAAGTGTAGAGTAGAGTAGAAACTACTGGCCTGTAGTTGTGGAACCAGTTGATGACAGTGTTGGTTTTGAGTTTGAGCTGCGAGGCCAGTATCTCGATGGTGTTCTGAGAGGGGTAGGGCTCCAGGAGGTAGGCCTTCCTCAGGGCTTCTTTCTCCTCGGCTCCCAGCACCACCCGAGGCTTCTTCACCTGGCTGTAGGGGCACAGGTCCAGCGAGGCCAAGGCCGGACTCACACACTCAGAACGAGTGCTGGGTGAGTCACTGTCCGAGCCGGTGCTCAGCAGCCCGTACCGCCTTTTCAGATAAGCTGGAGGGAGGAGCGTGATAGCCAGTGTCAGGGGATAAATAAAAAGCACCAACACATTCTCAAACTTTTACTGAGAGATACTACAGCATCCTCTCAGGATCCTCACCTTTCTTCTCCATCTTCTTCATGGCCCTCAGCTTGTCTACGTTGTGAGGATCATTGAGCCACAGCTGCATGCGCACAAACGGCTCCCGGCCTTTCAGGCTGAGTTTGTGCCAGGGTTTGGGCCTGGAGAGCAGATCAGACACTGAGCCTTGAGTCAGGCCGAGGATGGTCTCCCCGAAAAGACGCTGGCCTGAAGAAAAAACATAAACAGAATATGTAGGACTTGTGTAAGCATTTATTTTTCGATCAAATTTTATTTTATTTTTTTCCGTGACTGGACAGGTGTTTCTCTGAGTGTATGATGTCTATAATGTGAAGGTGTTTCTTGAATAACAGTGTTTGTTGGAGGGGCATATGGTCGCTTATCGTATAGTGTTTTTGACCTTACCCTTTTTTTAAAATTTATTCTTAATTGTTGTTTTGTCAACGGTTGACTCTTAAGAACTTGAGGATGAAAGACAAATGTCTGTGAAAACAGACAATAAAGTATCATCTCATCTGAACCTATCTTATCTTATCTTATCTTAAATATAATACCAACAAAAAAAATACAGATTGAACATGGTACATGTGAAGCAAGTTCCTACCCAACCTCCAATTTAACAGCCAGACAAAAAAGGAAAAAAAACGTTGAAACCATTTTTAAACACTAATTTAAAAAAAGAAAGCAAGCAAACACAAAAATGGGTCACACAGTTATGCTGGTAGCTGCCATGTCTTCAACAAAGGAGAGAAATGGTTGCCAAGTGGCAAAGAATATTCTGGTGGGCCCTCTAATGGTGTATCTGGATAATATAAGATTTCTGGCCTTGTGTAAGGAGCATTTATAAGGAGTGTAAGCTTAAAGATATTCTGAAATATTCAATGAAGGATTTTCCTAAGAAAAAACAGTGTAAAGACTCATACAGAATAATCCCTCTCGGTCATCATTTAAGGACTAGAGGTCGACAGATAATTAGCCAGGCTGATTGTTGGGGCCTATATTTGGCATTTTGCAGATAACATGTATCCGCATATTATTTTAATGATCGCTGATAAAATTAATTAATTAAAAAGTGCAAAGCAAGTGTCAGCATGGGTGGAACTTATACTTTGTAAAACCTCAGGGAGCTATTTTTATGTATTTAAACATTTAAATTTTTACTTGACTTTATAAAAAGAGGGCTGCTGGGAACTTGCTGTATATGATGTTGAAGGGTTCAGTTTTGATTAAACATTTTCTAAAGGCATTTAAACAACATTTTGTGTTGGAGATTGTTATATTCCAAATTCTGAACATTGACAGAAAGATTTTCATTTTTATTGTAAATGCGTATCAGTTCTTCAGAGCTTTACAAAAAGACCGTGAGTGGGTGCCACCCCGTAAGCAGCAGGCATCTGGGAGATACAGAGCAGAAAAACAGATATGGTGGGACAAAATGCCAAATAAAAGTAAATGTGAGGTTGATTTTTACTTTCACTTTTGTTGGCGACACTTTGAACTTTATAAATTCACACTTTGAACCCACCGAGGTTGTTGTCTGTTAGCACCTCCTTGACCTTCTTGGTGATGGCGTAGGTGTCCAGCTCTGAAGACATGGCCACCAGCTCCTGGATACCCAGTGGGTTTGTGGGCTGATTTAGGGCCATGAGGCTGGGAGTTGACTTCCCTCCCTCTGGGTGGGGGGGCAGCCCCAGGCCCAGACTTTCAGGCTGCTGGTTCTCCTTGCTGCTCTCCAGGGAGAGGCTGACAGGCTCAACTAGCGGGCTTGGGTGGCTCTCTGCCGGGCTGGGAGGAGGGGAGGGCGAGGACTGAGCCGTTACTGGGCTTTTATCTGGTGGATGGAGAAACCACAAAAAAACAGTTAACTTATATGTCAAATGTAGACAATGCAGAAGTCCCTCTGTATGTACGTTGAAATAACTGCAACAATTTTGCATTTCCAAATTTTGCATCTTTACATTTGATATTTTGGTATTGCAGGTATTCAGAGTTCAGAGCTTTTATTGTCCCTCAAGGGGAAATTTGATCTGCAGTTGGTGGTACAGAACAATTTCAAAATATGATAAACAGGCACATAGGACATCAAAGCAGCACACAAACAAACTTGCTAAAAAGCAATCCCCGATCAACAGTAAAAGTGAAAGCAAAAGTAACAATGACAGTCATCTAAAAGTGTCAATAAAATATAGAAATGTCAATAAAAGGAGTGATCACAGTCATTTCCAATCATTAAAAGAATGAAAGTGCCCCCAAAGCAGTGGACTTTAGAACTGTGCAGGCTGATTTTGATGATTGCACATGGAACAAAATAAAATTTATACCTACTTGTTCTTGCTCTTTGGAGCCTGTATCAGCGTCTCTGTGTGTGTGTGTGTGTGTGTGTGTGTGTGTGTGCGTGCGTGCGTGCGTGTGTGTGTGTGCGTGTGTGTAAACTGCAGTCTCACCCAGAGTGTGGCTGTGGTTCGGGGGCTGGCTGAGGCTCTGGCCGAGCTGGTCCAGTAGCCACAGCTGCATCCGGATGAAGGGCTCCCTGCCTTTCTGGGTCAGCTTGCTCCAGGGTTTGGGCCGAGACAGCATGTCGCTCACGCTGCCCTGAGAAAGCCCCAGCACCTGGGCCACACAGTACAGGTTAATATACATATATATATATTTAACCTACACCTTTTTTCTGTTACACTGCTAACAACACATGTATAAGTGATGATTGATTTTCTATATTATTATTACAAAAGAAAGAAAGAAATTTGCTCTTATCATATACACATACATATACACTTAAATCAAACAACCACTAGGGGGAGGCAATACACCAGAAATATTTCTGTGAAGTTTCTTCAAATAGGTCATT
This sequence comes from Plectropomus leopardus, assembly GCF_008729295.1. NCBI lineage: Eukaryota > Metazoa > Chordata > Actinopteri > Perciformes > Serranidae > Plectropomus > Plectropomus leopardus. Next base: position 6,259,202 of record NC_056468.1, read on the forward strand.
TAAGTTAGCAAAAAAAATCCATGGTGAAGCAGAGCGCTGCTCGTTAAAACAGATATATTGTGATTTGTATCATCATGAATTAATTCAATGACAAACATTTTTAACGAGTAATGTTGTATTTTTCGATTTCATGAAATCAATCAGCCGTAAAAATTGGTTTATGTAAAATGTCTGCACTGTTTTGAACCTCAGCGGAACTTAGTTTGAGAGTATTTTACAGTCAAATCATCAGTTAAGTTTTCACAAACATGAATACGTCTCACGCAAAGGCCCAAGCTGCAGAATGAAGGCTTGATCCCATGATGCCATGGAAATGTCAAATCTGTAACATGAAACTTAAATGTGTTTTCACACATTTACACACAGTGAAAGAATAAGAAAGGCATCTAGGAGAACACCTGGAGGGATTTTCTGAAAATAAAGCAATTTTATTTTATTTTTCATTATATTTTGATTTTCTGGGGCTGAACGAATAAAACGGAACACCTGCACACAACATGCAGTAGCTCATTTCAGGAAAGATGCTAATAACATGCAGCGCTGTGAATGCCTTCTGTTGGTGCATATTTGCCACAGTGTGTGAATCAGAATTTTTAGATAAACTAACATTTGCCTTGATCCAGACCTTGGGATACGCCCACTCCATCAAGTTGACTGATGAAAACGGAGTGCAGCAAGTTAAAAATTCTGTTTAAGATGAGGCACATAATATCATTTGATTCAAGTAAAACATTTTACAACTATGCTTTCAGGGCCACCTAATGTTAGGGTATAACACAAAGGTGTAAAAGTGTAAAAGTGCAAATACTGAAAGCAGCGAGTCCTTAGCTCTGATTCCCAGCTGTCTGCCACATGTCATTCCCCTACTTTTTTCCCAAATTTCCTATCTCTTTCTGCTATCAGGAGCAAATAAAGGTATGAACGTGGTTCTCACAGCTCAAGGCTAGGTAGATCAGACTTTTTAATACCACTCGGATTTAGGTTAAAGACCAATTTTCTATTAACCGAAATTGAAGGACAATTTAATATTACCCAAATTTTTTGTCCATTGAAAACTTTAGATTATCTATGTCAAATGTTTAAAAAAAAAAAAAAGCAACATTTTAGAGTGAAACACAAGGAAGACGATAAAAATATTACATTGTCATAAATGTATCTATTTGGTTAACCAACAGAGGTGGGAAAAATCTGGCTTTTCTGGACAGTTTTCTTGGTGCGTTTGTGTTTTTCTCTCTGCTTGTGAGATTCCACTGCTTGGATTCCCATCATGACAAGGAGAGGTTTTAATTAAATTATTTAAGGAAAAAATTATTATTAGAAATTATTTTGAGATTTCTCTATGCAACATAAAAAAACACTATTCATAAAATCTTACTTCCCATGTCAGGGCATTTTTAAAATTTTTGACAGATTAAGTCAATTTAAAAAATAATCTTAAAAAAAACCAATTTCATTCATTTAAGGGACAAGCTTATCTAAAACTGATATCACCTATTTAAATGCTAAATCAACTGTATTTGATTGGTAGCTAGATTCAGATGACTGAACATAGCTGAATACCTATAATGAACCATTAAAGTCCACTAATCATCACACAACTTCTCCGAGACCACTATGCCACAAAGGGAATATCAGAAGAGATGAGTTGTTGAAATTTATCAGGTGTGTTAAGGTGAAACTTGTGGCCAGCCTTCCAAACAAGGACGTGGTGACAACTCATCCAGGAACCAATAAAAGATCACAGCAGAGCATCCAAAGAATGCAGATGTCTCAGCTAAAGACATGGTATACAATAGGAGAGATGAGAAAATAGCATTCCAGGGAGAGCAGCAAAGTGGAGACCATTTCTTTTTCACATTTGCAGAAGTGCCCCTGAAGGCTTTTAGCATAACGGCCCTGAAGAGTCGTAAAAAGTGGAACTTTTTAGACAGTGCAAGTTGAAGTACACCTGGTGTGAAGAAAATACAGCATTTCAGACTCATGACAATGTCCTACTGGGCGAGAATAGCTATGCAGAGCTGTACCTGAAGCGACTGTGACATGATCATCAATGTGATATTATTGGACTTGCTATTAATAAGTGGAGCATGAACTGTGCTCGGTGCCAAAATCTCATGCCACATGAGCCACACCTCAAAAAGAGATGAGAGATGCTGAGATGCTGAAAAACCAAAGTTTCAATTTGGACTGGTCTTTTTAACGTCGTCATGTGACCTCAATGGGAATGCAGTACCTGGACTCAAGCATTTCAGACTTGTCTTTTAGCATGAAGACCCGGTCAAAATCCCTCCCTAGCAAAGTAATATTTTATTATAAAATGTGATGGGCTGCAGTTATTGCTGCTAAAATTGGGCCGCCTATTATTATACTTAAAAGGGGCCAAGGAGGTAAGTTCTGTCTCACAAATACCCCTTTTCTACACTCAAGGGCTGGCTTGGCTTGGTTTGGTTTGGTTTGGTTTGGTTTGGTTTGGTGTGCACATCAGCTCAGTGCAGAGGGGATTTGCATACAGTCTGCACCCCATGTAGGACCTGTCCTTATCAGGGGACATAGCTCAAAGCCAACCTGTGGCCTTTTGCTGCATGTCAGCCCCATTCTCCCTTAACCAAAAAGGCAGAAAGCCCTAAAAAGTAATGTAAAAAAATATTTCATCATTTGGGGTGACCTCGAGCTCATTTGGATGAGTGTGTGACACATGTGGTTAGGGTTACATTCCAACCCTTTGCTACATGTCATCAACCCTCCCCCTCAGGCATTTCCTTTCTATCTGAAACTGTCCTGTCGATATAAGCAAAAAAGGGCAAAAAATAATTTTTAAGGGAGGGGGGAGGGGAATTACTTTTTCACATGGACGATTTCATTGTTTATTCTTCCGTGGATAAACAAAATGTTTTTTTTGGTGTTTAGTCAGTTTACCTTAGTCAATATTAAATGTGGTGTGAAGATCTGAAAAACATTCAGTGTGACAAATATGCAATACACAGCAAAATCACAGCTCTGTTATCTGTGGCCTCCATTCACTGTCTGTGGAGCCGCTCTCGTTTCTGAAAACTTGATCACGGTGCATATTACGACAGACAAGGGGGAAAGCATTTAAAGCAATACTGAGTTTATGACTCAAGTTTTTCTTTAACCCTTTGAAGCCTGAGCAAATTGGCTCATTATTTTTAAAAAACATGGGAGGAAGGCAAAGAGCAATGAAAGAAGAAACTTATGAAGAATTAATTAAAGGTATTAGAAAATTACTCAAAAATTAGAAAGAAAAGCTAAAAAAGCATACAAAGAAATGCCCTGGAAAATGTGCTTAAAATGTATGGTAATTTATAATAATTTGGTCAAATAATTTTAATATGTAATTATTATAATTTTTCCTATCTTATTTTCCCCCTACACATTATCCCTAGGTTTTTAAAAATAATTTTTCAAATCAACATTTTTTTTGCAATTGCTGGTACACTTTTGTGGTACATTGTTTTTGAAAGAAATCATACCAATTTGCTCTGGGGTCAAAGGTTTAATTATTGTGAAAGGCGTCCAAAAGCAGCACAAGAAAAGTGATGTCGCTCCAAGTTTCGAAGGGTTAAAAATCTGATATCCTGAAATACTGATACCCTTTATCTAGAGTTACAATCATTGTTATGACTATGCAAATATGTTTAACTTAATATTTAGTTTAATATACCAAAATGTATAGTGTGTCTTAGTTCTGGTATCTCCAACATTTATTGGAGTAATATTCTATTATATTCTACTAATATTCTACTCTATTCTCTATTAGCCGGCTGCTTGTACTGCCGCATGCATAACAATTTTTTTATTGTTTGTTTTTTATTAATAAGATGAATAAGAGCAAAATCTGACCTTTTCCCCAAAGATCCTCTGACAGATGCCGTTCTTCGCCAGCTTCTCCTTCACCTGCCTGGTCAGCTCGATGGTGTCCACCTCTCGGTACATGTACATCTCATACTGCTCTGGAGTCAGCGGCGGCACGGTGGGCTTGAGGGCGCGGGGGATGTATGCTGGGTAGTAGGAGAGCCTCCCTGGACCGGGGCCGGGAGACTCTCCACTTACCGACGTGTCTGACTCCACTTTCACCTCCACCGGCCGGCCCAACCCCAGCTCGTCCTCAGCGGCGGAGGCCTCCTCGCTGTTGGGGAGCCCCTCGCCGTTCTCCAGACGGGGCCAGGGCCGAGACAAGGCGGAGGGCCCGGAGGAGGAAGAAGACAAGGAGGGGGAGACAGAGTTGAAGGGCAGAGAGCTACCTCCGCCGCTAAGCACCATTGACCCCCGCTCCTGAGACCAGTGCTGGTCGAAGTAGGTGCCCGCTTCACCGATCTCTGATTTCACCTTGCGGATGATGTTCTGGACGAAGGCGGCCGGGGAGAGGACGCTGAGAGGCGTCTGTGGGCTGCTGATGGGGTTGGCCATGCAGACTGAGACGCAGCCTCCCTCCTCCTGTTTGATGGAGATGGGTAAAGGCAGACCCCTGGAGCGCTCCGGGGGCCCCAGACGCTCTACCTGAGCTCCTGAGCTGGCGCTCGGGGCCCTCCCGCACACCTCCATCTCCATCAGTGCTTGCTGCTGGGCCTCCATCTCCCTCCTGGCCTGATCGAGGATGCTCTTGATGGTTTCGTCAGAGCTGCTGCCCGCCCCGTTACTGCTCCTGCCTGATGAGCTGTTCAGAGACGACTTGCCATCGCCTAAAAAAGAAAGACCTGCACTCTGACACTAATGCATTCTCAAATCACCTTTCCAATTTAGATTTCATAGTAAAAACTGTAAACATCATTGTAAATTTACAAAAAAATCAATCAATGTGTCTTTCAACTATGACTTATGACTCGCAGCTTCATCCTCACCTCCCCTCTGGGACTGGATCTCCTTCTTGGCCTGCTCCAGGATATTCCTAATGGCGTCGTCTGACCCAGTTTCAGGAGTTCGGATGCGTGGAGTGATGCTCCCTGCCACAGAGGGTAACAGAAAGAGATAGAGAGAGAGGAGAGAGGAGGGGGGTGAGTGGGATGGTTGATCAGAGAGCAGTTCCAAGGCTTTGCTTTTGACTGGTAGATCAATGGCTGCCTTTGAGCGCGTGCTGTCTGAGGTTGCAGTATACGGGAAGCTCAACTTTCAAAAGCTGTGAATCTAGGGAGAAAACAAAGTTTAAAAGTAACACTACAAACATGGCAGAGGAAGCCGAGATGAAGTCAAGGATGAGGTCCAAGTAGATTAGAGGGTTTAAACGTACACAGGTCCACAAGCTTAGCCACCAAAACAAGATGGCATAAGTGCATCAGCTCGAGAAACTTGTTGGTACACTGTAGCTTCAAACCCTCACAAATTCCTTTAAAAACTCCCAGAATGACTTTTTTTAATAACCTAGTTCTTATTTTGGTAGCTTTGGCCGATTATAGAGACACCTGTTTAACCATGTTATCTAAACTCTCTATTTGAAGACAAAAGTGTAAAAGTTAATTATCACTGGTTTATGCGGGAGTATTTGCTGGCTCAACTTTAACTTGCTCCACTTAAAGCATCAGGCCGGCATATTGTGCTGTGTATTTGTTCTGACCCGCCGAGAGACTGCAAATGCCAATTAGCTCTAAGCTATAATATGGTACGGTGCATCAAATGGTAACATTTATGTTTAAAATAAAATAAATAAATAAATAAACAAACTATTCGACATGTTTCTTATTGTCAACGAATGCCAAACAAGGACAATACCATATTTATTTGTAGGGGACTATTTTCAGCTGTGGATTAATGCATATTTGTTGTTTTATTTTCAGCAGCATCAGAGTGCATGTGCGTGGGATTGCCTTAAAATAAACTTCATGTAAATGAAGGAACATAGTGCAACATTGTGGCTCACTGATGTGTTTTTGGACAACAATGGAGCAAAGGGGGATAAGATAAAGATAAATACATGCAATACTTGTTAGTAGTTAAATAAATTCAGTGTTGGTCTAATCATGGATTTGTTGACAATAAGAATTATAAAGAATATAACTTGACGCACCCAAACCTTTAAAAGTCACTGTAAACACACGCAGGTGAACATTCATGACATTTTAGACAGTTCATTCACTTGTGTTTCATACTTGTTTCTAAGACAATAGTTTAGAATACATGGTTAAAGCTACAATGGGTAACTTTTTATGACAAAAAGTATTTAAGTAAGTGTCCCTATATCCTAACAGTAGAACATGAGGCAGATAATATCTATTAAAAAATTGTGCTTCTCTGCCTCCTCATAGTGCTGTTAATGGCATTTGCAAGAATCATGAAAACAACCAATCAGAGCAGAAGAGTCAAGATTGCATCAAACTGTGGAATTCTTTACTGAATGATTTAAAGTGTAAAAATTTTTTTTTAGTTTAAGGAGATGTATTAAGACTAAATAAATTAGAAATAATTAGACTATATGAAGCTATCAGGTAAAATTTGTCCTCTTAGTGAAGGTGATTTATGGTGCTATGGTGTATAGCTCAATGTTGTTTGTTAAGTAACAGTATTTGACAGACCATTTATTTCTTTTGTTTATATAATTAATAATTTATAATAATATATAGATTTTTTTATAATTTTAGAAAGGAGGAGGTAAAATAAGATTTTTTTCTTTTCCCTGCTCCTTTTCAGCTTTGAAATGTGTATTAGAGTGGTTTTGAATCTATATCTGATTGTTGAGCATCTACATGATCAGAACAAATTGGAAATTTAGAAACATATTTTTATTATACTGTTTAGCTGTAAAATGAGAAACTTGGTCCGGCTAGTGTTTTCTTTTGGCTTAACTGACGGCTTGGTCACAAACTTTTTTTACTTTACAGCTTAACAGTACACTGAAATATGTTTCTGAAAACATCTGAGATGAAAAATAGGCAATGCAGTAACAAAATCTTGATTCATGCTTGATCAGCACTGCCTTGTTTTGACAGTTTAACTGCAGTTCAAGAGCTGTGGTTAACATGATTGACAGCTACTCTCTAGATTTTCTTAAGGCTAAAATCAGAGCGGGTCTCAGCATTCTTTCAGACTATTTGAATAACACTTTGCTCAGTTTATCGTGTGACTTTTGACCATTGACACCTAAATTAAACTGTCCACCCCAGCTTTTAAGGCTCATCTTAACTGTCATGTTACAAATACATATAGTGTTATTAATTCCCAACTGAGCTTGCACACTTTTCTAAAACTTTGTGTCATGTCGCTGTGTTTTCCACTCACCTCTCTGGCGGACCTGGATGGTCCTAAGTGCGAGGATGTTCTGTTCATCAGAGAGGAACTGCTTCATCTTAATGAAAGGTTCTTTGCCTTTCACAGTCAGCTTCCTCCAGGGTTTGGGTCTTGCCAGGATCTCTCACTGACCGAGCCCTGGGAGAGGCCCAGCACATAGTGGCCAAACACACGCTGGCCAATGTTATGCTTCAGCAGCTGCTCCTTCACCTGGAAGGCGATCTCTGCCGTGTCCAGTTGGTCCTCGTCTCCTGCAGTTGAGCTGCCGCTTTCCGACTGGTCGCTTGGCAGGCCGGCGTCGACGCTGCCCGCCCCCACGGGCCCTTGGGTGGCTGACATGAGGGGCGACTTTGGCTGCATAGAGGGCGGTGGGAAAAGCCATGAGGCCTTCCTTTTTAAAGTGTGGCGAGAGGAGCTGCTTGTGAAGGATATGGTCTCCTGACAGTCTGTCACCAGAGCAAGGCGACACGGAAAATGGACGGGGTAGATCATGGCTGGAGGAGGAGCCGTCAAGGGTGGGGGGGCCGGGACTGGGGGAGGCACGGCCATCCACATGAGAGGAGGACGAGTGGGAGCCAGGCGGCCTGCCAGTCTCTCTTCCTGCATCCTCTGACTGGTCATCATCTGGTGACAGAAAACACGCACACACAGACTGAGCTCATATATAACACATCACCCATTCTTGAGAACTGAGACAAATCATGTACTACCAAATTAAAAACACGCCCATTTAGTTTCTGGGGTGAAAGATTATTTTTAAAGGATTTCTATGCATAAAACTGATTTATTAAATATTTTGATCTGCTTTAATATTTTTTAATTTCTCAACTTACCTAGTGCCTAAAAATGCCCTTGTCCCAGAAAATAATTTAAAAAGTCACAATTAAAACTGTGTTAAAAGCCTTAAAAATTGAAAACTTACAGTACATACTGATAACATCAGTGTAAAAATGTACTGCTATAATAAGTCATGTTTGATTTTGAAATATATTTTGTGAAAATGTTTGCCCTTTAAAGATATGTTCCAGATTTTTGTCAACTTCGTCAGATTTCTCCAAAAACATTAATTAATTCAGCATAAAAGAGTAAACTATTTTCTAAGGTCTCCTGTCTCGTTTTTTGATTTTCAAAAAAAGGAGGGAATGCTGCTCATGTACTGGTAAGTTTTCTATTTTCTGATAAACTCATTACATGATATTGCTTCCAAGTATGTCTCAACCAAAACAGGTCGATATGGTGGTCCTTCTAAACCAAAGCAAATAAATTATGGTTTTAAAATGAGCATTTTAACTACCATTTAAAGAACTTTAAGCATCTCTAAAAAAATAAAAAGGCTAATCACTAGGACTGCTGGGAAATTAATAAATATATAATTTATCTGCCTTTTTGTCAACTCTGGCAGAGCTCACCTCAAACATCCAACTTATGCTATTTAAGAAAAAAATTACATCAAGGGTTAGTTGGCCAAGTACGAAGTTTAACAGTCAAGACTTTGACCTTTTAAAATATATTTTTCCAGCCTAAGAGAAGAATAAAAATCAAAAAACCCCAAAATAAGATTTTATCCCAATTCTCTAGAATGACTGACATGCTAATTAGCACGAATGTAATCAAACCGACTAATTGTTATCCAGCTGATAACAGACATTTAATTAATTATTTCAGTTGCTTTCTAGCCTTGCAATCCCAGAATACATCTTGCAGGCTCAGTTTATGCAGAAGAGATTTAATTCTGAAAAACATTGACTTTAAAATTGATTGAGCTTGACCAATGAGCACCACACAATCTGTGAATTATGGGGAGTTTTTAGACAATGACATGACTCGCTTCTTCTTGTTAAGAATCTTGCAGGTATCTATTAAAATCTCACTTTCATAGACAAAAAAAAGAAATGTGAAAGAGATTTATTTTACCAGTGCTGTGCAAAATTCGGGCCTTATCCACCAGGTATTTGTGAGATGGAAGAAAGGCCTCTTTATCCAGCAGAAGAGCCTCTGCAGCCTTGGCAGAATCCTATGCACACACACGCACACACGAGTTGTTAATTTTCGATTAATCAATTGCAGTGGCTGTAGATATCCTGATAATTGATGACAATCAGTGAAGCATTCAAAGGCACTTGTGTAGTTTTTCTTTCCTGACACAGGAGAACATTAAGAAGAAACCAAAGAACCACTTTGGTGAGAGAAAGAAAAACTGCTGCATCAACACACGCTGATGGTGCAGGGGATATATATATATATATATATATATATTATATAAATATATTCTCCTGGGACGAGCTGCCATTTGCTGAAGCCAGCTTCATTACCTTTAGGATGCTATGGACAGAAACAAACATGAAGAGAAAGTTAATTTTATAAGTAATTATGAATGACGTGCACATTCAGTCTACTCTAAAATGATCACCTGAGTTCAGTTTTAATCTCTTCATAGTCCATCTGGGATTGCAGTTTAGCTTCTAATCTCTGAAATGGAAAAAGAGAAGCAGCATGTTATTTCATTTGAATAAGTTTCTCATCAGAGCCGCAGAGGACTGAGGAGGTGTTTGCGATGTTCTGTCACGTCTCAGTGTGTCGCAGACGCTCACCTCGATAGCTTCTGTCTTATAGGCTAGCTGCCGTTCCAGCTCTAGGATCTGATTGGCCGAGGTCTCTTGAACTTCCTGTAGCGTGAACTGCAGCCGCTGAATGTTTTCAAGGAGACGGAGGATTTCGCGGTCTTTAGCCAGCAGGGCAGCCTCCAGCTGGGAGGGCAACACCTCGCCCTTTTCATTCTTCTCCTGACAGGGTGAGAAGCAGAAGTGACAAAGGTTGTGAGGGTGAGGAGAGGGAGGTGATAAAAGGAGTGAGGAGGAGAAAAGGTGAGAGGCCAGCCGGTGAATCACAACCTCTGCCGTGCTGATATGATGCAGACAGCTAGAGAGTGAGAGAATTTGACTTCAGGTAACCGTTAATACTGCATTTTAATATTTCTAAGTAATTGTATCGTTGTTTTGTACGATACAATTGTATTGTATACTAATGTAGTAGACGCATCATATCTATGCCAATTAAAAGCCATTTTGTATTATGTATGTCATCATGCATCATGTATGATTTTGTGGTCTGATGTACAGAACCAATCTGTCAGAATGTAGGTGTGTGAGACTTAATTTGGTAATTTTAAAGATGACACATACATGATTTTGTTTTGAGACATTGAGCTATGTTTGACAGATGATGAGTATCTTTTTGTCATTGTTTTGATAAAGACAGAAACACAGTAATTAAAATACTGGAGTGGACCAGGTGCTGTCAAATTTGAAAATATAATATCAAAGAGTTAGCCAATATGGTTCAGTTTGTTAAAATTATAACTGCTATGTTGAGGATGTTATTCAGACTTTGTTCATTTATGTGTTTTTTTTCTTCTTGTGATGTATTCGTCCTGCACTGGACAATGGGTGATGCTATACCTTTTTTGCACATGTGCAACTATGTCTATATAGGTCATTGAGGGGACATTTTGGAAGAAACTCTAAGTCTCAGTCTAAGAATAAATCTGGATTTTCAACTGGCTGATTAAAAAAAATGCACCACCCACAGCAACTTTAACTTCAAAAGAACATCTAAGGTTACAACAGGTTAGTTCTGGAGAGTGAACTACATAGATACCAAAGCAATGACAACTTAACATCCTAGTTCCCCAAAAACCCACAGCCATGCCAGCTGTGAAAGAAGTATTCACATCATTTACATATGTCAAAGTATAATTTACTACAATAAAAAAACTCTATAGAAATCCTGCATTCAGATTCGTACATAAAAGTATTAAGTATGAATCTGTGTTAGTATTATATTATATTATATTATACTTTTATTATGTCAGTAATGCATTAACATATAAGCAGAATTTTAATGCTGGTTGTCAGGCAGTTAATTTAACTTCAAAAATGTTCAGATGTTTTGTATGTTAAATTTAAAGCTACAGTTGGTAACTTTTACTGAATTAATGTTTTGTTATATTTGCTCAAAATATCACTATATCCTGATTCCTGTCAGTGGTACATGAGACAGAAAAACTGAACTGGTTCTAATGGCATTCCCTTGAATCACTGTTCTTTTACTGCAGTCAAACTGTCAAACTAGGCGGTGCTGATCAAATATGAATCAAGATTCTGTTACTGCATTGCCTGTTTCTCATCTAGAATGTTTTCAGAAACATATTTTAGTGTACTGTTTAGTTGTTAAATGAGAAAGTTTGTGACCCAGCCCCCATGCTGAAAACAGTTGAGTTAACATAACGCATTGCCCACCAGCCAGGCGGACAAACAGTGCACTAAAATATGTGTGTGAATCATCTGGGGTGAGAATTAGGCAATGCAGTAACAGAATTTTAAGTCAGATTTGATCACCCCTGTGAAAATATTCTGATACAAGGAAAAGTCCTTCATCAAAATGGTGCTTAAGTAAAATTAAGTAAGTAAAAGAACCAAATGAAGAAAAAAAAAACAAAAATAAAAATGAAAATAACATACCATTAAATGCAAAATTATTCAAAAAGAGAAAAAAGGGCATTAAAAAACTCATCACTCAAAGAAAAAAATAGAAAAATATTTAAATGTTTAATAAAATAGTTAGCAATAAATTTACTGTAAATCTACTAATTGATTCATCAAGTAATTGTTGCAGCTGTACTTATATAAACTGTAATTGTAATTTAATTTATGACAAAAAAACATTGTATTTTATAAACTCTTATGTTTATGATTAGTAAAATAACTAAATTATTCAGATAAATGTGGTGAAGTGAAAAGTACAATAATTCCATCTGGAATGTGGTGGAGTAACAGTAGCTTGAAAAGAAAATACTCAAATAAAGTAAAAGTGCCTCCGATTTATACTTAAGTACAGTACTTGAGTAAATGCAATTAGTCACATTCAACCACTGTATGAAAGTAATCAAGTGAGTATCTCATAATAGTACTTAAGTGCAGTAGTTGAGTAAATATACTGCACATTCCACCACTGCCCAGATGTGGCCAAAAATCAAATAACATGTCACGTGGTTCTTACCCTGCTGGTGCCCTCTGCTGGATGGCAGTTTCCTGTGGCTAACTGCTCCTTTAGCCTCTCCACTTCCCTCTGGGCCTTTTCCGCTCTCTGCGCACACACACACACACGGTATCACAGCCTTACAGTTTCCGTACACCAGCCGCATCAATTGGCTAATGAGATGATCAAGGTGAGCGCATATACATAAATCAAAGGAGGCGCCCTTGCTCTGAAATTTTAGAGCCGCGTGAAAGCCTGAGCAGAGGCCCGCGCGCGCAGACGAGTGCAGCCACCGGTTTATTCTGCTGAGGGGGCTGTTTAGTCAGCCCACTTTATTCCCCAAACTGTTTACCTGCTCTGTCACACCCGGCCTGCTAATTAATGATTCATTTTGAGAACATTTATCTAGGAGCTGCTGGCAGAGAGCAGCAGAGTGAGAAAAAGAGCATGAGAGGGAGAAGAAAGGAGCAGAAGAAAAGAGGTATCACCACGATACGTAGGAAGCAATCAAGGCAGTGAGATAACTAAGAACCCCGGCGTTTGGCGCTCCGGCATCAATCGCGCGCGGCAGTCTGCTGTTCTCTGCTGAGTGGAGCCGTGCTGCCATAGCGCCCAGCGACGGGGGCTCAGGTTTACACTCGCTAATCACACACTCAGGGGAGAGGAGGTGGAAGTGGGAGGAAGAGGGGGGTGGGCACAGGACGGAGGGCGTCTAATTAAAGCCAAGGCTTGATTACAGGAGTGATTACCTTAACGAAGGAGCATCTCAATCAGAGAAGCGCAGAGGCAGACTGTACTCACCTGGTTCGCTTTCTCGAGATTCGCCATGATGGCGTTGACCTCCTCTGCCCTGGAACACACACACACACACACACACAGACAGAGACAGAGACAGACAGAGAAGCAGAGGATTACTGTGGAGACACTCTCACTCTCAGAGCAAACACGTTAAAAACAACCAGCTCAACTGTTGTTGTTACACATTTTGTTAGTCAGATAATCCTTTATTCAAAGTAAAGAGTGGCAAACACAGTTAACTTCTGGAGAGGTTCAAGTTTTACAAGTAAATGGCTTTTTTATTTGTTATATGCATGTCATATGCATTTCAGGAATTTAAAAATAAAGAGTTTTAAACTGTGACCTTATAATTATTTATTATGTATTTGACTGTGTATTGCAGTGTACGGGATGGACTTGTGGAATGGTATGAAGATGATTTTTGGCAGGTATATGGATGAGGAAAGGTAGTGTTAGGGATGTTTCAAGTTATTTAGTAACATTGGGATGTAAATAATCCTGGGATAGGTATTTATTTATTAAATTTGGTGGGAAAGTAAACTGGGGTTGGTTGTTTGTACACTTTTTGTAAATACATTTGGGAATAATATATGAGTTAAAAGTGAGAAAGGGCTCGGAATATATAAGTTTTACACCTATCTACTCATTTTCAGACACTGCACTTTTGTTTGTTTATAAAATCTTTTAATTTTAAGTTCAAAATAAAGTCATTCATTCATTTTTTCCAAGCAAAAACAAATATTTTTGAAAAAAGGCAAAGGTATAATACTGTGTTGTACTTTTGGATTGTGTAAGATGTATACACTCATTAAATAAAATGCTCTGGATTTATTTTGGGAGTTGCAGTTGTACTGCACTGTAAAGTTTTTGCTTCAGTGCCTCTGTTAACAATAACTAAGCGAGCTGGGTGTCTACAGCGCAGCACTGCTCATCCCTTAAACAGCAAATTATGTCTGATGGTAAAACAACAGCAACAAAGACCATCAATGAGGAGGTGTGCCTTCAGAGAGCCAGCTTTTTCAGTGAGAGCAGCTCACACAGGAACAGTCTACCAGCACTTAGCAGGAGGTTTGACACATATCATTCATTTAAAATGACCTCAAAATAACCAAAAATCATGGCTAAAAGGCCATAAAATGTGTGCCAATACTCTGTAAATTATCTCAAACTTGTATTGTGCGTTGTTTTTTTGTTTTACTCACTGTTTTCCCTGTTTTGACGTACTTTGTGCTCTCAGTTCTGTGATATTCCTGTTTTAATGTGTTGAATGTGTTTTTGTGTTGTTGTTGTCATCACACCTGCCCAGGGACTAAAGTTTAAAAATAGCAAAGCTGGCTAAACTGGCACACTTACAGAAATGTTTGTTAATGTGCACTGTCCCTGTAATCTTTAACTGTCTAAATACAAAAGTTAGTCCGATAACTTCAGAGCAGCTACCCCCTCCCTTGTAACAGCGATATTTAAAATCAACATTTATGTTTAATATAATCCCCAACTCATGAGTAAAACATTCAAGTAAAGCTGTAATCAGATTGATTCATGATATTTAAAAGAACCATAACTAAGCTGTCTCACAGCTCATGGCAAGTGTTTGATGATAAAGCAATCTGCTGTGAGAGCAGGATTTTAACATCTGGAGCACGACATTTCAGCCACAATCACAGATATCATGTTATCAGATGTTTTGTCAAAAAGGACATTTTTGTTGAACTCTTTGCCTGGTAGGCCTTCTCAGACATATACACTAGTGAGGAGGTGTTTTTACTATTTTGACCACCTCGTTTATATCAGTGAGGGCAGACTAAATATTAGGAAAACAAAGTGCAGTTAAACAGCAACAAAAACTGCAGCCTAAAAAGTTGGCATACAGTTGAATCAGCACCTCCTTAGTGTATACAAAAACTTGACACTGAAATCTTGATGAATATTTTAATGGGACTGTTGTGTTTGCCTGCATTAGTGTACAGTAGGCGTGGCTAATAAAGTGGTTGCTGAGTGTATCACTGCCCATCAGCTGAGGCTCCTGGGAGAGGGATCCCTCCTCAGCTTCTCCTCCTGAGGTTCCTACCATTTTTTTCCAGTTCAAGAGGGTTTTTTTGGAAAGATTTTCCTTATCCACTGCGAGGGTCCAAGGACAGAGGGATGCTGTAAGGCCCTCTGAGGCAAACTGTTATATTGGGCTTTATAAATAAAACTGAATTGACTTACAGCCAGGGTTTTAGAGATAATGAGGTCATGTGTCAAACTTCCCACAGTGTAACCACAACAACAGAGGAAATATTTCACTGGCCACCAATTTTATTATTTCATTTAACTGTTCAGTTATACTACACTGGGAAAATACATGAATATTCTGGTAAAGAAATATTAGTTGTAAAATTGGGTGTTGTTGTTAATAATCACTTTATTGAGTCTAATACATACCATATGCTGCTTGAAAGAAAATCACCAAGTGCATTTTGTGTGTAATGGTTGAGTATAAACCCCTCTGATCCAGAGCTGCAGAGGTATGAGACTTTTTTTTAAAGATTTTTTTTTTTTGGCTTTTTGCCTTTATTGGTGATAGGACAGCTCATGTGTGAAAGGGAGATAGAGAGTGAGAGTGGATGACATGCAGCAAAGGGCAGAGGCCAGAATCAAACCCACGGCTGCTGCGGCGAGGACGCAGCCTCTGTATATGGGGCGCCCGCTCCCCCAACTGAGCTACCGGGCACCCCAGAGGTACAAGACTTAAACTGTATGATAACTGTCTCAGAAAATATTGCCCTGTCTTGGTATTGATTTTTTAAAAGTATTATTTTATAATTTTGTTTTTTATTATTCATTAATCATCCAGCTTAATTCATAAAGATAGTGCCTTTGTAGTCATCCTTAACTCTGGAGTGACCTGCCTGAGGAGATCAGCGCCACAAACTCCGTCTCATCTTTTAAATTACTTTTAATAACTCACTTTTTTAGAACTGCTTTTCAGTGATTTTCCTTATGTTTTATGACATTTTTTACACATCTTATCCTCTTGTACTTACTATGTACCTAGTGACTGGCTTTTAGTTCATTTCCTTTTCCCTTTGTTTTGATATGTGCTTTGTTTTTAATGTAAAGCACTTTTTAACTGTGTTTTGAAAGGTGTTATAAATATATAAATAAAGTTACAATGACCCCTAAAGAATGAAAAAAAAGTTTTTTTTAGTTAAACAAACATTTTATTACTATAACTGAAACTTGAAACCATTTTTAGAAATAAAAGTATGTGTAAAAAGTCTCCCTTTTGAAAATCACTAAAATAAAGGCAAGATTCTTGGTCCAGCTGCTTTTTTTTTTTCAATTTCGCAGATGAGCAAAAAATACACTGTATGATAACAATCAATACCACAAGGATACCTTATGAACCGCCTTAATCCCAGATAGTTTGACGCAGTACTGATGACATGACCTCTGAGCTCTCAGTCATAGCTGTGGCTCTGCATGAAAGCTGTGAACACACTAATGTATTATTCGATTCCTCACAACTCTTCTGAGGTTGGACTCTGACTCGCCTCCATACATCTAACAATCAGAGTAGTCTAATTTAAACAGAAGCTCAGCAGGATTATTCATGAGGTTTGTTTGAAGTTCAACAGTTTCATTTTGCACGCATGGGACCTGATTTTCAAAAGGTAGATAGGGATGAATTAACGAGGATGCTGTGATTGATTTAAATATGCACATAGGTTTCTCAAGTTTCGGGACACGGCAGTCCTTTTATACCAAAGGAAAAATTTGTTCAAAGAAAACATTAGACTTTTTTTTTAATCCACATTAGAGAAACTACATTTAGCCGAGCCTCCGTTCTCTCATGTTTGCACTGAACTGCTCCTATTGTCTCACATCAGGCTGCATAATTAGCTCAAATATTAGTGTTCTAACGTGTCATGAGTAAAAATAAAAGACAATACTATTTCCAAAATGAGCTGTGGAATCAAAGCTGTTCTTAGCACTAATGCTCATCGGTGCTGTGTGGCGTAGGTTTCAGAGGGTCTCGGTCGTGCCCCGGTCCTATCAATAAGGCCGGGATAGATGGCGCCCTGCTGACAGCAAACACTAACAGGTGTCAGCTCCACGTTTAATGAACTTGTGCAGTACGGAAAATGTTTTGTATTGATTACCTGCTCAGCTGCTCAAGCCGAAGCAGACAAATAGTCTTTCTTATCAACATTGAGGAAACAGTCAGTGAGAGTAATAGAGGCCGGCCCGCTGTTCAGAGGTTTCAGGTCAGCGAGGGATAACTGCAGCTGGAGCCCCGGGGTCAGTGGTGCTACCGTCGGCCCAGAGGAATGTGACCGCGACAACACACACACTGTATGACAAACCATATAACAGAGATGCTCTTTCAAACTGCAGCTGCGCGCAAAAAGGTAAACCCAAACTGAAAATGTGTCCAATCCAACAAAATGGATGGCAGTGGGTCTAGAAACATCAGTTCAATTGCGCCATGGATTAAGCCTGGGAGAAAATCCATTAGCAGCGGCTGACTGTGCTCTGGAGCACAACCCAAACAAAGGAGTGTTTACTTTGAATGTCTATCGACATCCTTCATACAAGCTCAGATTCATTTCAGGCGTGCGGTGGATACATTGCGCTCAAAGACCAGGACAAGGTAGAGTGTTTTCTGAAGCAATCTTTAAATGGAGCAATTCTTCTTGAGGGCTGTCATGGCCCAGCTGCCAGTGAAGGCAAACACAGACCTCTCTCATCGACCTGCATTAGTGGCTGAGTCACTCTCCGCCTTTACAATGGCATTCCTCAGCTCTGCACTGGACATGAGTTTATGTAGGCAAAATAAAGAAGAGCGGCCTCGAGGCTTGAGATGCTACGCTGAGGCGCAGTGGGGGAGGGAGGCGGCAGAGATGGCAGTGTGTACCTACCATTACTTGAGGGAGAGGAGGAAGATGTCAAAAAGTTTGTGAGAAATAGGTGGTGATGCAAACACAAATTGCAAAATCAGAGGCGGACTCTTACTTGTTTGTCATCTCCTGGTTGTATTTACACCGCAGGTCCAGCAGCTCTGTCTGTGCAGTGTTCAAGGCTGGTGAGAGGAAAACAGGGAAGTGAGACATTTATTCAAAACAAAGTGAACTTTGACCTTAAAGCTGCATTACTGAATTTATTTGCCAATTTTTGGTTACATTAAACAAAAAGTTTGGGTTTTTTAAAGTGGTGTTATAGAGAGTGGTTAAGAGCCAACAGGGAAGCTAAGCAATGTACTGCTGTAGAGGGGGTCAGCAACAAAACGTATTTTAGCCACCTGAAAAAGATCCATCCTTAAACAGCCCAAGTGTACGCTATATTGAGAGCGTTTTTGTCACTTTCCAACAGGGAAGCCGTTAACGGCTTTGGATCCCAATCTATGCTCTCGTCAAAGCCGCCAGACTCCATGGACAAAAACAGTAACTTTATTTTGGAGAAACGGAGCTGCTAGTCTACTGTTGCTTCAAACGTTAGTGATATTGTGTGACTTTGGTGAATCAGAAATAATACTTTTAAAATGCCAGAGTCACACAATAAAGCAGCTTTTCCATCAAAGGCTACAGAGTGAAGTCTGCATCTCGTTTTTCATCCACAGAACGGGGCTGCACAAAAAGGAGCAGGCTGCAGTGAGAGTCTCTCTATGGGATGTTTATAAATAGCAGGCTTGTGCACTGACTCCTTGTCAGGCAAGAGCAGGGGTTTATTCTGCCCGAGCACACCTAACAAAGCTCCGACAGTCCGACACATTTATTTTTCTTAAAGTGAGGATTAGATTGCACCTCAAAAGTTGCCAGCAGTCAGCCCTTAGTTTAGCTGCTGCTAGAGGCTGCATGTTATAGTTATAGTTCACTAATGTATGAAAAGCTTGTCACTGTATGAATAGCAGTTAAAGCAGCCACAGCTCAACACCGAGCACCTTTTAGTACCAGATCTGTCTACTAGGTACCCCAACAGAGGGGTGACCAAAAATGGGAACAGTTCCATAGGTACTAAAGGTACCATCCACAACTTTTCGCAAAGGAAATGCCAAAAACATGCATATCAAACTGATCTGAACCTTACCGACCTGTTGTTGGAAACGCCCCTTAACACAAACAAAGTGATCGAGGCAGTGAGAGACCAGCAGCTCCTGTGTTCAGAGATGTTAAATCTGTTTTTCTCAATTGAGTTTGTCTCAGAAGAGAGGGATATAATGGATTCAGTTTCCCATTAGAAAGCGATGTCTGACAGCACGGTGACAATTTTTTAAAATAAAGCATACACTTAAACTGGTATTGGCTTTTTTAGGTGGCTAAAATTTGTTCTTTTTGTTGCTGGCCCCCATCCACGGAGGTATATTGCTCAACTTCCATGTTGGACTCCAACCTGCTTCTCCAAACTGGAGCTGCTGACTGACATCTGCTGTATGTGATATACTGTCTATGGATATATACCTCGTACAGCCACACTTCAAAAATTCCAAACTTTCCCTTTAATATCTTTTCAAAATAAAGGCCATTTTAAATTCAAACATAACCAATGTGCAGACATTAATCCTTGAAACCTGAATTAACCTTTGAAACCTGAGAAAATTGGTTTAATTTCTATCCAAAAAAATGCAGAAAGCAACTTGGCATAAAATGTCCTGCAAATTGCAAAAATGATTACAAGGTGAGAAGAAAATTATCTGATTTACCTAAAAAAAAAAAAGAGGGACTTATCAGAAAATTATTTTAAAAAGAATCTAGAGGGAAAAAAGCCCAGAAAATTTTATTAAAATTATTGTAGTGATATATTTAAAATTAGGTTACAGAAAAAATAAGGATATTTAATATTATTATTTGTATTTATCATTATTATTTTATTATGGCATTATTATTTTCTGTTTCCTGTGTTTTGTTTTTTTTATGCTAATTTTGAATTTTTTATGACTTTTTACCAAAGCTTGCTAATGTTTGGGTCATTTCTCATTAAACTGCTCTTGAAAGAAATCATGCCAATTTGCTCAGATTTCAAAGGCTTAATAGTCATTGAATCATTTGAAGATTATGGTAACTGTTACTGTTATGGTGAAAATCAAATTTTATTTTAAAATGTTAGTTTTAACTTGCAGCTGTGTCAACAAAGCAGCAGCAGGGTGTCTGTGTTTCAGCAGCTGGCACCACACAGTACCTAAACACCTACTGACATTAAATGTGACAGTACAGTACATGTCAGTGTTTAAACCACTTACATGAATGCAGAACCTTGATCTTCTCCTCGGCCTCCGATAGTCTGTCAGCCACACCAACACTGGCGCTCTCCTCCTCCTCCCTGGAAGAAAAAACAGTCAGTTCCTTCACTACACCATGACCACACATAGCTGCAATATGCAAATTAAAGCCATACAACATAAAAAAAGGATTCATACCACCCTTCCACCTCCAGAAACAGCACGTTTGACAAGTTTAAAAGTGAACTCAACTTAAAATTGAAAGAAGCAGATATATTTACATTTTACTGTTGGAGCCTTATTTGATTTGGCTGTGGTTTCTTTTTTTTCTTTTCTTTTTTTATAACGTTTCACTGCTGCCGTTGTTGCAGGTGTCACACTATAACCCAGATGGTCTTCAGGACAACTTTAATGGGGGCATTTAGGTTTTACTGTACAGGGTGACAGACAGAAGATAAATTACCCTCTAATCTAATCCTACGTCATTAAAAATTGAATATTGTTGCCTGAAAGAGCACTAAAACGGAGTGAGAACATCTCTGCATAGGGAAAAGGTCTAAAATATTTAAGGTTAATCCTTGACGATCTTTGAATTTCTTTTACATCATACCAGAAATAATGACTTCAGTAAATGACAGTGGTCTGTGCTATAGGAACCGGATGACACAGGCATATAAAGCTGCAGTTGGTAACTTTAAAGTAAGTTTAAACTAAAAAGTAAGTTTTTGTTATCCACACAGCAGTACAGATGGTTTGTGGGGAAAAAAACGTTCTTCATCTCTTTCTCTTAGTGCTCCTAGTGGCATTTGTTAGAATCCACTGCAGCTGAATGAAAACAACCAATCAGAGCCGAGGAGTCTGAAACGCAGCTGTCAATTACTTCTCATGAATCAAACTAGGCAGCACTGATCAAATATGAATAAAGACTCTGTTACTGCATTGCAAATTTCTCGGCTCACATATTTTAGTATACTGTTTAGCTGTAAAATGAGAAACTTTGCTCTGGCTGGTGCAGTCGCTTGACTGTTTTCACCATGGCGGCAGGGTCACAAACTTTCATCTTACAGCTAAGCAGTGTAACAAAATATGTTTCTGGAGCATTTTAATTTCGTAAATAAAAATCTAATGCACATCTATAATGGCTGTCAGTCAGAGGGAGGGAGTGGTTCACTGTTTCTCACCCTCGGTCCTCAGCTCCATCCTGGTGGTTCTGCTGTGGGGAGCCTGGGGCCCCGGGAGCCGGTGTGCTGTTGGGCGTCATCAGGGAGGCTGGAGAGCTGGATTCTGGAGCCTCTTCTGTCGCTGCTGCCCCTGAGACTGCTGGGCCGTCCCCCGAGGGCTCTGTGTGTGCAAGAAAAAGGCTGGGGTGAGTTCTCAAACATGTGCAATATGACAGGTAATTTAAAATAGTCATCTTCAGGTGAGCAATTTTCACATCTCTCCAGGTATTTTTTTTGGTTGAATTTACAGCCTTCCTAACACCTGGTGCATTTAAATAATCTTCTCAGTACTTTCAGACCTGTACAGTAGCAGCCACTGTTATGCAGCATTTTAAAAAATTAAATTCATGTGGGACTGCTCCCTGATGTAGATGGTTTTAGCCTAACCTGTCTTTTCAAGGCACTCCAGGTGTTTCTTCCAGTGCCCACTGATCTCCCGCACCAGGGCCTCGCTGTCTGGGGCCGAACTGTGAAGCTGCTGCAGCCTTTCCTCCAGGGTGTGTGAGGCCTCCAGCACAGGTGCCGGATCTATGGAAAAAGACACAAACAAATCTCTGTAGAAACAGCTCGTATGATTCACATGATATCCATACACTCCTACTTTTCAAAAAAAGCAAAATAGCTGTTTTACTGTGCGCACCGCCTGTAAAGCACTTTACAGAGCTTTCTGCATCGCAGTTTCAACACAGACACACTATTCCACTGAGACTTGTTTCCAAAGAGTGACTCTAAGACTTTCCCCACTCAGGCGCCTTTGAAAATTTTCACAGGCTGGACCTAATGACACAAGTGCTGTTGCGACCCTTCACATGTACAGAAATCAACTCTAATGAGTCTTCGCACGTGCTGATGAATGGCAGAGAAGACAAAAAGATTGCCATGAATATGTGACGGAGTCTTAAGTCCCAAGTATACACCTAGGCAAAGTGTAGAAAAAGTCTGCTCCTGAAAAGGGGGAAAAAAAAAAAAGCGGGATTCTTTAGCACAACAGAGAAGCTGTTTTGCAATGCATGCGCGGCAGCACCGGGCCCATGGGGCCAACTAGGAGGCTGTTTCTCAGCTAACAAGTCTCCTCTGTATCATTTGATCATTTAAATTATTATGCCAGGAATTCTCAGGAGGCAGCTCGGCACTCCACATCACAGGGCTGTTTTTAATCTTCCCCTTCCCTTTCTTCCCCTCCCGAAAAGTTCAACAGCTCAGAGAGAGAGAGCTGCTCCTGTTGTGTACCTGCCTGCCGAACACCAAAGGAGGTGACTTCTAGTGCCAAAGCACAGAGAGGGAAGCTCAGGGGAGCTCCTTGACAAGGGGGGAGGCAAGATGTAGAGCCACGCGCACACACACACACACACACACACTCTCTCGCTCTCTCTCTCTCTCTCACACACACACACACCGCAGCCCTTCAAAACTCTAAAAGAGGAGGAAAATCGCTGCTTTGCTGCACAAACTTTTCTCCCACAGCTTTCATCCACTCATCTTAGACTTCTGTGTGGAACCCAATTGGATCCCTTCTTCAGTATGGGCACTGACTGAAGTGACTTTTCATAAGAAGTTGGAGCCACAGACGTTTAAACTTTGCCAGATGCCACAGAGAGAATGCAAACTCGGAGCCGGCAGGCCACGAAAATAAATGCTCATCAGAGAGCCAAAACTTCTGCAATGTGCAATTTGTTGAAATCCTGGCCTCGCATTGCAGCTCGCCATATCTGCATTTTCATCAGACAAACATTTTGGGCCATTTAATTGATCGAGCTATTTTTTCCCAGGACCGTTTACAGTCAAACATTGTCTGCATTCATTGTTACACCAGCTGTGGAGATATTGCATCAGTCACAAGGGACATCACTATTAAGAGCAGAGCTCTTCTAAGACAAACAGGATGACTTAAAGCACTGCTATTCCATCGACCCACTGTCACAGAAATCACTTTATCAGCCTCTTTCCCATATATCCTTTCAACTTTTAATGATCAAAGGACAGAGATTATAGTAAGGGATCTCTCACACATGGACAAGCCAGGATTATCAATCAGTGGCAGGGGAGTAAAGTAAAGTCAAATTTAAAGTGAAGGGATATAACTTAAGTCTGTATACAAAATTAACCCCCGTCAAAGTAGAGCAGCAGGGATACTCTCTAAGGGCCCGGGATCTACAGTTACTGAAGGAGAGTCCAGAAAGACTGCTGATAACTTTGGAAAATAGACCTGCTAATTGATGTAGCTAATAAGAAGCGCAGGAGCTTCTTTTTAAGAGCAGCTCTGACGCTAAATCCACTAAATAAACCCCACAACGGAGGAGGAATTCAGCATGACCCCAAGCGCTCACTTTCCTGTTAATCAAGAAACATAACTCAGCTGACGAGGCATTATGTACATCAGGTGAGTCACATCACTCTCACGGCAAAATAAACGGATCAATTTTTAATTCATGACTTATCTTAATTATAGATGATTGGATGTCTGCTCTGAGGTCATGATAACTGATCGGGCAACAGCAGCTCATTTAAACTAATAAATCACGGGACACTTAATACATCATTTTCTCTGGTGAACGCGGGGCCGGCTCTGGAGGAGTCACTGCCACTGAGGAGAGTGGGACAGCATACAGTAGACAGGTTCAATAATGTCATTGTGGAAACATGAACATATTTGTTCACTCACAATGAGTCAACATTATGATTTGTTACAATTTAAGTCATAATTTTGTAGCTTTGACCATCATTTCCATCACTGTACTCATGGGAGCAGGGCCGTAGCAATGGAGTCAATGTTGAGGGGGCCAAATCTGCAAAGTGTCATCCTTGGACAAACTACAGTACACCATTACACTGAAACAGGTTGTAATAATAATGGAAATTTTTCAAGATCATTTATAATTGTGATTACATTTGCCAATGATTATTGTAAATGGCAGTGCATGGTTGTCTGTTGTAGCATCACATTTCTTTTCTGTTTTTAATCACTATTAGGGGAATAAGCATATTTGAATATTGGGAAGACTTGCCCCCCGTAATATACATTATAATAACTGCCTTGCCGTAGAGTAATGGCCGGTGGTAACACGGTGACAATGCTAAAGCAAAGTCCAGTGAGGCAAGAAACTCAAGGAGTCAGACAATCAGACAGATTGTGAACAAGCCAATAGTTTATACACATTTAATATAATAGATTTTTAAGTAAAAGTGAAAAGTATGCACACACCAGAAGTCTGAAAACTGTGTTTAAAACTGTTTAGGGAATAATTTTACTCTTGGCCATTATTTTTGCTGCCAAAAAAGTTTGGCTGTCTGATCCTCTGACTGCTTGTCTAAATTTACAAGATAATTATAAATGACACACAAAACAGAAATATAGTGGTGAAATGGTTGAGGTCAGTGTTGGGAAAGCTACTTTGGAAATATAATAGCTTACAAATGACTAGGTACCCTGTTTAAAAATCTTATAGATAGTGTAACTATTTTAATAGCCTCATCAAAGGAATGTAACTTATTACATTAGGTTACTTTTTGATATTTTTTTTTGACAACTGTTTTTCTTTTTAATTGGGCAAAAAAGCTAAAAAAAATGTCCGGAAACAGACTGTGCCAAAATTAGACATTCCTGCATGGTGAAAAGGTGCAAAACAAAAGAATTAATGTAAAATTTTACATATAAACTTTTTGCCAAAAATAATTCATTTGGATGCAACCCCTTTGTTTTTGACTATTACCTCCAATTTATTTCCTTTTTTCCTAGTAAATGTAATTTATTATAATTACAATAACTAGTTACTCCCCAACACTGGGGAGTCTAAGGTACACCTTAGATTGAAATAAGTTAGGGTTATACATAAATATCCAGAAATGGAAGAGAGACTAGACTGTTATATTAAAAAAAATGTTTGAAAAATCTGTTTGAATAAATACTGGAGCAAGCATGATGTACTGGAGGTGTTTTGAAGCTCACACTAGCCTGCAACCTGATGTGTGTGTGTCCACAAAGTTACAAAGTTACAATATTATTAGCAACAAGAGAACAGATGGAAAATGTATAAAAATAAGACCCAAGTTGTGATAAGCCCAGACTTACAAACAGCCAACAAATGTTAGCAGGTCTTTTAACTGTTTTTGCACATTCTCAGCTGCATTGATATTGAGTTTCATCACTTTGGCTGGGCGATAATGAGGCTGCCACCCTGTAGCAGCTTCCTTGTGGTCACTGTGTTGCTGTTTCTGTGCTATTGCACATCTCAAAGCGGGAGGCGGCTGCTGTATCTGGGGTGAGCCTTCAGTCTGAGCACGAGCCAGAGCCTGTCAGATGCTGGACGGCTCAGCGGACTGCAGGTGGCACCGGGGAGGATGGCGCACAGGTTCAGGATGTGTGTCTAGGTGGGTGGGGGTGGACCAGGGTGGTGTGCGCCAAGACAAGCAGGTGTGTCGGGGCGGTCCGTCTTGGCCCTGTCAGCGATACACCATCATTAGGCGGTGTGGGCGCAGCAGGGTGCACCATTATGTCTCCCTGGGCCCTGTGTAATTACGCTCTGACATAATTAACCCAGCAAGCCCATTAGCCAAGCATTGGCTGGCTGAAGAGAGAAAAAAAAACGCTATAATTATTTGTTGTGCGCATGTTAATGAGGCCAGCTGTGTTCCCATCATACAACACGAACAAATTAATTTACAAGGCTGTGCTCCAAGGTTTTTTCTTTTCATTCAAAACAGTCTTGTTTTTTTTCCCTTTGAGTGGACTTCAAGGTCCATAAACACGCTCTGCCGCTGCTGCAACAAACAGTAACACTGCTGTAATATTGTTGTCAAGAACCAAAAGTAGGTTGAGAGAACACTAAGTCTTTACTTTCACCTTCACAGACAACGTAAAGTGATATAAGGTATGTAGGATAAATTGCCACTTCTTTTCTTCTGCCTGTCAAGGATTAGTTTCGATTAGAAAAAACACAAACTGCCTGCGACAAATTCATAAACACAACTTTTTTTTCTGTTTGCGGTGCATTTTGAGACCAACGAGCATTTGATTTTCAGACGGAGTGTCGCTTTACCTTGAAGTGGCAGGAGGAGTGAGAAAATACTAAAATAAAAAAAGATGGGTGGAATGAAAAAAATGATTGTGGGAAGCGGCGGCTTTTGTGTGTGAACACAACAAAGCTGAAAGAGAAACTTCTTAACCTGTTCTCTTTCATTGCTGTTCCATGTCTTTGTTTGACAGACTGAAGGACGGAGAAGGAATGACATCAATACCGAGACATTTTAAAGCTCGGAACAAAGAGTGCAGCCGGAGCTAGATAGCATTTAAAATTAACACGAGATGCTGCAGTGAGAAAAGAAGTGCCAATGACATCCAAACCAAACTCCACTTGAAATTATACAGAAAAATAAAAAAACGCACCTCGCAGTCTTATTTATGAGACATGTAAGACAAATCACAATGAATTAACGTCATCACTCTGTGGTCTTTACAGATTTGAATCCCATGGTTCTTATCTGCTCTCAGGCACACACACAGATACAGGCATTCCTACAGACACACACACACACACACACACACACAGTTGCTGTCTTTTAAGAGCACACTCTCTCCTGGTCCCTCTGGGGTCTCCTACTCCACAGGGATCAGTTGGAGAGGCCCGGCTCTTTTATGAACATAATGCATTATTAAGCACCTCAAACATCTCCTGGGCCTTTGTTTATTACTGCTCTTATTAATCACTTGTGCATAATCTCGTCCCGCCCAGAGAGCTTTCATTTTCCATCAGCTTTTATACGTCCTTATTTTCCAACAGACTGCCACAAACGCGCACGGCACTCCTTCTTTGCTCTCATCCTGACTGTAGGTACTCAGCTGCAAAATTACAATAAAGCCAGCCTGGCTGTGCCTCGCAGGCCTCTCTCCCTCTCTCTCCCTCTCTCTCTCTCTCTCTCTCGCTGGTGCCTGCTTATGTATATGAAAGGTTGGAGAAGGACAACCATTCTTTATGCATTTGAATGACTCTGAATTACTAAGGTCAGTGCATTCTGTTCTGATAATCTCATAGCCGAGGGAAACATCTGATGTGAATATGTAAGGCACTTATAACCATCTCATTTCACAACAAGACATGCGGCTTAATGTGACAAAAAGCTGCTTGTACTTGTGCTCCGCTCCGCACTTCCGCTGGTCACCACTAGCAAGCACTGTTGCCATAACATTCCCACTGCTGCACGCACACACACATGAAGACTCGCACACCTCAGACATGCCGTAGGCCCGGCACACACACAGACTTAGAGGGGTGTATTCAGATCAGAATCTTCACAAACTCTGAGTGAGCTCCCCGCTCAGATAAAAGGAGCTGTGTTCTAAAGGAGAGAGGGAGTGGGGTGGATCCTGAGGGATGAGTGTGTGCACTGAGAGGAGGCGAGGAAGAGCAAACACCTGGAGCGTCAGTCTCAGGGCTACGCCCCTGGCGACAGGGCCTCGCTGCTCTCACAGAGGTGGCAACAAACGCAGACGTTCAAACGCCACTCGCGCGCGCACACACACTCCGGGAGAGAAGAGCAGAGTGCGGCGGCGAGGAGGAGGAGAGGAAGAAAAAGAGAGAGTAAGTTCGGCGCATCTCTGGGAAACCGATGAATTCGGGCAGGAGCTGCCACTGTTTTTCAGCGTTCAGTGATCAGGACGTGTTTATCTGCACTGATCAAAACCGTGCGGAGGTGATATAAACATTGTTAGGGAAACACTGTTAACAGGCCTCTTTCAAGCCCCAGACTGGGTAGGAGTTACAGTGCACAGCATGGGGAGATGTCACAGGCAAATCAAAATATAGAGCGCTAATGAAACACTCCAGTGGATTGACATCTCGGCTTAGGGGCCTCATAAAAGGCAAGAAATCACTTCAATCACATGCATCAAGAAGTTATTTCTGTTCTGACTTTACTGTTGCATTCTACTTGCCATTGAACAGCAGCATCATCTCGCATTAACAAAGCGAAACATTATCATGCTGGAATCTCACAAACGTAACGGATATGTTATTTGTATTCAATAGCGGGCCAGCAAAGTGGATAACTGATATGTGACCAGATGTTAATGATAGCCAGATACAACAGGTCACATATTGAGCTGCTGCTGCGTGCGCCCATCCTCCCCCCTTTCCTTGTTCGCCTTTTGCATTCATTAACTCTGCTGTTGTCCTGCTCTGATTGGACCGAAGGCCTTAGTGTCGGCACACAAATGAGCGCGCACACACACGGTGAGAGAGGCACTTTCAAATGAAATAATAGGAGGGAAAAACGTCCTGCAATGAATAGTAATAACTGCATTAAGATTAACGAGCACGGCGTGTAAAGAATAATTGCATCTGTCAAAAGATTAAAAATACATGAGCTGTAGCATTTGTTGGGGGAATGGTGGGAACGCTCACTGTTGTGTTTGAGGGGCAGAGAGAAATGAAGTGGGGCCACAGCCAAATGACTGTCCTCCGGTGTACCTGGAGTCATCCATTCTAGCGAGGGGTGGGCAGGAGAGGGGGGGAGTTGTGACCTTGGACACCAGCAGCAAGATGTACAGTGACAAACAGGCGCAGGATACTGTAGGCCCTCCTCACAGATGGCAGATACTGCAAGGGCCCGGACACACAGATACTCTCAGTGGTGTGGCCTCTGCTGGCTGCAGCCACAGAAGTGAGGGGATATCTGGCAATGAAGGCAGTTAATGTCGGGATCAGTCGACACTAGATTTTTGCCTTTCGGGGTGGTCATTGTGTCAGATTAGGCAATCAATGAGTCGTAAAATTGTTGCTGTGACTTGGCGAAAAGTCATGGCAGACTACAAGTTGGACCCTGACCAGTCATAGCTTGCCATCTTTCACATCATCTTCATCATCTTCTGCAATATTTACAGTTGTGCACAGATAAGGGCTGTGTACTGCATTGTGTTGACATCACAGAAGTGTCGCAGAAGTAACAAAACTATGCAGGAGTTGGGTAAGAATCTTTTTGTTGGGACATAGATAAGTTTGCCAATACGCCCTTATTAGGCCACTCATTTTGAGGTATTAAAAAGGCCATATTATGCTCATTTTTGGATCATATTTGTATTTTGGGGGTCAACTAGAATAGGATAACATGCTTTAATGTTTAAAAAAAACACATCATGTGTCTCATGTAGCCCTCTGCCGCAGCACCTCTTTCTGAAACAGTCTGTCTGAGCATATGTCCCGTCTACCAGAAGCCCAGTCTGCTCTGACTGGTCAGCTCGCTCTCTCTATGCACACTCTATTGTATTTGTTACACTGTGATATCACTAAGTTACGGCAGTAAACACTGAAACTTAAACAAGCTCTTTCAGGCAGCTTAGGAGCAGTGTCTTCTGAGGGAGAGAGATCCCTTTGGCTTGGACTTTATTACTTAGGAGACCTTTTACAAGCACAAAAATGCTACACAAAACAATAAAGAAAAGGGAAAAACCAAAAACGCATAATAAGTCCCCTTTAAGGGGGTAGTACCATGAGGTGATGATTTTTTTCCCCTTTAATATAGAGCCCGCATGGCCAGATCAACCTGTTAAGGTGGCCTGGGGCATTTTTTCCCCCCTAGGCCCCCCACTGACACCCCACTACCCACAACATGAGTGTATCCTGTTGCCTTCATGTTCCCCTGAGGGTAAGGAATCCTGGGCAGATGCCTTGGCACAGTGGCTGAATGTGTGGTTAGGCTAGCCGTAGCCAAAAGAAGAGGAACTTTTTACATGTTGTTCTTTCTTAGCAGGCTAGTTTATGCTAGAAAACGCAGGTTTTCCCCTACCACTGCATTAAAACCAAATACTTGATAAATGTGATACAGTGGTGCAGGAATGAGTCCTAAAACCCAGAAATGAGTTAACATTTCAGCACTCCTGGGTCCCTCGCCTTGAAGCCAGTGGGGTTTGAATGGGTTTTCAGTTAGATGCCTGAAATGATCAGCTTAAGAGATCTTCACGTTTAGTTCTACAACATAAAAAACACCAGTAAATATCCCAAATAACCCACACTATGGTTGCTAACAAGTAGCCAAATGAGACTACATCACATCATCACTCCGAACACGGCTTTACAGGCTTGTTGTAGTGACGTTAAGTCATGTGACCTTCGTGTAGTTAGTTTATAGCCTAACATCAGCTTTTTACTTCTGGCAATTGCGTTTATGCTTAAAGAAATCACAAAAGTGTTGTTTCTCTGTGAAGATTATCTTGCTGAACAAATTGTGTGAGTATTATAAACAGTTGTTAGCCATATAGTTTATTTTCTGCAATAATCCAAAATCCAATGGAAAAATCCTGTCGTTTACAGGGGAATCAGGGCGACACTAACTCCCACAATGGCTCATAGAAGACTTTATTACTGCAGATTCTAGTATTACAATGTACTGCAGTTCTGCATGGGGTTGGCCCAAGTGTCATTGTCGTACCCCAGCAGAAGCCTATTTACATAATATATGTCTACTCATTTCATTTCAGCAAGTGTGAAAGTCTGTATTGTGTTGTTATTTTTAGTTATTGTAGTTTCTCTCCTATGCCCGTACACATATGCACAAAGAGCATAGAGTAGTCAGTGGAGCACAGGAGAGAGTGACGCGTGAAATGAATTGACAACAACTTATTATGTTACATGCAATAAAAACAAGTGCAAAAAAAACCCATAAAAAATGGACAAATGTCGACAACCCCAAATGTAAAAAATAAAGCTATAAAATGCCATATGCTTGCGGTAATAGTGGCTCGCATTATTTTATCTATAATCTTTGACAGTTATCACTGAGCCAATTTTTATACTTTTGTATTCTTGTGTGTAAGTGGTGTTAATTTAACCTACAATAATGATAATAATATTGTGATGAATCTTGTTATTTACGCCTCTGGTAATTAATTGGGTTAGCATTTTAGTTAGCATTGTTGCTAGCATTAGCATTTTCCACGTTTAGTACAGAAGTGGGTGTGACAAGTTTAAAGTTGTTGGAGGGCAATTTTCACTCACCTAGGCAAAGTAACGAGTCATATATGGCTACTTCAACTACTTCTTCCAGGAAGCTTTTTTTTTTAACTTTTTATTTAGTGTTTTATTTATTTATTTATTTATTTTCAAAATTACAGACGGTCTCTGACATACGACCTTACAAAAATGATATATTTAAACATAAATAAATGAATAAATATTTTAAAAATAACAAACAAAAAAAAAACACACCAAAAGCAAGTTAAATCAAACGAGATTTACAGAGAGAGGAGGCATTAACAGAAGAACAGGTTCAGCTACAGTGGAAAACAATGACATTTGAATGATATTTTGTTATAATAAAATCTATGGTAAGTGATTATTAACTTAAATTAAAGAATAAGTAGTGTTTTTACCTTTCTTTCCACTGAGTAATTATTACAGTTATCATTAGTAATGCAGTAACATTCTCAAGTAGTAACTTTCTCTTATGGAACAGCAAGTATAGTAAATAATGAGATCTGTTTTTCAGGCGACTTGCCTGCCACTGTTAAGTACTTTGTGACTGAGAAAGAAGACAGTGATACAGTGAAACAGACTCCCTTTGTAAAGGTAAGGTCAAATGGAGGTAGAAGGCTGGCTGTATTATGTCACCTGATGTAATCTGACACAGGAAGGTCTACCAATGTATACTCAATATAATGACTACACATACACTGTGTGTGAAGAAATACACTGTATATAAATACACAGAGAGGATAAAAGTTATTTTGTACATCGAAAAAATAAAAGCTGCTATAGTTTCTTACTTACACATATGAGTTCATGTTGGGTGAGAGTGGCCTTTCTTTTTATTTTTAAGTCTTTGTTCTTGAACCTAACAGCTGTTAGTTGTCTACTCTACTTGAGAGGGGTTTGTGACAAATAGATCCCACAAGATGCTCCTGGGCTTAAATTAAGGCCTCTATATAAAAGGTATAGGTCAGGAAATCAAACTGAATACATCTTCAAAGAACGGTATTTCTTATCAAGGAAATAACTCCATTCAAAGTGTGTGTGTGTGTGTGTGCCTGTGTGCGTGCGTGTGTGTGCTGGCGCAATATCAAGCAGGGGACTTCAAGGAAAAATGGAGACCTTTAAAAGTCACTTGCTGCCGTCGCTATTTCTCTGACGCAGACTTTTATCTTGTATTCATTGAATCTGTAAACAGCATTCTCTACTCCTGCCACAAGTGTTTCTCTGATCTAGACTGAGATTGGGCTGCGTTTTGCCGCCGTCTCCTGCAACAAAGAGCAATACAGTACATGTGCCCCGGCGCTGGAATAACAACTGAATAAACACACAATACGTCTTTCCTCCGCACTAACTTCACTGTCTTTGCCCCCTCTCTCTCCCTTTTTTTCCCCCCATTGGCCTCATCAGGGCCTGCGTTCCACACGAAGCCAGACTTCAGTTGGGATTTTAATTGGCCCTCCACAATCAACAGCAGAGCTCCTCAAGGATGTGTTCGCTCCTCAGCCAGGCTACACTCAAGGACCAGCGCTAGGTTTTGAAGTGGCCTCACGCAGAGTTTTGGAAACCACTCTGAGAGCACAGACTTTGAAAAATAGATAAGAGCCACAGGGTATAGGGTTTTATGTATCTTATACCCATGTGCTGTGGTGCCATATTTATCTACAGCAAGAAAATTACTTTCTTGGTTTGTGTATGTTCATATATACATGATATGTCACTGTGTGTATAGGTCCAGTGATAGCGGTTTGACGGAGCTGATCTCCAGGGAGCGATCTTTGAAGCGGCAAAGATAATTCTAGAAGTAATGTGTGTGATTGTGCTGTTTATGCTGCTGCTGCTGTTGTTGTTTGTGAAGATGCACATCTCTGGTCTTAGTGGGAGACTCACCTGGGGCCTCGATAAGCTGTTTGTAGATTCCCAGGAACGCAGACTCGGCCTCCTTGCTGCGCTTGTTCAGAGCAACCACCTGCAGCGGAGAGAAGATGCCATTAAGTTAAACATTGACTGATGTAATCCTGGCGTATGCCTAACTCGCAGTGCACGGAATATTTACATTTCAGGCTTTAGACTGACTTTTACACACACTTAAAATCTTATAGTGCCAACAATGAATCAATAGTCACAAGAGCAAAGGTCAGCCTCACAGCATCCTTCCAATAAACAAACAGTCGAGCGTGTCCTATATATGTCCTGCTTCTCTCAGTGTAACAGAAAAATGTGCACGTCATATAGGTTGTGCATACGTTAACAAACTAAAAGGCTCCATATAGGCATGAAAACTAGATAAACAAGGTGTAAACTCTGACGATATTCTCCCTGTTTACTGCCGAGCTGCTACATGTTGCGAGGTGACATTTGGCCCGTTAAATGTAGGTGTCGCCGTGCACGAGAAAGGCTCGCCAGTGACGGTGGCCTCCATCACCAGCAGCACTCGGCACCTGCTATCCTCGGCTCGGCGGGTGATGCAAACCAATTAACGATTCATTAGGAGGGACAAAGAAAGCGAATTAGCCACCACCTGGCCCCATGGAGAGGGCACCTGCACTAGTGGGTATGTGGGTTACCCCTGCTCCCAGCTCCCGCTAACACCCCGGGCCTGTTTGTGAGTCAGAGGACACGCCGTAACTGCCTTTCCATGTCCTCTGCTCTGCGGCGGTAAATCAGATCAGGCCTTGTCCAAATGACCCCGTACTCCATAAGCAGACGAATTCAAATTATTGTCATCTATGGTGTATGTCATTTCTGTCACTGTTGATTACAGCCTCCGTCTGGATCGGCTCAATGGACTCCACGACGGAGGGTCAAGTGCGCGGTGTGGCTGAGCTCGGCCGCTCATCACCGGTATGACTACACTTGAAAAACGTTCATTTTGCGAAAGGCTGGAAACACTTATGAGAATGGTGGCGGCGGTGGTGGTGGGGCTGTTTAGTGGGGTTATAAATAAGGTGTGTGGAAAACAGCGAGGGACGGAGAGCCTTTGATTTACTGGAAATGGCTGGCGACTTCCCCGGGGAGGCATAACGACAGCATCATGTTTAAAGAAATATCATAAAGATCAAGCAAATCCCCCCCATCACTCCCACTTGGAGCAGCTCAGAGGAGTTCATGGAAAATGGAAAAGGCTGGAGCCCAATCAATACAGATGCAATAGTCTGCAGCTCTCAGCCAGCTCCCTGCTACACTATGCTGTTGTTTCACTCAGCTATACCCCCATTTTACCCCCCACACCCCACCCAGCAACCTCCATCTGCCCCTCCGCCCACCCACCTCTCCTCTCCATCCAGGATGTGACGTTAAAGAGATATTTTGGATTATTTGGCAGTTGGTACACTCCCAGTTTGGAGAATCAGGCTGGAGTCCAACACAGAAGCTAATATATGTAATGGTATGGACAGGGGGCAGTAACAAAACATATTTTAGACACCTAAAAAAAGTCACTAACATCAATATTAGTTTAAGTGTAGCTATATTGAGAGTATTTTCAATTCTTTATTCACTCCAGCAGCCCCTGTCTGACGGAAAAGTCATTTATAACATCAGTTCTCCATCTATCCTTGAGTCAAAGCCACCAGACTCAAAAACAAAAATCATTTTAGCTTGCTGAACATGGACGCCACTAGTCTACTGCACCAAAAGTCACACAATAACACAAACAAACTAACTGATCAAGGCAATGGTAGACCAGCAGCTCCTGTGTTCAGAAATATCAACACTATGAAACCTGAGCAAACTGATTTGATTTCTCTCAGAAATATGGGGAGAAGGTAGCGAGTAACTTAACATGTCAGAAAGACATGGCGCAAAAATGAGCAAAAAAGTTGGAATTACCTGAAAATAAGCACAAAAGAACAAGAAAATGTCCTCAGAAAAGGGGTGAAAATATTTGTGTTTGTATTTATTTTATATGTTTTATTACATTTCTTTTGTAACGTATATAAAATTATTATAATTATATACATTTTCTGGACATTTTCTCCTTTTTTTGGATAATTTTCTAATAGTCTTCCCCTCTTGTTTAAAACAAATTTTTAGGTAATTTTCTTGTCACCTTTTACTAATTTCTTGTAATTTGTGGGACATTTCCAGCCAAGTTGCCTTTTCCCCACGCCTTAGAAAGAAATTAAACCAATCTGCTCAGGTTTCAAAGGGTTAAATAGCTTGTGAAAGGCATCTGAATGCAGCTTAATAGCCCAGGCTATTAATAGAAGTTTTACAGTGTGTTTTGTTGCTGACCCCCATCCACAGCAGTACATTGCTTAGCCTCTGTGTCGGACTCCAGCCTGCTTCTCCAAACTCGGAGCACACCATTTGCTGTATGTAATACGCTATTCATGACAAAATACCCCAATCAACCCCATTTAAAAAAAAGGTAAAGTATCCCTTTAATGTCTACATGTTTGTTTGCAAACAGAGAAAATGTGCAAAGCATGCTGCCCCCATAAACACTGTTTCCAGCTTTATATGAGGGTTATGAGTACATCAACAGCTAGTGTTGGTTCAGCTAAGGTTTGGTTTATCCCCGCTGATGAGAGACTGTTTTTCTGTTTGCTTCGTTTTCATGAGGAGCAATTTCGTGTCACCACTGCGTGACAATGAGCAAAGCTCCAACGGCACTTTGTGACAACCAGACAAACTATCATCAACCTGAGCTTACGCCCGAACTACATGGCCACTACAGCAGGGTGGCTGAACCCACCGCTAGTCATCAACTTTTCACTGACAGTCTGCTGGCTGGCCCGGTTTCCTCTGAAGCATATACATCAACTGAGACTCCTGACTGCATGTGTAAAAAGCCTGAGATCCTGTGAAGGCAACAGCGAGGGCTCCATCTTCCAGAGAGACGCGCGGGGGTCTCCTGGCCCTCCATCATCCTTTAACGAGAGAACACGGAGATTACCTCCACAATCACACCATTAACCTGCCTACAGACACTAGCAGAGACATCAATCACACGCCTGCCTGATGCCTTCTCACGTTAGCGCCCGCTATGCGTATATATATACCCCCCACACGCACACACAACCCACCCTCGCCATCATCAAAGCACTCTGAGGTGTCGTGCATAATATGGGCTGATCGGGGAGTCATCTTCATCTCCATGCTAATCCACCTTCAGCCAAGCACATGGGAGTTCAGAGCCAGAAGTCTCGCACGAACAGATACGAGCATTTGTACAGAGGAGGTACAGCTCGAGGAAAGACTACTTCTGCTCCTCTTTTGGATGCAAGATATGGCTCTGGCCCTGGCTTCAGCTCACAGCGCATTCTTTGTTTTCACCCGTTTTGTGATAAAGGATATGGCTGCCGAGGGAATGGGCTTGGCCACAGGTTGATTTTACAAGCAGGAGTAAAGCCCGGGGCAGAGTAGCAGGAGAGAGACAAAGGAAACCTGTTAGAGCTCCTCCATAACTCTTCATGCTGCAACAGAGTGGGCAGAACACCGCCTCTGGGACAAGGCTGCTGGGAAATACTTACTGATAAGCCTTTGAGAATACTTACAGTACCCGCTAGTGTGTGAATCTGAGTGTGTGTGTGTGTGTGAGAACAAGCTAGCATGTGTTGAGGAGGGGGGAAATAAATGAAGGAGGGGAGTGAGAACAAACCTAGAATGAAGTAGAGGAAGCAGAGTGAAGGGCTACTGAGCGACATCCAGAGAGAGACAGAGAGACAACGGAAAAGAGGGGTTCCCATAAAGAGCGCAATTAGCAATTATGCAGTCATCAATTACAATTATCACAACTGGTGATTATGCAATTATCACTCTAAATCATCATTTTCCCCCTCTGCCTTACCAGTTTGCCACCCCCTGTGATTTGGTTGTTTGAGGATGGGTTGTGATGATGCAGGTGATTAGAGTGAGTGACGATGACGGGGGTGTTGGGCGGGTGTCAAGGCAGATCTCGCACTGTGTGTGTGCAAAATAAGTGTTTGAATACAAGGAGCATGTCTGCATATGCATCTGTGTCTTGGTGTGCACAACATGTGATTGAATTCTGTGTATTTTTCGTGTGTGTGTGTATGTGTGTGCCTGCGTGCGGATACACGGTTCCCATCTCAAGGTGAATGTGGTTGGTTGCTGTGGGTGGTTTGGGGACAGCAAATGTATGGTTCCACAGTCCCTGAGGCCTCTAAATTACCTGTCATCTTCCCCATGATGCAAAGGTCAGTGCACAATCATAGGGAGTCCATCCTACTGTGCTGCTCACTGAGCGCCAGTCCAGCCCACAGGCTGACAGGATGTCACAACAACCCGGGTCCCGCTCCATGCTTATTAGAACAAAACAGTGGGAAGCCCACCACCACCGCAATACCACTTGTCACAACACCTTCCAGAAGAATCCACTGGATTCACAACAACATGTTCAGTCCTTGGTGTTAATGTAAGTGTTGGGAAAATTAGGCAAAATATGGTCAATGCTCTACTATTAAGTTGTCTTAAATCGCGCTGACATCTAAAGCTGGGATTGTTTTTGTCAAGCTTATCTTTATTGGTAAAGCATTTCAAACATCTGATTTTAAACTTAATGGTGTTCCATTGACAACACTGCCATTTTGAACCTTGTATAATGTCCTATTTTTCTTCTAGATAAATCTTTTTCGAATTATAAAGATTTTTTGCCCAATACATGACTTAAACAATTAACTGTTTAAAAATGTTAAATTAATATGATGTCACACAACTAATTAAAACTGACTAGTTGCTTCAGCTTTATTACAGATCTACAAAATGATGTGTTTAGAACATTGCTGTAAATAATAATTACATAATAGATCAGATGATGCAAATCTTAAAATAAGCCAATAGTCCGGTGGTTTTAATTAAAATTGAAGGAAGTCCCCGTACTTCTTGTACAAATCAATGTTTAGATTTTTGAAGTAATACAAAAGAAATGGCTGGAATTAAATTTATTCAACTAATTTTTCAATTCCAGTACACTAGAGGTATAAGTGTTTCTTAATTGGTAAAATGATTTTATTTCTCACTCCACGTTATCTTCTAATGTCTTCTGATGCGCCCTTAAAATTTAAAATGGATCTGATTCTGATTCTGATTTTGAAGACAATCATGAGATGCATCTGAACAGCTGGCTGGCCACAGGAATGCCTACATCACTCATGAAGGACTAATAGATTTGGTTCTTTCAACATTGTATAAACAATCCAAGGAAGAAACCTGCGATCCTATAGTTACGTGCTTTCAGTTTCCTTTATATGTGACCTGTATGTTAAAAAAAGGACATGCAAAACCGCTATTTTCCCTTGAGAAGCAGGGAAAAGATCATATTTTAGCTGTGCCACCCAGCACTTTTGCAGCTGTCACTGCTGGCGTTTGTTTTGCGTTGAGTGTAGGTTCAGAGGAGAGGCGGGAGGAGAGAGATGAGTTGGTGCGGAGTGACTGATGAGTGGGTGGAGGAGAGGGGCAGAGGTAAACACTATTGCAATACAGTCTGGACGGTGAGAGTCCCGTGTACACCCACACACGCACTCCCACGTACGCGCACACACTTGAACTTGGAAGCATGCAAACACACACGTGTCAAGTCGCACTAACGCAGATGCACAACTACACACAGACTGTGTTTGAGGGCAGATTTAATCATGGTGACACCCATCTCGGAGCGGTGGTAGCAGCATGGCGGTGGCTGTGGCCGTCTCTGGATGCCCGGCGAGATGAGCAGTCAGAGCACTGACACACATCTCGTCGCCACGTCAATTCCAATCAGTGGTGCCTGTCAGTCAACATGCTGCGCTCACCGACTGACGCCACTGCAGAGCTGCCGTCTCAGCCAAATAAATGGCCAAAGCTGACCAATATTCTTTTGTAGCATTTATCCGCTCCCGATGTAAATACATGCTGCAGCGAGGCAGCGACAGTGAAAATACAGCTCGATTTATGGAAGCCTTATGGGAGAAGCTCACCTGAATTTAAATAGAAGTAGAGTGCGAGGACCTTGAAGAGTATGCAGCGGAAAAATGTCAATATAGATGTTTTAAGACATGTTTCTAGACCCTATTAATCCACAGAGAAGCTAGGAAGGTTTCCATATGTTTGTACAGTTATTATTGCATTAGCAGTCAATAAACAACAATAGGAGTCTACAGCCGTGCTCGCTGCATTGTCAGGCTGTACTTAGGCACCGTGGTGCTTTCAGCTAAATGCTAACGTCAGCATGCTTACAACATAGATGTATAAAAAGAACTGGACACAGCATTCATTCATTCCTATGAAAGTTCAGACGTATTAAAGTTGCCCAGTGGTGTATAAAGCCAAAAAGGTTTGTCTTCCCGGGCATAAAATTACCTGGATCGTGATGTCAACAGAGCAACTGCATTTAAGACTTCATCGGCTGAGTAACCAGCCTTAGGTTCAGCCCTTCTCTAACGTGAATTGGGATAAAATGATTTAATTGAGAGGCTCTTCTACACTTTTGAATTGTATCGGACTGA
Source organism: Plectropomus leopardus (assembly GCF_008729295.1). Lineage (NCBI taxonomy): Eukaryota > Metazoa > Chordata > Actinopteri > Perciformes > Serranidae > Plectropomus > Plectropomus leopardus. The sequence continues at coordinate 6,299,097 of NC_056468.1, forward strand.
ATAGATCAAATCCTGATAGTGAAGTGAGTTATTTAAAAGTACCAGGCCGTAAACCTCCATTCTGGCCATTCAAGGAATTGTAGTTTTTGGCACATTTATGTTGGCTTAATTTTCTAGCCCTGGAGGTTGCCACTTGTTTGGGCGCCATGGCTTCAAGTGATGAACACGGAGATTCTATTTCTGCATTTTGGCCACTAAGGGTGTTTTCATATTAAGCAAGATTGTTTCGTACCATGCACGAGCAAGATTCTTCCCTTTAGCAATGTTGTTCATAGCCCGAGTACACTTGCATATGTAAACACTGATACAGGAGGTGGTAGTATGCACATAGTTGGTATCCAATCCACCAATACACACAAACATGTCATCAACAAGGCACATTTGCCAATATTCGGCGTGGGAAATGGGCCCAGTGCAGGCTGGATACAAAGGTGTCAAAAGAGACATGAGGCGCTGAGGAATGCCTTTACAACTCTGCTCACTGACGGCAACTTGCAGTTGTTCGTGAGGTGAGAAACAGACCAGTTGTTGACTAGAATATTCTTTTTTGATTTCCACAGTGTGGGTAAAAAAGTGTGGAGAAGCTTCCTAATCAGTGACATTAGTTAGGTTATTATCATGGCAGTGAACACAGCGCACACGTGACATGGCATGCTTGCTTTCACACCTCTTGCGGACTGTGCTCAAGTGCACATGAATTGTGCCCAAGACCACCTTCTCAAGCAGATTTGGGCAAGGTTCACAAACAAGAGTCTTTGGGGTCAAGTGTCCTCGGATCCGGGCCTGGGCCTCTAATATGAAACCACCCAAAATCAAATTGGCTTTAATGCTCGGCACCCCGGACTTGGCTCACAATGACAAACCTAACATGCTACTATTTAGCAAGTATAACATTTTAGCTTAGAGTGATAGCATATTAGCAATTAACAAGAGGTACAACTAATCTGATGGAAATGCCATTAGTTTTACAGGTATTTACAAGTATTGGAAACACGGTAATATCATCAGAGTTTTTAAAATTCACCCTGAAAGGGACATACACGTGTACCAAATTTCACTGCAATCTATCATAGAGTTGGCAAGACATTCCCTAAAAACCACAAATGTCAAGGTCATGGAGGCGCTAGATAAAAAGTTAAAGGACCACCCAAGTTATTAAGATTCATCCTCTGGGGAAAAAGAATGTCTGTACAATATTTCATGGCAATCCATCAAATCTTTGCTTAAATGTTTCAGTCCACACCAAAGTGGCGCACAGACCGACGGCAGACCCCAGAGCCACGCCGCTAGCACATAAAGGTAGATCAAGATATATGACGCAAGGTGTTTCACTTGAATATGAGACAAGACAAAATGAGCGTGACCTCAGGTCACCGCCCCAGCAGAGAGTGCCGGTAATGACCCGGGCTGAGAGGAGAGCAGATCTCTACAGATCAAGGTGGAGCTGACGTAATCCCGACGGACGTGGCACGCGGAGCAGCATGAGAGACAAAACATGGCACGACATTAAATCCAGATCAAAGGGCCTGCTGTCTCCACCACGCAGCAGGTGCCTTCTGGGTCCCCCTCCACCATCAACAGGCGGCAGGAGCGCCGTGTTACCCGCCCTCTCGACAAAACTCAAAAGCAGCAGCCTCGGCGCTAACACCTCAAAGTCACGACAAAGTCAAAGTCAAGAGCCGGCGAGAGAGAAACGGAGGGAAGAAAACAAATCTTTTCTGAACGTCTTTGTAGTTCAAAAGACAGGAGTTGTCATTTTCTTTGAGCTCGCGCTTTCAAATGTTTGATGCAGCGAATGACCTAAACCTTGAAGAAAGTGTGTCTGCTGAAAACGTATCCATCATGGCACGATGGGAGGGAGCGGGGGCGTGCTGAGGCTAAGATGAAGGCACCGGTTGATGTGCTGAAAGGGAGGGCTGCGCAAAGTAGCGGTGAGTGCACCTGGACTAGATTTCAGAGCTGGGAGAACTGTTAAGAGGAGAGAAGAGAGGAGAAGTGTAGGTAAGGGCTAATTATAAAAATAAAGTGCCCCCATTATCCCGGCGCTGTACTGCCCTAGTGAACAAAGCTACAACAGATGGGGTGTCATGGGTAACTGTGCCAATGTGAGCCAAAGCCCTGGAGTGGATGGACCCTGGCAGGCCGCTGGTGGAGCAGCCCTGGCAAGGGAGAGGCACAGCTGCATATCTCGCCCTCAGACACATGTTGACAGTGTTTCTCTAGCCCTGCCTACACTAGTCAAGGTGAGACAGCATGACACGAGGGGAGAGAGAGGGAGAGAGCAAGGGAGAGAGCGCTCCACCATGATGGATAGCGCTCTCCATCCACCTCTCCTCTCTCTCCCTCTTAGAAGGCTGGTGACTTTCCAGTGAGGCAATTATCATTGCGGAATGCATAATAGCCTAATTAATTACAGGTGTCAGCGCTGCCTTTGTTTCAGCATGGAGGAACATCATGCCAAAGCCGCATCCGCTAAAAGGAGCAGCGCTGATGAACGAGCCTTGAACCACGGCGAGAAGAGCGCAGCTGATGGAGGAACACAACGCTGCAGAGACAACTTGAAGTCTGCCAAACAATCCCGCGTCTGTTGCAAACGGAAGATGGATTGGAAACACATGGTGCAGAAATTAGGTCCATTATTTGCTTGATAAATCTGCTGTTTGCAATCGCGGCGCTCGGAGGAAGATCTCAGGTAGGCCCCGAGTAGGGCGGCTCTGAGGGTAATTTGGTTGCGAGTTGCAGACAGCGCGGCAGTGTTGCTGGCAGTGCTATCAACAATGAAACAGCCCCCTTACCCGGCGTTCCTTACAAACATGGCATATCATTTGTCCTGTCAGATTTGCCGATTTCATTCATTGTAGTGAGCAAGCCGGAAAGCAGACAATTGCCGGGGAGAGAGAAAAAAGACCTAACAGGACCTGCGAAGGAGAGAAGTGAATGATGGGGTGACTAGGGAGGAGAGACAGCACAGAGATTCCTGTTATTCTCCTCCTCAGCTAAACACAAGCATACATTGGTGCAGAGCTTAATAGAACGTCGCATTTAGTGTGTGTGTGTGTGTGTGTGTACTGTACAGCGCGTGTGTCTATCTATGGGGGGTCGTGGCGGCAGGCTGATAATCCCTCCACGCCCCCAGGCAGTGGGGGCTCATTGTAGAGTACATTGAGTCTAATAGGAGCGGGCGCTGAGGTTGTATGCAGCTCTCCCTGCTCCCACTGTGAGAAGAGTTTTACATAATTAATGACTGTTGATGTTTCCCAGGTAGTCGCCCGGCAAATTCACTCCAGACTCGGCTGCCACCGTCGTCGGTTCCGCAGAGAATGAGCGACACCAGAACAGACAGCTTACATTACAGGCATAAATAAGGCAATTTTGTACAGTGTCTTCAGACATTACTGTGAGGGGGGTTCAGGGCCAACGATTCGACTTGCTTCAGAGAAACACTCAGAAAGAGCTTTTCTATGTCTCAGAGTCTGCAGAGAATTTGCTCTTGATGCGAGTAAAACTGCCTCCTTTAGTGTTTTTATAATTCTGCATGCTGCACAGACAGAAGCTTGGCGCTTTTCAAGATAACACTTGACGGCTCCAGACGGATGATCATTCACGTCTGCATGAATCAGTCTAATCTGAATGTCGATCTTAATACATGTGAGCCCGGTGGTCTGGATTTGGATGTTCCAGACCTCTGACAGTCTGCTGAGGCCTCGGGGCGCCGGCACATATTGCTGGGAGGCAGTCCACATCCACACTGGAGCATGTTAAATTAAACATTTAAACACGACACCAGGGGAAGGCTATTTTTTACTGCTCTCGGCCCACTACTCATTATTAATTTGTAATAACCTTTAAGGCTTTTTGATGTCATACATATTTTACAGAGAGATATCACTCCCAGCCAGACTGGAGAGGGCCTGTCGATGACAGATCACCAGAGTGCCACCGAAATGTGCCTTCGTCTGCTATAATTAGGACCAGGTGAGGGTTAAGAGTGATCTTTGGACTGTGTGTGTATGAATTTGTACACCAGCTCACACTAATGCATCAGTGCGATGACATGTTAGCATCCAAAAAAGTGGATCAGCCAAAGAGAGGAGACTGGACAGGATTTTCCCAAAATTACCTCCCACAAAAAAAAAGTGCATAACGTCTTTCTGGCAGTGACCTGACTGTCATTTTAAAACCCTTTATGTATTTATGAATGCCCAGAGTAAAGGAGTTAATTTCAGCTGCATAAATCAGCTGAGTGGTTGGACATTTAGGGGAAAGGGGGACACATTAGCACCCCGCTCTCTGTCTTCTTCATATTCGTCTGTTAGAGGGCTGGCCAAGGCCCATCTTGCTCCCGCTCTGCTGGGAGGCCCTCGGTGCCCGCTGGATGCCAGCCTAAAGCTCATGTACGCTGGTGCCAACACGCCACTAAAAGCTGTAAAACAAATGAGCTCTGTTTGGTTAATGTACACTGATTGACCTCTGCTGCCAGGCATTTGATGTCATGATTGTAATGACCAGCTTTCCTGCCTGATGACTCATATACAATGTGACAGGCACGAGGTGGCATTTCAATTTGACTGAATGAGGGCTAATCAGATGAGATCCCGAAAACGGCAAGGGCTGATGTTGTTTTCCTATCATATCTGGGAAATTACTGCTAAAACTGTAGCATTTAAAATGTATTTGGTAATATTTTTTAAAGGGTTAGTTCACCAAAATTCTTTAAAAATGTTAATACTTTTCATTGTATGTAGTTTTTTGTAGTAGTTTTATTTTATCCAGGTTTTAATATTTTCATTTCTGAGATTTCTGCTTCCTTCCAACAAAATATTAGGTGGCGCGGTACTGAGGATGTATACTAATGAGATTTAAAATCTTGGTTGTTCCAATGGCTACTTGTGACCTTTTGCCACACGGAGCATGACTATTAGCTGTGAGCAGTCCTATCAAAGAGTGACTTTTTAAAAGCCTTAAAGAGACAGTTCACTATAAAATCAAAAATACATATTTTTTCTCTTACCTTTCATGTCGAAACTATTTTCTCTTTTTTCCAAATTACACCCCCAAGCGAATCACTGCGCAGGAGGAAGAATGTGTCTACTGCTAACTTACTCATTAAGCTTGTAATGTTACAGCTCAGCTGAGGAGGCCGCCTTTAACGTCTACAGCTTGTGCTGTCACGAACCTCCTGTCCATGAGAAAATGCTCATTTCCTCCTGTGCTGTGATACGATTTGTTGGTGTAGTTCAGTAGAGAGAAAATAGTTCCTACATGAAACTGTTTACCACGAGGTCTGTGAATTATATTAAGTAACAACATCAATTTCTGTAAGGAGACCATGGTTATAAGTGTTTTTAATGTGTTTTTTTTTTCACGCTTTGTTTCTGTGGAAATGTTACTCTCTCTTTAGTGTAAAAAGTTATGATACTTTCTCTGGTGCAGAGATTATACAAACAAAGGCAGGTTAGTCTTGATCTTTTCTGGCTGACAACAATTTAGGTCATCTTAAAATTCACAGCAAGAGGGTCCCTGGTTCGAAACCCCATTGGAACAGGGTTCGGTTCGTGGGCGGGGGCCCTTCTGTGCGGAGTTTGCATGTTCTCCCCGTGTCTGCGTGGGTTCTCTCTGGGGTCTCAGGCTTCCTCCCACAGTCCAAAGACATGCAGCTCAGGTTGATTGGTGACTCTAAATTGTCCTTAGGTGTGACTGTGAGTGTGTATGGTTGTCTGTCTATATGTGTCACCCTGGGATGGTCTGCCGACCTGTCCAGGGTGTACCCCGCCTTCTGCCCGATGACAGCTGGGATTGGCTCCAGCCCCCCCGCAACCCTCACGAGGACAAGCGGTTATGAAAAATGAATGAATGAAAGCATTAAGAAAGAAGAAAACCAGTTGATCTGACAACAGGCTAACTCCTCTTGATGCAGCTATACCTTTGCTAGCTAGGTAGCTGGCGTTTTCCTAACATTAGCTTACTTGGGATGTGTCTTTATACAAAGTGATTTTCTGTGAAAATTGTGAAGCACCCGCAGCCACATCTTTTAACCATCTTCTAATTTTGGTTTTCTTCTCAACGTAGACAAGCCAAGCACATAGCATTTTTAAGTAGCCTATAACAAGGAAGAGGAAATTTGACAGAAGTTCTGCTGTGTTCCAAACCTGCTCAACCGAAACCGGACGGGACTTAAGAAGGGCTAATTCCTGTTTCCTTTCACATACATTGTATTATTATGGTGGAAATCTCAGAGATATATATTTCAAAATGTGAACAAATGAAACAAAAACTACTAGCATGGTTATACACAATTAAAGGTGAGAAGTGAGAATGTTTTTTCTGTCATTTTCATGAGCCAACCCTTTACAGGAATTGCAAGGAATGCTAAAGAATTTTTTTTTTTTTTTTTGCTTCACAATAACCATTCTTCTTGTTACATCATGAGGCAGACATTCAGGGGCACTAAATCAATCTTAAGAAGCCTCAGAAACAACTCTTCAGCAAGCTTTATATATAGGACCTGACTTTAGTGGTTATCTATTGGATGCTGAGCGTTACATAACCCTCCATATGCTCAGAGTGTAGGACAATTCCGTACGGGTTATAAATAAAGAAACCTGACGCACGGCTGCAGCCACTGTGATTTGGGCAAGTTCTCACATGGGATGTCATAGTTCTGCAGTGCTAGCCCCACTGCTATTTCAGGCTCTGCCTCATTAGAACATCCGCCGTGAGTGAACAAAAAAAAAACACAGACTGTACAAAAGACATTTCATTAGGGAAGAAGGAGTATGAAAAACGTTCACCCTCCCAGCCATGGTGCGTTACAAGCTAAAAGTCTATGCATTGCAACATTAAAAGGTGGATGCACCGTGACACACACACACACGCACGCAGATGGCGAAAAGTAGCCAGGTAGCTACACTGCTGAGATCTGTGTCACATGGTCCCACAAGGAGGAGGTCTGCAGGTCTCGTTGACAGGGGCACAAACACGCAACCTGCCACAATGACTGCAATTACCCCACATCCACTGCCTTCAACAGGGGAGTGAGTGTGTGTGTGTGTGTGTGTGTGTGTGTGTGAGGGGGAGAGTGAGGGACGGGACATGTGATTATGCATGTAAGTGTGACTTCTTGCATGAGAGAAGAGGGGGGAAAAAAAATAGACATTATTGCGTGACTGCCTGAACCAGCCTCTGTGTGTGTGTGTGTGTGTGTGTGTGTGTGTGTGTCGGAGCGCGCCTGTAGAGGCCCTCTCACACCACAGCGGCTGGCTAATTTAGTTAGGGAATAGCTGGCTGTCCTTCAGGTGAATGGACAGAGATTGGTCTCAATATGAGATGTAATAAAACAAGCCCATCACTGGATCTCACCGCACCTTCGGCTGTCCTTCACATGTCTCGCCAGAAGAAGACACACGCCCACAAACACATACACATACACACACACACACGCTTACACACAAACACACGACCCAAGGAGCCCTCCAAGGTTTGCTATTTTGAAGACCATCAAACCAATATTGCTTTTTCAGTTATTTTAGCCAGCATTCTATTTATTTTTATAACCAGCCACAATATATGAAAAAGTTAACTGCATGAGTAGTATGTGAATTTGACATAAACATTGTCTGATTTTATTTGCCAAATAATAGTTCTGACATATTTAATCATACCCATGGAAAACACTTAGTTCCTTTGTTTTGAAAAATGCTGTATAGGTGAAGTTCAAGAAATAGGCAACGCAGTAACAGAAGCTCGGTTCATGTTTGATCACTGCTATGTACTCACAGTAAACAGTATGGAGCCCACTTCCTAGTCCCAAATTCTCACATTACAGCTAAAAAAAAAGGCACTCAAAATGGTTCTGAAAAAGATTTAGGCATGAAACTAGCATACAGTTACATTTTCTTGGTTCATATTTAATCAGCGTCTAGTTTTACTGTTTGATCAGAGCTTGGTTTTAAAGACAGGACAAAGAGCGATGCATCTCTCTCTCTTGATCCGCTTCTATTCAACTCGTGTCCATGACAGAGGGCACTCAAAAATGATGATGCACTATCTGTCATTCAAATAACAGCCCTGGAACCAGAAAAAGCATGTCATCCGAGGAATGTGAGCTAAGAGATGAGCAGGTAAGTTGAACAGAAGTTTACTACAGTTCATTTACTCATACCACTGACGCTGTTAGTAAACAAAGCTGACTGACAATCTGCGAACATACCTTTAAAATATCAAAGTAAAAATACTCAATATGCAGAAAAAATGCCACTGTGAGTGAAATATTATTATATGTCAGATTAGGCCTGTTTAAGTGTCAATAATGATGCATGAGTGTGTGAGAAGGATTTATTGTCATAGCTAATTTTTGGGGGGGGGTTATTCGATAGGACAGATTAAGCATGAAAGGTGGAGAGAGAGAGGGAATAACATGCAGTAAAGTGCTTCTGATTGGAACTGAATTGAATTTGTTGCAGCAAAGACATAGCTTTTGTACATGGGGCTCTGGTTCTACCAGGTGAGCTACCCGGTGCCCCGTCGTAACTAGTATTTTTAACTTTGCCTTTGTAGTGAAATATTGCGTAATTCTACCTCCAAACACATATTTACATGAAACTTATCTGAGAAATTTTAAGGGGAAATCACTCTCAGAAATGTTAATACCTCAAAGACAACTGTGACAAGGGGCCCCAACTAAACACAGTAAATTGCCAGCCAAAGACATTGGAAACCACTTATTTAACATTCATCAATCTGTTGTATTTTATAAGCTTATTATATGTGTTAATGTAAGACCTTAACATGAAATGTTACTCGTAACTACTGCTGTCACATAAATGTATTGGAGTATTATTTTTGGACAATATTTCCCTCTAAGTTGTAGTGAAATATAAGTATAAAGTGGCATAAAATAGAAATACTAAAGTAAAGAACAATTGACTCAAAACTGTGCTTGAGAAAGGTACTTGGTTACTTTCCCCCACTGGTAACCCACTGCTACAAACTCCTGCATGTTACTTTTAGTCAGAGAGTTGTCTGACCTCCATGTCTCCTGTATACTAACGGGCTAACAGTGGCTCTCTGTGAGGACTGAAGCACGGTGGAGCTCCACATGTCCTCCCATACGGCCGCAGCTGACTCCTGCTCCTTCCTGCCAACACTAACATCCAGAGTCTGGTGACCAGCAGCTTTTCTTCCCTTTGGCCGTCCCCTCGGCTCCACTCCAGGCTGGGCCCACCACTCCAGAAGACGAGCGAGAGCTCTCCCACTAAATCCACCGAGACCCAATTACGGGGACTGCAGGAGAGATCGCGAGGAGATGCAAAGTTACTTTGCTTTAATTGAGGATGTGTTTAACACTCTCCTCAGGCCACCATGGCCACTTTATGTCTTGGATGAAACAGAGGGCCCTGCAGTGGGACTTTAAAACATATATCTGTTTGTGACAAAGGCAAAGAACACTCTGATGCGTGGGCTTAGATATTAAAGGGCGGCGGGTGTGATTTAGGACGTCGTACTCGCAGTGTAAAATAAGAATAAAACAAGCAGATCTCTTAAAAGTGTAAAAACACATTTGATTTGTGTCGGGGAAGCAACACTTTAATGTGCGGTGTACATCAGAGGAGATGCGCCCCTCCCTGGTAAGAGAGTTATTTCACTTGCAGCTGCTTGTTTTAATAGAGCCACATGTTAATTAGTATTGTAGTTAATCCCATATTACAGAGACCCAAACTGTCAGGTCATATTATAAACAATCGGTCCTAATGTTCGTGCATGTGACATTTGGAGCTGCTATCTCTTCTAGCAAAATGTTCCCTAGGTACTAATTGGCCTACTTTACGCTGTCTTTCTTTGAATTGCCAGTTTCTTTATCATTTGGGATATTAGCCTTGACAAGCATCATCCCATATACCATAGGCCTGCTAAAAGTGGAGAGGAGCTGCATCTTTTTTCTTTTTTTTTTTTTTTTTGCAGAGGGACAGCAAAAATGAGAAGAAATGATTTACACTAGCATGTAACACTGCAAGATCTACCTTCATGGGATATTAAATACAATTTGAAAGAAGAATAAAAGTTCAAACACTTAGCCAGCAGCAAAGTGAGTGTAACTTTTCTCCGCTTGCATTATTTAAGATAGGCTCCATCATTTTATCAATCTATCGATCTCTCACCAGAAAGATGAAAATGGAAAAATAATGAGGCCGATGAATGCTGTGTAAAGAACATCAATGTGCAAAATTTAATTATCTGTGCTGGAAAGAGAAGGAAAATGTGTCGGCTGTTTTCTAAAACAAAAAAAGTGGGGAAAAAAGGAGCAGTTAATATTTTTCCCTCTCTGCATATTTTAATTACCAGATCAATCATAACTACGTACTGCAGTACTGCAGAGAAAAGAAAATTGCAAGTCTAAATGAAAAACAATAGATTTGCTTTAAAGTCTTCGCTCTTTTGAAGTCTAAATTAAAATTTCAGGTGCCTTAACAAGAGCCTTCTTCAGAAAGTTATGATATTTAATTAGCGTGTTTAGATTTTGCTGAAATTAAACTTCACAGCCGAGCATCATGTGAAATGAAGACTGGTATTCCCGGCTTTTGGCAGTGGGGGGGGGGGGCACCACAGATGAACACAGGGAATTAAATCACTTCGGCACATGAGGGCTGTGTATCCTCTGACAGAAGCTCGTGTTCTTTTGACTTGTGCTGCCACTGGCTTGATCTGAGGCTGGGTCTCGCTGTTCAATAGAGCGGAGAAACAACTTTGCTCTCTGACTGTGTCTGTGCGCCTCTGATTCTGTGCCTGAAATCAGAGAATTGCGCCGTAGAATTGGCGGAGCAGCTCTCCCCGTTCCGCCTTTTCCTCCTCGCATGAGCTTTTCCTGGTTGTACGAGCGCTGATGTTTATTTCTCCTGGCATGTCCTCGCCGGCGCTGAGCCACCGATTTCACACATTTTTATTGGCTAATTTGACTGTGCTCTTGCCAGCAGCTGAGAGGGAGCCAGGAGTCAGAGAATCTCGGAGACACTGCTACTGCTAGTGTTGCTGCTCTCTGACTTTGGATGCCTGGAGGGAGCAGAGGAGGGAGGCTCTCACCTGTCTCATAACAAGTAGTTGACCATGTTAGACTGAGGCGAGCTGGCTCTGAGAAACTGCCTCTTAGATTAGTTACTGTCTGCTGCTGGTGAGTGTCTGTTTGGTGAGGGGTCAGGAGGGGAATGTGATTGCCTGTCTCTTAAGGTGACAGGGGTTTAGAGGAGCGGATGTACACCCGGTCAGACACCCAATAGGAGCGGTGCAGTCGGCGCTATGCGTGCGTCCGTCCTCAAACATGGCTAACATTTGCACAGCAGCGGCAGTCAGGCGTGACGTCTCCGGGCTCTGAGGTTTGTGCTGTCAGGACGGTAGAAATTAAACCTGGCACTGCAGAGCAGAATGTGCTGAAACTCATCAATTCCACATGGCTAGAGAGCCAAGTGCCTATTTATAACATCCCCACACCCCACCCCCCTTCTCTTCTTTACCTGGTGTGCATCCCTGGCTCTAAACACGCATCCGTAATGATGAATACACCCAACTGGGATGCTCCGACAGGGCATCAGTCAGGACAGGAAAACAAACACGACAACACACACACACACCGTCAGATCACAGCACAGCAGAGGAGGGATAAGACTGACACTGGGAAGGCTGATGGAAAGGTTGAGGCGTCTCAGCATAAAAACACCCAGCAGAATCACAACAATCAGTCACCACGCTGGAAACAAACAAGGGCAGTCAGATATATTAAACTTCTTCAAAAGGCCCAATCTGTGGCTGAAATATGGCGCACCGCTGGTGAAACACTGCCACCCAAATACAGTTTTTTTATGTAGTCATTTACTGAATTGATGACTTTTCATTTTAAAAGTTACTGCCAGAGCCTCTGAGAAACAGACTGATGGCATTCTGCAGGAGTACTTGAGTCATACATTTGTGTTTGGATAGAAAAATGTGTTCACGTTTATGATGTCTGCCAACACTGGAGACAAAAACAAAATAAGCTAGTCGAGAGTTATTTTAGCTTTGCATTCAATGACATCTTCGACATTTCCACCTACAGCTTCAAAGCAACATCAGTGAAACTGCACAGCACAACTTAAATGTATATTCATGAGAGGAAGATGCACTCCTGCTGAGGTCAACACACAGAAGACTTCTACTGCTGCAGCCATATTTACTATGATCTGTAGCTTGTGATGGCCAGAGATGAGACCATAGACTGTACATTAAGATGGACAACATGACAGCTCCCCCAAAGTGTAACATTTCAATCTCGATCACCTCCTGGTGTCTGTCTGCAGTATAGGTCATAAAGCCCCCCCACCATGTCAGTGAATGGGACATGGACCAGACTTAAAAAACTAAAACTCCACCCCAAATAAATGTTTTCCAAAGATGGTTTCTGTCACTCCCTGATGTTTGTTTTTGTTTTTATGATAAGTTCTATTTTAAGGAGTTATTCAGTTCTACAAAAAAGGCATTTTTCTGCCATGATTGACAGCTGTGACAGCCAATCCATGCACTCGCATTCTCGCATTCAATGGAGCTGCTTGCGACTGGACGGATGGGTGTTTTGGCGGGAACCCTACCACCACCATGGATATCGCTACTGCTCAGACTCCGGGTTCAAATGACTTTACCAGCACGAGATGGCAGCGGCCATATCTGGGATATTTTAGCCTTACTTAGGCATAGCAAGGGTAAGTGGGGACATCCATCTTTATATGCAGTCTATGGGTGGGAGCAACTTATTGTTTTGCAAGTCTCAGGTTAAAAAACTCGAGTTCAGGTCCTTGGCAATCATAATGCATTCTTCACTAAATGAAATGCCCTTTTAACAACAGCGTAATCATTTATTGAAAATACAAAAAAATATGAATGCTTTAAGAATCTGTACTTATTTGTTACTTGTATGTATTTGTTGGTTGGAAGCTGTTGCTTCTCCGTCTATAATTTTCAACTTGCTTGTTTTACATTCTACATTTCATTTGTTGACCACTCATAGTTTTTGTACTTGAACAAAATAATCTTTGGTATAATTTTTTCCAACTGGAGCTCAGTAGCATAATGTTGGTTCTTCATGGTTTTCTCCTACAAATTGAATGAATGTTGTCAGATTGGGTCCAAAAAAGTGGATCTGGGACAATTTAGTATTAACTTGCTGGGAATTTAACATTTGCTGAATAAGGAACTAATCTGATTTGTAGCACACTTTAAATAACATGCTTTTTAATCTTTGGGCTTTGGGGGAAGGTATCAAGTATTTTTAAGTCAAAAGTTTATGTGAGGTCACAAGTCATTAATGTTTGAGTCTAAGTCAGTTTTGTAAAGTCTAAAGTCATCAAATTTGTGACTCAAGTCTGTGTCTGTAGTCTGTGTTTATTTATGGAAAAACAGGCATTGTACTAATTCTTCAGACTTTGGCTTTAGCTAGTTAGCAACATACATCTGGATGCATCCAAAATCACTCTCTATTTATTATTTGTCTTACAATGTCCGGCTTCTCAAACACTTGTCTTTGTACATTCAATGGAGTCCAGGGACTAAAAAATAAAGGACACAGTGGATTCCTGCTTTAAAGCATCGAGTTTAGCATTTCAGCCTTCGTCATCTTGGTTTTTTGGAGCCAGACGTGACCACAGATAGAGGCTGGAGCTGTGGAGGAGCGAGGGGTGGATCTGACTCATAGACTTTAGTTACGCCTTCCAGATGGCCAGTAGCAGCCCCTCCCCTTTAAATATATGTAACTTTGGGCGTTAATAGAATGGAAAAGGGTGAATTATATAAAAATTCACTGCCCGTACAGTTTCTATAGATATAGCTATAGAGACCAAAATTTTTTTTGTGCCAGGCCATACATTTTGCTTTTGGAGCCAGCCCCAAGTGGCCACTTGATGTATTGCAGTTTTTGGCACTTCTGAGTTGCCACTTGGAAGAGTCATCTAGTTTCAAGAGATTTTTTTGCTTTAGTTGAATCATCTGCAATACCTGCTGATGCATTTTTGTCTAAAGAGCACTACAGAGTATATCTGCATCTGATAGCGGGCTGCTCTCTGAATCAAGTTTAAAGACAACTGCACCATCTGTAAAATTCACTTTGTGTTCATCCTACACTGTGTTTTCACATTTGTTATTATTCTGTATCTGTCACTTGTGGCCACAGTGGCCACTGTTGGCCACTGGCAAAAATGACACTGACTCTCTTTAAAAGTGTTTAACAAACCTAGTCAATAAACAGTTATCACAACAAGGAACAAAGTGAATGTAAAAAAGAGCTAATTGAGAATGGTCTGCTGAATGGTTTTCTGATGTAAAATGGATCAGTGAAATTAAATGAAAAGCAGCGCTGCCTTCAAAATGAGACTTTCTAAAATTAAAAAAAAAAAAGCCTTTGACTGGGCTATTTGTTCATTTGTCAATGTATGGACTCTGGCATTAGATGAGAAGAAGTATCAGAGGTAAGATGGACCGCCGTTAAATATTTGATTCAATCTCCACATATAAGCTTGTTCATCTTTGGCTAATCGTAATCAATAAAAGTCAACTTTCAAGTAATAAAGAGTGAAACAGTAAGTGAACAGACGTGCATTGAGTTTGGGTCAAAGCAGCTTTTCTGCACTGATGTGGAGAACAGGCGAGGACACTCACCCTCTGGAGATGCAGAGGACGTAAAAGACTCAAGGAAGGTATTATCTAATGTCCAATTACACTCCCACGCCCCCCTCCACCACCACCACCACATGCCTTCCCCTCTGCTCTGTCTCCCTCTCCTCTCCCTACCTTCCTGCCTCCCACCTTCCTTCCCTCTCCTTAGTATGAAGAGGACACAAGTGATAAACCAGGAGCAGAGAGCCGGTGGTTTACATGGCCCTGGAGCCCATTATGTTCCCTACAATAGGCTGGAGGCCTGGACGTGCTGTGAATAGGTAATGGCCTGGAGATCCTGGGCCTGGCCTGCTGCTCAATGAGCCTGAGACAGCCGAGCAAGAGACAGGCATTAGAGATACCTCGTCAGCCCGGTGTGGAGCAGTCTGGTCATAGCCGGGGGGGAGGCAGGGGAGGACAGGAGAGTGGGAGAGGAGTAGGAGGGTGTCGTAAATGCCCCTTACATAAGGCAGGGCATGAAAAATAATAAAAAGGGAATATTCGGACGCAACTGTAAGGCAGCGATGTGGTTTATTAGCACAGAAATATGAGCCCATAATGTCCAATATGCATAGAAATCCAAACTTGCTTGATTTTAAAGCAGTGTATAGTCTAGAGGCAGCTTTTGTACCGCACAGTATGACTCTGCAGCTCACTTGTTCCGACCCCATCTTCCCAAGTTAGCCATCCACTCAAGCAATCTGTACCTAATAACCGCGAGGTTTAGCCCATGATGAAGATCTGTCTTCATTGAGCTGGAAAAGCTGTAGCGTCGCCGAGCATTTTTCCTAACGGCGCAGTCCCTCATCTATGAAAGTGCCATAGAGCCCCTCAGACAATTAGGCAGGGAAAAGCTTTATGACCGTTAGACTCACTCAGTGAGCGGCACTCTCACCGCCAGCACCGCCAGGAGCGCTGGCTCGTGCAGAAAGGTAATTACGGAGCCTCTCATAATGACACGGAGGAAGCTTGCGTCATAACACCCACAGCCTTTTATCATAGCGCTGTAATTAATTATCATCCTTTACTCTTTGATTCATTCCACTATTCATAACATATTCATACATTCAAGAGAAATTATCATTTCCTTCAGGAATTAATCAAAAGGAGGAAGAGCTGGTCGTCTCTCGATGGATGATCAAAGACGGTGTTTGCCTACCTCGCTGCGTGGCGGGCGAGCTCAGGGCAAGGCACTGTGGGCACTCAAACACTCTGCTGTGCTTCTACTCTGTGACTGGTCAAATCATCTGCAAGGCGCTTTACATAACGGCATTTAGGCTGAAAACACAGCTGCAGATGTTTCCGATAAATAAGAGGTGAATGGATACGACAATTTAAACAGGCAGTGTGACTTTTGCTGCGCATTATCCCTCATTTCTCCTGTCGTTCTCCAACTGTCTGTACATAAAAAGACAAAATTGAACATAACGTTTGAATTGCCTCTTTCTTGCCTTTCCTAAACATGAGAAGTGAGTCGTATAGGTGAGGAGGAGCAGCCATTTTGACTCACATTTTTACTCACTTTCATGGAGTTGAAAAGCTGCTGTATAGCCAAAATACCTCCCGTGTGCTCATAGAAAACAACAACAACATACATAAAAACATTGTCTTCCCCCACATCATCACTTCCCAACCTCAGGGGAAGAAATGGCACAGTTAGACTCATAAACAGGTGTCCACCGGCCCCCAGTTCGCAGCACTTTAATAGCTGTTTGATGTTTTTGATGTCTAGTCAGCTCGATCGTACCTTGCTGCTTGATAATGAGGGCCAATAATGATTCCTGAGCTTGAGGGGTTAATGGTATGTAACCGGCAGAGCTGCTAATTACACGTTACAAACTATTTATCAGAATCTCCATCTGCGCAAGCACCACAACTCTCATTGTGCACGCTAAATTACTCCACGGATTATCATTGTAAAGCAAGTTTCAGTAATTAGGGACCCATACTGCTGTTTTCTTTTTCGGAGAGCACCAAACGACATCAAGATGAGAGGAGAAAAAATAGAATGACTGGTTAATTTGGGCCTGATATTCAGATTGGTACAGGCCGGATGTGAGGAGGAATCTGCCTCTCTGCAAGAAGAAGAAGAAGAAGAAGAAAAAAAGGATACAAACATACAAGAAATCTGTCACTGTTCTGTGTTTTTTTTTTCGCCTCACAATGGTTTATCCTGAGGGGAGTTTAAAGTGAGAGGGAGGTGTAAATTGCGTGGAGAAAGCTCACATAGTCTTGGTGAGACTGTACGTTCGTTCAGATCGCAGCGAGTGCTTGTGTGAAAGTTGTGTGAAAGGTGTGGTCTGACGGGCCCGTCTCTCCAGCGATCGGTTATTTGAGAAATAACTGTCATCTCCCTCGGCCCCAAAGGTGTGCCTGAGACCACGGAGACGTGTACCATCTCCTCTTCTTCTCCTCCGTAAATTTTTATTAAAATTACCTTCATTATAAGACAGTGTTCATTATAAAACCAAAAACGCCGGTCTCCCAGGGCCCTGTGGATTAATAAGGACAGCGGTGTATTTTAAGCCGTAAACTCAGCTCCTCACTGTCCTTAATCTCCTTCCTACTTCACAAGGCCAAATTAACACCTCTCCTCAGCTCTGACGGGACCTCATTAGCAAACTTCCAGGGAAAGAAAGAGGAGAGCAGAACGAAAAAGAGGAGAAGAAGGAGGGAAGCGACCAATGACAGCCACCAGCTCTGGGATTAACCCTTTCTCCTCCTCCAGCTCCTCGGTAAAAAACTAGGTCGGCAACGTGTTTCTAATCAGTCGCCTGGTTAGCGATAATTAGAAGGCGAGATTGGACGGGAGAAGAGAGAGAAAGTGGGTGGGGAACATTGAAATGAAAAAGAAAAGAAAGAGAACCTGTCATGTCGCAAACACTTCAAAGGAGCCGACTTCTCCTTTAGAAGTGGCATGATGAGGGTCCAAATACCATGAGGCACTCCTCTGGGCCTCCGAACTGGGAGGAGGAGGAGGGGTGGAAGCGAGGACCCAGTTCTTTCTCACATGTATGCATCCTCACACACACACACACACACACACACACACACACGCAAGGACTATCGTTCACCACCTGTACAGTGCAGCTGCAGGGGAGCTTTAGTCTATCCCAAACCACACAGCCAAACAAGCACATCCAACTCCACCTTCTCCTCACATTCTCCCCCTGCAGCAGCAGGTCGAGGTCCCACAGCTTACACTGAGGTCGCGCAGACTACCGCTGGGTAAAGTTCACGAGCCTCCGCAAGCTGTTTGACATTACCAATAAGGTCAAAGTGTATCAGAAAACACCAGAGGATTATATTATTATGGTGTGCCGAGTTGCTCGCTGCACCTCGAGATCAAAAAATAGCCGAGGCTTTTTTCACGGCAAGCTGGCTTCCTTATCAATGTGCGGAACATAAGCTTGTGGAAGTTACACAAGAGAGACCGAGAGGTACCCAGAGAGGCCTGCAGCTAACAAGGAAAGAAAAAAAAAAAAAAAAAAAACTCATCGCTCATTATCAGCCATCTATTTTATCTACTATGAAACATCTCGAGACTCCCAGTTGTCAGACATCAATGGTGCTTAAATTAATCCTGTGGGTTCCTGTTTGCACAATAAAGATATGGAAGGGTGCTTCTGATATTTGTGCGACTTTACAGTTGGAGTAATTGAATTAGCGCACAAATCAACCACAGAGTATTGCGGAGTGTGGTATTGAAGAATGTGATAGCTCCTGCCAGGGAACACGGCTGCTTGGGCATAGTCAATTATAAAGCATTAAAAACAATCTGCCAATAATCACTTCCAAGAGAACTGAACAATCCATGCTGAGTGTTCTCATGTTTACCGATGATAGGGCTTTCAGGTTAGCGCTGAGCGGGAGTTTAGAGGGTGAGAGTGAGACTGAAAACATATTTGTGGTATCATTTCCATAAGCCTCTGCTTTGCGGACCATAACGCAGCTCACAAATGTGATTTATGACCTTGGTTTAATGGCTGGAGCAGAGTCTTGGTAGGTATCAGATGACTTTTTCAATATGGCGACGTCAGAGGGGGCACGCTGAATGCACCATCACAACAGGAAATGAGGGCTTGTCTCAGCCAAGAAAATATGAGAAGCCAGATATCTGATCATCTAATGGCAGATAGATGCTACTTCACTTTGACAGAAAAGGCATCAGTCAATAAGGAGCAGATGAGCACGAGAAGTATGGCGCGGATTCCTCTCCCCTATCTATCAAATCATTTATTCCAGAGGCATGCTGATCTGCACTGGTCAATGTACATAGAATATCCAGCAGGAGTGTCTCTGGTGTCAGTAAATGAGAACAGAAAAAGGCTTAGGAAATCATCAATAAAAATGTTACTTAGCCGTTTCCAGACTTTCTATGTTTTATTCTGCAAAACCTGTAAATGTTTCACACGGCTGTAAAAATGCAAAGACACGAGACTCACCTGGGCCTGGAAACTCTTGAGAACAGGTGCCACCATCTCCCGGACTTCCTGTGTACAAACCAAAAAAGCAAACTCAGTCTCAGCATTTTCTATTTTTCAGACGCTCCACCTGTTTAGGAATCATGATCGGCCCCAGTGAGGCACAAACGGCTCCATAAGAAACACGACTGGAAAGCTTTAATGTTAATGGATTCTCTCCATAGCTCCTTTTTAACACTCTGTGTGTGTGTGTGTGTGTGTGTGTGTGTGTGTGTGTGTGTGTGTGTGTGTGTGTGTGTGTGAGTGAGGTATGTTGCTATGGGGTGTGGGTATTAGTGGTTAAACCTAAAGGGTTTGAGTGGGCATGTTTGAAAAGTGGGGCTTTCCAGTAGCTTGCGTTTGAGCTCAGAGATCCAGACTTGTGCGAGCTCCCACAGCCTCAGGTAAGGGGATTGTGCTGCCAGTGGTGACAGCCTGATCCTGTCTTAAACGCCTGTATTATACTGACAAGATTACAGCACCACACTACATACTCAGACTGAGATAGGCAGGCAGCATAGCCACAGCAAATAGCCCAAGGGCTCATTTATAAAATATAAAAAATATTCTCTTTGACTGCAGCTTAGATGTCAATGGATGATCATTTCAAAGAAGATGATGAAAAAAAGGACAAAATCATATCTGTATCATTCATAGATTTAGCTTTTCATGTATTCAGCTCAATCCACCATAATTGCCATTTTGCCTTACAAAAGTAAGGTGGAATAAGGTCTTGGCTCATTATAATGCACAGGAAGGGGGGGAGGGCACAGTGATGCACAGACGGCAAACATAAAATACAATTCCCAATGTAGTTTTAAAAGTGTAGTCTGCGTCAAATAATAAATAATGATGCATTCGATTTTTGCTTACTATAGTATGGTTGTATAGCATAATTACTGCTATTATCTATAAGAAAAGCCAGCATATTCATTCATCAAATGCAGCTGCCAGGTACATAGAAATGTTAACTTGGGTGACAGATGCAGTGACGTTGCCAGTAAAAGAACTTCTCACTTAAGTTGAGTATAAACTTTGGTGATGAGTCCTGCTCAGGGAGGTGGAGTACAGAAGGATAATTCTCTAAGTAGCACCACTCTGCATGTCTGCATGTCTACTTAATCGTTCTTCTTGTATCAGCAAGACAAGACTATGTTTTTGGAATATTTAAATATTGTGCATTGCTGACCAGGTGGAAGAGTGTGCAAAAGGGTAGTGGATAATATGAAAGGGCAGGTTCACATTTTTTCCAAGACTTGAGTTTGTAGTGTTTTTAGAAGGAATAAAGTAGACTTGAAGTGAACTAAAGCGTCAAATTGGAGAGAACGCTCAGGTCACGTCTCACTCTACCAAAAACATCTACGGAAGCCCCCACATTTTTTTCAAGTCTGTCTTAAAGAAATAATTCAACACGGAAAATAGTCATTTGTATATGAATTACTCACCCATGTTACATTGACTTGTGAAGAAACATTTTTTCTTATACCAAAATGGTGAAAGAAGAATCCAAAAAAAGAAGAGACCTGATAAATTGAAGTATCTGGGATCCACATTTAAAAAACAGCAACACTTGTCAATACCTTTGTTTTGTAAACTTTCATACAACTTGTGCAGAATAATCCAAGACTCGTTTATCTAGTCATAGGCTCAGTACTTCCCAAACATGTGAATTTTCACTTAAAGCTTTTAAAATACTTCTGCATAGACAGCTCAGACACATTACTAATTCACGCATGAGACTGTGTATGCAGAGGTGTTTTTTTAAATAATAACGTTTTAGTGAAAATGCATGTATTTGGGAAGGACTGAGCATATGACTGTATAACTTGGATTATACAGCACGAGTTGTGCATGAATTTGTAAACAAATGGGTTTTTTTTGCTGTTGTTAAATGTGAACTCCTTTGACTCCAGTCATCATCAAAAATTATTTCTAGTTTTGGATTCATTTTGGAGGCATGTGAGAAAAATTAAGTTTTCCTCTCGAGTTCAACATAACATGAGGTAAGTTACTGATATACAAGTGGTCATTTGGGGTGTGTAGTATTAATTTCAGACAGTATACAAATGCCCATAGGTACACTGGAAACGTTACAGGTTGTGCTACAGGTCCTTTCTGTTAAAGAAGGCCACAAAGTGATCGCTTTCTTAAAGGTCCGCTGTGTGAAATATGGTGGCATCTAGTGGTGACGCTGCAGACTGCAACCAACTGAAACTTCTCACATGTGCCAAGCGTGTAAGAGAACTATGGTTGCTGACTCAAAAACACAGATTGCCCTATTTAAAGCCGATGTTTGATTTGTCCAGTCTGGGCTACTATGGAAACAACATGGCAGGCTCTTTATGTAGATATACACAGCTCATTCTAAGGTAACAAAATTACAAGGATTCTTTGTTTCAGATGAATAAATACTAATGAAAACATAGTTATAAATATTTTTTCCTTTTCTGTCAACATATTCTCCTAAATCTGACACACTGGACCTTTAAATGACTGGGAGAAAAATATACAGACCTCATTTTGTGCTAATATGCATTTTGAAGTTCAGCTGAAGATAATATTCACAGTTAGACACATTTTCGAAGCTGCGGCAGACGGAAAGTAACACATTTTGTACCAAAAAGACTAATTTTGGAAGACTTAATTTGGCCCACTCAGACAGCTGAAGCTTCATATTAGCTCGGGCTGAACTTTAGTATGCATGTTTGCAAAGAACGAGGACTGTGGATTTTGTGTCTCATCTCTTTCACTGGAATCAGAAAGGGATCTCTTTCACTGCCAATATAGACGAAGGGAACAATTACAACACCAAGAACTCTTTCAGTGCACTCGACATATGTGCTTATGAGCATTAAGACAGACTTCTAAAAACTAACCTATCAGTCAAAAAATGTTCTCTTCATACTTATTTTCTACTGTGCATTTGTCTTTAATAAAAATGTTGTTTTAAAAAGAAGCACAAACAGTGTTCTTGTAACAGTCATGTTTGAGGGCTGATGCAACGTGGGGCTCGTCTTCATTAACATTCATCAGATTGTGTTTAGTCAGAGTCCTTCTCCTTACGGGTTTCCAGAGACACCTGTTCCTGTTACACTGCAGAATTTTGGAGAAAGTCAACATCAGCTGCCAATTCAGACAGCAAGATAACTTTTTCATAAACTGGTGCTTTGGCTTCGGAGTTGAAAGTAAGCCGCAAAGTCGTGCTTACCTTTTTGTAAAAGAGCCCCCCTGGCCTCACATCACACCCAGCCAGGGGCTAACGTAACTGCAAGGCCTCTGCATTTAAATATTAACTGAGCTATTGGAGGACGAGGGTGGGGGCCAACCCTGACTTCTCAAGTGTTAATGTTAATGCAGATTTTACAAAAGAAAGAAAGAATTCCTTGCACAAAGGTATACGCGGGGGCTCCAGTGGCGGCATTGAGACAGAGAGTCAGTACCTGCTGAAGTGAAGATGAGGAAAAATGACACATAGAGTTGGGGGAATACGGGGAGGGTGGGGGGTACCAGACTCACCTCTGGGACATTTCTCTTGAACTCCCTGCTCAGCTCTACCAGGTGCTTGTGGGAATGTTCGCTCTCCTCTTGTCGACCAGCCAGCTCAGATGCTACAGAGTTTAGCTCCCTCTACAAACACACAAAAGAGAGAGAGAGAAAAACAGTGAGTGGAGAGAGACGGCACTTTAGGGAGCCTGCCAACGCTCATCCAGTAAAGCTTAGAGTGTACATAAATAAAAATACACTGCTGAATATTAACAATGTAATCCTTCATGATCTCACAGCAGTAATACTTACAGCTAGCCCTGGCCCATAAATAATTAAGCCAAAATAAATCCAATGCCTACAGTAGCAGAAGGCCTTTTAGATAATCAGTATTTGAAATAATCAATACGCTTGCAACGGCTATGGAGCGCCAGTGAGGGAGTGGGGCGAGAGGGGGTAGACAGAGAGTGAGGAGTAAGGGAGATGTGGGGGGGGGGGGGTGAGTCACGTGTAGAGACCCAATAACCTGACATACACCCTTGCAAACAAATAGAGCTTCCTCCTGAAATGAAGGGCTGGTTTTTAAGCCTGGCCAAGACCTGATTCAAACATACAAACGCCTCGCTTGCTGTCGTAATTACCACAGGTCAGATCTATTTTCAGCCTCTTTTCAATCTCTCTCCCATCGCCTGCACCAATCTTTATATTGATCCTGCACTGATTTTCAATACATGACAGCAGCCTGCATAGCTTTAACCAAATTACCCTTTTGCTACAACAACAGCCCTAATCGCTATTCCATTAATGTCTCTGCACATCACTTCTTTACATGTCTGTGTTATATACGGAATGAGAGCTCCACCCCGGCAACATGTCTGATCCACTATTCAAAGCTGTCTGTGCAGCGAGCCCCCTTCATCAGAACCTTGCATTCATGCTGGACTCAGCTGCACCACATGCCATCCGCAAATCCGATATTATCGATCAGTCATCCAATTCCCGGCTCTTTCAGCAAACAGGAAAGAGAGAGGAAAAAAAAAAAGGAAAACAGATTCAAACTCTACTCTCCTGTGCTGAGCAGCGCTGGAACGGACAACTGTACATTCACCTCCTCTTCATTTTGATTCTCAGTAATTGATGAGGATCTTCTCTTGTAACTGCCGGGTTACAATAGAAAAGTGGAGTAGGGGGATTCAATTACCACTGCGAATTTATATATGACGCCGGGAAATTAAATTGACTGTGTTTTAATTAATCTGCAGTCTTACTTAAAGGCAATTTAATAAATCATCACACAAGGAGGGGAAAAAAAAGCGAGGAAATGGAAGGGTGAAACTTCAACGGTGGCGGCCTCGTGGGATGGTGGCAGCCTGTCGGTCAGAGAAGTAGGCCGTTAATTGAAGGGCTGCTGGTTCAAGTCCCTGGATTGACGAGTCAAAAAGTGGTTAAAGTAGGACTGAGTGTCATCTGAGGTGAGATGCAATGATACAAGCTGAGATTCTATACGACAACAGAACATCATGCCAGTGTGTGGACGTTCAGATGGCATTTTAGTGGCTGAATACTACATTTCTACTGAATCAACACTGTCATTGGTATAAAACAAAACAGAAACAATTAGTGCATTTGATTGGGACTATTTCCAACCCAATCAACACGTTTGCACCCTCGACTGCTCGAATCAGCAATTAATCAGCAGCCCTGCACTTTAAACTATGCTTCCCTAGCATCAGTTTTGGATGTTGTTTTGTCAATTTCCATGCATTACATACTACAGTGTCTTTCAATACAAACTTCTGGTTTCACAGGAAATGTTGGATTCACCACCAAACTACTTTAAATTTAGGCAGCAACAAGGTTTTGCCACTAAATCTAAGCATCCGTGTTGTTCATATACATATATTATGTTATGTATGCCAGTGACTACAATATGTGGTTGGAAAAAAAAGGTGAGTTTTGGTTTGGACAAGAACACCAGCCTTCTGGTTGAAAGTCCTGTGTGTGTTTGACTCGTCCAACATTCTGTCCCTGATGCCACAGATGGGATTGCTTGGTAGTGAGTTGAAAGCCTGGTGCATCTCATACAGACACTGTGAGGTGCCTTGCGTGTGCTGCTGTATTTGATGCCCCTGGATTGAGAACGGGTTGAACCGATACAAATTCGGTGCAAAAGTGAATATTTACAACACCAGGATGGTGGACGTGCGAGTGATTTAAAATAAACTGCAATGTCTGTGTTCATCATAACTAATGAACATGTCAACCAAAATGTTTGGCATTTGGGGAAAAATTCTTATTCATTTTTTTCCCTAGAGTTTGATGAAAAGATTGATACGTCAGATTTTGTAGATATAAAACCTACAGCCAGCAGGCAATTAGCTTACCTTAGCATAGCATAATGAACAAAGGCTATCTTTGCTCACTCTCTTAAAAACTTCCAAACACATTAAAGCTCGCTAAATAATACATTATATATTGTTTCTCAAAGTGAACAAAAGGTAAAAGGTAAAAGTTGTTGTTTTACAGAGTAAAATGCTTGAAGTATTTCACAGCTGGGTGCAGTGACGTCATGTAATCTCCACTGATTGCTTGGCAAACTCACTATGACGACAAAATGTGTGACATAAAAGAAACAAGCTAATTGAGGCTTTAGCTACATGAGCAATACTTGTAAGTAAATACATTGTTGATTTTGGTCTATAAAAGGGATTTGTTCACAACTGTAATCATATGGTTATCATACAGTTCCTTTCGTCATCATGTCAAAGTTACCTGGGTAAAGTGGTAACCCTAAACTGCTCCTGATGGTGAGTTCAGTGTCTTGCATGATAGCTCTTTGCCATCAGTGTATGTTAGTGCGAATGGTTAATAATAGAGCACAATTTACCAATGCTTATGTTTTGCTAGTGTATTGTCTCACCAAGCCTAAGGACTGCACGTCTCGTGTCATTTTTCCTTTGTAACAAAGACAGACGATACATTTTTAAACATCTGCTTACCACCACTGCTCATTTCCATTTAAAAATTACAAGTTCTACTCTTAGAAAGTATCCAAATGTTAAGGACACATGTGGTTAGTAGGAAATGTGTCTTTCCTGGTAAATCATACAGTCACTGATAAAGGCCATGGCTGTACAGAATAAGGCGACAGGACTTTATAAATTCCTGTTAGTCCTTACAGTCCATCTGGGATGAGCCTTCCTGGAGATTAGAGAGTGGGCTTTCAGAAGCCGGCCAACCTCCACTAGATTCAAATGGCCCCAGACCGGCTAATCTTGCCAAGAGAAAATTCCTCTAGAAGTGACTTTGAGTGGATTTTATAAGTACTTAAGATATAACAGTGTGGTGATTCTTAGTCCGCCAGTGCTTCAGTGAGCCGGGTTCGCTTTTTATTGCAGCTCGGCTGATGAGAATGGTGAATACTCATGCTGTATGCAGGCCAAACAGTGCTACCATAATGGCATGGTTATTTTGAAAGCACCCCCACAGTTTCCAGACCATTACGAGGGCGGGGAGCCCGGGCAACAGCCCATCAAATGAAACCTACTGTCTGTCTTTCTGGAAAGAAGTGAAGCAGAACAGACTGTTTGCTTCTTTAGTTGTCTTGCTCAGATTGATGATGGTAGGAACTCCACAATGTAGTGTTTCGCTATGCTATCTCAGGAGACAAAAGATACTAAAGAAGATTTTTCCTCTGCTTCCTAATCAGATGTGATCCATTTCAACCTACAACCAGGGCACCTTTGAGATCCCTGATTAAATTCACTTATCTCCCTCCATTATGTTGAGCTTTATCCTTCATGAAATCATTTGCATGAACATGCAGATGCTTCTGATGTCTTGAACACTTAAAAAGAGGGAAAAGGCGAGTTTGACTCACTGTGCAAAGAGGAGTTTCTCTGTAATCATTTGACAGGTTTTAAAAAGGACGATTGGGACCAAATTTTCAGTGTATGGCAGTCGGGTCAATACGGAGCTCCTGTCATTAAGCCTCTGCCAGTCAAACATCCAGCCATAATTGATGAGTTTCCCCCGGGGAGGGCGGAGCTGTCATTGGGGCTGGAGGCACAGGAAAGAGGGATTTTGAGCATGGAACCAGTCCTGGCGTGCTTTAGTCAATCTGCGAGGGGAAAGCAATTGGTGACTTCTGACTCAAAACCAAAGACCAAGAAACAAGAAGCTTATTGGCTTTAACAGGATAGACCTGCAGCCTATTGGCAGTCAGTAAATGGACTTGAAGCTCAATGAACTGCTGAACAACAGAAAAAAACACAGTGAAACCATGACTCGCATTTCCTTTAGCTGACAAAGAAAGGCTCTTCTCCTCTGACACTGACCAAAGATGGACCCCATCTGTAGTGGAGCCCTCACATGATCTGACAGGCAACCATTTATACTGTATTAAGAGGTCTCAGGTTTATGCAAGTGTGTTGCAGCAAAGACTGCAGGGAGTGGTCCCTTCAGACTCTGTTGGGATAAACCGGGCAAGAAAAATGGAGGCCAGTGGTGGCAACAAATCTGCAAAAATACAAAGCACTGAGGATCATCACATAAGCTGCTTGTCAAGTGTGTTTCATTTAAATGATGGGAGGCTAGTTAAAGCTACTGCAGGCAGCAAACAGAGGGTAAAAAGTCTAATAACCAAATCCGGCGACTGCTCTTGACAAAAATGGGAGCACAGAGACAATAAGTCCAAGTGTGAATGTTTTAGGTAAAATGTGGGGCTCACTAATGTATTGTGTTGGAGTAGATTTGACATTGATTCATTAAACCTAGCTCGTCTTGATTACATCTGTAGTGGTAAGCTATTTTCTGGCCTTTCACAAAGACAGCCCATGGTGGAAAATGTTGACAACTGGGGGAAAAAAAACTACCAAGGTACTGCAATGAGGTAGACTGAGTCAAAATCACTATTGTGTGCACTGGGCTTGGGCAGCACAAATTAAAGAGGAAAAAATAGGGAGGAGGAGGAGAGAGGGGAAAATGCAGATGGGGTATTATTTTTCTTTTTGTATCCCATCTAATTGCAATCATAGGCAGATGTCTGAAAGTGTGACAGCATCAGCAGAATTGCTGCTGAGAGCACAGAATCTTTGTCTAAAAATAATCAGACATTCTGTGTGCTGCTGTTTGTTATAATGGTAATCGATGCTGGAGGCTTTGAATTCCATCAATTTATAGATCCACTCTGTTCTGCCTGGTGACTGTACTGCCTCACAACCCCCACCGCATACGCACACCGACGCAAAAACACACACACACACACACACACACACACACACACACACACACACACACCCGCACGCAAGGTCTCGCACAAAAGAGCGAGTGGGCACACATGCATGCACAGAGACACATGTGTGCTGACATCTGCGCACTGAGGCTGCAGCAAGGCAAAGCAGGGACCAGTGTGTGATTAAGATAAGTGTAGTTTCCTTTCATACATTCCTTGTCGCCTCCCATTCTCTGTGAGGCACAAGATTGTCCATAGCTGCCTCAGATTAGCCCCGCATCTCAGACGCCACATTTCAGAGGGGGGACTGATCAATAAATCAAATCACCACAATCAATGGCCCCAATCACTGCAGTCTAGTCTGGCCTCAACATTATTACTGGCAACCCCCCCCCCACCACCACCACCACCACAGCCACTGAGGGAGGAGGGAGCGGTTTTGGTGGGGGGATGGAGCAGTGCAGGGAGTAGTGCACACTGGCGCCTGTCCATGTGAAAGATCCAAAATGAACTCTTATCAGGCCTCCTTGGGCTGAATATCAGTTAAGGGCAGGACAGGCAGACAGCTGTGTGTGTGCGCATGTGTGTTGGACCGTCCAGACAGAGGGAGCTGGTGCAGGAGGAGCCTCTGACCTCCATGACCCCTCGCTAGGAACGTGAGCCGAGCACGCGGCCTCTGACAGGGAAGCACTGGGGGGCTGCTATCACCTGGCATCTTCCTCCATCTGCTTACCACCGACTGCTGCTCCTTCACTTTTACTCTCCATCAGCGTGAGCTAGAGCTGCTCCAGTTCACACCACCATCACGCTGCTGATAGACCACCTCACACCTGAGTCAGACAAATACAATTTGCATAAATTAATTCTGAGGGTTTGTTTTAACCTGCTGTGACTGCCAGATGGGTGGAGTTAACCTATCAGAGAAGGACAGGTGCTGGGTATGTTTTCAATCACAAAAAAACCTATATATCGATATTTTATCGATATCATGATATGAGACTAGCTATCGTCTTTTTTGATATTGTAATATCGAAAGTGTTGTTGGTTGGTTTTGGCGATATGGTGCCATGGCAGAGCTCTAGGCTCGCCCCACCTCAGATTCTAGGACCAATCTCTATCGCCAAAACCCTTGATGGAAAATCAGGTGTTATCACGCTTGTTAAGGTAGAAAATCACTTGTTTATTGAGCTTCCTTATCAATAAGTAAAATGTACATGCCACTGTAACATATTGCGCAGTGTTTCATCAGGCCTACTGAACGTATATTCACTACACTTTATCGCTTCCATGCCACTTTATAGTAGGCCTATCATATGCTGACTGATCACATGGTTTCATTTTTATGGCTTACATATGTACTGTTTGTTGTGTTAATTATGTTTAGATGCCACTGTGTATTGTATCAGTATACAATAGTATGCATTCATTAGGTTAAATAAGCCACACACCCTCCCCCATAACACCAAGGTTAACAGTACTACCTAATATTCATTAAGCTGTGACCAGGGTTGGGGAGAAACAGAATACAAGTAACAGTTTTACTTATTTAAAATGCAAAATATGAGTAACTGCACTCTGTTTCTGTTACAGTTAAATTGGTGGTATTCTTAATACAGTTACAGTCTTTAAAAAATAGATTACACGAAGGGATTACTTTACTTGTAGCTGATAGCTAAGTGGTATATTTACATGGCGTGCTTTTGGGACACAGTGTAAAATTCATGTGGTGCGCATTTATGATAGACAGATGCAATAAAAAAGTGTGCGCAGTTCACCTGCTACACGACAATGGCAGAGATGTACAGCCATAACACTGCTGTGTGTTTTTGGCATATAGACATAAGACCCGGACGGTCTTGAAGTACTCCAAAAGTAACCCATAGTATGTAGAACACATTATTTAGTTTGAGTAGTTAATGGAATGTGTTTCACATTACATTTTAGGGCACGTATTCAATAATCTGTGTTGCATTAAATTTGAAACTGTACTGACTATAACTCAAAAAAGTTAGGTAATGTAACATTAAGCAGCAAAACACTCCTACTGACCTCATAAGTGCCAATGCTAGCTAGCTATACTAATGTTGTTACCACAAATATGTCGTTTTAACTAATGTTAATGTAAAAATTGGTGACATTTGATATTCTCCATATCGCCCAACCCTGTTATGAAAGTTTAAATGCTCAGGTAGCCATTGTTCATCTCTTTGTATGGCTCTGACCAGGTACTCCACTGGAGTGGTTCTCAACCTCTTTGACTTTTAACTCCAAAAAAAGCACACCTAAAACATTTTGGGCAATGTGCTTATTCCCTTTTTTCACCAAAGGTTACATTGACACCACTCATATCTTTTTGTAAACATAAAACTAAAGCCCAGAGATAGTTAGCTTGGTTTAGCATAAAGACCGGAAACAGGGGTACACAGGCTAGTCATTTCCCCTTGTTTCCAGTCTTTATGCTAAGCTAATGCTTTATGCTAAGCTAACTGTCTTGTGCCAGTTTGTTCATATTTAACAGATATGATCAGAAGGCCTATGAATTTTCTTATTTAGCTCTCGGCAAGACAGCAAATGAGTGTATTTTGCAACATAGAAAACTATTCCTTAAACATTATGCAGTGTGCTTCATTGTCTGTGTTTGATTAAATAAAACAATATTGAATAGCAAATGTTTTTTTCTGCTTTCCTATCCTAATAACTGTCTCATGACCCCTCAGATTTATCCTGTGACCCGTTGTAGGGTCCCAAACCCCAATGTGGGAATCCCTGCCCTTCAGCGTGCATGCGCAGTCCACTCGGCAGTAGCAAAACTGACTGACTACTCAGTACAGAAATACATAGGTAGTGTATAGATTGTGAGGACTTACCAACGAGGAAAATCACATTTAATTTTGACACCTCTCTAAACTCTGGACTGGTAAGTCTGATAAATCATCCAAAATAATTAATCCCCAGTCAGTCAGGCTGTCTTCAAACAGCATGCTAAATCTCACAAAAGGAAGGAGAAGCGTGTGAGCGTTACAACCATCAGCAAAAGGTGTGACTGGTGTTGTCAGCCATTATTCGTCATACCCTGCTTCATTTAGAGAGTTTTTGGCGCCTGATGCACCAGAGCACAGCCTACTTGTCAACACTTCTCTCTCTTTAATTCCAACACGCACACTTGGACATGCATGCACACACACATTTTCTTGGTTCTCATTGATACACTGCTAACACATTTTAGTATGATCAGGGAGGCTCTAATTCCATTTATTGTCAAGTCTTGTTCAAAATAATAAAGAGGTATCATGAAAACATCTTATTACAGCCCTTTCAAACGGGCCTGGATCCACTCAGAGTCCAATGAATAACTTTAAATGTCCTCCAATTAGAAACTTCAAATTACAATCTATGACTGAATGATCCAAACGAAGGCCAATTACAACACCTTATTTATCATCATTAAGGCCGACCATTGTTCTGCTCCTTTCAAACTCTGTGGTTACAATCAGGGTGTCTATTGTCATTGTGTGGTACATGCAGGGTGACTAATTACACAGTCCTATGATTCATTAGCAGACTAGTGGGTTGAAACCTGAGAGGAGACATGATAACCCTGGTTGGCCAAATGATGGGCTCAAATGGAGAATATGGAAGACAGGGAGGTTTCACAATAGCCAGGAACTGCCAGTGCTCATAAAAACCTTCAAAACTCAAGTTTTTAGAGAGAGGACGCATATAAAAAAAAAATTAGGAGAGCAGAAATGGTACGAACTTGAAGAGTAAAATTGGGGACAAGGTTTGTTATCCTGTTTCTTCAAAGTGAGGAGTGCACTGCGGGGGACTTGTTTCTGTGAAGCTTCACCATCGAGGTCAGTTAGTGGGAGAAGGCTCCAAAGATGCAGCCATCAACCGCGATGGCCCACTTTCACCTGAAACGACGAGCTGTAGCGATGCAACACAGCTAACCTGCGATTGTTTATTCTCTCTTAAGAAATGTCAATCTGTTCGCTCTCAGGTGTGCTGCTCTTCCACTTGTTTTTGTTGTTTTCTCCCCCCTACTCTCTCCGTTTTCCCTTGTCGATTGCAGCGAGATCAAAGCGACGCCGCTGGAAGAATCTGAATATTTCAGGTGTGGAGAGAGGGCTGCGTTTCACACCACCTGTGTAGCGCTGAGAGACAGGTCCCTCCTCTCGCTCAGACTCAGTTAGCGGGGCCCCTGGGGCCTGGCGACATAAACCGGGGCCACCTGTCTGAGAGAGAGGGAGCGCTCCTTTACCCTCCTTCTCTCCATCGCACTTTCATTTTACAGCATTTGAACCAAAAATAAATGAATCTAAATAGAGCGGTGAGAGTGGGAATAAAACCAGTGCTGACAACAAGCAGCTGAGAGCTTTGAGCGCCGTCACAAAGGCTCCAAGATCTGGCAGACGAGTTCCGCTGCCGCAGAATGGGAGCAGCCACTTGAAAGGGCAGTTTATACATGAATCATTTTATAATTTGCCCTGTTCTGCAGCAGAAGGTAGCTCTCATATATTAAATGATGAGCCCGGTCAGGAGAAACACAAGGATTACTTTCTGCCATAACATAGTGCACAGTGCAGAGCAGGTCTGCGAGATGATTCGCATCACATCATCAGGGCCGCCATTTCTGACCCAAAGCAAATAAAAAGTATCCCTGATGTCCACACCAGCCTTAACAGTTTGATGTAGCCGCTCTCCTTGGAGGGCTGTGTGCCTTGACATGTGTGCATGTGTAAGCACTTGTGCGAGCCTGTGTGTGTGTACGTGCATGTGTGAGGACGTGTGTTCAGGGGGGCGTGGAGGCAGGTTCCACGCCACCAGTTCCCAGCCATGTCTCTCAAAAGGGCCGTAAAGTCTTTACAGCAAATTCCTTACATTCATCTGTGTCAGAGCGCTCGGCACACATTAGGCGTTTACACGGGAGGAAACACAATCTATTTGATGCTACACTGCCCACACGTCCAGAGCCCTCCTCCCCACACTGGAGATTCACAGTGTTTAACTTCCATTTCATATTCTGAACAGGCAGGCAGACAGGCAGGTGAGTGCAGGGAATGGACTCCATCTTGCTGTAAATCAGCGTTTAAACACCCGGCTAAATGTAATCTGGAAAGAGTCAACAAGAGGCCCCTCGCATTACGCTGCTCAAGATATTTGTTTTTATTTATTCTGGAATGTGCAATTGATTTTTGTTGTTCCCCCTAATGATGTATGCAAACGCTGAACCGAAAAAAGTCACACTTCATTTTTTTCTTCCCCGGCTGCGGCTGCTGCTTCCCATCTTTTAATATCAGTGGTGCTTATGAGAACAAGTGGAGGTTAATCTAGGGAGCGGGTCATAGCCAGCCGGCTCTTTGTAAATGTCAGCTGGGAGATCCAGGCCTTTCTTATTACCACACTAAACCAACAAGGCTGACGGCTCTAAGACGGATGTGTGACTGGGTGGTGTCTTCCCCCCACTTCTCACCACCAGCACGGACCAACCCCTGCACGGAAAACCTTATTAATCAATCGATTTATCGCCATAAATCAGGCCAGGCTTTGATTGTATCAGCAAGTCATGCAATCAATCAATTAGTCAGGACCTAGCGGCCCAATTTGCCTAAAGAAAGATGAATGCTCCCCCACATCATCCATTTGGTTGTCCGTTTACCCATCAAACACGGCTGCTGTTGACTCCCAAGCCCAACATGCATCCTTTTATCGATTTGTGCAGATTAAACTTGCAAAGGAATCAAAGGACACTTAACTGACTGGGAATAATTCTGCCTTTTTCATTTGTAGTGAAGTATGTTCGGCGCTCTCCTTTGATAGTGTTGCCTCATATCATCAAAACAACAAAGTGTAAACATTAAAATCCAGAATACAGAGCTCTTATGAGTGATCCAACAGAGAGAATTAACAACTACAGAGGATAATGCTTAGAAGTAACTGGACCCACTCTGAGAAAAAAAAAGGGGCAGGATGGGAAAAAATCACAGATTATTATCAGCCGGGTTTAGATGGCGAGGCAAAGGGGAGCGAGGGGACTGAGCGAGGAAACAGCTGGATGAACAAACTGTGGAAAACATATGTATAATGACATATTTGTTTCATATTTTACCCCAACTGTGAATTCCAATCCACATTGTGACACCAGCTGCCTCGGTCCAGTGCTTCCCATCTGCAACTCGGTGTCAGGATGTCTCCCAGGACGGGCTGGGAAACTTTGGGGACGACAAAAACCGACAGGAGCAAGTAGAGCACGACAGAGTGGGCTGCTGGAGCCTCGGCGTGCTTCTCCCCCAGCGGCGGGTTGCAATGTGGCAGACTGCGGAGCTGCCGTGGAGAGGAAAGAACACCGGGGGCTCCCCGGGGATAACGTCTGTGGTGGGATTAGAGCCCCACCAGACCTGGTTCTGCTTCACATCCTCAGACCCTGCTGTGTTACAGCCGAGGGGGGGGGCACCGAGCTATCTGTGGGGGCTTTACAGTTCTGCCCAATCTCCCCAAGCCTCACCATGTAATTAGAGATAAAGACAGAGGGCTCAGCTACTCAACCTCAATTCTCCCGGCTTCACACAAGGCTGCCCACCCATAGCCCCCAGAGGAACCCCTCAACACTGCCACTACACCAGCACTAGCTAGCTACAAACCCTATCACCTCCCGACCAACTGTTCCACACACTAAACATACTACAAGCTACGCCACATGATCCTGATTGATTGGCGTTCATGTGTCCTGAAGTCGCTACACCACGATCCGCAATGGTAGGGTTTTTTTTGAGGGTGTATTCGATCTATTGTGTGTGTCGAAGAAGCTTCATATTGTAAAAACTCTCAGGTAAACAATAACCGCGGTAAATAAGTAATTTTTCTTCATATCTCCCCTCCTCTTAAACTTCATCCAGGCAAGGTGGGGAAATTTAGAGAATAACGCAGAGGAGGAACTCTCGACTATATTCAAGAAACACAAAATTATACTATGGAGGGATCCATTATTCATCTCAGATACATTTTTCATTTAGGAGTGGGCTGGATATGAGCAATGATGAATGCATCGCCCAGGATGCAATTTGTATGTAAAATAACAGAAGATTACAGAATATGTTTTAAGTGCAAATGCAGTTTGTTGCCATCTAAGTAGAAAATGCATTCCTACAAAAAGGAATAAGACCTGAGCCCCATGATGCCGCCTCATAAAATCACTTAGCCCATAGCTAGGCCCCTCGCCAGTCCTTACAGAGGGTCACAATGAGAGGCTCAAGTGATGAATGAGCCAACTGGAGTAGATTTTCATTCATACAATATACACTACCTCTTGGCAGGCCATTTGGAAATGTGGGATAAGTAAAGCGAGTAACTACGGCTAATTCAACTTGCGTCCGGCTCAGCAGCACATTTCCGCGAAATCCACCCTGATCTGTAGAGATCACACAGAGTGAGCGCTTGCACTGTTAGATGCATGTCTACGCACAAGTGCACACCAACATACTACAGTGTTTCGCTGCCTGCCAGGCATCCACATGTTCCTCTCAGGACTTGCTCTCTCCTCATCAGCTTCACTCGGTGCACACCGTTTCAATTCAGTGCCTCTCAAAGACATACAAAGAGCCTTCCACTCCATTCACAATACAAAGATTGAATACAGCCGCCTAACACACAAGACGTGCCCACCACAGAGCATGTAATACAACTCATTACTGGGCATGCAGGGTGCAGAGGGTTGTGATGGGAGAGACAGGCACAACGGGGAGAGAGAACAGGGGGCCTTTACACAAACATCTCCATCTCTCCTCACAACTAACAGAGCTCTAAAACCAGCCTTAATAACTAAAGCAATCCGATTGATTTTCGGAGGTTCTCTGAAATAAGTCTTATAACAGTGCTGGAATTGAGGAGGAAACCAAAAACACTGTTAACACTTCAAGTGAAAGTCAAAGCATGCAGGCCAATGGACATCTCTAGTTGCATGACGGGCAGCGTTCAGAGGTTAATTCAGGTCCAGATTGCAACTTCCCCTCCTGCTTCTCCAAAACTGTGGTTGACCCACAAGCAAACTGTGTCCAATCACAAAGAGGCAGGGGAGCAGTGTATCTAGGTCAGCCACATTGATCTCAGCCCTTCACTGCATGGCTCTGGGGTCAGGTTTTTGTGTGCTGACAAGAGGGCACTAGGTTTGGTTTGGTGCATGTGAGGGCAGAGAGGGGGAGCTGAGTTTGTAAGGTAGGCAGGAGAAGAAGAAGAAGGACGGCGAATCGGCGTATCCGCCGCTGCACACGGCCTCATGAACCTTCCTTAACCTCAGGGCAATCGCATGACCTGAGGCAAAGCATTACACACATTAAAAAGACATGACGTTCAGCGCATTGGAGCTTCAAGCACGCAATCAATGGGGCCACAGGTGCAAACATTTTCTGCACTGCCAGTGGAATGCCCTTTTTTTTTTCTTTTTTTTTTTTTTTTACCCCTCCCAGGATTACAGTGGAACCTGTTTTTGCACTGTGTTCATGTTAATGTCAGCAATAATAAAGACCTGCAGCACAAGAAACAATAAAAAGCAAGCGAGCTGGAGACAGCGTTTGGAGGTGGGCTGGAAACAACATGGGGAGTCAGGAGAGAGGGCAGGATGTGAGGAGTCTGTCAACTTCTCCCTGTCTGCTCCCGTGTTCGCTCGCTTCAGACTGAGGGGAGCAAATGGGCCTAATTCACACTGGCTTGTGTGTGAGTGTCTCTGCTGTCTAGCAGCGTGAGCGGGAATTAGATCTATGGTTTGTAGCCTTCATCCCTTCCCAGACAGACTTGTTCCGGCTCAGAGGCGCTGCCTAATCCGCACCTCTCTCCCGCTTGCACTCCCGGAAAATGACTTCACACAGCTGCCTCAAACGCCCAACGCAGCAATTCTCGTCTGACTGAACTCCCCCCGACTCAAAAAAAAAAAAAAATGCCTCAGCAGACCTCCCATAGCTCATTTAACATACCAATTCCTCCCCAAAGCCCACCCTGCCCCCCTCCTCAGAGATGAAAACAACAAGGAAAACAACTACAGCCCCACTTGATAATTTAAGGGCCCTTTTCTCCGGAGAGCTGTCAAAATCAGCAGTACAGTGCGAGGAATTCAAAGACAGGAGGCAGCCTGGTTGTGCAGTGGTGGGTAGTTGGTTTCAGATCTCCGTTATGTCCAACTATTAAGAACCAGGTAGGACATTCATGAAGGTGCACAGGTATTTACGTCACCCTTAGGGCCCTGACACACCAACCAGACAGTCGGCCAATGTCAGGACGTCAGAGAGCGTCTGTCGCCCTAGTTTTAGCAGCGTGTCCTGCGCCATTGGCACTAGTCCTTGTTGGCTTTTTTTGGCCGATACAGTATGCTAAAATGGCATCAGAGATGGCAGAGTCCATCTGTGAATGAAATCACTCTGATTGGCAGTTCAACTCAGGGCACGAGAAGAGAAACAAAGAGAGGAAAGCAAACGACTAAAATCAAAAGGGCATGAGAAAGAATAAACCTGCTATTTTAGGTCAGATTTTTTTAAGCCAATGAGCTCTTTAGGAGAATCAGTTTGTAACTGTTTGTCTTACTATTCACTGGCGCACTGTAAAGGCTTGTTGCTTCAATTTTCAATATGCTAACTAGCTAACTAGCATCTTGAATCTGTCAGTCAAAATCTATTTTCTTTTCTACCATCCTTAGTTCTAACAGTATGTTATCTTGTTTTCCTTAACACATTGGTCTTAACTCAGAGGCCCATATAAACATGTTCAGGGAAGTGATAATGCAAAATTTGTACACAGGCCGGTAGATGCAATGGTAGCAAATATAGAGGTACAAGGAATAATCTTTGCTTTGCTTCAAAAGAACATACTATTAGTATCGCTGTTGCCTGTATGGGTAATTTTTCAACATACACTTCAAATTTATTTTGATTTGATTTTATCTTTTCCGACTTTAATGTTATTAACAGATAATGATGTGAGCGTGCTGTGCTGTATAATGTACACACATATTAATACCAATGAAAAAATGAATATTAAAAAACAAATGTTTTATTACTATAATTAAGACTTGAAACCCTGTGTAAAAAGTCTACCTTTTGAAAATAACTAAAATAAAAGTGGGATTTTCCCTTCAGTTGCAGTTTTTGATGATATCGTCGAAAAGCAAACATACTGTGGTGACCCACATTATAGAGAAATTCAGCAGAGACTGTTGCTTTAAGTTCAGAACTGACAGAAGGGGATTCTGGGAAACGCAGTTTAAGGGAGTGTTGTTAAAAGCGTGGTTTTAGTTTTACTGGCAGATTATCAGGAGCTTGTCATGGCATGTGTTGTTGTTGTCACAAAGTGAGAGTAAAGGACTCAACTCAGTCTCTTCGTCTCGTCATTCCTGCACTCCCACAGTACATGGTATTATAATTGTCAGCTTTAATATCACGGTATACCTTAAAACTGGAGAAGTTTTGATGCTGCTTGGTACAAGGTTCAAGATCGATACCTTAAAGCTATCTAGTACCGATACCCAAGCCTAATGAGAAGTGAATTAAAGTCACTTCACAGCGAGGACTCAAAGCTGGGGAACACAAAGCCGAGGGAGTTCTCACATTAAAACCCCGATCTTGGCCAGGTGGTTTCTTCTAGTTGTCGTCAAGGACACAATCATACTAGATAGTTCGGGCTGCTCCCAGACACAGCGGCCACTCAGACAAACACTCCAGCCTTGAGGGCAGGAAACCGGGAGAACTCCCTCTTATAAAGCAAAGCATACCTAATGGCTTTCATCTGCTTCATGAATACTCCAGCGACCAAACTGTGCCATGAAGCCAGCACTTCTTCACCTGCTTTTTGTCTTTTCTCAGAGCTACTGTGAGGTAAGAATGCGATTTCCTGATCTTCAAGTACCATTTTTGAATCTCCAGGGAAAGCGGTGAAGTGTCCAGTATTTCAAGAAGGAAAAACCTGTAAAAGTAAAAGGGGCAAACATTGTCTTCCGTGTGCTCAAATTGCAGCATTTATAAGCAATCAACTGATGCTGCGAGAAATGCAGTGTAGTTCTCAAGAACTCCTTAGGCAGCAGTGAGAAACAAGTGATATTACAAGAAAAGGAGAATGATTAAAGCCTAATATGGCATAGTCGAGAGGGGAGAGAGAGGTGATTTATCCCTTCACGGCCTTTTGACACTAAATTAAACTGTTGAGTCCATTCCCCCGTGCCAGCTAGTTATCTTTCCAGGCTAATTTAACACTATAATTTACATTCCATATAAAATACATCCTGATGTGGTGCTGTCAAGGCCGTACATCATTTGCGGAGAGTGCTCCAGTTTCAGTGAAAAGGACAGAATTAGATCATATTCATGATGCAATTAAACACTTCAGTGGGAATCGATGTAAAACCGATGAGCCCTGAAAACAATGCATATGGCTGAGAACATTAGAACACATTACCTACCCTTGGATCCCTCGCTCCACAGACGCAATTTAAAATCCTCCACCACTCCACTCTCCGTCTCTCCAGATTCATAACGCACAGCGATAATAAATGAATTTTTCACAAAATTATTCAACTACTAAATTGCCCATGGTAACTGAGTATCAGATGAAAGTGATGTGAATTATTAAGTAGGGAAAGTGTTTGTTCTCACCATGGGTGTAATAATGGGCCAAATGAGGAAGAGAAGGGGCGCAAGAGGGGCAGGTTACAGGAAAGGGAGATCTCATAATAAACATGAGTGTTGATGTAAAAATGGGAAAACTCTGTCTGCCGCCTGGGCCTCCAGCTGGGTTGATGGTATCGACCAATTTCCCTTGGGCGGTAGTGTGGGTTTTCTTATGGATACAGAGAGGAGAACATTACGAGGCACTGCTGCATATTCTCATGTAAAACTGGCAACAGGCCCTCTGGAGCTGGCAAACCACTGCAACAGCCAGCCAATGTTACACCATCTCACCACATTTTACATAATCAGACAGACAGCGCAGCAGACCACACACTCACACCGCTCCACTCCAGATCACATCAACTACCTGTCACACTCCTCTCCACTGCCATCAGGCTCACTTTGATTGGCTTAGAGCCACATTTTCACACAAAAAAACGACAGACCCGTCGCAAACCGCAATAATACACTTTTCAGCCCAATTTCAAGTCTTATTTCCATTAGTCACCATTTCCGATTTTTTTTTTCATTGTCAAAGCCCAAACTTGTTGATAGTAAGAAAAGTAGACAAATGTAATGAAATTCAGAATTTAAGAGCCATACAGAGGCCAGAGGTGCAGCAATTTGTAACCATTTCTGACAGGATGAGTTGGCCTCTCCAACTGAAACAGTAATTATGCTTAATGGTCCTTTAATCTGTCCATCAGGCGCGAGGTGAGGAGCCGGGTCAGCCTAAAGTGCTCCAGGCGTCACAGCGTGTCAGGGTACAGTCAGAGGGGTGAAGTGCTCCACGAGGAGAGCCGGGACCGCTCGCTTCAGCACACAACATCAGCTAGGCTGCAGGACACAGGCCTCCCTCCGACACACACATTAGTCAACACATCATACACCTACAGACAACCCCCCCACCCCCCCCCCCCCACACACCCCCCCCCCCCCGCACACACACACACCCCCACACACCCCCACACACACACACACACTTGGAAATGCTCACACTAAACCACAGAGCAAGAGAGAAACATGTTTCATGGATGAGCAAATGCATGAGGGAGGATGTTAGATCTGATCTGACAAAAAAAATCCTGATTGTCTTGGATTGGATGACTGATGTTGAACTTGTGAACTTGAGATTTGTGAACTATCCAGCTGGTGCCCTGGCACTCCGCCACCACCATTAATCTGTAACTCTGAAAGGCTTTCTTCAAGTTCTCCCAGAATCACAAGTGATGAAAGTGGTTTTTTAGGGGCTTCAGCTAATTCCAGTTCGCATTAGAAATCCCAGGTCATGTCCCGTACATACCTCGACAGTCACGCATGTCTGAACGCCCCCATACACAGACAAAGCCGGGGCGGAGAGAGCATTCCAAGCAGAGAGATGGCACTAGGTCAATCCCAACAGTAATAGCAGAGACACAGGGCCCATACCAAAACAAGGGTGAACAAATAGTACCTTTGTACCCAGAGTCATTTGTACCCAACTCAGGCGCCTGGCTATCTCAGAGCCCACAGCAGATAGAGCTCCCAGTCCCAGCTATGCATCTGCACTTGTGCTGTATTTGTTATCTTGGACAAGCATTCTCCCTCACCGTTTCACTGGCCAAATAGAGAAGGGGGAGAAAACGAATCACTCCTAGACCCACTCCTGTTGTTCCCTCAGCTGTCAACACTTCTCACAGACTTCACCCCCGCCTAGCCACATCGATACAGAGAAGTGACTGCCGTTTGCTTTATGATTGCCTTGTTTTATTCTCTCGGCCGAGCTTTTTCTCAGCCCTCACAGCTCTAATCAGACCGCCTTGCCTGGACAACAGAGCCATTGTCTCTTTAAGTGAAAGAGGCAGTGGATCAGTGAATCCCTTTCCATTTTCCCGCTTTATTAGCCCAGCGGCACACTACTGTTTGTACTAGTGGGTATTCTGTGTTTGCTGAGAACAATTACAGTATGACAAATGATCCGTCAATGCCATCTATCAGGCCAGAGCTGACAGGAATCCTATAGACAGGGCAGCCATTCGTCCCCCGCTCCCCATCTCTGGGGTCCCATGCTTTAGTATCCATGACAACGTGCAAGCCACTTGCCACGCTTGCCACTTCACAGTGAGAGATGAGCGCCCGTGAGTGGCTTTGAAAATTAGCCTTTGACACCCCGTGTTCCACTGCGTTCCCACCCTCCTAGCCTACAGTCCAGCCCCTTTGGGGGGCCTTCGAATGGTCCCAGCCCTTTTTTCGCATTCAGGCTCGCACAAACACAAAGGCACACATACAGCAAGGAGCTACCATAAACATACCTCTCTAGGTCTCACAGTGTCAATTTTATTGTGCCTGAGCTATACGATTCTCAACATTAACCTCACAGCTACATTACCTATCCAGCAATGGAAAAGAAAGAGAAGCACCAACACAGCCAACATCCATAAAATAGGGTGAAGAATAAAATGGGTGAAATAGAAAGAGAAAGGCTGAGGAGTGCCTGAATGCACATGAGCTGCCAGAACATTATCAGACAGAGCCAACTGTCTGACCCCTCCTTCTCACATTTCAGCAATGACTTTGTGGGAAAATTATGTCTCTCCAAAACTGAAAAAATACTTCATTAAAGCCTGAAAAGTACAGGAAAGTTGTAGGTTTTTAGCAAAGTAGCAGTAGTTCACTGCAGCTCACCTTCTGGTTTTAACAGTAACAAGAAAGTTGGGTGTAAAGGGAAGCGATT
The DNA here is from genome assembly GCF_008729295.1 of Plectropomus leopardus. Lineage (NCBI taxonomy): Eukaryota > Metazoa > Chordata > Actinopteri > Perciformes > Serranidae > Plectropomus > Plectropomus leopardus. Next base: position 6,341,301 of record NC_056468.1, read on the forward strand.
TAAATGTAATTGCAGTACAGATCAGACTTTAATTAGGACAACAAAAACAAAGATTTCAGTGATCAAGAGTGGAAAATATAATTATTGCGATATAAATTTAAGAATATCAGGAGGTCAACGTGTAAAATACAGATGCAAAAAACACTTACAGCGCTGCTAAATCACAAGTGAAGTATTAGAGGGGTTGTGGGCAAAGCTACAATTCCCATTTGACTCGCAGACACACCTCTTTGGGGTTATGTTTATGCCATAAACTACACTTGGCAGCTGAGGATCATATTACTACCGTGAAAGAAACAAACAAAGCTGTGCAAACGTGGTGCACTGTCAGAAGCAACGGTCTTACGGCTTGTGATTAATCATATTTGGAGAAACATTAAAGGGATGGGAGGAAACTGGCTCCAGCACTAGGAGGTAAGGGTGTCAACTGATATAACCCACCACTGACATCAAGCAGAGCCAGCTAGCTCATTGATGTGGCAGCGTCTCATTTTCACCAGTTTGGAAGCAGACAGTTTTGCAGCGCCTTGCGGTTCTTAATTATCTTCCGACTTTGTCTAATTCAATCAACACAACTCAGATCTGGCTGCGAAATGGCACTCACATCCCCTCAAGCTCAGCAAGTCAAAAAACACTGAATAAGTGGAACAGTCAAACTGACAAAATGGCATAGCGCATGAGAAATAACTACTATTTTATCTCCCGGGCTGAGACCTCATCCGCTGAGGAGGAGGAGGAAGAGGGGGGTGAGGGGAGGCTGGGAGAGCAACCAATCAGCTTTTTGTTTTAAGTTACAAGGCTGCGTTCAGGGGGGACACAGGAGTCAAGTGCTTTGATGACGCTGCAGATGCTGCCTTGCTGAGCGGTGTGAGGTCACTCTGTTAGCCGAGACTCTTTAGGTCCCTCGCTCGGATGCTTCCTGGCGAACCTAATATCCTGTTAACACTATGGCATCTATGTCAGATGTCAGGATGGTACACTATTTCACACAACTTCCTCGCCATGTACATTTCTAGTAGAATACAGGACAAACATGCCAGCGACTGTGTAGGCACAAAAACACTCCCCCACACACGGAGAATTTAAAGGTCATTAGGGATTATATTGTTTGCCAATTTGCAGTCTAAAAAAGTGAGTGACATAATGAGAGGAGGTGGGATGGCTAAGCCCAACCCCCCCCCCCCCAAAAAAATCCTTTTCCACACCAGCGCCATTCCCACCCATTCACCTCCCATCTAATTCCGAGGGCCACAGCATTATTAGATTTTGACATTATTAGCTGAAATAGCAGAGAGGCCCTGCTGTCATTATAAAGCCTTTACTTTCGCGCTGACTGCCAAATCTGTTTTGCACTAGCTACAGACTGCCAAACCCAACAATGGCAGATTAGTGAAGCCCTTCTCCTGTTGCAGCAGAGGTTAATATAAAGTGACAGGGCTAAGTCCGCTCCGATTAACTATGCTGAGAGATATTACGGCAGTTTGTTACATCAGATCGTTATTGGATTAAACAGCATGCACAACAATGAAAGTTTAATTTTAATTTTCGGCAGGAATATAAAACAGGCCCTGAGAGCGCTCCTGTCAGAACAAAGGCAGTCGTACAATACCTTCTTGTTTGTGCTTGCCCCTTTTGCCATCGCTGGAGTGGCAGACATGAGAAAAAAAAATGATGGTAAGTGAGGATGTCAGTCTCAAGATTTTTTTCCCACCTGAAGTTAATACATCATTTATAAAGTAACACAAGTCAACTGCTTTTAACAAGCCAGGATTTGGTCAACTTAAGGGGATAAAGTATCAAAAAATTATCAGAGCAATTTTATCCTCCTGCCCTCCTGCTGTTTATTGCTTTGGTCATGTACTGCTGTGCTGCATGCAGCGGGAGCCCAGTTGGCCAGTGCATTGTTAGCTCTGCAAGAGGTCACTGCACCTGACCAATAAGCTGTTATTAATCCTTACAGAGTCATCCATTAGCCCATCCAATTTTTATGACCCTCTTCTTTATTAGATGAGCTATCAGCTGTCCATATCTGGCAGAAATATGGACTTCCTCATCTGGTCTCCAACACTCCCATCTTCCCAGAAGGTGTTGGCGTGCTGAGGCCAGGTAGAGTGAACCTGAGGCCCAGCCAGGGGAGTAAAGGAGGGGGGGGCGCTGAATCTGCCAGTCTCCTGGGGTATTCCCTACTGTCCCGTTACCTCCGATAAATCTCAGTGCTTTACGATTAGGTACATAAAATGAGTCATAGATCTGGACGGTAAATAAGAGCTTGTCAGTGGGGCTGACGCCAGGCCCAGCTCCTCCTCCACCTCCTCCTCTGCCAGATAGTCCCTCTGTACCCCGGCCATCAGACTGCAGCTATTGAGCTGGGGCTAAAAAGGCTCCAATAAATAAGCCTGATATTTCCCTCAGGACGTCTACGGTGCCACCCTGAAGCATGCTTGCATACACTGAACAAACAAAAAACGTCCGGCATCAGAAACAAGCCTGTCTGGATCCCAACAATGTTTTACCATGTTTTTTTTTTTTTTTTTCAAATCATCTTCAAAAAACTGTATTACGCTCTTTGTTTCTAATTACTTCTCTCAAACAGAAAAGCCAGGAAGTCAATGGATCAATCCATTTCAAGTATATTCAAACTGTATGCTGGACTCCAAGACACTGATGTCTTTTAATGGACCTTCAATCCATACTTGCAATTAAGCATGCAAAATCTCCCATTAAGTAAGTCCACTTACAGTGTATTTACTCTGGTGCTGTTTGGGTGTTTTTCAGAGTGCGTCTTCCATGAGGCTAAGAGAGCAGTGGCGAGATGACCTGAGGGAGGACTGATGGTCTCTTATGCACTAACACAATGATGGACACTTCCTCTGCAGCGCCAGCTAATCATTGTTGCCGATTCGTTTACACTGGTCCAAAATGACTCCCCGAATGACCGCCTTTGCATATTAAACAGACAAACAGACAATGGGGACACACTGTTGGAGGACATGAGAGCAGCGAAAACACCAGCAGTGTCATGATAGTCTGAGGAGTAGACTCATAATACTGTACGTGCAAGTGGGAATCCACCGGCTGATTGATAGCATATTAAACAGAATTGTGTTACTGCCTATCCACTGCACATTTTGACAAGGCACCTGCAAAACAGTTTTCAACATACATCAGCACCTATTCAGCATAACTGCATATAAAGTGCACTGCATCTCTCTGTACTAGAAAAAAAAAAAACGAGGCTATCAGGAGAAAGAGGTCTGGGGAAGAAACGCAGAGAGAGTGAATGGCTACAGGCATGCAATCAGCTAAGAATTCAAAATCTCGCCCAGTTTATACAATTCTATAATCAGAGAGCAAAGAAGGAAACAACGCCATTGGCACAGCAGCAAAGAGATTCAAAACATTTTCATTAGTGAGCGAAAAAAATAAGTACTCCTTAGTGAAAGCATTGCTTCTTTTTGCATAAGTTTGATGTTTAAGAGGGAAGATTAGATGGAGGACAGGGGGTTTTATGTCAAGTCTGAACTCTGCAAAAAAAAAAGCCTTTCTGACTAGTTACACCATCCAATTTATATTGTTGTTTTTCCAAGTGATTCATACATTGTCAGTCAGAAACTGGAGCGCCAAAACTATGAAGCAAAAGCTGTAATAAATAATTGTAATGTATCTTTTTTTATTACATCTGTGATAGAGTAATGCAAAAATGTAGACTTTATTTTACAATGTTTGTGCTGAAGATAGGTTTATTGTCAATCGGAGACTCTTTTTTTTTTTTAGAATGAATGGGAGAGTAGAGCTGCCAGCCCAGAAAAAAATCTATATAGTATGAGGTAATAAGTTATTTTATACATTTTTACAAGATGTTATATTTTAAAACAAGCAACTTTTCTTGTTATTACATGAAACCTTTTTGTCTGTTTGTATGTAAAATTTATACATTAACATTACATTATATTGTAAAAACATGAAAAATTGGCATAACAGTAAAATATCTTGTTATAACTTCCAAACATAACTTGTAAAAAAGTGAAAATGGCATTATTGTATTATAACATGAAAAGACCTTGATATAACATGGAAATATCTGGTAAAAACATGAAAAATATCTTGGCATGACATAAAAATATCTTGCAAATATCTTGAAAAAAAACATTGAAAAAAGGCATTAGCATGTTATAACATGAAAATATCTGGTAAAAACTTGGAAAAAAATGTCTTGAAATAACATGAACAGATCTTGTTATAAACAGAAACTTTTCATATTATTACCTGATACTGATTTTTTCCCTGGTCTAGCAGTTCTACGCCTCCATATGAATGCTATAATATATAAATTAGCAATATCTTGGCACTTGGGTTGAAGAATATCTACCAATTGACTCTAGACAGTGCAGTGGTGCGCTTAAACAGAGAAGGAAAGCAATTACACTGGTATTAAGCAACAGTATGCCAACATGTAATTATGTCTATGGGCCAATATGCCAATCAGCCTGTATGCCATGATGCCAACATGCCATTATATGTCATACTAATGCCATCTTGTTAATATGCATAAACATTTCATTATAGCTCTCAGGGTCAAAATGTCATTTATTCATGCCACTGTCATTCACCTATTTGTTATTGTGTTGATATGTTAATGTGTCATTCAATATGTCATCATGTCATACATTACAGTCAATATGACAGTAATTTTAGTGCATGGAAAAAGAATAATATTGCCCCTTTTTTTAAAATGTCGCTATGATTTTATAGTGTCCCGTGTTGACAATGGCATTTACTTTTTTGTATATATACACTATGTATGATATTTATAAGACAAAATATCATGATAAACAAGCACAGACCTCAATGCCAGTCTTTCTACATGACCTGACGTCATTATTTAGGCTGCGATATGTGGTTATATTCTGTAAATGCTCTCCCTGACAACAGTCTATTGTCTTAATATCCTTGCAGCTGGAACCTTCTATTTATCTTATTTCAATTTTTCCATCACTGCCTCAGTGTCCTTCTGTTGTATTGATCCATGAATCCACTCAGTCCTTTATCGTTTATAACTATGAAGTGCTCTGGAACTTGTTTTGAAAAAAGCTACATACATACAACACTATAGTATTTTTTAAAGTTATTATCACTCCTCTGTGCGCAACTGTTTTGTTTTGCTTCATGCTGTTCTGCAATTTCGTCTTCCTCCTCAAAGTGTCTGCATGTTGTTCACCCTTGGACCCACAGCTTCCAGTCTTTCCAGACAGGCTACATCTTTTGCCAACATTTTGTCTCTAAAAAATTGTACAAAATGACCAGATTAAACGCAGTACAACAAATGCTTTTATATTTTAGCCAATAACAGATCATCATACTCATATTTTCTCTCAATTTTCAGTCACAGAAGCAAATCTTAATGCATAGTGACAATAGTTTGGCAATTTCTATTCCCTGAAAAACTATTTTTACCATCGCCCTCCTAAACCATTGATGCATATATCATCTTTATGCTCCTTTGACTCAGCGTTATTGAGAGCGTTTAGGGACTACCTATGACTGCTTGTACTGTCAACTAAGCAGTTTAAATGGTGGCATATTTTGTGCGAACTGCTTTTTAATATCTCCATTATTTCAACTGGGTACAGTCGTGAAGTTAATACAATTAGTTGAACAGTAGAGAGACACGCTATTGTCTCTACTTGGTTTTGTGTTTGGGTCATTAAAGCTTCAGTCATTTTTGGAGACAGTTTATGAGGTGTGACATTGTCACAGACGCAGCAGGACGATGTCTGGCACTGTAAAGCGCAGCTAATTGTTATTTTTAGGGTTCTTATTTCGCTGTAATGTTTTCTAAATTATTTAAGGCTTGTGGATTTCATGAGAATTTTGTGAGCAATAGCATTGAGTTAGCAATATGAAATATTTGCACCTTCACGTATGCTCATTTTATATTATTGATTGATCTTTTTGACTTGGATATATTGATTTAACCCCATCAGGACAGAGAATTATTGATTTTGCACCACATTGCACCATATTGCACCATTTGACCTTGTTTACTGAATTTCACTGTTTATAAGGACACTGTGAAGGCCAGTCTATTTGCTATTTATACATTATAAGTCTATTTGTTATTTATACATTATATATTAGATGTGGGAATCACCAGAGGCTCCAGGATACGATATTATCATGATATTTATGTCACAGTACAATATTATTGCAATTTTAACATGATGCAATATGCTGTATATGAGTATTGTGATAGTTAGAAGTTATGACAAAACAAAACTTTTTTTAACTTATGTTTGACATAATAGGTTTCAGTCTATTATACCTATAGTATATTGAAAAAGCTATTGATTTCATTGTTCTGGTAAGCTACCAAAAATTAGATTTGTATTTGTAATATAACCCTTTGAAACCTGGACTGACATCAGTTTTCTTGTGCTGTGTTCACAAGCATTAAACCCTTTGAAACCTGAGAGAATTTGTTTGTTTTCTTTAAAAACTGTTTCCTAGTTTTGCAAGAAATTAACATAAAAGAAAAGACAGAAAATGACATGAAAATTATTTTAGGAGGAGGAGATCAAATTATTAGAAATGGTTTGTTACTAAAAACAGGGGAAATGTCCAAAAAATGTTCCAGAAATGTGTATATTAGCACCTTTCTCTGTTTTCTTAATTTCTTATTTTTTTTATCTATTCATTTACTCTTTTTTAACTATTTCTCAGGTCATTTCCATGTTGGGTTTTTTGGCTTATTTTTAAGGTTATTTTCTTGTAACTTTTTCTTAATAAGTTTCTTGCTAATTTTGAGAAATTTCGTCTTAAGTTCCTTATTGCCTTCACCCCATGTTTTCAAAAGAAATCAAGCCAATTTGCTCAAGTTTCAAAGAGTTTGTATTGAGGGTAATGTATCGATACAGTCAGTTTGCCATGCAAAAATATTCTTTCCCCCCACCACTATTATATATACTTTTTGTTGCCTGTACAGTGGTGCCGAAGCAATACTTATACTTCCACTATATGTTATTCATGATGAAATATATAGAGTCCACGTTATCTTTTTGGACATGGAAAAGTGGAATATGACATCAACCAACCATAAAGAGCATGTGACATGTTAGAGTGGTCCTGCATTATTTGCCCATCCTACTTACAGGACATTATTTATATTTTCATAAAAAGTTCTTTACTCTGCTCTTTACATACTGAAGGCTCCTGGAAGTGATCACACAAATAATATTTGGGGGTTGGGTTGGGTGTTTAAGAACCAGATGTGCAAAAATGAGCAGCACTCAGAAGAAGGATTATCTCCTCATAATTCTGCCTACGAATCGAGTCATAACTAGACGTCGTCAGCAGTTGCGGAGAGGTTCTGAACATTAAGTTTATGGGCTCCTCATTATTTAACATGTTAGGGTCTCCCCACAGCCCAATGAAATTTTGATGGCAGTATTACAGCTAGTTTGTTGGCTCTTCACTCCTACTCACTACTTATGCAGATGCAAACGGTAAGAGAAGTCTCTTTGGACGGAGCCACATTTGCACAGGAAAAGACATTAGATTAATCCACCTTTCTGCTCTGACGTGAATAAATATTCACCACTCATCTTCCAAAGGGCATGATTCAGAGAGCGCTGGATTTGCTGCAGCCTTGGTGGTGGTGGTGTTGTTGCAGACATGCATGATGAGGCCAGACCCCTGCCTGGACAAGGCCAGGGACTGCAGTGGTGCAGTGATCTGAGCTAGCCGTTTCCTGCCTCTCCATCTGCATACAGTAAAAAACAAACATTCCTGTAAATAAAGACGGCTGTCCAGCAACTGTCTTCCCAGCGACAATGGTATTGACCGTAGTCAGATGCTCCGCTGATTAAAAATTGATCCATTTTGAAAAATCTAATCAACTGAATAGGATTCTTTCATACGTGGGGTGGGGTTGGGTGCGTTCGCTGGGGGTGGAGGGGGGTTGAGCAGCTGCTGACACAGAGAGGCAGACCTGTTATTAACCCCTGCACCTCCACGCGGCCCCCTGCACCCTGCTCCCCAGTTCACATCCCCCCCATGCGCCCCGGGACTAGACGTGGCCCAGACGGTCTGAATTATTCAGCAGTCTGAGAGAGGCTCCGGCCACTTGGCCTATTAATGCCTGCCAGTAGAGGCTAGTGGCTCTAATGGCCAGTCCAGAGGAGCCCCAGTTCCCAGTGGACGGGAGGAGGGCTGCTAACGCTAGGCTGCAGGGGATGTGAGAGCGAATTCATCAGGGGCTGAGGTCGCAGCAGGTTAATGATGCCGCACGTCTAGACGAACGCTGGACTCACACCCTGCCCAAAAGGCAGTGGGGGGTTGGCGTTGGGATGCAATAATATTTTTATCTTGAAGGAGCCCTGCAATATTAAATCTTGGGGCTTATTTATGAAAGAGCAGCATTGTTGACTTTGACCATCCACAATTGACCTGAGGTTCCCCCCTTAAAAATAACAGAACAACGAATATCTCTCAACCCACAGACTTGACTATACCTCATATACTCTGGTAGTCCTCCTATTATCTAAAGGAAAATGAAAAGGAAATGAAGTAAGTAACATTTATCAGAAATGGATCAAATGTTCAGACATGGCTGAACAACATGCATGACAGAGAGATTAAAAGATTGTCTACAGAAACCAACTCTGATTACTCCCAACCCCTTATCATCATTGCACAAACAATCCCAACAGCTGGAGAGGGCCCTCAACTCCAGCACAAAGTCACTCAGTAATCAGGGCATCTCCCCCAGAGAGAAACGGGGATGAAGCTCGGGGTGCGATTCTCATTTGGGAGCGGCTCGGTTTGCCATGAGGTCTATCACCTTGGTGATCGTGTGCTCGGTGTCTCAGAGGGTGTAAACACAATAGTAGACACAAGCGCTAGAAAAAATGACCCTGCTAGGTGCAGCACAGATGATCCAGTCAACAACAGCAGAGTGCATGATCTGTGTGGCATCTACCTGGAGGATTCCTTATAGAGAAAGCTCTCAGACAAAAAGTAATCATTGTTGCACCAGAACACTCAGTCATCATTCATGGTGAGGGACAAACACATTATAAAGTCCAGGCAGAGAGGCAGAGGAAGGTATTCTTATTATCATCTGCTAGAGATTTATGTACTTGAAGGTTGAGTTCTTTAAGTGAGTGGGCTCGATAAGTCTGATGAAGCGGAATGACTTTAGCCTTCAGTGGGTGCTATCTGCGCCGGACTGCACTGCACCGCCGCAACGCACGCGCTCTTCCCTTATCCGGGATCTGATGCCAAGCACATTTACTGTTGAGGTCAACGTCGCTGCCATGATTGGACCAAACCAAGGGCATCCCGTGGAAGGCTACAGAAGGGACGCGGACACACCCCGCGCCCATTTACACAAAAGTAATTTCCCCCAGCTCCTCTCGCTCAAGGTGACCAAGCACATCATTCAGAGATCCACGCGAAATGATCCTGATGGCCTCATCGCAGCGGACACTCTCCCACATTCAAAACAAGTCAGCGTGCAGCGAGAAGAGCTCCATACAAGACATCGATTCAGAGCAGAAATGTAGAATATGTACGGGCCGAGTGGAGAACCACATGCATAGCAAATTATTTTGCTTGGCTGCGGCTAAAAAATCATATGCTTGCTTATCATAAAGACACACTGTATCACAGTCTAAATATTGGTACTGCATTAATAGTCAAACGGATCATTTCCATACAGCATCAAGCTGAGATGAAATATTGTGAGTATAAACGCTCCTTTGACGCCTGCACAGATCTCAAGAGCTTAGGAGAGCCCACAAGACTGTCCACTTCACGTGCATGTCCCCTGGTTTGTCATTCGAGTTGACCCCCCCTACCCCTCTACCTCGACCACATTTCTGCTCCTCAGGCATACTCTTCCTCCTCTTGCATACAGCACAAGCCTGGAGCAATGTTTAGCTAAACCTGCTGGCCTACGTAGGCAGAGAGAGTCCCCAGAGGGCTGAACAATCAGACAATTTCAAGATCATGAAGCATTAAACCAATCCCGGCAGGGTACACTAATTAAACAGCCGAGCCCGGCACAGCCAACCAATCCCCACAGAGCAATTAAATCCATCCCCTCTAAAACACTGTGGAACCTGTCTGGGGAAAACTGCCGAGGAGTGAGAGAGAAGAGGAGAGAAAACGGGAGAGATGGAGAGGGGCGGGGGGGAGGAAAATATCATAAAATTCTTCTGGAAAAAAAAAAACTAGAAAAAAAACTATAGGGGGAATGCAGCAGGAGGCTAACAAGGGAAATTGAAAAAGGAGCGACTCAATTCAGTTCTTTGTTCTTTTCTCCCTTTTTTTGCATTAAGATTCAAAATGTCTGCCTTTTTCTCTCAGTTGGGGGGGGGTGGGGTGGGGGAGGTCTGCGACCACATTTAAATGCAAAAATAGTGACCCTGTTGCGATCAAAAGTTGCATATTTAATTAAGATTACAAGGTCTGGAAAGCACTCGTGAGACTCGATGGAGAGACAGAATAGCCTCAAGGCCTATATTACACACCGGCAGAGCTGCTAACACAGTTGCAAACCCTGATCAATACCCCGATGCCCTCCACTACGAAAGTAAATGAACAGGTGACAATGGAGGCATGACATCACTGGGCTTTTCAGGGAACAACAAAACCAGATAAACGGCGAAGCAGGAAGGGAGAGGAGAGATGCAGGCTGATTTTGGGGCCTCCTGCACACCAGCAATTAGACCACAAGTGTTAACATATATAATTGCTTACATTAATTATGGATAATGAATAAATAAGGGATGATTCTTTTTCCAAAATCCTACAGTTAGGTAGGCAAATTCTGCTGTTATGTTATTTCCCTGGAGAGGCTCCGACAGTGTATTTTGGTGGTGTTGAAGAGGAGTCGAGAGCGCCAAAGGGGTATGATTCGAGCGGGAGGTGTGGACAGGGAGATAGACTTGCTCTTTTCTCCCCCGACTGAGGTGGCGTATAAATCACAGAGCCCAGCTTCATGTCTCCACTTCCTGTTCCTCTCCATTAAAAATGATAAACTGTACCTCTTGAAGCCACTCGCTCGCTTTAGGGTCCCAGTCTGCACCTTCCTGGTGAAGAAGCGAGAGTGCGCGGCTCAGATTTATTCTATCCCCTCCCATTGTTGGGGATGAATAAGAGAGTAATTAACTGTGTGGGGGTAGCAGCTGCACAAAGACAAGACCCGGCTAACACAACAAGCACTGATCCATCTGCTTTTGCTATAACACACCTTTTGTATTATTTTGATAAATAAGAGCACATCTGCTTAGTAATAACAAATGCTGGTTTAATACTCAAAAGACCACCGAGAGGCCGTCTTTCCCGGGTCTTCTCTCTTCCCACTTAAATGAGGACAAATGGGCCTTACAAATGGGTGGCATGCACAAGACTACTATTCCTCCAGTCTGGTAAACACACTCTGAGCAGTGGCACATAATGAGAGCGGCTGCGATCCCCAAAGACAACCTGGAGAAGGTAAGTGAAGCATTGATCTCATGAGTGTGCTGGGCCCAGGAGCACCCTTCACACCATGCTAACCCACGCTACATGACAACCGACGTCAGAACACACACCGTACAAAAGCCTGGCACTTGCACGTTTGGAGAGGGAAAAAAAAAGGTATGCTTTTTTTTTGGTCGAAATGGACAATAGAGGAATGGAATACAGCAAGTGAAACCCTGCCAAATACAGCTGAGGCATGCTAGGTAGAGAGATGGAGAGACAGAGAGAGAGAGGGAGAGAGAGAGGGAGAGAGAGAGGGAGAGAGAGAGGGAGGGAGGGCAGCGGGATTCATCGTAAGCCCAGTAAAATGAACAAGAAAGGACTGGTGCTCAATACGTCTGCAGTGGCGTCAGGCAGTCAAAACAAATAAAGCCAAGGCCGCGGTGGAGAAGCGCAGCTCAATATGAACTTGCTGGGCATGGGACTGGCTGTCAGCGGGGAGAGAGGACACAGCTTTATACCCATGCCGATGAGCCATTACCTCTCCCCTCCTGATGCTTCCGCCTGGCTCACTGTGAGGGAAGAGGAGGCTGCCCTACCGCCATGGAGCCGTCCTCCAGCAGACTAATGTGTCCCTGAAGTTTTGTTAAAGCTGGTTATTTACTCCTGCAAAGCAATTGCTCCAGCCTAGGGGCAGCAGAACGGAGAACGCGCTGCTATGAAAAATCTGGCGTCTCTTGCTATGAAGAACTGTCTACTACCAAGGGGGCGTTCCCGCTGAAGCACTGGGGGTACTGCTTTTTTGGCACAACGTTTCATAAGAGAAGACATTAAAACAGCAAGCCTCCGAAAACAGAAAGATTCAGGCAGGTAGCCAAAACAGAAGGAATATGACATAAATTTTTAGCGCTCATTACCCGCAAGAATTAGTGATCAATACTGAGAAATCATATGCTCACATGATGCAAATTGTGCCTTGAAATTAAAAGTTTAAAGGGTCACTTCACCCACATTACAAAAAAAATCTCACATATCTCCTGTGCTTTCTAGTCAGCAATGTCTGCTTTACTTGTTCAGGTTTTGAGATATCAGTCTCTGAGATTTCGGCTTGACCCTGGCATAACTGATGTGAATAGACTTGCATTTGAGGTCCCAAAGGCACTGAAAACATTTAGCAGCAACATGTCTCTCCAGAATTACAATGTCCCTGTTTCTCTATACAATCCACAGGATGTGCTGTCAACAGCACTTGCAGAGACTATTTCTTTGGTAGAAACTAATTCCGAAGAAAACTGTTTCTGTGGCTCATAGCTCTGATTCATGACTATCATATGTATCACGATCCAGCATCGCTTTCTGCTACAACTCAGATATTTCTGTCACTGAGCGGCTCATGAACTTTGTTACAGGGAGAAATGTTGATAGCTGATCTGGTGGTAATTCATTTTCTTTGCAACCCATATGGTTAGGGGAAAAACACAATGCAAGTGCAAGATAACATATTAAAAAATCAGATTTAGTCCAACTACTGAAGGTTTCTTCCAATCACAGTCTATACAAACTATGTACAATTGAAGATGGCGTAAGATTTCAATGTCGCTTACCTGCTTGAGAGCAGTGTGCTCAGTGCTGCCACTTGTGGTCAAAAGCTGTATTACCACAACACTAATCTATAAAATGGTATTCTCTTTTAAATAGTTTCTGTCTTTGAACACAGCCTCCCTGTTGCACTCCTTTAATCACGGTCTTGAGAAGTTTGGCGCTACAATATTTGGTTGAATTGAAAAAACATGTTGATATCTACGTCTTTCATGATATCCAAAAGTAGATGTGTTTCTACCTCCAAACATGTGGGCTTTTCTTTTTTCTTTTTGGGCAATGCATCTGTACTCCAGCCCCGCAAACTGTTGTTGAATGGTTTGAGTACAACATATTATATTAAATTGTAAGTGCTTTCCTTAATCCTCAATCTAAGCTCACAGCAACATATTGCATATATTTTGACAGCCCTTTATGGCCTATTGATTAATTGATTAAATTTCACACAATTAATTTCTTAACGACAGATTAATCAATCGTCAATTAATTGTTATCATCCCTGCAACGTATACATGACAACAAACAGAACTGATCATAAACACAGAGCTGATGGTATATAGACAAGAGGCTATGTGTTGCAAACTGGTAAAAAAAAAAAACAATTAAGAGGCATATTCCAAACAGGTTGTTATGATGCTTCTAAAACCTTAAAAAAATACCAGTATACCCCACATGTCTGAACTGGGAAATGGTACATTTAGAAAAAAAAACCTAATTCAGAATATCCAATCTGAAAATGCGTTAACATGAGCTGCATCACATTCAGAATATTGTCATATTCGTAATAATAGCAGTGTATTAACATGCATGTAAATGGAGTCACTGTTATAGGACCAATAAAGAAGATTGCCCATTTTTTAAAATTCTTCCCTTAACAAATTTTATGAGGTGATCAGGGACTGAAATGTCTGATTTGGCGAGACTGTGATGCAGAACAGTGATGTGTAGCATGTTGGTGTCTTGAAAGACACAGCTGTAATGTTTTGAAAGCAGTGAACAACGGAAAGGAAATGACATTCAACACTATTGCAATGGAGTAGAGGCAGAGATATCAGAGACGTATATATCAAAACCCGGGAAAGCAAAGCTAAATGGCTGAAGCAGAAGTGAAAAAATGCGTGGGGTTTTTTTTTCTGTAGTTTGCGTGAACCAATCCTTTAAAATTACAGCTTTCCAGACATTTCAAGCATACAATTGCTGATATAGAGAGTAACAGCATCACATCCAGGCTTATCAAACAGCAGCACATCCAGCAGTCTGCAAACAGGAGCACAAGCAAGGCAAAATGATTGGATAGGTATGGAAATCTACTTGAAGGAAGGTCAAAGTGATTAAGCTGACATTAATGACAGGCCTAGTCTTCCTGTGAGAATGCTCACCATAGCTGTCTCTAAACCCATTTGTCATTCCGCTTCCAACGCTGAAGCATCTGCTTTGAAGTCTCTACCACTAATGCTACACAGAGAGGTTAAACAGCTTAATGCTGAAGTCTGTTTCACTCCTCTCGCTCTCTAATGTTCCCCGCGTTTTATGTACCGGGGTTATGGCTCCTGGATTTCACATCTCAATTTGCCCCAGATAGTCCTGTAAAAGCTCCTCTCTTTCTTATTTGCTTTGTTGTCACTGTCAAAGGAAGAGAGGGGCAACCCGAAGGATACGGGACCGTGACAGACATGCCCCACCCATCGATTCACAGAAGTGGTAATAATGAAAGCATGTTAAGAAATGTTTATATGGGAGGCATGCGCGACTCAAACCTCTGCTGATTATGATGATGGGGCAGCTTTTACATTCAAACACAGCACTTAATCTGCTGAAGATTTGAAAGCCCTGACAACAAAAGGCGAGTCTTGAAAAATGAGATAATGAGCACATATAGCACCCAGCGTGGAGGTCAACTTTAAAGCCTTTTATATCTATCGCAGCATATGAATGGAACGATACAGTCATTATGATAAATAATACAAGATCTGAGGCGCTCTGGACTTACTTATTCTCCACTACAATGAGATTATACTGATGCATGTGACATTAACAATATCAGCAAACAAATATATGAAAGCATGAATGAAATGGAGACAGAGACCGATTTTCACAGCCAATTTGAGATTGCAGGGTTGCTGGGTGAGTGTGCATGTGTGTGTGTGTGTGTGGGGGAGCTACTGGCAAACAGCGCACAGAGCAGGCTGGCAGCGGAGGCAGCCAGGCTCACAGGCTGCAAAGCAATTTCACTGTTTGGCAATACTGTTGTCTCTGTGTGCGGATTAGAGCTGACACCAGAGCAACTGAGTCATGCTAAATGTAGTACAATCACAAGCTTTTGTTCCTGATCTAAAACCCCACTGCCTCTTAGATTCATGGAAGAGAGAATGGAAACAAGGCGAAGAAATAGTAGCAAATAAGCGGGGCATTATTTCGCCATATGAGCGCAGCATTGCGACATTGGTAAAAACAACAGAGGGATAAAAGTAACTGGTAGGGAAGGCATGGAGCCAAAGTTTTCCGAAGTAAAATCAAATGCAAGTCTTTTTTTCAGTCTGCTTTGATATCCTTGCAAATCCTTTTCTAAGTGCTCAAAGGGCAATTAAAAGGTAATAATATGTGTGATAAATCCATGGTTAATAGCACATTTCAGCTGATAGGAGAGGATACTGCATTTCCGCCTGCCTTGACCACACATTCTCATCACCTGGCTCTGCAAAGTCTTTCTACAGGCCGAACGCTCTCTCTCCAGGTACCGTATTGGCCCAGAGTTGTTTTTGGGCCTGGCAGGACCTGGCAGGACAGACCCTGACCCGTCCTTTTCATGCTCGCCCACGGAAATGCCATCTGGCTGGTGTGAATGATTACCACAGCAACGGCCGGGTGACCTGCAGCCAGCAGGAACCAAGGTCACTCCACCTCAGCGCTTCGCACTTTCCCTGCCCTCTTTTCATCAGCCTGCAGGTGAATTATTCATCCTGTACAACTCGGAGGCAAAAATCTACTGCACAAACACGAAAAACTGCACACTCAGTTTACTCATATAATAACCTGTAATGAGAAAATAAATGTTCCGGTGTGAACTGCTAAAATAAACAGCTCGTAGATGATGTAGCAACAACGCTGTTCTATGTGGGCTTAAACGGGGAAACAGCTGTTGTGATTTTACACGCCCAGAACTGGCTCCAACCATGACTGAATGAGAAATAAGTGAATTAATTGATTTCTGACACATGTAGCAGAGGATGTCACATTTCAGCTACAAGCATGTTTGCACCTTTGTAAGAGTATTTACAAGAGCTGCTGACAATAAGAAACAGTGTTCAAATCCATGCTAGCCTGGTGAAATATTAAAGGTTTCAGCGTTAGAGAAAGAGAATTTCAGCAGAAAATGAAACAACCACTTTCGTCACATGCATGTGTTCGCTTTGCCAACTGTCACATAATCATTACCAACAACAAAACTTTGTGCACATAACACCCTGGTTAAAAAGCATTTAAAAAAGTCACTTTTTGTCAGAGGCTGACACTGAAGACAAAGTCAGTGCACACTATTCATAATCGCTATAAATCAAGCCAACATTTATCTTTAAGTGCATTTAAGCTTATTTCATTTTTAAGGCTGAGACTATGTAGACTGATGTGTGTATTTCTGCAAGAGTGTATTTTTTAAGAATAGCCCGTCAGCACAATTACAGTAACAAACAGTGTTCTTCTGATGGTTCATGATATCACGTGGACTACGTGGAAATACAATCCAAAAGCCTAACACCGGGGATCCTGCACCTAAATTCATTTCATCCACCTTCCACCTTTGCCTTATTGGTGACAATGAAGCATCTGCAGTAAATATAAAATGCTCCAGTGTTAAATAAAGACAATTTCAGCAGAAAATGAAACAACATCGCATGCATGTGTTTGTTGTGCTTTAACACAGCTTTGCCAACTGTCACATGATCATTACCAACAACAAAACTTTGTACTATTAACAAACCGGTTATAAAAAGCTTGAAAAAGGGCACTTTTCCAAACAAGACAGACACTAAAGACAAACGTCAACACGTGTCATTTATAGTTGCAATGAATCAAGACAATGTTTGTCTTCATGTGCATTTTATCTTGTTTGATTTAAGACTGAGACTATGTGGAATATTGTGTGTATATCTGCAAGAGTGAATTTTTAAGAATATGTTTGCACAGTTATACAGTCACAGTGTTTAACTGTGGGTCCACAATATCAACTGGAGCACATGGAAATATAATTGATTGCCTAAAACAATGGATCCTTCACCTACATTAATGTCTTCTTCCTTCCACCTTTGCCTCACTGGTGGAATTATTTAGCCACATTTATAAACTGACAATAATCTGCACCCATCTGCAGTAGATTTAGGTGCTGTATTATAGCAAGTGGCATCAAAGTTAATTTAAAGATAGGGTCATTCAAGGGAACACAAGCATGAATTAACACTTTTCTGCAGGTATCATGATTTTTTCTGTGCATAAATGGCTGTACGCCTTCTGATAGCCACAGACTGGAAGCTACCCTTTTTCTTTTATTATATACCACTACATCACTGCTCATGACACTAGGTAATGGCTCGGGCATCCTTAAGGGGCAGTTCAGATTTAGCTCCTAGGCTACTCAGTCACATTTAATGAAAAACCTTGAATGTATACATCTATCATAAATGTTCCACGGGGCTGTGGAGCCGGGCTGAACCGGGATGCAGAGAGGACGCTACATGCAGCCGCAACAACAATAGCTCCCTCCTCGCCCCTCTTGGATCCCCCAGCCTGGATGAGAGAGAGGTCCAGCGGCTGGGAGCTGGAATAACACCCGACCGACACGAGACAACCGAGAGCCACCAGATCTGATTTCTCCTCCTCGGTAGGCTTTTCCGAGGGACACGGACTGCCATGCTCCTGTCATTTCTCATGTTACAGAACATCAGTCAAACGGCACAGACGTTGCCCTTGCGCCGGCCGAGGCTGATTTACAAACATTAGCGGGGAATACAATTACACAGCCCCCCCGGCCGAGCAGCCCTATGCGGCTTCAGGAGAGAGCAGAGGAGGAGGGGAGGGGGGATGGAGTGGACACTGAAAACAGCGTTTAGCTTTTCCCCAACCCTATTTCAACGTTTTGCCTTCAGAAACACAAACGCAGAACCTGTCAGCATTGTGGTTTATAAATGCAACTTTCAGCTCAGTGCGTTAAGCTATAGGCGGCGGAGCTGACATGCTATTTCATAAAAGGTACATGTTACGGCTGTGATACAAACAAACTGCTCACCTGCCACATTCTCCACGTTATTCATTAAAAGCATGTTTGTGCCAGCGACACTAGCAGCCTCCGAAACACTTGAAAGCTGGTCTTTTTTTTTTCTCCCAACAACTAACTGCTTGTATGTTGCACTGTCAGAGGCGACTAACGTGTCTAAATGTACAGACTACACAGACGGAAAATAGATGTTTTTCGCTAAATGTCCGAGCAGAATGCGTAATGTCCACCAAATAAACTTTCCAAATCACGAATAAAACTTCCCAACATGCAAATTCAAGATACAAAAAAAAAAAAAAAAAAAAAAATTAAAATGGCAAGAATTGTATTATAGCCTACTGAAAGATGCAGCAGCAACGCAACGGCCGTCGACACAAACCCGCATAAAACATTAAGCTGGCTGAAAAAGTTACAGCCTACGGTCCAAGAACAGAGATTCAGGGGCGCATTAAAAGTTTCCGTACATGTAAGTACGCCGGTGCTTGTCGCGGACAATAAAGAGTAAAAAAGCTAGAAAAGCTAATGCATGTAAACACCAGTGCTGTCCGCGGTGCTGATCCCAGATCGGTGTGGCTAACACAGAGGCTGTGCTGCTCCACGGTCGCTCCACCGCGGATCAATGATTGAACTGAACAAAGGCAGAAGAGAGATCAATTTCTAATAACTATCAATGCAAACACCGCCAGCTTTCGCCTTACATTCACCCAAAACGAGACAACACACACCGGAGTACAGTAACAAGACATACCGCTGGAAAAATACACCGAGAAAGGTGAGAATAGCACTAACCTGAAGCCGCCGTAGATCAAATTTCTTCCAATATTGAAACATCGATCCTACATCGGCGGCCATCTTGGGGGATATTGAGGAGATTTTTTTCAGCGGCTGCAATAAATATGTGGGCTGGATTCCCCCTCGTTAAACAACGTTTACGATCACCGGTCCCACTTTTAGAAAAAATAACCAACTGACTTAACACGAGACTCCGCCGATATGTTTGACAAGTCGACCAACATGTTTTTAGTGGGAGCGAGAAGCGAAAAAGTAGACGATATTTTTGGCGAACTGCCCGGGTCTTTGAAAAAGTAAAGAGCAAGTGTGTCCGTGCCTCCGTCCCCAACATTAACTGGACAATTGCACTTGATTTTGCTTTGGCAAAGTTATCAATACTGACGTAAAGCACGGGGTTGATCAATACCGTCTGGAAAAAGGGAAGGAGATGATGTGTAGATTAGTGGAGTTCAGGGAATTTAGCCAAGCCTACTTTTTTTTTTTTTTTTTTTTTTTACAGTGTTTATTACAGGAGCATACGGGACAGTCGCCTACAATTAGAGCAAGTGTTGGAAATTAAAATAGGCTGCATTATCGACACATGTAGTCCGACTATTATTAGAATGCCATTTAACATTAGTCCACATGTCGTTTTCTCATTGTGCAAATTAGATGAAAGATATCTGCATATTATATCCATATCTTAAAGGGAAGTTAACAAAAATGAACTGGAGCTATTTTGCAAAGTTCATTCTTTTAAATAATCTTTTTGCCTTTGTGTTAGGCATAAATTGAAATTATAAATATATTCTTTTGCGTTATTGTCAAAACCCATTTAATATAGCTCAACATTAATAAAAAAAAGACAAAATATAAGCCCCACTTTATAATATATTACATTTTATATTTAATATTTTTTCACTATATTCGGATTTTTGTGGATTCCTTTGCAAAAATCATCAAAGTCGGCCTCTATGTTGATCTGTTTTCTTTAATTGTGCATGCATTAATAGAAAATAATAAGCATGTATAGGTATCATGCATGATATTTAAGTCCATAAGCATATGCTTTAGGATTGGAACAAAAATTGTGTTTATGAAACTGCACTTTTTCTTAATCAGTTAATGACAGCGGTATTCTAAGCACATATAAAGTGTCACATGTTTGACTTTGTCAAACTTAATAAAGCTTGAGGGTCCTCTTTGTCTACTTAAAATAAGTCACTCTGGTCAGAGAGCACACATACATAGGCTGCTGTGGTGATACTGGTGCCAGGTGCTCCCCCTGCTGACACCACAGTGTTAGGAGCAAGGTGATGTGCAGATGAGCACTGTGTGATTTCCTCCATTAATTATTATACCATTATCACTGAGTGAAGGTGTCCGTCAAAACCTACCGTTAAGTCCACCTCCAGCGTGGTCATCATGCAGCAGCCTCAACAGTGTACAGTAGCTTCCAGCCAATATGAAAATCAGGTAGAAAACAATATCCTCATGGGTCATATTTTTAGCACTGCGGGGGACAATGACATATTCCTCTGCCATAGACAAACACCTGAGGGGAAAGAGAGACAAGATTATTAAAAGTTTTGCTTATTGCATTTTATTTATTGCTCCAGGGGTGAGGCTACAATGCAGGATTTAAATATAGAATAAGGAAGATGGTGATGTATGAGAAAACCAGAATCACAATACATAGGACAGCTTCTGATTTTTACAACTCACAAAATATAGACAAGAATATTAGACAATTTAAGAAATTATACACTTAGGAAATAATACATTTTCTGGTTGTTGAAATCTGTGTTAGGCTAGTTTTGAAGCATCCATCATCCAAAATAAGTGTTTATGCTCATTTAATGCTCATTTACATATAAGTAGATGATCTGGTCAATATTAGGGGTTGACTGATTATCGGCCTGGCCAATTATCATGGCCGATTTTTGGCATTTTGCTGATTATCTGTATCAGTGTTTTATTTTAATGATGGCCGACAGAATTAATTGATGAAAAAAGTGTGCTTATCACACTCGACCAACACCAGTGAAGATAGTCTGCAATACATGCAAAGGAAGTCTCAGCATGGCAGGAACTTTTACTTTGTAAAACCTCAGCGAGCAATTTTTATTTATTCATTTTTTATTTAAATTTTCACTGAACTTTATTTAAAAAAAGTTGCAGGGAGCTAGCTGCATATGATGTTGAAAGTTTCAGTTTTGATGAGACATTTGCTAAAGGCGAACAAAGTTTTGTGTTGAAGTTTGTGATATCCCAAATTCTAAATATTGACAGAAATATCTTAATTTTAATTGTAAATCCATATCGGTTCCAAATGTCGGTTTTTTTAGTTTCATTAAGTACCAATAATCAGTATCTGCCCTGACAAAAAACGCTATTAATCAGCCCCTAATCAATATATGCCAATATTTGTAATTCATTAGTTATCTCCTCAATAATAATAATATCAGACATTTTTCAACAAAAGGGTGAAAGGACAGGGTCAGCGAAGGGTTAAGAGTGACACCGGGCCAGGAAACATCAGTAAGAACCTACAGTGCATTTTTGACCTTTGTTACCATGCTCAATAGCACATTCTGCTCAGACTGAAAAACTTTCTTTCACCAGCAGATCAAGCAAAGTATTTGTAATCACAGACATTTTTAGAAGCCAGGTAGGAACACTGTGTTCTGGCTCAACAGGAATGTAGAGCGCCCAGGCTCTATGGGGACCCAGGTGGGACCTAAACCCACAATCTCCTCCTCCAGAGGCAGATGCTTTGTCTGCCGGGCCCCTGAATCCACATTCAGCCTTAATGAAAAATAGCTGAATCTCATGGCCTCAATCAGTTCTGTACTTCTGAATATAATCTTGACCTCACATTCACTGCTGTCATCAACAAAGCACAGCGGGCCTCTTCCAGGAACCTGGTCACCCCATTCAAATTAATACCTTATTCTGGAAAAGCTTAATCTAAAAAGTAATGCACGGTTACTTAAAATGAGGACTGTGCGCACAAAAGGGAAATTATCCAGGAGCAAGAAAATCATTGTTTTGATGAGGTCAGTGGATGAGGGATTTCAAATGACTGTGTTTCTGGGGAAGAATGGCAGAACATCTGTTTGAAAATGCTGACAGCGTGTTTAATGAAACGGCATATTGTTGATGAGTGATAGAAGCTTATTTGAGCTTGTTTGGGGATTTTATGGTGGTAAAAAGTACCACCTAAACTAGATTTCTATAAACAAATTATCCCATGATATCCTCATTTTCGCTACAAGTTTCCTAAAGCTACTATTAGCCCTCCAGTCTCTCGTTGTCCTAGAAGATATATATGGATTACTGAATGGGCCTACTGACAGAAATCTCACAATGTTAGCCCCCTCCCCCAGCCTTTTTACCTGCTAAATGTGACTAAATTAACTCAAAATACCCACAAAGAGACACAAAAAGACCACCGAGAAACTGCAAACAGACACAAATTACCAACTAAAGGGGCAAAACTACTACAAAAAGACACAAAACAACAAAGAGATACAGAGCAACTAAAAGAGACAAAAATGCCCACAAGAAGACACAAAATGACTGCAAGGATACACAGAAAAAGAATCACAAAACAAAAAACAACCAAAAGTAGGCACTAATGACAAATGACTACAAAGAGACATATGTCAACCACAAAGATACACAAAACAACTACAAGAGATACAAAGCAACCACAAAGAGACAAAAAACAACATAGAGGCCCAGTACAACCACAAGGAGCAACAAAATGACTGCAGAGACACAGAGCAACCACAAAGAGACACAAAATAACGACAAAGAGTCACAAAACAACCATAAAGAGACACAAAATAACTACAAAGAGTCACAAAACAACCATAAAGAGGAACAAAATGACCACAAAGAGACACAAAGCAACCACAAAGAGACACAAAGCAACCACAAAGAGACACAAAGCAAGTGTAAAAAGACACAAAAAACATAGATACAACGCAACTACATAGAGATACAAGACAACAAGGAGACAAAATGACTACAAAGAGATCCAAAGCAACCAAAAAGAGACACAGAACAACTAAAAAGATACACAGAGCAAACAAAGAGACACAAAACAACTGCAAACAGGTACATTCCCACAAATACAAAATGACTACAAAGAGACACAAAACAGCTACAAAGAGTTATAAACCACCCGAAAGGAGACACAAAATGTCTACAAAGAGACACAAAATGACTACAATGAGACACAAAGCAACCACAAGGAGAGACAAAACAACTACAAAGAGACACAACCCATCCACAAGGAGACTGGGGGAAAAAAACTATAAAGAAACACAAAGACAGACAGAGAGACAAAAAATGATAAAATATCATTGAAATATCCATGAAAAGACACAAAACAACAAAAAGTTGCACGACAACTACAGAGAGACCCAAAACAACATCAAAAAAGGATAGGAAAAGACAGAACAAAGTGTGTGGGGCCTGCTGTGTCATAACCAGCACATACATAGTGCTCTCTTAGACTCTGGTCATCAGTAGAGGTTTCTAAAAAAATGTGACAACATGTCGACAAATACAAAGACTTTAGCACCCCGACTCTGTCTGACTTGATACAGTTTCTTTACTTTGACTATGTGTAACCAATTTGTGCAATTGGTTACTTTTTCAGCAGTTACTACCGGGATTACCATAGCAACCTTTATTCGACCACGCAAGTGGGTCGGTTAAAACAAAATATAATGATGGCCTGCCAAACTGTGAGGTCTCCGCTTTGACTGAGCAGGTTCACGTGTGTTAACAGCATGATGGTGCAGTTCTGAGCAGGAGCAAACTCTAGAAACTGCAATTATATGCATTCCAGGAGTTTTTACAGAAATTTCCCCTCACCTGGCAAGGGTATTATTTACAATGACAGTCGAGAGCATGTACCTCTCCAGAAAGGCCGACACACTTGTTTGCATTTTCATCCGCAGCAGAGCTAAAAACGCTGTATGGTGTGTGGAGAATCATAGCCCAGTTTACAACACTGCCTTCCTTCTACACCTGCCTGAAACAATCAATACAAGGGCTTGCCTGTATTTACAAAGATAACTATGCATCTGCTCTTTGACTGCATTAAAATGAATTTTTTTGCTGGGTGGGAGATTAGTGAACCTTATGAAGGTTTATTAAAATATTCATTAGAAAATGTGATAATGTCTTGAAATTTTTATGAACAGAAATTAAAAGAAATTATATCATAACATAATGAAAATGCCTCATTTGGTGCATGATGCAGTTTAATTCCTCCCCAAGTGATTTTATTGGAGCTAAAACTACAATAGGCTACATTATGAATACACATACAGATGAGAATGTATTTAAAACCAGATGGGACAGCAAAAGCACAGAAGAAACAACAGTGAGTTGATTCAGTGCTGCTGAGAATGAGTCAGGATCACATTTCTGTGGTAGTTCGGATGCTGAATGCTGTGGGCTGCTAGCACTACCCACTGGACAAGATAGGTAAGTGAATGGTCAAAGAAATAAAAAATCTGCAGTGTGTGGGAAAAAATGAGCTCCACTCCATGTCCACTCTGATTTGTAGTAGGGCATTAGTATAAAATAGCATGAAATGTTAATACTCAAGTTCAGCTAATGTATTATATTCCACTAATACCTATTTTACAACTCCTGTCAAAATGTTTTCAATAGCAGATGTGACGTTTTTTACTCAGTACTTATGCTAATAACTAACAACTTCTCATATCTTAATATCATAATTCAAAATTATTCTGGAAATTAAAAAAAGGTTTAAGGTACACACTAATGTTTCAGTGGACATGTAGGCTACTATAAACGTAAATAATATGCCAGAGCGCATTAACAAGCCCCCAGAAACATCCATTTCAATTATTACAAAACTGTCATAAAACTGCCAACCAACCTGATTTTCAGACCATCCTAAATTTAGGTCTGTTCTCAAACTAATGCCACATAGTTCAACATGACTTATTAGTCACGTTCGGCCCTGCTCTTAAGGCTACGTTTTTCCTTTTATGTCATTTATTCAGTCATTTTTGTGTTTTACATTTTGTTACTCAGCTCATTTTTTCCTTGTTGTCGCCTTCACCGTCTGCCTTTGAGTGTTTTCCCACCTTTGTGATTGTTTGACCCACCCTGATTGGTTCCCTCATGCTGTCACCTGTCCTCCAGTAACACCCTCCTCCCCCTGTGTGTATGGTCAGTGTGTGTTTTTTTAAGTTTTGGGCTGTCCTCTCTCATTCCTTGTATCCAGCGTTAACTCTAGTTCCTCATGTTCAGTGTCTTCTGGTGTTTCTTGCTGTGATAGAATTTTTTGGATTTACTTCTGCCTCAGTTGTAAGTTGATATTCTCAAAACACTGAACTCATACTGGCTCTCCAAGTTGTTAAGGTTTTCTGAAGAAATAAGTCATAGAAATAGCCTACCATTTGTGACACACTTTTTTAAAAATAAAATACTGTGCTTTGAAGAATAATTTCTCAAATCAAAATATCAAAACTGTTAATATTACATCTAACTCCTACTTGTCTAAGTTGAATACGGGATCATGCTTGGCTTTCAAACTAGTTGTGATGTCACAAAAACTCCTGCTCATATGTTCACATAATAAACTGAAATGTAAGGTGAGCACAGAGAAACTTTCCCCCTTCAGCAGATAGATATGAGAACCGCCTTCCAGTGTCAAACTCTGCACACATACATCATTCTGCACAGTGAAGCTCAAACATCCAAGTAAAGTTATTATTATTTATAACACATAGCTATCCAACTGAGAGGGGACATAAAGTGTTCACTGTGTGATGTTTGAAGCTTGTTTGGAATAATCCATAAAACCCTACACAACAAATACATTATTCACAAAGTAATAGGTTAATATTTGGGATCTGACATAGTTACCATCATTTGTTTCATGACTTTCCCGTTAAATTCCACTTAACTTGCCTTCTATTATCACAAAGACAGTTGTGTTTTTTGTGTTAAACATGTCTACTAACTGGTTAAGGACCAGAGATGGGGAGTATCCAATAACATGCATTAAAATATGTATTTAATAACCTCTGAGTATTTTGTAATATGTTTTGCTGGACAGAAAAATAAGATGTATTTTGTTAAAAAAAAAAAAAAAAAAAAAAGCTTGTGTCTGTGTATTTTAAACACTTAAAAATACATTAATTTTTAATGTGACATTTTACTGTCAAAGACACATTTGAAAAAAAATAACTGCAGGCCTACAACAATTAGCCCAATCAGTCTTTGGTTAAATGCATGTGAATAAGGTCCAGCAACGCACTTATTGTGGACTACGGTATTTCATTTGTGTTACAAATGTACACAAAGGAAAGTCATGTTTTTTAGTTTGTTGGTATTGAGGGATGCTTTCGCTTCAACTAGTTTCTGCTGTATCATACTCTGCTGTAATGATACTGCTTTGTGTCTTTTGCTCTTGTGAAACTGGTTACTTGTTTTAGAAGATCTCAGAAATGAATCAACATCTGAAACATCTGCTTTGACTGACAAGAACCACCAAGCATGCACCCCTGAATTTGACGCTTCCAACCTCAAAGATATCCTGATTGGCCACTTTGAATCCATGATGTTAGCTGAGCTCATCTTTTCAGAGATTAACATTAAGGCTACTAAAGGCCTTAATAATAATAATGATGATAATAATAATAATAATAATAATAATAATAATAACTGCTATTGAAAAGGGGGAAATAAAAGGGGAAAGAAATTGAAATAATTTATAATCATTATAAATTTTCATATTTTTATATTTTTATAATTATTATTTTAAAACATGTTATTATTTTCTAGCAGTAGTAGTTGTAGTAGTAGTATAGCTTGGATTTATGTAGTGATTTGATGAGACCCAAAAACACTTTACATATTCAACAGCAATAAAAAAAAGTACAAAACTGAAAAAGTAACGAAAAGTTGCATGTTTGCTGAGATTGTATTTTAATTGAACCCCTTTTTTCTCATACCAGTTTTTTTTATTTTGATACATTTAATGGGCAAGTATTTGTAATGAACAAGATAGTTTTTGATGTATTTGTACCCATCTCTGTTGAACCGACACAAAGCAAAGCTCTGCGGCTGAGTGTGACATTGTCTAAACTAGTTCAGTTTCATAAATAGATCACTATCCAACATTGTAAGAGGACAACAACATTGTTTATGAAACACATCATATGAATAATGTTTTCCACAGCGCGGCATGCTGTTTATGATCCAGTCTTATTGGGGCTCAGAACTCTTTAGCCAACAGTTCCGTTTATCGTGCTACCAAGAAACAGCTCTAATCACAGCATGGTTTGGTTCCCCGCGGAGCACTAACAGGACAGCTGGGTGATGGATCCCATCAAGTGCAACTGTCAGTGTCAAACAACTGTCCTTCATGAGCCAAAGCTATGTCCTGTTGTTATTCCTGGGCCTCAGTAATGGGGTATGAGTGTTTGGCTATTATCCCTAAATCTCATGAACTCTGACAATGGAGGGTGGTGGTGGTGGTCGAGAGGGGAATAGTCTTCTTTACCTGGGTCTCTGACTAAACAAGGCATGGAGTATTTATAACCCATAAGCATGTGCCATTATGTAGGGGAGCGGGGTCAGTATATCTAGCCCTTGTTTTGTGTGTCGCTCCCTCATAAAGCAGCAAGGATACTGCGTGGTCCTCCTCATCAGCTACTGCTGAAATATGGTGAGTGGACACACACTTTATAGTCATTGCATTTAATCTTGTTTAAAGTACCGCCAGACTGGAGAGATATTCTGTTACTGCTGCATGTGTTTATATAGTATGTGATATAAATGTATGATACGCTGTCATGGCATGTTTTGATGAATTATACATCTTGCTCTCCTCTAACCAGTGATAATGAATCAATATAGTCCATGCCAATATGCTTATGGATACTGAATACAGATCAACAAACAAAAAAAATCATTAATAGGACAGCACTCTGGTCGTCCTATTGATGATTTATTGATTATTTTTGTCTACTCGCAATGCTGAAATCAAATAAAAATGAAATGAATTGATAATTGTAGCATGGAGAAAAGAACAGGAGAAGGAACAGGAGATAACAGAAAACACAGGAAAGAGAGAAGACAAGGGAACAATAGAGGAAAAGAATGGAGAGAGGGCAGAAAAAGTAGAGCAGAAGAGAAAAGAGACGAGATAGTAGAAGAGAAAAGAGGAGACTAGGAGGGGAGAGGAGAAAAAGGAGAGAGGGAAAAAAGAGGAGAGCAAAGAGAGGGGAGTAGATGAGAGGAGAAAAGCAACGAGGACAAAAGAGTGAAGGGAATATGTGGGGTTGAAAGAGGAGGAGAGGAAACATTAGATGGGGAGAGGGAAAGAAGGAAAGGAGAGGAATAAAAGGGGGAAGGAGATAAGAAGAAAAGAGCAGAGGAGAAAAGTAGAGGAGAGGAAAAAGAAACAGGAAATGGGAGAGAAAGAGGAGAAGAAGAGGAGACATTAGAAGGGGAGGGGAGAAAAGAGGGGAAGAGGAGAGGAAATGGGGAGATGAGAGGAAAGGAGAAGAAAAGACAGGAGAGGGAAGGAGAGAAGGAGAGGGAAGGAGAGAAGGAAAGGACAGGAAAAAAGAGTGGAAAAAAGGGGGGGGCATTAGATGGAGAAATGGGAAAAGAGAGGAGAGGGAACGGGGGAAAGGAGATGAGAGAAAAGAGGAGGAACATCAGAAGGGGAGAGGAGAAATGAGAGAGGAGGGGAAATAAGGAGATGAGAGTGAAAAAAGAGAGAAAAGTAAAGGAGCAGAAATAAAGATATTGAATGGGGGGGGGGGGGGGGGAAAAAAAGATGTGTGGAAATAGGGAGAGAGGACAGGAGAAGGGAGAAAGGAGGAGACAATTAGAATAGGAGAGGAGAAAAGGAGGAGATGAAAAATGAGAAGAAATGGAAAGGAGAGGAAATGAGGAGAGATGAGAAAAGAGTAGGAGATGATAAAAAAGTAGAGAGGAGCAACAGGTAGATGCAACAAACAGGAAAATGTAATGTATCATTTTGATGAAGTTTGTGTTGATCTGCACCGGGCAACATCAACAAACAGCAACTTCTGCATCCCATCCAATGACTGCATGAATCCTCTTAAAACAAAATAAAGAAATAAATGAAGCTGAGCGCCAGAGGTCCCGTCCATGAGATACACAAGTGCTCGAGAGCTAATCCACAACAGGGGTTAGACAGCAGCTGTCGGGAGGCCCGCGAATCCAAGCAATATGATGTCATCGCGCCGCATCCCCTTTACACTGTTTTTCACAGTTCCTTGGCAGTCATGTAAATAGCTCGACATAATCCTCGCCTCCCAGGGATTTCTGATCAAACAGGGCTCAGTGTACCCTCCTGTCATCACCCGGGCCCTATAGAATAATCCCTCGTGTGATCCTGGGACTGTGGGAGTGCGGGCAGCGGACCACACCCTCCCCAGGCTTAGTCTGCATTCTCACTAAATTGGAGGCTTGAGTAAATATTTCCATAACAAACTGACAGTGTTTGTAATCCGTCCTAATGAAATGCGTGCCCCGGTATAAACCTTGCCTGTTGTGCAATTAATGCCCCCCACACTCGGTAAGTTTGCTGATCATCGGCTCGTTATCATAAGCGCATGTGTCACAGTGAAACCGATAATGAGTGAAGCTGAAGCGGAGAGCCAGGTGATGATGGTGCCATTAGTATTGGATCTAATTAGAGTGTCATTGTCAAACCCCGCAGGCACCCAAGAAAGCAAAGAAGAGAGCGGAGGGAGCCAGCTCCAATGTGTTCTCCATGTTTGAACAGGCCCAGATCCAGGAGTTCAAAGAAGTCAGTGCTCTGCCAAAATGTTTTCTTTCCCATTGAGTTTGAGCAGTTTACTCTGTGGCGAGTGCTTACTGTGCAGACTGGAGACACAGCATGTAACAATCAAACTTCCACAGGCTTTCACCATCATGGACCAAAACAGAGACGGTTTCATTGACAAGAACGACCTGAGAGACACTTTTGCAGCTTTAGGTAGGCCATCCTGTGTGTGTTTATTTACGTGTGTATGTCTCTTTTGTGTTGTGAGAGTTTCACATTGTCAGATTTCACAGAAGTGTATCTAGTTGTAAACCTTGTTAGGGCTGAAGCAACTGGATTGGCAGAAAACTCTTATCTTAAGAAATGTTTCAAAAATGCCAAACATCTGTTTCCTGTTTTTCTTTTGTCTTATGTAATGGAAATGGAATATTGTTGTTTCTGGACTGATGCTCAGACAAAACACATCTGAATATATGTCACCTGAGATTTATGGGATATTATGATAAGCATTTTTCACTTTTTTCTAATATTTTATTGACCAAACGCAGCGACAGAGCTTATACGTGTCATATGTGCTCCCCCACTCCCCTTTTTGGAAAAAATAAATAAATAAAATTGACATAGAGGAAAAATACTCCATAACCACTTACGGTTAGTTAGTGGTAGCAGTACCACTTCTAGTCCTGGCAATGCAGTTCACCTTAAAAGGTCTCATATTGTAAAAAGTCTGATTTGCATTTCTTTTATGATACAAAGCAGGTCTGGCTGCTACATAAACACTGAAAGTATCAAAACACTCAATCCAAAATGCACACGCGCCTTATTAAGAAACTGTGCCTTTTAAATGAACCATCAGGACTTCCATTAAATTGGGATGTCAAAGTACCAACACATTCTTATCCCAAATTGTCACAGTGGACTTCCCCATGTATTTATTACATTTTAGATTTTCTTCTGCATCTGGTGTTTATGTTTCGGGATGCAGCTCCTGTTATGTCAAATACACATGGTGGATAACACTGCACGTGATTATGTTTAAGCAACAATAGGACATGGCAACCAACGCTGGGATGTCAACAAATGCAAATGCTGGCAACTACGCCTGTCTAACCGTCCGCTGGTGTATAACAACGTGACCACTTCTGTCCAGCCACATTCTCACATGGCACTCGCCAGCGGCTTTTAATGCACACATGAAAGGTGCCTTTTAGCGTTGCAGTCTTCTGCTAAAAGCACTATCAAAGCTGCGCTGTTTTATGCGTTTGGATTGCGAGGGCGCTGCAAGTACATTGCATAAAGGTAGAAACTGGTGCTACAGTACTGTTACAGTCATTTCCTGGCTGCAGAGATGCCAAGAGCACAAATGTGGAGGACCTGACAACCCTGACCAATCAGAACACAGGAGGCTGAATGAGATGGGCGCTAAAATGGCCTGTTTCAGACAGAGGGCGAATACAGGTATCTTCAAGCAGACAGTACGAGAAAAATAATTTGCTTTTTTAGCATTAAAGCATGTAAAAATGTTCTATTAGAAACCAAAAATAAAAAATATGAATCTGAAAATGAACCCAATATAGGACCTTTAATGTGTTCAGCAGTGAGTAGTTAACACAGTCAGAACACGCCGGAGCATTGATGGTATGGAGGAATGGAGTTCATATGGAAAACATTAGAGTGAGAGAAAATGAAAAGGCAAAAGCCATTTGAGGAGCACTACAAAAAAAGATGTATTTTGCAAATTTGAACATACCGTATTCTTTTATTGCTATTATCCTTGTTTGTTAAAATCCTAATATGTGCTGTTTTTCATCATTTCTTTCTCTTGTTTGCTATAAAAACACAATCTGCTGGGTCCAGCACTGGCCGAATGCTTCATCGACCAATTGAGAAAATGATAGATTGATCGATAATGTAAATAATCGTTAGCTGCTGCTTTAAACCCGACTCCACTTTATCTGCCATCCTTCTCTAGGCCGTTTAAATGTCAAGCAAGAAGAGATTGATGAGATGCTGAAGGAGGCCCCAGGACCGATTAATTTCACCGTCTTTCTCACCATGTTTGGAGAGAAACTAAAAGGTGGGGGGAAGTCCATGATAATGCTTGTAAACAGATGTTACCTTTGTTGTAGTTTTTCACCACAGAGCTGCTACTGTTCGTCTTCAGGTGCTGATGCGGAGGAGACCATCCTCAACGCTTTCAAAGTGTTTGATCCTGAGGGGAAAGGAACATTAAGAAAAGACTTGTGAGTAACAAATTGTGGTTGAATGAGGTAAACGTCCAGTCTGCTCATCATCGTTGTTTGTCTCTACAGTGTTACAGAGATGCTGACGACCCAGGCGGACAGGTTCTCCCCCGAAGAGGTTAGAGTTCCACCTCAAACAGTATTAGAGTTTTGATGAAAGATATTCTTCACTTAATAATAGACCTTTGTTAAAACTTTGTGCCCATAGATGGAACAGATGTTTAAAGCATTTCCACCAGATGTTGCAGGAAACCTGGACTACAAGAACCTGGTCTACATCATCACACACGGTGAAGAGAAAGACCAAGAGTAGATGATGTCACCTGGACTTTGAAACCAATGTTTGTGCCAAATATCACACATACTAGAAATGTAAAGTAAAAATAAACAACATAACTTTTCATATTTTACATTCATTCATATGAATTATACTGTTTTGCATTAACGTTTTAAGTATTTTTTAGTTATAGTGTGTATATATATATATATATATATTATTACATTATGTACATGTACTCCATTATGATATATAAAATTAAACGTTTATGTGACCACATGTTTTGACAGTGAAATATTTTTGATGAAAGAATAGAGAAGTGAAGGTTTATGTCACTGCTGGTAACCGGAGGAGACATTTTCAAACATTCACTCATTCATATTTAATCACAATCATATTGTTTTGAAGCTGTGGGATATTTTCAGGGTCACAAGGTTAAATATGTAGGCCTGGAAGGATGTTAGTTATTCCCATGAATAAAAACAACAATTACTCTTTTCCATTTTGCTCCAGGGAAACAGATTTGTGTGCAGCTTTATTTCATTTAGTTGCAACAGGAAAAAAAGAGGCTGTTTCAGTAGTGATATTTAATTAGCTGTAAATGGTCATTTGAGATTCGGTCTAGTGTTGATTGTGCAGCAGTAGGATATGTAAGAGTTTAAAAAAAACCATTATGAAAGATATGTGTGCTCTGTGAAAAGGTCTATCAGCCAAAGGGAGTGGTTCCCCCATTAACCAGCAACTGCAATAATGCTACACTAAGCTAAGAGTGTAGCATGATAAAGACAATACAGTATGTGTTTAGGGAGGAACTATTTCCTTCTTAACCCTTAAAACATGCATTCATATGTTTCCTGTGCTGCATTCAGGCACCTTTCACAAGTTTCACAAATTTAATTGTCTGAACCTGGAACAAATTAGTGAGATTTCTTACAAAAATGTGGGAAAAACTGTAAAGGTGGTAAAAAATGTTCCACATTCAAAATTCCAGAAATTGCAAAATATTAGTAGAATTAGTTTCAGAAGCTAGGGAAAACTCTTTAGGGGGAACAAAAAGAAGAAAAAAAATCAAGAGAAAAAAATATATTTAGAATTATCATAATTAGAAATTTTAAATTATATTACAGTCATTTAATTTTTTGGCACATTTTTCAGGTCATTTCCTTATTGTTGTTGTTGTGGGGTTTTTTTTTTCTTGATTTAAAAAAAAAAATCAGGTAATTTTCAAGAACTTTATACTAGTTTCTTGCTAATTTTGGGGGGTTTGTTTCTTCTCTCATTGCTCATTGCTTTTGTCCTATGTTTTTGAAAGAAATTAAGCCAGTTTGGTCAGGTTTCAAAGGGTTAAAGTGTTACAGTGCCCCTATAGTGTATTTGTGTTAATTTTCTTTGCAACTGAAACAACCTCCATCAACTCTTTTTTGGTGAAAATGAATCTAGTCTACCATATTTACTGCTAACTTTCTGTTGATGCTAAACATATAGCAAACAGTGCAACTTAATTTAATATTTTTACAAAATTATATATTATATAATATTTAGTTTGCATAATGTGCCAACCTACATTCAGACACATAGCAACGACCCGAGTAAATTTTACTGGCAATTTTTTGTCTATGTCACTAAACTTTACTGTCCATTCTTGAGTAAAATTTACCAGTTGTCAGAAAGGTTGAAATTTGCACCTTCCTTTGTTTAAAATCACTTTGAGCGGGAAACTGTGAGCCTTGCTAACGTAAGAATGACAATGATTTGAATAGCTCATACAATCATTAGAGCTCACTTTTAACTAATAATATTTTAATAACTAATCTACTTACGGGTAAGGCTAGATTACAGAGAGTATGATGTTAACATATTGAATAATGTTGGCTTATGTTATCGGTAAGCTGGCGAGTCTAACTTTGCTATTAATATAAGTGCTAACGAACATGCTAGCTAAATTTGACCGTTTGGTACAATTAACTTTGCATAAATCACACACTAACCTTTACATTTCTGAGCTTCCTCCTTTAAAATTCCAATACCTCTTTTCACCAATAACTTTTGTAGAAGTTGTAGAAGTTTGGTACATTTTTTGTAGAAATCCCTGAGTGACATACTGGACTCCACCAGATCTGAGAGAAGTAGTGCTGTCTTTTGTATTAATGCGCCACTGTTGCTGTTTTGAGGAACTATAGTGTTTGGCGGAAGAATACAGTACACGTGTTTCAATGCTGCAGGTACCCGTGAGATTGAAAGGGTACAAACATGTGTTTTGATTTTATCTTAAATCACTTTGTGCCCTTTTATTGGTCAAAAGGTATATTTGTGACCTCTTAAATACCAAATACTGTCCTTTAGCGGGAACATTTAACTATAAGTGTATCTGTAGGTACATAACTGGTCTTGTCTCATACCTGTGTTGAGAGTGTTGAGTGCTTTTTATAGAAATAATATTCTTAATTGTACATAGAGTTTACTTGAGCATATCCTGTGTAAAATTTGCTAGGAATTTCTCTGTGGAAATTGTTGCCTAGCTTTTTGTTACTCCACATGAGTCTCAATGTACTCTCCTATAAATAGTCCTAGATATTAGCAACTGAATATGAGGAGGAACTGTGTGAATCGGTCAGTATATCATAACTGCCCAAATAATTGACAGCTCTTCTTCAGAGTTCAGAATGGCTTGCTGTGGACACAAATTTGTGATTTTAAGTTAACAGGCAGTTAAAAATACTTAAGAGCTTGTTTTCTAAATTAATGTGCTGAAATTAATATATCAATAATAACGACATCATTCACAATTTGAACCCAAAATTGCTGCATAATTACCTGGTAAATACTTATCCATTGCCAGTGTATGTTTTTACTAATACAACTATGGCCTACTATTAGGACTTACAAAAAATTGAGCTGCTGAATGATTATTTGGTTACTTAACATTTCTTTCTTTTCCTACTTTATCTTTCTCTTTTGTTCTGCAAATAATAACTGTAGACAGGATTTGGGGTATGTGGGTGTATGTATATGCATTTAATTATTAGAGTATAAGTTGAAATTAAAAAGGAAGCTGGCTGATTAAAATTCAGTGACTAAAAGAGAAGGGGTTGGATTAAATACGTTTGTACTTCTCACTGAATGTGTAAAAAAAAAGCCATTATGTATTTAACCATTTCTTTTGCTTTGTTTTTCATTGCCTGTAAATATTTCTGTTTTTGTTTGTCTGCTTGTTTGTATGAACATTTCTCCATTTTCCTTTTTTACATGTTCAAAACAAATCCAAATCCAAAACAAAAACCATACCTAGATTTTTACTTTCAAACCGTTAAATGTACAATAAGAGGGGATCAAAAATTTACTGTGGTTCCTGAAGACTGATGCCCTACTTTATAATCACGTTGATGTGTTTGTATTTTTCTTATTTTTCATGTTCATCTAAGTGAGCGAGAGAGTCTTTCTCCATCCGGTCCGGTGGGAGGCAGCAGAGGAGCAGCTAGCAGCAGCCTCCTTGAAGCAGCTGGCTAGCTGTACAAGGTGCGGCGGAGAAAAACACAGACGGGACACCATCGCTAGCTAACAGCTAGTGCGGTTGACGTTTATTTTTTTTAGTCCCTGTTTCTGAACAAAACCCAACACTGGATGTAGATTTTTTTTTAAACTGCGATGTCCAAGTAGCTTAGTAGTTTTTGACCGTGTCGCCGAGAAGCTAAAGAGTAGCAGGGTCACACCAACACCTTTACCCTCAAGCCGGAAAATCAACCAGCTAACATTAGGAAGCTAATGCCAGGATAGCTAGCGGGCTAGCTTTCACCAGTGTGCTAACGCCAAGACCCAGATTTAACTGAAACGATTTTATTAACGCTGCAATGGCTGATGTTGACAAACTCAACATAGACAGTATCATTCAACGACTTTTAGAAGGTAAGGAAATGCTGGAATATTACCCATAAATCATTAATTTCCTTATGACAAAAGCTAAGAGCAGATACGCTTCTAGCTTTAGCCTGTTTTTCAACATAATGTAAAATAAATAGCCATGTTAGCTAACGTTAGCTAAAGTTATTCGTTATTTTGTAGGGGTAGCCATCGATGTTCCCCTAATTTTTGTTGGGGTTGATGATGCTACTGTACTTGAAGGGCACGAATCGATACTTGGTCCAGTTCACATTGTGTGTCTCACACAGTAACTCTAACATTGCGCATTCCGGCGCGGTGTATGTTCCCCTTTTGTCCCGTACAGCATCAGCGTAGAGATACTGTACCAGGCATTACTTAGGACTGTAGTCAACTACTGTTTTTTTTCTGACCTTTTGTTTATGTTTTCTTGTTGCAGTCAGAGGAGCAAAGCCCGGCAAGAACGTGCAGCTGCAGGAGAATGAGATCCGTGGATTATGCCTGAAGTCCAGGGAGATCTTTCTCAGTCAACCCATTCTGCTGGAGCTGGAGGCCCCTCTCAAGATATGTGGTGAGTCTGTGCATTAAAAAAAACATCAATTAATGTAGTTTTATGATGGTTATTTTTGGTTCCCTTTTCAAATCATCATGGGGACATAACCACTCAAAACTAAATCACATACAATTCACATACTGCTGTGCTGTAGGTGTAATGATGTACTTTTCTCCTGCAGGTGATATCCACGGGCAATACTATGACCTGCTGAGGCTGTTTGAGTATGGAGGCTTCCCTCCAGAAAGCAACTATCTGTTTCTGGGTGACTATGTGGACAGGGGGAAGCAGTCTCTGGAAACCATCTGCCTTCTGCTGGCCTACAAAATCAAATATCCAGAGAACTTCTTCCTGCTGAGGGGAAACCATGAGTGTGCTTCAATCAACAGAATATATGGTTTCTATGACGAGTGTGAGTACCGTACCTCTGTAGCCATTCTTTCCAAATCTATGAGTTTTTCTAAGCATTTTATATTCGGTTCATGTTGTAGTGATGGTTTGAGTTAATTTCTGGTTTTAGTTCTGTGTTTTGGTTGTTGTATGCCACACTGTGTAGCTTCGCTGCACTTTGGTGCACAAAAATGATCTTGGCATTTTAGCCCTTATACAGGGTTTTAGGGTTGATGTCTTTGGAGGTTTGCATATGTGCAGCAGCATAAGCGCTCTTATTAGGGATGCATAATATTAGAATTTTTGCAAATATCCATTATGCAGATCTATAACAACTCATTTTGCCAATAATGAATACCAATGCTGATATATCCCCTTTTTCCCCATATAATTTCAGTGATAATAAAGTCTACTATGTAGTGGAATTAACATCATATTATGCATATTCTTATCGTAATGTCTCACAAGCAGATGCAGAAATGAAATACAATGCTTTTCTATGTATGCAACTTTACCCATTGTGCAAAATAAGAAAAATACTTCCACTTTGGGTTGATGGTCTGTACATTTTCTTTTTTATCAATAATTAAAAAAAAAAAAAATTGGTTTGTGACATCATCAGAAATCATCATGTTGGCTGATTCCGATATTTCATTTTTAAGCCAATACCTGCAGTTACCGATGATTTACCAAAATTATCGTGCATCCCTAGTTCTGTTTGCTATGATATCATGTTAAATTGAAATCCTTTTTTATGTTTTAGGTAAAAGAAGGTACAACATCAAACTCTGGAAGACCTTCACAGATTGTTTTAACTGTCTCCCTATTGCCGCCATTGTCGATGAGAAGATCTTTTGCTGCCATGGAGGTTAGTTTTTTGATTTGAAAAAAAAAACAACAAATTTATTTTAAGTCTTGGAGATGACGTTTTTTTTACACATGCATAATGTCTAAAGTAGTGTACCTTTTGTGTCAGCCACTGTCATTGGTCCTTTAGCAGTGCTTGCTTTGCACTTTGTCAACTGACGTAGGCCGTAGCAATGTGTAATAGGCATTGACCTCAGTATCAGTGTGTTTATTTGTACTTTCGCTGCTGTTCTGTCTAGGACTGTCACCTGACCTTCAGTCCATGGAGCAGATCAGACGCATCATGCGCCCCACTGACGTGCCCGACCAGGGTCTGCTGTGCGATTTGCTTTGGTCTGACCCAGACAAGGATGTTCTGGGCTGGGGGGAGAACGACAGGGGTGTATCGTTTACCTTTGGCTCAGAGGTGGTGGCCAAGTTCCTGCACAAGCATGACCTGGATCTGATCTGCCGTGCCCATCAGGTAATCGCTCTGACCTCTGTCATTCTAAACAGCAGTGTGACGTGTTTGTGTATCAGCAGATCACTGAACATGCTGACTACACGTGATGCGAGGTCTGCAGGACATCACATACTATGCAGAGAACTGGCACAATACTGTATGTCCAAACAGTGTTCCCTAACCTCTTTGGCTTGTTAGCCTTCAGATATAAAGCAATGTCTACTTTTGACCCCTGTTGGTTGGATGTCTAGCGGTTGTGACCAATTTATCTAAAGATTATTTTTACTTGTATAAATGAAAAAAAGAACTGAAGAGGTGGGACCAGAAGAAAATCTGAAAAATACATGATTTTTGTGGCAGGAATGTATGCTTTCTGCTTCCAATCGTGTTTAA
The DNA here is from genome assembly GCF_008729295.1 of Plectropomus leopardus. Lineage (NCBI taxonomy): Eukaryota > Metazoa > Chordata > Actinopteri > Perciformes > Serranidae > Plectropomus > Plectropomus leopardus. The sequence continues at coordinate 6,380,272 of NC_056468.1, forward strand.
TCATCTTGTGACCCCTTGTGGGACGTCCTGACTCCTCAGGTTGGGAACCACTGTGCAGAACTCATTAGAACTCACGTTAGACAGACATTCTTCATCAAAAAATGCCAGATTTTCTAAGTTTGTCAATCTGTCTTATCTATTGGTATCATTTCACTTGCAGGTTGTTGAGGACGGCTACGAATTCTTCGCAAAGAGGCAGCTTGTCACTCTGTTCTCAGCACCTAACTATTGCGGAGAGTTCGACAATGCTGGTGCCATGATGAGTGTGGATGAGACACTCATGTGCTCTTTTCAGGTAAAGTGCCTTCGCTTGTACATTGGATATTGTAGGGAAATAGTTCTAGTTAAGTTTAGACCATATCAGTCATTTTCCAACTTTTACACACACAAGTAAAAATAACAAGTAAAAGTAGTGAGTCAATACTTTTTAAGAAGTGACGAGCAAGTTTTGCTCACTGAAAAGCTGTGGGCTGAAGCCTTCGTTTATTGCACTTCCAGTTTTACAGTGCATTTATCGTTTTTGTACTATTCTCATTAGATTTCTACAATGAAAAAGAACGAAACAAGCAAGAAAAAATATGTTGATATTTTATATACCTCAAAGTCAGGGACAAACTAAATTTATATACACAGAAGTAATGATAATGTGGTTTTAAAGATTTGCGCTTCAGTTTGACATACTGTGTAACTGTAAAATGCTGCTCAGATAAACAATGAACCACATGCAAATTGGTTGTTAGTAACTAGTGATTATTGTGTGAGTGCTCCACATTTAAAAGTAACCAATTTACCCTGTAGTTCCAAAAACCTGCTATTTCTAATTGAGTCATTTTTTCAATTAGTCTGTTAGTTTGTTTCTTTGTTTTTTTTAACTTCATCTATTATTAATTGATGTCAATGAATTGAAAATGCAAAAGTCATTAAAATGGTTACAATTGTCCAAATGTTCTTTTAGAATCTGATATTGTGCTGCACCAGTTCTGCACATCTGCAATAGGAAGATCTTTTCATTCAGCATTGTATGTCCCTTTTGTAGATTTTGAAACCAGCTGAGAAAAAGAAGCCCAACGGCAGCCGTCCCGTGACTCCCCCCCGCAACATGGTCACCAAGCAAGCCAAGAAATGAGCCGGGGGACTTATGGCCGGAGTCTCACTCCTCTGTTCTGCTTTCGTCCTCTGCATTTGAAGGATTGTTTATCCTTCATGCTGCCAATACTGAAAAGATATTCACTCCTACCCTATGAAAGCAAAATATTTTGTTGTTTTGTCCACAGGGGTAAATTGATATGTCACCATGATAAACCTCAGGTGTTTTGCACTCCATTTTGCAGCTAGTCTTTGCCACATATGACTGTTCAATCAGGAAAAATGTAACAATACGGCTACTTATGCACAGGAATGCCTTGTTTGAAGCTGTGCACAATTTTTCCAGTTTCTTTAATGTCTCATTTGTCATTTTTCTCACTGTCAGTAATGGGTTATAATAATGGCTATAAAACCAATGGGGGGGGTTGGGGTCACAAATATCTGTTTACTTATGTACAACTTTATTTACAGTTTATTTACGGTCGGTGTCATAGGATGTTGACTTTACACACTGCATCATCACATTTTTAAACAAGTCTTGTGCTAAATTAAACGAATAAAGAAGCACTCTTGTAATGTCTAAATCTTTCTAATAAACTCGAGTGTATTTTAGGGGGAAATTGGTATCCGAGTGTCATTTGTTACTTAAGCTTTTTTTGCTTTCTAAAAACCACAATACAAACTGAAAAGACAGAAAACTGAAATGCATACTGTTGAGCAGGAACTCCTCATGAAGGAAGGGGCTCCTATCAGGAAACCCCCACAAGGTGGAGACAGAATATAGTGTAATATCCATCATGAGCATGGAAATGTTTAAGTTCATCAAAGTATGTAAAATATTGTATATGAAAAGGGACACAAGTATGTGTGAAAAAGAGCAAATTATTGATTTTTTTTAATGGAATTGACTGTTTACCACTATTTTTCTCCACATAGGTTTATGACGTGTACCTCACCTGTCATATTCATTTTTATCTTTTAAAATAAGCTAATTTATCCACAAAACATGCATCTCATTTCGGTGCATTGTTTAATAAATATAAACTTAGCTATCAGGGCGCTATATGGCTGAAAGTCATTATGAAAGAGCAGGGAAGTTGGTTTAGTGTCTGACCATTTTTTCTTTTGAATATGAAATTTTCCAAAAACAAAAAGTTGTCTGTATGATAAACAATTATTAATTTTCTATCTTACATTACCTATAGAATAACATTACATCAAATTTATTTATTTTATTTATTTAACCTTGTCATTTATACAGTATTTGTCAAATTTTCCATGCTTTTTACCATTTTATGTCACTAAATAAGGATGACCAAAAATACCTAGATGGAGTGAAACTAACATAGCTTATTTTGTTTAATATTTAGTAAGAGCATTTGTCTTTCAATATTTTAGGTCTTTAATACTTAAAAATATGCTTAAAGCTGACTGAAATTGATATTTCCTTATAAGGAAACGTGGATTGCGTAATGGTGTCTGACGTCAGAGCAGTCACAAGACCGTGCTCGCAGAGCGGAGTGAGTGAGGCCACGGGGCAGTTGGTTCACACTTTCTGATATGTAGCGTCGCAAAGGCAGATCAGGCACCATGGCCGCAGAGAAACACCTCTTACGGGTCTTTTGGAGCGGAAGAGGCGACTGTTTTGTGTGATTTTTTTTTCAGATACCACGGCGCAGGAACAAAGCTCCCTGAGTCTGAATTTATTCTCCCAGCGGAGGGCATTGTGTGTATGTCTGCGTGGCGGCTGTTGTTATCGGCGGCAGTGTGTGGCTAGCTACACCGCGCATCTCCAGCCTCGTTAGCAAGCTAGCAAGTCAACACTGTGTGCTTACATCGCCGCTAAGCTAGCCAGGGCTGCTAGCTTGGCCGGTTTGTTTGGTGGGAGCTGGTGTGTAGGTGATGTTGTCCGTGCTGTCGTACGGTAGACTGGTTGCCAGAGCTGTCATCGGCGGACTTTCTCAAACAGACAGCCGTGACTACAGCCTGGTGACGGCGAGCTGTGGCTTCGGCAAGGATTTTCGCAAAGGCATCCTGAAGAAAGGGATGTGCTATGGGGACGACGCGTGCTTCATCGCCCGACACAGATCCGCCGATGTTTTGGGTGAGTGTGTGTTTTTTTTTTTGCTGTAACAACATTAACCAATCAATGCGACATCAGCGTGTATAACGTTGCTATGACGTGAATGATATAAGAGGGCTGAATTGTCTTATCGTAGGTTGGATTGCACGTGAGACCATTAACATAGTGTTCTGAAGGCTCGTGGAAGTACCCACTCAGATGTGATCACATCACTTCAGTGTTTGTTTTTCAATTTTGTAATAGTCCCCTGCAACAACCGGCTGCATCTTTAACTTGTTGGTCTGATTTCTTAAAAAAAAAAAAAAAAAAAACATGGGGGGAAAGGCAGTAATCAAATTGGCAAGAAATGTCCCACAACTGCAAGAAATTAGTAAAAGGTGACAAGAAAAAGACCTAATTTTTTTAAAGGGGGAAATAAAACAGGAAAAATGTCCAGAAATCTACATTTAATAATAATGATAATAACAACAATAATAATAATATGTTAATTATATATTCAAAATAATGTTACAGAAAAAGTACTTTTTGGGGTCATTTCATGTTTGTTTTTTACCTTTCTTTGTTGTTGGTTTTTTTCAGGTCATTTTCTTTCTTTCTTTCTTTTTGTACCAATTTCTTGCTGACTTTTGGGCCATGTCTTAAGTTGCTCGTTGCCTTCTCCACATGTTTTTGCAAGAAATCAAACACTTGCCAGGTTTCAAAGGGTTAAACCAAGCTGCTTGCACCTAAACCTCCCCTGTGTTGTGCAGGAAATCAATTACTCACACCATCAATACCTTAACTAAACAAAAACAACAATCGGCTCAATTTAAAGTTGATTAAAATGTCTCCTCTGCACAGAGACCTTGAATCCCATATAAACAACCTGTTATTTAACATCTCTGCAGGACTGTGCAGCTCTGCTCAGTGTCAGTGTGATGATGCTTTAGGGTATCAACCAAGACAGACAAGTAAACGTAGAAATTTTGACATCCTTTCACGAAGCCAGGTTATTTTTGGAAGGGTTTGATTAGTTGCAAAGTTGTGTGTCTGCTTTAAGCAGGCCTGTTTCTCTGTTTTGGCACAGGCTGAGGAGACGCACAGGGCCATCCTTGTATGGTCAGTCCTGGGAGTAGCGAGACTAAAGTTTCCTTTCTAGGAAAATCTTTGACCTTACCAGATGTGCCTATGGGAACAAGTGCTCTTATTAACCTACACAGCAGATTGTGTTTTTATAGAGAGATTAATGAAGGCGTCTTTAAAGCATTTGGGAGATTTTATGTTTTGAAGAGAGCAGTGCTGGCTCTAGCAGATTCGGCGCCCTGGGCAAGCTTCCCCTGGTTCAACCCCCCCCCCGAGTATTATCACCTTTTATATTTTCTTGTTTTCATTACAAACAAGAACAAAAGGTAATAAGAAGTCAACACCAATTTCCAGCATTTCCTTTGCTGTTACTCTAATGCTCTCTGCATACACTCCACCACACCCACCAATGCTCCTGCATGTTCTGACTGTGGCGATCTCTCACTGATAAACACATGAAGGTAAACTGCATTGCCAGGATTAGAGGTGTTACGCTTACTACAGACTGACAGGCGGCCCATTTCTATACTCTTGCTTTTAACTAGTCCAGTCGTCTAATTTATTTCATTTCATTCATTCATATAATCACATATTATGGTTTTACTCTTAAAAATGTGTTTTATGCTTTTAATGTGCTTTTATAATTTTACTCTTCTTGTTTAATATATCTTTTATATTTCTACATTTTATTTCTTTTATTTGTTTCTCACCTCTGACCTGCTCTGCTACTCATTGCCAGAGCTATGGTATACATGTGTTGTATAATGATTTTTGATTTATTTTATTTTATTTATGCATATGTGGGTGTATATATCTGTATGCTGTATTTGTTTTTATATATGTATTTACATACACGTTTCTCATGAATTGTTAGGTTTTAAATACAAATAAAGCTTATTATTATTATTAGGTTTTAAGATAATTTTCCCTTTTTATTAGTTAGTTTGTTTTTGTTTTTTTCTTTTTTGTTGTAATTTTTTAAGAAGAAAAAATAGTTTTTTGTGTGTGTGTTAATTTACAGTATTTGAAAGATCTCTTGACATCTGTAGATGATTGGATAAACTCACTAAACATAATCAGGAAACAGAAACAGAGATTTGATTACTTGAACACGTGTCTTTCTGTACTGGATGTTCTTTCTGCATCTTGGTGAAAGTGGCCATTGTTTTTCCTTATTGTGCAGCTGCATGGCCTTGTTCTTGCAAGATCCTCACTTGTGCACAAGTCTGAGCAATGCCAAGAATGATTATTATTTTTCGGAGCTTGTTTTTACTTAACCCCTTGAAAAAACAATTCCACTGTGGGGTTTAAAGGGCAGTATTATGTCCAATACATAATCCAATTTTACTGTTGTAAGAGAGAGTTGTTGAACTGCTTTTAAGATGAAAATGATTAATTCCAATCATAAAAAAAAACCTGTCTGTTTTTAGGTGTTGCAGATGGAGTAGGTGGCTGGCGGGACTATGGAGTAGACCCATCACAGTTTTCAGGTACACTGATGAAGACATGTGAGCGGCTGGTAAAGGAAGGACGCTTTGTTCCCAGTAACCCAGTGGGAGTCCTCACGACCAGCTACTACGAGCTGCTTCAGAACAAAGTGCCACTGCTGGGTGAGTACAGCCACTGGAAACACAGCATCTCTGTGTTTATAGAGAGTGTCATTCCTACCTCCACTTGTTCTAAATACACATTAAAGTAAACAGGACCTCATCAATACATTATCGAATACTCTCCTGTTTGTCTAGTTTGATGATTATAAGAGGACTGCCAAGGTTTCCTACTCAGTGCCTCCCACTCCAACCTAATTAAGATCCATGCCTCACATTGTGCCGGACAGCACAATTCGACCTATGCTGTGTGGACGCACACTGTGCAGGCCAAAAAAACATTTTCACATGTGTTTTGGTCGGAGCACACTGTTTATGGTGAGGTTGTTTGTTCTGCCCGTTCAGTTCAGTGGTGGCTGGATGGAGATTTTTTCATCATGAGTCACAACAGACAGATCCCATTAAGAAGTCCCGGGAATGTCCCATGTCCTGACCTGCCCTTTACAATTCACTTCCAGAACCCTTCTCCTCCTTCGCACTGCTTATCGACAACAAAGCATGCACAAACGTGTCAACGTCGGCGAATAAATGTTTTGGGAACAGATCTCAGTCTCTGTGAGCGTCAGTACTTTTCCACCCCGTTATCACATGTGCAGCAGGGGAAACAACACAGTATTGTGCTGTTCCTTCACGGCAGAGGGAATGTTCTTGAGGCCGGCAGTGTACGTAATTGTGCTGCTGGAGAGAAAACGGAGAAGAAAGGGAGTGAGTCACAGTGCGTGAGGGGTTTTTAAGGTTGATCCCAGTGAGCATATTTTGGTGTGCCGAATGAATCAGCAGCAGGGTGTGGCTGCACGCTGTCCGCCTGCTCCACCAGCTCGTGTTTCCCATTTACCATCTCCCAGATGGTGGAACTCTAAAAATTCTTACAGCCGCTACGCTGATTATGGTATGTTGAGTTTGTGTATTCATTTAACCTCATTAATCAGTCTCCCAAACACACTTTAATTAGGTATCTTTTCATAAACAGAGGGTAATCTTTGAAGCCAATATAGCTGTAGAAAGTCTTTGAAGCCTATATAGCTGTAGAAAGTGGAAATGAAAAGGCATTGTTGAGAAAACTATGTCAAAAGAAAATCTAATTGACAATTTTTTAGCACCTTGGTATGGTTGTACTCTGGGTATTACGATTCTTTTCACAGTATCCATTCCTTTGAGTTGATATAAGTAAATTTAGCACCTCTAGTCCTAACCTATCTAGGTCTGTTAGGAGTAATATTTTAAATGTTGACACATTTATTGCTCCACAGCAGCAGAGGATCACTCACAGTACTGCTTTTCTATGAAAATAAATAAATAAAATAGAGCTCCTTCAAAATAAACAAAAACAAAGGAATGAGTCTTTGCAAGCTGGGCTCACCAACTCAGTTTATCCCTTTAAGTTGGAAGTTTCAAGTGCTTGACTAGTTCAGTTTCTGTGTGTGTGTTCAGTTTTCATAAATGCAACTACCCAGGTAGTGTTTAAGTGTGTGTATTCTTACCTACAAACATTCTCCTCTGCGAGCAGGTCCTACGGGAGGCCACACCGCATCCCCAACAGTCCAGTCTCGCTGGGCTGGGTTCACAATCACTCAGTTTATCAGTAAATCTGGTCCTTAAAAAAAAAAAACAACACAAATAGTGCAGAATTGTAAGTTATCAGTTTTATTTCTATCATGAGACCTCATTAACTTCTTTCTTCTTCAGAGTATTTTATAACATATAACCAAAAACAGATGTCCAGTATAATGAAATATACTGCCATGTATTACAACTACAAGTGTTTTAGCACCAAAAAATATTAATAGCTTATCATGAGTTTCTATAAGCCAAGGTATTTTAACAAAAAAAGAATTATCTATTTAAACCTCTTCTTATTTACAACATTACTCTTTTTAAACAGTTAATGACATCAAATGTTTTGCACTTCATGAATTATTCCTTTAAATTTACTTAAACATGTATTTTATCACCGCAATCACTTAAATGCAATTGCAGTTACACTACAAACCATTAAAGTGGATGAATATCACTTAAATCAAGTGCTATAATGTAAACCACATAGATGAAATGCTACTTTAATGTTTCACCACTGCTCAATCAGACCGGAGTTAGCAATTAGCTTAGCAATTAGCTCGAAACAGCATTTAACATAACATTAGCACAGGGATACAACACAAACCAAATAACTGCATTAGCAATCAGCGTTAGCATCATTTTAAACATTATTAGGATGATACAGTATGCACCAAAGTACACTGAAGACAAAAAAAGCTTCTCATAACCCCAGCTGTTTTTTAGAGAAACGTATCTGTACAAGAACTAGCTAAACAACAACAGATTAGCAAAAAAAAAACTTGCGTCACTCACTCGAGTTTCAAGCATTAATAACTCGACAGAAGTTATCTCCTTCAGGCTCACAGCGCGTATTCTAATAGAGCACCTTATTAACACTGCTATGGTTGAATAATCATGTTTTTATGATTAAATCGTGGCATAACGCCAAGACTCGCTCCATTCACGTGACTTGCATGCAATACGTCCTCGAGACGTTTTAAGACGTTTTTCAGGAAGTGATGTCATGCTCAGGTGGGCACCATACTAACGCCTCTACCATCACAGCTACTAGGAACAACATGCAACTACATATCTAAATAACACTACAGTGATGAGTAGCCCTATATTTCACAAGAGTAACATCAATGTATGGAACTTTTCAAGTTTTGATGTTTGTCACTGATATAGTTCGCGCACGTTCGACCTCTAGAGCTACACACCCCACAAACATCGTCTTCTCTGCTTTACCCGTCATAAGTTTGCTTTAATAAAGATAAACTGTTAATTTTATCACATTGATTTAGCATCTCGCTTGTATGTAGGTCGACTATTTAAGCTCAAAGCGATGTTACAGAAATGCTGCAGACTGACTGTCGCTCTTTGAGGGGCGTGTATCGGACATTCCACTTATCTCCGCAGCCTTGTGCTGCATTCATGTAGCGTCAGAATAATCTGAGAAATGACTTCCTCATCATATTTCATGGCTCACTTGAACTGTCCCTTTTGCACTTTATCAACTTGTTTTTTTGAGCAATAAATATAACATATCCTTTTTGTAGCATCTGTGATGTTTCCACAATCATTGTCAATTTGCTGTAATATTGCAGGGTTGTGCACACTGCTTAAAGCTCATGAAAACATTGAAGTCGTTCACTCACCTTATCAGGCAGCGTGAGTACTACCACACGATAACAGCGAGTGGGAGACGTCAGTGATTCATGAGCTCCTGAATGTGTGACTGGCTGACCTGGTACATACTGGACATCGAAGAAGAGAATGTTCTGTTTTATGGTTGTTACATTTACCAGCGAATGATGCAAACTGCATTTGCATTTTATTTCTAGGATGTTTCAAAACATGCATAACATTTGCATTTAAAATGAATTTTAAAAAAATGTATGTGTGTGTCTGCAGGCAGCAGCACGGCGTGCATTGTGGTTTTGGATCGGCAGAGTCACCGGCTGCACACAGCTAACCTGGGAGACTCGGGCTTCCTGGTGGTCCGGGGAGGGGAGGTGGTCCACCGCTCAGACGAGCAGCAGCACTACTTCAACACGCCCTTCCAGCTGTCCATCGCACCCCCAGGGGCTGAAGGAGCCGTCCTCAGTGACAGGTGGGACACCCAACAGGGCAGTAAATCTGCTGCCTCACAGATATCTGAATTGTTTGGGGACAGCACATATATGGACAGGTGACAGAACGAAGATGATGCATGTGTTCCTGCCGCAGGTGTGATGAAGCCGCACACATCCTGACAATACAGATCACATGCAGACATAACAAAGGCGCTTAGCTGAAACAAACTGCACTGCAGAACATTTTGTCGTGCCTGTGTTCATCACTTGCAGCAGTGTTTTGTCAGTGCAGCGACTGTACTGTGTTGAGCTGTAGTGTAACAGTGTGTCAGGGGCCACGTGCTGCTGTGTCTCGTTGCTGTGGTGTGCCAAGCAGCAGCACAGTAGACATCAGTGGAGTGCAGGGCAAGCGTTGGATGTTTGCCAAGCTTTCCCTCTTACCCGGGTCAAAGTCTGTGTGGGCTGAGGGACAAACCAAAGAGTCCACAGCCAATCCTGCACCAGCAGGCTCAGCCACCTTTTCACTCATTCTGTCTTGAACCCGGCAGATTATTTTGAGCCTCTTAAAAGCATTTCTGGAAAAAAAAAACGAAGAGAAGATGAACCATGGATGAACCTGAGCTGCATGTCACCAGTGGGACAGAATGAGTGTTTTATTTTTCTGTCTTACTAATGACCTTAAATCAGTCTTATCCAACCCATCATCACTTTCAGTTGCGGTGGATTTCGAGTGGCTCTGGAAATGACACTTCCATTTTAATTTGTGCATTTTAGTCATTTAGTTGGAAGGATTTACTCAGTGATTTACACTGAGTGCAACAGCGGATTAAGCTTCCAATCCTAGATCACTAACTCACTAGCAACCAATTGAAAAGAGTGCAGGGGTCAAAACTGAAGTGCACCTACAGCATTCTTTTGATGCAGGATACAAGGGAAATGCACCTTGAAACGTAAAATATTGCCTCATATTGTTGTGGAAAGGGAGATGGTGCTTCTGGGAGAAATTCAACATGATGCTGCATGTGTATTTTCAAGGGTAACTTTGTATTTTTCTACCTGGACCCTATTTTCTTATGTTTTTTGTGTGTATGTGACTAATGGGAACAACAATTTTTGAAACTGGTCCAATACTAAGCAGATTGCTGCAGCCAGCAGCTACGAAACAGGCTGCAATGTAACATTATAGACAATTGTGCAATGTCAATGTAGGTCCACTGTAAGTTAAGGCTGTACCCGACTGTGATCATGGCAGTCAAAAAGAATTTGGCTGTTGGAGATAAATATTCGACGATTTGTTTTGTTTTCTATACAAAGTGTCAAAGTCAGTGTGACAGCAGCGTCCACGTCGTATAAGAAACAAGCTAACAGCACTAACGACAGATCGCAAATATGCAACAACTCACTACATATCAAACAAAAGCCAGAGACTGTATCTCCGCTGTTCTCACAATCATCAAATCTGATTAGATTGAAATAAACCCTGAATTCACTCAATCATTTAGATTTGAAAATGTGCTGCATGTTAAAATTACTATGTATTTACATGGAGTCTGGCAGGTTTGCCGATAGCGACTTTGTGGCTGTTCCTGGTTAAAGTAAACAGATCTTATGCTTTAACAAAAAGGTCTATCAATGTAGTGTTCATTACTTCATGTTGTCAGACACTGGCGATGACAATCTGAGCCTGTCGGTGGCAATAACAAGCACTTTTAGTGGAAGTAAATTTGACGGTGCACAGATGCCCCGCAGGGATTACATTGCAGCCTGTTTTTCAGCAGCTGCAGCACTTTCACTCAATACTGGACCAGTTTCGAAAACTCTTGTTTCCAGTAGTCACTTGGACACAGAAACATGGGAAAATATGTTCCAGGTTGAAAAAAAACAATAGTTAACCTTTTAATAGTAACATGGCTTCACAGCTATAAGCCCATACATTTTGCCCAGGGATTAACTTCATAATTGCAGTTGAAGATAAGATGATTCAGAGTTATCACTGTATAATTACCCAATGTGTTTGTCCTCGGTGGCATTTGAGAAATGACTTTGGCTCATGGATGTGTTGAACACACACACACACATCAACGGATGATGAATCCAAACATGGCAGCCAATTCATTTCAGTAGCAGCTGGCTCACCCAGTGCATACAGCAGAGAGGTTTCTCATGCCTCCATATCTAACTGCAGGTGTCCATGATGCATTTGTGATAGTGTCTTTCTATGGCTCCACCTGGCTCCAAGAAGAAATGCTAGTCCTTTTTCCACATGAACTGCAATTTCAGCGACATCGAAGTCAAAGTACAGGACAGGACAGGCTGTCCCTGGAGCTTTGGCTCAATGTGTCATGATGCAGCCCCCAGACAGTTTGTAATGAATATAATTCACGACTGGGTAAGGGATGTGCAACAGAGTAAGGGCACCTTCCAAGAAGTGAACTCGACCCTGGAAGACTAAGCATGCCGGATACTTTATCCTGTGTATATTTGTAGCACCCATCATCATAATTGTGGCACGTTTTATTGGAGCTGAGTGTCCCTTCCAAAACCCCATGTGATGATTCTTTGAATTTATCCTCATCCTGCGCATGTGATCAAGTTTCTGTAACTAGGGTGAAATATCAGTAGCAGCCAGGAGTCTAGCTTTTCCCACTGTAGAGTAATCAGTGAGTGTTCCTCGAGTAGAGCTGGGTTAGAGGTTCAGATTAATATACCAGGTCAGACGGGACAGATTTCCTGGACGGGGGTGTAAAAGGGAGAGAGAAGAAGCTTATGCAGGAGGCATTAATGCGGTCACAACCTTGCTGACGCTGGTGTTAGTTTGTATTTTTAGTTTTCACTGCGAGATAAAACACATTCTGAATCCTGAATCACTTAAATCACCAAAATCATTGCATGCATAGTTCTCTGCCTTACTTTACCGGGTCTGTGCCTGCAGCCCTGACGCAGCAGACAGCTCTTCCTTCGATGTCCAGCTGGGTGACATCATCCTCACCGCCACAGACGGGCTCTTCGACAACATGCCCGACTACATGATCCTGCAGGAGCTGAAGAAACTCAAGGTGAGTCACACGGAGGCTCAAACAGATTTGATGGTGGAATCAGAAATATGTCTGGAATACGAACTTCACTCTTGCTTTGTTTTTTTCTCTAAAGAACTCAAACTATGAGAGCATCCAGCAGACCGCCCGGAGCATCGCAGAGCAGGCCCACGTTCTGGCGTATGACCCCAATTACATGTCGCCTTTTGCACAGTTTGCCTGTGACAACGGACTGAATGTAAGAGGTACGTGTGTCAGTTCTGTTTGAGGAAATGGAAACTGAAGTGTACGTCCTGTTGCTCTTCAAAGGTATAGTTCTGACTTTTTTGAAGTGGGGTCGAATGGGGTATTAATCCATGGTTAGTGTATTACACACTGCAGATGGTGGTGGGCACCCCGAGTTCAGAGAAACAGGCTGGAGTCCGACACAGAAGCTAAACAATGTACTGCGGTACAGCAACACAACATATTTTTAACCACCTAAAAAAAAAGTCCCACCTGAAAAAAACCTATATGAGTGTTAGTGGATGCTATATTTAAAGTATTTTCACTGCTTTACATTTTCCATCTGACAGCTTATTTTGATGATAAAGCCTCTATGAAGCCACCAGACTCCATTAAGAGAAAAACAGTAATTTTAGCTCGCTGAACACAGGAGCTTCTGGTCTACCGTGAATTAAATCTTATAAAAGCCAAAGTTACACAATACCGCATCCAAATCAACTGATCGAGGCAGCACAGGACCAACAGCTCCTGTGTTCAGCGATGTTTAATCACTGCATTTTTCATTGGAGTCTGGCTGTAAAGAGACCCAAATAACAGCTTCTTTTTTCAGTTAGAAATCACTATCTGGCCTTAAGTTGAAGCGGTGAAAATATTCTAAATATAGCCTACATTTAAACTATTTTTTTTTTTTCTTTTTTAGGTGGCAAAAACACACTTTGCTGCTGACCCCCTTCCATAACAGTACATTGCTTAGCTTCCATGTCAGACTCTTGCCTGCTTCTCCAAACTGACATCTACTGTTTTTAATAAACTGTCTATAAAAAGGTGTCCCATACAAACCCACTTTAAAAAATCTATATGATTCCTTTTAATTAAGAGGATAATGGTACATGACACAAATATTTTCTAGATTGACATGTTACATTTTTTGCGTAGTACCAGCCTAACTGTACGCTGTTCTTTTTGTCCAGGAGGAAAGCCAGATGACATCACAGTGCTGCTGTCAATAGTGGCAGAATACACCGACTAGAGTCTGTGTGGAGCTGAGACAGGGGGGCATCTGCCTCTGCAGGTGATGGACTGCTTTGATTCCTGCTGGCCAGGATGAAGGACTGAAGCCAAATGCTTCCCCCACATGCTCTGGCTCTACTCGGCCTCATCCACCCCCAGCTGACCATCACTACCCCTTTCTCCCCCCCCTAAAGAACCTCCTATATGCCCACTTCTCTGCGATCAGAGAGTGGCTGAATAAAGGGTACTGCACATCCTCTTGGCTGGGCTGCACTGTTGGCATCTTTGCAGTGTCCCTGTACTCACTGGATAATCCCATTGCCAGGGATAAGCAGTCATTGGGCACGATGGGAGATGAGGATCCTGTCTGACGGGGATAAGTCGTCTTTCTCTGACGGGTGGTTTGGGCTGGGAGGAAGTCGAGATTCAGATGTAGCCAGACGGTAGGTGTTAGACCGTTAAAACGGCTCCATGCTGGGCTGCTGGAAGGCGAAGATACAGTCCATCAGTCGTGTCATGGAGGGAACTGCACAGAAAATGGCAGCATTAGGGCTCAATAAATGGGCTGCCTTGTGCAAGCAAATGTTCCTAATGATACAAACTTTTGTCGAAAGAGCCTGGAACCTTGTATGTGGGTGCAGGGAGCATATGTTTGATAGTAGACCAGTGTGCTGTTCTGGGATGTTTAGTTTAATATTTGCAAGGATTGAGTGTATGTGACATTTATACATCCATGGTTAGTTTCTTGGCAGGGTGATCCAATAAGATTTCACGAAGAAGAGCAGCAGCTGCCTTTTCCATACCAATGTGATTCAAGTCTAGCACACATTTTGTTACTTCACGGCTGTTAGGATGAGGATTTAATAGCCTCGCCAGATACATATTTTGTCAAACTGATGCCCTCCCTTTAATCTCACAGCTGCTGCTGAAGTCTTGATTGTGATTACATGTGACGTGTCTATGAATATGTGTGATGAATGTGCTCGTCAGTGTGTCTTTTTGATATGTGTAATTAGTGTCTATGAAATGGATGTGAAGGCCACAGACTCCTCCGTTTCCACTGGGCTGATGTTGGTGTTGCAGCCTTAAACGCACAAAAAGCTTACGAAGCATATCTGAAAGAAAAAAGAAAACAGTGGAAGTCGGTCAGGTGACCAAAATGTATTTTTGTAACTTCTTTGTTCAGTGGGATTGTTGAATTTCTTTGGACTGATCGCCGCATCAAAGTAGCTTTAGAAACTGTTGTTCACAATCAGCGTTTCCTTTTTCTTCTCTCTCCCTACTGCTCTACAGCTCCAATGGCACATTCATACGTCACTGCAGAAGTGGTCATTATGTTTCCATTACATCACCGCAGATTTGCACTTGGCATTACCTACAGCTTTTACCCACAGTTTTAAAAAATTCTTAAAATTATTTTGTGTAATGTTCAAATGATGTGCCTTGTATCAGGTGTCATTGATACTGGCAAATAATTCCTTAAACCCCCAACTATGTGCCAGGTACTGGGCACAAAGCCTCAAAATGTTAAGTAGCCATAAGAGTCAAAACAGCTTTCCCATCATGCCCTGCTGTCTTAACACAAGATCCTTTCACCTGTAGTATGCTCAAGCTTTTTTTCCTCTGCTGAAATCTGCTTCTCTGCACTCAGTCAGGAGCTTAGGAATAGTGATAAAGCCATCGCACGCTTCGAAAATCCTCCCTAAGGATCTTCCGATCACTGTTTACAAACTGCACTATCTAATGGACCGTTTCCCTATTTAATCTGACAAGTTCCCACTGGAGGACTGCAGTGTAAAGTGTCATTGTGAAGTGGTGCTGATGGGCACAGAGGAGCAGTGAATGGTCAAAATGTGAGTTTTAAGTGTTAAAGCACTGAGGACAATCTAAGCAGCCTTAATATTACAAAGCAATTCTCCCAGTCAGATGGTACTGCCACTGTTCGCTTTGTGGTTCCTGCTTCCTGACTCATACCTGCCCTGACACTCTTCCCTGTCGTCTCTCATCTTCCAAACCCTTTGTTACAACCAGAGCATGTGTCTATATATATTTTGGATGTACAGTTCAATGAAGATCTAAGCTCTGTAAAAAAAAAAACATTTTCAAATCTGTACAATATTTAAATAAAGAGTATAGTATTTATTATTCTGTTGTACTCGATGATTATGATTTGAACTTAAACTGATAGTTCGTTTTAGATCAGAACACTCCTTGGCAGGATTGAACAATACCTAGCAGAGGCGTTTTTGTAAAGGCCGGATGCCTCCAGGGATGTGTTTTCCCATGAAGACGTTATCACATTTAGCTCTGCTTCCAGTGTGTGTTACCTCACTGAGTTCAGGCTGCTGTTCAGGCTAGAAAAAGATAATGCTTAAGAACACCTTGTACAATTTGTGAGAGTGTACTCCCACATTCCTCACACATCAGGCATACTACCAGTTACCATCAACAGACAGGTGTGGTGTCTTCAAGCTGATGTAATGTTTTCACAGACAAGAACAAAAAGTCTCTTTTCTTACATGTTAGGACAAATCTATTTCACACTCTGAAATTATGGCAACAAATTCTTTGATATATTATTTGATAAATAATTATTCCAAATAAATGTCCAACTGCGAGGTAATACTGAAAACAATTTAGCAAAGCAAAGTTTGATCTATAAACAACAAGCTTAAAAACTGCTTAAAATACAAAATACATCAAACACAAATTACTTTAAATTCTATCATTTGGAATACAATAGAATGCTGAGGCCTACTTTTGACAACATCACGAGAAGTTATAGGGAGAAACGAGCCGTGTGTAGGAGCTCTGTTTTCAGAGTGAAGGGCTTCTTGCAACGTCGTCCTCCACATTGTCCTCTCCGTCACTGAAACATGCCAGAACAGGCAGTCTGGCAGCACCATCACTGTCCTGCTCTGAGGACAAAGCCCTGAAGAGGAGGGAGCAGATCTACAGAAAGAAAGAGACAACATGTCAGAGTACAAAAAAACTTTATTCAAAAAGAGATGATTTGTTTTAATTTTATTTGACTTTTCATTCCTTTTGGATTTTTTTTTTTTTACTGAAGAACAGGGGGCTAATGTAAATATTGATACAATAAAAGATAATATAAGTGCTGCTTCATTTCTCTAGGACACTGATCTGAAAAGATATATATCACCTCTTGAGGGGCCAAAAAATAAAGATCAACACATTTAACATGGAGAAGTCGAAGTTTGACTGTGATTCCAACAAATAGGTTGATTTATCATGATGTCAGAGCACATCAGTCAAATCCAGTGCCACCCTGCATGCCTGTTCAGTCTCACCTCACCATATGAGGTATGACTGAACAGGCACTCTGGGCATATTTCCAGTGGAGGTCAAAGTGGAGCACTTAAAGCATTTTGGCACTTCACGATGCCACACATCCTGCAAAACTGCAACGCCTGCAAGCATCAGAGAACAAACATGTAGAGGCCGTATGGAGTTCCAGTAAACTAGAATTACTGCCCTGGGGTTGTATGGATCTGTCAGTCAAATGAAGTTTACATTCTTGTCTGTGTCAAGGCCAATATGTTATTATGACAGTCGACAGTGCTTCAAATAATAATGTTGCTCTGCTGGATATGGAAAGCTACATCCAAAATTCAGATGCTTGACATCTATGCAATCGTCTCAGTTTTAAGATGGGCACCCAAGATCAGAAATTCAGTATCTGAGCAAATGTCACCCCTTATAATAGTAAATTTCATCTCATGAAAAAGAAAAAAAAAACCCTGAACAGCAAGGGAAACTGAACTATCTATATTAATGTATGTTCTGTTCCATTTAATGCTGTCCAGAAAAATAAAGAATTAAAAAAGAAAATGTCACCCCTTATGCTCTTGAGTTATGACATTGAGTAGTGGCCAGAAAAGTGTTTTTGCAAAACATTATGATGTCACAGTGAAGCTAACCTTTGACCTTTTGGATATAAAAATGTCATCACATTTATGTGACATTTTGTCAGAATTAGTGTATGAATTCTTATGTTATGGCCAAAATGTGTTTCCTGAGGTCACAGTGACCTTTGACCACCAAAATCTAATTTGTTTATTACTGAGACCAAATGAACGTTTGTGCCAAATTTGAAGAAATTCCCTGATGGTGTTCCTGAGATATTGCGTTCACAAGAAAGGGACTGACAACCCCAAAACATATTGCCTCTGGCCAC
This sequence comes from Plectropomus leopardus, assembly GCF_008729295.1. Taxonomy (NCBI): domain Eukaryota; kingdom Metazoa; phylum Chordata; class Actinopteri; order Perciformes; family Serranidae; genus Plectropomus; species Plectropomus leopardus. Next base: position 6,398,190 of record NC_056468.1, read on the forward strand.
TGTGTCACTGGCAAGGAGGCACAAAAACCAAATCCAACAGGAAGCTCTTGTTACCGTGGAGGAAGCAGGCGTTGTGGCAGCACTGGCACAGGCCTCATCAGCTACACCAAGCCCATTAGAGCCGTCAGTCTGAGGCGGGAGCAACTTTAGAGCAGGTGGGTTGATTAAAGGGCTGCCCTGGCTAGAGGGTACCATCTCCATCTCAGCAGGAGGATCATGAGCGTTTCTGCAGTTCGCCTGACATGAACTCTCAGGTAGAGAAGCACCGTCTGCACATCTGCGAAGACACAAGACACATCCGTCTCTGTGGCAAGCTGGGTTTTTTTTTTTTTTAAATTTTTAATCTAGACCTAATGATCAATTCCTATGCTGACAAAAATAACTGTGGCACCGTGAGCATTGTAATTGTGGTCACTGCTTTCATGTTTTATAGCTGCAAACTAACAGTTCTGTTCCTGTGCTGACAACACAGTGAAGTCACAGTGTGTCTCAGTGAAACTTGACTCCCGAGCATGAGGATTATCACTGAGCCTGGTGATGAGAGGTGGTGGTTATACTGGCATGTGTAATGGAGGGAGTGGAGATAATGTTAATGCCAGGAAATAGCAAAACAAGAAGCAGGGAAATGAGGCAAATTGCACAAAGGCTGAAGGGGAAATATCACACAACACAATGACTACAAAGCTGAAAAACAGGGCATCAACTCGAATAAGCAACATGTTTTTTTTTCTTTGGAAAATTTAACTCCTGAAACCTGAGCAAACTGGCTTGATTTCTTTCAAGAAATATGGGAAAAGGCAATGAGTAGGGGAAAGAAGTAATGGCCTGAAATCAGGAAGAATTAGTAAAAGATGTACAAGTAAATAACATTTTAAACATTAAAATTAAAAAAAAAAACAGATCCGCCTCCATAAAAAATTAAGATAAAAAGTAAAATATAAATATATATAATATATCAATATAAAATATAATAATTCTGTGAAATAATTTTAAAATTTGTAATCATGATAATTAATTATAAATATTATCTTTCCCTGGCTTTTTTTTTCCTCTTGACATTTTACCCCTCCCTTTCTTTTTAAGAATTTCATAATCTAATAATGTCTTGTGATTTGTGGAACATTTCTTTCCAAGTTGCTCATCGACTTTTTCCCCATGTTTCTGAAAGATGGAATCAAAGTAATTTGCCCAGGATTTAAAGCTTTAAATACTTGTAAAAGGCTTCTGAACGCAGCACAAGAAAAGTGATGTCGCTCAAGGTTTCAAAGAGTTAAACATATTGACTATATGTTCTGAATTTGTGTCTGTGTTGCCTTTAATAATCACAATTGTTTTGCTTTTCACCAGAGGTACAAATAAAAACAGATTGTATAAGATGATATTAATATTAAAATAGTACTAAGCAAGAACACTTGATGGTGGAAGTAATGTTGAAACAATAAATTTGTGTAATAAATAAGTGTAATAAACTTGATATTATTATCAACTTTTGAAGTTACATGCATTCAAAAATATTAAAGCACATTTTGTTTATTCACCTTTACAAAAACATCCATGAACAGGGTGTGTAGCTGTCAGCTGATACTGAAAGTAGCCTTAAGCATGGTAACAAAACAACCCTGTGCATGTAAACACACTGCGCGTCATCAACCTCAGAGAAGCACCAGACCACAAAATAAAAAAGTAAAATGAGGAAGAAGATAGCAAGAAAGTTACAAAATGTCTCCACACAAACTCGGGCTCTGCATATGTTCAGAAACAGCAGAGAGTGGGTTGTAGTTGAATTCCTGAGCTGTGGGAACAGGAGCACTGAACTGACTGCTCAAGCAAACCAAGCTAAAAATGACCCAGATGTCTGACAGTCATCCAAAGCATAGTACAACATAGAGGGTGAGTTAGCAGAGCGGGACAGTGACACTAGCAGAACAGCCAAGCAGGCTAGCATGGCTGAGATGAGAGGATTACAGATTGCCACACTGACAGGCTTCCCAGTAGCCCCACATGTCCTGGACTTGCCCTATTTATCTCGGTTACAGACATAAGGCTGTCTGTTGTAACACTACGCCCTCTTAGGAAGCTAAAAACAGTCAATGAGGGCAAACCGCCTTGACCGAGTGCCAGGAGAGAAGCTCAGGTAGAGCCCTGTGGGAAGATTCAATTATACTCTGGGATACACCGTCACAGTAGATTTGAGAAATGGGGCCCACAAAGTCTTCAGTTGCCAGTTATTGCAGACAGAATTTAAAAAGTGTGATCGGAGCATGCAGTGTTTGTTACCTGGGGGTAGTAAGGGTCTCTGCAGGCTGAGAGGGGTCCCTGCTTTCAGAGTCAACTAGAGTAGCCAGCACTACAGTTGCCTCCAGGACCATGTCCTCCACAGAGAAGCACACAGGCCTGCAAACACCAATGACATACTGACAGACATCTGACAGTGACTGAAATTTAATGAAATACTCTCCTCTTTTTAACATTAAGCAGCCAATAGAAAAACTAACCATAACTCAAAGGTCCAGTGTGTAGGATTTAGTACCACCTATGGGTAAAGTTGAAGAACTTAGGTTTCTCCCATGTGCCAAGCGCTTAGGAGAACTACGCAAAAATTAAAAAATGTGAAAACACGGAAGTGTAAACATGCAATTGGCCGTATCTACAGCCAGTGTTTGGTTTGTCTGTTCTAGGCTACTGTAGAAACAACATGGCAAATTCAAGGGAAAGGACTGGCTACGTGTGTAGACATAAACAGCTCATTTTAAGGTAATTTTTTTTTTTTTTTTATAATACAAATTCTTGGCGCCTCGTGGCTTGGTGGTTTGAGCGGGCGCCCCATGTACAGAGGCTGTGTCCTCGCCGCAGCAGCCGCAGGTTCAATTCTGTCCTCAAACCTTTGCTGCATGTCATTCCCTCTCGCTCTCTCTCCCCCTTTCACACTTAAGCTGTCTTATAAAATACAGGTAAAAAAGCCCCAAAAAATAATCTTTAAAAAAATTACATTAAATTAAAAAATTTAATAATAATAATAATAATAATAATAATAATAATAATAATAATAATAATAATAATAATTCTTATCGATTTTGAATAGGCTGGTACATGACAGATTAACATATCAGATGAGAAATTCTATTGGCAACAATAAAAATAAAATGGCTATAGAATAAAGGCGATCCCTACAAGAGAGGGCACAACAAAATTTTAAAAAAAAACAATAGTAATAATTTCAGTTACAAATTGATGAATAAAATAAAATAAAAGAATAGGCAGAGGAGAGGACAGAGGACAGAAGAGCAATAGTCATATTTCAGGGTTTTTGGATAGTGTAATACAATTCCATAAATCCTCCTAAATTGGTTCCTTGGCCTGGTTTCTGTCAGTCATCCTGGCCAGCGTGGATTAATATGAGGCAGTTTTTGTCATAAAATTGACCCATTCTTTCATTTCTGGGGATTTAGTTGATTGTCAGTACCTGAGTATTGCTCTAGCAGCTGGAGTGACCCCGGCCATAACAACTGAGACTTCTTCTCTTGGCATGTTATGTACTTGTGATCTGTCTCCTAGTAAACACATTCTTAGCGACACTGGCAGCGTCTTAACACCACGATTCTTATGTTCAGGTGATTAAAACCATTAAAAACTATGATATTATATACCATATCTGCCAGTAGATACCCCTAAATCATACACACTGGACCTTTAACTAGCTTAATTTGCACATGTAATTTACCATTTTAGAGACCTTTTGCTGTAATAATGTGCATTATTGTGTTCTGTATATTGTATGTATAGTGTTGTCTTTGTTTTCGTACTTCACTGCAAACTAAGTTTCCATATGGGATAGTAAATTTACTGAACTGATAAATGGTCAGTTGGTAAAAAAAAAAAAAAAAATCAATCAAACTCACCAGCCATGGTCAAAATAGGTTAAATGTAGAGGTTATCTGGTATTAATTACACACTCCGCCTGTGGTACAGCACCCCACAGACTGACGTTGAATGTCACTCAAGCTAATGATGATGAGACACTCACTTTCCTGCAGCTCCGAAGTAGACAGACACTGGAAGGCAATGTGACTCTGCAAAGGACAGTAAACCCTGGGGGGAAAAACAGAACAGCAGCAATTCTCTGACAAAAACTGGAATGTGCTTGTGTGCATCCATGTCATAACTGTGACATTTTAAAAGCAGATATGAGAGTAATGTCATTATGTGTTTACAGTGATCAGGCGAAAGAAAAATATCAATGCTCAAGTAAATTGAGGCTGACTACAAGGTAAAGCCTGGCTTCTAATCCACCCAAACCAGATTTTCCAAAACGGACAGGAACAAGAGGACTAGGCTGGCTAATGAGGATCCTCACAGCGGGGTGTCCAAGAAACATTCCAAGACATTAGGGACAAAAGTTGTGGGCGTTAATGCAGGTCAAGTCTTATTAACCAGACTAACACATGGACTGTTCATCCAGATTTCCAAGTGGTTTAAAAAAATACAGAAGAAAGCAATTTTAATGGGTATGTTTAGGGCTATTTAGGAAATTACATTATATTTCTCTAAGATCTAATATTTTGATCTTTTTGATTTTTTTCACTCAAAATGTAATCAGTTTAAGATCGACTTAAGTTGAGCTGGCCCTTAGTTACAACATTCCTACTTGGCTTGAATGTTACATGTTTCATAACAAACCACACAATGTGCAGCCTATAATTTCTACTACTCAGAACTTCAATTACTTTTTTATGTGGTGGTATAATATGTGTCACTTAAGTCGCACTATTTTTGCTTTAAAGATGAGTCACAACACCGAGGGGAAAGTTCACATGGAAACGATGCAGAGATCCAGGTCACTTGAGTATCCAAATTACAGGACCAGAAATATGACCTCTCAGACATGAATACTACTGGTGAGCCAGTACTCTTACACTTACACTTTACACACACACACACACACACACACACACACACACACACACACGGCAAACGCACACGCAAGGTACACATAATATTCTCATGTGACAGGATAAAAGGAGCCTCCAAAAATAACCGTTACCCTAAACTCCTTTAGACAGGAAGGTAATGTCGGACTCCACTCCGACCTGAAAGTAGTCAAACTCGTCTGGGTGTAAGGACATCTCCGTGTACATAAACTTCATGTGATCTGTGACAGAAGTGCATCCAAGTCAAACATTATTTGCACAACATTTTAAGTGTTTGTCTAAATGTGGTTGAAGAATTAAATTAAATTTGCATAATCATGCTGGATTGTCAAATGTCTCAAAGCTGATGCGACTTCTTAACGCTTGTGATATCTGTGACTCACGGTATTGTCATGGGCCCGAGCCAAATCACAGTGTAATGTTAGCTCACCATTTCCACCTTCATAGTAATTTCTCAGATTGACTCTCAGAGGAGTCACAGACAGAGTGATTTCCTCCTGGGACACTGGGAAATGCATCACCATATCACCAAGAAGCCTGCAGAGGTAGATCAAAACAAACGCAAAACCATGCAAAATCATTGAGCAGAGAGCCTTATGTCACTGATGTTTATGTTTATGTCCTTGTCAAAGGCTGAATAAACTGAATTGCTGCTGAATCTAGCTGGCAGTTACCCTATAACTAATTCATTTTACTGTGAATCCACTTGTCATGAAAAGCAAAGTTTATGGGTAGATTTCTGAACCTTACTGGAACTAAGATTTTATTTGCAGAAAAAAAGGGTCAGACTCCATCAAACAACACTCCTAAAGTTTAATTTGTTGTATACTGTATGGTAGAAAGTTCTAACTTGATAACATAATACTGAGCTGCTAACCTGGCAGGAGCTTTCAGCACATTGGGACAGAGGTGTGAAGAAAACACTGCCTGCAGAGCCTCAGTTTCCTGGAAACGCAGGTTGTGTGTCTTTGTGATGCCTATCATAAAAGCAGAGAGGAGACATTTGGAGGACACTGCCACCAAGTGTTGATAATGTGAAATGCAGTGTCTGCAGCACAGAGATCACTTTGAACGTCGCTAAATAAATCTGGCTAAGTAAAGAAAACGGTTCTAAGTTTTAAGAATACCATTTAAGATTTTTTTTTTATTTTGTTATTACAATCAAATAGGACAGGTCTCTACAAAGGCAGAATCTGTCCTTTACATGCACCTATAGCTTATAATACAAAATGCAATGTTTCCTACCATGCCTACAGAAAAACTGCATCATCACCCGGTCGTATGGAGCCCTGATTGATATCTGACATTTTTCCACATTACGCTCAATCGAAGTCAAACAGCGGAAAAGAGGTAGAACAGACTAAAAAAAAAACAAATAAACATGTTTCAGACAAGGTTGTCATGACCATTTTAACATTTCAGTCATAGAGTCTCAAAGGGAGAAGATTATCATGTCATGATAGACTGCCACTCCTGTCTCCTATATCCTGAAAAATTGAGTCTGTGTCCTATGATGTCACTTTGAGCTCTCCACAGATTATGAACCAACATGATTGATATACCTTCATGACCAGTTTGCATTTGATTGTTTCACTGCCCTGCTCTGATACTGATCCCAGGCTGTACTGCTGGAAGAACAGCGGCGAGAAGAAGAAGCAGGCATATGCAGAATGAGAAGAATTCACAGATCTCAGTGCCAGCTTAAACACAAAGAGAGAGAGAGAAACTGGTTCAGTTAAGAGGTTGTTCCTTGCTACCATTGCCTCTGAGACAGGAGGCCCAACACTATATAGACTTTGTGTAAAAATAAATAAATAAATAAATAAAAATAAAAAGGTAGGGGGCAAGCAATAACATTAGTCCTCTCTATAAAAGTCAGACTTCCTGGTTACTCCCCCGATTAACACCATGTATAGGTGATATTTGAAGATATGACTAGATAGTGTTTCCCCTCCAGTTTTAGTTATTGCTGCTCACCCCTCTAACCATGGGATCCAACCACAGGTCATCTCCAATCCGTGACAGGGCATGAACGGCCTTCCCAAATGCTGCAACACAACCAAGCGCCACCAGAATTCAAGGTTAACAACAAACTATTGTTTACATGTGTTTAGGGTGTCTACAGGTGTAAGACGCTTAAAACTTTTAGAGTTACTTTAGGTTGATCTAAGGTTAGTTAACATTTTGCCAACAGGTAAGTAAAAGTATAAAGTCAGCATGAGGTATGGTTAAGGATGTGTGAAATCATAAATGTGGACTTAAACACAAAGAGCTTCACTTATTATGACAAAAAGATCTTAAAGGATGGATAAATGAAATTAGCTAAATATTTGTTACAAAGACAACCATAAAAATTGAATTGAATTTTTCAAACTGAATTTAAGTAATTTGTTTAACCTTTTTAATGACCTGCAGACACACTGGTATTGCTATCACTACGGTAGCTTTTTCTTCAATTAAATGTGGGTGAACTGCCATCATTTACTTCACTAAAATAATGGTTAGCTAGTTAGTGAAGAGCTAAGCTAAGCTAAGCTAAGCTACATTAGCCAAGCTAGCATTCTGTCATCAGACAGAGAGCTACTACAACTTTTATACAGGTTACAGCTTTTACACTCTTTATAAAAAATGCTTAAATTCGTTACAATAAACGGAACACGGTCTTGTTAACAATCACCTTTTACGTTATTTCCTTCCAGAACGCAGTTCATATTTTCTGGTGGCTGATGTTAAAACTCAGGAGCTCGAGCTCTTCATTAGACACCGGTAAACAGCGCGCGCAGCTGTGATAGCTATCTGTCTAATTAGTTTAGCTTGGTTAAGCTCTAAAAAACATGATAATTAAATTAAACACAATGATGTCATAAGGGCAAATTAAGCATAAAGAGTGTCCTTGCCAGCAAAATGTAAAATTTAATTATTTTATTTACTAGAAGAAAATGTGCTCAAGATACTTCAGGTCACTATTTGGTTTATTTATTAGTGGATTAAACAGAGGAAATATACATAAATGATCATTGCTGTTAATGCACCAGTTATCCACAAGGCCAGGGTAGATGTTAGTCATAACAATTATTATTGTAATGTCAAAGTGTCAGGTATAAGTTAAAGCAAATTATTAACATATTGATCTTAGTTTCCAACTAGCTCCGCTAAATTGTGGAAACAATATTTCTCAAATTAAAAATATACAAGTCTCAAGTTCTGTAAGAAGTGGTAATATTTAATACAGCCCAAATAAAAGATAAATTGTTAGAGAGGCCATTTTATACAGTCTGCCACAAACAGCTATAATTCAGGGACAACAGAATATCCAGTAGAATACTTATTATTGCTGTGTTTTTGGATAATAGCATGATTAAAGTACAAGTACACATCATGACAGCTACTACAACTAGACATTTAACTAAAAGAACATACAAAATATGATGTTCACTATACCTCTAAATGCAGTGGTGCAATATGTGTAACATCAGGTCTGTGTAAAGCTATGACTGCACACAATGCTAGGTTGAGAACATTTATAATCATATTTGAAAATTAGTGCAGTAACAGGTTGATGCAAAAATCAGAAGGTAACCAGTTGCCAAAAAATCTGTCATCTGTTGACTATTTTTGGGAGTATGACATCAGAATTAGCCGTGCTGCTGCTTTTCCTCTGCCCTTGAGGATTTGCTCTTCCCACATCCCTCTCTGCGTTCTTTGTGAACGTACTCTTTTCTCTATGCTGATGAATCCCGTACCTCCTTCTGCAGGTGGGATTCTGACCTGTAGGAAATAAAAAACACAGCATAAGATGGATGGTAGTGGTAAAATATGTTTGAGGGACATTAAGATACGCACCAGATTGAACGCATGTGTGCAGCACATTGAGGTAGTGCTGCTTCATCTGCTGCCTCATGTGCTCTGTGCTGTAAACGTTTGCTATACTGCAAAGGTAGCGTCTCTGTCCAGCTGTAAGGGCTGGATGCTGAGACAGAGACAAGACCTGATGTGATTAAACATGGCAGAATGACAGTAATCTTGTTATGTATGAGCAATGTTTCAATTATCTCATTCAACCAATCCTAAAGCCCTTGACAGGAAAAATACCAAAAGGAAAACTAATTTGAGCATGCGTTCCAATGCTGTGTGGTTACCTGTAAGAAGGGGGCGGACATCAGAGATTGGGGAATGTGTATTGTCTTCATGTGCTGGACGCCTGCAGACACATTTACAGTCTTTCCTCTATGCATCTCCCTCATTTGCTGACTAGATGCACATTCAAAGCCTGCAAAAGGCAACATGCAACAAAACAACACCTTTTTACAGATTTGTGGTGTTATTTTGGCAGTATGTTTTAAGTATAATGCTCTTTACTGGAAATTATTGCTCATGAGTTCAGTGTATCAGTATAATAATATTTATCATTATATATTTATGTTTTTCTGTTGTGCATCCACATGGGCTCTTTATGTTTCTCTGATGTGAATCTACTACATAAAAATTACTACCAAGCAACACTGTACATTTACTTAGGTACTGTGGTTCTTATACTTTACTTGTGCTTTTGGAGTTTATACTACTTTTTACTCCTACCCCACTACATTTTAGAGGAAAACATATATTTTCATAGATGTTTAAAATAGATTTATTTTACAGACAAAATTACAAGTTACTTTTCAGAATAATTTACATACAGTACTATTAGCCTTCTAAAATATATTTTTTGTTATGAACAACCAAACAGTACATGAAAAATTTAAAGGGGCAGTTCACCCCAAAATCAAAAGTATTTTTCCTCTCACCTGTAGTGCTATTTATCAGTCTAGAGGCTTGTGTAAGGTCGGGTAATCTAGCAGTAGATGCACGTTTCAATCCGTGCTGTGATAAGGTTGCAGAGTGTAATTTGGTAGAAAGAAAATAGTTCCTACATTAAACTGTTCACAACAAGGTCTGTGGATAATCTTGAGTAACTGGGTCATGAAACCTGGAAAGAGACATTGCTGTTGATTTTGTCCAAAAATCATTATTTTTTGGACACTTTGAGCACCACGAGCCGATTGCTTTCTAGTTCCATTAAATTTGACAGAAGGCAGACGACTCCACGGCTGAACACTTGACAACTCACAACAAAACTAGATTGATAGTTAGCACCACAGGTAAAAGAAGAAATATATAGCCTTTTTTTGTTCTAATTATCAAACAATATATACAATAATATAAAAGGGGCTAGTTTGCAAAACAGCTTCACATTTGATACTTATAATTTTCATATGGTAATTTTGCACTTTTATTTAAAAAGAATGCAAGAATCAAGAAATGACAAGAGACTATTACTTTGAGACTAAGTGGTTTGGTTTAGTTTAGTCCTTAATAAACATGTACAATTATTTTTTACATATAAATATCAAATAATGTACTTTGTCACTTAATTATGAGAATAGGATTATTCATGTCAAGTTTGTATTTAAAGGAATATTTCACTCACCATCTGTGCATTTCAGGTTTGGTCCTGCAGACCTAAATGAAAAAAAATCAAGATGAAAATAAAGAAATCCATCATCTTCAATGATTCATGTTATGTGTTAACGCTTATACTGTTGTCTTACCTCATCAGGATGTGACCACTTCCATTTTGCAACAGCTTTTCTTTTTTCAGCTGCTCTACAAATGTAACCCGCTTTCTCATGGTCAGTCACAGTCCAGATATTTCCTGTTGATATGCCAGAGACGCTGGTAACATGCTTATCAGCTCAGCGTGCGTTGCAGCCAGCAGAGCCTATGAGTGTGACATGAAGCCAACGCTGAAACCCGACACTATTCCCAGGGTTCCAATTACAGAGCAGAGGGCTAATATACTTGAACCCAAAGTGTGTTCTCATCTAAAATGTAAAACGCCAACAAAACTAACAGGCCGCTCTGTTTACACACTTTATTGAGCATCATGTCCAATATACATTGCATTGACACAAAATGGAAAAAAAAGAACCCAAAAACAAATAATGGCGTTAGGGTGGATTACCTGGACACACCATTTTCAGAGCGTATTGCTTAATGACATTTCAAACGCACTGAATCTGTGCAAATACAGTGAACACCGGTCAGAGGAGGTCATGGTAGGTTAGAAAATTCTGACTTAAAAAGGTAATGTCGACAGCAGTTATGTGATCATAAAGTCTACAGAAAACTACTAACTGTACACATCACATTCACCCAGAATGCACTAACAATTATTTAAACATACCCAACTCCTTCCAACCTGATTGCATGCGCCAAAAGATGGTTTTTCAATGTCAGTCACAGATCAATCATGTATAACATAATTTAGAGTAGATGTCATCATGGCTTTAACGGTCAGCTACGCCATCTATGAAGGTGAACCGAAGCAAATGGTTTCCAGACTCCACCCAAACAACAACTGTGTATATTCCTTCAAAATAAAAGCCAGACGCGCTATTGTGTTCACGTCCCATCAGAACACTTATTTAGACTCTACTAAGTGGCGAGTTAACTTCAAGTCTCTATCAAGAACCCAAACTCAGTGATTACATAAAGGTGATAACATTACCTAAGTATGCACCAATCAGAGTTCAACAATCTACCACAAATCCCCCCGAGTGAATGTGATTTACACATCTTTCTTTAGCCACACCTTGATCAAAAGCCAAATGTGCCACAACAAAGTAAGAAAGACTAGCCTAATTCTACTATGGAGCCCTTAAATTCTCCATGTTAATAAATTAAAAATTCAAACAACCATAATGAGTCAAATTTGCCAAACCTTTTAAAGTGAGGTAAGCTCAGGCGCCAGTTAACCAGTACACATGGACTAATCACAGCTTAGGCTATTTTCACAGACTGTATTTGGTTGTCCATGAGTTATAACAACGTTGTGAAAAGACTAAGTGATAATTAATAGATGTCTCCATTGAGCACATGTTAAAGGAAAGGCTCAGGAATATTAGAGGTTTACCGTTCTGATTGCTAATCGAAACCCTTCGATCCTGAGAAGTTGGCACGAACCTCCTGTTAGCATTAGCTACGCTTGTGGAAGTCTATACATTATGAAGCTAGAGCTCTCAAATCACTGAGTTTGCCATTCCATTTACATCGACAGCTAGCGACAATACATAACGGAGCTGTTTGAGGGGATCATGCAGGTTTGAGAGACCTAGCTTTATATTTGGAAGACATGCACTAGCATAACAAGAACATGCTAACAGGAGGCCGTTTCTCAGCAAATCAAAGACTGTATGAAAAAAATAACCCTCTTCAAGTTCTCAACCTGTCCCTCTAAACCACACGCAGACTGTGAGGAGGTGAAGCCAACAAAAGGCAACAGTGATATTCCATGACAGTGTTGAAAATAATCACATCTATTGACAAAGATTGGTTGGGGCCGACATTAATCTGGTGGTTTAAGTATTCAGTGGGGAGGACGAGTGATGACCTAATGGTGACGGGTTTTCGTTTTGTTTTTACACAATCTTGACCACTAAATTGCATAAGAAACCTGGTATAAAGTAGAAACTGTTCAGCAGCAGATAAAAAAGCAAGTTAATTTACAGTAGTGACATATCTTACATCATTAATTTTTCAAAATAAATAAAATTAAATATACAATTCCAGGTAGGAAACAGGTTAATTTCGCTGGTAGGGTTCTCAAATTGGCTCATCTTGCGGAAAATGACAACCGTTCACAGAAACGTGGTTGGAGCCAACCAATTCCTTTGACTGGCAAAACAAGGGGTGCAAAAGCCTTTTGCTGAAATTTTCCCTCTGAAGGCATTTCCTTTAACTGGAAAAAAAAAGGTGAATATCATAATTATTATGACTTCCAGAAGCAATGTTTCACAAGTGACTATTACTTTGCTGAAAGAACTGAATTTACTTACCCTGGAATTTACAATTGACTCCTAATCAAAAGCCATCTCTTGACTTTTTCTTACACAGCGAGCCACCTTCCTCTTGAATTCACCGTTAGGGTCCTCCCTCCACTCTTTCTGTGGGAGCAACATTAGACTCTTTCAATGACACATCCGTAATTATACTTGATCTGCCATGAGAACAAGAATGAAAAGAGGATTTCTGGTGTCAGGAGAACAGGATAAGTAGTGTAACTCACCGCCGCATCCACATTAGCTGGTGAGTCGCTGTTGGGGTCTGCCAGCATGGAGATAACGCTAATCATGATTGTCTCTACCGTGTGGATGGGAAGCCAACGCTCCTCAGGCTTTTCATAACCAAACTTATCCTCTCCTGGCTCGTGCAGAATTGAGATGCAAACGTCCCCGTTCTTTGCAACTGTGGAGAATGGGAACGTGAATTTAATGTTACTCCTCTGCTTAATCACAGAAAAAACTAATAAGAAAAGGCTGCAAAAATGTAATTTAATTGTCCAGACCAAGAGATGGCAATGAAGATTTGAAGATGCGATGTCAATAGGTAACCAGTTAACTGCTGAGAAAATTTTTGACTGGTTGCGCATGTCTGTCTGCAGGTTAATTTTGATACTCTTCATTTTAGCAGCAGCGCTTGCACTATGCTGTATTACAACAAAGCTAATACGGTATTCATGCTTCACTGATTAGCTATCCACCGCCACTCTGTAGTGTACACCAATCAGTTTGGGTGGGAGCTAGCCAGTGTCGCTGCTCATTCAGTGATTACTGCTAGTAATGCCGTCCTGAACTGTGGTGGTATTGCTGCAAAAACATTGAGCCGACCGACCTTCTGGTCTCCCCCCAAAACGCAACATTACGTAAACAGGCTAATATTGAGCAGCAAAACCCCTTTTTGTATTGTTTGCTACATTGTCACTCATAGCTCTGTTAGCACAGCTACCACTGTCAAAAAAGCACCGTCCCCCCACTATGGTTTGAATGGTGTTACTAGCACTAACAGCAGAACGAGCACTAGCTAGCTGCGCCATTGGCCAGCAGCCAGCCAGCTCACCAGTGGAGACCGAAGAGCGGGCAGTGGGATCTATGCTTCTACGTTTTTTTTTTTCTTTTAAGTTTTTATTTAATGTTTTACTTGTAAAAAATAGATATTTATCTAATATCTTATAGCATCCACATTATATCACACTTAATACAGTTTTTTTTCTCTCAAAAACACTAGTTCAAACAAAGGACACCTGATAGGGCTTGTTGTCTAGACTCTCAAATCTTAAAAGCACTAAAAGCACACAGTTAGTTGGTCTAGTAGAAACTAGACCAACTAACAAAAAAAGTAAGTCACCAGAACAAATCATAGAAAAAAAACAGTATTAATATTAAAATAATAACTAAAAATCAAATGAAAGTGGCCAAGTGTTTCTTGATACATCTATCACTGTATCAAAGCAACATTAAGCCATATTAGGGAAGCCGAACCCCGATGCTTCAGCATGTTAATACAAATTAATGCCAATCTGTCAGCAAAGCCAGCAGAAAATAAAATCAAGGGCAAAACATTAAAATCACACCCCCTCTAAATGGATTGCGCTGTGATAAAGCAGTGAAAAGCTGATTGAGTGAATGGACTAAAAGAAAAGCGCATCTTGTATTTGATGTAATATTACCTTTTGTTTGTTTGTTTTTTCCTTAAAAATTAGTTACCGATTAATGGATATCGGGCTATTGAAAGCAAAATTAACCAAAACTGACATCACTAATTGGAAGTACCCAAAGTAAACATTCAAGATGATAGGTTTACCATTTGGGTGCCATATTTCAGTGATGAACTTCATCTTTGGAGGCCGTAGTGGATAATCATAGGGAAAGGTTAGGTATGCTTTGAAAAACCCTCCTTCACTGCAACACAAAGAACAGTGCAAGGAAAAATGTGTTAATTTAAATTGTACATTTATACAATTCTCAACCAAAGACATGACCTTCAAATTCTTAACTTACAAAAGGGTATCTTGTGGACCAATGATCACAACTTCCCATTTATATATGTCATCATCATCTATCAGACCAGCTGAAAAGCCCTCCACGGGGTTCTTGTTGAGCTCTGAAAAAAAAGAGGTATTTTTCAATACACTTAAAAAAACAACTATAGCAGTTTCATAAAAGTTACAGGTCTGCATGTGTGAGCAAGCAGTCAGATAAAGATTACAGGGTAGATTTTGGAGCACTCAACGTTTAGAGTTGCTTGTTGTTGCACTGACAAGACTCTTGCAAAAGACAGAAACATGTGGACAGTTATGAAAGTGATATAGGTCATAATACGTCAATTGGTATAATTTGATAATCAATCTAAGCCAGTTTATAGTAGGTTTTAAAATATATTTAAGGACTAGTACATAGTATTTAGTGACATCTAGTGCCTAGGTTGCATGACTGAAATTTCCCCCCGTATGTCAGATGTCTTGTAGAACTATGGCTGACTGAAAGTGCAAATGGCCCTATTTAGAGCTTATTTTGATTTGTTCATTCTGGGCCACCGTAACAGCACTGTGGTAAGAGAACCCACTCTATATGTAGATTTTGAAGGCTGATTTTAAGGTAACAAAAACATGACTACTCTTGGTTTCAGGTGATTTTGCATTTATCAAAACATAGTCATGAATGTTAAACATTAATTTTGCCAACGAATACACCTAAATCCTACACACTGGACCTTTAAAATGAATGCAGGATTCGGTGAATGTCAGAGCAATGCTTTGGAACCAAAAACAAAAAAGTCTTTGCATGGCAAAGCGAAAGAAAAAAATGCCTTAGATTTCACTAATGTGGCCATAAAAACAACTATGGTAAGATTAAAAATTAAACCCAAAGAATTAGGATGTGATTTTATATTAGGCCTCAACAGCAACAACGTGGAGGAAATAACACAGCTGCTGTGAGAAATGGTGCTCAGTAAACACTTTTAGAGGATAATGATAACGCGGCACAGCCAAAATGAATTTGCGCTGAAGTCTCTGACATTGATGAACCATGTATGATGGAATATAAAGGTAAACCTAAGGAGAGCAGCATTTTGTTTTTCTCATTTTGTCGACTGATGTTGATACAAATTCTACCACAAAGCAGCTGCAGGAAATGTTGAGTTTGCATTCACCATAAATTAATGGTACAATACAGGTTCACAGCTCCTGACCAGAATGAATACGTGGTAAGTACTGTATCAGCCCCTTTAATTAACACCATTACTTTCAAAAAGCAAGGTGTGAATTATCCTGATTTAAACCTCCTGAACCCCTGTTTTAATTTTCTGGCCAAGGTATAACCATTCCTCTTAACTTTTGTTTCATCAGGAGATATTTGGTTTCCAATGTTTAGCATCATGTCAGAATATTTGGTTAGGTAATAGAAACAGTCATTTTTGTGCCTCTCCATTTAAGAAAGCCAAGTAAGATGTAAGATCAAGTTGTGGTGTCACATTATCAACAGTTAATTCAATACAGTAGGGCTAATGTTTCCTGAATAAAATCGTGGTTTCCAAAAATAATAATCACTGCTGAAGTGAATCACCAACTTGAAGAACTGATTTGAGTCAACCACTGTAAAGCCAGTGATTCACAACCCCACACAGTGAAACCATAATCAGTCATAGAAGGGGCTGTTGGCCTGGCTCATTTGTTTTTAAAAATCATTGGATTCAGTGGTGGATGGATGCTGTTGTTTAGAATCATGGAAATACTTGAATCCTTTCAGTACATCCTGGCTGTACAGTACATGATCACAGTGGGTCCAGCTGTATCAAAGTAGGTCAGGGTGGCTGTGTTGCACAACTGGGAAAACTCTGAAATAATATCAACTTCTTAATCAAATGTACATGGTAGGGGTCAACTGATATTTGTTTTTCAGGGCCAATACAAATTATAAGAAGTTAATGAGACCGATAACCAATATTTGGAACCTATATGCATTTACAATGAAATTCTTTCTGACAATATTTAGAATTTAGACAAACACAAAACTTTGTTTAAATGCCTTTAGCAAATGTTTAATAAGAACTGAAACTTTCAACATCATATACCGCTCATTCGCAGCAACTATTTTAAATAAATTCAATTGGAAATTTAAATAAAAAATGAATAGATAAAATCAGCTCCCTTGGGTTTTGCAAAGTAAAAGTTCCTCCCATGCTGACAGTTTCCTTGCGCTTTTTAATTAATAAATTTTATCGCCAAATATTTAAATAAAATGCCAGTACAGATTACTGGCAAAATGCCAAATATCAGTAATCAGCCAGGCCGATAATCTGTCAACCTCCAGTACATGGTCTGGGAGATTGATCCTGATCATATCGTGATAAAGCTTCCTCCTATTCCTCTGCATTACAGTTTTATCGCCTTGTTTTATTTTTGTGCGCATCAGTAAAATTAATATTGACAGCCTCTTTCCAATGGACGTTATATAATAATTACAAGTGACCATTTGTTATTTTGCTGCGATCGGTGTTGTAAAAAACGTTATATTAATTTAAAATAATCCCTTGTTTATCTAGCTGGTAGACAGGCTTTTAGACGCTGAACTGAAGGCTACTGTCAGTAAACTGCAGCTGTACATCAGCGGCATATCGGTGTGGGGGTCCATGTGCCCGGCATTAATACGAAAAGACACACCACTGCCATCGACAGTATTAAAAATAATGGCGATTATCAAAATAAACCAACACAAGAACTCATCATTGACGGATTGAGCAGAGATGCGTCTCCTCACTAGAAGCCGCTAACTAACCAGCGGTACAGTCAGAGCCAGATTTCACATCAGAAACGTTAGATATTATCTTAAAGAGCTGAGTGGCCAGGTTGTAATTTTAATCAACTTACGACTTATATAGTAGCATATGTGTCTATGACAGGCTCGTGATATATATGGCTATCATTAGCAAAGCTAAAGTCATCAGAGCAGATGAATCCCTGGACTGATTATTCCTTTGTTCCGTCAGCTAACTAATGTCGAACTTGCTAGCCCGCTAGCAAGGTTAGCGTTGCGATTCAGTATTGGTTCAGATGATATTTGCTCTGAAACACTTCAAAATATATAAATATATATTAATTTCTCGCGGAAATTCGCCAAGCAAAGCCACACACTGTGCAGCAGCGATAAAGGAGTCCATTATGTTGCTGGGTTAGCTTTCAGAGCTTACTCCTATGGCGTAAACATAGCTTTGCGTCGCTATCAAAAAAGCTAACGATAGCTGCTAAATAGGTAGCCTCTGTATCGGCTCTGTTTGCTTAGAATATTTAATTCATGTTACCTGCCAGTTGTTTTCGAAGAAGTAATGCTGATTGTTCGGTCATGGTACGCGGACTTAAATGAAATGACTTTGTGTCAACAAATACTTTCCAATAAAACCGGGCTAAGGCTGGAGTCGAGGTGAGATCCTGCGCTGCCTGCTGCTGATTTCCCTCTGTGTTTTGACACAAGGTTCAGCTGCTGGGTTCAGCTCTGCGCATGCGCGTCTGCAGTTGACTTATGTGTGTTTATATGTGAGTGTTGACGGCGACGTTTCTACAGAAATCAACAGGCACTAACATGGAAATGCTCTTCGTGACGTTTCTAACCTCATATGAACTAAAGTTACATGATTCATAAAAGATATGTAATGCACGACATTTCAGGACCATTGGGGGTCAGTTCCCAGAGAGGGTTGTAACATTTGGAACAGCTACAAGATACTGCGCTGCAAGTCTCAGCAATGGGATCAACTGTTTCAAATTTCAAGTTCCTTATTACCATGTGCACAACCATTACAAAGCAGTTTTCATTGGCAATAAAAAAAAAAATTGGATCTCAGGCTCCCTCTAGCAATGTTAATTGAAAATTATATAAGAAAAACATGCATGTTAAAAAGTAAAATCTAAGACAAAATAGTGCAACTTCAAGTATAGGGCCAAAATAAATGTCACCAAATATTCTTGTCTTGACTATTATTTTAGATGTTTGAATTATCCATGATATATGAATGCATTTCTGTCACTCCAGTGATACACACAGACATGAAAAACAAAAAAGGCTTTGAAAAAATATTTGTCATATATGTTTGTATTACAAGTATCTACTGTACAGAGATTGTTTTTTTTAAATGTGTTAAGACAAACATGTGTTTCCCCAAATCACAGTGAGAGTTCTGAAGTAGCTTCACGCCAGATTTACTGAATAAAAAAAATATTTCTGCAGCAAATACAAAAGATGCGTTCATAATTATCGGAAACGTGTAACAGCTACCCACCTTAACCCATGTGGCGTATAAAAAGATTTAGCCGTCAGTTGAAATTGAATTAAACTCCATCGATTTCCAGCTATTATTTCTAAAAACAAATATAAGTCTGTTAAAATCGAATTTGTTCTTCAAAGACGCACAGTATCATGTTTATTAACACAGTGTTTTAAACGACGAGCTGGTGAAGAGCACCTGAAGGCAGCATTATGCGGAAGGAAGGCAGTTCGGCGCCATATTTAATACAACAGAAGCTAGCTAGCATTAGCTGTTTACAAGCCCAAACTTTTAACTTGAGACGGAAACCTAAAGCGAGCCCTTCCCTTAATCCAAAATGAATGTAATAGATCATGTACGGGATATGGCTTCCGCCGGCCTTCACTCTAATGTTCGGATATTGAGCAGTTTGTTGCTAACGATGAGTAATAACAACCCGTAAGTAATGTCTTAACAGGGTCCGTCTATTTCCTGAAGAGTGCTTTGCTACAGCGGCGTGTTATGTTGTCAGCCTGAGACAGTGATGGCAAAGAGCTAGCTGATACAAAGACTGTAGCCGAAAATCGGATGTCGTTATTGATTCAAAGGACCATTCGCAAAATATTGGTCTCAAGAAATCATGGCAACGAGGGGTTCATTGTTTATAGTACTTGTTCCTTTCCAAGAAATAGTCATATGGAGAGTCTCCAACTACAGTTAACGGTGTCTGCTATGAGCAGATATCTTGACGTGTTGTGAATCCCTTACTATCTTGACAATACAGCGTGGTTTTAAAAACAGTTGCTATGTACTAGCAAAGTTTCAGCACAGTGTTCTTGTTCTGATGTAATCCAGCATGAAATGACAGCTGGAGCAGGATGTTTTTGCTCAGCATTCATAAATCTTGGGTTACTTTTTTACTCTCCTTTACCTTGGATCAATAGACACTTTAGCAGCATTTGTTTGGTGGTGTGGTTTTTTATTTTGAGAACATCAGTTTGTAATAACTCAGTTTTCTGCTGTTTATCCTGCTCTGTCACTCAAGATCACTGAAACCTTTGTGCTGCTAGCTAATTTAACCAACACATTGCCTTGTCCTGTATGCAATACATGTTTTATTTGTTGTGTCTTTTCTGATTCTAGTTATTTTGTGATTTGTATCTTTTTTTGATTCAAGAGAGCTGTTGTCGCCGGCACAGAAGTACCAGCTGTTGGTCTACCACGCCGATGCCATCTTCCATGATAAGGAATATCGTAATGCTGCCTGCAAATACAGTATGGCATTGCAACAGAAGAAGGTGCTCAGCAAAACATCTAAAGTTCGCACCTCTACTGGCGGAGCTGCATCTAACATCCAGGCGCAGGTATGTCAGATAAGGCTGTTCAGTAGAGTTCAAGATAACACATCTGTATTTCATTTATTGTGTCGATGATGATGTTATATTATGTTGTGGGCCTTGAGGGACAAATACAACCGACTTAGACAGTTGGCATGAAAGGTAACGGTAA
The DNA here is from genome assembly GCF_008729295.1 of Plectropomus leopardus. Lineage (NCBI taxonomy): Eukaryota > Metazoa > Chordata > Actinopteri > Perciformes > Serranidae > Plectropomus > Plectropomus leopardus. The sequence goes on from NC_056468.1 coordinate 6,418,745, forward strand.
CAATTACAATTACACTTAATGTTGATTTTACAGAGTTTGCCCTCAGAAATTGAGGTAAAATACAAGATTGCTGAGTGCTACACCATTTTGAAACTGGATAAAGACGCCATTGCAGTGCTTGATGGGATCCCGTCCAGACAGAGGACACCAAAGGTAGACTGATTCTGTTATAGTTATTGTAATAAATCTTTTACACTACATATTTCATGTCTGTTAACTCAGAGATGCTGCAAAGCTATTAGAAGGCTTCCACTGTGTGTGATCAGTGACATGTGAATGTGCAGTGATCTGAAATAGTATCATAATCACAAACCAAAGCACAACAATAACAACATAATGTTTAGCATTAGGTCTGCAAATGTTTAAGTTCATTAGTTTTTTAAAGAGACTTGTGATAAAATGAATGTTATTGTTCTTTGTTGCCTCAGATCAACATGATGCTAGCTAACCTGTACAGGAAAGCTGGTCAGGAGCGTTCTGCAGTGACAAGCTACAAAGAGGTCCTCAGACAGTGTCCCCTCGCCCTGGACGCAATCATCGGTATGCATGGTCACACAGAGATGTCTTAATCCAACAAACAACACTTAACCTGTTGTTGTATGCATGCACACACACACATGCTCACCAAAGCTCTGCTTAAGTTTTGCTTTTTTTTCCTCTAGGACTTCTCTCTTTATCAGTCAAAGGAGCTGAAGTGGCGTCGATGACTATGGATGTGATCCAGAGTATCCCAAACCTGGACTGGCTCTCTGTTTGGATCAAAGCTTATGCCTTCATACATGCGGGGGACAATCAAAGAGCCATCAACACTATCTGGTGAGCAGAGCAGTGATGTTTTATACAAAATGACTGAATATTACCGTTTCTTTTAATGGACAGACTTGTTTATTTAACTATATGTTTTGTCTCAGCTCTCTTGAGAAGAAGTCTCTGTTACGGGACAACGTGGACCTCCTGGTGAGCCTGGCAGACGTCTACTTCAGGGCAGGTGACACCAAGAACGCCATTCTCAAATTTGAGCAAGCCCAGATGCTGGACCCGTATCTCATCAAAGGTGTGCTGCAGTTTTTCTTCTCCTGCATGTCACTTTCTTTAACTTTCATGTCTTTCCTTAGCATCTGTCCTAAACAGCTCAGCCTGTTTTGTCCTCACAATCTGTGCTGTGGACTCGGCACGTTTGCACCAGCTTCACACTAACCCGCCCTGAGTGACACATGGAAACACGGGAGATTTTGCTGTTTAGGTAAAGTGTTGTTTGCCCTTGCAGGGATGGATGTTTATGGCTACCTGATGGCTCGCGAAGGACACTTGGAGGATGTTGAAGTCCTGGGAGGACGATTATTTAATATCTCTGACCAGCACGCAGAACCCTGGGTGATCTCTGGGTGAGTCTCTTGGGTTACTTTTTTTCTGCTACATGAAATGTCATTATCATAGGTTTTATAATCCTTTGAATTTGTTTCCGTTCAGTTGTCACAGCTTTTATAGCAAGCGTTACTCCAGAGCACTCTACCTGGGAGCAAAGGCCATCCAGCTGAACAGCAACAGTGTCCAGGCTCTCCTCCTGAAGGGCGCAGCACTGAGAAACATGGGGCGAGTCCAAGAGGCCATCATCCATTTCAGGGAGGCCATGCGCCTGGCTCCCTGCAGACTAGACTGCTATGAAGGCACGTTTGTAAAGTCTCTGTCTCTCAGATGTAGCGTATTTCCATTCTGCTCGCCTTGAGCTTTAGTTAAAAAGAAGTGTCCCTTCACAGGTCTGATCGACTGTTACCTGGCGTCCAATGGGATTCGAGAGGCCATGGGGATGGCCAATAACATCTATAAGACTCTAGGAGCCAATGCACAAACTCTGACCATTCTTGCCACGGTGTGCCTGGAAGACCCGGTGACTCAGGAGAAAGCCAAAACTCTGCTGGACAAAGCACTCGCCCAGAGACCCGACTACACCAAGGCTGTGGTGAAAAAGGCTGAACTGCTCAGTACGTACAAACAAAAGCTAGAGTAGTGACATAGCTCCCAGAAATGAAAATGTATTAAAGGTCCAGTGTGCAGGATTTAGGGGAATATATTGGCAGAAATGGAATATAATTTAATAAGTATGTAGTATGTTTTCTTTAGTGTATAATCGCCTGATAATAAGAATTGTCGTGCTTTTGTTACCTTTGAATGAGCCGTTTATATCTGCATAGGGAGCAGGTCCTCGTCGATGGAGATCACCATGTCATACCACCATGTTTTTTCACAGCAGCCCAGAACAGAAAAATCAAACAGATCAGTTCTAGATATGGTCGTTAGCGTTTTTGCGTCTGCCATTGGCCTCTCCACAACAAGAGCGTTGGAAAAACACTGATTTCTTTAAAGTGAAAACTGCTTTATTCAGTGTTTTTACCAACTTAAATCAGTTTGTTTTGGAGAGTAAGAGACCTCTGGATAACATGGCTCCCAGTAAGAACTTCCTAAACAATAAACACTAAAGAATTTATCACCAGGAGAAGTTTCAGCTGGTTGCAGTCTGCAGTCCTCACCACTAAATCCCGTTAAGTCTCACTGGACCTTAAATGACATAAAGAAATGAATTTTTGATGTACAGGTTGAAACGATTGTGTCCCTTTTTTTTTCTTGTGAAGGTCGAGAACAGAAATATGAAGAAGGGATCGCTCTCCTCCGGAACGCATTGGCCAATCAGAGTGATTGTGTCCTGCACAGAATGCTGGGAGATTTCCTGGTGGCTGTTAATGATTACCAAGAGGCCATGGATCAGTACAGCATAGCACTAAGGTAAGAGGAGATTTTGACGGGCATACCAACTAAAACAAGATAAGGATTTTTTTTTTCTAACTGCCACTTATTGTGTTTTTACTTTCTCCAAGTCTGGATCCCAACGACCAGAAGTCCTTAGAAGGCATGCAGAAGATGGAGAAGGAAGAGAGTCCGACAGACGCAACGGTGGAGCTGGACGGTGACGACATGGAGGGCAGCGGAGAGGACGGCGATCTGGAGGGCAGCGACAGCGAAGCGGCACAGTGGGCCGATCAGGAACAGTGGTTTGGGATGCAGTGACCCCGGCCATCAATACACAGTCACTGCTGTGACCTGTGGGGAGCTTTCGGCCTTCGGGGTCGTCAAACAAGACAACGGCGCGTCTGATGCTGTTTTTCTCAATATTCTGACAACAGCAGATACTGAACTCCCAAGAGTCAAACTCTGTTGTAAGACAACTCAATTGCTCAATATTTGTGAATATTAGGAAATATCTCTGACACTATTTTGGTTATTTTTTCTGCACTTTTTAATTTTAGCAGTCCATGGCTACCTGAATAAACGCATCACTGTCCCAGGAAGTGCAAAGTAAAACTTAAATATACTTATTACAAAAGGAGTGTCAGTGTGTCAGAAACGACCCACTCTGGATCCTTTTTGAGGTTGAGTTTCTGAGCACACTACAGAGCAGCTCCTGGGCAATGTGTACGGGGAAATAAAGACAGAAGCAATAGTCAGAATCAAAAAGGTCTGATGAGAGATTTTGTTCAGGCCAAATAATGTCTGGAGTTATCCTCCACATGTGTTATTGGAGGGACTGGGGGATTTTTTTAAAATTAGTGTTATGTTTGAGCCTGACTCACAGTTGTTTGCTGCAGAGAAGGCAAAGTGTGGATCACAGTAACAGCTGTGAATAACTTTGTTTCTCTGACAGAAAACAGGGAGTCTGTGAAAAAGTGACTATGTACCATATTTATAATACATCATCTTAATTTGTCACATGAGAATGTGTCATGTAACATACATGATATTGACTTCGGTGTATGGTGTCTGCCTTTCTGTGTACAAAAAAATAACCTTATGATTGACTCAAGTGTTACTTAACCATTTCAAGATAAATGTTTATAGTATTTTGTACATATTTTTAAAGTGTATAATAAAATTATTAACACACTCACTTGACATGAATGTAGTAGTCCAGTTTCTCTTCGATGCAAGGATTGAGGTCTTTCAACCCTGTTTCTCATGTTTTTGGAAATAATTGCTATTGAAGTGTTTGAGCGAGAAAAATAAAAAAATGTTATCACTAGGGGCATATTAGTCAATTTACACCCATAAAAGCTTTGGGTGTAAATTGGGAAGTTTGGTTCCCAACCCCTGCTCGGGGCCTCCAATGTTTCCTTGGGGGTCTTGAGGCCTTTTTGATTCTATGGGATTTAATTAAAAAAGTATATACAGGAGGTCTGTATATCAGCATTACATTATTTTTTAAAGAAAACCAATGAAATTGTTAGATTCCAAGTTCGGATTAATGTCTAAGATATATAAGAAAAATCTCAGATCTCAAAACTGTCTCTCTGTTTCAATAGCCTTGTCCTGCAATGTAAGAAAAGGGGCCCCTTGGTGCGACCCTCAGCTCAGCTGTTAGAGTATGTGCCCATGTTAAGCCATTGCAGCGAATCATCTCCTCTCTTTCATTGACAGGCTCAGATTAGTGTTTTGACAACATGATAGGAAGGATCCCTACAGAGATAGACATTTTTGTTAAAAGAGTAAAACTTTTTTTCAATTAATCAAGAATGGCTTCAAAATCACCATTGCCAAAACCACCAGACCCCGCATTAACTAAACATAAATTTTATCATTGTTTAACCCACTTAATTTAAAGTTAATAGAAACAAAATAAAACTCACAAAAACTCTTGGTTTGTCTTTCTGTTGCAACAATCGCCAACTCTGGTTCGGTTAAAATAAACCCTTAAATTAGGCAGTTGGATGTGAAAATCTGCCGGCTCTATACATGCTAAAATGACTGTTTATTTAAATGAAGTCTTATGGGTTTGGCAAAGGTAATTTCGAGGCTGTTTTTGGTTAAACAAAAAAGGTCTATCTCTGTTGGGATCCTTTCTGCAATGTTGTCAGACACAATAATAATCTGAGCCTGTCAGTGGCAATAATTAGCACTTTCAGTGGACAAACATCGAGGGGGCATAAAAGCCCCAAGTGATTACACTGCAGCTTGTTCTGCCACTGCTGGGTTTTGCTTAATATTGGACCAACTTCAAAAATTATTGTTCGCAGTAGTCACTTACACAGAGAAAAACAAATACGGACAACAACAAAGTTACTATTTAAAGCTGTAGACAACACACTACATTAAACATTGTTCAAATGACACCAAGAAGCATGGTGAGTAAACTCTTCATGTACGACAGTTTTATTTACCTGAAACCAAAGTTCATGTGATACATTGTACAATCATCTCTGAAAATACAGTACAGCAGTTTGGCAAAAAATGCCAGCGGAGGGACTGCCTGCCGTTCTCATGGTAAAGCGTATGCATCACTGCACCGCTGCACATCCACCTTCCCAGATATGGCAAAATCTGCTCCAAACATGTTGCACATCTCAGTGCAAAGCAGAAAAAAAAGGCTGTTTAGTTTTTTAAATATTCCATAAAAGTATTTCCTTAGGAAAGATGAACTGTTTTTTTGAGCTTATTTAACATTTGTACTATCTGACGAATGTCTATTCTATTTACCAATACTATACATTGTCTATTACACAAGTCTGGTAAAACAGATGGCTGATTCAGCGGACATGCACCATGGAATATTGTACAAGTTGCTGTACACGGTACTAAGATCTTTGTCTAAAAAGATGGCATGAGAATTGTAATCTAAGGCTCTTCATGCAGGAGGATGGAAGGACTGATGAGGTGGCGTTGGCTAGTTTTCATCAGACGTTTATTCATGGCCATTCTATAAAAACGATGTAGGAACTTTACGAGCCTCTGTCTTCATATTAATTAACTTGACATGCAGCTCTTGTAAAGATGTGCTGCCCCAAAACACACATGCACAACACAAAACAAAACCAAAGTTTCTGCAAGGAATTTAGAAGAGAGGTTGGGCCTACTTGGCCTTTGCTGCAAAGAAAAAGAAGAGAGAGGAAGAGATCACATCAGTGGAGAATCACAGGCCAAAGTAAACGCATCTGAGTAGCAAATCACTGAAATTCATCAAGACATACTTTAATAAAAAAGAGCAAATATATTAAGGCCATGCTACAGGCAAGCAGAAGTTAGATAAAATGACAAATGCAATTAAAAATATAAATAAAAACACCACGTCCTGTGATGGTGTGGGGGCACTTAAATGTCAGTGTCTCTGCCAGTTGCCAAAACATGCTGCCAGACTACAGTCAAAAATAACCGGCACCTGTGACAGTGCCGGTTCAAAATGCAAAAGGCTCCTATTTCTCCTCAGTGTGTACCTGGCACTTAGTGACATTGAAGGCATTTACAAACTCTCAAACACCTTCTCTTACTCTTGTACCATTAAAAAGTATACTTTAGAAAACTGCTAGTCCTATCAAAATATATGAGGAGCTGTCATTGCTGTCACGTTCACAATGACAGACTGCAAAGCTGCAACCACATAAGAGAGCGCTAGTTGGCATGCAGGTTAAAGTGTACTCACTCTGCAGGTAAACAGGTGGAAGGCATTGGAAGAAACAACAATTAGCTTTAAAATAAAAAGAATATCAAAGCACTCGCTGGCCTGATATTATTGGAGCAGGCATGCAGAGAGGCTTAGACCAAGCTTGAGTAAACTAGTGTAAATGTATGGAGCATTTTGACATCAACAACAACCAAAAAAAAAATCTATACAGAGTTTCTACTTTGTGTGCTATGTACAGATATACAGACTCTTCCAATGACCGCTCATCCACGTTGTGCTCAGTTGATAAGACTAACAGCTTCTTGGTGCCTTTTTACATATTCAAGTACAGTATGTGCACATTATACATACATTATAAAGATTATTAAGATGCAAAATCAAAGACTGAAAGTTGAGACTGAATCTCAAATCGTAAAAATAAAAATCAAGACAAAACTGTATTTTCTTCAAGTAAACAAATTTTACAACAGGCTTTATCAAAAAGAAAAACTGCTCTGAATCAAACTGGTAACATGTCTTTGTCTTTTCTTCCTCTCCACACAGGAAAAGAAATATATATATACATATATATATATATATATATATATATATATATAGTAAAAAAAGAACATAAAAATGTGTGTGAGGGCTTTGTCTCTACTGCAAAAGAAAATGATGCTTACCTCAACACTTCAGGTGCTAATCTATGAAATGATTGATACGACAAATGGACAGTAATGATCATATTATTACAGCATTGAGGTAGCTGTGCTCTGCCTAATGCAGAAAAGAATGAATGACGACGCATGGAGCTCAAAAAATGACTGTAGAGAGTCACGCTGGGGCAAATCTATTCAAATCTTTGCCCCCAAAATTAGTATAGTACTATACGGTCCTCAATATTACATTCTCTTCACACCCAGCATTCTCGTCCCCACAGCCCCTCCCAAAAATTACAAAATATTAATTATCATAAAATAGTGTAAATTCTCTGTACAGCTCAACACACAGCTCCAACACGGTAGGCTTCTCTAACTGTTCAACACAGGGGATCAAGAGAGAGAGAAAAGCATGATGGTAAAATAAAAGACGTGGACGTAATGTCAGTCAAAGTCATCAAAATATGACTAAACCCCGGCGCCCCGCCCAAAAATATGTATCGGTGAAAATGTCCTAAATACAAAAGATCTGACAGCAGCGTCAGAGCAGGTGCAGGTGTTGACTGTAAGTTGTTCTGCGTTAATGTAACTGTGTTAGATGTGTGTGTTAATGTCCACGTCACACTGGTGCACAGGGAGGGTGGTGTGCTGGAGTCAGTCAGGGCCACAGCACGGAGGACACGTTAGTGTCGGTGCTGTAGATCCACAGCACCAGGGGCAGGGAGATGGCCACGAAGGGCCAGGAGATCCCCTCGGCACATGCAGACAGAGAGTGGCCTTTTCTGGCCGGCTTCTCCAGCTGTTTACCAAATTCCAAGTAGTTCCTGGCCAAAAACTTTAGCAGCTCGTCCAGCAGGATGACGGGCACGGAGATCTTCAGCACCATCATCCACTGGGTTGCATCCAGAGGGGTGATCTGGAAGATGACCTGAGAGAGAGCATGACAACGTTCACCATCACAGCTGCTTTTTTTTTAACAACATGAGGTGACATGGCTGTCCGCACAGGTAACTCCTGTTGGAGATAAACCTCTACCCTTCCTAAGGTCACCATCATATTCAACCCTGCAGTACATACTGGAAGCTCCACAAGGTGTGTAGGTGTGCGTATTGGAGTCTGGTGGCATAGTGACTTATAGGGGACCTATTATGCTTTTGGGTTTTTCCCCTTCTTTGTTGTTTTGTGTAGCATTTTTGTGCTTGTAAAAACTCTCCTAAGTAAAAAAGTCTGAGCCAAAGGGAGCTCTCTCTCCCTCAGAAGACACTGCTCCCAAACTGCCCGAAATTGCTCGTTTGACTTTAAGTGTTTACTTTGTGATATCACAATGTAACAAATACAATCGAATATGCAGAGTGAGCAAGCTGACCAATCAGAGCATGACCGGGCTTTTCGGGAGGCGGGACATAAGCTCAGACAGAGCTGCTGCAGCAGAGGGCAGTATGAGACACATGATGTGTTTTTTGAACATTAAAGCATGTAAACCTATTCTAGTAGACCCCCAAAATGCAAATATGATCCAGCATAATAGGGCCTCTTTAATCCTTACAATAAGCCGAGGGTAAAAAATGATCATTTGTAGTTTACAGGGAGATATGTGGGGGACTTTTTCTTGCTGGCTGGAATCGAAGCTAGTTTGCTCACAACCTCAAAGTGAGGATAAGACCCCAGGAAGTCACAGTGTCAAGAAACAGTCCACCATATTATTAGTGAGCTCTATAGAGGAGCTGGTAGGTGGGTTATATATTTACCTTTGGACGGAGAAAGGGTCGCTGTTTCCCACAACTTTAGTCATAGGGTTCAGATATCACAGTGATATCAATCTTCTCATATAACTCTCAGCAAGAAAGCAAAGAGGTGTATTTCCCAAAATGTTGAACTTACATATTTTAAGATCCATATCATGTACTGTGATGCAACATCTAGCTATAAACTGGGGACATTTATTGGGACATCATACTCCTGTCTCCTCACTGTGTTCTTGCTGTGAGCGATCTAATAAAGGAAATATGACAGTGTTTTTTTCTTGTATTTTACCCATCAGCTTCTATTGCATGTTTGTAATAGAGCCATACAACCACTAGAGGGCACATAAGACCACATAACTCCTGAAACTCTACCTGCAGTAACTAAGTAGAGCAGCCAGCTTATTTCAGACCTTTCCTCTTAAAATGACAGCACCATCAAGCCATCATTGAAAAAACTGATTCTGTAAAACTCACAGGCAGAGGTTCCACATAGAGGATGAGGAAGTGGAGGGACATGGAGAGGCAAATGGCCCCCAAAAGCCAAATGTTCTCCCAGGGAGGCATCCGCAGGAGAGACTGGTTCTCGGACAGACTGGACATATGAGACAACACAAATGGTTAATTCATTTGTAGTTTTCCTTCTCTGAGTGGAAATAATCCCTAGATGAGAGCGTCCATCTTTCCGAGAGGCACTTCTTTACCTGTTGAGGGCGTTGCACATCTCGATGGTGACCAGCACAGACAGGGCCATGGTCATTGGGTAGGGCGACTCAAACACGTGGCAGTCCAGGCCGTCAAAGTCTGGGTTGTCTGGGGCGCACTGCAGGAAGTGGCTCTGCAGGGAGGAAGGCGGGGGAGTGAGGGGGAGGCAGAGAGCTGAGGGGAGCTGAGGGATGATCACTCAGACAGGCAGACTTACCAGCTGGTACAGAGTGAGCTGAGGTCCATCGTCAGAGAGAGTAAACCACCAGGCAGCAGCTCCCACTGTGGCTGCGCCCACGTAGCCTGAGAGCGAAAACACCAAACATCATCATGACTCATTTGTAAAACTACATGGAGGTAAATTAAAGATTCTTCTGATATATGTAACAAGAGATACTGCCAACGGTTGTATGCCTCTGCGCAGCTGTCAAGTTGCACTTGTTTACATCCATATCTGTAAAAACACACACACACACACACACCTAGCTACCTACCTTCCCCCGGCAGCACTGAAGATCCCTACAATCAGCACAGTTTCAACAGCCATGATCAGTGTCACCAATTCAGCATCTCACCAAATGTGTCCGTTTCTGAGATATGAGGTTGAGTAATGGCCAGAAAAGTGTTTTTGCAGAATATTACGTACAAGTTGACCTTTGGCTTCTTAGATTTAAAATGTCAGCACTTCATCATTTTATCCTATAATACATTTGTGTGAAATTTTTGAATGAGAAGGTTGGTCACAGTAACCTTGTTCTTGCCCATAAACCATTAAAATCTAATCAGTTCATCTTTGAGTCTGAGTGAATGTTTGTGCCAAATTAGGAAAAATTCCCTCAAGGTGCCCTTAAATTCACAAGACTCAGATGGACAACCCCAAAACATACTGCCTCTGGCTACAGCTATCGCCGGCTCCAGAAATTGACATCATCCTTCCTTTCCTATCCATTTTCAACTTACATCCAATGGCCAGGTATCTGAAGAAGAGCCAGCCAGAGATGAGGGGCTCCTTGGCATTACGTGGAGGCTTCTCCATGATGTCCAGATCTGGGGGGTTGAAGCCCAGGGCGGTGGCAGGGAGGCCATCGGTCACCAGGTTGACCCAGAGCAGCTGGACTGGAATCAGAGCCTCGGGGAAGCCCAGCGCCGCAGTGAGGAAGATGCTGTCAAGAGAAACAACAGTAAGCAACTATAATGACATGTTCGGGGTTTGTCAATTATCAAATCAATCTATTACAATCCAACCCTCCTTAATCATAAGAACAAAAATTTACATAATTCTTGGGTCATTTGCTCCTCAGGAAACTCACCAGACAACCTCGCCCACATTGGAGGAGATGAGGTATCTGATGAACTGCTTCATGTTGTTGTAAATAGCTCTGCCTTCTTCCACTGCGGCCACGATGGAAGAAAAGTTGTCATCAGCGAGGACCATCTCAGAGGCTGACTTGGCCACGGCAGTGCCAGAGCCCATGGCGATGCCTATCTCTGCCTTCTTCAAGGCAGGGGCATCATTCACTCCATCGCCTGTCTGTGGAGAAATATTTCATTACAGAAGAATGATTTCTTTTGCTCTAACACAAGCAAATCCACACACTTTACACCATGTTTTTGCAAGAAATACCCACAAATTTCAGAGCAACAAGTGAATTATCTTTTTTGTTTATTTACTTTTTGTTAGGGTTTCTTTTTAAGAACACTGAAAACAGAATGACACATACGTATGTGCCCGGCAAACACGAAACATGCTTTAGATAAACCAAAATTAACTAAAAAACTAGGGAAAGGTCCCTCTTAAATAAAAGCAAAATCTGCACATATATACATCCATATACACATACATGAACATATGCAGGCATATACACACCTACACGTGCAAAAGCGCATATCCATTTACTTACAAAATCTACTTAAAAGAAAAAACATAATTTAAGTTGGAAAATATGCCCATAACATCTGTGTGTTGCTGCAATACAAAATTAGGCCTTACAGCGGACATTTGGTTAAGCCATTTTGACCAATTTTCATCAAAAATACTAGCTTGGGTTCTTATTTTTAATGTGATTCTCTCCATCGGTTAGGCATCTTTTCAGTGGCAAGCAGAAATAAATAAATAAATAAAGATCAGCGAGAAACTCAGACTTCATACCATAGCAGTGATCTCGTCAAATCCTTGCAGGAACTCAACAATCTTGGACTTGTGGGAAGGCTCGACACGGGCAAAACAGCGAGCGTGAGTCACAGCCTCGCGCTGATCGTAGGGTGAGAGTTCGTCAAACTCTCGCCCGGTGAAGGCCATGCGCTCCACATCGTCCTCCTCTGTCAGGATGCCGATGCGACGGCAGATAGCCACAGCTGTGCCCTTGTTGTCTCCGGTGATCATGATGACGCGGATGCCGGCCTGGCGGCACAGCTTGATAGAAGCAGCCACCTCCTGTCTGGGAGGGTCCAGCATGCCGACACAGCCGACGAAGGTCAGGTCAGACTGGACGCAGAGAGACAAAGACATGACTGAAAATTTGCTAATTAAAGAATACCCTACAATTAAAGGAAAATATTCCACCTTTGTTTCTGTTGTTGATGGCAACATAATTATGTATATTTTCATTTGCTGTTTCTCTTTTTCTATCTTCTGGACCATCAATAATTGTTTAGGTAGCATTTTTATTCACTGATTATTTCTTTTAGTACTTAAAAAACACTCAATCTGAAGTCCTGTCTTAGCAGTTTTATTAAGATGATGCCTTGCTATGAATGTTATGTATTGGACCTTACTTATTTACTGTTTGTTTTTTGCTGTAATACAAGCAGTTAAAAAAAATCTAATAAAAATACTTGTTAAAAAGATGAATACTGAGTAGAAACTAAAACCAGCTAATTTTATTATAACATGAAAAAACCCACCTGTGCTGTAAATAATGTATTAGCTGTGTTGATGTGTTATGTGTCTGTTCCATTTCTGATTATTATTATAACTACTCATTTGTTTGTTTGTTATGTTGTTATGCCCTTTTATTCCATTTGAGCCCCGGTCAGGCAGTGCAATTGAATTTCATTGTATTCATCTGTACAATGACAATTAAGATATTCCATCTATCTATCTTCATGTTAGGGAGAGAATTACCGTCATTATTTGAATAGATTGTTAATTCTGGAGGGGATGTTTTTACTATAAGCCCTTTCAGATTTCTTAACCTCTCGTGCACAATTTTTGCTATGTTTTTTATTATCCACTTTTTTTTTAAATCACATCTTGTGTGATAATAAATTCCAATTCATATTCAAAGCAATTGTACCAGACATTATATTAAATAAAAATAATTTAATACTTACCTCATACTCTGAGAATTTGGCAGTGTCGGACAGTATCATGTCCTCCATTTTTGGCGGGCTGTCTCGTGTGGCCAGAGCCAAACACCTCAGGGTGTCACGACCTGTCCCGTACTCACGGATCACAGACATGATCTTTTCCTTGATGCCTTTGGTGATGGGAACTTTGTTGTTGCCGACTCTGACGTAAGTGCACCTCTCGATAACTCCCTCCGGGGCTCCCTGTGGGCAACAGCAGAGGAATAAAATATTCACAACATGGTAGCGGACTGTCGGGCATCCAGAGCAGAGCCACTGACAGGTCCTCCGGACATGTTTCTCTCAGTGTACCTTGACAAACATCTTGCCCATGGAAGATCGAGACTTGTTGGGGGTGCAGAAGACAGACATGGACTTCCTGTCTCTGGAGAACTCCAGGGTGAACTCCTTCCTCATCAGCTGCTTGATCACCTGCTCAGACAAACAGGACAGACAGAGTGAGAAAAACCTGCTGAGTGGGAGCAGTGGAAATCTGCAGCGTGTGCAGGTGACGGAGCTGCTGTCACTCACTGAGTTGCAGGCGTTTGCTCTGTCAATCTTGGACAGGCTGTGGACTTCAGTGTCAAAGACATTCATTTTCTCCACCAGACAGGTCAGCGCGGTCTCTGTGGCCTCCCCGACCTTCTCGTACACACCTTTCACCTGAAATAGCAGAAACAATCATGCAATTATTTTTACTATAACCTTGCAACTGCAACACATCAATGTCACACTAAGCAGGCAGATAATGATTAGATTTTGGTACCATACATCTGTTAGTGATACTCAACAAAATACAGTGATATAATGTAACAAAGTAATAATACTTTAACACACACATTACTTTGGTATTTTTTGGGAGTATCTGTACTTTGCTTGAGTTTTTATATTTCTGCCAACTCTCATTTTTACTCTTGTGCATATCTTAAAATAAAATGTAAACTTTTACATTAATATATTTCCCTGAAACATTTCAGTTGCTTGTTATAAAATAGAAAAAGAAAGGAGGGGAAAATGAAACTTTTTTCTTTAAATCATCTAGTTGTAAAAAAAAAATCTAATTTTCTTTTACATATAAAGAAATACACTTTATAATTCTCAAAATTCTGACAACATGCTTTTTTATTACCAACAAGTACTTTGATACTACAGAAAATAGTATAGAAAACATCAGATACTTTAAGACTTTTGCTCAATTAATATTCTAATAGCTAACTTCTACCAAAGTCATTTTCTTATAAGATATCTGTAATTTTATTGAAGTAAAAGGTACTTCATCCCCTTATCCACACTGACAAAATATACCACAAAAAGGCCTCCCAAAACGCCCTTCTCTCTTGTCAATTTGTTTTTAATCCAATGTTCATGTGTCAGGGTGCAAATTGGTAGCATTGCCTATTTGCACCTCAAATTAATCTCCTGAAGCTGCCCTGCACATGATGGATGTGCATTTGGATGCATATGTGTATATGCAGCTATGTTGATATATGACGTTATTATATAAAGTGATTTGCAGGCAGGGTTCAGACCTCGTTGAAGTCCAGAGAGGAGTCATTACACAGGGCACAGATGGTAGCCAGTTCAACCAGGGCATCATACTGGGAAGGTCTCACTGATTTACCATCCTGGAACCTGAAGGAAAGTAGAGTATTAACCTGTTTGTGTACAGAACATGTTAAAAATAAGAATCTTCTCTATTGTTGCATTTAAATAGCTATCTTTAACCTCATACACTCCATTATAGCTACAATCCTCTACATGAGCTTTCAGTTAGATCTGCCTGTTATGTAGTCAGCTGTGAAGTACTCACACTTCTCCCTCAGGTGCGTACGTAGAACCTGAGATGGTGAACTCTGACAGAGAGCAGCTGTCAGCTTCAGCTTTGTCGATGACGAACATCTGGAGAACAAGAGAGCAGGTGGGACAAGAACAAATATGAGTTTTTCGTGTGATCGTGTCAGTGTTTGATTCATTTCTTTCCTGACACAGCAGGTGGCAGCAGAAACCACAGAAATCCCAGGCGGCCCTGCGGAGTGAGGGCTCATTTAGACAGAAGATGAGCCTGCAGTGTTACAGAGTGTCTCTGTGAGGGCCAGGCTGGGTGGCCAACTGCCTAATGTGAGAAAAGGGTGTTTAGTTTCTCTCCATAAGTAAACACAAGAGGCTGCCAAGGAGAAAGTTAAGAGGGACGCTGTGCCCAAAAGGAAGAAGCCGCAGTGCCAGGCCTGCTCCCGAAGGATGCTTTCATTCTCTCTCTCTCTCTCTCTCACACACACGCACAGTCTTGTTTCCATCACTACAGAGGACATTACAGTGACTTAATTTCCTGGAGACTTACCCTTACCCTAAACATAAATACTTTGTTATCCAATCCTAATCCTGTCCAAATGCTCCTGTCTTACCAAAATTAGTGTGTATATGCAGGTTTTTTTCATAAAGGAAACCCCTCTAAATAGTTGACAAACTCCTTTACCAGTGCCAGTAGTCAAGTATGACTTTGTCTTTTTTTCTGGTGTGTCACAATCGCACCAGAGAACAGGATTAGTTAACAGTAGAAAGCAGCATGGAGGCCTGTGAAAATGTGACAGTGGTTACTTCTTATATCTGTTGCTCATTCAGTCTCTCTTTCAAACACAGCGTTGACAAGTTTGGAAAGATGTTTGAGTGCTTCTTGGACAGATAAAGATAGAATTTGAGGCTGCGATGACTAAGAGTTGCAGAAGTTATCGATGGTCACACTGGAATAGAGCCAAAAATTAGTGTGTCAACTGGGGTGTCATGTTTCCATCACTGCTGATCGGACCTGGAGCTGATAAATACTGTGACTACTGCATTATTTGAGTCATTTGTCCCAGCAACATATGTAACTTATATGTAACCTAAAGCCTTAAATGTAACTTTTCCCACTGAAGACAAAATTCCAGACGTTAGTGGGGTTTTTTCTGTACAATGGGAAATGGGTTTAAGTCTTAGATCTAAAATGTTTTAAGTTAAATGATGAGTTTTCTGTGACTGTGACTGTGTAAACAGATCTGTGTCCCCACAACATAATACACGGAATACATGTATACATACACACACATGCACACTCACCAATGTCAAATCCCGTTGCTGTTTTTTTTTTTCTCGGATGATAACTGCAATGGGCATTCAATTTGACTTATTTCATTAAAAAAAAAGCTTTCAAGATTAACAATAGCCAATCAAAAACATTCAATACTAACTTAGGTTGTCCACCCTACCTGACCCAATCCCTTCCAAGAAGTAAAACACTGTATAAGAAAAGAAATCATGGTACAATTGTGTGCAGGTTTTCATTCATTTAGCCATTAGCACACGTTGCAATAATTCATTCATAAAATGTTGCATGTGCCATTTATGTATCTGTGAAATAGAAAAATACATTCCTTATCTAAAATTCCTGAAAGTTTTTTTTCTTTTTGTTACAAGAGTCAACAAGCACAACCCTTTAGACGGTTTGGTCTGCATGTCCTGAGAGCAAATGTTTTCTCTTTTCAGTAGTTTCATCGATGGCTCTCTGTGAATAACCATAAATCTCTGAAAACAGCAGTAATTGCACCATCACAAGGCTATTTAATCAAAGCCAGTACAACATGTGGCCCAAACAAAACAGAAGCCTAAACAACTGTTTGATAAAAAACTGTAAATTAATGCCACAAATCTAATTCAGGCTTTGCCAAACTTCTGAGAAAGCACTGAACGGGCATCCAAGGGGGATTAAACTTTAATAAATGCTGAAATGCCTTAATGTGGGGCCAAGCACTGCTGGGGTGCCACTCACTGACACAGAGAGAAAAAGGAACTACAGGCTGGCTGCTTTGCAGCTTGGTGACGCAAGGTCAGTTATGCAACAGCAGCACTGCAAGTCATCCAACAGCTCAATGTAGATTAGAGGAGCGGCGGTATCTTGCCTTCTCGTTAAATAACCTGAATACCTGATCACAAGGAACACTCCACGCGCTCTGTTTGCACAGACTGCATTAGCATTTTAGCTGACAAATGTATTGAAAGTGACTTACGCAGTCACAGTTTCTCCAACTGCTGTCATCTTATTCAAACACCAGCAGGGACAACAAAGATGACAAAGCACAGACGACCAAACTGCTCAGCAATGCACCAAGACAGAGTGTGTGTGTGTGTGTGTGTGTATGTGTGTGAGGGAGACTCACTCTGCAGACAGACATCTGGTTGGTGGTCAGGGTTCCTGTCTTGTCGGAGCAGATGACAGAGGTGCAGCCCAGGGTCTCCACGGATGGCAGGCTGCGGACAATGGCGTTCTTTTTGGCCATGCGGCGAGTGCCCAGGGCCAGGCAGGTGGTGATGACAGCAGGAAGACCCTCAGGGATGGCGGCAACAGCCAGCGCCACGGCAATCTTGAAGTAGTAGACTGCCCCGCGGATCCAGGAGCCTCCATGGACAGGGTCATTAAAGTGGCCGATGTTGATGATCCACACGGCGATGCAGATAAGGGAGATGACCTTTGACAGCTGCTCGCCAAACTCATCCAGCTTCTGCTGCAGGGGCGTCTTCTCCTGCTCCGTGGCTGCCATCTCGTCTCGTATCTTGCCGATCTCTGTGTTAACACCGGAGGCCACGACCACACCCACGGCCTTCCCAGCTGCGATGTTGGTACCCTGAAATAACAACACACATACATGTCTGAGCACATCTGATTACATCTCACACATCTTGAAATTACAACAGGAGCGGGTTTTTCCAGGAAGTTAAAAGAAACTAAACAAACAAGAAGTGGAAGGACATCAACAGGATGTGTGATAACTTTTGCAGATTCAAGCTTACAGAGAAAAGCATGTTCTTCTTGTCCTGATTGACAGCACGGGGGTCGGGCACGGGGTCGGTGTGTTTGATGACGGAGACAGATTCACCTACAAAGACAACAGAAGACAGCAGGTGAAATCAGTTTGCATGTGTCTCTGCAGATGATCTTGGGGAACAAAGCACCGCCAATTATCTTGACAGAGAGAGATCTATGGAGCTGATCATTCATGCTGCCTCACTGATCTTTCATATCCTCATGAATGTTTCAATTCAGAGGCAAACATGTTAATTGGAAAGTGTCATGATACACCTCTGGGCTCATTCAGCTGCCAGCTCAAACCATCTTTATTTTTGACTTTCATACAGCTATTCTGGTTCTTCAAACACAGCTGGAGAATTGATCCATTGATCTTGGATTACGTGGGATAACTTTGTGCTATAATTTTGAAAAAAAAAAGGGAGCATCAGTGTAGAGTCTGAAGTTGATTTAAAGCTGGGGAATGCACTGTGCCAGGAGTGCAGCCAAAGCTCAATTTTCATTTTAGTACAGACACGGACATATATGTGAAAACAATTTCAAGGTATATAGTACTTTAAACTGTAGTTGGGAAATTTTATAAAGTATTACAGTTTTCAAATTTGCTGACATTGTTACTATATCCAAAGAGAACTACATGAGATGGACAATATGTGAAAAATCATATTCCTCTTTCTTCTTTATAGCCTGCAGCACTAGCCTTGCTGCATGTGAATGAAAACAACCAATCAGAGCCAAAGACTCTATAACACAGCTGTCAATCACTGCCCGGGAACTGTAGTCAAAGTATCAAACTAGGTAGCGCTGATCAAGTATGAATAAAGATTCTGTTTCTGCATTGCCTATTTCTTGCCTTAGATATTTTCATAAATGTATTTTAGCGTACTGTTAAGCTGTAAAATAAGAAAGTTTGCTCCTGCAGGTGGGAGATGCTTGTTTTATGCTTGACTGTTTTCAAAATGGTGGCCAGGTCACAAACATTCTCATTTTATAGCTAAACCGTACACTAAAATCTGTTTCTGAAAACATTTGAGGTGAGAAACAGTCGATGCAATAACAGAATCTTGATTCATATTTGATCAGCGCTGCCAAGTTTGACAGTTTGAACACAGTTCACAGGCCGTGATGGACATGATTGACAGCTGTGTGGATTCTGGTGAATACCATTAGAAGCAAATAACTGATTATGTCTCCTGTGCTTCAAAAGTTATTTTCATAAAAGTCACAGACTGTGTCTATACCTGTCAGGACTTGGTGGTGATATTTAAGGCTTTGTATGAAAACAATGAGCAACCTCACTTGTCCATTACATTAAATAAGAGAGATTCAAATTTTTACCTTCAACCCTGTGTGACTTTCTTTTTATTACTGAATAATTAGCATGTAATCAAAGATTTAAATGTTTGAAGGGAAATATAGAATGGCACAGCCTTGAACATATGAGAGGAAAAAAAGTATTAAAAGATAACAAAATTATAAGCAATATGTTGTGTTTCAGCTTTCCTATGTGTAAAAGTATAAAATAAACATGACCAAAAAAGAAGGGGAAAGTTAGACTTGCTTAGTCAGTAAGTCATGACCAAAGAAATACCAACATATGTGCACTCCTCAGCCAAGCTATTTTATAGATGTAAAATGAACATGTCACAGTTGTAAAGCAAACTAATCAACAAAATGTTGAGGTTTAACAAGAAAATAACATCTTAACAATCAATTCAACAAGACCCAAGTTATCAGGGGAAAGAGAGAAATCATGTGTTGGCTGTGATGTCATCAGCAGACATGTCTTACCGGTCAGAATGGACTGGTCTACCCTCAGAGTTGTTGATTTGATGGAACAGATACGGATGTCAGCAGGCACCTTGTCTCCAACTGTAACAAAACAGAGCCGCAAATAGAGAAAGCATACAAACAAAAGCATGAGGAGCATCAACACACAGAAAAATCTATTAGAAATAGAAAGCTCATGTTAATAACAACAACCAGAATAAACAGTTAAATTGTCATAACATTATATAACACTGAAGGTTTGATTTCCACCGAGTCTACCTGTTCACTCCTGGTACAATGCTGTTTGTGTGTGTACAGACTAAATGAAGATTTAACAGATGAGATGTTGTCTGTTTTCTGCAGGCAGTAACTTAGCATTGGTGTAAACTAAACTGATGAAGCACAGCTCATTACAGGGAGGTTGCTGTGCCACACAGCAGCAGAGCAGTGTTGCCATCGCTGCAGGGAAAGAGAAGGAGAGAGCCAAAGAAAGAGGAGGAAATGAAGGACCTGTGAGCCATAAAAGGCCTGTCTCAAAGGAAAAGGCCAATTTGGGTACATCGGAATTGCAGTGACCCAATTCAACTTCCTAATGGTACATAAAGGCAATGGAAACTGGAGAAATGGCTCAGGCTATGGCACAGTTCCATGGATGTAGTCTACATATAGGCCCTACTTTGTTAAAAATCCAAATTGTGTCAGATTTTTACAAAAGGCAACAGAGAACATATTATCATCAGAATCCAGGAACACACTCCAGCCTGCCAGTAGCTCAGTAAACTTGTTTTTTTCAAAGTTGCTAAAAAGACTGATTTAATTAAAATTGTCATTTTTAAGTTGCAACAACTTCATAAAATTAAGTAAGTATAACTTGATTTTAAGTAAACTTAACAATTTGATATAAGGTAAACATACATATAGACTTGTTATACTGACTTACTTTTTTCAAGGCCATCTGCTTCCTAGATTTTTTTTTAAAGTAAAATCAGCTGTTCAAAATTGTCAATGTAGCCCAAACTCTTGCATAGAAAAAATACAAAGATTTTATAAAATGTACCAGTGTCCAGATTCCCATTTGAGGGAGACACGTACTGTAATCCAAAACCCTCTATGCCCTTGAGGAGGATAAAATAGCAATGGGAACAACAATGCATGCAGCCAAAAGTGGGGAAAGCATTTCATGACATACTTTAATATGCTGATCAGGTTTAAATGTGGCCGTATAATGGCAGCTGTTTCCTCCTCATTGCCACAGCAAAGGAGGAGAGACAAGGGGACAAAGACTGGGGCCAAACTCTAGTGCATCACCTTGGAGAGACACTCATGCTTCATGAGTGTTGACTCGAAGCTGGATGATCTTCAACTCATTAGATGTCCTGACAGCTGTGCCAGGACCTCTGGTCTGTCAGCAGGTATTGGCCAGTCAAGACAGACATTGACAGCTTTTCTGAGAAGGACTAGGTTGCATCTTTAAACCATCTGAATCTGGAACGACGGGCGCCATGGAAGCTTCACTTCTGAGAAGATCATGCAACCCGGCTCACAGGCTGAACAATGCAGGCTTGGGGGTCACAGTTTCCCCTGGGATTTTTCCAGCCGCGGTGCTGAAGTGTGTGAGTTCTATTTTGTGCTGCCGGAGGATATTTAGCGCATCCACTGACACAAGACAGGCTTTACATACATATTTGTGACTAATTACATTTTCCAAAAAACATTCAATTCACATTATTGCTCTCACATTTCTTGCAAAAACAACTGATGACTGAACACAGATACAAGTTACCGACATAAAATTGTATCCAAGTAGTTCAAGAGGACAGGATTTCCCACACATTCATGTATTTAAAACAACTGCCACCACAAATAGATTTTTGGAGTGGCATCGTTCCTTAGGAGTGCTATAGGAATAAATACACCGTTTAGTTATTTGTAGCACAATTGGGTCAGAGACAGAGCAGCAAAACATCAGGCTCATTGAAAATGAAACTGAACAGTTCATTCTGCTGGGGCTAAAAGCTAACATTCACTTGCAGCAGCTGCTCCTCTCATTCATAGATCTGATTGGCTGTGAAAGAATTGACAAATCAATTATTCACCCCCCAAACTGTAGGAGAAAAAAAAAGATTTATGGAAAGCTCCGCTAGCGCTGCGTTCACAGACATTCTGAATTTAGAGAGGAGCCATAGAATGATACAAGGGGACACAAACAAAATGACTCAGGACAGTCAGGATCCCCCAAGACCAAAAACTGCTACAAAAGCCCCCGGTTTCCCCAAATCAACCCTGCATTTCCAGTTGCAGATACAAAACCAATCCTGAAGAAATGCAGATGAGCGAAAGCTGGTATACATAATCCATGTATCTCAGTCTCTACAGAGGCATTCAGTGTAACGTGTGTGGTGGGGAAGAGACAGAGAGAGAGAGAGAGAGAGAGAGAGAGAGAGAGAGAGAGAGAGAGAGAGAGAGAGAGAGAGAGAGAGAGAGAGAGAGAGAGAGAGAGAGAGAGAGACAATGTAACTGCAGTCGAGACAGGCAGGTCAGCTGGATGTCAGGTTAGCCGTAAACCATGAATGTAACAATGAATGTTCAATGTGCACTATAGTTTGTTAGAACTGGCAGACCAGTGACGCTATTTTAGGCTTAAAGAAATGATCTCCAGTGTCATCCAAGCTCTTCTAACTGGCCTTCAGACTATTTAGAACAAATATCAGCCCATAACAACTGGTGGCCAATCGATCAGAGACCCTAATCTTGGGATGTTTAATTATATAATCCTGAGGGAAACACTGTCAGTTCAACAGCACTCGACTTCCTGGTGGTATGGATCAATAATGCCGCTGCTTTAACAGAGGAACCCATTTCACAGCAACACTTTTTAGGCTTCGGTGGTATCAGGGTATAACGGTATACCAGGGTATTTAGAAATCCTGAAGGTATGTTTTTCGATATGGTCATGAATATAGGTGCTCCTCTTTCTATTAAAATCATTGTACGTATTGCACAGCTCTACTGGTGGAACAGGCAGCTGAGTTGAAAGACAGCGAAAGGCCACAACACAGAGTGGTGGAGGGATAAGTTACAGACTGTAAACGGCTGGTGTCCAGCTACGGCAGAGAGACTGTGGGAATGACGGCATGTTTTTTTGCATCTAACTTGATGAATAAAGGATTTATTTTGACCAAACCAGAGCTGGCGATCATTGGAACAGTGGACTTACTAACTAGATTACTAACAAGTAACCAAGATGGTTTGGTTGAGTTTTATTTTGTTTCAGTGGAGTATGAATGAAGTGTGCAGTTAAGCCTCATTAGTGACAGAGAGAAAGTTGAAGGCAAAATATGTCGTATTTTTCTGTTTAATAAGGAAAATAGGTTTGAGACTTTACTTTTCTTAACATCTTGTTGGTTTCTATCATGTATTTATTAGTCTGAAAAGCTGAAGGTAAGTAGTGCATTTGCTGTCCAGTGAGGTGTTAGCACTGCACACTTAAACCGTCATATACCATATACCAAAGTGAAATTTCAGCAGGGTACGAAGGTATGAAAAATGAGATATCGCTCAAGCCTACAACACTTTTAACTTTCTTAAGAAAATTAATCCCATCCCTAGAAGAGATGAAAAGGAATATATTTAGTTGTGTCACAGGAAGTTAAACATGAAATGTTCCCCTTAAAAGCCAAAAAGCTTTACAATGACATCCTAGATGGTTGTGTAACACTTCCTTTACTACTTCCTGATACTGACAACTTCTGAGAAAGTGCTGAGACACATGGCTGATGGGATAGGCTTTTAACAATGGAGCTTGCTAATGTAGTAATACATCATACAAAGAGATCAGTGAGTGTTGAGGCTGTGACACTGTGACACACTGGAATTGTCCCGAGGCTGTTATGCTGCAGACCTGCTCAGATGAAGTGTGTATATATCATCTGTCCCTTTGTGTCAACATCCTACTCGGTGGCAGTCCAAGCATCTTCTCAGGCATGACCACATTTTCACCTTTGAGCTTGCCAAGGGGCCATAGAGTCCACAAATTTCAGAGTGGTAAAAGCTATGACCTGGTGATACATTGCACCCAATGTGACTCCCAGAGGTGCCTTTTCCATAGCAGGCGAGGCACCGACTGAACCGAACCGGTTTGCTGTGACTGGCACCTGCCTCTGCCGTGTGTTAGGGGAGAGCATGTTGTTCGGCAAGCCAGCCCTCCTCAGGGCCAGCCAGGAGGCCACATGTGCTGATGGCAGCTGAACAAAAGGCTGACCTCCTGTAACGTTGAGTGGGCCGTGTCAGAATCGTCAACAAGTGAAGCTTCCTGCAGCTTTCCAACACAGCGCTTACTAATCAACTCAAAAGCCACATTTACATGTGCACAATACACATGCAAATCTTAAAACAGTCAATAACAGTAGAATACTAACTTTTCATTCCTTATTCTCAGGTATACTAGAGAGCAGAGCCTGATATATCTATTGTTTGACCGATAAAATCGGTATCAGTGTATATGCTGTCCAATATACTCCACTATGAAAAGTTTATTGTTTTATTTTTACATTATATAATACAGAAAAAGACGCTTGGGATCTTTAAAATGATTAAATCCCGATCGACATTGGTTTTCTTCACTAGCATTTCAGCTTCTTCATGGTTTTGATTTCTTTCAAAAACATGGGGAAATAAAACAACATAATGTCAGGAAATGTCTTGCAAAATGAAAAAAATATAGTGAAAGGTGACAAGGAAATTATCTGAAAATTAGCTGGGTGGGATTATTAGATAAAAAAATGGGGGGAAATGAACAGAAAAAAAGGATTCCACAATTAGCTTTAATATATATTTAAAATTATGTTACAGAAATCTTTTAGTACTTTTTTGAGCACTTATTTGCTCACTTTCACGTGATTTTCTTGTAACTTTTATCAAATTTCTTGCTATTTTGCTGTTTTTTGCGCCATTTCTTGTTATCTTGCTTGTCGCCCTTCAATGTTTTTTTAAAGAAATCAAGCCAAGCTATATTTGAGAAATAACAGCAAAAAAATGTGGTTTTGAATATATGTATATATATATATACTGTATATTTAATATCAGCCAATATATCAACTTTTTTTGGCATTTTAATATCAGTATTGGCATCAGCCCAAAAAAATCCAGTACCAGTCTGGCTCTACTAGAGAGGCTATGTTACCATGACTCAGCACAACCAATGGAAGGAAATAAAATTGTTAATCTTTTTTCCCCACATGTTCTGTTGGGTCCAATTTTAACTTAACTGTACTTGTAACTGTATTATAGGTACATTTTGGTGAGCACGTAGTATAGGTGGATACTGCATAAACCATTCAGGGCAGGAATCTCCCTTCTTTTGCGTCCTCAACACTGTGTTAACACAAGGTAAAAGTCACAACTGAGTTTAACTGTTTTATCAGCAAACAACAGCAGAGTAAATAAGGTTCAGTTAACAGTTGGAGAGGAGAGCCAAACCAATATTTACCAACAACTGACTGTTTTTTTCTTTTGACTGCCTGCTATGATGTCATTGATTCAAACACGTGTCAGCCGACTTTGGATCTGATCCTAACCTATGACCTCACTTATATAAGCACTATCTCTGCACCATCTCCCTCAGATTTCTGCTTTGCCTTTGTCTGTTATGAATCTTAAGCAGCAGCCGAGCCTCCACAGAGCATGCAACTGTTTCTGTTGTCATAGTAACAAACCTCGTCCCAGGACTGGGAGCAGTTTTAGTGCTCCCCTCCTGTCAAAAAAAGGGGTTTCAGTAGGGCCTGGCAGAAATTACATGTACACTAACTATGAAACAATGAATTCCGAATTTATATCTTTATCGATTTGTAAAAGGTGTTCACCACCGCCCACACATACAGTGTAGGCTGCAAACAAATGGAGGATACAAGGATCTGAACTTTGGATGTTTGACGTACTGCTGTTGTAGTTACAAAGAAAAACATATTTTGAAAGAGGAGAGGCATTCAGAAAAAGCAGACTGAATGTAAGATATAAAATCTAACGTGTCCTTGTAGCCATTCAAGACACTAAAATGTTCAAACAGCGATCAGTTTAAGTATAGATTTTAATATGTTGACAGAGGGTCAGGCTTTTACATTCTGTTCATGTCTTCAGGTTAACACAGTCAGTCATGGCCCCTCATTAAATCCTTACAGAGGGTTAAAGTCTGACCTCTCACTGCCCCATCTATACCCTGACAGCATAGCATGGATTCCCAGCAGTCAGTGCAGTATGACTTAGGGTTAACAAGGCTGGTACAGAGGGCTAAAGAGTTGACAATCTGTATAAAACTAGAAGCCAGCTTTAATACCATTATAAGAAGCTTCATGCACTGGTAACACCAAACATTTTGGTCCCACATATAGTTCATGCAGATTGAAGCTTGCATGCAAACAACCAGCAGTTTGGCTGGAATAAAAACTTTTGTGCCCTTCTGCAGGACTTCACTACAAATAAGGTTTTTGCATTTCTAAAGCCTGCTCCCCTGGTCGGCAAGATGAGACCGTTTCTCTCAGTCTCGCTGACAAGTCATGATCCTTTGCCAAAAAGCAGTCCCTCTGTGACGATGGATGCTTGCCAGACCACATTAAATGCCACATACTATCCATGGTGTCTGGAATCTTAGCGGAGGGTGCATGTGCTGATGGGCAGGGTTGCTGTGCATTGAGCATGGTGGGGTGGGACGGTTATCCACAAAGCGCTTCCCTATAAGGTCATCTCTCTCAAGCACAATAGGAGCAGATCAGAGACCCCCCCCCCCATACTGCCCTCCCTCCTACAAGAGCCCCCGTCACAACCAGACTCCACAACTTCACAGGGAGCAGAGAACAAACCCACTGAGTTCTGCTGCTCTGAGAAAAGGCCAACATCCAAATCTGCAAGCCTTCAACACCACAGTGTAAACTGGCAGCACACAGAGCGTACTGTGTTATAACAAGGACTTAAGGGAACAGTGTATAGGATTTAGGGGGATCTACTGGCAGAAATGGAATATGATTTACATGATTATGTTTTTATTAAAGAATAATTACCTGAAACTAGGAATCATTGTGTTTTTGTTGGCCCAGAATGAGCCTTTCATATGAGAGTGGGTTCCAGGCCCCCAGGAAGTGCACTGGGCTTTGGAGCAACTTTTCATAGTGGCCAAACAGTGGAAGAACAAGCTCCAGTCATGTGAAGCCATTGGGCCCGAGAAGACTTTTTCCCACCGACTTACATTGGAAAAGACACATCTGTTAATCAGTGGATACATTTATTTGATGTTACAAACCCTATGAAATGACCCACTTCACTACTGGGATTTAATCCATTTGATCCAGTAACTGTAAATCTATAACAGCTGCGAGATTAAACTATTTTATTCCTATTCAAGTTAGCAGAGCAGTAAACCAGAGGTAGCCATCTCAGCTGGTGAAAGTTTCTTGTGCACACAATGGGCCAAATGATTCGGAAGAAACGTCAATCATCTGTGCAATTTTATACTGCAGAAATAGAGCTTTTTTGGTTTCATGTGCCACTGAGTAACTGCCACAGTAATTACTGGGTTTCCGCCTTAAATGCCTTCTCCAGGTCTCTTAATACATCTATAGTGGATCCTCTTTCACAGAGTCTTCAATATTGCACCCCGATCTTTCTACAGTAGCCCAAAATGGACAAACTTAACACAAGCTCTAGAGAAAGCCATTTACTTTTTTTATGTTAGCTGAAGACCATCGTAGGTTGTACTACACCCTGGAGCAGCAACGATAATTTAATAAATCGAATAGTGGTCAACTATTAAATTAAACACCAACTTATCCAATGTTCAACTAATCAGTTTGGAGTAATATTTTAAGAAAAAAAGTCAACAATTTCTGAATCCAGCTTGAGTAAACTTACCCAAACATATCTTTGGGTTGACAGTTGATGATATCACCTTGGGCTTTTGGAGACAACAATAGACATTTTTCATAATTTTCTGACATTATATAGACAACGTTATTTTAGAAAAAAAATCAACAGATTAACCAACAGTGAAAATAATCATTAGTTGTAGTCCTACCACACAATTTGGAAAGGGAGAGGTGAGGGAAGGGGTGTTTAGACCGTACCACTTAATGCCAGTAAATCCTACACACTGCTCCTAAAATCCTCTGGAAAGAGATGGTGAACCCCACTTGTTACTAGCTATCAATTTTAGGGGTTCATTAACTGGAGCATGGGAATCCTTAACCAGAGTAAAAACCTGATTTATCATAACTGATCATATTTACTGGATGATTTTAGAAGCAAAGCTACTCAGGCAAAATCACTGATCTGCATGTCAGAGAGACAATTTCTGGAACAAGTCAGGGGTTAGTTTTGATGTGGCGCTGCATGACTTGGCTGAGCCACATTGTTGAACAAATATTTCATCAACTTGGCCACAACAGCCAGAGGACTACACAGGACAGCAGACTGGACAGAGAAGACCAGCACAGCCGAAAGCAGCCCTCTGAGCTTCAGCCGCTTCAAGATTAGATTTTACAACACTAAACAAAGATGAAACAAAGCATAAAATAATCTAGTTTAGATAGAAGTCTAAGAAATGCACTGAAAAGAATGTTATTTCCATGACATTAAACAAATTTTAGTGAGCTTGTGACTGATGAGCGATGAGGTGTGAGTGGGAGGCGGCGTTCAAACCCACGGCAGCACCCTGACAGAGAGCAGCACAGATTGGCTGCAGGCTATTCTTCTCACGGCTGAGGGGGCCACAGAGGGCTCGTCTCGGTGTCCTCTACCCCGGCTCAGCAGCCAGCCGGCTGGCATCTGCGTCATCCTCCTCTGCATGGCAGAGGTCACTTTGGACTCCAAAGTTTGGAGCTTCAGAAAAATATTATTCAGAAAAAAAGGAGCTGACAGGAACCATTGTAAAAGATATGTGGAGGATTTGGGATGTTGAGCCTCTTCTGAGTGCAAGATAAAACATCCGGTTTTGCTGCCTGCTGGGCTGCATTTCTGAGTAAGCCTCAAGCTGCTGACAACAAAGCCTCCAGCTACCTTCATCGAGAGCAGTTAAATAACCAGGGCTCTAATATGCAAGAGGAGAGCGCATATGACTCACAAGTTTCTCTTTAAATCTGAGCCAAATAATTAGGCTTTCTACCCTCTGCGTCTGCTGCAACACAATCAAAAGAGCATGATAAGGACTGTCGAAATTATATACAGTATGCCGTATAACACTAGAAAAATTATACATTTCAACTCCCAGCGCACTCCGTCTCCATTTGCCCTTGTCAAGGTTACTCAGGAGTCCCACTGAACACTATCCCATGTCACCCACTGTAGCAACGTTCCGCAGAACAGGATGGGAGGGGCGTGCATGGGGTGGGACCAGACACCTGTCATCTTCACGACTGTCACTGCCTCTATAAATACAGCATTCCATAATCTAAATGGCCCATGACGGCTAAAAATAAAACCTACCACTATGCACAGAAAAACTATGCATCACTTCAGTGGCTTAGGGTTAAACACAGTATCAAGATAACGCCAGTGTTTTAAGGACTTCAGCATTCCTCAACACATCCGGCCGTTCATCCCTCTGCCAAACTGTATATATATATGTGTGTGTGTGTGTGTGTGTGCCGTGTGGGGAACAGTACTCTTTAAAATCAAAGCTTAACATCCTGAGGATTTCAGCTGCTGAAATACGCTGACTGGACCTCAGCAGCATGAATCACTCCAGCATTCAGTTCACGTACTGCATGGGGTGGAAACTGTTGTGTTGGGATGAGCTGCGAGGATACAGTAGCAGCGTGGTTACGTGAGTGTGCTCAGACTGGGTGTGTGTGGACAAATACACACACGCTCACGCACACACAGACAGAGTGAAGTGGGCCTTGATCGCATTTGTGCCCATCCCTTTGAGACAATGGGTTAATAAGAGCATCTCAAAATACATCACTCTTGCAGGGTGAGTCACCTCTGCAGTGGCACATGGGGATGGGGGAGGTTTCAACTCAAGCTTGTGCTAAATGTGATCCATGACCATACGTGGACTCATTTGATCTGTCCACAATAGGCTTTACCTGAGGCACAGCCAAACAGCAGCGACAATCTTTCATATTAAAACACCACATCTGTTCTTTAATCTAAAAAAAACACCATATCAAACACTTTCTTAACAGGGAAACAAACAATTCTTGGTGGAAGTCGCAGTGGCGTTAAATTGCCAATTTTCCGTACCAATATTCAAGATTCATGTGATATTCAGATGCTTCTTTTGCGCAAGAGAAGGCAACATATCAAAACCAGCATCTAAACTTTTTCACATTTCCTTCAGCTGATGTTCTATTCTAAGCAACACATATGACAGAAGCAAGGTTGAACCAATGACAAACACAGCAAAAAAGTAGGGATGCATGATAATAACAGCATCTTATCAGTATCAACAAACATTGGTTAAAAAAAGGAATAACGAAATTCGTATAACACGAACGAAATTAGCTAACATGCTGATTTCTGCCAATTTTCTTTTTTAAAGATTTAGCCACTACAATAAATGCTTTTTAATGTAATTACTCCTCGTTTTTCACATTTTTGGAGTGCTTGGATGTCTTTCCTGTTTATCCTGTTGGTGTCCATTTTCCATTAGCACCCAACACAAGTTTTCAACCTACATTTGATAAAAGTACAAAGCAACCTGTCATCTCTCTCTTTTCCTGGGTTGTATTTATATATCAAATATCGGCCAAAAAATCCTATATCCTGCACTCCTACAAAAAAGCTATATCTTTGTCAATATGCACAAGGTCAAGAGCAGGTCAACCTACCAGCAACCTCCACAATGTCACCAGGCACGATGTCTCTGGCTTTGATCCTCTGCACAGTTTTCCTGTCCTGCCGGTACACTTTCCCCATCTCAGGCTCATACTCCTTAAGTGCCTCAATGGCATCCTCAGCATTGCGTTCCTGGTGAGGAGAGAAAGAGATTCAGTGTCAAAGACTTCTGAATTTCCCCGAGATTAACTGATAATATCACATAACCTCATACATGCACAGAATTTCCCTTTGAAGAGGCGCTGACTGTTCTGAGTTGGATGTTTATTTGATCAGCTTTTGGTTGGGGACATTTAGATGTTAAGCATATGAAAACGGGAATATAAATCATTTCATTTTCTGTTTTCCAATTCAATCATTCAGCAGCATCTCCATCTTTCATCAGCAGGAAGAACACATCACTGCCCACACATTGTTTAAATAAATAAATAAGCCTGGCTCATATGTGAGGGATATACAGGAAGACTGGTGATGACAACTGATAGACTGTTCCTTTTCAATAGGAAGCTGTCTTGAGACAAAAATAACTCTGAGTACACAGTGTCAAACTACAGTGTAAGTGAAGGATGAGAAATGTTAAAACCTAAAAATCACAGCAGGCTGATGCACTAGCTACGGTTACATGGGCAATATTTCTTCAACGCCATTTTAACTCTGATTCGATTCCAACTGAACTGTATACATGGATGCTAAATAAAATCATCTAATAACATGTGCTTTTACATGCCCCAAAGCCTTAAATGAGAATATGACTTATTTTGACTTAAGCATAGTAGATCTGCAGAAGAAAAACATTTTGTCCAACCTTTTAGAAAAAACTAAATGCATTCAATACATAAAGTACAGAAGGAGAAGAAGTGCTTATGCTTGTTAATACGATTCAATTCGATTCAAATTTATTCATAAAGGCAATTATGACAAATCACAAATTGTCTCAGAGGGCTTTGTAGCATATTACATCACTATCTTTGGACCCTCACAGTGACTATGGAAAAAATCCCCCAGAACACCCCTTTAACAGGGGAAAGAAACAGTAGCAACCTCAGGAAGAGCGGGTGAGGAGGGATCCCTCTTCCAGCACAAACAGATTTAGAAGTATGCTACATCAATGTAACCCAGACTATTTTGTATAGCCAAAATAACTGATGTCCCTTAATCACCTCACCTGCAAACTACTGATGTTCCCTTAACGTTTCTGCTGCAGGTAGGGATAGACAATTATTATGTCAAGCAACTCCACAGTTCAGCCTGTTGCACAACTTAACATAAAGCTACCGTTTCTTAATCAAAGAATACTCTAATTAACGAGAGCACACGCATAATCACATAGCACTAGCAGAAAATATTGGTTAAATTTGTGAACAATTTTCTTGAAAATCAGGTGGAGGGAGCTTGTAGGAACAGCTGCTGTGGCATATCGTGTGCAGTGCATGCACTCCCTATATTACCAAATGTTACTTGCACGTGGAGAAAACATCGTATCAGGCATTTACATGGTTTCAGGCACTTAAATTATTGAATGGATTATCAAAGATTTACACCACCCCTTTCAACCAGACTAAAAATTCCTTCCGACTGGGGCAAGGTAAGCAAGTCCAATTAAGGTGGATACAATAGACATTTCTATTCCAAATGGTCTGCTACTCTGATTATTTGTGGAATATTAGGTTCTAACTTTAACTGAGTGTCTAAAATAATCTACACTCATGTGAAATATGTGTTAGGTTCACCTTCTCAAGCAATCCAAAAACAAAGGTGTTTCTTTGAGGTCAGAGAAGTGTTGATTCATGATTTTCAACACTGCAGTTCTTGATAATGTTGCGTGGGATTAAACTGCTCTGGATGCATGATCAACTTGATGCAGGATATTAGAAGGCTGTGGTACTGGATTACACTGGATTTAGTGAGATAATGCCAACAACTATTTTTCCAAAATGATACAACCTCAAATATGATTTTTTTTTTTCCTCGAGCCCACCGAAGGCTGGCACTGACAAGCAAAAGCTTTCACTACCAAACTAACTTTAGGTGATGGATTATTTTAAATGCATATCACACGTTTAAATGCTGTCTCATTATCTTAATACGTTATCCTTAGGTGTTTGGTCATACTAGTGAAATCAATAAAGCTCTGTTTTCATTTAGAAAAGCTGGTAACACATACAACTATCTTATAGAAAATTCATCATTGTGCTGCAGAATTTATCTTATTCAAACAGTATGTAATGTGATATAAATAGAGTGACTTCTTAGGGATCTCATTGTGTCTCACCTGCCACACACCGACGATGGCATTGGCTATAAGAATGAGTAAAATTACAAAAGGCTCCACAAAGGCTGTAATAGTTTCTTCTCCCTCCTCAAACCAGGCCAGGACCTGAAATCAGTACAAGAAGCACATGGTTAGTTATCAGATATTCACAGAACAGAAAGGTATAGCTTACAACGATGAGAGTAAGGGGTTAAAGAATCAAGACAGAGCATACGAAGTTGTTCAGGATGGAAAAAATACTGAAGAATCATCTCTCTGATAGACAGAGACATCACAGATTGTGCGTTTAAATGAACTGGACAGGTCTTTATCTCTTAAAAAGAGACTGTGACAGCACTGTTTACTTCCAACAGTGTGAGGGTTTAGCTGTTTGTCAATAGCCAGGAGCTCGACATCAAAGCCAGAGATTGTTAATAGCTGAGGATCCTCCCACACGTTCCTTATAAAAAAACTTCATGTACTTGGGAGAAAATAAAATTACAGAATTGTGCCTGAATACTTCATATCATAGGCTTTTTTCCTGTACTCAAGTTGAAATTTGGAAATATAAGAGCCTCAATCTTCTGAACTTTAATACTGCATTTATTCCATTCAATATGGGCAACAGTTTTGTTTTTTTTTTTATTTTAAACTGCAAATACAGCCCATTTAATCTGAGTAGATGTGTGCCATTAAAAAGACTGTAGCAACTCAGATTTACACAGTTGGGATTGTAGCTAGATATCTGAACATCTAAATGCCAGAAAAAAAGACAATATTCTGACCTGGATTCTCATTTAGTTTGTTGTTCTTGAGAAAATTGTCCTAAAATTACCCTGCGTGTCACAAGGAATTAGTTAATGTCCCATAATGTAATAAAGCAATCAACCTCAGTAAGACCTAAGTATCTGGCTGTGGCAGATGCCAAAGACTTTTTAAATGGCGTTACTCAAATGGCCAGCATAACTCTTAATAGCAGTTTAATACAGAAGCTCAATCGTGCTCTAATGCAAGTCATAACACGACCAAGAGATTTACATTTCCCAGCTGGCCTACATATACGAGAACCATATACATATACGAGGGGTACAACTAACAACCACTTTACTTATGGATTAATCCGACATGGAATTTTTCAAACAATCAATTAGCCATCAGAGAAGAATATAATAATATGCTAAATGATTTGTAGACTTTTAAATATCTAGGGTTTTAAATTGATGACCACTTGTCCTTAACGGTGCATATCCAGTATATTGCTTAAAAACCTGAAGCATTTACTTCAGAAACAAGCCTTTCTTTTTGTTTGGAGTCAAACAGAAATTGGTGCAGTCTACTAACTGTATATCTGCTCTGCTCTGGATTGGCCTGCTCTATTTACATGCCGCCTTTGTCACTGCAATGTCTTTATTTACAAAGCTATAGTTGGTGAAATTCCAACTGACTTATCTTCGCTTTCGAATATGAAACATGGAAATTACAATCGTTGTTTGCAAGACTTTTTGTGTCTCTGTTGTGGCCAAAGTCAGAACTGAACTGGGAAAAAATAGTTTTTAGGTTAACTGCAACTACATGGAGCAATCTGAAGAATGATATTAAGCTTCAAGGCATGGTGACCTTAAATGAGTTTAAAACCATGGTAAAATCTATTGAGCCCAGGCTGTCTGTGTGCAACTCTTTTATCTAGCATTTGATGTTACTCAAATCTGTGTGTTTTATGTAAATTTTATCTGTTGTTGACACTCTGCGTTGCTGCTATTCTTGGCCAGGTCTTTCTTGTAAAAGTGAGCTTTGATCCTGGTTTTAATGAAGGCTAAATAAATAAAAAAAATAATTCTGATCCACCAACAGTACACGATCCAAATATTTTCAGGCTATACTAACATAAGACAGACAAAAGCAGCACTTTTCATTTGGAAAAAATAAAAATAAAAAAAAAGATTTGCATTATTGCTCAATGGGGACTTCAATCAACTCACTGACTGTTTGTTTCAACCCTAACGTAGTATATGCTACTTACAAATATGTACAATGCAGCATCTCATTAAATAATTAATTAAAAAAAAAACAGCAAACCCTTAACTTCTTCTCTTAACCCCCAAATGAATCATGAAAACAGAGCTCATGAAAAGTTGGACTAGTTTTGAAATTTAGTATGGACTAATAATTTTAAAAATAAGCCAACAGTTCATGTTTATTCATTTTAATGTGCTCTCACACTGTTTACATATTAAAGCGTGGGAATGATTTATTTTATGTTGTGGTGGGGGTGTGTGCGCTTGCCCGATAAGAGCCCTCCCACTGAGGGGTGAGGGCCCAAATTTGGTCTTGAGTGGTGCTCTGTTCCCCTGTCAGACAGCAGCCACTGACACCTCTGTATCACCTGACTGGACAGTGCACACTACATACCAACTCTCTCTCTCTCTCTCTCTCTGTCTCTCTGTCTCTCTCACACACACACACACACACACACACAAAGAGGGGGCCTCACTTATCAAAATGTTCTTCAGCCATCTGTTCATTTACAGTGCTTTTTTCCCATAAAACCTTGTGCTTTTCGCTTAAATTTGGCGAGACGAATCATTCAAAAATAAAGAACTTGTTGTACACAAAACCTTTACTTTTCACATGACATCCCAACAATAAAAAGTGCTACTATGTGCAAATGTTCATTTAATTTATCTCCGGAACGGGCTCAGACAATTGCTGATGATGCTATTACATAACGGCGGTCCACTATTAAACATTTATCTGTCTAGTGCTCAAAGTCAGCGGCCCGAGGGAGACCGGGGTAAGTCATTACACAGCAGTCATGCTTGACGACTCAAATGTCTTACTTGGCACGTGGTGATCGCAACTCAATGCTGCTACTGCTGTTGTCACCATTCCTCAGATGGGTGACTAGCCTCCTCAGCTGTTTAGCTCTCTAATATGAGAGCGTAACCCCAGCAGGGTTAAACAAACTGAAGACGTTCACACTTCAGCACTATGCAGTGCATAAATTATACCCTTGCCCTTCAACACATGCAGCTTAATAATAATCCTATGTGCATTTCTGAACGCACATAAACACTCTTTTAGCTTGAGGTGGAAAGGGAAAGCTATTTGTAGGTTAGGTCCCTTAACTTTTGGATTTAAAAGATTCATCAATGCAGCAACCTAAACCAGACACTGTTCCATCCAAGAGTGCAAGAAAATGTTGTGAAATACTTACAAAAGATATACATGCAGCCAGTAGAAGAATTCGAACAAGTAAATCTTCAAACTGTTCAAGGACAAGCTCCCACAAAGATTTTCCTGCAGAGAAGAGAGTTGGTTAAAAAAAAACAATCCATCACAGAAATTTGTTATCACAAATGACAGTAACAATATCAGTGACAGTAACGCTTACCTTCCTCTGCTGGTAACTCTGTGTGTGTGGAGACATGGGAGTCAATCCAGGGACAGCACACGAAATGGATAAAAAAGAAAAAGAGGGTAAGTTGTGTTTTAAGACTTTTTAAAAAAAAAAAAACTGCCAGATGGAGACATGCAGTTCCTGTTTGATGATTGGGAACTGACTCCCACAACAAGAGGTCAATGTGGTCTATGAAACTGACGGGTGCTTCCTTGAGAGTGCCAAGTTTGTTTTGAAATCTCACTAATGTTTTTCACTTCACGTTTTGATGTTTTAGTCATACATACTGAACAAGAGGGGAGACTTTTAATGATGTAGTGAGGTTATGGATCTCTTTGACTGTTGAGGGAACCAATCCAATGGCAAAGTTTAACCCTCTGAAACCTAGACCGACATCAGTTTCCTTGTGCTGCATAGAAATGCCTTTTACAAGCATTTAAACATTTGAAATGTGAGCAAATTGGTACGATTTCTTTGAAAAACTTCAGCAACCTCACATGAAATGTCCTGCCAAATGCAAGAAATAGGTAAAAAAGCGACAAGAAAATGAGCTGAAAATTAGCTTTAAAAAAAGGAGAATCATTAAAAACTCAGGATAAAATATCAAGAAGAACCTATTTATAATTATTCTGATTATTTATTTGAAATTAGGTTACAGAAAAAATATTTCTATGTCTTTATTTTACTCCTGTTTTTGCTCTTAACTTTTTTTGGTGCTAATTTCAGGTAGTTGTCTCATAGTTTTTTACTAATCCCTTGCTAATTGTAGGGTCATTTCTTTCCATGTTTTGAAAAGAAATGAAGCCAGTTACTACAGTTTCAAAGGGTTAATGCCACTTTGCAAGACTCCTACATTCAGGTATCAGGTTTACACTTCTAACAGTGACACATAAGTCCACTTTATCACACAATGGGATAACCCCAATCAATGTAAAGGTCAGATGGATTTAAAGGGGGGATCGTATACCCCCGTGACCTCTCAGGTGATATTAATATAAAACAGCTGTTTAAGCCCTGGAAGAGGAGAGATCAACATTGAAGGATAACGTTACTACAGTGATCCCGTGGCCACTGTTCAAATGCCTGCTGGATCTTCAGGCACATGGGCTGATGTGTTGCAAGTCTGCTTTGAGGAACATATAATACTGTGTTTAACAATGTCACCATATTTTACAAGAACGGTCACAGTGAGGTTATGTGTAACAATGTTATCACAGTCAACACTGCTCTATGATACAATAATGCACACTGATACAATGTACAGTAATGTTACCAACCTTTACAATGGTACAATGCCCTTTATGTAATGATTAATGTGTTACTTTGAAAGAAACGGGAAACCCTCGAGGTCACCAGTGATGACGTCAGCCAAATCACTTTATGGAGCCGGGTAACACCGACCGACCAGCCGGCCGACCGGTGTTGATGACTTTTACCCCAAATACTGAATAGGAGTGTGCTCACACCACCCATGTTACAATGACAAGACATTTTTGAAGCGTGTCTCATTCACAGCAGCGGCATGTGTGGTGGTCTACAGTGTAAATTGTCGTACCGTTTAGGCCCCATTTCTCCTTCTGTCGTTTCACCTCGTCCAGGGAAAGTCCTGTGCTTTCATTGACGCAGAAATAACTGTAAACTTCTTCCACACTCTTCGTGTGAGCGTTCTCCATGTTGGACAGACGGCTCCTTCCCACACGGCTTCACACAAAAACACTTCTGGCTCTATGAAACTGACAACACTTTGAAATGAATAGTTTTTAGCCAACTAAGAGCTGTGCATTAACACTCGGATAGCTATCGTTAGCTGCTGACCAAGGTGCTCTCGTGTCCCCCTGCCCCGGTAAGATTTTCTTTGCGGGGAGAAAAAAAATGATGTTTTTAGCCCAATTCCGCTTCCCTGCCCGGGTGAAGATTACTCAACGCTTCCTCCTATCTCCGAAAATGGTGGAAAAGTGTCTGCAGCAGAGTCCTGTGTTAAGGACTGCATTCACCCGGTCCAGTCCACTGTGCTACAGTGCCGTGCCGTGCCGTGCCTGACCGTGGCGCAGCTCTCTGTGGCTTCACTCGGTGCTGACAGTCTGCTTTTATCAAAGTGCCTCACTGCTGCCCCTCTTCCCTGCGCTGCATGTGGACTCATATCATTGGACGAGCCGTGTCAGCTACGTTCAAACCAGAGGGGGAAACACAGGAAGACCAGCACCAAACAGCACACGGGGATACATATCCGCATATCCCATTCAAACACTGTGGTTTCGGTCGTATGTAAACCAGGAAGCTTGGGTCAATTTGCATTCATTTTAGCGCTTTGTAGAGTGTGCCGCCATTGGCTTCACTGTAGAGGTCTGGGGGCTGCCGATATGACGGTGACTGAAAATAGTGGTATTACTGTTATTTGTGCTTCTACCCCATAACATATTAAATTAAAGGGGGACTACAGCTATTTTCAAATTTCATTCATGTTACTCATATGGTGTGAGACACTACAAAAAAAAAGTAAATATTAAAATCTCTTCCAAATCCAAGAACAAGAGTGATAAAACTCAAATTTGTGATGTCATGGGGTTGTAAGTCTGGAGCTGCTCCATCCATAATAACCGCATTTAGACTGAATATCACGCCATTGTACCATCTCACCGTTCTCTATAAAACGTCCATCTCGGAGAGGGGTGACAGAGTGGTCTCTCCTCTGAGCTGTGAACGGGGGTACAGCACAGCAGATAAGCTCCCCAAATTGAGAAAATTGTGCACTTTTTGAGAAAAGCATGACATCTCTAACATAGTTAGGGCATACCATAATGTTTATTTTCAGATGTGGAGGGAAGTCAGATTTGACCTCTGAGGACCGTGAGAGGTCAAATCCAAGATGGCCACCAGTCATTGCCATCTGATGTTCAAACATGTTTAATTTTATAACCAAACAGTGTAAAAAAAATAATTGAGGTGTCATTTCCAACGATATTGGGGATGGCCATTCATTTGGTGACACTTGTGTTGTGGCCATTGGGTGGCATGGGAATGGCAAGAAGAAGAACAGCGGCCATAAATGTCCACAAACTGGGAAAACAATGAGATTCAGGAGCTCCTTACCCTCTAAGCAGAGGGCAAGATCAGCTGTCATATAACAGAGAAGGTAAATGATTGTGATTCACGTGTTATGCCTTTGTTATTGTTTAGAAAGCACAGCCAACGCATATATTATTTGTCATGCTAGAGGTGGATGTTTGTGTGTTAAACATAATGCCCATTATACCTCCTTTGATTGTGGGATGCCAGGATGCAGTGTATAATCACACTGAAGTGGAATGATGCCGCCATTATTTGGTTCTGTGTGAAAATGCAAAGGAGGCATGAAAAGAGGACGTCATAGCAGCCCCAAGGCGCGACCTCTGATTAAAGACAGCTATTGTCTACGGAGCAGCTCCAGACTAAGTACTTAAAGACTTCTGAAGTTTGAGACTTACTCCCTGGTTTTGGCTTTGAAAGATACCAGGGTTGGAAACTGGCACCAGCCACCAGCCAAATGCTGGTAAAATATGCAAGTGGCTGCTAAATTTGCTTCACTAACCAGCAACAAAAACAATGGTAATTTATTGAGCTGCTGGTAGTCACAGTGACACATGGACAAAAAAAATGTATTTCCAAACCTAGAGAAACTAGCTCATGTTCAAAAATATTGATTGAACTTCCTTCGCATTTATATTAATATAAATTTAGGTGGTGTTCCCCTTTAAAAGACACAACATAGTATGGATACTGAATGGTATTCTTTTCAGCCTTGCTTATGTAAAAAAGGCTTGGCTTCATTCATGTTACATTTCAAGAAAAAAACACTTTTGCTATGCTGGTGTTGCAAGCTGAAAAAGTACAGTGTACTCCACCAAGTTCAGTATAACCTGCTTGTGTAGATTCACAGACTAGTTTACAAATTCCCTCAGACTACAGGCATCCCATTACACAGGCCCCATGTCTTGTTTTATTACTACCTAATTTGCACTTGCTTTGGGGCCTGTGTTTGCCTTCAGCAAGAATGAGTTCATGCTCAGAATAGAGAACCAAAAGACTGGCCCTAGATCAGTGTCTCAGGCATGTCACGGAGAGTTTGACAATGGATTTACAGTGACTAAGGACAAAAAAACTGAGAAACATTTTAAAACAAACCTTAAGATCACATCAGAAAGTCTCCTCTGCCAGGCACAACCAATAAACCTAACTAACTTCATCTGCGTAACAACTGTAAAGGCAGCCAATTTGCTACAGAGGTGTGGGGGCACTAGGTCAACCCCCGGCCCCCCATCGTGTTCTTTCGGGGGGTATCAATGTCACATGTTTTACGGGACTGCCGTGCATCATCTGTTAACACGTCTTAATAGGACCCCAAGAAGCACAAGGTGCTGTAACAATAATAACATGGCACTACCCAGTTTGACATCAAGCTGCCTTTGACAATGCACACTTGATCCGCTTGGCACAAGAGCCACTAACACAGGCTGTCAACGAGCAGATTAAGTTTCTGTGGGAGGGAGGCTGGGATCCTGAAACATCCATGAAGACATTTGTTGGGAACAACATGAGGCACTCAAACCACAGTCTATGTGGGCTGAGTGCCACGTGTGCGCAACATTACTTGCTAAAAAAAAATAATCGAATTTAAGCACATGAAATTAAATTTGTTTTGTTTCGCAACTGGTTTACAATTGATTTACTGATAAATTAGTAAAGGATATACTCTGGGAAATTAAATTGCGTCCTTCTTGTAAACTGCATGTTTTGTAATATATGACATGATATAAAAATGTGTTATTGTTTAACAGACAGCTGCAATTTAGATGAAATAAAACAAGTCAAGATAAATATATAAAAAACATTTAATCAAAATACATAGACATCCAAAATATCTAACTATGCATGTTTTAAATATCAAAGGTTATCTTGAAATCAAGATCTATTACAGAAAAATAGTGTATGTTATGATATACAGTATAAAGAGGCAGAATGATATGACTATTTTATCAGCACTGTTCAAAGCAATGGACGTCCCAGTGAATTCCAAAATTGGCAAGACACCCTGTCCAAGGTCATGGTAGTCCATGCCAAAAATAGTTGACCGGGGCCACATCCCAAGTGCTCCACTTTGTATGCTGTTATCTTTGGACACTTATATTGAAAGCGTATTCTTAAAAATGTTTGAGTCTCCAGGGGCCAGAGGAAGTGAAAATATCAGTCCTGCTACACGTCCTGATACATGCGCTCTGTTAATTTTTGGATTCTCAAGGGATTTTAAACTGTGTCATCAGAAAGATGTTAGAGGTGCGGTGATTACAAAAGATAAACTATCAAGTGAAACATGACTGGCAGTGTGTAACAGACAAGGTGTAGGGAAAGATGAACTCCCTAAACAATGAAACAAAGCGTGTGCTATAGTGTCCATTATCAAATAACAACTACATTGTAAAAAAGATTTAGACATGTTACAGGGAGATAGAGAATACTAAAGGAATACCTCACCTGTTAAATGACCAACTGCATTATTTACTCACCATATGTTGCGTAGAATTCAAGAAGAAATCTTTTTTCTTTCCTGCCTCCAAAAAAGGGCAAACATTCTCAACGAACTGAGGTAAACATGGTCCACGTTTAACTACAGCAAAACTATATAACACACAAAAACACATGCATTTTTGCTAAAATGGTACCATATCAAATATTTCCGCCTACAAGTAGCGCCCCACCCCTCAAGCGTGCCTGAGCACACACATACACCTGAGTTAAAATGCATACACACTCTGACAGGTTACTTCACCATGCATGACACTGTTTGTACTGATGTTTCAGCAAAAATGCATGTGGGAGGTATTAAGCATACGGGATAAATGAGACTTGGATTAATGGGTGTTTTGATATAGTTTTGCTGTTGTTAAACCCGGTCCCCATTTATTTTGGGTGTATCCACAAAAGTAATCTGATGCTCTTCACTAAAAATGAGAGCGCTGGTGTTTGAAGAAACAGAGAGTTCTATTTCTACATGAATGAACAAACGGTGTAGTTAATCACACATTAACTGTGTTCAGCGCTCTGCTGCTCCGTCTCTACAGACAGAGTGCCCAGAGTATGATCTGCCACTCCAAAAGTGCTGTGCTCTGGATAAGTGAAGGGCATATCCCAAACAGTGCAACAAATTCACAAACCGTCCAGTTTGCGCCAGAGTGCGCTCTGGCTCTTAGAGTATTTTCGAATGCATCCTTCAATTCGTGAAGAATGTTCACCCTTTCTTTGGATTCTCTGTTACCCATGAAGACATACGATTAAAACAAAATTTCCTTCACAATTTCAAATGAACATACAATGAGTAATTGATGACGGTTATTTCCAAGTTAAACTCTACGTGAATGTACTGTAGGTGAATTGCAATTGACCCTGCCTTGACGTGTCCTCACAGCACCAGCCTATCCTCTCCTCCTTCCTGGATGACCTGACCAATAGATGCCTGGCTCTGAGCTCTTATGAAGCACTGCTTCTTGCACTCCATCAGCTCCTCCAGGTCACACCACATCTTCATCTGCTCCATGTTGGTGCCGTGGCTCTCCCTCACCATCTTCTGCTTCTCACGTAACTTCTAGAATCCACAAAGGTTTGTAAAAAAATGCATTTAAATGGCATTTTCCAGTACAGTATGACTCTGATCAATGTTATATAATCCATTTACATTACTGCAGCGAGGCTAGTTTCCTTGTCTGTCCTCAGATCATGTTCTTGACAGTATACTGGCACTTGCTCAGTCACTTCTTGGACACACTTTTCTCACCTTGCCAAGTAACTCCTGTTCTGAAATGTTCTTCATATACACTTCCCTACAAAAGAAGCAGAACATTCAGATATAAGCCATTGCAATTTCACACGTTGATTCACTGTTTCTAAATAACGGTGTGTTGTGTCAACGCATCCTTATATCACAATGTCTAGTAATGAGTTTCTGACAATTTCTGTGCTGAATGGGAGGATAAAGTGACAGCTAAACTGAGTGTGCTGTAATATGAGCCTCCTGAGGCAAAGGGAGCATTCATCCTGTGAACAGCTTGCTGGCCTGGCTCAGCAGGCTCACCTGATGGCCTTCTTCCTCTCTTGTGGATCAGAGGACACGTAGGCCTTCATCTCTTCAGTCGCCCGCTGTATTTGCATCTCAATGATCTGTGGAAAACAAGGAGGGAGAAGGTGGAGTTTAGTGCCACAGTGGGTTTTTGGAGGCAGGTCACTTGCAAATTACTGAGACATTTTATCCACTCTTGCTGCAGCCGTATGAGTAGCAAGTCACTGTTTCAAGTTTAGGAGAATCAATTCTAATTTCACCATGCCGATGGCCTGCCTGAGGAAATAAGGCTATCTGAGTCAGTGTCTTCCTTTGAGTCTTCTCTCCAAAAAACAGACTTTTATCAGAAATAACATGATTTTATCTGAGCTGCCAGTTTATTTTATTGGCATCCATTTGATTTTTAATCTCTTGTTCTGTTATTCAAATGTTGCCCTTCTTATTTTTTAATTCGTACTTTGATACTTTAACTAATTTGTCTCTTGATATCATGATATTTTACATAATTTTACTGTCTGTGTTTCATTATGTGCTTTACACCTTTAGTTTGTTTCATTCTCTTTCTGCTTTTATTGTAAAGCACGTTGTAACTGTGTTTTGTAAAGTGCTTAATCTAAATGAAGTTTATCAATATTATTTTTATTATGTCTGGCTTGTAAAGCAATGATAATGATGAGTGATACACTCCCTGGAACACACGCTTGTTTCAGCCAGAGAAGGGGGGTTGTTGGAGGTTAACAAAGGAAATGCAAATGGCTACGGCACTGTTTGACTCAGCGGGGCCAAAAATGCCAATGTAAAATTGCCATAGATCTTACACACTGGACCATTATTACATCTGTCTTTTTGAAATACTTGCCTCTGACATGGAGTTGATATAATGATATTGGTTTTCCTCCTGCGCTGTCTCCTCTCTTAACGCTTTCACCTCCTTTGAATGAAAAACAAGAACAAAGATGTTGCTATGTCAACGTTATAAATTGCAAAAGAATACATGTGATAAGCATATATTAATACATCTAAATTGTTGGCTATATTCTGCCAAGTGTAGGGTAATAACTCTACCTGCTCCAGTTTAGATCTGTTGCTCTCCAAACCAGCAGTGCAACTTTCATATTGCGTCTTCTTTTCCTCATATTCCTGGCTTAGTTCCTGTTGAGACAGGAATCCAAACAGTCAAACACAGGAACACGGAGACAAATGATTTTACGTTCTGCATGAGAACCGAGACAAACACATAGAATGCACATTGTTCAACCCTCTTGTCATACTCTCGGCACTGTTTCATATCAACGAAACATCACTGCTGGTATTCGAGCAGTTAAACTTTACAACAGGGTCTAACAAAATCTATTTATGTCTTCCTGTTGCAGCTCTTCATTAGTGCACATTACCCAGTAAGATGGAAGAGTGATTCTGGGAACACGTGTAGGAAAATGTAATCCTCCGCTTTAGCTCAGCGATGTCGGGGGCTTTCCCATTGTGCATTTTATTTATGGACTATGTAAATTATTCTTAATGGACCCTGTCCATGATAACACACACAGTATAAGTTAACTCTTAGAGGCCCAAAGGCACACAGTAAAGAGCCAGCCATTTGTTTTTAAATGTAGAACAGATTAAAGGTGATGGAGGTAGTTTATTTTGGCATCACTGGGCATCCCATAATAATCTTTTAAAGATTATTATGGGATGCCCATATGACCATTTGAATTTCAATGTGCCCAAAGATTTTAGGCATATTGAAATTCAAATGGTTTGACAGAACAGTAGACTTCTGCACTTCCTCTTGGTCCTAGTTCCAGGCTTTGGATAATATAACCTGTATTGGGGAACTATGGCCAATCACAGCTCATTTCAGAGAGAAGACATTCCTATTGGCTGTTCTAC
The DNA here is from genome assembly GCF_008729295.1 of Plectropomus leopardus. Taxonomy (NCBI): domain Eukaryota; kingdom Metazoa; phylum Chordata; class Actinopteri; order Perciformes; family Serranidae; genus Plectropomus; species Plectropomus leopardus. The sequence continues at coordinate 6,463,679 of NC_056468.1, forward strand.
AAATGCAGATGCATGTGCACAACCCTCAGAGGGTGAAATCCTGATTCAATGGCAAAGAATGCTGCAGAGAGAGGTACTATTTCAGCATTGGCAACTGCCTACACTGCAAAGCAACCAAAAAAGATGACGGACTTATGAAAATTAAAAAGAAAAGAAAAGAAAAACAGAGTCTAAAGAGACTCTGACAAACAATGAAAAATAAAGTGTCAATATTATTGAGAGGTGGAAAGCTCATAGCAGCGGCTTCATGTAACTAACATTAGCTAGAGCCTTGAATCACAGTGTCTCCTCCACCGCACTTCCCGTTGCTACAGAACACCTTGCCAGGAGAAGAGTGCACAGCATTTCCAGAGATGAAATTCCAATCAGCAGTAGCAGCAGCAACAACTCTAATCTAGCCGGCGCTGGAGTACCACACCGCTCCAAACTTTCGGATCAGCAAACTTTTGGATCAGTAAACTTTCTGTTGCTGCTGTTACATAAATATGCATAGTGACTGCCCTCCAAAGGTTGAAACCTGACTATTACAATATAATTTTCCTTTATAAAAAAGTTAAGCTGAGGGGTGCTGCTTCACGTGTAGGTCTCAAAAACTTCTGGGGAGGCCTCTATCTCAGTGAGTAGAGCATCTGCCCCATGTAGGCTGAGTCCTTTGCAGCAGCCTGGGTTCGATTCCGCTCTGCGGCCCTTTGCTATGTCTCGCCCTTATTCTCTCTCCCCCTTTCCTGTCACTCTCTAACTGCACTGTAATGAAGGCTAGAAAAAAAAACCATTCAAGGCACACTGTTTTGCAGAAGTTAAAAAGCCTTTCATAAATGGGCTTGATGCCTATGCGTTCCAACATACAGTCTGCACTATGGCATGTAAAAACAAGTGGCAGCTCACAGATATACAAAGGCTGATGTCAGGTGCCAGGCAATCAGAGCAGCACAAGGTAACTGTCACAGGTGCAATCAATCAAGTGAGTGTGCACACACTCAGGTCAACTCCAACAAAGCAGCAATGTGTTAAATTGAATTTTCCTATTGGCTGATCCTGGTAGCAGGAGTCTGCTTTCATCACAAACTTGAGTGCCTCCTCCCTGAAATTTGGAGGAGGGGGTTTTGATGTCCAATAAGATTGAAAATAAATCTACGTATTGGAAACACTACATTATTTTATGAAGGGTGTAAATATGCCTATGCTCATATGGTGGGAGGTGCCAAGGAAAGACAGGAGGAGGGTATATTTTCAAAAGATTTTTTTAACCCTCTCCAGAAAACTGCTACCCCAGATTTAATAGTTCATGTTACCTCACATAAAAGTTCATATATTTTTGCTTTGGCAGAGCTCAAATCTGTATGTAAAACCTGATTTTTTTAAGGGTGTATAATCCAACATCATCCTGTGTACTGTATTATTGCATTTTGGAGTAGGACATAATTCCCTTTTATATGAAATTATTGTCTGACAGACTCTGTTGACCTACAAAAAACATTTCAAAAATCAGTATCAGCTTTTATTCCTGAGTTGTGTATCAGAGGACAATAATGTTTTGTCATGTTTGTTGAAATGTTGATATGGTGTAAGGATTCTTTGTTGCAGAGGTGTTATAACATGGGCGATGCTCACCTGACACTGCTGTCTCAGTGATCTCAGTTCTTTTATAATGGGTGCTAGAGCCGATCTCTTCTTCCCTATCATAGAGTTTAACTTCTTCACCTGTAAAAGCAAAACAAAAACACACACCACAGTAACACTGAAAACAAAAAACAGTATTACAATAATCAAAAAGTAAATTGAGAGGAAACATTTTTTTAATGCTGAAATTCGTGACTTTGTATACATTCTAAGTCTGCAGAGAAATCAGCATATATAAGTTTGGCAGCATTATCAACCAGACAGAAGAAATATGACAAACCCAATGACTTCTTAGTATGGAGAGCCACAGTAGGGGTCATGTGACAATATTCAGTAACAGTTTGGTAAGTATTTATTAAAACATCATAGATTTCAGCTTTATGGCAGAGCCAGTGTAAAAGCTGGAGCCCGGGATGTTTGACTCCATCGTTAGGAGTGGTCTGCAGTTTGCCAAATGTACAACCTGCCAAACTGATCAACACACTAAATACAGTTTGGAGCACTGCCTAATCAGTCCCAACTGTTTCCCTCTGGGCCCAGACACATAATGATGACAGGATGATAAATAAAGTGGAAGCTGTGAGCTATGCTGGAATAATGTTAAGCATTTACCTTGTATTTGCCCGTGACTAATAACAATTGAGATCAATGTTAACAGGCAGGGAAGGGGTTTAATTAAATGACCCCTTCCCTGCCTCCCTACAGGTGTTTCACTTTGGCTCATTAGGCTCCTAAACACCATGTGATAATATGCCTTTTTACAGCAGATATTTGTCGTAGCAGGAAAAGAACAGGTGTTACTAATAACATTAGTGGTGGCCATTTACTGACTACAAAATTCACAATTTTCAGTCTGTGTTGGTATGTGTCCAACATAACTTTAAAAACTTTTTTAAAAATCCTTACAAAGAAAAGAGCTGTACTGTCATTAAATGAGATTTTCTGGTGTTGCTGTGACCCTCATTATGATCATTAGTTTGTAGTCTTTATGAATTGAATTGCACAATGTTTTTATAATAATTTTTTTCACCGAATTAACAAACTAATAAGAAAATGTCTGCAAACTTCAAAGTTCTATGCAGGGTGTGGAAATCTCTTCTATTACTTTATACCACAGGCTATAAAAATAATGGATGTAGCCATGGTGACGTCACCCATGGGTTTATGGACTCCTGTTTTGAAGCCTTGAGTTTGGCATTTTGGTCATCACCATCTTGGATTTTTGGATCCATAACTGGCCATATTAGGAGTTTGGAGCTGTGGAGGAGTGAGGAGTGGAGCCTACTCATAGGCTGTGGTGACGCCTTGCAAACAGCCTGTCACTTACAGTAGCCTCGCACTTAATAATGTGTAACTGTAAGCCTTAATAATATTTAAAGCCTTATTATTATTTTTTTTTTGTACCACGCTGTGAACGTTCTTATTTCTGCTTTAAAGTTTGGCATTTAACATCAGTGTCTATGAGGGTTGGTTGCATTTTAGAGCCAGCTTGAAGTAGCCGAACTGCAGTTTTTGGCACGTCCATGCTGGCTTCATTTTTGAGTGCCTGAGTTTGCCACTTGGTTTGTACTCATCAGTGCTTCTAGCACATTAGCAAAGTTTCAGCCCAGAGAAGTGATGATCATCCAGCAACACCTAATTTTCACAAAACTGATAATTTCCCAGCCATCTAAGCAGTGCTCCTATCCTGTGAGATTCTCTTAAGTTTATATCATGAGTAATCATCTAACGGTTAAAAAAATAACAATCTTATTAAGTTTCCTTCTCAGAAATGATCAGAATGCAGAGATTTAGGCCTACTGCAATTTAAAAAAAAAAAAAAAAGTTATCTTACACCCTTTACAATCAAGAAGGCCTTGCGAACACCCCATGAATCTTTGGGGAACCAGTGACCTACGGCATCCATTTGTACCAACCATGCTGGCATAGCTTCTTGGAAAGGGGATAAACAACACTCTAATGTAAATTTTGGCAAGGAACAACTGGCCTGGCCATTTTCAAAGAGGTCCTTTGAACTCTCACCTGCAGATATCTAAATGAAAATGGGTTCTATGGGTAACCCACCAGTCTATCTTAAACTGCAGAGGGCCCCAAGTTCCCAATAAGTTCTGGTCCTTACAATCAATGTACTCCCTCAAATTAAAAGTGTATATTTGTCTTTTTAATCAGCCTATTTGAAAAACAATAAATCACCTAAAATGCAATGACATTAAAATAGGATTGTGGTGAAACTCTAAATAACAACTGTACCAGTATTAGTTTCTGCACATCAGATAATTATTAACATTAACTGTAAAATAAGAAACTAAAGTATATCAGTTTTCAAAAAACATATTTACTTCAACAGCATACTAGAATCCCTTAAATTCACAATTCATTTTTTTTTTATATAACAGGGCAGCATCATTAAAATATAGTCTGAAGACATTTCAGATTTGGCTCTTTAGGTTTAGAGAAAAACTTATTTTCTAACATACATACTACATAACCTTTAGTGATATGTAAAAAAAAAATAGGGTGGATCACCCCTTGGTACCATTTCAGACATGTCGTCCAGTGTGCGGCCCTTCTTCTCATCCAGCTCGCTCTTGATGGCCGACACCCTCTCCAGTTCCTCCTGAGTGTCACTGTAGCCAGAGATGCCCTTCTCCGCTTCCATGGTTTGCTTGAAAAACAAAACAGAGACACATGTTGGAGGGAACTCATGACTGTATGAACTAATTCTGCACTGAAATCAAATGACCACAGACACATAACATTGGTCTTAGGGAGTCATCCCAATGTCATCGACATCACTATGAACAGTCAGTAAGTGTGCATTCAACTACTTTACAATTTGAGTGCTTTCTTTTTTGAAAATGATTTCAAACATAGCACAAGAAACAACTTTGTTCCATGTGAAGCTTTGGTTAGCTGTTGAAGTGGTGACATGAAAACTCTTTGAAAACTGGTTCAAAACAGAAATGTTTTAATGTCTTGCATAACAGGTAGCACAGTGACAGCACATTTCAGCTGCAGTAACAGAGCTACCCACTCATCACATCCATCATTTGACCCTCTCTGTCTCATATAAAAACGCCAGAATGCATGAAGAACTATCCGGCTGAAAAATCAGGCTCACACATACAGAGAGGAGCAGACCCATCGCCAGCTCGACATGTGATCAGAAGGAAAACTTTCATTGCTTTAACAAATCCTGTGTGGGCTGCAGACAGAGGAGGAGCAGCAGATGCAGCCATCAGAAATAGAAGCTCAGCCTGCGTCAGACAGCCTATCAACAAGTCAGGTGCTGGGACCGCACAGAGGCGTGAAGCCATTTCCAGGAAGCTTCTGCCACTTCGCTGTTAACACAAACTGTGTGAATGAGGAGATCAGGTGAAAACAGCACATTTAGAATGGCAGCATGACTGCAGGGAGAGGGGTGGGTGGGAAACAGTGTGACTGGTACAGGGCACAGTGGGCAGTGAGAGTTGTTCAGAGGATTTCTGTGGTCCACATGGAATATGTAACATTTATAGTGGTGTTTGAACATGTTACCTTTAATGACCACTACCTAAGTGCAAGTTTTTGAATTCAACCTGTCAAATGTAGCTGCTCACTAGATAACAAATAATGATAGGCCTGTGTTTCATTCAAATTACTTTTGTCAATGACTAAAAAGAAAAATGCAAGAGAGAAATTAGTGGGTACTCATGCTATAGTTATATGTGAAGAACATGTAAGTACAAGCAGCAAGCAAAAGTCCATTGCACAATACAAACAAAGTATATTGTATCACATCTCATTGTATCGTATCGTATCGCATTGCATTGTATCGTATCGTATTGAATCCTATCCAATCGTATCATGGACTTTTGCTAGCGAGTTGTTCTGTAGCACCCAAAAGGATCAGAAAAGATTTAAAATAAAGGCAAAAAGCAGATCCCATTCTCTCCTTTGTTCTGCTGTAAATATTTGCTATGTCAACTTGTCTTACATGGGAGTTAACCACTTAAAACTACAGCAAATTGGCTTGATTTCTTTTTAAAAACCTGGGAAGAAAGCAATAAGCAACAAAAAAAGAAATTATCCGAAATTTAGCAAGAAATTTGTAAAAAAAAAAAAATTACAAGACAATTACC